>NC_034187.2:59473509-60706916 GCF_002021735.2 Oncorhynchus kisutch | reverse complement strand
CGTTGTAGTTGCACCTGTAGTGGCAGCCTCTGTCGTAGGAGCCGCTGCAGTTGTGCTGGCAGAAGCTGGTGAAGTGTGGGCTGCAGTTGTGGTTGCAGGGGAAGGTGTCGTTGCAACTGCTGTTGTAGTACCAGCTGCAGTTGAGGTAGCATTGGCTGTTGTAGTATGGGCTGCAGTTGGGTTAGAGGGGAAGTTGTAGTGGCAAATGATGTTGAGGTACCAGCTGCAGTTGTGTGGCATTGGCTGTTGTAGTGTGGGCTGCAGTGTGGTTGCAGGGGAAGTTGTCGTTGCAAATGCTGTGTAGTACCGCTGCAGTTGAGGTAGCATTGGCTGTTGTAGTATGGGCTGCAGTTGTGGTTAGAGGGGAAGTTGTAGTGGCAACTGATGTTGAGGTACCAGCTGCAGTTGTGGTGGCATTGGATGTTGTAGTGTGGGCTGCAGTTGTGGTACAGGGGATGTTGTAGTGTCAACTGCTGTTGTAGTACCAGCTGCAGTTGTGGTGGCATTGGATGTTGTAGTTGTAGCTGCAGTTGTGGTGATAGGGGACGTTGTAGTTGCACCTGTAGTGGCAGCCTCTGTCGTAGGAGCCGCTGCAGTTGTGCTGGCAGAAGCTGTTGAAGTGTGGGTGCAGTGTGGTTGCAGGGGAAGTTGTCGTTGCAACTGCTGTTGTAGTACCAGCTGCAGTTGAGGTGGCATTGGCTGTTGTAGTATGGGCTGCAGTTGTGGTTAGAGGTGAAGTTGTAGTGCAACTGATGTTGAGGTACCAGCTGCAGTTGTGGTGGCATTGGCTGTTGTAGTGTGGGCTGCAGTGTGGTTACAGGGATGTTGTAGTGTCACTACTGTTGAGGTATCAGCTGCAGTTGTGGTGGCACTGGCTGTTGTAGTGTGGGATGCAGTTGTGGTTACAGGGGAGTTGTAGTGGCAACTGCTGTTGAGGTACCAGCTGCAGTGGTGGTGGCATTGGCTGTTGTAGTGTGGGCTGCATTTTGTTTACAGGGGATGTTGTAGAGGCAACTGCTGTGTAGTAGCAGCCTCTGTCGTAAGAGTGACTGCAGTTGTGGTGGCAGAAATTGTTGAAGTGTGGGCGGCAGTTGTGGTTGCAGGGGAAGTTGTCGTGGCAATTGCTGTTGTAGTACCAGCTGCAGTTGTGGTGGCATTGGCTGTTGTAGTTGTAGCTGCAGTTGTGGTGATAGGGGACGTTGTAGTTGCAGCTGTAGTGGCAGCCTCTGTCGTAGGAGCCGCTGCAGTTGTGCTGGCAGAAGCTGTTGAAGTGTGGGCTGCAGTTGTGGTTGCAGGGGAAGTTGTCATTGCAACTGCTGTTGTAGTACCAGCTGCAGTTGAGGTGGCATGGCTGTTGTAGTATGGGCTGCAGTTGTGGGTAGAGGGGAAGTTGTAGTGGCAACTGATGTTGAGGTACAGCTGCAGTTGTGGTGGCATTGGATGTTGTAGTGTGGGCTGTAGTGTGGGTTACAGGGGATGTTGTAGTGGAAACTGCTGTTGAGGTACCAGCTGCAGTTGTGGTGGCATTGGCTGTTGTAGTGTGGGCTGCATTTGTGTTTACAGGGGATGTTGTAGAGGCAACTGCTGTTGAGGTACCAGCTGCAGTTGAGGTGGCATTGGATGTTGTAGTATGGGCTGCAGTTGTGGTTAGAGGGGAAGTTGTAGTGGCAACTGATGTTGAGGTACCAGCTGCAGGTGTGGTGGGCATTGGCTGTGGTAGTGTGGGCTGCAGTTGTGGTTACAGGGGATGTTGTAGTGGCAACTGCTGTGGAGGTACCAGCTGCAGTTGTGGTGGCATGGCTGTTGTAGTGTGGGCTGCAGTTGTGGTGACAGGTTGAAGTGTAGTAGCAGCTTCAGTTAGTGGCAGCCTCTGTCGTAGGAGCCACTGCAGTTGAGATGGCAGAAGCTGTTGTAGTGTGGGCTGCAGTTGGTGATAGGGGCGTTGTAGTTGCACCTGTAGTGGCAGCCTCTGTCGTAGGAGCGCTGCAGTTGTGCGCAGCTGTTGAAGTGTGGGCTGCAGTTGTGGTTGCAGGGGAAGTTCGTGCAACTGCTGTTGTAGTACCAGCTGCAGTTGAGGTAGCATGGCTGTTGTAGTATGGGCTGCAGTTGTGGTTAGAGGGGAAGTTGTAGTGGCAACTGATGTTGAGGTACCAGCTGCAGTTGTGGTGGCATGGCTGTTGTAGTGTGGCTGCAGTTGTGGTTCAGGGGATGTTGTAGTGTCAACTACTGTTGAGGTATCAGCTGCAGTTGTGGTGGCACTGGCTGTTGTAGTGTGGGCTGCAGTTGTGGTTGCAGGGGTGTTGTAGTGGCAACTGCTGTTGTAGTACCAGCTGCAGTTGTGGTGGCATTGGCTGTTGTAGTGTAGCTGCAGTTGTGGTGATAGGGGACGTTGTAGTTGCAGCTGTAGTGGCAGCCTCTGTCGTAGGAGCCGCTGCAGTTGTGCTGGCAGAAGCTGTTGAAGTGTGGGCTGCAGTTGTGGTTGCAGGGGAAGTTGTCATTGCAACTGCTGTTGTAGTACCAGCTGCAGTTGAGGTGGCATTGGCTGTTGTAGGTGGGGCTGCAGTTGTGGTAGGGGATGTTGTAGTGGCAACTGCTGTCGTAGTACAAGCTGCAGTTGTGGTGGCATTGCTGTTGTAGTGTGGGCTGCAGTTGTGGGTATAGGGCAAGTTGTAGTGGCAACTGATGTTGAGGTACCAGCTACAGTTGTGGTGGCATTGGCTATTGTAGTGTGGGCTACAGTTGTGGTGACAGGGGAGGTTGTAGTAGCAGCTGCAGTGTAGTGGCAGCCTCTGTCGTAAGAGGGCTGCAGTTGTGGTGGCAGAAGCTGTTGAAGTGTGGGCTGCAGTTGTGGTTGCAGGGGAAGTTGTCTTTGCAACTGCTGTGTAGTACCAGCTGCAGTTGAGGTGGCATTGGATGTTGTAGTATGGGCTGCAGTTGTGGTTAGAGGGGAAGTTGTAGTGGCAACTGATGTTGAGGTACCAGCTGCAGTTGTGGTGGCATTGGCTGTTGTAGTGTGGGCTGCAGTTGTGGTTACAGGGGATGTTGTAGTGGCAACTGCTGTTGAGGTACCAGCTGCAGTTGTGGTGGCATTGGCTGTTGTAGTGTGGGCTGCAGTTGTGGTGACAGGTGAAGTTGTAGTAGCAGCCGCAGTTGTAGTCGCAGCCTCTGTCGTAGAGTGACTGCAGTTGTGGTGGCAGAAGCTGTTAGTGTGGGCTGCAGTTGTGGTTGCAGGGATGTTGTAGTGGCAACTGCTGTTGTAGTACCACTGCAGATGTGGTGGCATTGGCTATTGTAGTTGTAGCTGCAGTTGTGGTGATAGGGGACGTTGTAGTTGCACCTGTAGTGGCAGCCTCTGTCGTAGGAGCCGCTGCAGTTGTGCTGGCAGAAGCTGTTGAAGTGTGGGCTGCAGTTGTGGTTGCAGGGGAAGTTGTCGTTGCAACTGCTGTTGTAGTACCAGCTGCAGTTGAGGTGGCATTGGCTGTTGTAGTATGGGCTGCAGTTGTGGTTAGAGGTGAAGTTGTAGTGGCAACTGATGTTGAGGTACCAGCTGCAGTTGTGGTGGCATTGGCTGTTGTAGTGTGGGCTGCAGTTGTGGTTACAGGGGATGTTGTAGTGTCAACTACTGTTGTGGTATCAGCTGCAGTTGTGGTGGCACTGGCTGTTGTAGTGTGGGCTGCAGTTGTGGTTACAGGGGATGTTGTAGTGGCAACTGCTGTTGAGGTACCAGCTGCAGTTGTGGTGGCATTGGCTGTTGTAGTGTGGGCTGCAGTTGTGGTTGACAGGTGAAGTTGTAGTAGCAGCTGCAGTTGTAGTGGCAGCCTCTGTTGTAAGAGTGACTGCAGTGTGGTGGCAGAAATGTGAAGGGTGGGCGGCAGTTGTGGTTTTAGGGGAAGTTGTAGTGGCAACTGCTGTTGTAGTACCAGCTGCAGTTGTGGTGTTCATTGGCTGTTCTCGTGTGGGCTGCAGTTGAGGTTACAGGGGATGTTGTAGTGGCAACTGCTGTTGAGGTACCAGCTGCAGTTGTGGTGGCATTGGCTGTTGTAGTGTGGGCTGCGTTGTGGTGACAGGTGAAGTTGTAGTAGCAGCTGCAGTTGTAGTGGCAGCCTCTGTCGTAGGAGCCACTGCAGTTGTGGTGGCATTGGCTGTTGTAGTGTGGCTGCAGCTTTGGTTATAGGAGAAGTTGTAGTGGCAGCCTCTGTCGTAGGAGCCACTGCAGTTGAGACTGCAGAAGCTGTTGTATTGTGGGCTGCAGTTGTGGCTACAGAGGATGCTGTCGTAGCAACTGCTGTTGATGTACCAGCTGCATTTGTGGTGGCATTGTCTGTTGTAGTGTGGGTTGCAGTTGTGGTGACAGGTGAAGTTGTAGTAGCAGCTGCAGTTGAGGTACCAGCTGCAGTTGTGGTGGCATTGGCTGTTGTAGTGTGGGCTGCAGTTGTGGTGACAGGGACGTTGTAGTTGCAGCTGCAGTTGTAGTGGCAGCCTCTGTCGTAGGAGCCACTGCAGTTGAGACTGCAGAAGCTGTTGTAGTGTGGGCTGCAGTTGTGATGACAGGTGAAGTTTTAGTAGCAACTGCAGTTGTAGTAGCAGCCTCTGTCGTCAGAGTGACTGCAGTTGTGGTGGCAGAAATTGTGAAGTGTGGGCGGCAGTTGTGGTTTTAGGGGAAGTTGTAGTGGCAACTGATGTTGAGGTACCTGCTGCAGTTGTGGTGGCTTGGCTGTTGTAGTGTGGGCTGCAGTTGTGGTTACAGGGGATGTTGTAGTGGCAACTGCTGTTGAGGGAACCAGCTGCAGTTGTGGTGGCATTGGCTGTTGTAGTGGGGTGCAGTTGTGGTGACAGGTGAAGTGTAGTAGCAGATGAAGTTGTAGCGGCAGCCTTGTCGTAAGAGTGACTGCAGTTGTGGTGGCAGAAGCTGTTGTAGTGTGGGCTGCAGTTGTGGTTGCAGGGGATGTTTTAGTGGCAACTGCTGTTGTAGTACCAGCTGCAGTGGGGATGGCATTGGCTGTTGTAGTTGCAGCTGCAGTTGTGGTGACAGGGGAAGTTGTAGTGGCAACTGTTGTGGGGTACCAGCTGCAGTTGTGGTGGCATTGGCTGATGTAGTGTGGGCTGCAGTTGTGGTGACAGGGGAAGTTGTAGTGACAACTGATGTTGAGGTACCAGCTGCAGTTGTGGTGGCATGGTGTTGTAGTGTGGGCTGCAGTTGTGGTGACAGGTGAAGTTGTAGTAGCAGCTGCCGTTGTAGTGGCAGGGGACGTTGTAGTTGCAGCTGCAGTTGTAGTGGCAGCCTCTGTCGTAGGAGCCGCTGCAGTTGAGATGGCAGAAGCTGTTGTAGCGTGGGCTGCTGTTGTGGTTGCAGGGGATGTTGTAGTGGCACTGCTGTTGTAGTACCAGCTGCAGTTGGGTGGCATTGGCTGTTGTAGTTGCAGCTGCAGTTGTGGTGACAGGGGGACGTTGTAGTTGCAGCTGCAGTTGTAGTGGCAACTGCTGTTGTTGTACCAGCTGCAGTTGTGGTGTCATTGGCTGTTGTCGTGTGGGCTGCAGTTGAGGTTACAGGGGATGTTGTAGTGGCAACTGCTGTTGAGGTACCAGCTGCAGTTGTGGTGGCATTGGCTGTTGTAGTGTGGGCTGCAGTTGTGGTGACAGGGGAAGTTGTAGTGACAACTGATGTTGAGGTACCAGCTGCAGTCGTAGTGCATTGGCTGTTGTAGTATGGGCTGCAGTTGTGGTTAGAGGGAGGTTGTAGTGACAACTGATGTTGAGGTACCAGCTGCCGTTGTGGTGGCATTGGCTGTTGTAGTGTGGGCTGCAGTTGTGGTGACAGGTGAAGTTGTAGTAGCAGCCGCAGTTGTAGTGGCAGCCTCTGTCGTAGGAGCCACTGCAGTGAGATGGCAGAAGCAGTGTAGTGTGTGCTGCAGTTGTGGTTACAGGGTATGTTGTAATGGCAACTGCTGTTGAGGTACCAGCTGCAGTTGTAGTGGCATTGGCTGTTGTAGTATGGGCTGCAGTTGTGGTTAGAGGGGAAGTTGTAGTGACAACTGATGTTGAGGTACCAGCTGCAGTTGTGGTGGCTTTGGCTGTTGTAGTGGGGTGCAGTTGTGGTTACGGGGGATGTTGTAGTGGCAACTGCTGTTGAGGTACCAGCTGCAGTTGTGGTGGCATTGGCTGTTGTAGTGTGGGCTGCAGTTGTGGTGACAGGGGAAGTTGTAGTGAACACTGATGTTGAGGTACCAGCTGCAGTTGTAGTGGCATTGGCTGTTGTAGTATGGGCTGCAGTTGTGGTTAGAGGGGAGGTTGTAGTGACAACTGATGTGGAGGTACCAGCTGCCGTTGTGGTGGCATTGGCTGTTGTAGTGTGGGCTGCAGTTGTGGTGACAGGTGAAGTTTGTAGTAGCAGCCGCAGTTGTAGTGGCAGCCTCTGTCGTAGGAGCCGCTGCAGTTGAGATGGCAGAAGCAGTTGTAGTGTGTGCTGCAGTTGTGGTTACAGGGTATGTTGTAATGGCAACTGCTGTTGAGGTACCAGCTGCAGTTTGTGGCATTGGCTGTTGTAGTGTGGGCTGCAGTTGTGGTGACAGGTGAAGTTGTAGTAGTAGCTGCAGTTGTAGTAGCAACCTCTGTCGTAAGAGTGACTGCAGTTGTGGTGGCAGGGGAAGTTGTAGTGGCAACTGCTGTTGTAGTACCAGCTGCAGTTGTGGTGGCTTGGCTGTTGTAGTGTGGGCTGCAGTTGTGGTTGCAGGGGATGTTTAGTGGCAACTGCTGTTGTAGTACCAGCTGCAGTTGTGGTGGCATTGGCTGTTGTAGTGCAGCTGCAGTTGTGGTGACAGGGAAGTGTAGTGGCAACTGTTGTTAGGTACCAGCTGCAGTTGTGGTGGCATTGGCTGTTGTAGTGTGGGCTGTGGGGTGCAGTTGTGATGACAGGGGAAGTTGTAGTGACAACTGATGTTGAGGTACCAGCTGCAGTTGTGGTGGCATTGGGTTGTAGTGTGGGCTGCAGTTGTGGGAAGGTGAAGTTGTGTAGCAGCTGCAGTTGTAGTGGCAGCCTCTGTCGTAAGAGTGACTGCAGTTGTGGTAGCAGAAGTATTGTAGTGTGGGCTGCAGTTGTGGTGACAGGTGAAGTGGTAGTAGCAGCTGCAGTTGTAGTGGCAGCTCTTCGTAAGAGTGACTGCAGTTGTGGTGGCAGAAATTGTTGAAGTGTGGGCGGCAGTTGGGTTTGGGGGGGAAGTTGTAGTGGCAACTGCTGTTGTGTACCAGCTGCAGTGTGGTGTCATTGGCTGTTGTCGTGTGGGCTGCAGTTGAGGTACAGGGGAGGTTGTAGTGACAACTGATGTTGAGATACCAGCTGCAGTTGTGGTGGCATGGCTGTTGTAGTGTGGGCTGCAGTTGTGGTGACAGGTGAAGTTGTAGTAGCAGCTGCAGTTGTAGTGGCAGCCTCTGTCGTAAGAGTGACTGCAGTTGTGTGGCAGAAGCTGTTGTAGTGTGGGCTGCAGTGTGGTGACAGGTGAAGTTGTAGTAGCAGCTGCAGTTGTAGTGGCAGCCTCTGTCGTAAGTGTGACTGCAGTTGTGGTGGCAGAAGCTGTTGTAGTGTGGGCTGCAGTTGTGGTTGCATGAGATGTTTTAGTGGCAACTGCTATTGATGTACCAGCTGCAGTTGTGGTGGCATTGGCTGTTGTAGTATGGGCTGCAGTTGTGGTTAGAGGGGAAGTTGTAGTAACAACTGATGTTGAGGTACCAGCTGCAGTTGTGGTGGCATTGGCAGTTGTAGTGTGGGCTGCAGTTGTGGTTACAGGGGATGTTGTAGTGGCAACTGCTTTTGAGGTACCAGCTGTAGTTGTGGTGGCATTGGCTGTTGTAGTGTGGGCTGCAGTTGTGGTGACAGGGGATGTGTAGTGGCAACTGCTGTTGAGGTACCAGCTGCAGTTGTGGTGGCATTGCTGTTGTAGTGTGGGTTGCAGCTGTGGTGACAGGGGAAGTTGTAGTGGCAATTGCTGTTGTTGTACCAGCTGCAGTTGTGGTGTCATTGGCTGTTGTCGTGTGGGCTGCAGCTGAGGTTACAGGGGATGTTGTAGTGGCAACTGCTGTTGAGGTACCAGCTGCAGTTGTGGTGGCATTGGCTGTTGTAGTGTGGCTGCAGTTGTGGTGACAGGGGAAGTTGTAGTGACAACTGATGTTGAGGTACCAGCTGCAGTTGTGGTGGCATTGGCTGTTGTAGTGTGGGCTGCAGTTGTGGTTGCAGGGGATGTTTTAGTGGCAACTGCTGTTGTAGTACCAGCTGCAGTTGTGGTGGCATTGGCTGTTGTAGTTGCAGCTGCAGTTGTGGTGACAGGGGAAGTTGTAGTGGCAACTGTTGTTGAGGTACCAGCTGCAGTTGTGGTGGCATTGGCTGTTGTAGTGTGGGCTGCAGTTGTGGTTACAGGGGATGTTGTAGTGGCAACTGCTGTTGAGGTACCAGCTGCAGTTGTGGTGGCATTGGCTGTTGTAGTGTGGGCTGCAGTTGTGGTGACAGGTGAAGTTGTAGTAGCAGCTGCAGTTGTAGTGGCAGCCTCTGTCGTAAGAGTGACTGCAGTTGTGGTGGCAGAAGCTGTTGTAGTGTGGGCTGCAGTTGTGGTGACAGGTGAAGTTGTAGTAGCAGCTGCAGTTGTAGTGGCAGCCTCTGTCGTAAGAGTGACTGCAGTTGTGGTGGCAGAAGCTGTTGTAGTGTGGGCTGCAGTTGTGGTTGCAGGAGATGTTTTAGTGGCAACTGCTATTGATGTACCAGCTGCAGTTGTGGTGGCATTGGCTGTTGTAGTATGGGCTGCAGTTGTGGTTAGAGGGGAAGTTGTAGTAACAACTGATGTTGAGGTCCAAGCTGTGCAGTTTGTGGTGGCATTGCAGTTGTAGTGTGGGCTGCAGTTGTGGTTACAGGGATGTTGTAGTGGCAACTGCTTTTGAGGTACCAGCTGCAGTTGTGGTGGCATTGGCTGTTGTAGGTTGGGCTGCAGTTGTGGTGACAGGTGAAGTTGTAGTAGCAGCTGCAGTTGTAGTGGCAGCCTCTGTCGTAAGAGTGACTGCAGTTGTGTTGGCAGAAGCTGTTTTGTAGTGTGGGCTGCAGTTGTGGTGACAGGTGAAGTTGTAGTAGCAGCTGCAGTTGTAGTGGCACCTCTGTCGTAAGTGTGACTGCAGTTGTGGTGGCAGAAGCTGTTGTAGTGTGGGCTGCAGTTGTGGTTAGAGGGGAAGTTGTAGTAACAACTGATGTTGAGGTACCAGCTGCAGTTGTGGTGGCATTGGCTGTTGTAGTGTGGGCTGCAGTTGTGGTTACAGGGGATGTTGTAGTGGCAACTGCTGTTGAGGTACCAGCTGCAGTTGTGGTGGCATTGGCTGTTGTAGTGTGGGCTGCAGTTGTGGTGACAGGGGAAGTTGTAGTGACAACTGATGTTGAGGTACCAGCTGCAGTTGTGGTGGCATTTGGCAGTTGTATGTGTGGGCTGCAGTTGTGGTGTTACGGGGATGTTGTAGTGGCAACTGCTGTTGAGGTACCAGCTGCAGTTGTGGTGGCATTGGCTGTTGTTAGTGTGGGCTGCAGTTGTGGTGACAGGTGTTTGTAGTGGCAACTGCTGTTGAGTACCAGCTGCAGTTGTGGTGGCATTGGCTGTTGTAGTGTGGGCTGCAGTTGTGGTGACAGGGGAAGTTGTAGTGGCAACTGCTGTTGTGGTACCAGCTGCAGTTGTGGTGGCATTGGCTGTTGTAGTGTGGGCTGCAGTTGTGGTTACAGGGGATGTTGTAGTGGCAACTGCTGTTGAGGTACCAGCTGCAGTTGTGGTGGCATTGGCTGTTGTAGTGTGGGCTGCAGTTGTGGTGACAGGGGAAGTTGTAGTGACAACTGATGTTGAGGTACCAGCTGCAGTTGTGGTGGCATTGGCTGTTGTAGTGTGGGCTGCAGTGTGGGTGACAGGGTGAAGTTGTAGTGAGCAGCTGCAGTTGTAGTGGCAGCCTCTGTCGTAAGAGTGACTGCAGTTGTGGTGGCAGAAGTGTTTGTAGTGTGGGCTGCAGTTGTGGGTACAGGTTGAAGTTGTAGTAGCAGCTGCAGTTGTAGTGGCAGCCTCTGTCGTAAGAGTGACTGCAGTTGTGGTGGCAGAAGCTGTTGTAGTGTGGGCTGCAGTTGTGGTTGCAGGGGATGTTGTAGTGGCAACTGCTGTTGAGTACCAGCTGCAGTTGTGGTGGCATTGGCTGTTGTAGTGTGGGCTGCAGTTGTGGTTGACAGGGGAATTGTAGTGGCAACTGATGTTGAGGTACCAGCTGCAGTTGTGGTGGCATTGGCTGTTGTAGTGTGGGCTGCAGTTGTGGTGACAGGAAGTTGTAGTGGCAACTGATGTTGAGGTACCAGCTGCAGTTGTGGTGGCATTGGCTGTTGTAGTGTGGGCTGCAGTTGTGGTGACAGGTGAAGTTGTAGTAGCAGCTGCAGTTGTAGTGGCAGCCTCTGTCGTAAGAGTGACTGCAGTTGTGGTGGCAGAAGCTGTTGTAGTGTGGGCTGCAGTTGTGGTGACAGGTGAAGTTGTAGTAGCAGCTGCAGTTGTAGTGGCAGCCTCTTTTCGTAAGAGTGACTGCAGTGTGTGGCAGAAATTGTTGAAGTGTGGGCTGCAGTTGTGGTTTTAGGGGGAGTTGTAGTGGCAACTGCTGTTGAGGTACCAGCTGCAGTTGTGGTGGCATTGGCTGTTGTAGTGTGGGCTGCAGTTGAGGTTACAGGGGATGTTGTAGTGGCAACTGATGTTGAGGTACCAGCTGCAGTTGTGGTGGCATTGGCTGTTGTAGTGTGGGCTGCAGTTGTGGTGACAGGTGAAGTTGTAGTAGCAGCTGCAGTTGTAGTGGCAGCCTCTGTCGTAAGAGTGACTGCAGTTGTGGTGGCAGAAGCTGTTGTAGTGTGGGCTGCAGTTGTGGTTGCAGGGGATGTTTTAGTGGCAACTGCTATTGATGTACCAGCTGCAGTTGTGGTGGCATTGGCTGTTGTAGTATGGGCTGCAGTTGTGGTTAGAGGGGAAGTTGTAGTGACAACTGATGTTGAGGTACCAGCTGCAGTTGTGGTGGCATTGGCTGTTGTAGTGTGGGCTGCAGTTGTGGTTACAGGGGATGTTGTAGTGGCAACTGCTGTTGAGGTACCAGCTGCAGTTGTGGTGGCATTGGCTGTTGTAGTGTGGGCTGCAGTTGTGGTGACAGGTGAGTTGTAGTAGCAGCTGCAGTTGTAGTGGCAGCCTCTGTCGTAAGAGTGACTGCAGTTGTGGTGGCAGAAGCTGTTGTGTGTGGGCTGCAGTTGTGGTGACAGGTGAAGTTGTAGTAGCAGCTGCAGTTGTAGTGGCAGCCTCTGTCGTAAGAGTGACTGCAGTTGTGGTGGCAGAAATTGTTGTAGTGTGGGCTGCAGTTGTGGTTTTAGGGGAAGTTGTAGTGGCAACTGCTGTTGTTGTACCAGCTGCAGTTGTGGTGTCATTGGCTGTTGTCGTGTGGGCTGCAGTTGAGGTTACAGGGGAGGTTGTAGTGACAACTGATGTTGAGATACCAGCTGCAGTTGTGGTGGCATTGGCTGTTGTAGTGTGGGCTGCAGTTGTGGTGACAGGTGAAGTTGTAGTAGCAGCTGCAGTTGTAGTGGCAGCCTCTGTCGTAAGAGTGACTGCAGTTGTGGTGGCAGAAGCTGTTGTAGTGTGGGCTGCAGTTGTGGTTGCAGGGGATGTTTTAGTGGCAACTGCTATTGATGTACCAGCTGCAGTTGTGGTGGCATTGGCTGTTGTAGTATGGGCTGCAGTTGTGGTTAGAGGGGAAGTTGAAGTGACAACTGATGTTGAGGTACCAGCTGCAGTTGTGGTGGCTTTGGGCTGTTGTAGTGTGGGCTGCAGTTGTGGTTACGGGGGATGTTGTAGTGGCAACTGCTGTTGAGGTACCAGCTGCAGTTGTGGTGGCATTGGCTGTTGTAGTATGGGCTGCAGTTGTGGTGACAGGGAAGTTGTAGTGACAACTGATGTTGAGGTACCAGCTGCAGTTGTGGTGGCATTGGCTGTTGTAGTGTGGGCTGCAGTTGTGGTGACAGGTGAAGTTGTAGTAGCAGCTGCAGTTGTAGTGGCAGCCTCTGTCGTAAGAGTGACTGCAGTTGTGGTGGCAGAAGCTGTTGTAGTGTGGGCTGCAGCTGAGGTTACAGGGGATGTTGTAGTGGCAACTGCTGTTGAGGTACCAGCTGCAGTTGTGGTGGCATTGGCCTGTTGAACTATGGGCTGCAGTTGTGGTTAGAGGGGAAGTTGTAGTGACAACTGATGTTGAGGTACCAGCTGCAGTTGTGGTGGCATTGGCTGTTGTAGTGTGGGCTGCAGTTGTGGTTACAGGGGATGTTGTCGTAGCAGCTGCAGTTGTAGTGGCAGCCTCTGTCGTAAGAGTGACTGCAGTTGTGGTGGCAGAAGCTGTTGTAGTGTGGGCTGCAGTTGTGGTGACAGGTGAAGTTGTAGTAGCAGCTGCAGTTGTAGTGGCAGCCTCTGTCGTAAGAGTGACTGCAGTTGTGGTGGCAGAAGCTGTTGTAGTGTGGGCTGCAGTTGTGGTTGCAGGAGATGTTTTAGTGGCAACTGCTATTGATGTACCAGCTGCAGTTGTGGTGGCATTGGCTGTTGTAGTATGGGCTGCAGTTGTGGTTAGAGGGGAAGTTGTAGTAACAACTGATGTTGAGGTACCAGCTGCAGTTGTGGTGGCATTGGCAGTTGTAGTGTGGGCTGCAGTTGTGGTTACAGGGGATGTTGTAGTGGCAACTGCTTTTGAGGTACCAGCTGTAGTTGTGGTGGCATTGGCTGTTGTAGTGTGGGCTGCAGTTGTGGTGACAGGTGAAGTTGTAGTAGCAGCTGCAGTTGTAGTGGCAGCCTCTGTCGTAAGAGTGACTGCAGTTGTGGTGGCAGAAGCTGTTGTAGTGTGGGCTGCAGTTGTGGTGACAGGTGAAGTTGTAGTAGCAGCTGCAGTTGTAGTGGCAGCCTCTGTCGTAAGAGTGACTGCAGTTGTGGTGGCAGAAGCTGTTGTAGTGTGGGCTGCAGTTGTGGTTGCAGGAGATGTTTTAGTGGCAACTGCTATTGATGTACCAGCTGCAGTTGTGGTGGCATGGCTGTTGTAGTATGGGCTGCAGTTGTGGTTAGAGGGGAAGTTGTAGTAACAACTGATGTTGAGGTACCAGCTGCAGTTGTGGTGGCATTGGCAGTTGTAGTGTGGGCTGCAGTTGTGGTTACAGGGGATGTTGTAGTGGCAACTGCTTTTGAGGTACCAGCTGTAGTTGTGGTGCATTGGCTGTTGTAGTGTGGGCTGCAGTTGTGGTGACAGGGGATGTTGTAGTGGCAACTGCTGTTGAGGTACCAGCTGCAGTTGTGGTGGCATTGCCTGTTGTAGTGTGGGTTGCAGCTGTGGTGACAGGGGAAGTTGTAGTGGCAATTGCTGTTGTTGTACCAGCTGCAGTTGTGGTGTCATTGGCTGTTGTCGTGTGGGCTGCAGCTGAGGTTACAGGGGATGTTGTAGTGGCAACTGCTGTTGAGGTACCAGCTGCAGTTGTGGTGGCATTGGCTGTTGAACTATGGGCTGCAGTTGTGGTTAGAGGGGAAGTTGTAGTGACAACTGATGTTGAGGTACCAGCTGCAGTTGTGGTGGCATTGGCTGTTGTAGTGTGGGCTGCAGTTGTGGTGGCATTGGCTGTTGTAGTGTGGGCTGCAGTTGTGGTGACAGGTGAAGTTGTAGTAGCAGCTGCAGTTGTAGTGGCAGCCTCTGTCGTACGAGTGACTGCAGTTGTGGTGGCAGAAGCTGTTGTAGTGTGGGCTGCAGTTGTGGTTACAGGGTATGTTGTAATGGCAACTGCTGTTGAGGTACCAGCTGCAGTTGTGGTGGCATTGGCTGTTGTAGTTTGGGCTGCAGTTGTGGTGACAGGTGAAGTTGTAGTAGCAGCTGCAGTTGTATTAGCAACCTCTGTATTAAGAGTGACTGCAGTTGTGGTGACAGGGGAAGTTGTAGTGGCAACTGCTGTTGAGGTACCAGCTGTAGTTGTGGTGGCATTGGCTGTTGTAGTGTGGGCTGCAGTTTTGGTGACAGGGGATGTTGTAGTAGCAGCCGCAGTTGTAGTGTTAGCCTCTGTCGTAAGAGTGGCGGCAGTTGTGGTGGCAGAAGCTGTTGAAGTGTGGGCTGCAGTTGTGGTTGCAAGGGATGTTGTAGTGGCAACTGCTGTTGAGGTACCAGCTGCAGTTGTGGTGGCATTGGCTGTTGTAGTTTGGGCTGCAGTTGTGGTGACAGGTGAAGTTGTAGTAGCAGCTGCAGTTGTAGTAGCAACCTCTGTCGTAAGAGTGACTGCAGTTGTGGTGGCAGGGGAAGTTGTAGTGGCAACTGCTGTTGTAGTACCAGCTGCAGTTGTGGTGGCTTTGGCTGGTGTAGTGTGGGCTGCAGTTGTGGTTACAGGAGATGTTGTAGTGGCAACTGCTATTGAGGTACCAGCTGCAGTTGTGGTGGCATTGGCTGTTGTAGTATGGGCTGCAGTTGTGGTTAGAGGGGAAGTTGTAGTGACAACTGATGTTGAGGTACCAGCTGCAGTTGTGGTGGCATTGGCTGTTGTAGTGTGGGCTGCAGTTGTGGTGACAGGTGAAGTTGTAGTAGCAGCTGCAGTTGTAGTGGCAGCCTCTGTCGTAAGAGTGACTGCAGTTGTGGTGGCAGAAGCTGTTGTAGTGTGGGCTGCAGTTGTGGTGACAGGTGAAGTTGTAGTAGCAGCCGCAGTTGTAGTGTTAGCCTCTGTCGTAAGAGTGGCGGCAGTTGTGGTGGCAGAAGCTGTTGAAGTGTGGGCTGCAGTTGTGGTTGCAGGGTATGTTGTAGTGGCAACTGCTGTTGAGGTACCAGCTGCAGTTGTGGTGGCATTGGCTGTTGTAGTGTGGGCTGCAGTTGTGGTGACAGGTGAAGTTTTAGTAGCAACTGCAGTTGTAGTAGCAGCCTCTGTCGTAAGAGTGACTGCAGTTGTGGTGGCAGAAATTGTTGAAGTGTGGGCGGCAGTTGTGGTTTTAGGGGAAGTTGTAGTGGCAACTGCTGTTGTTGTACCAGCTGCAGTTGTGGTGTCATTGGCTGTTGTCGTGTGGGCTGCAGTTGTGGTTAGAGGGGAAGTTGTAGTAACAACTGATGTTGAGGTACCAGCTGCAGTTGTGGTGGCATTGGCAGTTGTAGTGTGGGCTGCAGTTGTGGTGACAGGGGATGTTGTAGTGGCAACTGCTGTTGAGGTACCAGCTGCAGTTGTGGTGTCATTGGCTGTTGTCGTGTGGGCTGCAGCTGAGGTTACAGGGGATGTTGTAGTGGCAACTGCTGTTGAGGTACCAGCTGCAGTTGTGGTGGCATTGGCTGTTGAACTATGGGCTGCAGTTGTGGTTAGAGGGGAAGTTGTAGTGACAACTGATGTTGAGGTACCAGCTGCAGTTGTGGTGGCATTGGCTGTTGTAGTGTGGGCTGCAGTTGTGGTGACAGGTGAAGTTGTAGTAGCAGCTGCAGTTGTAGTGGCAGCCTCTGTCGTACGAGTGACTGCAGTTGTGGTGGCAGAAGCTGTTGTAATGTGGGCTGCAGTTGTGGTTACAGGGTATGTTGTAATGGCAACTGCTGTTGAGGTACCAGCTGCAGTTGTGGTGGCATTGGCTGTTGTAGTTTGGGCTGCAGTTGTGGTGACAGGTGAAGTTGTAGTAGCAGCTGCAGTTGTAGTAGCAACCTCTGTCGTAAGAGTGACTGCAGTTGTGGTGACAGGTGAAGTTGTAGTAGCAGCTTCAGTTGTAGTGGCAGCCTCTGTCGTAGGAGCCGCTGCAGTTGAGATGGCAGAAGCAGTTGTAGTGTGGGCTGCAGTTGTGGTTACAGGGTATGTTGTAATGGCAACTGCTGTTGAGGTACCAGCTGCAGTTGTGGTGGCATTGGCTGTTGTAGTTTGGGCTGCAGTTGTGGTGACAGGTGAAGTTGTAGTAGCAGCTGCAGTTGTATTAGCAACCTCTGTATTAAGAGTGACTGCAGTTGTGGTGACAGGGGAAGTTGTAGTGGCAACTGCTGTTGAGGTACCAGCTGTAGTTGTGGTGGCATTGGCTGTTGTAGTGTGGGCTGCAGTTTTGGTGACAGGGGATGTTGTAGTAGCAGCCGCAGTTGTAGTGTTAGCCTCTGTCGTAAGAGTGGCGGCAGTTGTGGTGGCAGAAGCTGTTGAAGTGTGGGCTGCAGTTGTGGTTGCAAGGGATGTTGTAGTGGCAACTGCTGTTGAGGTACCAGCTGCAGTTGTGGTGGCATTGGCTGTTGTAGTTTGGGCTGCAGTTGTGGTGACAGGTGAAGTTGTAGTAGCAGCTGCAGTTGTAGTAGCAACCTCTGTCGTAAGAGTGACTGCAGTTGTGGTGGCAGGGGAAGTTGTAGTGGCAACTGCTGTTGTAGTACCAGCTGCAGTTGTGGTGGCTTTGGCTGGTGTAGTGTGGGCTGCAGTTGTGGTTACAGGAGATGTTGTAGTGGCAACTGCTATTGAGGTACCAGCTGCAGTTGTGGTGGCATTGGCTGTTGTAGTATGGGCTGCAGTTGTGGTTAGAGGGGAAGTTGTAGTGACAACTGATGTTGAGGTACCAGCTGCAGTTGTGGTGGCATTGGCTGTTGTAGTGTGGGCTGCAGTTGTGGTGACAGGTGAAGTTGTAGTAGCAGCTGCAGTTGTAGTGGCAGCCTCTGTCGTAAGAGTGACTGCAGTTGTGGTGGCAGAAGCTGTTGTAGTGTGGGCTGCAGTTGTGGTGACAGGTGAAGTTGTAGTAGCAGCCGCAGTTGTAGTGTTAGCCTCTGTCGTAAGAGTGGCGGCAGTTGTGGTGGCAGAAGCTGTTGAAGTGTGGGCTGCAGTTGTGGTTGCAGGGTATGTTGTAGTGGGCAACTGCTGTTGAGGTACCAGCTGCAGTTGTGGTGGCATTGGCTGTTGTAGTGTGGGCTGCAGTTGTGGTGACAGGTGAAGTTTTAGTAGCAACTGCAGTTGTAGTAGCAGCCTCTGTCGTAAGAGTGACTGCAGTTGTGGTGGCAGAAATTGTTGAAGTGTGGGCGGCAGTTGTGGTTTTAGGGGAAGTTGTAGTGGCAACTGCTGTTGTTGTACCAGCTGCAGTTGTGGTGTCATTGGCTGTTGTCGTGTGGGCTGCAGTTGTGGTTAGAGGGGAAGTTGTAGTAACAACTGATGTTGAGGTACCAGCTGCAGTTGTGGTGGCATTGGCAGTTGTAGTGTGGGCTGCAGTTGTGGTTACAGGGGATGTTGTAGTGGCAACTGCTTTTGAGGTACCAGCTGTAGTTGTGGTGGCATTGCCTGTTGTAGTGTGGGTTGTAGCTGTGGTGACAGGGGAAGTTGTAGTGGCAATTGCTGTTGTTGTACCAGCTGCAGTTGTGGTGTCATTGGCTGTTGTCGTGTGGGCTGCAGCTGAGGTTACAGGGGATGTTGTAGTGGCAACTGCTGTTGAGGTACCAGCTGCAGTTGTGGTGGCATTGGCTGTTGAACTATGGGCTGCAGTTGTGGTTAGAGGGGAAGTTGTAGTGACAACTGATGTTGAGGTACCAGCTGCAGTTGTGGTGGCATTGGCTGTTGTAGTGTGGGCTGCAGTTGTGGTGACAGGTGAAGTTGTAGTAGCAGCTGCAGTTGTAGTGGCAGCCTCTGTCGTACGAGTGACTGCAGTTGTGGTGGCAGAAGCTGTTGTAGTGTGGGCTGCAGTTGTGGTTACAGGGTATGTTGTAATGGCAACTGCTGTTGAGGTACCAGCTGCAGTTGTGGTGGCATTGGCTGTTGTAGTTTGGGCTGCAGTTGTGGTGACAGGTGAAGTTGTAGTAGCAGCTGCAGTTGTAGTAGCAACCTCTGTCGTAAGAGTGACTGCAGTTGTGGTGACAGGTGAAGTTGTAGTAGCAGCTTCAGTTGTAGTGGCAGCCTCTGTCGTAGGAGCCGCTGCAGTTGAGATGGCAGAAGCAGTTGTAGTGTGGGCTGCAGTTGTGGTTACAGGGTATGTTGTAATGGCAACTGCTGTTGAGGTACCAGCTGCAGTTGTGGTGGCATTGGCTGTTGTAGTTTGGGCTGCAGTTGTGGTGACAGGTGAAGTTGTAGTAGCAGCTGCAGTTGTATTAGCAACCTCTGTATTAAGAGTGACTGCAGTTGTGGTGACAGGGGAAGTTGTAGTGGCAACTGCTGTTGAGGTACCAGCTGTAGTTGTGGTGGCATTGGCTGTTGTAGTGTGGGCTGCAGTTGTGGTGACAGGTGAAGTTGTAGTAGCAGCTGCAGTTGTAGTGGCAGCCTCTGTCGTACGAGTGACTGCAGTTGTGGTGGCAGAAATTGTTGAAGTGTGGGCGGCAGTTGTGGTTTTAGGGGAAGTTGTAGTGGCAACTGCTGTTGTTGTACCCGCTGCAGTTGTGGTGTCATTGGCTGTTGTCGTGTGGGCTGCAGTTGTGGTTAGAGGGGAAGTTGTAGTAACAACTGATGTTGAGGTACCAGCTGCAGTTGTGGTGGCATTGGCAGTTGTAGTGTGGGCTGCAGTTGTGGTGACAGGGGATGTTGTAGTGGCAACTGCTGTTGAGGTACCAGCTGCAGTTGTGGTGTCATTGGCTGTTGTCGTGTGGGCTGCAGCTGAGGTTACAGGGGATGTTGTAGTGGCAACTGCTGTTGAGGTACCAGCTGCAGTTGTGGTGGCATTGGCTGTTGAACTATGGGCTGCAGTTGTGGTTAGAGGGGAAGTTGTAGTGACAACTGATGTTGAGGTACCAGCTGCAGTTGTGGTGGCATTGGCTGTTGTAGTGTGGGCTGCAGTTGTGGTGACAGGTGAAGTTGTAGTAGCAGCTGCAGTTGTAGTGGCAGCCTCTGTCGTACGAGTGACTGCAGTTGTGGTGGCAGAAGCTGTTGTAGTGTGGGCTGCAGTTGTGGTTACAGGGTATGTTGTAATGGCAACTGCTGTTGAGGTACCAGCTGCAGTTGTGGTGGCATTGGCTGTTGTAGTTTGGGCTGCAGTTGTGGTGACAGGTGAAGTTGTAGTAGCAGCTGCAGTTGTAGTGGCAGCCTCTGTCGTACGAGTGACTGCAGTTGTGGTGGCAGAAGCTGTTGTAGTGTGGGCTGCAGTTGTGGTTACAGGGTATGTTGTAATGGCAACTGCTGTTGAGGTACCAGCTGCAGTTGTGGTGGCATTGGCTGTTGTAGTTTGGGCTGCAGTTGTGGTGACAGGTGAAGTTGTAGTAGCAGCTGCAGTTGTAGTAGCAACCTCTGTATTAAGAGTGACTGCAGTTGTGGTGACAGGGGAAGTTGTAGTGCCAACTGCTGTTGAGGTACCAGCTGCAGTTGTGGTGGCATTGGCTGTTGTAGTTTGGGCTGCAGTTGTGGTGACAGGTGAAGTTGTAGTAGCAGCTGCAGTTGTATTAGCAACCTCTGTATTAAGAGTGACTGCAGTTGTGGTGACAGGGGAAGTTGTAGTGCCAACTGCTGTTGAGGTACCAGCTGTAGTTGTGGTGGCATTGGCTGTTGTAGTGTGGGCTGCAGTTTTGGTGACAGGGGATGTTGTAGTAGCAGCCGCAGTTGTAGTGTTAGCCTCTGTCGTAAGAGTGGCGGCAGTTGTGGTGGCAGAAGCTGTTGAAGTGTGGGCTGCAGTTGTGGTTGCAAGGGATGTTGTAGTGGCAACTGCTGTTGAGGTACCAGCTGCAGTTGTGGTGGCATTGGCTGTTGTAGTTTGGGCTGCAGTTGTGGTGACAGGTGAAGTTGTAGTAGCAGCTGCAGTTGTAGTAGCAACCTCTGTCGTAAGAGTGACTGCAGTTGTGGTGGCAGGGGAAGTTGTAGTGGCAACTGCTGTTGTAGTACCAGCTGCAGTTGTGGTGGCTTTGGCTGTTGTAGTTTGGGCTGCAGTTGTGGTGACAGGTGAAGTTGTAGTAGCAGCTGCAGTTGTAGTAGCAACCTCTGTCGTAAGAGTGACTGCAGTTGTGGTGGCAGGGGAAGTTGTAGTGGCAACTGCTGTTGTAGTACCAGCTGCAGTTGTGGTGGTTTTGGCTGGTGTAGTGTGGGCTGCAGTTGTGGTTACAGGAGATGTTGTAGTGGCAACTGCTATTGAGGTACCAGCTGCAGTTGTGGTGGCATTGGCTGTTGTAGTATGGGCTGCAGTTGTGGTTAGAGGTGAAGTTGTAGTGACAACTGATGTTGAGGTACCAGCTGCAGTTGTGGTGGCATTGGCTGTTGTAGGGTGGGCTGCAGTTGTGGTGACAGGTGAAGTTGTAGTAGCAGCTGCAGTTGTAGTGGCAGCCTCTGTCGTAAGAGTGACTGCAGTTGTGGTGGCAGAAGCTGTTGTAGTGTGGGCTGCAGTTGTGGTGACAGGTGAAGTTGTAGTAGCAGCCGCAGTTGTAGTGTTAGCCTCTGTCGTAAGAGTGGCGGCAGTTGTGGTGGCAGAAGCTGTTGAAGTGTGGGCTGCAGTTGTGGTTGCAGGGTATGTTGTAGTGGCAACTGCTGTTGAGGTACCAGCTGCAGTTGTGGTGGCATTGGCTGTTGTAGTGTGGGCTGCAGTTGTGGTGACAGGTGAAGTTTAGTAGCAACTGCAGTTGTAGTAGCAGCCTCTGTCGTAAGAGTGACTGCAGTTGTGGTGGCAGAAATTGTTGAAGTGTGGGCGGCAGTTGTGGTTTTAGGGGAAGTTGTAGTGGCAACTGCTGTTGTTGTACCAGCTGCAGTTGTGGTGTCATTGGCTGTTGTCGTGTGGGCTGCAGTTGTGGTTAGAGGGGAAGTTGTAGTAACAACTGATGTTGAGGTACCAGCTGCAGTTGTGGTGGCATTGGCAGTTGTAGTGTGGGCTGCAGTTGTGGTTACAGGGGATGTTGTAGTGGCAACTGCTGTTGAGGTACCAGCTGCAGTTGTAGTGGCATTGGGTGTTGTAGTACGGGCTGCAGTTGTGGTTAGAGGGGAGGTTGTAGTGACAACTGATGTTGAGATACCAGCTGCAGTTGTGGTGGCATTGGCTGTTGTAGTGTGGGCTGCAGTTGTGGTGACAGGTGAAGTTGTAGTAGCAGCTGCAGTTGTGGTGGCATTTGCTGTTGTAGTTTGGGCTGCAGTTGTGGTTGCACGGGATGTTGTAGTGGCAACTGCTGTTGTAGTACCAGCTGCCGTTGTGGTGGCATTTGCTGTTGTAGTTTGGGCTGCAGTTGTGGTGACAGGTGAAGTTGTAGTAGCAGCTGCAGTTGTAGTACCAGCTGCAGTTGTGGTGGCTTTGGCTGTTGTAGTGTGGGCTGCAGTTGTGGTTACAGGAGATGCTGTAGTGGCAACTGCTATTGAGGTACCAGCTGCAGTTGTGGTGGCATTGGCTGTTGTAGTATGGGCTGCAGTTGTGGTTAGAGGGGAAGTTGTAGTGACAACTGATGTTGAGGTATCAGCTGCAGTTGTGGTGGCTTTGGCTGTTGTAGTGTGGGCTGCAGTTGTGGTTACGGGGGATGTTGTAGTGGCAACTGCTGTTGAGGTACCAGCTGCAGTTGTGGTGGCATTGGCTGTTGTAGTATGGGCTGCAGTTGTGGTGACAGGGGAAGTTGTAGTGACAACTGATGTTGAGGTACCAGCTGCAGTTGTGGTGGCATTGGCTGTTGTAGTGTGGGCTGCAGTTGTGGTGACAGGTGAATTTGTAGTAGCAGCTGCAGTTGTAGTGGCAGCCTCTGTCGTAAGAGTGACTGCAGTTGTGGTGGCAGAAGCTGTTGTAGTGTGGGCTGCAGTTGTGGTTGCAGGGGATGTTTTAGTGGCAACTGCTGTTGTAGTACCAGCTGCAGTTGTGGTGGCATTGGCTGTTGTAGTTGCAGCTGCAGTTGTGGTGACAGGGGAAGTTGTAGTGGCAACTGTTGTTGAGGTACCAGCTGCAGTTGTGGTGGCATTGGCTGTTGTAGTGTGGGCTGCAGTTGTGGTTACAGGGGATGTTGTAGTGGCAACTGCTATTGAGGTACCAGCTGCAGTTGTGGTGGCATTGGCTGTTGTAGTATGGGCTGCAGTTGTGGTTAGAGGGGAAGTTGTAGGGACAACTGATGTTGAGGTATCAGCTGCAGTTGTGGTGGCTTTGGCTGTTGTAGTGTGGGCTGCAGTTGTGGTTACGGGGGATGTTGTAGTGGCAACTGCTGTTGAGGTACCAGCTGCAGTTGTGGTGGCATTGGCTGTTGTAGTGTGGGCTTCAGTTGTGGTTACAGGGGATGTTGTAGTGGCAACTGCTGTTGAGGTACCAGCTGTAGTTGTGGTGGCATTGGCTGTTGTAGTGTGGGCTGCAGTTGTGGTGACAGGGGATGTTGTAGTAGCAGCCGCAGTTGTAGTGTTAGCCTCTGTCGTAAGAGTGGCGGCAGTTGTGGTGGCAGAAGCTGTTGAAGTGTGGGCTGCAGTTGTGGTTGCAGGGGATGTTGTAGTGGCAACTGCTGTTGAGGTACCAGCTGCAGTTGTGGTGGCATTGGCTGTTGTAGTGTGGGCTGCAGTTGTGGTGACAGGTGAAGTTTTAGTAGCAACTGCAGTTGTAGTAGCAGCCTCTGTCGTAAGAGTGACTGCAGTTGTGGTGGCAGAAATTGTTGAAGTGTGGGCGGCAGTTGTGGTTTTAGGGGAAGTTGTAGTAGCAACCTCTGTCGTAAGAGTGACTGCAGTTGTGGTGACAGGTGAAGTTGTAGTGTGGGCTGCAGTTGTGGTTACAGGGGATGTTGTAGTGGCAACTGCTGTTGTTGTACCAGCTGCAGTTGTGGTGTCATTGGCTGTTGTCGTGTGGGCTGCAGCTGAGGTTACAGGGGATGTTGTAGTGGCAACTGCTGTTGAGGTACCAGCTGCAGTTGTGGTGGCATTGGGCTGTTGAACTATGGGCTGCAGTTGTGGTTAGAGGGGAAGTTGTAGTGACAACTGATGTTGAGGTACCAGCTGCAGTTGTGGTGGCATTGGCTGTTGTAGTGTGGGCTGCAGTTGTGGTGACAGGTGAAGTTGTAGTGTGGGCTGCAGTTGTGGTTACAGGGGATGTTGTAGTGGCAACTGCTGTTGAGGTACCAGCTGTAGTTGTGGTGGCATTGGCTGTTGTAGTGTGGGCTGCAGTTGTGGTGACAGGGGATGTTGTAGTGGCAACTGCTGTTGAGGTACCAGCTGCAGTTGTGGTGGCATTGCCTGTTGTAGTGTGGGCTGCAGTTGTGGTGACAGGTGAAGTTGTAGTGGCAACTGCTGTTGTAGTACCAGCTGCAGTTGTGGTGACAGGGGAAGTTGTAAGTGGCAACTGCTGTTGTAGTACCAGCTGCAGTTGTGGTGGCATTGGCTGTTGTAGTGTGGGCTGCAGTTGTGGTGACAGGTGAAGTTGTAGTAGCAGCCGCAGTTGTAGTGTTAGCCTCTGTCGTAAGAGTGGCGGCAGTTGTGGTGGCAGAAGCTGTTGAAGTGTGGGCTGCAGTTGTGGTTGCAGGGGATGTTGTAGTGGCAACTGCTGTTGAGGTACCAGCTGCAGTTGTGGTGGCATTGGCTGTTGTAGTGTGGGCTGCAGTTGTGGTGACAGGTGAAGTTTTAGAAGCAACTGCAGTTGTAGTAGCAGCCTCTGTCGTAAGAGTGACTGCAGTTGTGGTATCAGAAATTGTTGAAGTGTGGGCAGCAGTTGTGGTTTTAGGGGAAGTTGTAGTGGCAACTGCTGTTGTTGTACCAGCTGCAGTTGTGGTGTCATTGGCTGTTGTCGTGTGGGCTGCAGTTGTGGTTACAGGGGATGTTGTAGTGGCAACTGCTGTTGAGTACCAGCTGCAGTTGTAGTGGCATTGGCTGTTGTAGTGTGGGCTGCAGTTGTGGTACAGGTGAAGTTGTAGTAGCAGCTGCAGTTGTAGTGGCAGCCTCTGTCGTAAGAGTGACTGCAGTTGTGGTGGCAGAAGCTGTTGTAGTTTGGGCTGCAGTTGAGGTTACAGGGATGTTGTAGTGGCAACTGCTGTTGTAGTACCAGCTGCCGTTGTGGTGGCATTGGCAGTTGTAGTGTGGGCTGCAGTTGTGGTGACAGGTGAAGTTGTAGTAGCAGCTTCAGTTGTAGTGGCAGCCTCTGTCGTAGGAGCCGCTGCAGTGAGATGGCAAGAAGCAGTTGTAGTGTGGGCTTGCAGTTGTGTGACAGGGGATGTTGTAGTAGCAGCTGCAGTTGTAGTGTTAGCCTCTGTCGTAAGAGTGGCGGCAGTTGTGGTGGCAGAAGCTGTTGAAGTTGTGGGCTGCAGTTGTGGTTGCAGGGGATGTTGTAGTGGCAACTGTGTGAGGTACCAGCTGCAGTTGTGGTGGGCATTGGCTGTTGTAGTGTGGGCTGCAGTTGTGGTGACAGGTGAAGTTTTAGTAGCAACTGCAGTTGTAGTAGCAGCCTCTGTCGTAAGAGTGACTGCAGTTGTGGGTGGCAGAAATTGTTGAAGTGTGGGCGGCAGTTGTGGTTTTAGGGGAAGTTTGTAGTGAGCACCTCTGTCTTAAGAGTGACTGCAGTTGTGGTGACAGGTGAAGTTGTTGTAGTGTGGGCTGCAGTTGTGGTTACAGGGGATGTTGTAGTGGCAACTGCTGTTGTTGTACCAGCTGCAGTTGTGGTGTCATTGGCTGTTGTCGTGTGGGCTGCAGCTGAGGTTACAGGGGATGTTGTAGTGGCAACTGCTGTTGAGGTACCAGCTGCAGTTGTGGTGGCATTGGCTGTTGAACTATGGGCTGCAGTTGTGGTTAGAGGGGAAGTTGTAGTGACAACTGATGTTGAGGTACCAGCTGCAGTGGTGGTGGCATTGGCTGTTGTAGTGTGGGCTGCAGTTGTGGTGACAGGTGAAGTTGTAGTGTGGGCTGCAGTTGTGGTTACAGGGGATGTTGTAGTGGCAAACTGCTGTGAGGTACCAGCTGTAGTGGTGGCATTGGATGTTGTAGTGTGGGTTGCAGTTGTGGTGACAGGGGATGTTGTAGTGGCAATGCTGTGTGAGGTACAGCTGCAGTTGTGGTGGCATTGCCTGTTGTAGTGTGGGCTGCAGCTGTGGTGACAGGGGAAGTTGTAGTGGCAACTGCAGTTGTAGTAGCAGCCTCTGTCGTAAGAGTGACTGCAGTGTTGGTATCAGAAATTGTTGTAGTGTGGGCAGCAGTTGTGGTTTTAGGGGAAGTTGTAGTGGCAACTGCTGTTGTTGTACCAGCTGCAGTTGTGGTGTCATTGGCTGTTGTCGTGTGGGCTGCAGTTGTGGTTACAGGAGATGTTGTAGTGGCAACTGCTGTTGAGGTACCAGCTGCAGTTGTAGTGGCATTGGGTTGTTGTAGTGTGGGCTGCAGTTGTGGTGACAGGTGAAGTTGTAGTAGCAGCTGCAGTTGTAGTAGCAACCTCTGTCGTAAGAGTGACTGCAGTTGTGGTGGCAGGGGAAGTTGTAGTGGCAACTGCTGTTGTAGTACCAGCTGCAGTTGTGGTGTCTTTGGCTGTTGTAGTGTGGGCTGCAGTTGTGGTTACGGGGGATGTTGTGTAGTGGCAACTGCTTTGAGGTACCAGCTGCAGTTGTGGTGGCATTGGCTGTTGTAGTATGGGCTGCAGTTGTGGTGACAGGGGAAGTTGTAGTGACAACTGATGTTGAGGTACCAGCTGCAGTTGTGGTGGCATTGGCTGTTTAGTGTGGGCTGCAGTTGTGGTGACAGGTGAAGTTGTAGTAGCAGCTGCAGTTGTAGTGGCAGCCTCTGTCGTAAGAGTGACTGCAGTGTGGTGGCAGAAGCTGTGTAGTGTGGGCTGCAGTTGTGGATGCAGGGGAAGTTGTAGTGGCAACTGCTGTTGTTGTACCAGCTGCAGTTGTGGTGTCATTGGCTGTTGTCGTGTGGGCTGCAGTTGTGGTTACAGGAGATGTTGTTGTAGTGGAACTGCTATTGAGGTACCAGCTGCAGTTGGGTGCATTGGCTGTTGTAGTATGGGCTGCAGTTGTGGTGACAGGGATGTTGTGTAGTGGCAACTGCTGTTGAGGTACCAGCTGCAGTTGTGGTGGCATTGCCTGTGTAGTGTGGGCTGCAGCTGTGGTGACAGGGGAAGTTGTAGTGGCAACTGCTGTTGTAGTACCGCTGTAGTTGTGGTGGCATTGGCTGTTGTAGTGTGGGCTGCAGTTGTGGTGACAGGTGAAGTTTTAGTAGCAACTGCAGTTGTAGTAGCAGCCTCTGTCGTAAGAGTGACTGCAGTTGTGGTGGCAGAAATTGTTGAAGTGTGGGCGGCGGCCAGTTGTGGTTTAGGGGAAGTTGTAGTGGCAACTGTGTTGTGTACCAGCTGCAGTTGTGGTGTCATTGGCTGTTGTCGTTTGTGGGCTGCAGTGGCAGGTTACAGGGGGGTTGTTTGTAGTGGCAACTGCTGTGGTAGTACCAGCTGCCGTTGTTGGTGGCATTGGCTGTTGTAGTGTGGGCTGCAGTTGTGGGGACAGGTGAAGTTGTAGTAAGCAGCTTCAGTTGTAGTGGCAGCCTCTGTCGTAGGAGCCGCTGCAGTTGAGATGGAGAAGCAGTTGTAGTGTGGGCCAGCTAGATCTACTGTCTCTATTATATTATGACAGACCAGCTAGATCTACTGTCTCTATTATATTATGACAGACCAGCTAGATCTACTGTCTCTATTTATTATGACAGACCAGCTAGATCTACTGTCTCTATTATATTATGACAGACCAGCTAGATCTACTGTCTCTATTATATTATGACAGACCAGCTAGATCTACTGTCTCTATTATATTATGACAGACCAGCTAGATCTACTGTCTCTATTATATATGACAGACCAGCTAGATCTACTGTCTCTATTATATTATGACAGACCAGCTAGATCTACTGTCTCTATATTATGACAGACCAGCTAGATCTACTGTCTCTATTATAAATGACAGACCAGCTAGATCTACTGTCTCTATTATATTATGACAGACCAGCTAGATCTACTGTCTCTATTATATTATGACAGACCAGCTAGATCTACTGTCTCTATTATATTATGACAGACCAGCTAGATCTACTGTCTCTATTATATTATGACAGACCAGCTAGATCTACTGTCTCTATTTAATATGACAGACCAGCTAGATCTACTGTTCTATATTATATAGACAGACCAGCTAGATCTACTGTCTCTATTATATTATGACAGACCAGCTAGATCTACTGTCTCTATATTATGACAGACCAGCTAGATCTACTGTCTCTATTATAATATGACAGACCAGCTAGATCTACTGTCTCTATTTTTATGACAGACCAGCTAGATCTATGTCTCTAAACAGACCAGCTAGATCTACTGTCTCTATTATATTATGACAGACCAGCTAGATCTACTGTCTCTATTATAATATGACAGACCAGCTAGATCTACTGTCTCTATTATATTATGACAGACCAGCTAGATCTACTGTCTCTATTATATTATGACAGACCAGCTAGATCTACTGTCTATTATAATTATGACAGACCAGCTAGATCTACTGTCTCTATTTATTATGACAGACCAGCTAGATCTACTCTCTCTATTATAATATGACAGACCAGCTAGATCTACTGTCTCTATTATTATTGACAGACCAGCTAGATCTACTGTCTCTATTATATTATGACAGACCAGCTAGATTCTGTCTCTATTATATTATGACAGACCAGCTAGATCTACTGTCTCTATTATAATATGACAGACCAGCTAGATCTACTGTCTCTATTATATATGACAGACCAGCTAGATCTACTGTCTCTATTATATTATGACAGACCAGCTAGATCTACTGTCTCTATTATATTATGACAGACCAGCTAGATCTACTGTCTCTATTATATTATGACAGACCAGCTAGATCTACTGTCTCTATTAATATGACAGACCAGCTAGATCTACTGTCTCTATTATATTATGACAGACCAGCTAGATCTACTGTCTCTATTATAATATGACAGACCAGCTAGATCTACTGTCTCTATTATATTATGACAGACCAGCTAGATCTACTGTCTCTATTATAATATGACAGACCAGCTAGATCTACTGTCTCTATTATAATATGACAGACCAGCTAGATCTACTGTCTCTATTATAATATGACAGACCAGCTAGATCTACTGTCTCTATTATATTATGACAGACCAGCTAGATCTACTGTCTCTATTATATTATGACAGACCAGCTAGATCTACTGTCTCTATTAATTATGACAGACCAGCTAGATCTACTGTCTCTATTATAATATGACAGACCAGCTAGATCTACTGTCTCTATTATAATATGACAGACCAGCTAGATCTACTGTCTCTATTATATTATGACAGACCAGCTAGATCTACTGTCTATTATTATTATGACAGACCAGCTAGATCTACTGTCTCTATTATATTATGACAGACCAGCTAGATCTACTGTCTCTATTATTATGACAGACCAGCTAGATCTACTGTCTCTATTATATTATGACAGACCAGCTAGATCTACTGTCTCTATTATATTATGACAGACCAGCTAGATCTACTGTCTCTATTATAATATGACAGACCAGCTAGATCTACTGTCTCTATTATATTATGACAGACCAGCTAGATCTACTGTCTCTATTATATTATGACAGACCAGCTAGATCTACTGTCTCATATTATGACAGACCAGCTAGATCTACTGTCTCTATTATATATGACAGACCAGCTAGATCTACTGTCTCTATTATATTATGACAGACCAGCTAGATCTACTGTCTCTATTATAATATGACAGACCAGCTAGATCTACTGTCTCTATTATAATATGACAGACCAGCTAGATCTACTGTCTCTATTATAATTATGACAGACCAGCTAGATCTACTGTCTCTATTATATTATGACAGACCAGCTAGATCTACTGTCTCTATTATATTATGACAGACCAGCTAGATCTACTGTCTCTATTATAATATGACAGACCAGCTAGATCTACTGTCTCTATTATAATATGACAGACCAGCTAGATCTACTGTCTCTTATTAATATGACAGACCAGCTAGATCTACTGTCTCTATTATATTATGACAGACCAGCTAGATCTACTGTCTCTATTATAATATGACAGACCAGCTAGATCTACTGTCTCTATATATTATGACAGACCAGCTAGATCTACTGTCTCTATTATATTATGACAGACCAGCTAGATCTACTGTCTCTATTATTATGACAGACCAGCTATATCTACTGTCTCTATTATATTATGACAGACCAGCTAGATCTACTGTCTCTATATATATTATGACAGACCAGCTAGATCTACTGTCTCTATTATATTATGACAGACCAGCTAGATCTACTGTCTCTATTATATTATGACAGACCAGCTAGATCTACTGTCTCTATTATATTATGACAGACCAGCTAGATCTACTGTCTCTATTATAATATGACAGACCAGCTAGATCTACTGTCTCTATTATATTATGACAGACCAGCTAGATCTACTGTCTCTATTATTATATGACAGACCAGCTAGATCTACTGTCTCTATTTATGACAGACCAGCTAGATCTACTGTCTCTATTATATTATGACAGACCAGCTAGATCTACTGTCTCTATTATAATATGACAGACCAGCTAGATCTACTGTCTCTATTATAATATGACAGACCAGCTAGATCTACTGTCTCTATTATAATATGACAGACCAGCTAGATCTACTGTCTCTATTATATATGACAGACCAGCTAGATCTACTGTCTCTATTATATTATGACAGACCAGCTAGATCTACTGTCTCTATTATATTATGACAGACCAGCTAGATCTACTGTCTCTATTATAATATGACAGACCAGCTAGATCTACTGTCTCCTATTATGACAGACCAGCTAGATCTACTGTCTCTATTATATATGACAGACCAGCTAGATCTACTGTCTCTATTATAATATGACAGACCAGCTAGATCTACTGTCTCTATTATATTATGACAGACCAGCTAGATCTACTGTCTCTATTTTATAATACAGACCAGCTAGATCTACTGTCTCTATTATATTATGACAGACCAGCTAGATCTACTGTCTCTATTATAATATGACAGACCAGCTAGATCTACTGTCTCTATTATATATGACAGACCAGCTAGATCTACTGTCTCTATTATATTATGACAGACCAGCTAGATCTACTGTCTCTATTATATTATGACAGACCAGCTAGATCTACTGTCTCTATTATATATGACAGACCAGCTAGATCTACTGTCTCTATTATATTATGACAGACCAGCTAGATCTACTGTCTCTATTATAATATGACAGACCAGCTAGATCTACTGTCTCTATTATATTATGACAGACCAGCTAGATCTACTGTCTCTATTATAATATGACAGACCAGCTAGATCTACTGTCTCTATTATATTATGACAGACCAGCTAGATCTACTGTCTCTATTATATTATGACAGACCAGCTAGATCTACTGTCTCTATTATAATATGACAGACCAGCTAGATCTACTGTCTCTATTATATTATGACAGACCAGCTAGATCTACTGTCTCTATTATATTATGACAGACCAGCTAGATCTACTGTCTCTATTATATTTATGACAGACAGCTAGATCTACTGTCTCTATTATAATTATGACAGACCAGCTAGATCTACTGTCTCTATTATATTATGACAGACCAGCTAGATCTACTGTCTCTATTATATTATGACAGACCAGCTAGATCTACTGTCTCTATTATAATATGACAGACCAGCTAGATCTACTGTCTCTATTATATTATGACAGACCAGCTAGATCTACTGTCTCTATTATATTATGACAGACCAGCTAGATCTACTGTCTCTATTATATTATGACAGACCAGCTAGATCTACTGTCTCTATTATATTATGACAGACCAGCTAGATCTACTGTCTCTATTATATTATGACAGACCAGCTAGATCTACTGTCTCTATTATATTATGACAGACCAGCTAGATCTACTGTCTCTATTATATTATGACAGACCAGCTAGATCTACTGTCTCTATTATATTATGACAGACCAGCTAGATCTACTGTCTCTATTATAATATGACAGACCAGCTAGATCTACTGTCTCTATTATATTATGACAGACCAGCTAGATCTACTGTCTCTATTATATTATGACAGACCAGCTAGATCTACTGTCTCTATTATATTATGACAGACCAGCTAGATCTACTGTCTCTATTATAATATGACAGACCAGCTAGATCTACTGTCTCTATTATAATATGACAGACCAGCTAGATCTACTGTCTCTATTATAATATGACAGACCAGCTAGATCTACTGTCTCTATTATAATATGACAGACCAGCTAGATCTACTGTCTCTATTATAATATGACAGACCAGCTAGATCTACTGTCTCTATTATAATATGACAGACCAGCTAGATCTACTGTCTCTATTATAATATGACAGACCAGCTAGATCTACTGTCTCTATTATATTATGACAGACCAGCTAGATCTACTGTCTCTATTATATTATGACAGACCAGCTAGATCTACTGTCTCTATTATATTATGACAGACCAGCTAGATCTACTGTCTCTATTATATATGACAGACCAGCTAGATCTACTGTCTCTATTATATTATGACAGACCAGCTAGATCTACTGTCTCTATTATATTATGACAGACCAGCTAGATCTACTGTCTCTATTATAAATGACAGACCAGCTAGATCTACTGTCTCTATTATATATGACAGACCAGCTAGATCTACTGTCTCTATTATAATATGACAGACCAGCTAGATCTACTGTCTCTATATTATGACAGACCAGCTATAGATCTACTGTCTCTATTATTATGACAGACCAGCTAGATCTACTGTCTCTATTATATTATGACAGACCAGCTAGATCTACTGTCTCTATTATATATGACAGACCAGCTAGATCTACTGTCTCTATTATATTATGACAGACCAGCTAGATCTACTGTCTCTATTATATTATGACAGACCAGCTAGATCTACTGTCTCTATTATATTATGACAGACCAGCTAGATCTACTGTCTCTATTATAATATGACAGACCAGCTAGATCTACTGTCTCTATTATATTATGACAGACCAGCTAGATCTACTGTCTCTATATTATGACAGACCAGCTAGATCTACTGTCTCTATTATAATATGACAGACCAGCTAGATCTACTGTCTCTATTATATTATGACAGACCAGCTAGATCTACTGTCTCTATTATATTATGACAGACCAGCTAGATCTACTGTCTCTATTATAATATGACAGACCAGCTAGATCTACTGTCTCTATTATATTATGACAGACCAGCTAGATCTACTGTCTTTCTCTCTCTCTATATTATGACAGACCAGCTAGATCTACTGTCTCTATTATATATATGACAGACCAGCTAGATCTACTGTCTCTATTATAATATGACAGACCAGCTAGATCTACTGTCTCTATTATAATATGACAGACCAGCTAGATCTACTGTCTCTATTATATTATGACAGACCAGCTAGATCTACTGTCTCTATTATAATATGACAGACCAGCTAGATCTACTGTCTCTATTATATTATGACAGACCAGCTAGATCTACTGTCTCTATTATAATATGACAGACCAGCTAGATCTACTGTCTCTATTATTATGACAGACCAGCTAGATCTACTGTCTCTATTATATATGACAGACCAGCTAGATCTACTGTCTCTATTATATTATGACAGACCAGCTAGATCTACTGTCTCTATTATATTATGACAGACCAGCTAGATCTACTGTCTCTATTATATTATGACAGACCAGCTAGATCTACTGTCTCTATTATATTATGACAGACCAGCTAGATCTACTGTCTCTATTATATTATGACAGACCAGCTAGATCTACTGTCTCTATTATATTATGACAGACCAGCTAGATCTACTGTCTCTATTATATTATGACAGACCAGCTAGATCTACTGTCTCTATTATATTATGACAGACCAGCTAGATCTACTGTCTCTATTATAATATGACAGACCAGCTAGATCTACTGTCTCTATTATATTATGACAGACCAGCTAGATCTACTGTCTCTATTATAATATGACAGACCAGCTAGATCTACTGTCTCTATTATATTATGACAGACCAGCTAGATCTACTGTCTCTATTATATTATGACAGACCAGCTAGATCTACTGTCTCTATTTATTATGACAGACCAGCTAGATCTACTGTCTCTATTATATTATGACAGACCAGCTAGATCTACTGTCTCTATTATATTATGACAGACCAGCTAGATCTACTGTCTCTATTATATATGACAGACCAGCTAGATCTACTGTCTTTATATTATGACAGACCAGCTAGATCTACTGTCTCTATTATAATATGACAGACCAGCTAGATCTACTGTCTCTATTATAATATGACAGACCAGCTAGATCTACTGTCTCTATTATATATGACAGACCAGCTAGATCTACTGTCTCTATTATATTATGACAGACCAGCTAGATCTACTGTCTCTATTATATTATGACAGACCAGCTAGATCTACTGTCTCTATTATAATATGACAGACCAGCTAGATCTACTGTCTCTATTTAATTATGACAGACCAGCTAGATCTACTGTCTATTATATATGACAGACCAGCTAGATCTACTGTCTCTATTATATTATGACAGACCAGCTAGATCTACTGTCTCTATTATAATATGACAGACCAGCTAGATCTACTGTCTCTATTATATGACAGACCAGCTAGATCTACTGTCTCTATTATAATATGACAGACCAGCTAGATCTACTGTCTCTATTATAATATGACAGACCAGCTAGATCTACTGTCTCTATTATATTATGACAGACCAGCTAGATCTACTGTCTCTATTATAATATGACAGACCAGCTAGATCTACTGTCTCTATTATATTATGACAGACCAGCTAGATCTACTGTCTCTATTATAATATGACAGACCAGCTAGATCTACTGTCTATTTAATATGACAGACCAGCTAGATCTACTGTCTCTATTATATTATGACAGACCAGCTAGATCTACTGTCTCTATTATAATATGACAGACCAGCTAGATCTACTGTCTCTATTATATTATGACAGACCAGCTAGATCTACTGTCTCTATTATATAATGACAGACCAGCTAGATCTACTGTCTCTATTATATTATGACAGACCAGCTAGATCTACTGTCTCTATTATAATATATGACAGACCAGCTAGATCTACTGTCTCTATTATATTATGACAGACCAGCTAGATCTACTGTCTCTATTATAATATGACAGACCAGCTAGATCTACTGTCTCTATTATATTATGACAGACCAGCTAGATCTACTGTCTCTATATAATATGACAGACCAGCTAGATCTACTGTCTCTATTATAATATGACAGACCAGCTAGATCTACTGTCTCTATTATATATGACAGACCAGCTAGATCTACTGTCTCTATTATAATATGACAGACCAGCTAGATCTACTGTCTCTATTATATTATGACAGACCAGCTAGATCTACTGTCTCTATTATATTATGACAGACCAGCTAGATCTACTGTCTCTATTATATTATGACAGACCAGCTAGATCTACTGTCTCTATTATAATATGACAGACCAGCTAGATCTACTGTCTCTATTATATTATGACAGACCAGCTAGATCTACTGTCTCTATTATATTATGACAGACCAGCTAGATCTACTGTCTCTATTATATGACAGACCAGCTAGATCTACTGTCTCTATTATATTATGACAGACCAGCTAGATCTACTGTCTCTATTATATTATGACAGACCAGCTAGATCTACTGTCTCTATTAATATGACAGACCAGCTAGATCTACTGTCTCTATTATATTATGACAGACCAGCTAGATCTACTGTCTCTATTATATTATGACAGACCAGCTAGATCTACTGTCTCTATTATATTATGACAGACCAGCTAGATCTACTGTCTCTATTATATATGACAGACCAGCTAGATCTACTGTCTCTATATTATATGACAGACCAGCTAGATCTACTGTCTCTATTATATTATGACAGACCAGCTAGATCTACTGTCTCTATTATAATATGACAGACCAGCTAGATCTACTGTCTCTATTATAATATGACAGACCAGCTAGATCTACTGTCTCATATTATGACAGACCAGCTAGATCTACTGTCTCTATTATATATGACAGACCAGCTAGATCTACTGTCTCTATTATAATATGACAGACCAGCTAGATCTACTGTCTCTATTATATTATGACAGACCAGCTAGATCTACTGTCTCTATTATAATATGACAGACCAGCTAGATCTACTGTCTCTATATATATGACAGACCAGCTAGATCTACTGTCTCTATTATAATATGACAGACCAGCTAGATCTACTGTCTCTATTATATTATGACAGACCAGCTAGATCTACTGTCTCTATTATATTATGACAGACCAGCTAGATCTACTGTCTCTATTATATTATGACAGACCAGCTAGATCTACTGTCTCTATATATTATGACAGACCAGCTAGATCTACTGTCTCTATTATATTATGACAGACCAGCTAGATCTACTGTCTCTATTATAATATGACAGACCAGCTAGATCTACTGTCTCTATTATATTATGACAGACCAGCTAGATCTACTGTCTCTATTATAATATGAGACCAGCTAGATCTACTGTCTCTATTATATTATGACAGACCAGCTAGATCTACTGTCTCTATTATAATATGACAGACCAGCTAGATCTACTGTCTATATTATGACAGACCAGCTAGATCTACTGTCTCTATTATATTATGACAGACCAGCTAGATCTACTGTCTCTATTATATTATGACAGACCAGCTAGATCTACTGTCTCTATTATAATATGACAGACCAGCTAGATCTACTGTCTCTATTATATTATGACAGACCAGCTAGATCTACTGTCTCTATTATATTATGACAGACCAGCTAGATCTACTGTCTCTATTATATTATGACAGACCAGCTAGATCTACTGTCTCTATTATATTATGACAGACCAGCTAGATCTACTGTCTCTATTATATTATGACAGACCAGCTAGATCTACTGTCTCTATTATATTATGACAGACCAGCTAGATCTACTGTCTCTATTATATTATGACAGACCAGCTAGATCTACTGTCTCTATTATATATGACAGACCAGCTAGATCTACTGTCTCTATTATATTATGACAGACCAGCTAGATCTACTGTCTCTATTATATTATGACAGACCAGCTAGATCTACTGTCTCTATTATAATATGACAGACCAGCTAGATCTACTGTCTCTATTATATTATGACAGACCAGCTAGATCTACTGTCTCTATTATATTATGACAGACCAGCTAGATCTACTGTCTCTATTATATTATGACAGACCAGCTAGATCTACTGTCTCTATTATATTATGACAGACCAGCTAGATCTACTGTCTCTATTATATTATGACAGACCAGCTAGATCTACTGTCTCTATTATAATATGACAGACCAGCTAGATCTACTGTCTCTATTATATTATGACAGACCAGCTAGATCTACTGTCTCTATTATATTATGACAGACCAGCTAGATCTACTGTCTCTATTATATTATGACAGACCAGCTAGATCTACTGTCTCTATTATATTATGACAGACCAGCTAGATCTACTGTCTCTATTATATTATGACAGACCAGCTAGATCTACTGTCTCTATTATATATGACAGACCAGCTAGATCTACTGTCTCTATTATAATATGACAGACCAGCTAGATCTACTGTCTCTATTATATTATGACAGACCAGCTAGATCTACTGTCTCTATTATATGACAGACCAGCTAGATCTACTGTCTCTATTATAATATGACAGACCAGCTAGATCTACTGTCTCTATTATATTATGACAGACCAGCTAGATCTACTGTCTCTATTATAATATGACAGACCAGCTAGATCTACTGTCTCTATTATATTATGACAGACCAGCTAGATCTACTGTCTCTATTATATTATGACAGACCAGCTAGATCTACTGTCTCTATTATAATATGACAGACCAGCTAGATCTACTGTCTCTATTATATTATGACAGACCAGCTAGATCTACTGTCTCTATTATATTATGACAGACCAGCTAGATCTACTGTCTCTATTATATTATGACAGACCAGCTAGATCTACTGTCTCTATTATAATATGACAGACCAGCTAGATCTACTGTCTCTATTATATTATGACAGACCAGCTAGATCTACTGTCTCTATTTATTATGACAGACCAGCTAGATCTACTGTCTCTATTATATTATGACAGACCAGCTAGATCTACTGTCTCTATTATATATGACAGACCAGCTAGATCTACTGTCTCTATTATATTATGACAGACCAGCTAGATCTACTGTCTCTATTATATTATGACAGACCAGCTAGATCTACTGTCTCTATATTATGACAGACCAGCTAGATCTACTGTCTCTATTATAATATGACAGACCAGCTAGATCTACTGTCTCTATTATATTATGACAGACCAGCTAGATCTACTGTCTCTATTATATATGACAGACCAGCTAGATCTACTGTCTCTATTATATTATGACAGACCAGCTAGATCTACTGTCTCTATTATATTATGACAGACCAGCTAGATCTACTGTCTCTATTATAATATGACAGACCAGCTAGATCTACTGTCTCTATTATATTATGACAGACCAGCTAGATCTACTCTCTCTATAATTATGACAGACCAGCTAGATCTACTGTCTCATATTATGACAGACCAGCTAGATCTACTGTCTCTATTATATTATGACAGACCAGCTAGATCTACTGTCTCTATTATAATATGACAGACCAGCTAGATCTACTGTCTCTATATAATATGACAGACCAGCTAGATCTACTGTCTCTATTATATTATGACAGACCAGCTAGATCTACTGTCTCTATTATATTATGACAGACCAGCTAGATCTACTGTCTCTATTATATTATGACAGACCAGCTAGATCTACTGTCTCTATTATATTATGACAGACCAGCTAGATCTACTGTCTCTTTATAATATGACAGACCAGCTAGATCTACTGTCTCTATTATAATATGACAGACCAGCTAGATCTACTGTCTCTATTATATTATGACAGACCAGCTAGATCTACTGTCTCTATTATATTATGACAGACCAGCTAGATCTACTGTCTCTATTATAATATGACAGACCAGCTAGATCTACTGTCTCTATTATATTATGACAGACCAGCTAGATCTACTGTCTCTATTATAATATGACAGACCAGCTAGATCTACTGTCTCTATTATATTATGACAGACCAGCTAGATCTACTGTCTCTATTATAATATGACAGACCAGCTAGATCTACTGTCTCTATTATATTATGACAGACCAGCTAGATCTACTGTCTCTATTATATTATGACAGACCAGCTAGATCTACTGTCTCTATTATATTATGACAGACCAGCTAGATCTACTGTCTCTATTACTGCAGTTGTGGTGGCATTGGCTGTTTTAGTTGCAGCTGCAGTTGTGGTGACAGGGGAAGTTGTAGTGGCAACTGTTGTTGAGGTACCAGCTGCAGTTGTTTTGGCATTGGCTGTTGTAGTGTGGGCTGCAGTTGTGGTTACAGGGGATGTTGTAGTGGCAACTGCTGTTGAGCTACCAGCTGTAGTTGTGGTGGCATTGGCTGTTGTAGTGTGGGCTGCAGTTGTGGTGACAGGGGATGTTGTAGTGGCAACTGCTGTTGTAGTACCAGCTGTAGTTGTGGTGGCATTGGCTGTTGTAGTGTGGGCTGCAGTTGTGGTGACAGGTGAAGTTTTAGTAGCAACTGCAGTTGTAGTAGCAGCCTCTGTCGTAAGAGTGACTGCAGCTGTGGTGGCAGAAATTGTTGAAGTGTGGGCGGCAGTTGTGGTTTTAGGGGAAGTTGTAGTGGCAACTGTTGTTGAGGTACCAGCTGCAGTTGTTTTGGCATTGGCTGTTGTCGTGTGGGCTGCAGTTGTGGTTACAGGGGATGTTGTAGTGGCAACTGCTGTTGAGGTACCAGCTGCAGTTGTAGTGGCTTTGGCTGTTGTAGTGTGGGCTGCAGTTGTGGTTACGGGGGATGTTGTAGTGGCAACTGCTGTTGAGGTACCAGCTGCAGTTGTGGTGGCATTGGCTGTTGTAGTATGGGCTGCAGTTGTGGTGACAGGGGAAGTTGTAGTGACAACTGATGTTGAGGTACCAGCTGCAGTTGTGGTGGCATTGGCTGTTGTAGTGTGGGCTGCAGTTGTGGTGACAGGTGAAGTTGTAGTAGCAGCTGCAGTTGTAGTGGCAGCCTCTGTCGTAAGAGTGACTGCAGTTGTGGTGGCAGAAGCTGTTGTAGTGTGGGCTGCAGTTGTGGTTGCAGGGGAAGTTGTAGTGGCAACTGCTGTTGTAGTATCAGCTGCAGTTGTGGTGGCTTTGGCTGTTGTAGTGTGGGCTGCAGTTGTGGTTACAGGAGATGTTGTAGTGGCAACTGCTATTGAGGTACCAGCTGCAGTTGTGGTGGCATTGGCTGTTGTAGTATGGGCTGCAGTTGTGGTTAGAGGGGAAGTTGTAGTGACAACTGCTGTTGAGGTACCAGCTGCAGTTGTGGTGGCATTGGCTGTTGTAGTGTGGGCTGCAGTTGTGTGACAGGTGAAGTTGGGAAGTAGGCAGCTGTCAGTTGTAGTGGCAGCCTACTGTCGTAAGAGTGACGCAGTTGTGGTGGCAGAGGAAGCTGTTGTAGTTGTGGCTGGCAGTTGTGGTGGCAGGGATGTTTTAGTGGCAACGGCTGTTGTGTGTACCAGCTGCAGTTGTGGTGTCATTGGCTGTTGTCGTGTGGGCTGGAGCTGAGGTTACAGGGGATGTTGTAGTGGCAACTGCTGTTGAGGGTACCAGCTGCAGTTGTGGTGGCATTGGCTGTTGAAACTATGGGCTGCAGTTGTGGTTAAGGGGAAGTTGTAGTGACAACTGATGTGAGGTACCAGCTGCAGTTGTGGTGGCATTGGCTGTTGTAGTGTGGCCTGCAGTTGTGGTGACAGGTGAAGTTGTAGTAGCAGCTGCAGTTGTAGTGGCAGCCTCTGTCGTAAGAGTGACTGCAGTTGTGGTTTCAGAAGCTGTTGTAGTGTGGGCTGCAGTTGTAGTTGCAGGGGATGTTTTAGTGGCAACTGCTGTTGTAGTACCAGCTGCAGTTGTGGTGGCATTGGCTGTTGTAGTTGCAGCTGCAGTTGTGGTGACAGGGGAAGTTGTAGTGGCAACTGTTGTTGAGGTACCAGCTGCAGTTGTAGTGGCATTGGCTGTTGTAGTGTGGGCTGCAGTTGTGGTTACAGGGGATGTTGTAGTGGCAACTACTGTTGAGGGTACCAGCTGTAGTTGTGGTGGCATTGGCTGTTGTAGTGTGGGCTGCAGTTGTGGTGACAGGGGATGTTGTAGTGGCAACTGCTGTTGAGGTACCAGCTGCAGTTGTGGTGGCATTGGCTGTTGTAGTGTGGGCTGCAGTTGTGGTGACAGGTGAAGTTGTAGTAGCAGCCGCAGTTGTAGTGTTAGCCTCTGTCGTAAGAGTGGCGGCAGTTGTGGTGGCAGAATCTGTTGAAGTGTGGGCTGCAGTTGTGGTTGCAGGGGATGTTGTAGTGGCAACTGCTGTTGAGGTACCAGCTGCAGTTGTGGTGGCATTGGCTGTTGTAGTGTGGGCTGCAGTTGTGGTGACAGGTGAAGTTGTAGTAGCAGCTGCAGTTGTAGTGGCAGACTCTGTCGTAAGAGTGACTGCAGTTGTGGTGGCAGAAGCTGTTGTAGTGTGGGCTGCAGTTGTGGTTGCAGGGGATGTTTTAGTGGCAACTGCTGTTGTAGTACCAGCTGCAGTTGTGGTGGCATTGGCTGTTGTAGTTGCAGCTGCAGTTGTGGTGACAGGGGAAGTTGTATTGGCAACTGCTGTTGAGGTACCAGCTGTAGTTGTGGTGTCATTGGCTGTTGTCGTGTGTGCTGCAGCTGAGGTTACAGGGGATGTTGTAGTGGCAACTGCTGTTGAGGTACCAGCTGCAGTTGTGGTGGCATTGGCTGTTGAACTATGGGCTGCAGTTGTGGTTAGAGGGGAAGTTGTAGTGACAACTGATGTTGAGGTACCAGCTGCAGTTGTGGTGGCATTGGCTGTTGTCGTGTGGGCTGCAGTTGAGGTTACAGGGGATGTTGTAGTGGCAACTGCTGTTGAGGTACCAGCTACAGTTGTGGTGGCATTGGCTGTTGTAGTGTGGGCTGCAGTTGTGGTGACAGGTGAAGTTGTAGTAGCAGCTGCAGTTGTAGTGGCAGCCTCTGTCGTAAGAGTGACTGCAGTTGTGGTGGCAGAAGCTGTTGTAGTGTGGGCTGCAGTTGTGGTTGCACGGGATGTTGTAGTGGCATCTGCAGTTGTAGTACCAGCTTCCGTTGTGGTGGCATTGGCTGTTGTAGTGTGGGCTGCAGTTGTGGTGACAGGTGAAGTTGTAGTAGCAGCTTCAGTTGTAGTGGCAGCCTCTGTCGTAGGAGCCGCTGCAGTTGAGATGGCAGAAGCAGTTGTAGTGTGGGCTGCAGTTATGGTTGCACGGGATGTTGTAGTGGCAACTGCTGTTGTAGTACCAGCTGCCGTTGTGGTGGCATTGGCTGTTGTGGTGTCATTGGCTGTTGTCGTGTGTGCTGCAGCTGAGGTTACAGGGGATGTTGTAGTGACAACTGATGTTGAGGTACCAGCTGCAGTTGTGGTGGCATTGTCTGTTGTAGTGTGGGCTGCCGTTGTGGTTACGGGGGATGTTGTAGTGGCAACTGCTGTTGAGGTACCAGCTGCAGTTGTAGTGGCATTGGCTGTTGTAGTATGGGCTGCAGTTGTGGTTAGAGGGGAGGTTGTAGTGACAACTGATGTTGAGGTACCAGCTGTAGTTGTGGTGTCATTGGCTGTTGTCGTGTGGGCTGCAGCTGAGGTTACAGGGGATGTTGTAGTGGCAACTGCTGTTGAGGTACCAGCTGCAGTTGTGGTGGCATTGGCTGTTGAACTATGGGCTGCAGTTGTGGTTAGAGGGGAAGTTGTAGTGACAACTGATGTTGAGGTACCAGCTGCAGTTGTGGTGGCATTGGCTGTTGTAGTGTGGGCTGCAGTTGTGGTTACAGGAGATGTTGTAGTGGCAACTGCTATTGAGGTACCAGCTGCAGTTGTGGTGGCATTGGCTGTTGTCGTGTGGGCTGCAGTTGAGGTTACAGGGGATGTTGTAGTGGCAACTGCTGTTGAGGTACCAGCTGCAGTTGTAGTGGCATTGGCTGTTGTAGTGTGGCCTGCAGTTGTGGTGACAGGTGAAGTTGTAGTAGCAGCTGCAGTTGTAGTGGCAGCCTCTGTCGTAAGAGTGACTGCAGTTGTGGTGGCAGAAGCTGTTGTAGTGTGTGCTGCAGCTGAGGTTACAGGGGATGTTGTAGTGGCAACTGCTGTTGAGGTACCAGCTGCAGTTGTGGTGGCATTGGCTGTTGAACTATGGGCTGCAGTTGTGGTTAGAGGGGAAGTTGTAGTGACAACTGATGTTGAGGTACCAGCTGCAGTTGTGGTGGCATTGGCTGTTGTCGTGTGGGCTGCAGTTGAGGTTACAGGGGATGTTGTAGTGGCAACTGCTGTTGAGGTACCAGCTACAGTTGTGGTGGCATTGGCTGTTGTAGTGTGGGCTGCAGTTGTGGTGACAGGTGAAGTTGTAGTAGCAGCTGCAGTTGTAGTGGCAGCCTCTGTCGTAAGAGTGACTGCAGTTGTGGTGGCAGAAGCTGTTGTAGTGTGGGCTGCAGTTGTGGTTGCACGGGATGTTGTAGTGGCATCTGCAGTTGTAGTACCAGCTTCCGTTGTGGTGGCATTGGCTGTTGTAGTGTGGGCTGCAGTTGTGGTGACAGGTGAAGTTGTAGTAGCAGCTTCAGTTGTAGTGGCAGCCTCTGTCGTAGGAGCCGCTGCAGTTGAGATGGCAGAAGCAGTTGTAGTGTGGGCTGCAGTTATGGTTGCACGGGATGTTGTAGTGGCAACTGCTGTTGTAGTACCAGCTGCCGTTGTGGTGGCATTGGCTGTTGTGGTGTCATTGGCTGTTGTCGTGTGTGCTGCAGCTGAGGTTACAGGGGATGTTGTAGTGACAACTGATGTTGAGGTACCAGCTGCAGTTGTGGTGGCATTGTCTGTTGTAGTGTGGGCTGCCGTTGTGGTTACGGGGGATGTTGTAGTGGCAACTGCTGTTGAGGTACCAGCTGCAGTTGTAGTGGCATTGGCTGTTGTAGTATGGGCTGCAGTTGTGGTTAGAGGGGAGGTTGTAGTGACAACTGATGTTGAGGTACCAGCTGTAGTTGTGGTGTCATTGGCTGTTGTCGTGTGGGCTGCAGCTGAGGTTACAGGGGATGTTGTAGTGGCAACTGCTGTTGAGGTACCAGCTGCAGTTGTGGTGGCATTGGCTGTTGAACTATGGGCTGCAGTTGTGGTTAGAGGGGAAGTTGTAGTGACAACTGATGTTGAGGTACCAGCTGCAGTTGTGGTGGCATTGGCTGTTGTAGTGTGGGCTGCAGTTGTGGTTACAGGAGATGTTGTAGTGGCAACTGCTATTGAGGTACCAGCTGCAGTTGTGGTGGCATTGGCTGTTGTCGTGTGGGCTGCAGTTGAGGTTACAGGGGATGTTGTAGTGGCAACTGCTGTTGAGGTACCAGCTGCAGTTGTAGTGGCATTGGCTGTTGTAGTGTGGCCTGCAGTTGTGGTGACAGGTGAAGTTGTAGTAGCAGCTGCAGTTGTAGTGGCAGCCTCTGTCGTAAGAGTGACTGCAGTTGTGGTGGCAGAAGCTGTTGTAGTGTGGGCTGCAGTTGTGGTTGCAGGGGAAGTTGTAGTGGCAACTGCTGTTGAGGTACCAGCTGCAGTTGTGGTGGCATTGGCTGATGAACTATGGGCTGCAGTTGTGGTTAGAGGGGAAGTTGTAGTGACAACTGATGTTGAGGTACCAGCTGCAGTTGTGGTGGCATTGGCTGTTGTAGTGTGGGCTGCAGTTGTGGTGACAGGTGAAGTTGTAGTAGCAGCTGCAGTTGTAGTAGCAACCTCTGTCGTAAGAGTGACTGCAGTTGTGGTGGCAGAAGCTGTTGTAGTGTGGGCTGCAGTTGTGGTTGCAGGGGATGTTTTAGTGGCAACTGCTGTTGTTGTACCAGCTGCAGTTGTGGTGTCATTGGCTGTTGTCGTGTGGGCTGCAGCTGAGGTTACAGGGGATGTTGTAGTGGCAACTGCTGTTGAGGTACCAGCTGCAGTTGTGGTGGCATTGGCTGTTGAACTATGGGCTGCAGTTGTGGTTAGAGGGGAAGTTGTAGTGACAACTGATGTTGAGGTACCAGCTGTAGTTGTGGTGGCATTGCCTGTTGTAGTGTGGGCTGCAGCTGTGGTGACAGGGGAAGTTGTAGTGGCAACTGCTGTTGTAGTACCAGCTGCAGTTGTGGTGGCATTGGCTGTTGTAGTGTGGGCTGCAGTTGTGGTGACAGGGGAAGTTGTAGTAGCAGCTGCAGTTGTAGTGGCAGCCTCTGTCGTAAGAGTGGCGGCAGTTGTGGTGGCAGAATCTGTTGAAGTGTGGGCTGCAGTTGTGGTTGCAGGGGATGTTGTAGTGGCAACTTCTGTTGAGGTACCAGCTGCAGTTGTGGTGGCATTGGCTGTTGTAGTGTGGGCTGCAGTTGTGGTGACAGGGGAAGTTGTAGTAGCAGCTGCAGTTGTAGTGGCAGCCTCTGTCGTAGGAGCCGCTGCAGTTGAGATGGCATAAGCAGTTGTAGTGTGGGCTGCATTTGTGGTTACAGGGTATGTTGTAATGGCAAGTGCTGTTGAGGTACCAGCTGCAGTTGTGGTGGCATTGGCTGTTGTAGTTTGGGCTGCAGTTGTGGTGACAGGTGAAGTTGTAGTAGCAGCTGCAGTTGTAGTAGCAACCTCTGTCGTAAGAGTGACTGCAGTTGTGGTGGCAGGGGAAGTTGTAATGGCAACTGCTATTGAGGTACCAGCTGCAGTTGTGGTGGCATTGGCTGTTGTAGTATGGGCTGCAGTTGTGGTTGCAGGGGATGTTTTAGTGGCAACTGCTATTGAGGTACCAGCTGCAGTTGTGGTGGCATTGGCTGTTGTAGTATGGGCTGCAGTTGTGGTTAGAGGGGAAGTTGTAGTGACAACTGATGTTGAGGTACCAGCTGCAGTTGTGGTGGCTTTGGCTGTTGTAGTGTGGGCTGCAGTTGTGGTTACGGGGGATGTTGTAGTGGCAACTGCTGTTGAGGTACCAGCTGCAGTTGTGGTGGCATTGGCTGTTGTAGTGTGGGCTGCAGTTGTGGTGACAGGTGAAGTTGTAGGAGCAGCCGCAATTGTAGTGTTAGCCTCTGTCGTAAGAGTGGCGGCAGTTGTGGTGGCAGAAGCTGTTGAAGTGTGGGCTGCAGTTGTGGTTGCAGGGGATGTTGTAGTGGCAACTGCTGTTGAGGTACCAGCTGCAGTTGTGGTGGCTTTGGCTGTTGTAGTGTGGGCTGCAGTTGTGGTGACAGGTGAAGTTTTAGTAGCAACTGCAGATGTAGTAGCAGCCTCTGTCGTAAGAGTGACTGCAGTTGTGGTGGCAGAAATTGTTGAAGTATGGGCTGCAGTTGTGGTTAGAGGGGAAGTTGTAGTGACAACTGATGTTGAGGTACCAGCTGCAGTTGTGGTGTCATTGGCTGTTGTCGTGTGGGCTGCAGTTGAGGTTACAGGGGATGTTGTAGTGGCAACTGCTGTTGAGGTACCAGCTGCAGTTGTAGTGGCATTGGCTGTTGTAGTATGGGCTGCAGTTGTGGTTAGAGGGGAGGTTGTAATGGCAACTGATGTTGAGGTACCAGCTGCAGTTGTGGTTGCATTGGCTGTTGTCGTGTGGGCTGCAGTTGAGGTTACAGGGGATGTTGTAGTGGCAACTGCTGTTGAGGTACCAGCTGCAGTTGTAGTGGCATTGGCTGTTGTAGTGTGGGCTGCAGTTGTGGTGACAGGTGAAGTTGTAGTAGCAGCTGCAGTTGTAGTAGCAACCTCTGTCGTAAGAGTGACTGCAGTTGTGGTGGCAGGGGAAGTTGTAGTGGCAACTGCTGTTGTAGTACCAGCTGCAGTTGTGGTGGCTTTGGCTGTTGTAGTGTGGGATGCAGTTGTGGTTACAGGAGATGTTGTAGTGGCAACTGCTGTTGAGGTACCAGCTGCAGTTGTGGTGGCATTGGCTGTTGTAGTGTGGCCTGCAGTTGTGGTGACAGGTGAAGTTGTAGTAGCAGCTGCAGTTGTAGTGGCAGACTCTGTCGTAAGAGTGACTGCAGTTGTGGTGGCAGAAGCTGTTGTAGTGTGGGCTGCAGTTGTGGTTGCAGGGGATGTTTTAGTGGCAACTACTGTTGTAGTACCAGCTGCAGTTGTGGTGGCATTGGCTGTTGTAGTTGCAGCTGCAGTTGTGGTGACAGGGGAAGTTGTATTGGCAACTGCTGTTGAGGTACCAGCTGTAGTTGTGGTGTCATTGGCTGTTGTCGTGTGTGCTGCAGCTGAGGTTACAGGGGATGTTGTAGTGGCAACTGCTGTTGAGGTACCAGCTGCAGTTGTGGTGGCATTGGCTGTTGAACTATGGGCTGCAGTTGTGGTTAGAGGGGAAGTTGTAGTGACAACTGATGTTGAGGTACCAGCTGCAGTTGTGGTGGCATTGGCTGTTGTCGTGTGGGCTGCAGTTGAGGTTACAGGGGATGTTGTAGTGGCAACTGCTGTTGAGGTACCAGCTACAGTTGTGGTGGCATTGGCTGTTGTAGTGTGGGCTGCAGTTGTGGTGACAGGTGAAGTTGTAGTAGCAGCTGCAGTTGTAGTGGCAGCCTCTGTCGTAAGAGTGACTGCAGTTGTGGTGGCAGAAGCTGTTGTAGTGTGGGCTGCAGTTGTGGTTGCACGGGATGTTGTAGTGGCATCTGCAGTTGTAGTACCAGCTTCCGTTGTGGTGGCATTGGCTGTTGTAGTGTGGGCTGCAGTTGTGGTGACAGGTGAAGTTGTAGTAGCAGCTTCAGTTGTAGTGGCAGCCTCTGTCGTAGGAGCCGCTGCAGTTGAGATGGCAGAAGCAGTTGTAGTGTGGGCTGCAGTTATGGTTGCACGGGATGTTGTAGTGGCAACTGCTGTTGTAGTACCAGCTGCCGTTGTGGTGGCATTGGCTGTTGTGGTGTCATTGGCTGTTGTCGTGTGTGCTGCAGCTGAGGTTACAGGGGATTTTGTAGTGGCAACTGCTGTTGAGGTACCAGCTGCAGTTGTGGTGGCATTGGCTGTTGAACTATGGGCTGCAGTTGTGGTTAGAGGGGAAGTTGTAGTGACAACTGATGTTGAGGTACCAGCTGCAGTTGTGGTGGCATTGGCTGTTGTCGTGTGGGCTGCAGTTGAGGTTACAGGGGATGTTGTAGTGGCAACTGCTGTTGAGGTACCAGCTGCAGTTGTAGTGGCATTGGCTGTTGTAGTATGGGCTGCAGTTGTGGTTAGAGGGGATGTTGTAGTGGCAACTGCTGTTGAGGTACCAGCTGCAGTTGTGGTGGCATTGGCTGTTGTAGTGTGGGCTGCAGTTGTGGTGACAGGTGAAGTTGTAGTAGCAGCTGCAGTTGTAGTGGCAGCCTCTGTCGTAAGAGTGACTGCAGTTGTGGTGGCAGAAGCTGTTTTAGTGTGGGCTGCAGTTGTGGTTGCAGGGGATGTTTTAGTGGCAACTGCTGTTGTTGTACCAGCTGCAGTTGTGGTGTCATTGGTTGTTGTCGTGTGGGCTGCAGCTGAGGTTACAGGGGATGTTGTAGTGGCAACTGCTGTTGAGGTACCAGCTGCAGTTGTGGTGGCATTGGCTGTTGAACTATGGGCTGCAGTTGTGGTTAGAGGGGAAGTTGTAGTGACAACTGATGTTGAGGTACCAGCTGTATTTGTGGTGGCATTGCCTGTTGTAGTGTGGGCTGCAGCTGTGGTGACAGGGGAAGTTGTAGTGGCAACTGCTGTTGTAGTACCAGCTGCAGTTGTGGTGGCATTGGCTGTTGTAGTGTGGGCTGCAGTTGTGGTGACAGGTGAAGTTGTAGTAGCAGCCGCAGTTGTAGTGTTAGCCTCTGTCGTAAGAGTGGCGGCAGTTGTGGTGGCAGAAGCTGTTGAAGTGTGGGCTGCAGTTGTGGTTGCAGGGGATGTTGTAGTGGCAACTTCTGTTGAGGTACCAGCTGCAGTTGTGGTGGCATTGGCTGTTGAACTATGGGCTGCAGTTGTGGTTAGAGGGGAAGTTGTAGTGACAACTGATGTTGAGGTACCAGCTGCAGTTGTGGTGGCATTGGCTGTTGTAGTGTGGCCTGCAGTTGTGGTGACAGGTGAAGTTGTAGTAGCAGCTGCAGTTGTAGTGGCAGACTCTGTCATAAGAGTGACTGCAGTTGTGGTGGCAGAAGCTGTTGTAGTGTGGGCTGCAGTTGTGGTTGCAGGGGATGTTTTAGTGGCAACTGCTGTTGTAGTACCAGCTGCAGTTGTGGTGGCATTGGCTGTTGTAGTTGCAGCTGCAGTTGTGGTGACAGGGGAAGTTGTAGTGGCAACTGCTGTTGAGGTACCAGCTGTAGTTGTGGTGTCATTGGCTGTTGTCGTGTGTGCTGCAGCTGAGGTTACAGGGGATGTTGTAGTGGCAACTGCTGTTGAGGTACCAGCTGCAGTTGTGGTGGCATTGGCTGTTGAACTATGGGCTGCAGTTGTGGTTAGAGGGGAAGTTGTAGTGGCAACTGATGTTGAGGTACCAGCTGCAGTTGTGGTGGCATTGGCTGTTGTAGTGTGGGCTGCAGTTGTGGTGACAGGTGAAGTTGTAGTAGCAGCTTCAGTTGTAGTGGCAGCCTCTGTCGTAGGAGCCGCTGCAGTTGAGATGGCAGAAGCAGTTGTAGTGTGGGCTGCAGTTGTGGTTACAGGGTATGTTGTAATGGAAACTGCTGTTGAGGTACCAGCTGCAGTTGTGGTGGCATTGGCTGTTGTAGTTTGGGCTGCAGTTGTGGTGACAGGTGAAGTTGTAGTAGCAGCTGCAGTTGTAGTAGCAACCTCTGTCGTAAGAGTGACTGCAGTTGTGGTGGCAGAAGCTGTTGTAGTGTGGGCTGCAGTTGTGGTTGCACGGGATGTTGTAGTGGCAACTGCTGTTGTAGTACCAGCTTCCGTTGTGGTGGCATTGGCTGTTGTAGTGTGGGCTGCAGTTGTGGTGACAGGTGAAGTTGTAGTAGCAGCTTCAGTTGTAGTGGCAGCCTCTGTCGTAGGAGCCGCTGCAGTTGAGATGGCAGAAGCAGTTGTAGTGTGGGCTGCAGTTGTGGTTACAGGGTATGTTGTAATGGCAACTGCTGTTGAGGTACCAGCTGCAGTTGTGGTGGCATTGGCTGTTGTAGTGTGGGCTGCAGTTGTGGTGACAGGGGAAGTTGTAGTAGCAGCTGCAGTTGTAGTAGCAACCTCTGTCGTAAGAGTGACTGCAGTTGTGGTGGCAGGGGAAGTTGTAGTGGCAACTGCTGTTGTAGTACCAGCTGCAGTTGTGGTGGCTTTGGCTGTTGTAGTGTGGGATGCAGTTGTGGTTACAGGAGATGTTGTAGTGGCAACTGCTGTTGAGGTACCAGCTGTAGTTGTGGTGTCATTGGCTGTTGTCGTGTGGGCTGCAGCTGAGGTTACAGGGGATGTTGTAGTGGCAACTGCTGTTGAGGTACCAGCTGCAGACGTGGTGGCATTGGCTGTTGAACTATGGGCTGCAGTTGTGGTTAGAGGGGAAGTTGTAGTGACAACTGATGTTGAGGTACCAGCTGCAGTTGTGGTGGCATTGGCTGTTGTGGTGTGGGCTGCAGTTGTGGTGACAGGTGAAGTTGTAGTAGCAGCTGCAGTTGTAGTCGCAGCCTCTGTCGTAAGAGTGACTGCAGTTGTGGTGGCAGAAGCTGTTGTAGTGTGGGCTGCAGTTGTGGTTGCAGGGGATGTTTTAGTGGCAACTGCTGTTGTTGTACCAGCTGCAGTTGTGGTGGCATTGGCTGTTGTAGTTGCAGCTGCAGTTGTGGTGACAAGGGAAGTTGTAGTGGCAACTGCTGTTGAGGTATCAGCTGCAGTTGTGTTGGCTTTGGCTGTTGTAGTAGCAGCTGCAGTTGTAGTAGCAACCTCTGTCGTAAGAGTGACTGCAGTTGTGGTGGCAGGGGAAGTTGTAGTGGCAACTGCTGTTGAGGTACCAGCTGCAGTTGTGGTGGCTTTGGCTGTTGTAGTGTGGGCTGCAGTTGTGGTTACGGGGGATGTTGTAGTGGTAACTGCTGTTGAGGTACCAGCTGCAGTTGTGGTGGCATTGGCTGTTGTAGTATGGGCTGCAGTTGTGGTGACAGGGGAAGTTGTAGTGACAACTGATGTTGAGGTACCAGCTGCAGTTGTGGTGGCATTGGCTGTTGTAGTATGGGCTGCAGTTGTGGTGGCAGGGGAAGTTGTAATGGCAACTGCTATTGAGGTACCAGCTGCAGTTGTGGTGGCATTGGCTGTTGTAGTATGGGCTGCAGTTGTGGTTGCAGGGGATGTTTTAGTGGCAACTGCTATTGAGGTACCAGCTGCAGTTGTGGTGGCATTGGCTGTTGTAGTATGGGCTGCAGTTGTGGTTAGAGGGGAAGTTGTAGTGACAACTGATGTTGAGGTACCAGCTGCAGTTGTGGTGGCTTTGGCTGTTGTAGTGTGGGCTGCAGTTGTGGTTACGGGGGATGTTGTAGTGGCAACTGCTGTTGAGGTACCAGCTGCAGTTGTGGTGGCATTGGCTGTTGTAGTGTGGGCTGCAGTTGTGGTGAGAGGTGAAGTTGTAGTAGCAGCCGCAATTGTAGTGTTAGCCTCTGTCGTAAGAGTGGCGGCAGTTGTGGTGGCAGAAGCTGTTGAAGTGTGGGCTGCAGTTGTGGTTGCAGGGGATGTTGTAGTGGCAACTGCTGTTGAGGTACCAGCTGCAGTTGTGGTGGCATTGGCTGTTGTAGTGTGGGCTGCAGTTGTGGTGACAGGTGAAGTTTTAGTAGCAACTGCAGTTGTAGTAGCAGCCTCTGTCGTAAGAGTGACTGCAGTTGTGGTGGCAGAAATTGTTGAAGTATGGGCTGCAGTTGTGGTTAGAGGGGAAGTTGTAGTGACAACTGATGTTGAGGTACCAGCTGCAGTTGTGGTGGCATTGGCTGTTGTCGTGTGGGCTGCAGTTGAGGTTACAGGGGATGTTGTAGTGGCAACTGCTGTTGAGGTACAAGCTGCAGTTGTAGTGGCATTGGCTGTTGTAGTATGGGCTGCAGTTGTGGTGACAAGGGAAGTTGTAGTGGCAACTGCTGTTGAGGTATCAGCTGCAGTTGTGTTGGCTTTGGCTGTTGTAGTGTGGGCTGCAGTTGTGGTTACGGGGGATGTTGTAGTGGCAACTGCTGTTGAGGTACCAGCTGCAGTTGTGGTGGCATTGGCTGTTGTAGTAGCAGCTGCAGTTGTAGTAGCAACCTCTGTCGTAAGAGTGACTGCAGTTGTGGTGGCAGGGGAAGTTGTAGTGGCAACTGCTGTTGTAGTACCAGCTGCAGTTGTGGTGGCTTTGGCTGTTGTAGTATGGGCTGCAGTTGTGGTTAGAGGGGAAGTTGTAGTGACAACTGATGTTGAGGTACCAGCTGCAGTTGTGGTGGCTTTGGCTGTTGTAGTGTGGGCTGCAGTTGTGGTTACGGGGGATGTTGTAGTGGTAACTGCTGTTGAGGTACCAGCTGCAGTTGTGGTGGCATTGGCTGTTGTAGTATGGGCTGCAGTTGTGGTGACAACTGATGTTGAGGTACCAGCTGCAGTTGTGGTGGCATTGGCTGTTGTAGTATGGGCTGCAGTTGTGGTGGCAGGGGAAGTTGTAATGGCAACTGCTATTGAGGTACCAGCTGCAGTTGTGGTGGCATTGGCTGTTGTAGTATGGGCTGCAGTTGTGGTTGCAGGGGATGTTTTAGTGGCAACTGCTATTGAGGTACCAGCTGCAGTTGTGGTGGCATTGGCTGTTGTAGTATGGGCTGCAGTTGTGGTTAGAGGGGAAGTTGTAGTGACAACTGATGTTGAGGTACCAGCTGCAGTTGTGGTGGCTTTGGCTGTTGTAGTGTGGGCTGCAGTTGTGGTTACGGGGGATGTTGTAGTGGCAACTGCTGTTGAGGTACCAGCTGCAGTTGTGGTGGCATTGGCTGTTGTAGTGTGGGCTGCAGTTGTGGTGAGAGGTGAAGTTGTAGTAGCAGCCGCAATTGTAGTGTTAGCCTCTGTCGTAAGAGTGGCGGCAGTTGTGGTGGCAGAAGCTGTTGAAGTGTGGGCTGCAGTTGTGGTTGCAGGGGATGTTGTAGTGGCAACTGCTGTTGAGGTACCAGCTGCAGTTGTGGTGGCATTGGCTGTTGTAGTGTGGGCTGCAGTTGTGGTGACAGGTGAAGTTTTAGTAGCAACTGCAGTTGTAGTAGCAGCCTCTGTCGTAAGAGTGACTGCAGTTGTGGTGGCAGAAATTGTTGAAGTATGGGCTGCAGTTGTGGTTAGAGGGGAAGTTGTAGTGACAACTGATGTTGAGGTACCAGCTGCAGTTGTGGTGGCATTGGCTGTTGTCGTGTGGGCTGCAGTTGAGGTTACAGGGGATGTTGTAGTGGCAACTGCTGTTGAGGTACAAGCTGCAGTTGTAGTGGCATTGGCTGTTGTAGTATGGGCTGCAGTTGTGGTTAGAGGGGAGGTTGTAATGGCAACTGATGTTGAGGTACCAGCTGCAGTTGTGGTTGCATTGGCTGTTGTCGTGTGGGCTGCAGTTGAGGTTACAGGGGATGTTGTAGTGGCAACTGCTGTTGAGGTACCAGCTGCAGTTGTAGTGGCATTGGCTGTTGTAGTGTGGGCTGCAGTTGTGGTGACAGGTGAAGTTGTAGTAGCAGCTGCAGTTGTAGTAGCAACCTCTGTCGTAAGAGTGACTGCAGTTGTGGTGGCAGGGGAAGTTGTAGTGGCAACTGCTGTTGTAGTACCAGCTGCAGTTGTGGTGGCTTTGGCTGTTGTAGTGTGGGATGCAGTTGTGGTTACAGGAGATGTTGTAGTGGCAACTGCTGTTGAGGTACCAGCTGCAGTTGTGGTGGCATTGGCTGTTGTAGTGTGGGCTGCAGTTGTGGTGACAGGTGAAGTTGTAGTAGCAGCTGCAGTTGTAGTGGCAGACTCTGTCGAAAGAGTGACTGCAGTTGTGGTGGCAGAAGCTGTTGTAGTGTGGGCTGCAGTTGTGGTTGCAGGGGATGTTTTAGTGGCAACTGCTGTTGTAATACCAGCTGCAGTTGTGGTGGCATTGGCTGTTGTAGTTGCAGCTGCAGTTGTGGTGACAGGGGAAGTTGTATTGGCAACTGCTGTTGAGGTACCAGCTGTAGTTGTGGTGTCATTGGCTGTTGTCGTGTGTGCTGCAGCTGAGGTTACAGGGGATGTTGTAGTGGCAACTGCTGTTGAGGTACCAGCTGCAGTTGTGGTGGCATTGGCTGTTGAACTATGGGCTGCAGTTGTGGTTAGAGGGGAAGTTGTAGTGACAACTGATGTTGAGGTACCAGCTGCAGTTGTGGTGGCATTGGCTGTTGTCGTGTGGGCTGCAGTTGAGGTTACTGGGGATGTTGTAGTGGCAACTGCTGTTGAGGTACCAGCTGCAGTTGTGGTGGCATTGGCTGTTGTAGTGTGGGCTGCAGTTGTGGTGACAGGTGAAGTTGTAGTAGCAGCTGCAGTTGTAGTGGCAGCCTCTGTCTTAAGAGTGACTGCAGTTGTGGTGGCAGAAGCTGTTGTAGTGTGGGCTGCAGTTGTGGTTGCACGGGATGTTGTAGTGGCATCTGCTGTTGTAGTACCAGCTTCCGTTGTGGTGGCATTGGCTGTTGTAGTGTGGGCTGCAGTTGTGGTGACAGGTGAAGTTGTAGTAGCAGCTTCAGTTGTAGTGGCAGCCTCTGTCGTAGGAGCCGCTGCAGTTGAGATGGCAGAAGCAGTTGTAGTGTGGGCTGCAGTTGTGGTTACAGGGTATGTTGTAATGGCAACTGCTGTTGTAGTACCAGCTTCCGTTGTGGTGGCATTGGCTGTTGTAGTGTGGGCTGCAGTTGTGGTGACAGGTGAAGTTGTAGTAGCAGCTTCAGTTGTAGTGGCAGCCTCTGTCGTAGGAGCCGCTGCAGTTGAGATGGCAGAAGCAGTTGTAGTGTGGGCTGCAGTTATGGTTGCACGGGATGTTGTAGTGGCAACTGCTGTTGTAGTACCAGCTGCCGTTGTGGTGGCATTGGCTGTTGTGGTGTCATTGGCTGTTGTCGTGTGTGCTGCAGCTGAGGTTACAGGGGATGTTGTAGTGGCAACTGCTGTTGAGGTACCAGCTGCAGTTGTGGTGGCATTGGCTGTTGAACTATGGGCTGCAGTTGTGGTTAGAGGGGAAGTTGTAGTGACAACTGATGTTGAGGTACCAGCTGCAGTTGTGGTGGCATTGGCTGTTGTCGTGTGGGCTGCAGTTGAGGTTACAGGGGATGTTGTAGTGGCAACTGCTGTTGAGGTACCAGCTGCAGTTGTAGTGGCATTGGCTGTTGTAGTATGGGCTGCAGTTGTGGTTAGAGGGGATGTTGTAGTGGCACCTGCTGTTGAGGTACCAGCTGCAGTTGTGGTGGCATTGGCTGTTGTAGTGTGGGCTGCAGTTGTGGTGACAGGTGAAGTTGTAGTAGCAGCTGCAGTTGTAGTGGCAGCCTCTGTCGTAAGAGTGACTGCAGTTGTGGTGGCAGAAGCTGTTGTAGTGTGGGCTGCAGTTGTGGTTGCAGGGGATGTTTTAGTGGCAACTGCTGTTGTTGTACCAGCTGCAGTTGTGGTGTCATTGGCTGTTGTCGTGTGGGCTGCAGCTGAGGTTACAGGGGATGTTGTAGTGGCAACTGCTGTTGAGGTACCAGCTGCAGTTGTGGTGGCATTGGCTGTTGAACTATGGGCTGCAGTTGTGGTTAGAGGGGAAGTTGTAGTGACAACTGATGTTGAGGTACCAGCTGTAGTTGTGGTGGCATTGCCTGTTGTAGTGTGGGCTGCAGCTGTGGTGACAGGGGAAGTTGTAGTGGCAACTGCTGTTGTAGTACCAGCTGCAGTTGTGGTGGCATTGGCTGTTGTAGTGTGGGCTGCAGTTGTGGTGACAGGTGAAGTTGTAGTAGCAGCCGCAATTGTAGTGTTAGCCTCTGTCGTAAGAGTGGCGGCAGTTGTGGTGGCAGAAGCTGTTGAAGTGTGGGCTGCAGTTGTGGTTGCAGGGGATGTTGTAGTGGCAACTGCTGTTGAGGTACCAGCTGCAGTTGTGGTGGCATTGGCTGTTGTAGTGTGGGCTGCAGTTGTGGTGACAGGTGAAGTTTTAGTAGCAACTGCAGTTGTAGTAGCAGCCTCTGTCGTAAGAGTGACTGCAGTTGTGGTGGCAGAAATTGTTGAAGTATGGGCTGCAGTTGTGGTTAGAGGGGAAGTTGTAGTGACAACTGATGTTGAGGTACCAGCTGCAGTTGTGGTGGCATTGGCTGTTGTCGTGTGGGCTGCAGTTGAGGTTACAGGGGATGTTGTAGTGGCAACTGCTGTTGAGGTACAAGCTGCAGTTGTAGTGGCATTGGCTGTTGTAGTATGGGCTGCAGTTGTGGTTAGAGGGGAGGTTGTAATGGCAACTGATGTTGAGGTACCAGCTGCAGTTGTGGTTGCATTGGCTGTTGTCGTGTGGGCTGCAGTTGAGGTTACAGGGGATGTTGTAGTGGCAACTGCTGTTGAGGTACCAGCTGCAGTTGTAGTGGCATTGGCTGTTGTAGTGTGGGCTGCAGTTGTGGTGACAGGTGAAGTTGTAGTAGCAGCTGCAGTTGTAGTAGCAACCTCTGTCGTAAGAGTAACTGCAGTTGTGGTGGCAGGGGAAGTTGTAGTGGCAACTGCTGTTGTAGTACCAGCTGCAGTTGTGGTGGCTTTGGCTGTTGTAGTGTGGGATGCAGTTGTGGTTACAGGAGATGTTGTAGTGGCAACTGCTGTTGAGGTACCAGCTGCAGTTGTGGTGGCATTGGCTGTTGTAGTGTGGGCTGCAGTTGTGGTGACAGGTGAAGTTGTAGTAGCAGCTGCAGTTGTAGTGGCAGACTCTGTCGAAAGAGTGACTGCAGTTGTGGTGGCAGAAGCTGTTGTAGTGTGGGCTGCAGTTGTGGTTGCAGGGGATGTTTTAGTGGCAACTGCTGTTGTAGTACCAGCTGCAGTTGTGGTGGCATTGGCTGTTGTAGTTGCAGCTGCAGTTGTGGTGACAGGGGAAGTTGTATTGGCAACTGCTGTTGAGGTACCAGCTGTAGTTGTGGTGTCATTGGCTGTTGTCGTGTGTGCTGCAGCTGAGGTTACAGGGGATGTTGTAGTGGCAACTGCTGTTGAGGTACCAGCTGCAGTTGTGGTGGCATTGGCTGTTGAACTATGGGCTGCAGTTGTGGTTAGAGGGGAAGTTGTAGTGACAACTGATGTTGAGGTACCAGCTGCAGTTGTGGTGGCATTGGCTGTTGTCGTGTGGGCTGCAGTTGAGGTTACTGGGGATGTTGTAGTGGCAACTGCTGTTGAGGTACCAGCTGCAGTTGTGGTGGCATTGGCTGTTGTAGTGTGGGCTGCAGTTGTGGTGACAGGTGAAGTTGTAGTAGCAGCTGCAGTTGTAGTGGCAGCCTCTGTCGTAAGAGTGACTGCAGTTGTGGTGGCAGAAGCTGTTGTAGTGTGGGCTGCAGTTGTGGTTGCACGGGATGTTGTAGTGGCATCTGCTGTTGTAGTACCAGCTTCCGTTGTGGTGGCATTGGCTGTTGTAGTGTGGGCTGCAGTTGTGGTGACAGGTGAAGTTGTAGTAGCAGCTTCAGTTGTAGTGGCAGCCTCTGTCGTAGGAGCCGCTGCAGTTGAGATGGCAGAAGCAGTTGTAGTGTGGGCTGCAGTTGTGGTTACAGGGTATGTTGTAATGGCAACTGCTGTTGTAGTACCAGCTTCCGTTGTGGTGGCATTGGCTGTTGTAGTGTGGGCTGCAGTTGTGGTGACAGGTGAAGTTGTAGTAGCAGCTTCAGTTGTAGTGGCAGCCTCTGTCGTAGGAGCCGCTGCAGTTGAGATGGCAGAAGCAGTTGTAGTGTGGGCTGCAGTTATGGTTGCACGGGATGTTGTAGTGGCAACTGCTGTTGTAGTACCAGCTGCCGTTGTGGTGGCATTGGCTGTTGTGGTGTCATTGGCTGTTGTCGTGTGTGCTGCAGCTGAGGTTACAGGGGATGTTGTAGTGGCAACTGCTGTTGAGGTACCAGCTGCAGTTGTGGTGGCATTGGCTGTTGAACTATGGGCTGCAGTTGTGGTTAGAGGGGAAGTTGTAGTGACAACTGATGTTGAGGTACCAGCTGCAGTTGTGGTGGCATTGGCTGTTGTCGTGTGGGCTGCAGTTGAGGTTACAGGGGATGTTGTAGTGGCAACTGCTGTTGAGGTACCAGCTGCAGTTGTAGTGGCATTGGCTGTTGTAGTATGGGCTGCTGTTGTGGTTAGAGGGGATGTTGTAGTGGCACCTGCTGTTGAGGTACCAGCTGCAGTTGTGGTGGCATTGGCTGTTGTAGTGTGGGCTGCAGTTGTGGTGACAGGTGAAGTTGTAGTAGCAGCTGCAGTTGTAGTGGCAGCCTCTGTCGTAAGAGTGACTGCAGTTGTGGTGGCAGAAGCTGTTTTAGTGTGGGCTGCAGTTGTGGTTGCAGGGGATGTTTTAGTGGCAACTGCTGTTGTTGTACCAGCTGCAGTTGTGGTGTCATTGGCTGTTGTCGTGTGGGCTGCAGCTGAGGTTACAGGGGATGTTGTAGTGGCAACTGCTGTTGAGGTACCAGCTGCAGTTGTGGTGGCATTGGCTGTTGAACTATGGGCTGCAGTTGTGGTTAGAGGGGAAGTTGTAGTGACAACTGATGTTGAGGTACCAGCTGTAGTTGTGGTGGCATTGCCTGTTGTAGTGTGGGCTGCAGCTGTGGTGACAGGGGAAGTTGTAGTGGCAACTGCTGTTGTAGTACCAGCTGCAGTTGTGGTGGCATTGGCTGTTGTAGTGTGGGCTGCAGTTGTGGTGACAGGTGAAGTTGTAGTAGCAGCCGCAGTTGTAGTGTTAGCCTCTGTCGTAAGAGTGGCGGCAGTTGTGGTGGCAGAAGCTGTTGAAGTGTGGGCTGCAGTTGTGGTTGCAGGGGATGTTGTAGTGGCAACTTCTGTTGAGGTACCAGCTGCAGTTGTGGTGGCATTGGCTGTTGAACTATGGGCTGCAGTTGTGGTTAGAGGGGAAGTTGTAGTGACAACTGATGTTGAGGTACCAGCTGCAGTTGTGGTGGCATTGGCTGTTGTAGTGTGGCCTGCAGTTGTGGTGACAGGTGAAGTTGTAGTAGCAGCTGCAGTTGTAGTGGCAGACTCTGTCGTAAGAGTGGCGGCAGTTGTGGTGGCAGAAGCTGTTGTAGTGTGGGCTGCAGTTGTGGTTGCAGGGGATGTTTTAGTGGCAACTGCTGTTGTAGTACCAGCTGCAGTTGTGGTGGCATTGGCTGTTGTCGTGTGTGCTGCAGCTGAGGTTACAGGGGATGTTGTAGTGGCAACTGCTGTTGAGGTACCAGCTGCAGTTGTGGTGGCATTGGCTGTTGAACTATGGGCTGCAGTTGTGGTTAGAGGGGAAGTTGTAGTGACAACTGATGTTGAGGTACCAGCTGCAGTTGTGGTGGCATTGGCTGTTGTCGTGTGGGCTGCAGTTGTGGTGACAGGTGAAGTTGTAGTAGCAGCTGCAGTTGTAGTGGCAGCCTCTGTCGTAGGAGCCGCTGCAGTTGAGATGGCAGAAGCAGTTGTAGTGTGGGCTGCAGTTGTGGTTACAGGGTATGTTGTAATGGCAACTGCTGTTGAGGTACCAGCTGCAGTTGTGGTGGCATTGGCTGTTGTAGTTTGGGCTGCAGTTGTGGTGACAGGTGAAGTTGTAGTAGCAGCTGCAGTTGTAGTAGCAACCTCTGTCGTAAGAGTGACTGCAGTTGTGGTGGCAGAAGCTGTTGTAGTGTGGGCTGCAGTTGTGGTTGCACGGGATGTTGTAGTGGCAACTGCTGTTGTAGTACCAGCTTCCGTTGTGGTGGCATTGGCTGTTGTAGTGTGGGCTGCAGTTGTGGTGACAGGTGAAGTTGTAGTAGCAGCTTCAGTTGTAGTGGCAGCCTCTGTCGTAGGAGCCGCTGCAGTTGAGATGGCAGAAGCAGTTGTAGTGTGGGCTGCAGTTGTGGTTACAGGGTATGTTGTAATGGCAACTGCTGTTGAGGTACCCGCTGCAGTTGTGGTGGCATTGGCTGTTGTAGTGTGGGCTGCAGTTGTGGTGACAGGGGAAGTTGTAGTAGCAGCTGCAGTTGTAGTAGCAACCTCTGTCGTAAGAGTGACTGCAGTTGTGGTGGCAGGGGAAGTTGTAGTGGCAACTGCTGTTGTAGTACCAGCTGCAGTTGTGGTGGCTTTGGCTGTTGTAGTGTGGGATGCAGTTGTGGTTACATGAGATGTTGTAGTGGCAACTGCTGTTGAGGTACCAGCTGTAGTTGTGGTGTCATTGGCTGTTGTCGTGTGGGCTGCAGCTGAGGTTACAGGGGATGTTGTAGTGGCAACTGCTGTTGAGGTACCAGCTGCAGACGTGGTGGCATTGGCTGTTGAACTATGGGCTGCAGTTGTGGTTAGAGGGGAAGTTGTAGTGACAACTGATGTTGAGGCACCAGCTGCAGTTGTGGTGGCATTGGCTGTTGTAGTGTGGGCTGCAGTTGTGGTGACAGGTGAAGTTGTAGTAGCAGCTGCAGTTGTAGTGGCAGCCTCTGTCGTAAGAGTGACTGCAGTTGTGGTGGCAGAAGCTGTTGTAGTGTGGGCTGCAGTTGTGGTTGCAGGGGATGTTTTAGTGGCAACTGCTGTTGTTGTACCAGCTGCAGTTGTGGTGGCATTGGCTGTTGTAGTTGCAGCTGCAGTTGTGGTGACAAGGGAAGTTGTAGTGGCAACTGCTGTTGAGGTACCAGCTGCAGTTGTGTTGGCTTTGGCTGTTGTAGTGTGGGCTGCAGTTGTGGTTACGGGGGATGTTGTAGTGGCAACTGCTGTTGAGGTACCAGCTGCAGTTGTGGTGGCATTGGCTGTTGTAGTGTGGGCTGCAGTTGTGGTGACAGGTGAAGTTGTAGTAGCAGCTGCAGTTGTAGTGGCAGCCTCTGTCGTAAGAGTGACTGCAGTTGTGGTGGCAGAAGCTGTTGTAGTGTGGGCTGCAGTTGTGGTTGCAGGGGATGTTTTAGTGGGAACTGCTGTTGTTGTACCAGCTGCAGTTGTGGTGTCATTGGCTGTTGTCGTGTGGGCTGCAGCTGAGGTTACAGGGGATGTTGTAGTGGCAACTGCTGTTAAGGTACCAGATGCAGTTGTGGTGGCATTGGCTGTTGAACTATGCGCTGCAGTTGTGGTTAGAGGGGAAGTTGTAGTGACAACTGATGTTGAGGTACCAGCTGCAGTTGTGGTGGCATTGGCTGTTGTAGTGTGGGCTGCAGTTGTGGTGACAGGTGAAATTGTAGTAGCAGCTGCAGTTGTAGTAGCAACCTCTGTCGTAAGAGTGACTGCAGTTGTGGTGGCAGGGGAAGTTGTAGTGGCAACTGCTGTTGTAGTACCAGCTGCAGTTGTGGTGGCGTTGGCTGTTGTAGTGTGGGATGCAGTTGTGGTTACAGGAGATGTTGTAGTGGCAACTGCTATTGAGGTACCAGCTGCAGTTGTGGTGGCATTGGCTGTTGTAGTATGGGCTGCAGTTGTGGTTAGAGGGGAAGTTGTAGTGACAACTGATGTTGAGGTACCAGCTGCAGTTGTGGTGGCTTTGGCTGTTGTAGTGTGGGCTGCAGTTGTGGTTACGGGGGATGTTGTAGTGGCAACTGATGTTGAGGTACCAGCTGCAGTTGTGGTGGCATTGGCTGTTGTAGTATGGGCTGCAGTTGTGGTGACAGGTGAAGTTGTAGTAGCAGCTGCAGTTGTAGTGGCAGCCTCTGTCGTAAGAGTGACTGCAGTTGTGGTGGCAGAAGCTGTTGTAGTGTGGGCTGCAGTTGTGGTTGCAGGGGATGTTTTAGTGGGAACTGCTGTTGTTGTACCAGCTGCAGTTGTGGTGTCATTGGCTGTTGTCGTGTGGGCTGCAGCTGAGGTTACAGGGGATGTTGTAGTGGCAACTGCTGTTAAGGTACCAGATGCAGTTGTGGTGGCATTGGCTGTTGAACTATGCGCTGCAGTTGTGGTTAGAGGGGAAGTTGTAGTGACAACTGATGTTGAGGTACCAGCTGCAGTTGTGGTGGCATTGGCTGTTGTAGTGTGGGCTGCAGTTGTGGTGACAGGTGAAATTGTAGTAGCAGCTGCAGTTGTAGTAGCAACCTCTGTCGTAAGAGTGACTGCAGTTGTGGAGGCAGGGGAAGTTGTAGTGGCAACTGCTGTTGTAGTACCAGCTGCAGTTGTGGTGGCTTTGGCTGTTGTAGTGTGGGATGCAGTTGTGGTTACAGGAGATGTTGTTGTGGCAACTGCTATTGAGGTACCAGCTGCAGTTGTGGTGGCATTGGCTGTTGTAGTATGGGCTGCAGTTGTGGTTAGAGGGGAAGTTGTAGTGACAACTGATGTTGAGGTACCAGCTGCAGTTGTGGTGGCTTTGGCTGTTGTAGTGTGGGCTGCAGTTGTGGTTACGGGGGATGTTGTAGTGGCAACTGATGTTGAGGTACCAGCTGCAGTTGTGGTGGCATTGGCTGTTGTAGTGTGGGCTGCAGTTGTGGTGACAGGGGAAGTTGTAGTGACAACTGATGTTGAGGTACCAGCTGCAGTTGTGGTGATATTGGCTGTTGTAGTATGGGCTGCAGTTGTGGTGACAGGTGAAGTTGTAGTAGCAGCTGCAGTTGTAGTGGCAGCCTCTGTCGTAAGAGTGACTGCAGTTGTGGTGGCAGAAGCTGTTGTAGTGTGGGCTGCAGTTGTGGTTGCAGGGGATGTTTTAGTGGCAACTGCTGTTGTTGTACCAGCTGCAGTTGTGGTGTCATTGGCTGTTGTCGTGTGGGCTGCAGCTGAGGTTACAGGGGATGTTGTAGTGGCAACTGCTGTTGAGGTACCAGCTGCAGTTGTGTTGGCTTTGGCTGTTGTAGTGTGGGCTGCAGTTGTGGTTACGGGGGATGTTGTAGTGGCAACTGCTGTTGAGGTACCAGCTGCAGTTGTGGTGGCATTGGCTGTTGTAGTATGGGCTGCAGTTGTGGTGACAGGGGAAGTTGTAGTGACAACTGATGTTGAGGTACCAGCTGCAGTTGTGGTGGCATTGGCTGTTGTAGTGTGGGCTGCAGTTGTGGTTACAGGAGATGTTGTAGTGGCAACTGCTATTGAGGTACCAGCTGCAGTTGTGGTGGCATTGGCTGTTGTAGTATGGGCTGCAGTTGTGGTTAGAGGGGAAGTTGTAGTGACAACTGATGTTGAGGTACCAGCTGCAGTTGTGGTGGCTTTGGCTGTTGTAGTGTGGGCTGCAGTTGTGGTTACGGGGGATGTTGTAGTGGCAACTGATGTTGAGGTACCAGCTGCAGTTGTGGTGGCATTGGCTGTTGTAGTATGGGCTGCAGTTGTGGTGACAGGTGAAGTTGTAGTAGCAGCTGCAGTTGTAGTGGCAGCCTCTGTCGTAAGAGTGACTGCAGTTGTGGTGGCAGAAGCTGTTGTAGTGTGGGCTGCAGTTGTGGTTGCAGGGGATGTTTTAGTGGGAACTGCTGTTGTTGTACCAGCTGCAGTTGTGGTGTCATTGGCTGTTGTCGTGTGGGCTGCAGCTGAGGTTACAGGGGATGTTGTAGTGGCAACTGCTGTTAAGGTACCAGATGCAGTTGTGGTGGCATTGGCTGTTGAACTATGCGCTGCAGTTGTGGTTAGAGGGGAAGTTGTAGTGACAACTGATGTTGAGGTACCAGCTGCAGTTGTGGTGGCATTGGCTGTTGTAGTGTGGGCTGCAGTTGTGGTGACAGGTGAAATTGTAGTAGCAGCTGCAGTTGTAGTAGCAACCTCTGTCGTAAGAGTGACTGCAGTTGTGGAGGCAGGGGAAGTTGTAGTGGCAACTGCTGTTGTAGTACCAGCTGCAGTTGTGGTGGCTTTGGCTGTTGTAGTGTGGGATGCAGTTGTGGTTACAGGAGATGTTGTTGTGGCAACTGCTATTGAGGTACCAGCTGCAGTTGTGGTGGCATTGGCTGTTGTAGTATGGGCTGCAGTTGTGGTTAGAGGGGAAGTTGTAGTGACAACTGATGTTGAGGTACCAGCTGCAGTTGTGGTGGCTTTGGCTGTTGTAGTGTGGGCTGCAGTTGTGGTTACGGGGGATGTTGTAGTGGCAACTGATGTTGAGGTACCAGCTGCAGTTGTGGTGGCATTGGCTGTTGTAGTGTGGGCTGCAGTTGTGGTGACAGGGGAAGTTGTAGTGACAACTGATGTTGAGGTACCAGCTGCAGTTGTGGTGATATTGGCTGTTGTAGTATGGGCTGCAGTTGTGGTGACAGGTGAAGTTGTAGTAGCAGCTGCAGTTGTAGTGGCAGCCTCTGTCGTAAGAGTGACTGCAGTTGTGGTGGCAGAAGCTGTTGTAGTGTGGGCTGCAGTTGTGGTTGCAGGGGATGTTTTAGTGGCAACTGCTGTTGTTGTACCAGCTGCAGTTGTGGTGTCATTGGCTGTTGTCGTGTGGGCTGCAGCTGAGGTTACAGGGGATGTTGTAGTGGCAACTGCTGTTGAGGTACCAGCTGCAGTTGTGTTGGCTTTGGCTGTTGTAGTGTGGGCTGCAGTTGTGGTTACGGGGGATGTTGTAGTGGCAACTGCTGTTGAGGTACCAGCTGCAGTTGTGGTGGCATTGGCTGTTGTAGTATGGGCTGCAGTTGTGGTGACAGGGGAAGTTGTAGTGACAACTGATGTTGAGGTACCAGCTGCAGTTGTGGTGGCATTGGCTGTTGTAGTGTGGGCTGCAGTTGTGGTGACAGGTGAGGTTGTAGTAGCAGCTGCAGTTGTAGTGGCAGCCTCTGTCGTAAGAGTGACTGCAGTTGTGGTGGCAGAAGCTGTTGTAGTGTGGGCTGCAGTTGTGGTTGCAGGGGATGTTTTAGTGGCAACTGCTGTTGCTGTACCAGCTGCAGTTGTGGTGTCATTGGCTGTTGTTGTGTGGGCTGCATCTGAGGTTACAGGGGATGTTGTAGTGGCAACTGCTGTTGAGGTACCAGCTGCAGTTGTGGTGGCATTGGCTGTTGAACTATGGGCTGCAGTTGTGGTTAGAGGGGAAGTTGTAGTGACAACTGATGTTGAGGTACCAGCTGCAGTTGTGGTGGCATTGGCTGTTGTAGTGTGGGCTGCAGTTGTGGTGACAGGTGAAGTTGTAGTAGCAGCTGCAGTTGTAGTAGCAACCTCTGTCGTAAGAGTGACTGCAGTTGTGGTGGCAGGGGAAGTTGTAGTGGCAACTGCTGTTGTAGTACCAGCTGCAGTTGTGGTGGCTTTGGCTGTTGTAGTGTGGGATGCAGTTGTGGTTACAGGAGATGTTGTAGTGGCAACTGCTATTGAGGTACCAGCTGCAGTTGTGGTGGCATTGGCTGTTGTAGTATGGGCTGCAGTTGTGGTTAGAGGGGAAGTTGTAGTGACAACTGATGTTGAGGTACCAGCTGCAGTTGTGGTGGCTTTGGCTGTTGTAGTGTGGGCTGCAGTTGTGGTTACGGGGGATGTTGTAGTGGCAACTGATGTTGAGGTACCAGCTGCAGTTGTGGTGGCATTGGCTGTTGAACTATGGGCTGCAGTTGTGGTTAGAGGGGAAGTTGTAGTGACAACTGATGTTGAGGTACCAGCTGTAGTTGTGGTGGCATTGCCTGTTGTAGTGTGGGCTGCAGCTGTGGTGACAGGGGAAGTTGTAGTGGCAACTGCTGTTGTAGTACCAGCTGCAGTTGTGGTGGCATTGGCTGTTGTAGTGTGGGCTGCAGTTGTGGTGACAGGTGAAGTTGTAGTTGTAGTAGCAGCCACAGTTGTAGTGTTAGCCTCTTTCGTAAGAGTGGCGGCAGTTGTGGTGGCAGAATCTGTTGAAGTGTGGGCTGCAGTTGTGGTTGCAGGGGATGTTGTAGTGACAACTGATGTTGAGGTACCAGCTGCAGTTGTGGTGGCTTTGGCTGTTGTAGTGTGGGCTGCAGTTGTGGTTACGGGGGATGTTGTAGTGTCAACTGCTGTTGAGGTACCAGCTGCAGTTGTGGTGGCATTGGCTGTTGTAGTATGGGCTGCAGTTGTGGTGACAGGGGAAGTTGTAGTGACAACTGATGTTGAGGTACCAGCTGCAGTTGTGGTGGCATTGGCTGTTGTAGTGTGGGCTGCAGTTGTGGTGACAGGGGAAGTTGTAGTAGCAGCTGCAGTTGTAGTGGCAGCCTCTGTCGTAAGAGTGACTGCAGTTGTGGTGGCAGAAGCTGTTGTAGTGTGGGCTGCAGTTGTGGTGGCATTGGCTGTTGTAGTGTGGGCTGCAGTTGTGGTGACAGGTGAAGTTGTAGTAGCAGCTTCAGTTGTAGTGGCAGCCTCTGTCGTAGGAGCCGCTGCAGTTGAGATGGCAGAAGCAGTTGTAGTGTGGGCTGCAGTTGTGGTTACAGGGTATGTTGTAATGGCAACTGCTGTTGAGGTACCAGCTGCAGTTGTGGTGGCATTGGCTGTTGTAGTGTGGGCTGCAGTTGTGGTGACAGGGGAAGTTGTAGTAGCAGCTGCAGTTGTAGTATCAACCTCTGTCGTAAGAGTGACTGCAGTTGTGGTGGCAGGGGAATTTGTAGTGGCAACTGCTGTTGTAATACCAGCTGCAGTTGTGGTGGCTTTGGCTGTTGTAGTGTGGGATGCAGTTGTGGTTACAGGAGATGTTGTAGTGGCAACTGCTGTTGAGGTACCAGCTGTAGTTGTGGTGTCATTGGCTGTTGTCGTGTGGGCTGCAGCTGAGGTTACAGGGGATGTTGTAGTGGCAACTGCTGTTGAGGTACCAGCTGCAGACGTGGTGGCATTGGCTGTTGAACTATGGGCTGCAGTTGTGGTTAGAGGGGAAGTTGTAGTGACAACTGATGTTGAGGTACCAGCTGCAGTTGTGGTGGCATTGGCTGTTGTAGTGTGGGCTGCAGTTGTGGTGACAGGTGAAGTTGTAGTAGCAGCTGCAGTTGTAGTGGCAGCCTCTGTCGTAAGAGTGACTGCAGTTGTGGTGGCAGAAGCTGTTGTAGTGTGGGCTGCAGTTGTGGTTGCAGGGGATGTTTTAGTGGCAACTGCTGTTGTTGTACCAGCTGCAGTTGTGGTGGCATTGGCTGTTGTAGTTGCAGCTGCAGTTGTGGTGACAAGGGAAGTTGTAGTGGCAACTGCTGTTGAGGTACCAGCTGCAGTTGTGTTGGCTTTGGCTGTTGTAGTGTGGGCTGCAGTTGTGGTTACGGGGGATGTTGTAGTGGCAACTGCTGTTGAGGTACCAGCTGCAGTTGTGGTGGCATTGGCTGTTGTAGTATGGGCTGCAGTTGTGGTGACAGGGGAAGTTGTAGTGACAACTGATGTTGAGGTACCAGCTGCAGTTGTGGTGGCATTGGCTGTTGTAGTGTGGGCTGCAGTTGTGGTGACAGGTGAAATTGTAGTAGCAGCTGCAGTTGTAGTAGCAACCTCTGTCGTAAGAGTGACTGCAGTTGTGGTGGCAGGGGAAGTTGTAGTGGCAACTGCTGTTGTAGTACCAGCTGCAGTTGTGGTGGCTTTGGCTGTTGTAGTGTGGGCTGCAGTGGTGGTTACAGGAGATGTTGTAGTGGCAACTGATGTTGAGGTACCAGCTGCAGTTGTGGTGGCATTGGCTGTTGTAGTGTGGGCTGCAGTTGTGGTGACAGGTGAAGTTGTAGTAGCAGCTGCAGTTGTAGTGGCAGCCTCTGTCGTAAGAGTGACTGCAGTTGTGGTGGCAGAAGCTGTTGTAGTGTGGGCTGCAGTTGTGGTTGCAGGGGATGTTTTAGTGGCAACTGCTATTGAGGTACCAGCTGCAGTTGTGGTGGCTTTGGCTGTTGTAGTGTGGGCTGCAGTTGTGGTTACGGGGGATGTTGTAGTGGCAACTGCTGTTGAGGTACCAGCTGCAGTTGTGGTGGCATTGGCTGTTGTAGTATGGGCTGCAGTTGTGGTGACAGGGGAAGTTGTAGTGACAACTGATGTTGAGGTACCAGCTGCAGTTGTGGTGGCATTGGCTGTTGTAGTGTGGGCTGCAGTTGTGGTGACAGGTGAAGTTGTAGTAGCAGCTGCAGTTGTAGTAGCAACCTCTGTCGTAAGAGTGACTGCAGTTGTGGTGGCAGGGGAAGTTGTAGTGGCAACTGCTGTTGTAGTACCAGCTGCAGTTGTGGTGGCTTTGGCTGTTGTAGTGTGGGATGCAGTTGTGGTTACAGGAGATGTTGTAGTGGTAACTGCTATTGAGGTACCAGCTGCAGTTGTGGTGGCATTGGCTGTTGTAGTATGGGCTGCAGTTGTGGTTAGAGGGGAAGTTGTAGTGACAACTGATGTTGAGGTACCAGCTGCAGTTGTGGTGGCTTTGGCTGTTGTAGTGTGGGCTGCAGTTGTGGTTACGGGGGATGTTGTAGTGGCAACTGATGTTGAGGTACCAGCTGCAGTTGTGGTGGCATTGGCTGTTGTAGTGTGGGCTGCAGTTGTGGTGACAGGGGAAGTTGTAGTGACAACTGATGTTGAGGTACCAGCTGCAGTTGTGGTGGCATTGGCTGTTGTAGTATGGGCTGCAGTTGTGGTGACAGGTGAAGTTGTAGTAGCAGCTGCAGTTGTAGTGGCAGCCTCTGTCATAAGAGTGACTGCAGTTGTGGTGGCAGAAGCTGTTGTAGTGTGGGCTGCAGTTGTGGTTGCAGGGGATGTTTTAGTGGCAACTGCTGTTGTTGTACCAGCTGCAGTTGTGGTGTCATTGGCTGTTGTCGTGTGGGCTGCAGCTGAGGTTACAGGGGATGTTGTAGTGGCAACTGCTGTTGAGGTACCAGCTGCAGTTGTGTTGGCTTTGGCTGTTGTAGTGTGGGCTGCAGTTGTGGTTACGGGGGATGTTGTAGTGGCAACTGCTGTTGAGGTACCAGCTGCAGTTGTGGTGGCATTGGCTGTTGTAGTATGGGCTGCAGTTGTGGTGACAGGGGAAGTTGTAGTGACAACTGATGTTGAGGTACCAGCTGCAGTTGTGGTGGCATTGGCTGTTGTAGTGTGGGCTGCAGCTGTGGTGACAGGGGAAGTTGTAGTGGCAACTGCTGTTGTAGTACCAGCTGCAGTTGTGGTGGCATTGGCTGTTGAACTATGGGCTGCAGTTGTGGTTAGAGGGGAAGTTGTAGTGACAACTGATGTTGAGGTACCAGCTGTAGTTGTGGTGGCATTGCCTGTTGTAGTGTGGGCTGCAGCTGTGGTGACAGGGGAAGTTGTAGTGGCAACTGCTGTTGAGGTACCAGCTGCAGTTGTGGTGGCATTGGCTGTTGTAGTGTGGGCTGCAGTTGTGGTGACAGGTGAAGTTGTAGTTGTAGTAGCAGCCACAGTTGTAGTGTTAGCCTCTTTCGTAAGAGTGGCGGCAGTTGTGGTGGCAGAATCTGTTGAAGTGTGGGCTGCAGTTGTGGTTGCAGGGGACGTTGTAGTGGCAACTGCTGTTGAGGTACCAGCTGCAGTTGTGGTGGCATTGGCTGTTGTAGTGTGGGCTGCAGTTGTGGTGACAGGGGAAGTTGTAGTAGCAGCTGCAGTTGTAGTGGCAGCCTCTGTCGTAAGAGTGACTGCAGTTGTGGTGGCAGAAGCTGTTGTAGTGTGGGCTGCAGTTGTGGTTGCAGGGGATGTTTTAGTGGCAACTGCTATTGAGGTACCAGCTGCAGTTGTGGTGGCATTGGCTGTTGTAGTATGGGCTGCAGTTGTGGTTAGAGGGGAAGTTTTAGTGACAACTGATGTTGAGGTACCAGCTGCAGTTGTGGTGGCTTTGGCTGTTGTAGTGTGGGCTGCAGTTGTGGTTACGGGGGATGTTGTAGTGGCAACTGCTGTTGAGGTACCAGCTGCAGTTGTGGTGGCTTTGGCTGTTGTAGTGTGGGCTGCAGTTGTGGTTACGGGGGATGTTGTAGTGGCAACTGCTGTTGAGGTACCAGCTGCAGTTGTGGTGGCATTGGCTGTTGTAGTATGGGCTGCAGTTGTGGTGACAGGGGAAGTTGTAGTGACAACTGATGTTGAGGTACCAGCTGCAGTTGTGGTGGCTTTGGCTGTTGTAGTGTGGGCTGCAGTTGTGGTTACGGGGGATGTTGTAGTGGCAACTGATGTTGAGGTACCAGCTGCAGTTGTGGTGGCATTGGCTGTTGTAGTGTGGGCTGCAGTTGTGGTGACAGGGGAAGTTGTAGTTGTAGTAGCAGCCACAGTTGTAGTGTTAGCCTCTTTCGTAAGAGTGGCGGCAGTTGTGGTGGCAGAATCTGTTGAAGTGTGGGCTGCAGTTGTGGTTGCAGGGGACGTTGTAGTGGCAACTGCTGTTGAGGTACCAGCTGCAGTTGTGGTGGCATTGGCTGTTGTAGTGTGGGCTGCAGTTGTGGTGACAGGGGAAGTTGTAGTAGCAGCTGCAGTTGTAGTGGCAGCCTCTGTCGTAAGAGTGACTGCAGTTGTGGTGGCAGAAGCTGTTGTAGTGTGGGCTGCAGTTGTGGTTGCAGGGGAAGTTGTAGTGACAACAGATGTTGAGGTACCAGCTGCAGTTGTGGTGGCTTTGGCTGTTGTAGTGTGGGCTGCAGTTGTGGTTACGGGGGATGTTGTAGTGGCAACTGATGTTGAGGTACCAGCTGCAGTTGTGGTGGCTTTGGCTGTTGTAGTGTGGGCTGCAGTTGTGGTGACAGGGGAAGTTGTAGTGACAACTGATGTTGAGGTACCAGCTGCAGTTGTGGTGGCATTGGCTGTTGTAGTATGGGCTGCAGTTGTGGTGACAGGTGAAGTTGTAGTAGCAGCTGCAGTTGTAGTGGCAGCCTCTGTCGTAAGAGTGACTGCAGTTGTGGTGGCAGAAGCTGTTGTAGTGTGGGCTGCAGTTGTGGTTGCAGGGGATGTTTTAGTGGCAACTGCTGTTGTTGTACCAGCTGCAGTTGTGGTGTCATTGGCTGTTGTCGTGTGGGCTGCAGCTGAGGTTACAGGGGATGTTGTAGTGGCAACTGCTGTTGAGGTACCAGCTGCAGTTGTGTTGGCTTTGGCTGTTGTAGTGTGGGCTGCAGTTGTGGTTACGGGGGATGATGTAGTAGGTGCAACTGCTGTTGAGGTACCAGCTGCAGTTGTGGTGGCATTGGCTGTTGTAGTATGGGCTGCAGTTGTGGTGACAGGGGAAGTTCTAGTGACAACTGATGTTGAGGTACCAGCTGCAGTTGTGGTGGCATTGGCTGTTGTAGTGTGGGCTGCAGTTGTGGTGACAGGTGAGGTTGTAGTAGCAGCTGCAGTTGTAGTGGCAGCCTCTGTCGTAAGAGTGACTGCAGTTGTGGTGGCAGAAGCTGTTGTAGTGTGGGCTGCAGTTGTGGTTGCAGGGGATGTTTTAGTGGCAACTGCTGTTGTTGTACCAGCTGCAGTTGTGGTGTCATTGGCTGTTGTCGTGTGGGCTGCAGCTGAGGTTACAGGGGATGTTGTAGTGGCAACTGCTGTTGAGGTACCAGCTGCAGTTGTGGTGGCATTGGCTGTTGAACTATGGGCTGCAGTTGTGGTTAGAGGGGAAGTTGTAGTGACAACTGATGTTGAGGTACCAGCTGCAGTTGTGGTGGCATTGGCTGTTGTAGTGTGGGCTGCAGTTGTGGTGACAGGTGAAGTTGTAGTAGCAGCTGCAGTTGTAGTAGCAACCTCTGTCGTAAGAGTGACTGCAGTTGTGGTGGCAGGGGAAGTTGTAGTGGCAACTGCTGTTGTAGTACCAGCTGCAGTTGTGGTGGCTTTGGCTGTTGTAGTGTGGGCTGCAGTTGTGGTTGCACGGGATGTTGTAGTGGCAACTGCTGTTGTAGTACCAGCTGCCGTTGTGGTGGCATTGGCTGTTGTAGTATGGGCTGCAGTTGTGGTGACAGGTGAAGTTGTAGTAGCAACTGCTGTTGAGGTACCAGCTGCAGTTGTGGTGGCATTGGCTGTTGTAGTGTGGGCTGCAGTTGTGGTGACAGGGGAAGTTGTAGTAGCAGCTGCAGTTGTAGTGGCAGCCTCTGTCGTAAGAGTGACTGCAGTTGTGGTGGCAGAAGCTGTTGTAGTGTGGGCTGCAGTTGTGGTTGCAGGGGATGTTTTAGTGGCAACTGCTATTGAGGTACCAGCTGCAGTTGTGGTGGCATTGGCTGTTGTAGTATGGGCTGCAGTTGTGGTTAGAGGGGAAGTTTTAGTGACAACTGATGTTGAGGTACCAGCTGCAGTTGTGGTGGCTTTGGCTGTTGTAGTGTGGGCTGCAGTTGTGGTTACGGGGGATGTTGTAGTGGCAACTGCTGTTGAGGTACCAGCTGCAGTTGTGGTGGCTTTGGCTGTTGTAGTGTGGGCTGCAGTTGTGGTTACGGGGGATGTTGTAGTGGCAACTGCTGTTGAGGTACCAGCTGCAGTTGTGGTGGCATTGGCTGTTGTAGTATGGGCTGCAGTTGTGGTGACAGGGGAAGTTGTAGTGACAACTGATGTTGAGGTACCAGCTGCAGTTGTGGTGGCTTTGGCTGTTGTAGTGTGGGCTGCAGTTGTGGTTACGGGGGATGTTGTAGTGGCAACTGATGTTGAGGTACCAGCTGCAGTTGTGGTGGCATTGGCTGTTGTAGTGTGGGCTGCAGTTGTGGTGACAGGGGAAGTTGTAGTTGTAGTAGCAGCCACAGTTGTAGTGTTAGCCTCTTTCGTAAGAGTGGCGGCAGTTGTGGTGGCAGAATCTGTTGAAGTGTGGGCTGCAGTTGTGGTTGCAGGGGACGTTGTAGTGGCAACTGCTGTTGAGGTACCAGCTGCAGTTGTGGTGGCATTGGCTGTTGTAGTGTGGGCTGCAGTTGTGGTGACAGGGGAAGTTGTAGTAGCAGCTGCAGTTGTAGTGGCAGCCTCTGTCGTAAGAGTGACTGCAGTTGTGGTGGCAGAAGCTGTTGTAGTGTGGGCTGCAGTTGTGGTTGCAGGGGAAGTTGTAGTGACAACAGATGTTGAGGTACCAGCTGCAGTTGTGGTGGCTTTGGCTGTTGTAGTGTGGGCTGCAGTTGTGGTTACGGGGGATGTTGTAGTGGCAACTGATGTTGAGGTACCAGCTGCAGTTGTGGTGGCTTTGGCTGTTGTAGTGTGGGCTGCAGTTGTGGTGACAGGGGAAGTTGTAGTGACAACTGATGTTGAGGTACCAGCTGCAGTTGTGGTGGCATTGGCTGTTGTAGTATGGGCTGCAGTTGTGGTGACAGGTGAAGTTGTAGTAGCAGCTGCAGTTGTAGTGGCAGCCTCTGTCGTAAGAGTGACTGCAGTTGTGGTGGCAGAAGCTGTTGTAGTGTGGGCTGCAGTTGTGGTTGCAGGGGATGTTTTAGTGGCAACTGCTGTTGTTGTACCAGCTGCAGTTGTGGTGTCATTGGCTGTTGTCGTGTGGGCTGCAGCTGAGGTTACAGGGGATGTTGTAGTGGCAACTGCTGTTGAGGTACCAGCTGCAGTTGTGTTGGCTTTGGCTGTTGTAGTGTGGGCTGCAGTTGTGGTTACGGGGGATGATGTAGTAGGTGCAACTGCTGTTGAGGTACCAGCTGCAGTTGTGGTGGCATTGGCTGTTGTAGTATGGGCTGCAGTTGTGGTGACAGGGGAAGTTCTAGTGACAACTGATGTTGAGGTACCAGCTGCAGTTGTGGTGGCATTGGCTGTTGTAGTGTGGGCTGCAGTTGTGGTGACAGGTGAGGTTGTAGTAGCAGCTGCAGTTGTAGTGGCAGCCTCTGTCGTAAGAGTGACTGCAGTTGTGGTGGCAGAAGCTGTTGTAGTGTGGGCTGCAGTTGTGGTTGCAGGGGATGTTTTAGTGGCAACTGCTGTTGTTGTACCAGCTGCAGTTGTGGTGTCATTGGCTGTTGTCGTGTGGGCTGCAGCTGAGGTTACAGGGGATGTTGTAGTGGCAACTGCTGTTGAGGTACCAGCTGCAGTTGTGGTGGCATTGGCTGTTGAACTATGGGCTGCAGTTGTGGTTAGAGGGGAAGTTGTAGTGACAACTGATGTTGAGGTACCAGCTGCAGTTGTGGTGGCATTGGCTGTTGTAGTGTGGGCTGCAGTTGTGGTGACAGGTGAAGTTGTAGTAGCAGCTGCAGTTGTAGTAGCAACCTCTGTCGTAAGAGTGACTGCAGTTGTGGTGGCAGGGGAAGTTGTAGTGGCAACTGCTGTTGTAGTACCAGCTGCAGTTGTGGTGGCTTTGGCTGTTGTAGTGTGGGCTGCAGTTGTGGTTGCACGGGATGTTGTAGTGGCAACTGCTGTTGTAGTACCAGCTGCCGTTGTGGTGGCATTGGCTGTTGTAGTATGGGCTGCAGTTGTGGTGACAGGTGAAGTTGTAGTAGCAACTGCTGTTGAGGTACCAGCTGCAGTTGTGGTGGCATTGGCTGTTGTAGTGTGGGCTGCAGTTGTGGTGACAGGTGAGGTTGTAGTAGCAGCTGCAGTTGTAGTGGCAGCCTCTGTCGTAAGAGTGACTGCAGTTGTGGTGGCAGAAGCTGTTGTAGTGTGGGCTGCAGTTGTGGTTGCAGGGGATGTTTTAGTGGCAACTGCTGTTGTTGTACCAGCTGCAGTTGTGGTGTCATTGGCTGTTGTCGTGTGGGCTGCAGCTGAGGTTACAGGGGATGTTGTAGTGGCAACTGCTGTTGAGGTACCAGCTGCAGTTGTGGTGGCATTGGCTGTTGAACTATGGGCTGCAGTTGTGGTTAGAGGGGAAGTTGTAGTGACAACTGATGTTGAGGTACCAGCTGCAGTTGTGGTGGCATTGGCTGTTGTAGTGTGGGCTGCAGTTGTGGTGACAGGTGAAGTTGTAGTAGCAGCTGCAGTTGTAGTAGCAACCTCTGTCGTAAGAGTGACTGCAGTTGTGGTGGCAGGGGAAGTTGTAGTGGCAACTGCTGTTGTAGTACCAGCTGCAGTTGTGGTGGCTTTGGCTGTTGTAGTGTGGGCTGCAGTTGTGGTTGCACGGGATGTTGTAGTGGCAACTGCTGTTGTAGTACCAGCTGCCGTTGTGGTGGCATTGGCTGTTGTAGTATGGGCTGCAGTTGTGGTGACAGGTGAAGTTGTAGTAGCAACTGCTGTTGAGGTACCAGCTGCAGTTGTGGTGGCATTGGCTGTTGTAGTATGGGCTGCAGTTGTGGTGACAGGGGAAGTTGTAGTGACAACTGATGTTGAGGTACCAGCTGCAGTTGTGGTGGCATTGGCTGTTGTAGTATGGGCTGCAGTTGTGGTGACAGGGGAAGTTGTAGTAGCAGCTGCAGTTGTAGTGGCAGCCTCTGTCGTAAGAGTGACTGCAGTTGTGGTGGCAGAAGCTGTTGTAGTGTGGGCTGCAGTTGTGGTTGCAGGGGATGTTTTAGTGGCAACTGCTATTGAGGTACCAGCTGCAGTTGTGGTGGCATTGGCTGTTGTAGTATGGGCTGCAGTTGTGGTTACGGGGGATGTTGTAGTGGCAACTGCTGTTGAGGTACCAGCTGCAGTTGTGGTGGCATTGGCTGTTGTAGTATGGGCTGCAGTTGTGGTGACAGGGGAAGTTGTAGTGACAACTGATGTTGAGGTACCAGCTGCAGTTGTGGTGGCATTGGCTGTTGTAGTGTGGGCTGCAGTTGTGGTGACAGGTGAAGTTGTAGTAGCAGCTGCAGTTGTAGTAGCAACCTCTGTCGTAAGAGTGACTGCAGTTGTGGTGGCAGAAGCTGTTGTAGTGTGGGCTGCAGTTGTGGTTGCAGGGGATGTTTTAGTGGCAACTGCTGTTGTTGTACCAGCTGCAGTTGTGGTGTCATTGGCTGTTGTCGTGTGGGCTGCAGCTGAGGTTACAGGGGATGTTGTAGTGGCAACTGCTGTTGAGGTACCAGCTGCAGTTGTGTTGGCTTTGGCTGTTGTAGTGTGGGCTGCAGTTGTGGTTACGGGGGATGTTGTAGTGGCAACTGCTGTTGAGGTACCAGCTGCAGTTGTGGTGGCATTGGCTGTTGTAGTATGGGCTGCAGTTGTGGTGACAGGGGAAGTTGTAGTGACAACTGATGTTGAGGTACCAGCTGCAGTTGTGGTGGCATTGGCTGTTGTAGTGTGGGCTGCAGTTGTGGTGACAGGTGAGGTTGTAGTAGCAGCTGCAGTTGTAGTGGCAGCCTCTGTCGTAAGAGTGACTGCAGTTGTGGTGGCAGAAGCTGTTGTAGTGTGGGCTGCAGTTGTGGTTGCAGGGGATGTTTTAGTGGCAACTGCTGTTGTTGTACCAGCTGCAGTTGTGGTGTCATTGGCTGTTGTCGTGTGGGCTGCAGCTGAGGTTACAGGGGATGTTGTAGTGGCAACTGCTGTTGAGGTACCAGCTGCAGTTGTGGTGGCATTGGCTGTTGAACTATGGGCTGCAGTTGTGGTTAGAGGGGAAGTTGTAGTGACAACTGATGTTGAGGTACCAGCTTCAGTTGTGGTGGCATTGGCTGTTGTAGTGTGGGCTGCAGTTGTGGTGACAGGTGAAGTTGTAGTAGCAGCTGCAGTTGTAGTAGCAACCTCTGTCGTAAGAGTGACTGCAGTTGTGGTGGCAGGGGAAGTTGTAGTGGCAACTGCTGTTGTAGTACCAGCTGCAGTTGTGGTGGCTTTGGCTGTTGTAGTGTGGGCTGCAGTTGTGGTTGCACGGGATGTTGTAGTGGCAACTGCTGTTGTAGTACCAGCTGCCGTTGTGGTGGCATTGGCTGTTGTAGTGTGGGCTGCAGTTGTGGTGACAGGTGAAGTTGTAGTAGCAGCTTCAGTTGTAGTGGCAGCCTCTGTCGTAGGAGCCGCTGCAGTTGAGATGGCAGAAGCAGTTGTAGTGTGGGCTGCAGTTGTGGTTACAGGGTATGTTGTAATGGCAACTGCTGTTGAGGTACCAGCTGCAGTTGTGGTGGCATTGGCTGTTGTAGTTTGGGCTGCAGTTGTGGTGACAGGTGAAGTTGTAGTAGCAGCTGCAGTTGTAGTGGCAGCCTCTGTCGTAAGAGTGACTGCAGTTGTGGTGGCAGAAGCTGTTGTAGTGTGGGCTGCAGTTGTGGTTGCAGGGGATGTTTTAGTGGCAACTGCTGTCGTTGTACTAGCTGCAGTTGTGGTGTCATTGGCTGTTGTCGTGTGGGCTGCAGCTGAGGTTACAGGGGATGTTGTAGTGGCAACTGCTGTTGAGGTACCAGCTGCAGTTGTGTTGGCTTTGGCTGTTGTAGTGTGGGCTGCAGTTGTGGTTACGGGGGATGTTGTAGTGGCAACTGCTGTTGAGGTACCAGCTGCAGTTGTGGTGGCATTGGCTGTTGTAGTATGGGCTGCAGTTGTGGTGACAGGGGAAGTTGTAGTGACAACTGATGTTGAGGTACCTGCTGCAGTTGTGGTGGCATTGGCTGTTGTAGTGTGGGCTGCAGCTGTGGTGACAGGGGAAGTTGTAGTGGCAACTGCTGTTGTAGTACCAGCTGCAGTTGTGGTGGCATTGGCTGTTGAACTATGGGCTGCAGTTGTGGTTAGAGGGGAAGTTGTAGTGACAACTGATGTTGAGGTACCAGCTGTAGTTGTGGTGGCATTGCCTGTTGTAGTGTGGGCTGCAGCTGTGGTGACAGGGGAAGTTGTAGTGGCAACTGCTGTTGTAGTACCAGCTGCAGTTGTGGTGGCTTTGGCTGTTGTACTGTGGGCTGCAGTGGTGGTTACAGGAGATGTTGTAGTGGCAACTGCTATTGAGGTACCAGCTGCAGTTGTGGTGGCATTGGCTGTTGTAGTATGGGCTGCAGTTGTGGTTAGAGGGGAATTTGTAGTGACAACTGATGTTGAGGTACCAGCTGCAGTTGTGGTGGCATTGGCTGTTGTAGTGTGGGCTGCAGTTGTGGTGACAGGTGAAGTTGTAGTAGCAGCTGCAGTTGTAGTGGCAGCCTCTGTCGTAAGAGTGACTGCAGTTGTGGTGGCAGAAGCTGTTGTAGTGTGGGCTGCAGTTGTGGTTGCAGGGGATGTTTTAGTGGCAACTGCTATTGAGGTACCAGCTGAAGTTGTGGTGGCATTGGCTGTTGTAGTATGGGCTGCAGTTGTGGTTAGAGGGGAAGTTGTAGTGACAACTGATGTTGAGGTACCAGCTGCAGTTGTGGTGGCATTGGCTGTTGTAGTGTGGGCTGCAGTTGTGGTGACAGGTGAAGTTGTAGTAGCAGCTGCAGTTGTAGTAGCAACCTCTGTCGTAAGAGTGACTGCAGTTGTGGTGGCAGGGGAAGTTGTAGTGGCAACTGCTGTTGTAGTACCAGCTGCAGTTGTGGTGGCTTTGGCTGTTGTAGTGTGGGATGCAGTTGTGGTTACAGGAGATGTTGTAGTGGCAACTGCTATTGAGGTACCAGCTGCAGTTGTGGTGGCATTGGCTGTTGTAGTATGGGCTGCAGTTGTGGTGACAGGGGAAGTTGTAGTGACAACTGATGTTGAGGTACCAGCTGCAGTTGTGGTGGCATTGGCTGTTGTAGTGTGGGCTGCAGTTGTGGTGACAGGTGAAGTTGTAGTAGCAGCTGCAGTTGTAGTAGCAACCTCTGTCGTAAGAGTGACTGCAGTTGTGGTGGCAGGGGAAGTTGTAGTGGCAACTGCTGTTGTAGTACCAGCTGCAGTTGTGGTGGCTGCTGTAGTTGTGGTGACAGGTGAAGTTGTAGTAGCAGCCTCTGTCGTAGGAGCCGCTGCAGTTGAGATGGCAGAAGCAGTTGTAGTGTGGGCTGCAGTTGTGGTTACAGGGTATGTTGTAATGGCAACTGCTGTTGAGGTACCAGCTGCAGTTGTGGTGGCATTGGCTGTTGTAGTTTGGGATGCAGTTGTGGTTACAGGAGATGTTGTAGTGGCAACTGCTATTGAGGTACCAGCTGCAGTTGTGGTGGCATTGGCTGTTGTAGTATGGGCTGCAGTTGTGGTTAGAGGGGAAGTTGTAGTGACAACTGATGTTGAGGTACCAGCTGCAGTTGTGGTGGCTTTGGCTGTTGTAGTGTGGGCTGCAGTTGTGGTTACGGGGGATGTTGTAGTGGCAACTGATGTTGAGGTACCAGCTGCAGTTGTGGTGGCATTGGCTGTTGTAGTGTGGGCTGCAGTTGTGGTGACAGGGGAAGTTGTAGTGACAACTGATGTTGAGGTACCAGCTGCAGTTGTGGTGGCATTGGCTGTTGTAGTATGGGCTGCAGTTGTGGTGACAGGTGAAGTTGTAGTAGCAGCTGCAGTTGTAGTGGCAGCCTCTGTCGTAAGAGTGACTGCAGTTGTGGTGGCAGAAGCTGTTGTAGTGTGGGCTGCAGTTGTGGTTGCAGGGGATGTTTTAGTGGCAACTGCTGTTGTTGTACCAGCTGCAGTTGTGGTGTCATTGGCTGTTGTCGTGTGGGCTGCAGCTGAGGTTACAGGGGATGTTGTAGTGGCAACTGCTGTTGAGGTACCAGCTGCAGTTGTGTTGGCTTTGGCTGTTGTAGTGTGGGCTGCAGTTGTGGTTACGGGGGATGTTTTAGTGGCAACTGCTGTTGAGGTACCAGCTGCAGTTGTGGTGGCATTGGCTGTTGTAGTATGGGCTGCAGTTGTGGTGACAGGGGAAGTTGTAGTGACAACTGATGTTGAGGTACCAGCTGCAGTTGTGGTGGCATTGGCTGTTGTAGTGTGGGCTGCAGTTGTGGTGACAGGTGAGGTTGTAGTAGCAGCTGCAGTTGTAGTGGCAGCCTCTGTCGTAAGAGTGACTGCAGTTGTGGTGGCAGAAGCTGTTGTAGTGTGGGCTGCAGTTGTGGTTGCAGGGGATGTTTTAGTGGCAACTGCTGTTGTTGTACCAGCTGCAGTTGTGGTGTCATTGGCTGTTGTCGTGTGGGCTGCAGCTGAGGTTACAGGGGATGTTGTAGTGGCAACTGCTGTTGAGGTACCAGCTGCAGTTGTGGTGGCATTGGCTGTTGAACTATGGGCTGCAGTTGTGGTTAGAGGGGAAGTTGTAGTGACAACTGATGTTGAGGTACCAGCTGCAGTTGTGGTGGCATTGGCTGTTGTAGTGTGGGCTGCAGTTGTGGTGACAGGTGAAGTTGTAGTAGCAGCTGCAGTTGTAGTAGCAACCTCTGTCGTAAGAGTGACTGCAGTTGTGGTGGCAGGGGAAGTTGTAGTGGCAACTGCTGTTGTAGTACCAGCTGCAGTTGTGGTGGCTTTGGCTGTTGTAGTGTGGGCTGCAGTTGTGGTTGCACGGGATGTTGTAGTGGCAACTGCTGTTGTAGTACCAGCTGCCGTTGTGGTGGCATTGGCTGTTGTAGTGTGGGCTGCAGTTGTGGTGACAGGTGAAGTTGTAGTAGCAGCCTCTGTCGTAGGAGCCGCTGCAGTTGAGATGGCAGAAGCAGTTGTAGTGTGGGCTGCAGTTGTGGTTACAGGGGATGTTGTAATGGCAACTGCTGTTGAGGTACCAGCTGCAGTTGTGGTGGCATTGGCTGTTGTAGTTTGGGCTGCAGTTGTGGTGACAGGTGAAGTTGTAGTAGCAGCTGCAGTTGTAGTGGCAGCCTCTGTCGTAAGAGTGACTGCAGTTGTGGTGGCAGAAGCTGTTGTAGTGTGGGCTGCAGTTGTGGTTGCAGGGGATGTTTTAGTGGCAACTGCTGTTGTTGTACCAGCTGCAGTTGTGGTGTCATTGGCTGTTGTCGTGTGGGCTGCAGCTGAGGTTACAGGGGATGTTGTAGTGGCAACTGCTGTTGAGGTACCAGCTGCAGTTGTGTTGGCTTTGGCTGTTGTAGTGTGGGCCGCAGTTGTGGTTACGGGGGATGTTGTAGTGGCAACTGCTGTTGAGGTACCAGCTGCAGTTGTGGTGGCATTGGCTGTTGTAGTATGGGCTGCAGTTGTGGTGACAGGGGAAGTTGTAGTGACAACTGATGTTGAGGTACCAGCTGCAGTTGTGGTGGCATTGGCTGTTGTAGTGTGGGCTGCAGCTGTGGTGACAGGGGAAGTTGTAGTGGCAACTGCTGTTGTAGTACCAGCTGCAGTTGTGGTGGCATTGGCTGTTGAACTATGGGCTGCAGTTGTGGTTAGAGGGGAAGTTGTAGTGACAACTGATGTTGAGGTACCAGCTGTAGTTGTGGTGGCATTGCCTGTTGTAGTGTGGGCTGCAGCTGTGGTGACAGGGGAAGTTGTAGTGGCAACTGCTGTTGTAGTACCAGCTGCAGTTGTGGTGGCATTGGCTGTTGTAGTGTGGGCTGCAGTTGTGGTGACAGGTGAAGTTGTAGTTGTAGTAGCAGCCACAGTTGTAGTGTTAGCCTCTTTCGTAAGAGTTGCGGCAGTTGTGGTGGCAGAATCTGTTGAAGTGTGGGCTGCAGTTGTGGTTGCAGGGGACGTTGTAGTGGCAACTGCTGTTGAGGTACCAGCTGCAGTTGTGGTGGCATTGGCTGTTGTAGTGTGGGCTGCAGTTGTGGTTGCACGGGATGTTGTAGTGGCAACTGCTGTTGTAGTACCAGCTGCCGTTGTGGTGGCATTGGCTGTTGTAGTGTGGGCTGCAGTTGTGGTGACAGGTGAAGTTGTAGTAGCAGCCTCTGTCGTAGGAGCCGCTGCAGTTGAGATGGCAGAAGCAGTTTTAGTGTGGGCTGCAGTTGTGGTTACAGGGTATGTTGTAATGGCAACTGCTGTTGAGGTACCAGCTGCAGTTGTGGTGGCATTGGCTGTTGTAGTTTGGGCTGCAGTTGTGGTGACAGGTGAAGTTGTAGTAGCAGCTGCAGTTGTAGTGGCAGCCTCTGTCGTAAGAGTGACTGCAGTTGTGGTGGCAGAAGCTGTTGTAGTGTGGGCTGCAGTTGTGGTTGCAGGGGATGTTTTAGTGGCAACTGCTGTTGTTGTACCAGCTGCAGTTGTGGTGTCATTGGCTGTTGTCGTGTGGGCTGCAGCTGAGGTTACAGGGGATGTTGTAGTGGCAACTGCTGTTGAGGTACCAGCTGCAGTTGTGTTGGCTTTGGCTGTTGTAGTGTGGGCTGCAGTTGTGGTTACGGGGGATGTTGTAGTGGCAACTGCTGTTGAGGTACCAGCTGCAGTTGTGGTGGCATTGGCTGTTGTAGTATGGGCTGCAGCTGTGGTGACAGGGGAAGTTGTAGTGACAACTGATGTTGAGGTACCAGCTGCAGTTGTGGTGGCATTGGCTGTTGTAGTGTGGGCTGCAGCTGTGGTGACAGGGGAAGTTGTAGTGGCAACTGCTGTTGTAGTACCAGCTGCAGTTGTGGTGGCATTGGCTGTTGAACTATGGGCTGCAGTTGTGGTTAGAGGGGAAGTTGTAGTGACAACTGATGTTGAGGTACCAGCTGTAGTTGTGGTGGCATTGCCTGTTGTAGTGTGGGCTGCAGCTGTGGTGACAGGGGAAGTTGTAGTGGCAACTGCTGTTGTAGTACCAGCTGCAGTTGTGGTGGCATTGGCTGTTGTAGTGTGGGCTGCAGTTGTGGTGACAGGTGAAGTTGTAGTTGTAGTAGCAGCCACAGTTGTAGTGTTAGCCTCTTTCGTAAGAGTGGCGGCAGTTGTGGTGGCAGAATCTGTTGAAGTGTGGGCTGCAAGTTGTGGTTGCAGGGGACGTTGTAGTGGCAACTGCTGTTGAGGTACCAGCTGCAGTTGTGGTGGCAATTGGCTGTTGTAGTGTGGGCTGCAGTTGTGGTGACAGGGGAAGTTGTAGAGCAGCTGCAGTTGTAGTAGCAACCTCTGTCGTAAGAGTGACTGCAGTTGTGGTTAGAGGGGAAGTTGTAGTGACAACTGATGTTGAGGTACCAGCTGCAGTTGTGGTGGCTTTGGCTGTTGTAGTGTGGGATGCAGTTGTGGTTACGGGGGATGTTGTAGTGGCAACTGCTGTTGTTGTACCAGCTGCAGTTGTGGTGTCATTGGCTGTTGTCGTGTGGGCTGCAGCTGAGGTTACAGGGGATGTTGTAGTGGCAACTGCTGTTGAGGTACCAGCTGGAGTTGTGTGGCATTGGCTGTTGAACTATGGGCTGCAGTTGTGGTTAGAGGGAAGTTGTAGTGACAACTGATGTTGAGGTACCAGCTGCAGTTGTGGTGGCATTGGCTGTTGTAGTGTGGGCTGCAGTTGTGGTGACAGGTGAAGTTGTAGTAGCAGCTGCAGTTGTAGTAGCAACCTCTGTCGTAAGAGTGACTGCAGTTGTGGTGGCAGGGGAAGTTGTAGTGGCAACTGCTGTTGTAGTACCAGCTGCAGTTGTGGTGGCTTTGGCTGTTGTAGTGTGGGCTGCAGTTGTGGTTGCACGGGATGTTGTAGTGGCAACTGCTGTTGTAGTACCAGCTGCCGTTGTGGTGGCATTGGCTGTTGTAGTGTGGGCTGCAGTTGTGGTGACAGGTGAAGTTGTAGTAGCAGCTTCAGTTGTAGTGGCAGCCTCTGTCGTAGGAGCCGCTGCAGTTGAGATGGCAGAAGCAGTTGTAAGTGTGGGCTGCAGTTGTGGTTACAGGGTATGTTGTAATGGCAACTGCTGTTGAGGTACCAGCTGCAGTTGTGGTGGCATTGGCTGTTGTAGTTTGGGCTGCAGTTGTGGTGACAGGTGAAGTTGTAGTAGCAGCTGCAGTTGTAGTAGCAACCTCTGTCGTAAGAGTGACTGCAGTTGTGGTGGCAGGGGAAGTTGTAGTGCAACTGCTGTTGTAGTACCAGCTGCAGTTGTGGTGGCTTTGGCTGTTGTTAGTGTGGGATGCAGTTGTGGTTACAGGAGATGTTGTAGTGGCAACTGCTATTGAGGTACCAGCTGCAGTTGTGGTGGCATTGGCTGTGTAGTATGGGCTGCAGTTGTGGTTAGAGGGGAAGTTGTAGTGACAACTGATGTTGAGGTACCAGCTGCAGTTGTGGTGGCTTGGCTGTTGTAGTTGTGGGCTGCAGTTTGTGGTTACTGGGGATGTTGTAGTGGCAACTGATGTTGAGGTACCAGCTGCAGTTGTGGTGGCATTGCTGTTGTAGTGTGGGCTGCAGTTGTGGTTAGAGGGGAAGTTGTAGTGGCAACTGCTGTTGAGGTACCAGCTGCAGTTGTGGTGGCATTGGCTGTTGTAGTGTGGGCTGCAGTTGTGGTGACAGGGGAGTTGTAGTGGCAACTGCTGTTGTAGTACAGCTGCAGTTGTGGTGGCATTGGCTGTTGTAGTGTGGCTGCAGTTGTGGTGACAGGTGAAGTTGTAGTTGTAGTAGCAGCCGCAGTTGTAGTGTTAGCCTCTTTCGTAAAGAGTGGCGGCAGTTGTGGTGGCAGAATCTGTTGAAGTGTTGGGCTCAGTTGTGGTTGCAGGGGATGTTGTATTGGCAACTGCTGTTGAGGTACCAGCTGCAGTTGTGGTGGCATTGGCCTTTGTAGTGTGGGCTGCAGTTGTGGTGACAGGGGAAGTTGTAGTAGCAGCTGCAGTTGTAGTGGCAGCCTCTGTCGTAAGAGTGACTGTAGTTGTGGTGGCAGAAGCTGTTGTAGTGTGGGCAGCAGTTGTGGTTGCAGGGGATGTTTTAGTGGCAACTGCTATTGAGGTACCAGCTGCAGTTTGTGGTGGCATTGGCTGTTGTAGTATGGGCTGCAGTTGTGGGTTAGAGGGAAGTTTTAGTGACAACTGATGTTGAGGTACCAGCTGCAGTTGTGGTGGCTTTGGCTGTTGTAGTGTGGGCTGCAGTTGTGGTTACGGGGGATGTTGTAGTGGCAACTGCTGTTGAGGTACCAGCTGCAGTTGTGGTGGCATTGGCTGTTGTAGTATGGGCTGCAGTTGTGGTGACAGGGGAAGTTGTAGTGACAACTGATGTTGAGGTACCAGCTGCAGTTGTGGTGGCATTGGCTGTTGTAGTGTGGGCTGCAGTTGTGGTGACAGGGGAAGTTGTAGTAGCAGCTGCAGGTTGTAGTGGCAGCCTCTGTCGTAAGAGTGACTGCAGTTGTGGGTGGCAGAAGGTGTTGTAGTGTGGGCTGCAGTTGTGGTTGCACGGGATGTTTTAGTGGCAACTGCTGTTGTAGTACCAGCTGCCGTTGTGGTGGCATTGGCTGTTGTAGTGTGGGCTGCAGTTGTGGTGACAGGTGAAGTTGTAGTAGCAGCTCAGTTGTAGTGGCAGCCTCTGTCGTAGAGCCGCTGCAGTTGAGATGGCAGAAGCAGTTGTAGTGTGGGCTGCAGTTGTGGTTACAGGGTATGTTGTAGGGCAACTGCTGTTGAGGTACCAGCTGCAGTTGTGGTGGCATTGGCTGTTGTAGTTTGGGCTGCAGTTGTGGTGACAGGTGAAGTTGTAGTAGCAGCTGCAGTTGTAGTAGCAACCTCTGTCGTAAGAGTGACTGCAGTTGTGGTGGCAGGGGAAGTTGTAGTGGCAACTGCTGTTGTAGTACCAGCTGCAGTTGTGGTGGCTTTGGCTGTTGTAGTGTGGGCTGCAGTGGTGGTTACAGGAGATGTTGTAGTGGCAACTGCTATTGAGGTACCAGCTGCAGTTGTGGTTGCATTGGCTGTTGTAGTGTGGGCTGCAGTTGTGGTGACAGGTGAAGTTGTAGTAGCAGCTGCAGTTGTAGTGGCAGCCTCTGTCGTAAGAGTGACTGCAGTTGTGGTGGCAGAAGCTGTTGTAGTGTGGGCTGCAGTTGTGGTTGCAGGGGATGTTTTAGTGGCAACTGCTATTGAGGTACTAGCTGCAGTTGTGTGGCATTGGCTGTTGTAGTATGGGCTGCAGTTGTGGTTAGAGGGGAAGTTGTAGTGACAACTGATGTTGAGGTACCAGCTGCAGTTGTGGTGGCATTGGCTGTTGTAGTGTGGGCTGCAGTTGTGGTGACGGGAAGTTGTAGTAGCAGCTGCAGTTGTAGTGGCAGCCTCTGTCGTAAGAGTGACTGCAGTTGTGGTGGCAGAAGCTGTTGTAGTGTGGGCTGCAGTTGTGGTTGCAGGGGATGTTGTAGTGGCAACTGCTGTTGTAGTACCAGCTGCAGTTGTGGTGGCATTGGCTGTTTGTATGTGGGCTGCAGTTGTGGTGACAGGGAAGTTGTAGTAGCAACTGCAGTTGTAGTGGCAGCCTCTTCGTAGGAGCCGCTGCAGTTGTGGTGGCATTGGCTGTTGTAGTGTGGGCTGCAGTTGTGGTTACGGGGATGTTGTAGTGCAACTGCTGTTGAGGTACCAGCTGCAGTTGTGGTGGCATTGGCTGTTGTAGTTTGGGCTGCAGTTGTGGTGACAGGTGAAGTTGTAGTAGCAGCTGCAGTTGTAGTAGCACCTCTGTCGTAAGAGTGACTGCAGTTGTGGTGGCAGGGGAAGTTGTAGTGACAACTGATGTTGAGTACCAGCTGCAGTTGTGGTGGCTTTGGCTGTTGTAGTGTGGGCTGCAGTTGTGGTTACAGGGATGTTGTAGTGGCAACTGCTGTTGAGGTACCAGCTGCAGTTGTGTTGCATTGGCTGTTGTAGTTGGGCTGCAGTTGTGGTGACAGGTGAAGTTGTAGTAGCAGCTGCAGTTGTAGTGGCAGCCTCTGTCGTAAGAGTGACTGCAGTTGTGGTGGCAGAAGCTGTTGTAGTGTGGGCTGCAGTTGTGGTTGCAGGGGATGTTTTTTAGTGGCAACTGCTATTGAGGTACCAGCTGCAGTTGTGGTGGCATTGGCTGTTGTAGTAGGGCTGCAGTTGTGGTTAGAGGGAGTTGTAGTGACAACTGATGTTGAGGTACCAGCTGCAGTTGTGGTGGCTTTGGCTGTTGTAGTGTGGGCTGCAGTTGTGGTTACAGGGGATGTTGTAGTGGCAACTGATGTTGAGGTACCAGCTGCAGTTGTGGTGGCATTGGCTGTTGAACTATGGGCTCGCAGTTGTGGTGACAGGTGAAGTTGTAGTAGCAGCTGCAGTTGTAGTGGCAGCCTCTGTCGTAAGAGTGACTGCAGTTGTGGTGGCAGAAGCTGTTGTAGTGTGGGCTGCAGTTGTGGTTGCAGGGGATGTTGTAGTGGCAACTGCTGTTGAGGTACCAGCTGCAGTTGTGGTGGCATTGGCTGTTGTAGTGTGGGCTGCAGTTGTGGTTACAGGGGAAGTTGTAGTGAACTGCTGTTGAGGTACCAGCTGCAGTTGTGGTGGCATTGGCTGTTGTAGTGTGGGCTGCAGTTGTGGTTACAGGGGATGTTGTAGTGGCAACTGCTGTTGAGGTACCAGCTGCAGTTGTGGTGGCATTGGCTGTTGTAGTGTGGGCTGCAGTTGTGGTGACAGGGGAAGTTGTAGTGACAACTGCTGTTGAGGTACAGCTGCAGTTGTGGTGGCATTGGCTGTTGTAGTGTGGGCTGCAGTTGTGGTGACAGGGGAAGTTGTAGTGGCAACTGCTGTTGAGGTACCAGCTGCAGTTGTGGTGGCATTGGCTGTTGTAGTGTGGGCTGCAGTTGTGGTGACAGGTGAAGTTGTAGTAGCAGCTGCAGTTGTAGTGGCAGCCTCTGTCGTAAGAGTGACTGCAGTTGTGGTGGCAGAAGCTGTTGTAGTGTGGGCTGCAGTTGTGGTTACAGGGGATGTTGTAGTGGCAACTGCTGTTGAGGTACCAGCTGCAGTTGTGGTGGCATTGGCTGTTGTAGTATGGGCTGCAGTTGTGGTGACAGGGGAGTTGTAGTGGCAACTGCTGTTGAGGTACCAGCTGCAGTTGTGGTGGCATTGGCTGTTGTAGTGTGGGCTGCAGTTGTGGTGACAGGGAAGTTGTAGTAGCAGCTGCAGTTGTAGTGGCAGCCTCTGTCGTAAGAGTGACTGTAGTTGTGGTGGCAGAAGCTGTTGTAGTGTGGGCAGCAGTTGTGGTTGCAGGGGATGTTTTAGTGGCAACTGCTATTGAGGTACCAGCTGCAGTTGTGGTGGCATTGGCTGTTGTAGTTGGGCTGCAGTTGTGGTTAGAGGGGAAGTTGTAGTGGCAACTGATGTTGAGGTACCAGCTGCAGTTGTGGTGGCATTGGCTGTTGTAGTGTGGGCTGCAGTTGTGGTTACAGGGGATGTTGTAGTGGCAACTGCTGTTGAGGTACCAGCTGCAGTTGTGGTGGCATTGGCTGTTGTAGTATGGGCTGCAGTTGTGGTGACAGGGGAAGTTGTAGTGACAACTGATGTTGAGGTACCAGCTGCAGTTGTGGTGGCATTGGCTGTTGTAGTGTGGGCTGCAGTTGTGGTGACAGGGGAAGTTGTAGTAGCAGCTGCAGTTGTAGTGGCAGCCCTGTCGTAAGAGTGACTGCAGTTGTGGTGGCAGAAGCTGTTGTAGTGTGGGCTGCAGTTGTGGTTGCACGGGATGTTGTAGTGGCAACTGCTGTTGTAGTACCAGCTGCAGTTGTGGTGGCATTGGCTGTTGTAGTGTGGGCTGCAGTTGTGGTGACAGGTGAAGTTGTAGTAGCAGCTTCAGTTGTAGTGGCAGCCTCTGTCGTAGGAGCCGCTGCAGTTGAAATGGCAGAAGCAGTTGTAGTGTGGGCTGCAGTTGTGGTTACAGGGGATGTTGTAGTGGCAACTGCTGTTGAGGTACCAGCTGCAGTTGTGGTGGCATTGGCTGTTGTAGTGTGGGCTGCAGTTGTGGTGACAGGTGAAGTTGTAGTAGCAGCTGCAGTTGTAGTGGCAACCTCTGTCGTAAGAGTGACTGCAGTTGTGGTGGCAGGGGAAGTTGTAGTGGCAACTGCTGTTGTAGTACCAGCTGCAGTTGTGGTGGCTTTGGCTGTTGTAGTGTGGGCTGCAGTTGTGGTTACAGGGGATGTTGTAGTGGCAACTGCTATTGAGGTACCAGCTGCAGTTGTGGTGGCATTGGCTGTTGTAGTGTGGGCTGCAGTTGTGGTGACAGGTGAAGTTGTAGTAGCAGCTGCAGTTGTAGTGGCAGCCTCTGTCGTAAGAGTGACTGCAGTTGTGGTGGCAGAAGCTGTTGTAGTGTGGGCTGCAGTTGTGGTTGCAGGGGAAGTTTAGTGGCAACTGCTGTTGAGGTACCAGCTGCAGTTGTGGTGGCATTGGCTGTTGTAGTATGGGCTGCAGTTGTGGTTAGAGGGGAAGTTGTAGTGACAACTGATGTTGAGGTACCAGCTGCAGTTGTGGTGGCTTTGGCTGTTGTAGTGTGGGCTGCAGTTGTGGTTACGGGGGATGTTGTAGTGGCAACTGCTGTTGAGGTACCAGCTGCAGTTGTGGTGGCATTGGCTGTTGTAGTATGGGCTGCAGTTGTGGTGACAGGGGAAGTTGTAGTGACAACTGATGTTGAGGTACCAGCTGCAGTTGTGGTGGCATTGGCTGTTGTAGTGTGGGCTGCAGTTGTGGTGACAGGGGAAGTTGTAGTGACAACTGATGTTGAGGTACCAGCTGCAGTTGTGGTGGCATTGGCTGTTGTAGTATGGGCTGCAGTTGTGGTGACAGGTGAAGTTGTAGTAGCAGCTGCAGTTGTAGTGGCAGCCTCTGTCGTAAGAGTGACTGCAGTTGTGGTGGCAGAAGCTTTTGTAGTGTGGGCTGCAGTTGTGGTTAGAGGGGAAGTTGTAGTTACAACTGATGTTGAGGTACCAGCTGTAGTTGTGGTGGCATTGCCTGTTGTAGTGTGGGCTGCAGCTGTGGTGACAGGGGAAGTTGTAGTGGCAACTGCTGTTGTAGTACCAGCTGCAGTTGTGGTGGCATTGGCTGTTGTAGTGTGGGCTGCAGTTGTGGTGACAGGGGAAGTTGTAGTAGCAGCTGCAGTTGTAGTGGCAGCCTCTGTCGTAAGAGTGACTGTAGTTGTGGTGGCAGAAGCTGTTGTAGTGTGGGCAGCAGTTGTGGTTGCAGGGGATGTTTTAGTGGCAACTGCTATTGAGGTACCAGCTGCAGTTGTGGTGGCATTGGCTGTTGTAGTATGGGCTGCAGTTGTGGTTAGAGGGGAAGTTGTAGTGACAACTGATGTTGAGGTACCAGCTGCAGTTGTGGTGGCTTTGGCTGTTGTAGTGTGGGCTGCAGTTGTGGTTACAGGGGATGTTGTAGTGGCAACTGCTGTTGAGGTACCAGCTGCAGTTGTGGTGGCATTGGCTGTTGTAGTGTGGGCTGCAGTTGTGGTGACAGGGGAAGTTGTAGTGGCAACTGATGTTGAGGTACCAGCTGCAGTTGTGGTGGCATTGGCTGTTGTAGTGTGGGCTGCAGTTGTGGTGACAGGGGAAGTTGTAGTAGCAGCTGCAGTTGTAGTGGCAGCCTCTGTCGTAAGAGTGACTGCAGTTGTGGTGGCAGAAGGTGTTGTAGTGTGGGCTGCAGTTGTGGTTGCACGGGATGTTTGTAGTGGCAACTGCTGTTGTAGTACCAGCTGCCGGTTGTGGTGGCATTGGCTGTTGTAGTGGTGGGCTGCAGTTGTGGTGACAGTGAAGTTGTAGTAGCAGCTTCAGTTGTAGTGGCAGCCTCTGTCGTAGGAGCCGCTGCAGTTGAAATGGCAGAAGCAGTTGTAGTGTGGGCTGCAGTTGTGGTTACAGGGTATGTTGTAATGGCAACTGCTGTTGAGGTACCAGCTGCAGTTGTGGTGGCATTGGCTGTTGTAGTTTGGGCTGCAGTTGTGGTGACAGGTGAAGTTGTAGTAGCAGCTGCAGTTGTAGTAGCAACCTCTGTCGTAAGAGTGACTGCAGTTGTGGTGGCAGGGGAAGTTGTAGTGGCAACTGCTGTTGTAGTACCAGCTGCAGTTGTGGTGGCTTTGGCTGTTGTAGTGTGGGCTGCAGTGGTGGTTACAGGAGATGTTGTAGTGGCAACTGCTATTGAGGTACCAGCTGCAGTTGTGGTGGCATTGGCTGTTGTAGTGTGGGCTGCAGTTGTGGTGACAGGTTGAAGTTGTAGTAGCAGCTGCAGTTGTAGTGGCAGCCTCTGTCGTAAGAGTGACTGCAGTTGTGGTGGCAGAAGCTGTTGTAGTGTGGGCTGCAGTTGTGGTTGCAGGGGATGTTTTAGTGGCAACTGCTATTGAGGTACTAGCTGCAGTTGTGGTGGCATTGGCTGTTGTAGTATGGGCTGCATTTGTGGTTAGAGTGGAAGTTGTAGTGACAACTGATGTTGAGGTACCAGCTGCAGTTGTGGTGGCTTTGGCTGTTGTAGTGTGGGCTGCAGTTGTGGTGACAGGGGAAGTTGTAGTGACAACTGATGTTGAGGTACCAGCTGCAGTTGTGGTGGCATTGGCTGTTGTAGTATGGGCTGCAGTTGTGGTGACAGGTGAAGTTGTAGTAGCAGCTGCAGTTGTAGTGGCAGCCTCTGTCGTAAGAGTGACTGCAGTTGTGGTGGCAGAAGCTTTTGTAGTGTGGGCTGCAGTTGTGGTTAGAGGGGAAGTGTAGTTACAACTGATGTTGAGGTACCAGCTGTAGTTGTGGTGGCATTGCCTGTTGTAGTGTGGGCTGCAGCTGTGGTGACAGGGGAAGTTGTAGTTAGCAGTTGCAGTTGTAGTGGCAGCCTCTGTCGTAAGAGTGACTGCAGTTGTGGTGGCAGAAGCTGTTGTAGTGTGGGCTGCAGTTGTGGTTGCACGGGATGTTGTAGTGGCAACTGCTGTTGTAGTACCAGCTGCCGTTGTGGTGGCATTGGCTGTTGTAGTATGGGCTGCAGTTGTGGTTAGAGGGGAAGTTGTAGTGACAACTGATGTTGAGGTACCAGCTGCAGTTGTGGTGGCATTGGCTGTTGTAGTGTGGGCTGCAGTTGTGGTGACAGGTGAAGTTGTAGTAGCAGCTGCAGTTGTAGTGGCAGCCTCTGTCGTAAGAGTGACTGCAGTTGTGGTGGTTACGGGGGATGTTGTAGTGGCAACTGATGTTGAGGTACCAGCTGCAGTTGTGGTGGCATTGGCTGTTTGTAGTGTGGGCTGCAGTTGTGGTGACAGGGGAAGTTGTAGTGACAACTGATGTTGAGGTACCAGCTGCAGTTGTGGTGGCATTGGCTGTTGTAGTATGGGCTGCAGTTGTGGTGACAGGTGAAGTTGTAGTAGCAGCTGCAAGTTGTAGTGGCAGCCTCTGTTGTAAGAGTGACTGCAGTTGTGGTGGCAGAAGCTGTTGTAGTGTGGGCTGCAGTTGGTGGTTGCAGGGGATGTTTTAGTGGCAACTGCTGTTGTTGTACCAGCTGCAGTTGTGGTGTCATTGGGCTGTTGTCGTGTGGGCTGCAGCTGAGGTTACAGGGGATGTTGTAGTGGCAACTGCTGTTGAGGTACCAGCTGCAGTTGTGGTGGCATTGGCTGTTTGAACTATGGGCTGGCAGTTGTGGTTAGAGGGATGTTGTAGTGGCAACTGCTGTTGAGGTACCAGCTGCAGTTGTGGTGGCATTGGCTGTTGTAGTATGGGCTGCAGTTGTGGTGACAGGGGGAAGTTGTAGTGACAACTGATGTTGAGGTACCAGCTGCAGTTGTGGTGGCATTGGCTGTTGTAGTGTGGGCTGCAGTTTGTGGTGACAGGGGAAGTTGTAGTGACAACTGCTGTTGTAGTACCAGCTGCCGTTGTGGTGGCATTGGCTGTTGTAGTGTGGGCTGCAGTTGTGGTGACAGGTGAAGTTGTAGTAGCAGCTTCAGTTGTAGTGGCAGCCTCTGTCGTAGGAGCCGCTGCAGTTGAGATGGCAGAAGCAGTTGTAGTGTGGGCTGCAGTTGTGGTTACAGGGTATGTTGTAATGGCAACTGCTGTTGAGGTACCAGCTGCAGTTGTGGTGGCATTGGCTGTTGTAGTTTGGGCTGCAGTTGTGGTGACAGGTGAAGTTGTAGTAGCAGCTGCAGTTGTAGTAGCAACCTCTGTCGTAAGAGTGACTGCAGTTGTGGTGGCAGGGGAAGTTGTAGTGGCAACTGCTGTTGTAGTACCAGCTGAAGTTGTGGTGGCTTTGGCTGTTGTAGTGTGGGCTGCAGTTGTGGTGACAGGTGAAGTTGTAGTAGCAGCTGCAGTTGTAGTGGCAGCCTCTGTCGTAAGAGTGACTGCAGTTGTGGTGGCAGAAGCTGTTGTAGTGTGGGCTGCAGTTGTGGTTGCAGGGGATGTTTTAGTGGCAACTGCTATTGAGGTACCAGCTGCAGTTGTGGTGGCATTGGCTGTTGTAGTGTGGGCTGCAGTTGTGGTTACGGGGGATGTTGTCGTGGCAACTGCTGTTGAGGTACCAGCTGCAGTTGTGGTGGCATTGGCTGTTGTAGTATGGGCTGCAGTTGTGGTGACAGGGGAAGTTGTAGTGACAACTGATGTTGAGGTACCAGCTGCAGTTGTGGTGGCATTGGCTGTTGTAGTATGGGCTGCAGTTGTGGTGACAGGTGAAGTTGTAGTAGCAGCTGCAGTTGTAGTGGCAGCCTCTGTCGTAAGAGTGACTGCAGTTGTGGTGGCAGAAGCTGTTGTTGTGTGGGCTGCAGTTGTGGTTGCAGGGGATGTTTTAGTGGCAACTGCTGTTGTTGTACCAGCTGCAGTTGTGGTGTCATTGGCTGTTGTCATGTGGGCTGCAGCTGAGGTTACAGGGGATGTTGTATTGGCAACTGCTGTTGAGGTACCAGCTGCAGTTGTGGTGGCATTGGCTGTTGTCGTGTGGGGCTGCAGCTGAGGTTACAGGGGATGTTTAGTGGCAACTTCTGTTGAGGTACCAGCTGCAGTTGTGGTGGCATTGGCTGTTGAACTATGGGCTGCAGTTGTGGTTAGACGGGAAGTTGTAGTTACAACTGATGTTGAGGTACCAGCTGTAGTTGTGGTGGCATTGCCTGTTGTAGTGTGGGGCTGCAGCTGTGGTGACAGGTGAAGTTGTAGTAGCAGCTGCAGTTGTAGTGGCAGCCTCTGTCGTAAGAGTGGCGGCAGTTGTGGTGGCAGAAGCTGTTGAAGTGTGGGCTGCAGTTGTGGTTGCAGAGGATGTTGTTGTGGCAACTGCTGTTGAGGTACCAGCTGCAGTTGTGGTGGCATTGGCTGTTGTACTGCGGGCTGCAGTTGTGGTGACAGGGGAAGTTTGTAGTAGCAGCTGCAGTTGTAGTGGCAGCCTCTGTCGTAAGAGTGACTGCAGTTGTGGTGGCAGAAGGTGTTGTAGTGTGGGCTGCAGTTGTGGTTGCACGGGATGTTGTAGTGGCAACTGCTGTTGTAGTACCAGCTGCCGTTGTGGTGGCATTGGCTGTTGTAGTGTGGGCTGCAGTTGTGGTGACAGGTGAAGTTGTAGTAGCAGCTTCAGTTGTAGTGGCAGCCTCTGTCGTAGGAGCCGCTGCAGTTGAGATGGCAGAAGCAGTTGTAGTGTGGGCTGCAGTTGTGGTTACAGGGTATGTTGTAATGGCAACTGCTGTTGAGGTACCAGCTGCAGTTGTGGTGGCATTGGCTGTTGTAGTTTGGACTGCAGTTGTGGTGACAGGTGAAGTTGTAGTAGCAGCTGCAGTTGTAGTAGCAACCTCTGTCGTAAGAGTGACTGCAGTTGTGATGGCAGGGGAAGTTGTAGTGGCAACTGATGTTGAGGTACCAGCTGCAGTTGTGGTGGCATTGGCTGTTGTAGTGTGGGCTGCAGTTGTGGTGACAGGTGAAGTTGTAGTAGCAGCTGCAGTTGTAGTGGCAGCCTCTGTCGTAAGAGTGACTGCAGTTGTGGTGGCAGAAGCTGTTGTAGTGTGGGCTGCAGTTGTGGTTACAGGAGATGTTGTAGTGGCAACTGCTATTGAGGTACCAGCTGCAGTTGTGGGTGCATTGGCTGTTGTAGTATGGGCTGCAGTTGTGGTTAGAGGGGAAGTTGTAGTGACAACTGATGTTGAGGTACCAGCTGCAGTTGTGGTGGCATTGGCTGTTGTAGTGTGGGCTGCAGTTGTGGTGACAGGTGAAGTTGTTGTACCAGCTGCAGTTTGTGGTGTCATTGGCTGTTGTCGTGTGGCTGCAGCTGAGGTTACAGGGGATGTTGTAGTGGCAACTGCTGTTGAGGTACCAGCTGCAGTTGTGGTGGCATTGGCTGTTGAACTATGGGCTGCAGTTGTGGTTAGAGGGGAAGTTGTAGTGACAACTGATGTTGAGGTACCAGCTGTAGTTGTGGTGGCATTGGCTGTTGTAGTGTGGGCTGCAGTTGTGGTGGCAGGGGAAGTTGTAGTGGCAACTGCTGTTGTAGTACCAGCTGCAGTTTGTGGTGGCATTGGCTGTTGTAGTGTGGGCTGCAGTTGTGGTGACAGGTGAAGTTGTAGTAGCAGCCGCCAGTTGTTAGTGTTAGCCCTCTGTCATAAGAGTGGCGGCAGTTGTGGTGGCAGAAGCTGTTGAAGTGTGGGCTGCAGTTGTGGTTGCAGGGGATGTTGTAGTGGCAACTGCTGTTGAGGTACCAGCTGCAGTTGTGGTGGCATTGGCTGTTGTAGTGTGGGCTGCAGTTGTGGTGACAGGGGAAGTTGTAGTAGCAGCTGCAGTTGTAGTGGCAGCCTCTGTCGTAAGAGTGACTGCAGTTGTGGTGGCAGAAGCTGTTGTAGTGTGGGCTGCAGTTGTGGTTGCAGGGGATGTTTTGGTGGCAACTGCTATTGAGGTACCAGCTGCAGTTGTGGTGGCATTGGCTGTTGTAGTATGGGCTGCAGTTGTGGTTAGAGGGGAAGTTGTAGTGACAACTGATGTTGAGGTACCAGCTGCAGTTGTGGTGGCTTTGGCTATTGTAGTGTGGGCTGCAGTTGTGGTTACGGGGGATGTTGTAGTGGCAACTGCTGTTGAGGTACCAGCTGCAGTTGTGGTGGCATTGGCTGTTGTAGTGTGTGCTGCAGTTGTGGTTACGGGGGATGTTGTAGTGGCAACTGCTGTTGAGGTACCAGCTGCAGTTGTGGTGGCATTGGCTGTTGTAGTATGGGCTGCAGTTGTGGTGACAGGGGAAGTTGTAGTGACAACTGATGTTGAGGTACCAGCTGCAGTTGTGGTGGCATTGGCTGTTGTAGTGTGGGCTGCAGTTGTGGTGACAGGTGAAGTTGTAGTAGCAGCTGCAGTTGTAGTGGCAGCCTCTGTCGTAAGAGTGACTGCAGTTGTGGTGGCAGAAGCTGTTGTAGTGTGGGCTGCAGTTGTGGTTGCAGGGGATGTTTTAGTGGCAACTGCTGTTGTTGTACCAGCTGCAGTTGTGGTGTCATTGGCTGTTGTCGTGTGGGCTGCAGCTGAGGTTACAGGGGATGTTGTAGTGGCAACTGCTGTTGAGGTACCAGCTGCAGTTGTGGTGGCATTGGCTGTTGAACTATGGGCTTGCAGTTGTGGTTAGAGGGGACGTTGTAGTGACAACTGATGTTGAGGTACCAGCTGTAGTTGTGGTGGCATTGCCTGTTGTAGTGTGGGCTGCAGCTGTGGTGACAGGGGAAGTTGTAGTGGCAACTGCTGTTGTAGTACCAGCTGCAGTTGTGGTGGCATTGGCTGTTGAACTATGGGCTGCAGTTGTGGTTAGAGGGGAAGTTGTAGTGACAACTGATGTTGAGGTACCAGCTGCAGTTGTGGTGGCATTGGCTGTTGTAGTGTGGGCTGCAGTTGTGGTGACAGGTGAAGTTGTAGTAGCAGCTGCAGTTGTAGTGGCAGCCTCTGTCGTAAGAGTGACTGCAGTTGTGGTGGCAGAAGCTGTTGTTGTGTGGGCTGCAGTTGTGGTTGCAGGGGATGTTTTAGTGGCAACTGCTGTTGTAGTACCAGCTGCAGTTGTGGTGGCATTGGCTGTTGTAGTTGCAGCTGCAGTTGTGGTGACAGGGGAAGTTGTAGTGGCAACTGTTGTTGAGGTACCAGCTGCAGTTGTGGTGGCATTGGCTGTTGTAGTGTGGGCTGCAGTTGTGGTTACAGGGGATGTTGTAGTGGCAACTACTGTTGAGGTACCAGCTGTAGTTGTGGTGGCATTGGCTGTTGTAGTGTGGGCTGCAGTTGTGGTGACAGGGGATGTTGTAGTGGCAACTGCTGTTGAGGTACCAGCTGCAGTTGTGGTGGCATTGGCTGTTGTAGTGTGGGCTGCAGTTGTGGTGACAGGGGAAGTTGTAGTGACAACTGATGTTGAGGTACCAGCTGCAGTTGTGGTGGCATTGGCTGTTGTAGTGTGGGCTGCAGTTGTGGTGACAGGGGAAGTTGTAGTAGCAGCCGCAGTTGTAGTGTTAGCCTCTGTCGTAAGAGTGGCGGCAGTTGTGGTGGCAGAAGCTGTTGAAGTGTGGGCTGCAGTTATGGTTGCAGGGGATGTTGTAGTGGCAACTGCTGTTGAGGTACCAGCTGCAGTTGTGGTGGCATTGGCTGTTGTAGTGTGGGCTGCAGTTGTGGTGACAGGTGAAGTTTTAGTTGCAACTGCAGTTGTAGTAGCAGCCTCTGTCGTAAGAGTGGCGGCAGTTGTGGTGGCAGAAGCTGTTGAAGTGTGGGCGGCAGTTATGGTTTTAGGGGAAGTTGTAGTGGCAACTGCTGTTGAGGTACCAGCTGCAGTTGTAAGTGGCATTGGCTGTTGTAGTATGGGCTGCAGTTGTGGTTAGAGGGGAGGTTGTAGTGACAACTGATGTTGAGGTACCAGCTGCAGTTGTGGTGGCATTGGCTGTTGTAGTGTGGGCTGCAGTTGTGGTGACAGGTGAAGTTGTAGTAGCAGCTGCATTTGTAGTGGCAGCCTCTGTCGTAAGAGTGACTGCAGTTGTGGTGGCAGAAGCTGTTGTAGTGTGGGCTGCAGTTGTGGTTGCACGGGATGTTGTAGTGGCAACTGCTGTTGTAGTACCAGCTGCCGTTGTGGTGGCATTGGCTGTTGTAGTGTGGGCTGCAGTTGTGGTGACAGGTGAAGTTGTAGTAGCAGCTTCAGTTGTAGTGGCAGCCTCTGTCGTAGGAGCCGCTGCAGTTGAGATGGCAGAAGCAGTTGTAGTGTGGGCTGCAGTTGTGGTTACAGGGTATGTTGTAATGGCAACTGCTGTTGAGGTACCAGCTGCAGTTGTGGTGGCATTGGCTGTTGTAGTTTGGACTGCAGTTGTGGTGACAGGTGAAGTTGTAGTAGCAGCTGCAGTTGTAGTAGCAACCTCTGTCGTAAGAGTGACTGCAGTTGTGATGGCAGGGGAAGTTGTAGTGGCAACTGCTGTTGTAGTACCAGCTGCAGTTGTGGTGGCTTTGGCTGTTGTAGTGTGGGCTGCAGTTGTGGGTTACAGGAGATGTTGTAGTGGCAACTGCTATTGAGGTACCAGCTGCAGTTGTGTTGGCATTGGCTGTTGTAGTATGGGCTGCAGTTGTGGTTAGAGGGGAAGTTGTAGTGACAACTGATGTTGAGGTACCAGCTGCAGTTGTGGTGGCATTGGCTGTTGTAGTGTGGGCTGCAGTTGTGGTGACAGGTGAAGTTGTAGTAGCAGCTGCAGTTGTAGTGGCAGCCTCTGTCGTAAGAGTGACTGCAGTTGTGGTGGCAGAAGCTGTTGTAGTGTGGGCTGCAGTTGTGGTTACAGGAGATGTTGTAGTGGCAACTGCTATTGAGGTACCAGCTGCAGTTGTGGTGGCATTGGCTGTTGTAGTATGGGCTGCAGTTGTGGTTAGAGGGGAAGTTGTAGTGACAACTGATGTTGAGGTACCAGCTGCAGTTGTGGTGGCATTGGCTGTTGTAGTGTGGGCTGCAGTTGTGGTGACAGGTGAAGTTGTTGTACCAGCTGCAGTTGTGGTGTCATTGGCTGTTGTCGTGTGGGCTGCAGCTGAGGTTACAGGGGATGTTGTAGTGGCAACTGCTGTTGAGGTACCAGCTGCAGTTGTGGTGGCATTGGCTGTTGAACTATGGGCTGCAGTTGTGGTTAGAGGGGAAGTTGTAGTGACAACTGATGTTGAGGTACCAGCTGTAGTTGTGGTGGCATTGGCTGTTGTAGTGTGGGCTGCAGTTGTGGTGGCAGGGGAAGTTGTAGTGGCAACTGCTGTTGTAGTACCAGCTGCAGTTGTGGTGGCATTGGCTGTTGTAGTGTGGGCTGCAGTTGTGGTGACAGGTGAAGTTGTAGTAGCAGCCGCAGTTGTAGTGTTAGCCTCTGTCATAAGAGTGGCGGCAGTTGTGGTGGCAGAAGCTGTTGAAGTGTGGGCTGCAGTTGTGGTTGCAGGGGATGTTGTAGTGGCAACTGCTGTTGAGGTACCAGCTGCAGTTGTGGTGGCATTGGCTGTTGTAGTGTGGGCTGCAGTTGTGGTGACAGGGAAGTTGTAGTAGCAGCTGCAGTTGTAGTGGCAGCCTCTGTCGTAAGAGTGACTGCAGTTGTGGTGGCAGAAGCTGTTGTAGTGTGGGCTGCAGTTGTGGTTGCACGGGATGTTGTAGAGGCAACTGCTGTTGTAGTACCAGCTGCCGTTGTGGTGGCATTGGCTGTTGTAGTGTGGGCTGCAGTTGTGGTGACAGGTGAAGTTGTAGTAGCAGCTGCAGTTGTAGTAGCAACCACTGTCGTAAGAGTGACTGCAGTTGTGGTGGCAGGGGAAATTGTAGTGGCAACTGCTGTTGTAGTACCAGCTGCAGTTGTGGTGGCTTTGGCTGTTGTAGTGTGGGCTGCAGTTGTGGTTACAGGAGATGTTGTAGTGGCAACTGCTATTGAGGTACCGGCTGCAGTTGTGGTGGCATTGGCTGTTGTAGTATGGGCTGCAGTTGTGGTTAGAGGGGAAGTTGTAGTGACAACTGATGTTGAGGTACCAGCTGCAGTTGTGGTGGCATTGGCTGTTGTAGTGTGGGCTGCAGTTGTGGTGACAGGTGAAGTTGTAGTAGCAGCTGCAGTTGTAGTGGCAGCCTCTGTCGTAAGAGTGACTGCAGTTGTGGTGGCAGAAGCTGTTGTAGTGTGGGCTGCAGTTGTGGTTGCAGGGGATGTTTTGGTGGCAACTGCTATTGAGGTACCAGCTGCAGTTGTGGTGGCATTGGCTGTTGTAGTATGGGCTGCAGTTGTGGTTAGAGGGGAAGTTGTAGTGACAACTGATGTTGAGGTACCAGCTGCAGTTGTGGTGGCTTTGGCTATTGTAGTGTGGGCTGCAGTTGTGGTTACGGGGGATGTTGTAGTGGCAACTGCTGTTGAGGTACCAGCTGCAGTTGTGGTGGCATTGGCTGTTGTAGTGTGTGCTGCAGTTGTGGTTACGGGGGATGTTGTAGTGGCAACTGCTGTTGAGGTAACAGCTGCAGTTGTGGTGGCATTGGCTGTTGTAGTATGGGCTGCAGTTGTGGTGACAGGGGAAGTTGTAGTGACAACTGATGTTGAGGTACCAGCTGCAGTTGTGGTGGCATTGGCTGTTGTAGTGTGGGCTGCAGTTGTGGTGACAGGTGAAGTTGTAGTAGCAGCTGCAGTTGTAGTGGCAGCCTCTGTCGTAAGAGTGACTGCAGTTGTGGTGGCAGAAGCTGTTGTAGTGTGGGCTGCAGTTGTGGTTGCAGGGGATGTTTTAGTGGCAACTGCTGTTGTTGTACCAGCTGCAGTTGTGGTGTCATTGGCTGTTGTCGTGTGGGCTGCAGCTGAGGTTACAGGGGATGTTGTAGTGGCAACTGCTGTTGAGGTACCAGCTGCAGTTGTGGTGGCATTGGCTGTTGAACTATGGGCTGCAGTTGTGGTTAGAGGGGACGTTGTAGTGACAACTGATGTTGAGGTACCAGCTGTAGTTGTGGTGGCATTGCCTGTTGTAGTGTGGGCTGCAGCTGTGGTGACAGGGGAAGTTGTAGTGGCAACTGCTGTTGTAGTACCAGCTGCAGTTGTGGTGGCATTGGCTGTTGAACTATGGGCTGCAGTTGTGGTTAGAGGGGAAGTTGTAGTGACAACTGATGTTGAGGTACCAGCTGCAGTTGTGGTGGCATTGGCTGTTGTAGTGTGGGCTGCAGTTGTGGTGACAAGTGAAGTTGTAGTAGCAGCTGCAGTTGTAGTGGCAGCCTCTGTCGTAAGAGTGACTGCAGTTGTGGTGGCAGAAGCTGTTGTTGTGTGGGCTGCAGTTGTGGTTGCAGGGGATGTTTTAGTGGCAACTGCTGTTGTAGTACCAGCTGCAGTTGTGGTGGCATTGGCTGTTGTAGTTGCAGCTGCAGTTGTGGTGACAGGGGAAGTTGTAGTGGCAACTGTTGTTGAGGTACCAGCTGCAGTTGTGGTGGCATTGGCTGTTGTAGTGTGGGCTGCAGTTGTGGTTACAGGGGATGTTGTAGTGGCAACTACTGTTGAGGTACCAGCTGTAGTTGTGGTGGCATTGGCTGTTGTAGTGTGGGCTGCAGTTGTGGTGACAGGGGATGTTGTAGTGGCAACTGCTGTTGAGGTACCAGCTGCAGTTGTGGTGGCATTGGCTGTTGTAGTGTGGGCTGCAGTTGTGGTGACAGGGGAAGTTGTAGTGACAACTGATGTTGAGGTACCAGCTGCAGTTGTGGTGGCATTGGCTGTTGTAGTGTGGGCTGCAGTTGTGGTGACAGGTGAAATTGTAGTAGCAGCCGCAGTTGTAGTGTTAGCCTCTGTCGTAAGAGTGGCGGCAGTTGTGGTGGCAGAAGCTGTTGAAGTGTGGGCTGCAGTTATGGTTGCAGGGGATGTTGTAGTGGCAACTGCTGTTGAGGTACCAGCTGCAGTTGTGGTGGCATTGGCTGTTGTAGTGTGGGCTGCAGTTGTGGTGACAGGTGAAGTTTTAGTTGCAACTGCAGTTGTAGTAGCAGCCTCTGTCGTAAGAGTGGCGGCAGTTGTGGTGGCAGAAGCTGTTGAAGTGTGGGCGGCAGTTATGGTTTTAGGGGAAGTTGTAGTGGCAACTGCTGTTGAGGTACCAGCTGCAGTTGTAGTGGCATTGGCTGTTGTAGTATGGGCTGCAGTTGTGGTTAGAGGGGAGGTTGTAGTGACAACTGATGTTGAGGTACCAGCTGCAGTTGTGGTGGCATTGGCTGTTGTAGTGTGGGCTGCAGTTGTGGTGACAGGTGAAGTTGTAGTAGCAGCTGCATTTGTAGTGGCAGCCTCTGTCGTAAGAGTGACTGCAGTTGTGGTGGCAGAAGCTGTTGTAGTGTGGGCTGCAGTTGTGGTTGCACGGGATGTTGTAGTGGCAACTGCTGTTGTAGTACCAGCTGCAGTTGTGGTGGCTTTGGCTGTTGTAGTATGGGCTGCAGTTGTGGTTAGAGGGGAAGTTGTAGTGACAACTGATGTTGAGGTACCAGCTACAGTTGTGGTGGCTTTGGCTGTTGTAGTGTGGGCTGCAGTTGTGGTTACGGGGGATGTTGTAGTAGCAGCTGCAGTTGTAGTGGCAGCCTCTGTCGTAAGAGTGACTGCAGTTGTGGTGGCAGAAGCTGTTGTAGTGTGGGCTGCAGTTGTGGTTGCAGGGGATGTTTTAGTGGCAACTGCTGTTGTAGTACCAGCTGCAGTTGTGGTGGCATTGGCTGTTGTAGTTGCAGCTGCAGTTGTGGTGACAGGGGAAGTTGTAGTGGCAACTGCTGTTGAGGTACCAGCTGCAGTTGTGGTGGCATTGGCTGTTGAACTATGGGCTGCAGTTGTGGTTAGAGGGGAAGTTGTAGTGACAACTGATGTTGAGGTACCAGCTGCAGTTGTGGTGGCATTGGCTGTTGTAGTGTGGGCTGCAGTTGTGGTGACAGGTGAAGTTGTAGTAGCAGCTGCAGTTGTAGTAGCAACCTCTGTCGTAAGAGTGACTGCAGTTGTGGTGGCAGGGGAAGTTGTAGTGGCAACTGATGTTGAGGTACCAGCTGCAGTTGTGGTGGCTTTGGCTGTTGTAGTGTGGGATGCAGTTGTGGTTACGGGGGATGTTGTAGTGGCAACTGATGTTGAGGTACCAGCTGCAGTTGTGGTGGCATTGGCTGTTGTAGTGTGGGCTGCAGTTGTTGTGACAGGGGAAGTTGTAGTGACAACTGATGTTGAGGTACCAGCTGCAGTTGTGGTGGCATTGGCTGTTGAACTATGGGCTGCAGTTGTGGTTAGAGGGGAAGTTGTAGTGACAACTGATGTTGAGGTACCAGCTGTAGTTGTGGTGGCATTGCCTGTTGTAGTGTGGGCTGCAGCTGTGGTGACAGGTGAAGTTGTAGTAGCAGCTGCAGTTGTAGTGGCAGCCTCTGTCGTAAGAGTGACTGCAGTTGTGGTGGCAGAAGCTGTTGTAGTGTGGGCTGCAGTTGTGGTTGCACGGGATGTTGTAGTGGCAACTGCTGTTGTAGTACCAGCTGCCGTTGTGGTGGCATTGGCTGTTGTAGTGTGGGCTGCAGTTGTGGTGACAGGGGAAGTTGTAGTGGCAACTGTTGTTGAGGTACCAGCTGCAGTTGTGGTGGCATTGGCTGTTGTAGTGTGGGCTGCAGTTGTGGTTACAGGGGATGTTGTAGTGGCAACTGCTGTTGTTGTACCAGCTGCAGTTGTGGTGACAGGTGAAGTTTTAGTAGCAACTGCAGTTGTAGTAGCAGCCTCTGTCGTAAGAGTGACTGCAGTTGTGGTGGCAGACATTGTTGAAGTGTGGGCGGCAGTTGTGGTTTTAGGGGAAGTTGTAGTGGCAACTGCTGTTGTTGTACCAGCTGCAGTTGTGGTGTCATTGGCTGTTGTCGTGTGGGCTGCAGTTGAGGTTACAGGGGATGTTGTAGTGGCAACTGCTGTTGAGGTACCAGCTGCAGTTGTGGTGGCATTGGCTGTTGTAGTGTGGGCTGCAGTTGTGGTGACAGGTGAAGTTGTAGTAGCAGCTGCAGTTGTAGTGGCAGCCTCTGTCGTAAGAGTGACTGCAGTTGTGGTGGCAGAAGCTGTTGTAGTGTGGGCTGCAGTTGTGGTTGCAGGGGATGTTTTAGTGGCAACTGCTGTTGTAGTACCAGCTGCCGTTGTGGTGGCATTGGCTGTTGTAGTGTGGGCTGCAGTTGTGGTGACAGGTGAAGTTGTAGTAGCAGCTTCAGTTGTAGTGGCAGCAGCTGTCGTAGGAGCCTCTGCAGTTGAGATGGCAGAAGCAGTTGTAGTGTGGGCTGCAGTTGTGGTTACAGGGTATGTTGTAATGGCAACTGCTGTTGAGGTACCAGCTGCAGTTGTGGTGGCATTGGCTGTTGTAGTTTGGGCTGCAGTTGTGGTGACAGGTGAAGTTGTAGTAGCAGCTGCAGTTGTAGTAGCAACCTCTGTCGTAAGAGTGACTGCAGTTGTGGTGGCAGGGGAAGTTGTAGTGGCAACTGCTGTTGTAGTACCAGCTGCAGTTGTGGTGGCTTTGGCTGTTGTAGTGTGGGCTGCAGTTGTGGTTACAGGTGATGTTGTAGTGGCAACTGCTATTGAGGTACCAGCTGCAGTTGTGGTGGCATTGGCTGTTGTAGTGTGGGCTGCAGCTGTGGTGACAGGGGAAGTTGTAGTGGCAACTGCTGTTGTAGTACCAGCTGCAGTTGTGGTGGCATTGGCTGTTGAACTATGGGCTGCAGTTGTGGTTAGAGGGGAAGTTGTAGTGACAACTGATGTTGAGGTACCAGCTGCAGTTGTGGTGGCATTGGCTGTTGTAGTGTGGGCTGCAGTTGTGGTGACAAGTGAAGTTGTAGTAGCAGCTGCAGTTGTAGTGGCAGCCTCTGTCGTAAGAGTGACTGCAGTTGTGGTGGCAGAAGCTGTTGTTGTGTGGGCTGCAGTTGTGGTTGCAGGGGATGTTTTAGTGGCAACTGCTGTTGTAGTACCAGCTGCAGTTGTGGTGGCATTGGCTGTTGTAGTTGCAGCTGCAGTTGTGGTGACAGGGGAAGTTGTAGTGGCAACTGTTGTTGAGGTACCAGCTGCAGTTGTGGTGGCATTGGCTGTTGTAGTGTGGGCTGCAGTTGTGGTTACAGGGGATGTTGTAGTGGCAACTACTGTTGAGGTACCAGCTGTAGTTGTGGTGGCATTGGCTGTTTGTAGTGTGGGCTGCAGTTGTGGTGACAGGGGATGTTGTAGTGGCAACTGCTGTTGAGGTACCAGCTGCAGTTGTGGTGGCATTGGCTGTTGTAGTGTGGGCTGCAGTTGTGGTGACAGGGGAAGTTGTAGTGACAACTGATGTTGAGGTACCAGCTGCAGTTGTGGTGGCATTGGCTGTTGTAGTGTGGGCTGCAGTTGTGGTGACAGGTGAAATTGTAGTAGCAGCCGCAGTTGTAGTGTTAGCCTCTGTCGTAAGAGTGGCGGCAGTTGTGGTGGCAGAAGCTGTTGAAGTGTGGGCTGCAGTTATGGTTGCAGGGGATGTTGTAGTGGCAACTGCTGTTGAGGTACCAGCTGCAGTTGTGGTGGCATTGGCTGTTGTAGTGTGGGCTGCAGTTGTGGTGACAGGTGAAGTTTTAGTTGCAACTGCAGTTGTAGTAGCAGCCTCTGTCGTAAGAGTGGCGGCAGTTGTGGTGGCAGAAGCTGTTGAAGTGTGGGCGGCAGTTATGGTTTTAGGGGAAGTTGTAGTGGCAACTGCTGTTGAGGTACCAGCTGCAGTTGTAGTGGCATTGGCTGTTGTAGTATGGGCTGCAGTTGTGGTTAGAGGGGAGGTTGTAGTGACAACTGATGTTGAGGTACCAGCTGCAGTTGTGGTGGCATTGGCTGTTGTAGTGTGGGCTGCAGTTGTGGTGACAGGTGAAGTTGTAGTAGCAGCTGCATTTGTAGTGGCAGCCTCTGTCGTAAGAGTGACTGCAGTTGTGGTGGCAGAAGCTGTTGTAGTGTGGGCTGCAGTTGTGGTTGCACGGGATGTTGTAGTGGCAACTGCTGTTGTAGTACCAGCTGCAGTTGTGGTGGCTTTGGCTGTTGTAGTATGGGCTGCAGTTGTGGTTAGAGGGGAAGTTGTAGTGACAACTGATGTTGAGGTACCAGCTACAGTTGTGGTGGCTTTGGCTGTTGTAGTGTGGGCTGCAGTTGTGGTTACGGGGGATGTTGTAGTAGCAGCTGCAGTTGTAGTGGCAGCCTCTGTCGTAAGAGTGACTGCAGTTGTGGTGGCAGAAGCTGTTGTAGTGTGGGCTGCAGTTGTGGTTGCAGGGGATGTTTTAGTGGCAACTGCTGTTGTAGTACCAGCTGCAGTTGTGGTGGCATTGGCTGTTGTAGTTGCAGCTGCAGTTGTGGTGACAGGGGAAGTTGTAGTGGCAACTGCTGTTGAGGTACCAGCTGCAGTTGTGGTGGCATTGGCTGTTGAACTATGGGCTGCAGTTGTGGTTAGAGGGGAAGTTGTAGTGACAACTGATGTTGAGGTACCAGCTGCAGTTGTGGTGGCATTGGCTGTTGTAGTGTGGGCTGCAGTTGTGGTGACAGGTGAAGTTGTAGTAGCAGCTGCAGTTGTAGTAGCAACCTCTGTCGTAAGAGTGACTGCAGTTGTGGTGGCAGGGGAAGTTGTAGTGGCAACTGATGTTGAGGTACCAGCTGCAGTTGTGGTGGCTTTGGCTGTTGTAGTGTGGGATGCAGTTGTGGTTACGGGGGATGTTGTAGTGGCAACTGATGTTGAGGTACCAGCTGCAGTTGTGGTGGCATTGGCTGTTGTAGTGTGGGCTGCAGTTGTTGTGACAGGGGAAGTTGTAGTGACAACTGATGTTGAGGTACCAGCTGCAGTTGTGGTGGCATTGGCTGTTGAACTATGGGCTGCAGTTGTGGTTAGAGGGGAAGTTGTAGTGACAACTGATGTTGAGGTACCAGCTGTAGTTGTGGTGGCATTGCCTGTTGTAGTGTGGGCTGCAGCTGTGGTGACAGGTGAAGTTGTAGTAGCAGCTGCAGTTGTAGTGGCAGCCTCTGTCGTAAGAGTGACTGCAGTTGTGGTGGCAGAAGCTGTTGTAGTGTGGGCTGCAGTTGTGGTTGCACGGGATGTTGTAGTGGCAACTGCTGTTGTAGTACCAGCTGCCGTTGTGGTGGCATTGGCTGTTGTAGTGTGGGCTGCAGTTGTGGTGACAGGGGAAGTTGTAGTGGCAACTGTTGTTGAGGTACCAGCTGCAGTTGTGGTGGCATTGGCTGTTGTAGTGTGGGCTGCAGTTGTGGTTACAGGGGATGTTGTAGTGGCAACTGCTGTTGTTGTACCAGCTGCAGTTGTGGTGACAGGTGAAGTTTTAGTAGCAACTGCAGTTGTAGTAGCAGCCTCTGTCGTAAGAGTGACTGCAGTTGTGGTGGCAGACATTGTTGAAGTGTGGGCGGCAGTTGTGGTTTTAGGGGAAGTTGTAGTGGCAACTGCTGTTGTTGTACCAGCTGCAGTTGTGGTGTCATTGGCTGTTGTCGTGTGGGCTGCAGTTGAGGTTACAGGGGATGTTGTAGTGGCAACTGCTGTTGAGGTACCAGCTGCAGTTGTGGTGGCATTGGCTGTTGTAGTGTGGGCTGCAGTTGTGGTGACAGGTGAAGTTGTAGTAGCAGCTGCAGTTGTAGTGGCAGCCTCTGTCGTAAGAGTGACTGCAGTTGTGGTGGCAGAAGCTGTTGTAGTGTGGGCTGCAGTTGTGGTTGCAGGGGATGTTTTAGTGGCAACTGCTGTTGTAGTACCAGCTGCCGTTGTGGTGGCATTGGCTGTTGTAGTGTGGGCTGCAGTTGTGGTGACAGGTGAAGTTGTAGTAGCAGCTTCAGTTGTAGTGGCAGCAGCTGTCGTAGGAGCCTCTGCAGTTGAGATGGCAGAAGCAGTTGTAGTGTGGGCTGCAGTTGTGGTTACAGGGTATGTTGTAATGGCAACTGCTGTTGAGGTACCAGCTGCAGTTGTGGTGGCATTGGCTGTTGTAGTTTGGGCTGCAGTTGTGGTGACAGGTGAAGTTGTAGTAGCAGCTGCAGTTGTAGTAGCAACCTCTGTCGTAAGAGTGACTGCAGTTGTGGTGGCAGGGGAAGTTGTAGTGGCAACTGCTGTTGTAGTACCAGCTGCAGTTGTGGTGGCTTTGGCTGTTGTAGTGTGGGCTGCAGTTGTGGTTACAGGTGATGTTGTAGTGGCAACTGCTATTGAGGTACCAGCTGCAGTTGTGGTGGCATTGGCTGTTGTAGTATGGGCTGCAGTTGTGGTGACAGGGGAAGTTGTAGTGACAACTGATGTTGAGGTACCAGCTGCAGTTGTGGTGGCTTTGGCTGTTGTAGTGTGGGCTGCAGTTGTGGTTACGGGGGATGTTGTAGTGGCAACTGCTGTTGAGGTACCAGCTGCAGTTGTGGTGGCATTGGCTGTTGTAGTATGGGCTGCAGTTGTGGTGACAGGGGAAGTTGTAGTGACAACTGATGTTGAGGTACCAGCTGCAGTTGTGGTGGCATTGGCTGTTGTAGTGTGGGCTGCAGTTGTGGTGACAGGTGAAGTTGTAGTAGCAGCTGCAGTTGTAGTGGCAGCCTCTGTCGTAAGAGTGACTGCAGTTGTGGTGGCAGAAGCTGTTGTAGTGTGGGCTGCAGTTGTGGTTGTAGGGGATGTTTTAGTGGCAACTGCTGTTGTAGTACCAGCTGCAGTTGTGGTGGCATTGGCTGTTGTAGTTGCAGCTGCAGTTGTGGTGACAGGGGAAGTTGTAGTGGCAACTGTTGTTGAGGTACCAGCTGCAGTTGTGGTGGCATTGGCTGTTGTAGTGTGGGCTGCAGTTGTGGTTACAGGGGATGTTGTAGTGGCAACTGCTGTTGAGGTACCAGCTGTAGTTGTGGTGGCATTGGCTGTTGTAGTGTGGGCTGCAGCTGTGGTGACAGGGGAAGTTGTAGTGGCAACTGCTGTTGTAGTTGCAGCTGCAGTTGTGGTGACAGGGGAAGTTGTAGTGACGACAGATGTTGAGGTACCAGCTGCAGTTGTGGTGGCATTGGCTGTTGTAGTATGGGCTGCAGTTGTGGTTAGAGGGAAGTTGTAGTGACAACAGATGTTGAGGTACCAGCTGCAGTTGTGGTGGCTTTGGCTGTTGTAGTGTGGGCTGCAGTTGTGGTGACAGGTGAAGTTGTAGTAGCAGCTGCAGTTGTAGTAGCAACCTCTGTCGTAAGAGTGACTGCAGTTGTGGTGGCAGGGGAAGTTGTAGTGGCAACTGATGTTGAGGTACCAGCTGCAGTTGTGGTGGCTTTGGCTGTTGTAGTGTGGGATGCAGTTGTAGTTACGGGGGATGTTGTAGTGGCAACTGATGTTGAGGTACCAGCTGCAGTTGTGGTGGCATTGGCTGTTGTAGTGTGGGCTGCAGTTGTGGTGACAGGGGAAGTTGTAGTGACAACTGATGTTGAGGTACCAGCTGCAGTTGTGGTGGCATTGGCTGTTGAACTATGGGCTGCAGTTGTGGTTAGAGGGGAAGTTGTAGTGACAACTGATGTTGAGGTACCAGCTGTAGTTGTGGTGGCATTGGCTGTTGTAGTGTGGGCTGCAGTTGTGGTGACAGGTGAAGTTGTAGTAGCAGCTGCAGTTGTAGTGGCAGCCTCTGTCGTAAGAGTGACTGCAGTTGTGGTGGCAGAAGCTGTTGTAGTGTGGGCTGCAGTTGTGGTTGCACGGGATGTTGTAGTGGCAACTGCTGTTGTAGTACCAGCTGCCGTTGTGGTGGCATTGGCTGTTGTAGTGTGGGCTGCAGTTGTGGTGACAGGTGAAGTTGTAGTAGCAGCTTCAGTTGTAGTGGCAGCAGCCGTCGTAGGAGCCTCTGCAGTTGAGATGGCAGAAGCAGTTGTAGTGTGGGCTGCAGTTGTGGTTGCAGGGGATGTTTTAGTGGCAACTGCTGGTGTAGTACCAGCTGCAGTTGTGGTGGCATTGGCTGTTGTAGTTGCAGCTGCAGTTGTGGTGACAGGGGAAGTTGTAGTGGCAACTGCTGTTGAGGTACCAGCTGCAGTTGTGGTGGCATTGGCTGTTGTAGTATGGGCTGCAGTTGTGGTTAGAGGGGAAGTTGTAGTGACAACTGATGTTGAGGTGCCAGCTGCAGTTGTGGTGGCTTTGGCTGTTGTAGTGTGTGCTGCAGTTGTGGTTACGGGGGATGCTGTAGTGGCAACTGATGTTGAGGTACCAGCTGCAGTTGTGGTGGCATTGGCTGTTGTAGTATGGGCTGCAGTTGTGGTGACAGGTGAAGTTGTAGTAGCAGCTGCAGTTGTAGTACCAGCTGCAGTTGTGGTGGCTTTGGCTGTTGAACTATGGGCTGCAGTTGTGGTTAGAGGGGAAGTTGTAGTGACAACTGATGTTGAGGTACCAGCTGCAGTTGTGGTGGCATTGGCTGTTGTAGTGTGGGCTGCAGTTGTGGTGACAGGTGAAGTTGTAGTAGCAGCTGCAGTTGTAGTGGCAGCCTCTGTCGTAAGAGTGACTGCAGTTGTGGTGGCAGAAGCTGTTGTAGTGTGGGCTGCAGTTGTGGTTGTAGGGGATGTTTTAGTGGCAACTGCTGTTGTAGTACCAGCTGCAGTTGTGGTGGCATTGGCTGTTGTAGTTGCAGCTGCAGTTGTGGTGAAAGGAAAAGTTGTAGTGACAACTGATGTTGAGGTACCAGCTGCAGTTGTGGTGGCATTGGCTGTTGTAGTGTGGGCTGCAGTTGTGGTGACAGGTGAAGTTGTAGTAGCAGCTGCAGTTGTAGTGGCAGCCTCTGTCGTAAGAGTGACTGCAGTTGTGGTGGCAGAAGCTGTTGTAGTGTGGGCTGCAGTTGTGGTTGCAGGGGATGTTTTAGTGGCAACTGCTGTTGTTGTACCAGCTGCAGTTGTGGTGTCATTGGCTGTTGTCATGTGGGCTGCAGCTGAGGTTACAGGGGATGTTGTAGTGGCAACTGCTGTTGAGGTACCAGCTGCAGTTGTGGTGGCATTGGCTGTTGAACTATGGGCTGCAGTTGTGGTTAGAGGGGAAGTTGTAGTGACAACTGATGTTGAGGTACCAGCTGCAGTTGTGGTGGCATTGGCTGTTGTAGTGTGGGCTGCAGTTGTGGTGACAGGTGAAGTTGTAGTAGCAGCTGCAGTTGTAGTAGCAACCTCTGTCGTAAGAGTGACTGCAGTTGTGGTGGCAGGGGAAGTTGTAGTGGCAACTGATGTTGAGGTACCAGCTGCAGTTGTGGTGGCTTTGGCTGTTGTAGTGTGGGATGCAGTTGTGGTTACGGGGGATGTTGTAGTGGCAACTGATGTTGAGGTACCAGCTGCAGTTGTGGTGGCATTGGCTGTTGTAGTGTGGGCTGCAGTTGTGGTGACAGGGGAAGTTGTAGTGACAACTGATGTTGAGGTACCAGCTGCAGTTGTGGTGGCATTGGCTGTTGAACTATGGGCTGCAGTTGTGGTTAGAGGGGAAGTTGTAGTGACAACTGATGTTGAGGTACCAGCTGTAGTTGTGGTGGCATTGCCTGTTGTAGTGTGGGCTGCAGCTGTGGTGACAGGGGAAGTTGTAGTGGCAACTGCTGTTGTAGTACCAGCTGTATATGTGGTGGCATTGGCTGTTGTAGTGTGGGCTGCAGTTGTGGTGACAGGTGAAGTTGTAGTAGCAGCTGCAGTTGTAGTGGCAGCCTCTGTCGTAAGAGTGACTGCAGTTGTGGTGGCAGAAGCTGTTGTAGTGTGGGCTGCAGTTGTGGTTGCACGGGATGTTGTAGTGGCAACTGCTGTTGTAGTACCAGCTGCCGTTGTGGTGGCATTGGCTGTTGTAGTGTGGGCTGCAGTTGTGGTGACAGGGGAAGTTGTAGTGGCAACTGTTGTTGAGGTACCAGCTGCAGTTGTGGTGGCATTGGCTGTTGTAGTGTGGGCTGCAGTTGTGGTTACAGGGGATGTTGTAGTGGCAACTGCTGTTGTTGTACCAGCTGCAGTTGTGGTGACAGGTGAAGTTTTAGTAGCAACTGCAGTTGTAGTAGCAGCCTCTGTCGTAAGAGTGACTGCAGTTGTGGTGGCAGACATTGTTGAAGTGTGGGCGGCAGTTGTGGTTTTAGGGGAAGTTGTAGTGGCAACTGCTGTTGTTGTACCAGCTGCAGTTGTGGTGTCATTGGCTGTTGTCGTGTGGGCTGCAGTTGAGGTTACAGGGGATGTTGTAGTGGCAACTGCTGTTGAGGTACCAGCTGCAGTTGTGGTGGCATTGGCTGTTGTAGTGTGGGCTGCAGTTGTGGTGACAGGTGAAGTTGTAGTAGCAGCTGCAGTTGTAGTGGCAGCCTCTGTCGTAAGAGTGACTGCAGTTGTGGTGGCAGAAGCTGTTGTAGTGTGGGCTGCAGTTGTGGTTGCAGGGGATGTTTTAGTGGCAACTGCTGTTGTAGTACCAGCTGCCGTTGTGGTGGCATTGGCTGTTGTAGTGTGGGCTGCAGTTGTGGTGACAGGTGAAGTTGTAGTAGCAGCTTCAGTTGTAGTGGCAGCAGCTGTCGTAGGAGCCTCTGCAGTTGAGATGGCAGAAGCAGTTGTAGTGTGGGCTGCAGTTGTGGTTACAGGGTATGTTGTAATGGCAACTGCTGTTGAGGTACCAGCTGCAGTTGTGGTGGCATTGGCTGTTGTAGTTTGGGCTGCAGTTGTGGTGACAGGTGAAGTTGTAGTAGCAGCTGCAGTTGTAGTAGCAACCTCTGTCGTAAGAGTGACTGCAGTTGTGGTGGCAGGGGAAGTTGTAGTGGCAACTGCTGTTGTAGTACCAGCTGCAGTTGTGGTGGCTTTGGCTGTTGTAGTGTGGGCTGCAGTTGTGGTTACAGGTGATGTTGTAGTGGCAACTGCTATTGAGGTACCAGCTGCAGTTGTGGTGGCATTGGCTGTTGTAGTATGGGCTGCAGTTGTGGTGACAGGGGAAGTTGTAGTGACAACTGATGTTGAGGTACCAGCTGCAGTTGTGGTGGCTTTGGCTGTTGTAGTGTGGGCTGCAGTTGTGGTTACGGGGGATGTTGTAGTGGCAACTGCTGTTGAGGTACCAGCTGCAGTTGTGGTGGCATTGGCTGTTGTAGTATGGGCTGCAGTTGTGGTGACAGGGGAAGTTGTAGTGACAACTGATGTTGAGGTACCAGCTGCAGTTGTGGTGGCATTGGCTGTTGTAGTGTGGGCTGCAGTTGTGGTGACAGGTGAAGTTGTAGTAGCAGCTGCAGTTGTAGTGGCAGCCTCTGTCGTAAGAGTGACTGCAGTTGTGGTGGCAGAAGCTGTTGTAGTGTGGGCTGCAGTTGTGGTTGTAGGGGATGTTTTAGTGGCAACTGCTGTTGTAGTACCAGCTGCAGTTGTGGTGGCATTGGCTGTTGTAGTTGCAGCTGCAGTTGTGGTGACAGGGGAAGTTGTAGTGGCAACTGTTGTTGAGGTACCAGCTGCAGTTGTGGTGGCATTGGCTGTTGTAGTGTGGGCTGCAGTTGTGGTTACAGGGGATGTTGTAGTGGCAACTGCTGTTGAGGTACCAGCTGTAGTTGTGGTGGCATTGGCTGTTGTAGTGTGGGCTGCAGCTGTGGTGACAGGGGAAGTTGTAGTGGCAACTGCTGTTGTAGTTGCAGCTGCAGTTGTGGTGACAGGGGAAGTTGTAGTGACGACAGATGTTGAGGTACCAGCTGCAGTTGTGGTGGCATTGGCTGTTGTAGTATGGGCTGCAGTTGTGGTTAGAGGGGAAGTTGTAGTGACAACAGATGTTGAGGTACCAGCTGCAGTTGTGGTGGCTTTGGCTGTTGTAGTGTGGGCTGCAGTTGTGGTGACAGGTGAAGTTGTAGTAGCAGCTGCAGTTGTAGTAGCAACCTCTGTCGTAAGAGTGACTGCAGTTGTGGTGGCAGGGGAAGTTGTAGTGGCAACTGATGTTGAGGTACCAGCTGCAGTTGTGGTGGCTTTGGCTGTTGTAGTGTGGGATGCAGTTGTAGTTACGGGGGATGTTGTAGTGGCAACTGATGTTGAGGTACCAGCTGCAGTTGTGGTGGCATTGGCTGTTGTAGTGTGGGCTGCAGTTGTGGTGACAGGGGAAGTTGTAGTGACAACTGATGTTGAGGTACCAGCTGCAGTTGTGGTGGCATTGGCTGTTGAACTATGGGCTGCAGTTGTGGTTAGAGGGGAAGTTGTAGTGACAACTGATGTTGAGGTACCAGCTGTAGTTGTGGTGGCATTGGCTGTTGTAGTGTGGGCTGCAGTTGTGGTGACAGGTGAAGTTGTAGTAGCAGCTGCAGTTGTAGTGGCAGCCTCTGTCGTAAGAGTGACTGCAGTTGTGGTGGCAGAAGCTGTTGTAGTGTGGGCTGCAGTTGTGGTTGCACGGGATGTTGTAGTGGCAACTGCTGTTGTAGTACCAGCTGCCGTTGTGGTGGCATTGGCTGTTGTAGTGTGGGCTGCAGTTGTGGTGACAGGTGAAGTTGTAGTAGCAGCTTCAGTTGTAGTGGCAGCAGCTGTCGTAGGAGCCTCTGCAGTTGAGATGGCAGAAGCAGTTGTAGTGTGGGCTGCAGTTGTGGTTGCAGGGGATGTTTTAGTGGCAACTGCTGGTGTAGTACCAGCTGCAGTTGTGGTGGCATTGGCTGTTGTAGTTGCAGCTGCAGTTGTGGTGACAGGGGAAGTTGTAGTGGCAACTGCTGTTGAGGTACCAGCTGCAGTTGTGGTGGCATTGGCTGTTGTAGTATGGGCTGCAGTTGTGGTTAGAGGGGAAGTTGTAGTGACAACTGATGTTGAGGTGCCAGCTGCAGTTGTGGTGGCTTTGGCTGTTGTAGTGTGTGCTGCAGTTGTGGTTACGGGGGATGTTGTAGTGGCAACTGATGTTGAGGTACCAGCTGCAGTTGTGGTGGCATTGGCTGTTGTAGTATGGGCTGCAGTTGTGGTGACAGGTGAAGTTGTAGTAGCAGCTGCAGTTGTAGTACCAGCTGCAGTTGTGGTGGCTTTGGCTGTTGAACTATGGGCTGCAGTTGTGGTTAGAGGGGAAGTTGTAGTGACAACTGATGTTGAGGTACCAGCTGCAGTTGTGGTGGCATTGGCTGTTGTAGTGTGGGCTGCAGTTGTGGTGACAGGTGAAGTTGTAGTAGCAGCTGCAGTTGTAGTGGCAGCCTCTGTCGTAAGAGTGACTGCAGTTGTGGTGGCAGAAGCTGTTGTAGTGTGGGCTGCAGTTGTGGTTGTAGGGGATGTTTTAGTGGCAACTGCTGTTGTAGTACCAGCTGCAGTTGTGGTGGCATTGGCTGTTGTAGTTGCAGCTGCAGTTGTGGTGACAGGGGAAGTTGTAGTGGCAACTGTTGTTGAGGTACCAGCTGCAGTTGTGGTGGCATTGGCTGTTGTAGTGTGGGCTGCAGTTGTGGTTACAGGGGATGTTGTAGTGGCAACTGCTGTTGAGGTACCAGCTGTAGTTGTGGTGGCATTGGCTGTTGTAGTGTGGGCTGCAGCTGTGGTGACAGGGGAAGTTGTAGTGGCAACTGCTGTTGTAGTTGCAGCTGCAGTTGTGGTGACAGGGGAAGTTGTAGTGACAACAGATGTTGAGGTACCAGCTGCAGTTGTGGTGGCTTTGGCTGTTGTAGTGTGGGCTGCAGTTGTGGTGACAGGTGAAGTTGTAGTAGCAGCTGCAGTTGTAGTAGCAACCTCTGTCGTAAGAGTGACTGCAGTTGTGGTGGCAGGGGAAGTTGTAGTGGCAACTGATGTTGAGGTACCAGCTGCAGTTGTGGTGGCTTTGGCTGTTGTAGTGTGGGATGCAGTTGTAGTTACGGGGGATGTTGTAGTGGCAACTGATGTTGAGGTACCAGCTGCAGATGTGGTGGCATTGGCTGTTGTAGTGTGGGCTGCAGTTGTGGTGACAGGGGAAGTTGTAGTGACAACTGATGTTGAGGTACCAGCCGTAGTTGTGGTGGCATTGGCTGTTGTAGTGTGGGCTGCAGTTGTGGTGACAGGTGAAGTTGTAGTAGCAGCTGCAGTTGTAGTGGCAGCCTCTGTCGTAAGAGTGACTGCAGTTGTGGTGGCAGAAGCTGTTGTAGTGTGGGCTGCAGTTGTGGTTGCACGGGATGTTGTAGTGGCAACTGCTGTTGTAGTACCAGCTGCCGTTGTGGTGGCATTGGCTGTTGTAGTGTGGGCTGCAGTTGTGGTGACAGGTGAAGTTGTAGTAGCAGCTTCAGTTGTAGTGGCAGCAGCTGTCGTAGGAGCCTCTGCAGTTGAGATGGCAGAAGCAGTTGTAGTGTGGGCTGCAGTTGTGGTTGCAGGGGATGTTTTAGTGGCAACTGCTGGTGTAGTACCAGCTGCAGTTGTGGTGGCATTGGCTGTTGTAGTTGCAGCTGCAGTTGTGGTGACAGGGGAAGTTGTAGTGGCAACTGCTGTTGAGGTACCAGCTGCAGTTGTGGTGGCATTGGCTGTTTTAGTATGGGCTGCAGTTGTGGTTAGAGGGGAAGTTGTAGTGACAACTGATGTTGAGGTACCAGCTGCAGTTGTGGTGGCTTTGGCTGTTGTAGTGTGTGCTGCAGTTGTGGTTACGGGGGATGTTGTAGTGGCAACTGATGTTGAGGTACCAGCTGCAGTTGTGGTGGCATTGGCTGTTGTAGTATGGGCTGCAGTTGTGGTGACAGGTGAAGTTGTAGTAGCAGCTGCAGTTGTAGTACCAGCTGCAGTTGTGGTGGCTTTGGCTGTTGTAGTATGGGCTGCAGTTGTGGTTAGAGGGGAAGTTGTAGTGACAACTGATGTTGAGGTACCAGCTACAGTTGTGGTGGCTTTGGCTGTTGTAGTGTGGGCTGCAGTTGTGGTGGCTTTGGCTGTTGTAGTGTGGGCTGCAGTTGTGGTTACGGGGGATGTTGTAGTAGCAGCTGCAGTTGTAGTGGCAGCCTCTGTCGTAAGAGTGACTGCAGTTGTGGTGGCAGAAGCTGTTGTAGTGTGGGCTGCAGTTGTGGTTGCAGGGGATGTTTTAGTGGCAACTGCTGTTGTAGTACCAGCTGCAGTTGTGGTGGCATTGGCTGTTGTAGTTGCAGCTGCAGTTGTGGTGACAGGGGAAGTTGTAGTGGCAACTGCTGTTGAGGTACCAGCTGCAGTTGTGGTGGCATTGGCTGTTGTAGTATGGGCTGCAGTTGTGGTGAAAGGAAAAGTTGTAGTGACAACTGATGTTGAGGTACCAGCTGCAGTTGTGGTGGCATTGGCTGTTGTAGTGTGGGCTGCAGTTGTGGTGACAGGTGAAGTTGTAGTAGCAGCTGCAGTTGTAGTGGCAGCCTCTGTCGTAAGAGTGACTGCAGTTGTGGTGGCAGAAGCTGTTGTAGAGTGGGCTGCAGTTGTGGTTGCAGGGGATGTTTTAGTGGCAACTGCTGTTGTTGTACCAGCTGCAGTTGTGGTGTCATTGGCTGTTGTCGTGTGGGCTGCAGCTGAGGTTACAGGGGATGTTGTAGTGGCAACTGCTGTTGAGGTACCAGCTGCAGTTGTGGTGGCATTGGCTGTTGAACTATGGGCTGCAGTTGTGGTTAGAGGGGAAGTTGTAGTGACAACTGATGTTGAGGTACCAGCTGCAGTTGTGGTGGCATTGGCTGTTGTAGTGTGGGCTGCAGTTGTGGTGACAGGTGAAGTTGTAGTAGCAGCTGCAGTTGTAGTAGCAACCTCTGTCGTAAGAGTGACTGCAGTTGTGGTGGCAGAAGCTGTTGTAGTGTGGGCTGCAGTTGTGGTTGCACGGGATGTTGTAGTGGCAACTGCTGTTGTAGTACCAGCTGCCGTTGTGGTGGCATTGGCTGTTGTAGTGTGGGCTGCAGTTGTGGTGACAGGTGAAGTTGTAGTAGCAGCTTCAGTTGTAGTGGCAGCAGCTGTCGTAGGAGCCTCTGCAGTTGAGATGGCAGAAGCAGTTGTAGTGTGGGCTGCAGTTGTGGTTACAGGGGATGTTTTAGTGGCAACTGCTGTTGTAGTACCAGCTGCAGTTGTGGTGTCATTGGCTGTTGTCGTGTGGGCTGCAGTTGAGGTTACAGGGGATGTTGTAGTGGCAACTGATGTTGAGGTACCAGCTGCAGTTGTGGTGGCATTGGCTGTTGTAGTGTGGGCTGCAGTTGTGGTGACAGGTGAAGTTGTAGTAGCAGCTGCAGTTGTAGTAGCAACCTCTGTCGTAAGAGTGACTGCAGTTGTGGTGGCAGGGGAAGTTGTAGTGGCAACTGCTGTTGTAGTACCAGCTGCAGTTGTGGTGGCTTTGGCTGTTGTAGTGTGGGATGCAGTTGTGGTTACAGGAGATGTTGTAGTGGCAACTGCTATTGAGGTACCAGCTGCAGTTGTGGTGGCATTGGCTGTTGTAGTATGGGCTGCAGTTGTGGTTAGAGGGGAAGTTGTAGTGACAACTGATGTTGAGGTACCAGCTGCAGTTGTGGTGGCTTTGGCTGTTGTAGTGTGGGCTGCAGTTGTGGTTACGGGGGATGTTGTAGTGGCAACTGATGTTGAGGTACCAGCTGCAGTTCTGGTGGCATTGGCTGTTGTAGTGTGGGCTGCAGTTGTGGTGACAGGGGAAGTTGTAATGGCAACTGCTGTTGAGGTACCAGCTGCAGTTGTGGTGGCATTGGCTGTTGTAGTTTGGGCTGCAGTTGTGGTGACAGGTGAAGTTGTAGTAGCAGCTGCAGTTGTAGTGGCAGCCTCTGTCGTAAGAGTGACTGCAGTTGTGGTGGCAGAAGCTGTTGTAGTGTGGGCTGCAGTTGTGGTTGCAGGGGATGTTTTAGTGGCAACTGCTGTTGTAGTACCAGCTGCAGTTGTGGTGGCATTGGCTGTTGTAGTTGCAGCTGCAGTTGTGGTGACAGGGGAAGTTGTAGTGGCAACTGTTGTTGAGGTACCAGCTGCAGTTGTGGTGGCATTGGCAGTTGTAGTGTGGGCTGCAGTTGTGGTTACAGGGGATGTTGTAGTGGCAACTGCTGTTGAGGTACCAGCTGCAGTTGTGGTGGCAGAAATTGTTGAAGTGTGGGCAGCAGTTGTGGTTTTAGGGGAAGTTGTAGTGGCAACTGCTGTTGTTGTACCAGCTGCAGTTGTGGTGTCATTGGCTGTTGTCGTGTGGGCTGCAGTTGTGGTTAGAGGGGAGGTTGTAGTGACAACTGCTGTTGAGGTACCAGCTGCAGTTGTAGTGGCATTGGCTGTTGTAGTATGGGCTGCAGTTGTGGTTAGAGGGGAGGTTGTAGTGACAACTGATGTTGAGGTACCAGCTGCAGTTGTGGTGGCATTGCCTGTTGTAGTGTGGGCTGCAGCTGTGGTGACAGGGGAAGTTGTAGTGGCAACTGCTGTTGTAGTACCAGCTGCAGTTGTGGTGGCATTGGCTGTTGTAGTGTGGGCTGCAGTTGTGGTGACAGGTGAAGTTGTAGTAGCAGCCGCAGTTGTAGTGTTAGCCTCCGTCGTAAGAGTGGCGGCAGTTGTGGTGGCAGAAGCTGTTGAAGTGTGGGCCTCAGTTGTGGTTGCAGGGGATATTGTAGTGGCAACTGCTGTTGAGGTACCAGCTGCAGTTGTGGTGGCATTTGCTGTTGTAGTGTGGGCTGCAGTTGTGGTGACAGGTGAAGTTTTAGTAGCAACTGCAGTTGTAGTAGCAGCCTCTGTCGTAAGAGTGACTGCAGTTGTGGTGGCAGAAATTGTTGAAGTGTGGGCGGCAGTTGTGGTTTTAGGGGAAGTTGTAGTGGCAACTGCTGTTGTTGTACCAGCTGCAGTTGTGGTGTCATTGGCTCTTGTCGTGTGGGCTGCAGTTGTGGTTAGAGGGGAGGTTGTAGTGACAACTGCTGTTGAGGTACCAGCTGCAGTTGTAGTGGCATTGGCTGTTGTAGTATGGGCTGCAGTTGTGGTTAGAGGGGAGGTTGTAGTGACAACTGATGTTGAGGTACCAGCTGCAGTTGTGGTGGCATTGCCTGTTGTAGTGTGGGCTGCAGCTGTGGTGACAGGGGAAGTTGTAGTGGCAACTGCTGTTGTAGTACCAGCTGCAGTTGTGGTGGCATTGGCTGTTGTAGTGTGGGCTGCAGTTGTGGTGACAGGTGAAGTTGTAGTAGCAGCCGCAGTTGTAGTGTTAGCCTCCGTCGTAAGAGTGGCGGCAGTTGTGGTGGCAGAAGCTGTTGAAGTGTGGGCCTCAGTTGTGGTTGCAGGGGATATTGTAGTGGCAACTGCTGTTGAGGTACCAGCTGCAGTTGTGGTGGCATTTGCTGTTGTAGTGTGGGCTGCAGTTGTGGTGACAGGTGAAGTTTTAGTGGCAACTGCTGGTGTAGTACCAGCTGCAGTTGTGGTGGCATTGGCTGTTGTAGTTGCAGCTGCAGTTGTGGTGACAGGGGAAGTTGTAGTGGCAACTGCTGTTGAGGTACCAGCTGCAGTTGTGGTGGCATTGGCTGTTGTAGTATGGGCTGCAGTTGTGGTTAGAGGGGAAGTTGTAGTGACAACTGATGTTGAGGTACCAGCTGCAGTTGTGGTGGCTTTGGCTGTTGTAGTGTGTGCTGCAGTTGTGGTTACGGGGGATGTTGTAGTGGCAACTGATGTTGAGGTACCAGCTGCAGTTGTGGTGGCATTGGCTGTTGTAGTATGGGCTGCAGTTGTGGTGACAGGTGAAGTTGTAGTAGCAGCTGCAGTTGTAGTACCAGCTGCAGTTGTGGTGGCTTTGGCTGTTGTAGTATGGGCTGCAGTTGTGGTTAGAGGGGAAGTTGTAGTGACAACTGATGTTGAGGTACCAGCTACAGTTGTGGTGGCTTTGGCTGTTGTAGTGTGGGCTGCAGTTGTGGTTACGGGGGATGTTGTAGTAGCAGCTGCAGTTGTAGTGGCAGCCTCTGTCGTAAGAGTGACTGCAGTTGTGGTGGCAGAAGCTGTTGTAGTGTGGGCTGCAGTTGTGGTTGCAGGGGATGTTTTAGTGGCAACTGCTGTTGTAGTACCAGCTGCAGTTGTGGTGGCATTGGCTGTTGTAGTTGCAGCTGCAGTTGTGGTGACAGGGGAAGTTGTAGTGGCAACTGCTGTTGAGGTACCAGCTGCAGTTGTGGTGGCATTGGCTGTTGTAGTATGGGCTGCAGTTGTGGTGAAAGGAAAAGTTGTAGTGACAACTGATGTTGAGGTACCAGCTGCAGTTGTGGTGGCATTGGCTGTTGTAGTGTGGGCTGCAGTTGTGGTGACAGGTGAAGTTGTAGTAGCAGCTGCAGTTGTAGTGGCAGCCTCTGTCGTAAGAGTGACTGCAGTTGTGGTGGCAGAAGCTGTTGTAGAGTGGGCTGCAGTTGTGGTTGCAGGGGATGTTTTAGTGGCAACTGCTGTTGTTGTACCAGCTGCAGTTGTGGTGTCATTGGCTGTTGTCGTGTGGGCTGCAGCTGAGGTTACAGGGGATGTTGTAGTGGCAACTGCTGTTGAGGTACCAGCTGCAGTTGTGGTGGCATTGGCTGTTGAACTATGGGCTGCAGTTGTGGTTAGAGGGGAAGTTGTAGTGACAACTGCTGTTGAGGTACCAGCTGCAGTTGTGGTGGCATTGGCTGTTGTAGTGTGGGCTGCAGTTGTGGTGACAGGTGAAGTTGTAGTAGCAGCTGCAGTTGTAGTAGCAACCTCTGTCGTAAGAGTGACTGCAGTTGTGGTGGCAGAAGCTGTTGTAGTGTGGGCTGCAGTTGTGGTTGCACGGGATGTTGTAGTGGCAACTGCTGTTGTAGTACCAGCTGCCGTTGTGGTGGCATTGGCTGTTGTAGTGTGGGCTGCAGTTGTGGTGACAGGTGAAGTTGTAGTAGCAGCTTCAGTTGTAGTGGCAGCAGCTGTCGTAGGAGCCTCTGCAGTTGAGATGGCAGAAGCAGTTGTAGTGTGGGCTGCAGTTGTGGTTACAGGGGATGTTTTAGTGGCAACTGCTGTTGTAGTACCAGCTGCAGTTGTGGTGTCATTGGCTGTTGTCGTGTGGGTTGCAGTTGAGGTTACAGGGGATGTTGTAGTGGCAACTGATGTTGAGGTACCAGCTGCAGTTGTGGTGGCATTGGCTGTTGTAGTGTGGGCTGCAGTTGTGGTGACAGGTGAAGTTGTAGTAGCAGCTGCAGTTGTAGTAGCAACCTCTGTCGTAAGAGTGACTGCAGTTGTGGTGGCAGGGGAAGTTGTAGTGGCAACTGCTGTTGTAGTACCAGCTGCAGTTGTGGTGGCTTTGGCTGTTGTAGTGTGGGATGCAGTTGTGGTTACAGGAGATGTTGTAGTGGCAACTGCTATTGAGGTACCAGCTGCAGTTGTGGTGGCATTGGCTGTTGTAGTATGGGCTGCAGTTGTGGTTAGAGGGGAAGTTGTAGTGACAACTGATGTTGAGGTACCAGCTGCAGTTGTGGTGGCTTTGGCTGTTGTAGTGTGGGCTGCAGTTGTGGTTACGGGGGATGTTGTAGTGGCAACTGATGTTGAGGTACCAGCTGCAGTTCTGGTGGCATTGGCTGTTGTAGTGTGGGCTGCAGTTGTGGTGACAGGGGAAGTTGTAATGGCAACTGCTGTTGAGGTACCAGCTGCAGTTGTGGTGGCATTGGCTGTTGTAGTTTGGGCTGCAGTTGTGGTGACAGGTGAAGTTGTAGTAGCAGCTGCAGTTGTAGTGGCAGCCTCTGTCGTAAGAGTGACTGCAGTTGTGGTGGCAGAAGCTGTTGTAGTGTGGGCTGCAGTTGTGGTTGCAGGGGATGTTTTAGTGGCAACTGCTGTTGTAGTACCAGCTGCAGTTGTGGTGGCATTGGCTGTTGTAGTTGCAGCTGCAGTTGTGGTGACAGGGGAAGTTGTAGTGGCAACTGTTGTTGAGGTACCAGCTGCAGTTGTGGTGGCATTGGCTGTTGTAGTGTGGGCTGCAGTTGTGGTTACAGGGGATGTTGTAGTGGCAACTGCTGTTGAGGTACCAGCTGCAGTTGTGGTGGCAGAAATTGTTGAAGTGTGGGCAGCAGTTGTGGTTTTAGGGGAAGTTGTAGTGGCAACTGCTGTTGTTGTACCAGCTGCAGTTGTGGTGTCATTGGCTGTTGTCGTGTGGGCTGCAGTTGTGGTTAGAGGGGAGGTTGTAGTGACAACTGCTGTTGAGGTACCAGCTGCAGTTGTAGTGGCATTGGCTGTTGTAGTATGGGCTGCAGTTGTGGTTAGAGGGGAGGTTGTAGTGACAACTGATGTTGAGGTACCAGCTGCAGTTGTGGTGGCATTGCCTGTTGTAGTGTGGGCTGCAGCTGTGGTGACAGGGGAAGTTGTAGTGGCAACTGCTGTTGTAGGACCAGCTGCAGTTGTGGTGGCATTGGCTGTTGTAGTGTGGGCTGCAGTTGTGGTGACAGGTGAAGTTGTAGTAGCAGCCGCAGTTGTAGTGTTAGCCTCCGTCGTAAGAGTGGCGGCAGTTGTGGTGGCAGAAGCTGTTGAAGTGTGGGCCTCAGTTGTGGTTGCAGGGGATATTGTAGTGGCAACTGCTGTTGAGGTACCAGCTGCAGTTGTGGTGGCATTTGCTGTTGTAGTGTGGGCTGCAGTTGTGGTGACAGGTGAAGTTTTAGTAGCAACTGCAGTTGTAGTAGCAGCCTCTGTCGTAAGAGTGACTGCAGTTGTGGTGGCAGAAATTGTTGAAGTGTGGGCGGCAGTTGTGGTTTTAGGGGAAGTTGTAGTGGCAACTGCTGTTGTTGTACCAGCTGCAGTTGTGGTGTCATTGGCTGTTGTCGTGTGGGCTGCAGTTGTGGTTAGAGGGGAGGTTGTAGTGACAACTGCTGTTGAGGTACCAGCTGCAGTTGTAGTGGCATTGGCTGTTGTAGTATGGGCTGCAGTTGTGGTTAGAGGGGAGGTTGTAGTGACAACTGATGTTGAGGTACCAGCTGCAGTTGTGGTGGCATTGCCTGTTGTAGTGTGGGCTGCAGCTGTGGTGACAGGGGAAGTTGTAGTGGCAACTGCTGTTGTAGTACCAGCTGCAGTTGTGGTGGCATTGGCTGTTGTAGTGTGGGCTGCAGTTGTGGTGACAGGTGAAGTTGTAGTAGCAGCCGCAGTTGTAGTGTTAGCCTCCGTCGTAAGAGTGGCGGCAGTTGTGGTGGCAGAAGCTGTTGAAGTGTGGGCCTCAGTTGTGGTTGCAGGGGATATTGTAGTGGCAACTGCTGTTGAGGTACCAGCTGCAGTTGTGGTGGCATTTGCTGTTGTAGTGTGGGCTGCAGTTGTGGTGACAGGTGAAGTTTTAGTGGCAACTGCTGGTGTAGTACCAGCTGCAGTTGTGGTGGCATTGGCTGTTGTAGTTGCAGCTGCAGTTGTGGTGACAGGGGAAGTTGTAGTGGCAACTGCTGTTGAGGTACCAGCTGCAGTTGTGGTGGCATTGGCTGTTGTAGTATGGGCTGCAGTTGTGGTTAGAGGGGAAGTTGTAGTGACAACTGATGTTGAGGTACCAGCTGCAGTTGTGGTGGCTTTGGCTGTTGTAGTGTGTGCTGCAGTTGTGGTTACGGGGGATGTTGTAGTGGCAACTGATGTTGAGGTACCAGCTGCAGTTGTGGTGGCATTGGCTGTTGTAGTATGGGCTGCAGTTGTGGTGACAGGTGAAGTTGTAGTAGCAGCTGCAGTTGTAGTACCAGCTGCAGTTGTGGTGGCTTTGGCTGTTGTAGTATGGGCTGCAGTTGTGGTTAGAGGGGAAGTTGTAGTGACAACTGATGTTGAGGTACCAGCTACAGTTGTGGTGGCTTTGGCTGTTGTAGTGTGGGCTGCAGTTGTGGTTACGGGGGATGTTATAGTAGCAGCTGCAGTTGTAGTGGCAGCCTCTGTCGTAAGAGTGACTGCAGTTGTGGTGGCAGAAGCTGTTGTAGTGTGGGCTGCAGTTGTGGTTGCAGGGGATGTTTTAGTGGCAACTGCTGTTGTAGTACCAGCTGCAGTTGTGGTGGCATTGGCTGTTGTAGTTGCAGCTGCAGTTGTGGTGACAGGGGAAGTTGTAGTGGCAACTGCTGTTGAGGTACCAGCTGCAGTTGTGGTGGCATTGGCTGTTGTGGTATGGGCTGCAGTTGTGGTGAAAGGAAAAGTTGTAGTGACAACTGATGTTGAGGTACCAGCTGCAGTTGTGGTGGCATTGGCTGTTGTAGTGTGGGCTGCAGTTGTGGTGACAGGTGAAGTTGTAGTAGCAGCTGCAGTTGTAGTGGCAGCCTCTGTCGTAAGAGTGACTGCAGTTGTGGTGGCAGAAGCTGTTGTAGAGTGGGCTGCAGTTGTGGTTGCAGGGGATGTTTTAGTGGCAACTGCTGTTGTTGTACCAGCTGCAGTTGTGGTGTCATTGGCTGTTGTCGTGTGGGCTGCAGCTGAGGTTACAGGGGATGTTGTAGTGGCAACTGCTGTTGAGGTACCAGCTGCAGTTGTGGTGGCATTGGCTGTTGAACTATGGGCTGCAGTTGTGGTTAGAGGGGAAGTTGTAGTGACAACTGATGTTGAGGTACCAGCTGCAGTTGTGGTGGCATTGGCTGTTGTAGTGTGGGCTGCAGTTGTGGTGACAGGTGAAGTTGTAGTAGCAGCTGCAGTTGTAGTAGCAACCTCTGTCGTAAGAGTGACTGCAGTTGTGGTGGCAGAAGCTGTTGTAGTGTGGGCTGCAGTTGTGGTTGCACGGGATGTTGTAGTGGCAACTGCTGTTGTAGTACCAGCTGCCGTTGTGGTGGCATTGGCTGTTGTAGTGTGGGCTGCAGTTGTGGTGACAGGTGAAGTTGTAGTAGCAGCTTCAGTTGTAGTGGCAGCAGCTGTCGTAGGAGCCTCTGCAGTTGAGATGGCAGAAGCAGTTGTAGTGTGGGCTGCAGTTGTGGTTACAGGGGATGTTTTAGTGGCAACTGCTGTTGTAGTACCAGCTGCAGTTGTGGTGTCATTGGCTGTTGTCGTGTGGGCTGCAGTTGAGGTTACAGGGGATGTTGTAGTGGCAACTGATGTTGAGGTACCAGCTGCAGTTGTGGTGGCATTGGCTGTTGTAGTGTGGGCTGCAGTTGTGGTGACAGGTGAAGTTGTAGTAGCAGCTGCAGTTGTAGTAGCAACCTCTGTCGTAAGAGTGACTGCAGTTGTGGTGGCAGGGGAAGTTGTAGTGGCAACTGCTGTTGTAGTACCAGCTGCAGTTGTGGTGGCTTTTGCTGTTGTAGTGTGGGATGCAGTTGTGGTTACAGGAGATGTTGTAGTGGCAACTGCTATTGAGGTACCAGCTGCAGTTGTGGTGGCATTGGCTGTTGTAGTATGGGCTGCAGTTGTGGTTAGAGGGGAAGTTGTAGTGACAACTGATGTTGAGGTACCAGCTGCAGTTGTGGTGGCTTTGGCTGTTGTAGTGTGGGCTGCAGTTGTGGTTACGGGGGATGTTGTAGTGGCAACTGATGTTGAGGTACCAGCTGCAGTTCTGGTGGCATTGGCTGTTGTAGTGTGGGCTGCAGTTGTGGTGACAGGGGAAGTTGTAATGGCAACTGCTGTTGAGGTACCAGCTGCAGTTGTGGTGGCATTGGCTGTTGTAGTTTGGGCTGCAGTTGTGGTGACAGGTGAAGTTGTAGTAGCAGCTGCAGTTGTAGTGGCAGCCTCTGTCGTAAGAGTGACTGCAGTTGTGGTGGCAGAAGCTGTTGTAGTGTGGGCTGCAGTTGTGGTTGCAGGGGATGTTTTAGTGGCAACTGCTGTTGTAGTACCAGCTGCAGTTGTGGTGGCATTGGCTGTTGTAGTTGCAGCTGCAGTTGTGGTGACAGGGGAAGTTGTAGTGGCAACTGTTGTTGAGGTACCAGCTGCAGTTGTGGTGGCATTGGCTGTTGTAGTGTGGGCTGCAGTTGTGGTTACAGGGGATGTTGTAGTGGCAACTGCTGTTGAGGTACCAGCTGCAGTTGTGGTGGCAGAAATTGTTGAAGTGTGGGCAGCAGTTGTGGTTTTAGGGGAAGTTGTAGTGGCAACTGCTGTTGTTGTACCAGCTGCAGTTGTGGTGTCATTGGCTGTTGTCGTGTGGGCTGCAGTTGTGGTTAGAGGGGAGGTTGTAGTGACAACTGCTGTTGAGGTACCAGCTGCAGTTGTAGTGGCATTGGCTGTTGTAGTATGGGCTGCAGTTGTGGTTAGAGGGGAGGTTGTAGTGACAACTGATGTTGAGGTACCAGCTGCAGTTGTGGTGGCATTGCCTGTTGTAGTGTGGGCTGCAGCTGTGGTGACAGGGGAAGTTGTAGTGGCAACTGCTGTTGTAGTACCAGCTGCAGTTGTGGTGGCATTGGCTGTTGTAGTGTGGGCTGCAGTTGTGGTGACAGGTGAAGTTGTAGTAGCAGCCGCAGTTGTAGTGTTAGCCTCCGTCGTAAGAGTGGCGGCAGTTGTGGTGGCAGAAGCTTTTGAAGTGTGGGCCTCAGTTGTGGTTGCAGGGGATATTGTAGTGGCAACTGCTGTTGAGGTACCAGCTGCAGTTGTGGTGGCATTTGCTGTTGTAGTGTGGGCTGCAGTTGTGGTGACAGGTGAAGTTTTAGTAGCAACTGCAGTTGTAGTAGCAGCCTCTGTCGTAAGAGTGACTGCAGTTGTGGTGGCAGAAATTGTTGAAGTGTGGGCGGCAGTTGTGGTTTTAGGGGAAGTTGTAGTGGCAACTGCTGTTGTTGTACCAGCTGCAGTTGTGGTGTCATTGGCTGTTGTCGTGTGGGCTGCAGTTGAGGTTACAGGGGATGTTGTAGTGGCAACTGCTGTTGAGGTACCAGCTGCAGTTGTAGTGGCATTGGCTGTTGTAGTATGGGCTGCAGTTGTGGTTAGAGGGGAGGTTGTAGTGACAACTGATGTTGAGGTACCAGCTGCAGTTGTGGTGGCATTGGCTGTTGTAGTGTGGGCTGCAGTTGTGGTGACAGGTGAAGTTGTAGTAGCAGCTGCAGTTGTAGTGGCAGCCTCTGTCGTAAGAGTGACTGCAGTTGTGGTGGCAGAAGCTGTTGTAGTGTGGGCTGCAGTTGAGGTTACAGGGGATGTTGTAGTGGCAACTGCTGTTGAGGTACCAGCTGCAGTTGTAGTGGCATTGGCTGTTGTAGTATGGGCTGCAGTTGTGGTTAGAGGGGAGGTTGTAGTGACAACTGCTGTTGAGGTACCAGCTGCAGTTGTGGTGGCATTTGCTGTTGTAGTGTGGGCTGCAGTTGTGGTGACAGGTGAAGTTTTAGTAGCAACTGCAGTTGTAGTAGCAGCCTCTGTCGTAAGAGTGACTGCAGTTGTGGTGGCAGAAATTGTTGAAGTGTGGGCGGCAGTTGTGGTTTTAGGGGAAGTTGTAGTGGCAACTGCTGTTGTTGTACCAGCTGCAGTTGTGGTGTCATTGGCTGTTGTCGTGTGGGCTGCAGTTGAGGTTACAGGGGATGTTGTAGTGGCAACTGCTGTTGAGGTACCAGCTGCAGTTGTAGTGGCATTGGCTGTTGTAGTATGGGCTGCAGTTGTGGTTAGAGGGGAGGTTGTAGTGACAACTGATGTTGAGGTACCAGCTGCAGTTGTGGTGGCATTGGCTGTTGTAGTGTGGGCTGCAGTTGTGGTGACAGGTGAAGTTGTAGTAGCAGCTGCAGTTGTAGTGGCAGCCTCTGTCGTAAGAGTGACTGCAGTTGTGGTGGCAGAAGCTGTTGTAGTGTGGGCTGCAGTTGAGGTTACAGGGGATGTTGTAGTGGCAACTGCTGTTGAGGTACCAGCTGCAGTTGTAGTGGCATTGGCTGTTGTAGTATGGGCTGCAGTTGTGGTTAGAGGGGAGGTTGTAGTGACAACTGCTGTTGAGGTACCAGCTGCAGTTGTGGTGGCATTGGCTGTTGTAGTTTGGGCTGCAGTTGTGGTGACAGGTGAAGTTGAAGTAGCAGCTGCAGTTGTAGTAGCAACCTCTGTCGTAAGAGTGACTGCAGTTGTGGTGGCAGGGGAAGTTGTAGTGGCAACTGCTGTTGTAGTACCAGCTGCAGTTGTAGTGGCTTTGGCTGTTGTAGTGTGGGCTGCAGTTGTGGTTACAGGAGATGTTGTAGTGGCAACTGCTGTTGAGGTACCAGCTGCAGTTGTGGTGGCATTGGCTGTTGTAGTATGGGCTGCAGTTGTGGTGACAGGGGAAGTTGTAGTCACAACTGATGTTGAGGTACCAGCTGCAGTTGTGGTGGCATTGGCTGTTGTAGTGTGGGCTGCAGTTGTGGTGACAGGTGAAGTTGTAGTAGCAGCTGCAGTTGTAGTGGCAGCCTCTGTCGTAAGAGTGACTGCAGTTGTGGTGGCAGAAGCTGTTGTAGTGTGGGCTGCAGTTGTGGTTGCAGGGGATGTTTTAGTGGCAACTGCTGTTGTTGTACCAGCTGCAGTTGTGGTGGCATTGGCTGTTGTAGTATGGGCTGCAGTTGTGGTTAGAGGGGAGGTTGTAGTGACAACTGATGTTGAGGTACCAGCTGCAGTTGTGGTGGCTTTGGCTGTTGTAGTGTGGGCTGCAGTTGTGGTTACGGGGGATGTTGTAGTGTCAACTGCTGTTGAGGTACCAGCTGCAGTTGTGGTGGCATTGGCTGTTGTAGTATGGGCTGCAGTTGTGGTGACAGGGGAAGTTGTAGTCACAACTGATGTTGAGGTACCAGCTGCAGTTGTGGTGGCATTGGCTGTTGTAGTGTGGGCTGCAGTTGTGGTGACAGGTGAAGTTGTAGTAGCAGCTGCAGTTGTAGTGGCAGCCTCTGTCGTAAGAGTGACTGCAGTTGTGGTGGCAGAAGCTGTTGTAGTGTGGGCTGCAGTTGTGGTTGCAGGGGATGTTGTAGTGGCAACTGCTGTTGAGGTACCAGCTGCAGTTGTAGTGGCATTGGCTGTTGTAGTATGGGCTGCAGTTGTGGTTAGAGGGGAGGTTGTAGTGACAACTGCTGTTGAGGTACCAGCTGCAGTTGTGGTGGCATTTGCTGTTGTAGTGTGGGCTGCAGTTGTGGTGACAGGTGAAGTTTTAGTAGCAACTGCAGTTGTAGTAGCAGCCTCTGTCGTAAGAGTGACTGCAGTTGTGGTGGCAGAAATTGTTGAAGTGTGGGCGGCAGTTGTGGTTTTAGGGGAAGTTGTAGTGGCAACTGCTGTTGTTGTACCAGCTGCAGTTGTGGTGTCATTGGCTGTTGTCGTGTGGGCTGCAGTTGAGGTTACAGGGGATGTTGTAGTGGCAACTGCTGTTGAGGTACCAGCTGCAGTTGTAGTGGCATTGGCTGTTGTAGTATGGGCTGCAGTTGTGGTTAGAGGGGAGGTTGTAGTGACAACTGATGTTGAGGTACCAGCTGCAGTTGTGGTGGCATTGGCTGTTGTAGTGTGGGCTGCAGTTGTGGTGACAGGTGAAGTTGTAGTAGCAGCTGCAGTTGTAGTGGCAGCCTCTGTCGTAAGAGTGACTGCAGTTGTGGTGGCAGAAGCTGTTGTAGTGTGGGCTGCAGTTGAGGTTACAGGGGATGTTGTAGTGGCAACTGCTGTTGAGGTACCAGCTGCAGTTGTAGTGGCATTGGCTGTTGTAGTATGGGCTGCAGTTGTGGTTAGAGGGGAGGTTGTAGTGACAACTGCTGTTGAGGTACCAGCTGCAGTTGTGGTGGCATTGGCTGTTGTAGTTTGGGCTGCAGTTGTGGTGACAGGTGAAGTTGAAGTAGCAGCTGCAGTTGTAGTAGCAACCTCTGTCGTAAGAGTGACTGCAGTTGTGGTGGCAGGGGAAGTTGTAGTGGCAACTGCTGTTGTAGTACCAGCTGCAGTTGTAGTGGCTTTGGCTGTTGTAGTGTGGGCTGCAGTTGTGGTTACAGGAGATGTTGTAGTGGCAACTGCTGTTGAGGTACCAGCTGCAGTTGTGGTGGCATTGGCTGTTGTAGTATGGGCTGCAGTTGTGGTGACAGGGGAAGTTGTAGTCACAACTGATGTTGAGGTACCAGCTGCAGTTGTGGTGGCATTGGCTGTTGTAGTGTGGGCTGCAGTTGTGGTGACAGGTGAAGTTGTAGTAGCAGCTGCAGTTGTAGTGGCAGCCTCTGTCGTAAGAGTGACTGCAGTTGTGGTGGCAGAAGCTGTTGTAGTGTGGGCTGCAGTTGTGGTTGCAGGGGATGTTTTAGTGGCAACTGCTGTTGTTGTACCAGCTGCAGTTGTGGTGGCATTGGCTGTTGTAGTATGGGCTGCAGTTGTGGTTAGAGGGGAGGTTGTAGTGACAACTGATGTTGAGGTACCAGCTGCAGTTGTGGTGGCTTTGGCTGTTGTAGTGTGGGCTGCAGTTGTGGTTACGGGGGATGTTGTAGTGTCAACTGCTGTTGAGGTACCAGCTGCAGTTGTGGTGGCATTGGCTGTTGTAGTATGGGCTGCAGTTGTGGTGACAGGGGAAGTTGTAGTCACAACTGATGTTGAGGTACCAGCTGCAGTTGTGGTGGCATTGGCTGTTGTAGTGTGGGCTGCAGTTGTGGTGACAGGTGAAGTTGTAGTAGCAGCTGCAGTTGTAGTGGCAGCCTCTGTCGTAAGAGTGACTGCAGTTGTGGTGGCAGAAGCTGTTGTAGTGTGGGCTGCAGTTGTGGTTGCAGGGGATGTTTTAGTGGCAACTGCTGTTGTTGTACCAGCTGCAGTTGTGGTGGCATTGGCTGTTGTCGTGTGGGCTGCAGCTGAGGTTACAGGGGATGTTGTAGTGGCAACTGCTGTTGAGGTACCAGCTGCAGTTGTGGTGGCATTGGCTGTTGAACTATGGGCTGCAGTTGTGGTTAGAGGGGAAGTTGTAGTGACAACTGATGTTGAGGTACCAGCTGCAGTTGTGGTGGCATTGGCTGTTGTAGTGTGGGCTGCAGCTGTGGTGACAGGGGAAGTTGTAGTGGCAACTGCTGTTGTAGTACCAGCTGCAGTTGTGGTGGCATTGGCTGTTGTAGTGTGGGCTGCAGTTGTGGTTACAGGTGAAGTTGTAGTAGCAGCCGCAGTTGTAGTGTTAGCCTCCGTCGTAAGAGTGGCGGCAGTTGTGGTGGCAGAAGCTGTTGAAGTGTGGGCCTCAGTTGTGGTTGCAGGGGATATTGTAGTGGCAACTGCTGTTGAGGTACCAGCTGCAGTTGTGGTGGCATTGGCTGTTGTAGTGTGGGCTGCAGCTGTGGTGACAGGGGAAGTTGTAGTGGCAACTGCTGTTGTAGTACCAGCTGCAGTTGTGGTGGCATTGGCTGTTGTAGTGTGGGCTGCAGTTGTGGTTACAGGTGAAGTTGTAGTAGCAGCCGCAGTTGTAGTGTTAGCCTCCGTCGTAAGAGTGACTGCAGTTGTGGTGGCAGAAATTGTTGAAGTGTGGGCGGCAGTTGTGGTTTTAGGGGAAGTTGTAGTGGCAACTGCTGTTGTTGTACCAGCTGCAGTTGTGGTGTCATTGGCTGTTGTCGTGTGGGCTGCAGTTGAGGTTACAGGGGATGTTGTAGTGGCAACTGCTGTTGAGGTACCAGCTGCAGTTGTAGTGGCATTGGCTGTTGTAGTATGGGCTGCAGTTGTGGTTAGAGGGGAGGTTGTAGTGACAACTGATGTTGAGGTACCAGCTGCAGTTGTGGTGGCATTGGCTGTTGTAGTGTGGGCTGCAGTTGTGGTGACAGGTGAAGTTGTAGTAGCAGCTGCAGTTGTAGTGGCAGCCTCTGTCGTAAGAGTGACTGCAGTTGTGGTGGCAGAAGCTGTTGTAGTGTGGGCTGCAGTTGAGGTTACAGGGGATGTTGTAGTGGCAACTGCTGTTGAGGTACCAGCTGCAGTTGTGGTGGCATTGGCTGTTGTAGTATGGGCTGCAGTTGTGGTTAGAGGGGAGGTTGTAGTGACAACTGCTGTTGAGGTACCAGCTGCAGTTGTGGTGGCATTGGCTGTTGTAGTTTGGGCTGCAGTTGTGGTGACAGGTGAAGTTGAAGTAGCAGCTGCAGTTGTAGTAGCAACCTCTGTCGTAAGAGTGACTGCAGTTGTGGTGGCAGGGGAAGTTGTAGTGACAACTGATGTTGAGGTACCAGCTGCAGTTGTGGTGGCTTTGGCTGTTGTAGTGTGGGCTGCAGTTGTGGTTACGGGGGATGATGTAGTGGCAACTGATGTTGAGGTACCAGCTGCAGTTCTGGTGGCATTGGCTGTTGTAGTGTGGGCTGCAGTTGTGGTGACAGGTGAAGTTGTAGTAGCAGCTGCAGTTGTAGTGGCAGCCTCTGTCGTAAGAGTGACTGCAGTTGTGGTGGCAGAAGCTGTTGTAGTGTGGGCTGCAGTTGTGGTTGCAGGGGATGTTTTAGTGGCAACTGCTGTTGTAGTACCAGCTGCAGTTGTGGTGGCATTGGCTGTTGTAGTTGCAGCTGCAGTTGTGGTGACAGGGGAAGTTGTAGTGGCAACTGTTGTTGAGGTACCAGCTGCAGTTGTGGTGGCATTGGCTGTTGTAGTGTGGGCTGCAGTTGTGGTTACAGGGGATGTTGTAGTGGCAACTGCTGTTGAGGTACCAGCTGCAGTTGTGGTGGCAGAAATTGTTGAAGTGTGGGCCTCAGTTGTGGTTGCAGGGGATATTGTAGTGGCAACTGCTGTTGAGGTACCAGCTGCAGTTGTGGTGGCATTTGCTGTTGTAGTGTGGGCTGCAGTTGTGGTGACAGGTGAAGTTTTAGTAGCAACTGCAGTTGTAGAAGCAGCCTCTGTCGTAAGAGTGACTGCAGTTGTGGTGGCAGAAATTGTTGAAGTGTGGGCGGCAGTTGTGGTTTTAGGGGAAGTTGTAGTGGCAACTGCTGTTGTTGTACCAGCTGCAGTTGTGGTGTCATTGGCTGTTGTCGTGTGGGCTGCAGTTGTGGTTAGAGGGGAGGTTGTAGTGACAACTGCTGTTGAGGTACCAGCTGCAGTTGTAGTGGCATTGGCTGTTGTAGTATGGGCTGCAGTTGTGGTTAGAGGGGAGGTTGTAGTGACAACTGATGTTGAGGTACCAGCTGCAGTTGTGGTGGCATTGCCTGTTGTAGTGTGGGCTGCAGCTGTGGTGACAGGGGAAGTTGTAGTGGCAACTGCTGTTGTAGTACCAGCTGCAGTTGTGGTGGCATTGGCTGTTGTAGTGTGGGCTGCAGTTGTGGTGACAGGTGAAGTTGTAGTAGCAGCTGCAGTTGTAGTGGCAGCCTCTGTCGTAAGAGTGACTGCAGTTGTGGTGGCAGAAGCTGTTGTAGTGTGGGCTGCAGTTGAGGTTACAGGGGATGTTGTAGTGGCAACTGCTGTTGAGGTACCAGCTGCAGTTGTAGTGGCATTGGCTGTTGTAGTATGGGCTGCAGTTGTGGTTAGAGGGGAGGTTGTAGTGACAACTGCTGTTGAGGTACCAGCTGCAGTTGTGGTGGCATTGGCTGTTGTAGTTTGGGCTGCAGTTGTGGTGACAGGTGAAGTTGAAGTAGCAGCTGCAGTTGTAGTAGCAACCTCTGTCGTAAGAGTGACTGCAGTTGTGGTGGCAGGGGAAGTTGTAGTGGCAACTGCTGTTGTAGTACCAGCTGCAGTTGTAGTGGCTTTGGCTGTTGTAGTGTGGGCTGCAGTTGTGGTTACAGGAGATGTTGTAGTGGCAACTGCTGTTGAGGTACCAGCTGCAGTTGTGGTGGCATTGGCTGTTGTAGTATGGGCTGCAGTTGTGGTGACAGGGGAAGTTGTAGTCACAACTGATGTTGAGGTACCAGCTGCAGTTGTGGTGGCATTGGCTGTTGTAGTGTGGGCTGCAGTTGTGGTGACAGGTGAAGTTGTAGTAGCAGCTGCAGTTGTAGTGGCAGCCTCTGTCGTAAGAGTGACTGCAGTTGTGGTGGCAGAAGCTGTTGTAGTGTGGGCTGCAGTTGTGGTTGCAGGGGATGTTTTAGTGGCAACTGCTGTTGTTGTACCAGCTGCAGTTGTGGTGGCATTGGCTGTTGTAGTATGGGCTGCAGTTGTGGTTAGAGGGGAGGTTGTAGTGACAACTGATGTTGAGGTACCAGCTGCAGTTGTGGTGGCTTTGGCTGTTGTAGTGTGGGCTGCAGTTGTGGTTACGGGGGATGTTGTAGTGTCAACTGCTGTTGAGGTACCAGCTGCAGTTGTGGTGGCATTGGCTGTTGTAGTATGGGCTGCAGTTGTGGTGACAGGGGAAGTTGTAGTCACAACTGATGTTGAGGTACCAGCTGCAGTTGTGGTGGCATTGGCTGTTGTAGTGTGGGCTGCAGTTGTGGTGACAGGTGAAGTTGTAGTAGCAGCTGCAGTTGTAGTGGCAGCCTCTGTCGTAAGAGTGACTGCAGTTGTGGTGGCAGAAGCTGTTGTAGTGTGGGCTGCAGTTGTGGTTGCAGGGGATGTTTTAGTGGCAACTGCTGTTGTTGTACCAGCTGCAGTTGTGGTGGCATTGGCTGTTGTCGTGTGGGCTGCAGCTGAGGTTACAGGGGATGTTGTAGTGGCAACTGCTGTTGAGGTACCAGCTGCAGTTGTGGTGGCATTGGCTGTTGAACTATGGGCTGCAGTTGTGGTTAGAGGGGAAGTTGTAGTGACAACTGATGTTGAGGTACCAGCTGCAGTTGTGGTGGCATTGGCTGTTGTAGTGTGGGCTGCAGCTGTGGTGACAGGGGAAGTTGTAGTGGCAACTGCTGTTGTAGTACCAGCTGCAGTTGTGGTGGCATTGGCTGTTGTAGTGTGGGCTGCAGTTGTGGTTACAGGTGAAGTTGTAGTAGCAGCCGCAGTTGTAGTGTTAGCCTCCGTCGTAAGAGTGGCGGCAGTTGTGGTGGCAGAAGCTGTTGAAGTGTGGGCCTCAGTTGTGGTTGCAGGGGATATTGTAGTGGCAACTGCTGTTGAGGTACCAGCTGCAGTTGTGGTGGCATTGGCTGTTGTAGTGTGGGCTGCAGCTGTGGTGACAGGGGAAGTTGTAGTGGCAACTGCTGTTGTAGTACCAGCTGCAGTTGTGGTGGCATTGGCTGTTGTAGTGTGGGCTGCAGTTGTGGTTACAGGTGAAGTTGTAGTAGCAGCCGCAGTTGTAGTGTTAGCCTCCGTCGTAAGAGTGACTGCAGTTGTGGTGGCAGAAATTGTTGAAGTGTGGGCGGCAGTTGTGGTTTTAGGGGAAGTTGTAGTGGCAACTGCTGTTGTTGTACCAGCTGCAGTTGTGGTGTCATTGGCTGTTGTCGTGTGGGCTGCAGTTGAGGTTACAGGGGATGTTGTAGTGGCAACTGCTGTTGAGGTACCAGCTGCAGTTGTAGTGGCATTGGCTGTTGTAGTATGGGCTGCAGTTGTGGTTAGAGGGGAGGTTGTAGTGACAACTGATGTTGAGGTACCAGCTGCAGTTGTGGTGGCATTGGCTGTTGTAGTGTGGGCTGCAGTTGTGGTGACAGGTGAAGTTGTAGAAGCAGCTGCAGTTGTAGTGGCAGCCTCTGTCGTAAGAGTGACTGCAGTTGTGGTGGCAGAAGCTGTTGTAGTGTGGGCTGCAGTTGAGGTTACAGGGGATGTTGTAGTGGCAACTGCTGTTGAGGTACCAGCTGCAGTTGTGGTGGCATTGGCTGTTGTAGTATGGGCTGCAGTTGTGGTTAGAGGGGAGGTTGTAGTGACAACTGCTGTTGAGGTACCAGCTGCAGTTGTGGTGGCATTGGCTGTTGTAGTTTGGGCTGCAGTTGTGGTGACAGGTGAAGTTGAAGTAGCAGCTGCAGTTGTAGTAGCAACCTCTGTCGTAAGAGTGACTGCAGTTGTGGTGGCAGGGGAAGTTGTAGTGACAACTGATGTTGAGGTACCAGCTGCAGTTGTGGTGGCTTTGGCTGTTGTAGTGTGGGCTGCAGTTGTGGTTACGGGGGATGATGTAGTGGCAACTGATGTTGAGGTACCAGCTGCAGTTCTGGTGGCATTGGCTGTTGTAGTGTGGGCTGCAGTTGTGGTGACAGGTGAAGTTGTAGTAGCAGCTGCAGTTGTAGTGGCAGCCTCTGTCGTAAGAGTGACTGCAGTTGTGGTGGCAGAAGCTGTTGTAGTGTGGGCTGCAGTTGTGGTTGCAGGGGATGTTTTAGTGGCAACTGCTGTTGTAGTACCAGCTGCAGTTGTGGTGGCATTGGCTGTTGTAGTTGCAGCTGCAGTTGTGGTGACAGGGGAAGTTGTAGTGGCAACTGTTGTTGAGGTACCAGCTGCAGTTGTGGTGGCATTGGCTGTTGTAGTGTGGGCTGCAGTTGTGGTTACAGGGGATGTTGTAGTGGCAACTGCTGTTGAGGTACCAGCTGCAGTTGTGGTGGCAGAAATTGTTGAAGTGTGGGCCTCAGTTGTGGTTGCAGGGGATATTGTAGTGGCAACTGCTGTTGAGGTACCAGATGCAGTTGTGGTGGCATTTGCTGTTGTAGTGTGGGCTGCAGTTGTGGTGACAGGTGAAGTTTTAGTAGCAACTGCAGTTGTAGTAGCAGCCTCTGTCGTAAGAGTGACTGCAGTTGTGGTGGCAGAAATTGTTGAAGTGTGGGCGGCAGTTGTGGTTTTAGGGGAAGTTGTAGTGGCAACTGCTGTTGTTGTACCAGCTGCAGTTGTGGTGTCATTGGCTGTTGTCGTGTGGGCTGCAGTTGTGGTTAGAGGGGAGGTTGTAGTGACAACTGCTGTTGAGGTACCAGCTGCAGTTGTAGTGGCATTGGCTGTTGTAGTATGGGCTGCAGTTGTGGTTAGAGGGGAGGTTGTAGTGACAACTGATGTTGAGGTACCAGCTGCAGTTGTGGTGGCATTGCCTGTTGTAGTGTGGGCTGCAGCTGTGTTGACAGGGGAAGTTGTAGTGGCAACTGCTGTTGTAGTACCAGCTGCAGTTGTGGTGGCATTGGCTGTTGTAGTGTGGGCTGCAGTTGTGGTGACAGGTGAAGTTGTAGTAGCAGCCGCAGTTGTAGTGTTAGCCTCCGTCGTAAGAGTGGCGGCAGTTGTGGTGGCAGAAGCTGTTGAAGTGTGGGCCTCAGTTGTGGTTGCAGGGGATATTGTAGTGGCAACTGCTGTTGAGGTACCAGCTGCAGTTGTGGTGGCATTTGCTGTTGTAGTGTGGGCTGCAGTTGTGGTTAGAGGGGAGGTTGTAGTGACAACTGATGTTGAGGTACCAGCTGCAGTTGTGGTGGCATTGGCTGTTGTAGTGTGGGCTGCAGTTGTGGTGACAGGTGAAGTTGTAGTAGCAGCTGCAGTTGTAGTGGCAGCCTCTGTCGTAAGAGTGACTGCAGTTGTGGTGGCAGAAGCTGTTGTAGTGTGGGCTGCAGTTGAGGTTACAGGGGATGTTGTAGTGGCAACTGCTGTTGAGGTACCAGCTGCAGTTGTAGTGGCATTGGCTGTTGTAGTATGGGCTGCAGTTGTGGTTAGAGGGGAGGTTGTAGTGACAACTGCTGTTGAGGTACCAGCTGCAGTTGTGGTGGCATTGGCTGTTGTAGTTTGGGCTGCAGTTGTGGTGACAGGTGAAGTTGAAGTAGCAGCTGCAGTTGTAGTAGCAACCTCTGTCGTAAGAGTGACTGCAGTTGTGGTGGCAGGGGAAGTTGTAGTGGCAACTGCTGTTGTAGTACCAGCTGCAGTTGTAGTGGCTTTGGCTGTTGTAGTGTGGGCTGCAGTTGTGGTTACAGGAGATGTTGTAGTGGCAACTGCTGTTGAGGTACCAGCTGCAGTTGTGGTGGCATTGGCTGTTGTAGTATGGGCTGCAGTTGTGGTGACAGGGGAAGTTGTAGTCACAACTGATGTTGAGGTACCAGCTGCAGTTGTGGTGGCATTGGCTGTTGTAGTGTGGGCTGCAGTTGTGGTGACAGGTGAAGTTGTAGTAGCAGCTGCAGTTGTAGTGGCAGCCTCTGTCGTAAGAGTGACTGCAGTTGTGGTGGCAGAAGCTGTTGTAGTGTGGGCTGCAGTTGTGGTTGCAGGGGATGTTTTAGTGGCAACTGCTGTTGTTGTACCAGCTGCAGTTGTGGTGGCATTGGCTGTTGTAGTATGGGCTGCAGTTGTGGTTAGAGGGGAGGTTGTAGTGACAACTGATGTTGAGGTACCAGCTGCAGTTGTGGTGGCTTTGGCTGTTGTAGTGTGGGCTGCAGTTGTGGTTACGGGGGATGTTGTAGTGTCAACTGCTGTTGAGGTACCAGCTGCAGTTGTGGTGGCATTGGCTGTTGTAGTATGGGCTGCAGTTGTGGTGACAGGGGAAGTTGTAGTCACAACTGATGTTGAGGTACCAGCTGCAGTTGTGGTGGCATTGGCTGTTGTAGTGTGGGCTGCAGTTGTGGTGACAGGTGAAGTTGTAGTAGCAGCTGCAGTTGTAGTGGCAGCCTCTGTCGTAAGAGTGACTGCAGTTGTGGTGGCAGAAGCTGTTGTAGTGTGGGCTGCAGTTGTGGTTGCAGGGGATGTTTTAGTGGCAACTGCTGTTGTTGTACCAGCTGCAGTTGTGGTGGCATTGGCTGTTGTCGTGTGGGCTGCAGCTGAGGTTACAGGGGATGTTGTAGTGGCAACTGCTGTTGAGGTACCAGCTGCAGTTGTGGTGGCATTGGCTGTTGAACTATGGGCTGCAGTTGTGGTTAGAGGGGAAGTTGTAGTGACAACTGATGTTGAGGTACCAGCTGCAGTTGTGGTGGCATTGGCTGTTGTAGTGTGGGCTGCAGCTGTGGTGACAGGGGAAGTTGTAGTGGCAACTGCTGTTGTAGTACCAGCTGCAGTTGTGGTGGCATTGGCTGTTGTAGTGTGGGCTGCAGTTGTGGTTACAGGTGAAGTTGTAGTAGCAGCCGCAGTTGTAGTGTTAGCCCTCCGTCGTAAGAGTGGCGGCAGTTGTGGTGGCAGAAGCTGTTGAAGTGTGGGCCTCAGTTGTGGTTGCAGGGGATATTGTAGTGGCAACTGCTGTTGAGGTACCAGCTGCAGTTGGTGGTGGCATTTGCTGTTGTAGTGTGGGCTGCAGTTGTGGTGACAGGTGAAATTTTAGTAGCAACTGCAGTTGTAGTAGCAGCCTCTGTCGTAAGAGTGACTGCGTTGTGGTGGCAGAAATTGTTTGAAGTGTGGGCGGCAGTTGTGGTTTTAGGGGAAGTGTAGTGGCAAACTGCTGTTGTTGTAACCAGCTGCAGTTGTGGTGTCATTGGCTGTTGTCGTGTGGGCTGCAGTTGAGGTTACAGGGGATGTTGTAGTGGCAACTGCTGTTGAGGTACCAGCTGCAGTTGTAGTGGGCATTGGCTGTTGTAGTATGGGCTGCAGTTGTGGGTTAGAGGAGGGGAGAGTGTAGTGACAACTGATGTTTGAGGGTACCAGCTGCAGTTGTGGTGGCTTGGCTGTTGTAGTGTGGGCTGCAGTTGTGGTGACAGGTGAAGTTGTAGTAGCAGCTGCAGTTGTAGTGCAGCCTCTGTCGTAGAGGTGACTGCAGTTGTGTGGCAGAAGCTGTTGTAGTGTGGGCTGCGTTGAGGTTACAGGGGATGTTGAGTGGCAACTGCTGTTGAGGTACCAGCTGCAGTGTAGTGGCATTGGCTGTTGTAGTATGGGCTGCAGTTGTGGTTAGAGGGGAGGTTGTAGTGACAACTGCTGTTGAGGGACCAGCTGTCAGTTGTGTGGCATTGGCCTGTTGTAGTTTGGGCTGCAGTTGTGGTGACAGGTGAAGTTGAAGTAGCAGCTGCAGGTTTGTAGTAGCAACCTCTGTCGTAAGAGTGACTGCAGTTGTGGTGGCAGGGAAGTTGTAGTGGCAACTGCTGTTGTAGTACCAGCTGCAGTTGTAGTGGCTTTGGCTGTTGTAGTGTGGGGCTGCAGTTGTGGTTACAGAGATGTTGTAGTGGCAACTGCTATTGAGGTACCAGCCTGCAGTTGTGGTGGCATTGGCTGTTGTAGTATGGGCTGCAGTTGTGGTTAGAGGGAGGTGTTTGTAGTGACAACTGATGTTGAGGTACCAGCTGCAGTTGTGGTGGCTTTGGCTGTTGTAGTGTGGGCTGCAGTTGTGGTTTATGGGGGATGTTGTAGTGGCAACTGCTGTTGAGGTACCAGCTGCAGTTGTGGTGGCATTGGCTGTTGTAGTATGGGCTGCAGTTGTGGTGACAGGGGAAGTTGTAGTCACAACTGATGTTGAGGTACCAGCTGCAGTTGTGGTGGCATTGGCTGTTGTAGTGTGGGCTGCAGTTGTGGTGACAGGTGAAGTTGTAGTAGCAGCTGCAGTTGTAGTGGCAGCCTCTGTCGTAAGAGTGACTGCAGTTGTGGTGGCAGAAGCTGTTGTAGTGTGGGCCTGCAGTTGTTTTGCAGGGGAATGTTTTAGTGGCAACTGCTGTTGTTGTACCAGCTGCAGTTGTGGTGGCATTGGCTGTTGTGAGTATGGGCTGCAGTTGTGGTTAGAGGGGAGGTTGTAGTGACAACTGATGTTGAGGTACCAGCTTGCAGTTGTGGTGGCTTTGGCTGTTGAAGTGTGGGCTGCAGTTGTGGTTACGGGGGATGTTGTAGTGTCAACTGCTGTTGAGGTACCAGCTGCAGTTGTGGTGGCATTGGCTGTTGTAGTGTGGGGCTGCAGTTGTGGTGACAGGGGAAGGTGTAGTCACAACTGATGTTGAGGCTACCAGCTGCAGTTTGTGGTGGCATTGGCTGTTGTAGTGTGGGCTGCAGTTGTGGTGACAGTGGAAGTTGTAGTAGCAGCTGCAGTTGTAGTGGCAGCCTCTGTCGTAAGAGTGACTGCAGTTGTGGTGGCAGAAGCTGTTTGTAGTGTGGTGCTGCAGTTGTGGTTGCAGGGGATGTTTTAGTGGCAACTGCCTGTTGTTGTACCAGCTGCAGTTGTGGTGGCATTGGCTGTTGTCGTGTGGGCTGCAGCTGAGGTTACAGGGGATGTTGTAGTTGCAACTGCTGTTGAGGTACCAGCTGCAGTTGTGGTGCATTGGCTGTTGAACTATGGGCTGCAGTTGTGGTTAGAGGGAAGTTGTAGTGACAACTGATGTTGAGGTACCAGCTGCAGTTGTGGTGGCATTGGCTGTTGTAGTGTGGGCTGCAGCGGTGGTGACAGGGGAAGGTTGTAGTGGCAACTGCTGTTGTAGTACCAGCTGCAGTTGTGGTGGCATGGGCCTGTGTAGTGTGGGCTCAGTTGTGGTGACAGGTGAAGTTTGTAGTAGCAGCCGCAGTTGTAGTGTTAGCCTCTTCGTAAGAGTGACTGCATTGTGGTGGCAGAAGCTGTTGTAGTGTGGGCTGCAGTTGTGGTTGCAGGGATGTTTTAGTGGCAACTGCTGTTTTTGTACCAGCTGCAGTTGTGGTGGGCATTGGCTGTTGTAGTGATGGGCTCTGCAGTTGTGGGTTAGAGGGGATATTGTAGTGGCAACTGCTTTGAGGTACCAGTGCAGTTGTGGTGGCATTTGCTGTTGTAGTGTGGGCTGCAGTTGTGGTGACAGGTGAAGTTTTAGTAGCACTGCCAGTTGTAGTAGCAGCCTCTGTCGTAGAGTGACTGCAGTTGTGGTGGCAGAAATGTTGAAGTGTGGGCGGCAGTTGTGGTTTTAGGGGAAGTTGTAGTGGCAACTGCTGTTGTTGTACCAGCTGCAGTTGTTGTGTCATTGGCTGTTGTCGTGTGGGCTGCAGTTGAGGTTACGGGGATGTTGTAGTGGCAACTGCTGTTGAGGTACCAGCTGCAGTTTGTAGTGGCATTGGCTGTTGTAGTATGGGCTGCAGTTGTGGTTAGAGGGGAGGTTGTAGTGACAACTGATGTTGATGGTACCAGCTGCAGTTTGTGTGCATTGGCTGTTTGTAGTGTGGGCTGCAGTTGTGGTGACAGGTGAAGGTGTAGTAGCAGCTTGCAGTTGTAGTGGCAGCCTCTGTCGTAAGAGTGACTGCAGTTGTGGTGGCAGAAGCTGTTGTAGTGGTGGGCTGCAGTTGTGGTTGCAGGGGATGTTTTAGTGGCAACTGCTGTTGTTGTACCAGCTGCAGTTGTGGTGGCATTGGCTGTTGTCGTGTGGGCTGCAGCTGAGGTTACAGGGGATGTTGTAGTGGCAACTGCTGTTGAGGTACCAGCTGCAGTTGTGGTGGCATTGGCTGTTGAACTATGGGCTGCAGTTGTGGTTAGAGGGGAGGTTGTAGTAGTGACAACTGATGTTGAGGTACCAGCTGCAGTTGTGGTGGCATTGGCTGTTGTAGTGTGGGCTGCAGCTGTGGTGACAGGGGAAGTTTGTAGTGGCAACTGCTGTTGTAGTACCAGCTGCAGTTGTCGGTGGCATTGCTGTTAGGTGTGGGCTGCAGTTGTGGTGACAGGTGAAGTTGTCGTAGCAGCCGCAGTTGTAGTGTTAGCCTCCGTCGTAAGAGTGGCGGCAGTTGTGGTGGCAGAAGCTGTGGAAGTGTGGGCCTCAGTGTGGTTGCAGGGGATATTGTAGTGGCACTGCTGTTGACGGGTACCAGCTGCAGTTGTGGTGGCATTTGCTGTTGTAGTGGGGCTGCAGTTGTGGTTAGAGGGAGTTGTAGTGACAACTGATGTTGAGGTGGTACCAGCTGCAGTTGTGGTGGCATTGGCTGTTGTAGTGTGGGCTGCAGTTGTGGTGACAGGTGAAGTTGTAGTAGCAGCTGCAGTTGTAGTGGCAGCTCTGTGCGTAAGAGTGACTGCAGTGTGGTGGCAGAAGAAGCTGTTGTAGTAGTGTGGGCTGCAGTTGAGGTTACAGGGGATGTTGTAGTGGCAACTGCTGTGGAGGTACCAGCTGCAGTTGTGTAGTGGCATTGGCTGTTGTAGTATGGGCTGCAGTTGTGGTTAGAGGGGAGGTTGTAGTGACAACTGCTGTGATGAGGTACCAGCTGCAGTTTGTGGTGGCATGGCTGTTGTAGTTTGGGCTGCAGTTGTGGTGACAGGTGAGTGAATGAGTAGTAGTAGCAGCTGCAGTTGTAGTAGCAACCTCTGTCGTAAGAGTGACGGCAGTTGTGGTGGCAGGGGAAGTTGTAGTGGCAACTGCTGTTGTAGTACCAGCTGCAGTTGTAGTGGCTTTGGCTGTTGTAGTGTGGGCTGCAGTTGTGGTTTACAGGAGATGTTGTAGTGGCAACTGCTGTTGTTGCGGTACCAGCTGCAGTTGTGGTGGCATTGGCTGTTGTAGTATGGGCTGCAGTTTGTGGTGACAGGGGAAGTTGTAGTCACAACTGATGTTGATTGAGGTACCAGCTGCAGTTGTGGGTGGCATTGGCTGTTGTAGTGTAGTGGGGCTGCAGTTGTGGTGACAGGTGAAGTTGTAGTAGCAGCTGCAGTTGTAGTGGCAGCCTCTGTCGTAAGAGTGACTGCAGTTGTGGTGGCAGAAGCTGTTGTAGTGTGGGCTGCAGTTGTGGTTGCAGGGGATGTTTTAGTGGCAACTGCTGTGTTGTACCAGCTGCAGTTGTGGTGGCATTGGCTGTGTAGTATGGGCTGCAGTTGTGGTTAGAGGGAGGTTGTAGTGACAACTGCAGTGTGAGGTACCAGCTGCAGTTGTGGTGGCTTTGGCTGTTGTAGTGTGGGGCTGCAGTTGTGGTTACGGGGGATGTTGTAGTGTCAACTGCTGAGTTGGGTACCAGCTGCAGTTGTGGTGGCATTGGCTGTTGTAGTATGGGCTGCAGTTGTGGTGACAGGGGAAGTTGTAGTCACAACTGATGTTGAGGTACAGCTGCAGTTGTGGTGGCATTGGCTGTTGTCGTGTGGGCTTGCAGTTGTGGTGACAGGTGAAGTTGTAGTAGCAGCTGCAGTTGTAGTGGCAGCCTCTGTCGTAAGAGTGACTGCAGTTGTGGTGGCAGAAGCTGTTGTAGTGTGGGCCTGCAGTTGAGGTTACAGGGATGTTCGTAGTGGCAACTGCTGTTGAGGTACCAGCTGCAGTTGTGGTGGCATTGGCTGTTGTAGTATGGGCTGCAGTTTGTGGTTAGAGGGGAGGTTGTAGTGACAACTGCTGTTGAGGTACCAGCTGCAGTTGTGGTGGCATTGGCTGTTGTAGTTTGGGCTGCAGTTGTGGTGAAGGTGAAGTTGAAGTACCAGCTGCAGTTGTAGTAGCAACCTCTGTCGTAAGAGTGACTGCAGTTGTGGTGGCAGGGGAAGTTGTGTAGTGACAACTGATGTTGAGGTACCAGCTGCAGTTGTGGTGGCTTGGCTGTTGTAGTAGTGGGCTGCAGTTGTGGTTACGGGGATGTTGTAGTGGCAACTGATGTTGAGTACCAGCTGCAGTTCTGGTGGCATTGGCTGTTGTAGTGTGGGCTGCAGTTGTGGTGACAGGTGAATGTTGTAGTAGCAGCTGCAGTTGTAGTGGCAGCCTCTGTCGTAAGAGTGACTGCAGTTGTGGTGGCAGAAGCTGTTGTAGTGTGGGCTGCAGTTGTGGTTGCAGGGGATGTTTTAGTGGCAACTGCTGTTGTAGTACCAGCTGCAGTTGTGGTGGCATTGGCTGTTGTAGTTTGGGCTGCAGTTGTGGTGACAGGGGAGTTGTAGTGGCAACTGTTGTTGAGGGTACCAGCGGCAGTTGTGGTGGCATTGGCTGTTGTAGTGTGGGCTGCAGTTGTGTTACAGGGGATGTTGTAGTGGCAACTGCTGTTGAGGTACCAGCTGCAGTTGTGGTGGCAGCAGAAATGTTGAAGTGTGGGCCTCAGTTGTGGTTGCAGGGGGATATTGTAGTGGCAACTGCTGTTGAGGTACCAGATGCAGTTGTGGTGGCATTTGTGTGTAGTGTGGGCTGCAGTTGTGGTGAGAGGTGAAGTTTTAGTAGCAACTGCAGTGTGTTAGTAGCAGCCTCTGTCGTAAGAGTGACTGCAGTTGTGGTGGCGGTGAGAAGAAATTGTTGAAGTTGTGGGCGGCAGTTGTGGTTGCAGGGGAAGTTGTAGTGGCAACTGCTGTTGTTGTACCAGCTGCAGTTGTGGTGTCATTGGCTGTTGTAGTGTGGGCTGCAGTTGGGGTTACAGGAGGTTGTAGTGACAACTGCTGTGAGTGGGTACCAGCTGCAGTTGTGAGTGCATTGGCTGTTGTAGTATGGGCTGCAGTTGTGGTTAGAGGGGAGGTTGTAGTGACAACTGATGTTGAGGGTACCAGCGCTGCAGTTGTGGTGGCATTGCCTGTTGTAGTGTGGGCTGCAGTTGTGTTGACAGGGGAAGTTGTGTAGTGGCAACTGCTGTTGTAGTACCAGCTGCGTAGTTGTGGTGGCATTGGCTGTTGTAGTGTGGGCTGCAGTTGTGGTGACAGGTGAAGTTGTAGTAGCAGCCGCAGTTGTAGTGTTAGCCTCCGTCGTAAGAGTGGCGGCAGTTGTGGTGGCAGAAGCTGTTGAAGTGTGGGCCTGCAGTTGTGGTTTGCAGGGATATTGTAGTGGCAACTGCTGTTGAGGTACAGCTTGCAGTTGTGGTGGCATTTGCTGTTGTAGTGTGGGTGCAGTTGTGGTTAGAGGGAGGTTGTAGTGAAACTGATGTTGAGTGTACAGCTGCAGTTGTGGTGGCATTGGATGTTGTAGTGTGGCTGCAGTTGTGGTGACAGGTGAAGTTGTAGTAGCAGCTGCAGTTGTAGTGGCAGCCTCTGTACGTAAGAGTGACTGCAGTTGTGGTGGCAGAAGCTGTTGTAGTGTGGGCTGCAGTTGAGGTACAGGGATGTTGTAGTGGCAACTGCTGTTGAGGTACCAGCTGCAGTTGTAGTGGCATTTGGCTGTTGTAGTATGGGCTGCAGTTGTGGTTAGAGGGGAGGTTGTAGTGACAACTGCTGTTGGAGGTACCAGCTGCAGTTGTGGTGGCAATTGCTGTTGTAGTTTGGGCTGCAGTTGTGTGCGGTGACAGGTGAAAGTTGAAGTAGCAGCTGCAGTTGTAGTAGCAACCTCTGTCGTAAGAGTGAATGCAGTTGTGGTGGCAGGGGAAGTTGTAGTGGCAATGCTGTTTGTAGTACCAGCTGCAGTTTGTAGTGGCTTTGGCTGTTGTAGTGTGGGCTGCAGTTTGTGGTTACAGGAGATGTTGTAGTGGCAACTGCTGTTGAGGTACCAGCTTGCAGTTGTGGTGGCATTGGCTGTTGTAGTATGGGCTGCAGTTTGTGGTGACAGGGGAAGTTGTAGTCAAACTGATGTTGAGCGGTACCAGCTGCAGTTGTGGTGGCATTGGTGTTGTAGTGTGGGCTGCAGTTGTGGTGACAGGTGAAGTTGTAGTAGCAGCTGCAGTTGTAGTGGCAGCCTCTGTCGTAAGAGTGACTGCAGTTGTGGTGGCAGAAGCTGTTGTAGTGTGGGGCTTGCAGTTGTGGTTGCAGGGGATGTTTTAGTGCAACTGCTGTTGTTGTACCAGCTGCAGTTGTGGTGGCATTGGCTGTTGTAGTATGGGCTGCAGTTGTGGTTAGAGGGGAGGTTGTAGTGACAACTGATGTTGAGAGGTACCAGCTGCAGTTGTGGTGGATTTGGCTGTTGTAGTGTGGGCTGCAGTTGTGGTTACGGGGATGTTGTAGTGTCAACTGCTGTTGAGGTACCAGCTGCAGTTGTGGTGGCATTGGCTGTTGTAGTATGGGCTGCAGTTGTGGTGACAGGGGAAGTTGTAGTCACAACTGATGTTGAGGTACCAGCTGCAGTTGTGGTGGCATTGGCTGTTGTAGTGTGGGCTGCAGTTGTGGTGACAGGTGAAGTTGTAGTAGCAGCTGCAGTTGTAGTGGCAGCCTCTGTCGTAAGAGTGACTGCAGTTGTGGTGGCAGAAGCTGTTGTAGTGTGGGCTGCAGTTGTGGTTGCAGGGGATGTTTTAGTGGCAACTGCTGTTGTTGTACCAGCTGCAGTTGTGGTGGCATTGGCTGTTGTCGTGTGGGGCTGCAGCTGAGGTTACAGGGGATGTTGTAGTGGCAACTGCTGTTGAGGTACCAGCTGCAGTTGTGGTGGCATTGGCTGTTGAACTATGGGCTGCAGTTGTGGTTAGAGGGGAAGTTGTAGTGACAACTGATGTTGAGGTACCAGCTGCAGTTGTGGTGGCATTGGCTGTTGTAGTGTGGGCTGCAGCTGTGGTGACAGGGGAAGTTGTAGTGGCAACTGCTGTTGTAGTACCAGCTGCAGTTGTGGTGGCATTGGCTGTTGTAGTGTGGGCTGCAGTTGTGGTTACAGGTGAAGTTGTAGTAGCAGCCGCAGTTGTAGTGTTAGCCTCCGTCGTAAGAGTGGCGGCAGTTTGTGGTGGCAGAAGCTGTTGAAGTGTGGGCCTCAGTTTGTGGTTGCAGGGGATATTGTAGTGGCAACTGCTGTTGAGGTACCAGCTGCAGTTGTGGTGGCATTTGCTGTTGTAGTGTGGGCTGCAGTTGTGGTGACAGGTGAAATTTTAGTAGCAACTGCAGTTGTAGTAGCAGCCTCTGTCGTAAGAGTGACTGCAGTTGTGGTGGCAGAAATTGTTGAAGTGTGGGCGGCAGTTGTGGTTTTAGGGGAAGTTGTAGTGGCAACTGCTGTTGTTGTACCAGCTGCAGTTGTGGTGTCATTGGCTGTTGTCGTGTGGGCTGCAGTTGAGGTTACAGGGGATGTTGTAGTGGCAACTGCTGTTGAGGTACCAGCTGCAGTTGTAGTGGCATTGGCTGTTGTAGTATGGGCTGCAGTTGTGGTTAGAGGGGAGGGTGTAGTGACAACTGATGTTGAGGTACCAGCTGCAGTTGTGGTGGCATTGGCTGTTGTAGTGTGGGCTGCAGTTGTGGTGACAGGTGAAGTTGTAGTAGCAGCTGCAGTTGTAGTGGCAGCCTCTGTCGTAAGAGTGACTGCAGTTGTGGTGGCAGAAGCTGTTGTAGTGTGGGCTGCAGTTGAGGTTACAGGGGATGTTGTAGTGGCAACTGCTGTTGAGGTACCAGCTGCAGTTGTAGTGGCATTGGCTGTTGTAGTATGGGCTGCAGTTGTGGTTAGAGGGGAGGTTTGTAGTGACAACTGCTGTTGAGGTACCAGCTGCAGTTGTGGTGGCATTGGCTGTTGTAGTTTGGGCTGCAGTTGTGGTGACAGGTGAAGTTGAAGTAGCAGCTGCAGTTGTAGTAGCAACCTCTGTCGTAAGAGTGACTGCAGTTGTGGTGGCAGGGGAAGTTGTAGTGGCAACTGCTGTTGTAGTACCAGCTGCAGTTGTAGTGGCTTTGGCTGTTGTAGTGTGGGGCTGCAGTTGTGGTTACAGGAGATGTTGTAGTGGCAACTGCTATTGAGGTACCAGCTGCAGTTGTGGTGGCATTGGCTGTTGTAGTATGGGCTGCAGTTGTGGTTAGAGGGGAGGTTGTAGTGACAACTGATGTTGAGGTACCAGCTGCAGTTGTGGTGGCTTTGGCTGTTGTAGTGTGGGCTGCAGTTGTGGTTATGGGGGATGTTGTAGTGGCAACTGCTGTTGAGGTACCAGCTGCAGTTGTGGTGGCATTGGCTGTTGTAGTATGGGCTGCAGTTGTGGTGACAGGGGAAGTTGTAGTCACAACTGATGTTGAGGTACCAGCTGCAGTTGTGGTGGCATTGGCTGTTGTAGTGTGGGCTGCAGTTGTGGTGACAGGTGAAGTTGTAGTAGCAGCTGCAGTTGTAGTGGCAGCCTCTGTCGTAAGAGTGACTGCAGTTGTGGTGGCAGAAGCTGTTGTAGTGTGGGCTGCAGTTGTGGTTGCAGGGGATGTTTTAGTGGCAACTGCTGTTGTTGTACCAGCTGCAGTTGTGGTGGCATTGGCTGTTGTAGTATGGGCTGCAGTTGTGGTTAGAGGGGAGGTTGTAGTGACAACTGATGTTGAGGTACCAGCTGCAGTTGTGGTGGCTTTGGCTGTTGTAGTGTGGGCTGCAGTTGTGGTTACGGGGGATGTTGTAGTGTCAACTGCTGTTGAGGTACCAGCTGCAGTTGTGGTGGCATTGGCTGTTGTAGTGTGGGCTGCAGTTGTGGTGACAGGGGAAGTTGTAGTCACAACTGATGTTGAGGTACCAGCTGCAGTTGTGGTGGCATTGGCTGTTGTAGTGTGGGCTGCAGTTGTGGTGACAGGTGAAGTTGTAGTAGCAGCTGCAGTTGTAGTGGCAGCCTCTGTCGTAAGAGTGACTGCAGTTGTGGTGGCAGAAGCTGTTGTAGTGTGGGCTGCAGTTGTGGTTGCAGGGGATGTTTTAGTGGCAACTGCTGTTGTTGTACCAGCTGCAGTTGTGGTGGCATTGGCTGTTGTCGTGTGGGCTGCAGCTGAGGTTACAGGGGATGTTGTAGTGGCAACTGCTGTTGAGGTACCAGCTGCAGTTGTGGTGGCATTGGCTGTTGAACTATGGGCTGCAGTTGTGGTTAGAGGGGAAGTTGTAGTGACAACTGATGTTGAGGTACCAGCTGCAGTTGTGGTGGCATTGGCTGTTGTAGTGTGGGCTGCAGCTGTGGTGACAGGGGAAGTTGTAGTGGCAACTGCTGTTGTAGTACCAGCTGCAGTTGTGGTGGCATTGGCTGTTGTAGTGTGGGCTGCAGTTGTGGTGACAGGTGAAGTTGTAGTAGCAGCCGCAGTTGTAGTGTTAGCCTCTGTCGTAAGAGTGACTGCAGTTGTGGTGGCAGAAGCTGTTGTAGTGTGGGCTGCAGTTGTGGTTGCAGGGGATGTTTTAGTGGCAACTGCTGTTGTTGTACCAGCTGCAGTTGTGGTGGCATTGGCTGTTGTAGTATGGGCTGCAGTTGTGGTTAGAGGGGATATTGTAGTGGCAACTGCTGTTGAGGTACCAGCTGCAGTTGTGGTGGCATTTGCTGTTGTAGTGTGGGCTGCAGTTGTGGTGACAGGTGAAGTTTTAGTAGCAACTGCAGTTGTAGTAGCAGCCTCTGTCGTAAGAGTGACTGCAGTTGTGGTGGCAGAAATTGTTGAAGTGTGGGCGGCAGTTGTGGTTTTAGGGGAAGTTGTAGTGGCAACTGCTGTTGTTGTACCAGCTGCAGTTGTGGTGTCATTGGCTGTTGTCGTGTGGGCTGCAGTTGAGGTTACAGGGGATGTTGTAGTGGCAACTGCTGTTGAGGTACCAGCTGCAGTTGTAGTGGCATTGGCTGTTGTAGTATGGGCTGCAGTTGTGGTTAGAGGGGAGGTTGTAGTGACAACTGATGTTGAGGTACCAGCTGCAGTTGTGGTGGCTTTGGCTGTTGTAGTGTGGGCTGCAGTTGTGGTTACGGGGGATGTTGTAGTGGCAACTGCTGTTGAGGTACCAGCTGCAGTTGTGGTGGCATTGGCTGTTGTAGTATGGGCTGCAGTTGTGGTTAGAGGGGAGGTTGTAGTGACAACTGATGTTGAGGTACCAGCTGCAGTTGTGGTGGCATTGGCTGTTGTAGTGTGGGCTGCAGTTGTGGTGACAGGTGAAGTTGTAGTAGCAGCTGCAGTTGTAGTGGCAGCTGCAGTTGTAGTGGCTTTGGCTGTTGTAGTGTGGGCTGCAGTTGTGGTTACAGGAGATGTTGTAGTGGCAACTGCTATTGAGGTACCAGCTGCAGTTGTGGTGGCATTGGCTGTTGTAGTATGGGCTGCAGTTGTGGTTAGAGGGGAGGTTGTAGTGACAACTGATGTTGAGGTACCAGCTGCAGTTGTGGTGGCTTTGGCTGTTGTAGTGTGGGCTGCAGTTGTGGTTACGGGGGATGTTGTAGTGGCAACTGCTGTTGAGGTACCAGCTGCAGTTGTGGTGGCATTGGCTGTTGTAGTATGGGCTGCAGTTGTGGTTAGAGGGGAGGTTGTAGTGACAACTGATGTTGAGGTACCAGCTGCAGTTGTGGTGGCATTGGCTGTTGTAGTGTGGGCTGCAGTTGTGGTGACAGGTGAAGTTGTAGTAGCAGCTGCAGTTGTAGTGGCAGCCTCTGTCGTAAGAGTGACTGCAGTTGTGGTGGCAGAAGCTGTTGTAGTGTGGGCTGCAGTTGAGGTTACAGGGGATGTTGTAGTGGCAACTGCTGTTGAGGTACCAGCTGCAGTTGTAGTGGCATTGGCTGTTGTAGTATGGGCTGCAGTTGTGGTTAGAGGGGAGGTTGTAGTGACAACTGCTGTTGAGGTACCAGCTGCAGTTGTGGTGGCATTGGCTGTTGTAGTTTGGGCTGCAGTTGTGGTGACAGGTGAAGTTGAAGTAGCAGCTGCAGTTGTAGTAGCAACCTCTGTCGTAAGAGTGACTGCAGTTGTGGTGGCAGGGGAAGTTTTAGTGGCAACTGCTGTTGTTGTACCAGCTGCAGTTGTGGTGGCATTGGCTGTTGTCGTGTGGGCTGCAGCTGAGGTTACAGGGGATGTTGTAGTGGCAACTGCTGTTGAGGTACCAGCTGCAGTTGTGGTGGCATTGGCTGTTGAACTATGGGCTGCAGTTGTGGTTAGAGGAGAAGTTGTAGTGACAACTGATGTTGAGGTACCAGCTGCAGTTGTGGTGGCATTGGCTGTTGTAGTGTGGGCTGCAGCTGTGGTGACAGGGGAAGTTGTAGTGGCAACTGCTGTTGTAGTACCAGCTGCAGTTGTGGTGGCATTGGCTGTTGTAGTGTGGGCTGCAGTTGTGGTGACAGGTGAAGTTGTAGTAGCAGCCGCAGTTGTAGTGTTAGCCTCCATCGTAAGAGTGGCGGCAGTTGTGGTGGCAGAAGCTGTTGAAGTGTGGGCCTCAGTTGTGGTTGCAGGGGATATTGTAGTGGCAACTGCTGTTGAGGTACCAGCTGCAGTTGTGGTGGCATTTGCTGTTGTAGTGTGGGCTGCAGTTGTGGTGACAGGTGAAGTTTTAGTAGCAACTGCAGTTGTAGTAGCAGCCTCTGTCGTAAGAGTGACTGCAGTTGTGGTGGCAGAAATTGTTGAAGTGTGGGCGGCAGTTGTGGTTTTAGGGGAAGTTGTAGTGGCAACTGCTGTTGTTGTACCAGCTGCAGTTGTGGTGTCATTGGCTGTTGTCGTGTGGGCTGTAGTTGAGGTTACAGGGGATGTTGTAGTGGCAACTGCTGTTGAGGTACCAGCTGCAGTTGTAGTGGCATTGGCTGTTGTAGTATGGGCTGCAGTTGTGGTTAGAGGGGAGGTTGTAGTGACAACTGATGTTGAGGTACCAGCTGCAGTTGTGGTGGCATTGGCTGTTGTAGTGTGGGCTGCAGTTGTGGTGACAGGTGAAGTTGTAGTAGCAGCTGCAGTTGTAGTGGCAGCCTCTGTCGTAAGAGTGACTGCAGTTGTGGTGGCAGAAGCTGTTGTAGTGTGGGCTGCAGTTGAGGTTACAGGGGATGTTGTAGTGGCAACTGCTGTTGAGGTACCAGCTGCAGTTGTAGTGGCATTGGCTGTTGTAGTATGGGCTGCAGTTGTGGTTAGAGGGGAGGTTGTAGTGACAACTGCTGTTGAGGTACCAGCTGCAGTTGTGGTGGCATTGGCTGTTGTAGTTTGGGCTGCAGTTGTGGTGACAGGTGAAGTTGAAGTAGCAGCTGCAGTTGTAGTAGCAACCTCTGTCGTAAGAGTGACTGCAGTTGTGGTGGCAGGGGAAGTTGTAGTGGCAACTGCTGTTGTAGTACCAGCTGCAGTTGTAGTGGCTTTGGCTGTTGTAGTGTGGGCTGCAGTTGTGGTTACAGGAGATGTTGTAGTGGCAACTGCTATTGAGGTACCAGCTGCAGTTGTGGTGGCATTGGCTGTTGTAGTATGGGCTGCAGTTGTGGTTAGAGGGGAGGTTGTAGTGACAACTGATGTTGAGGTACCAGCTGCAGTTGTGGTGGCTTTGGCTGTTGTAGTGTGGGCTGCAGTTGTGGTTACGGGGGATGTTGTAGTGGCAACTGCTGTTGAGGTACCAGCTGCAGTTGTGGTGGCATTGGCTGTTGTAGTATGGGCTGCAGTTGTGGTGACAGGGGAAGTTGTAGTCACAACTGATGTTGAGGTACCAGCTGCAGTTGTGGTGGCATTGGCTGTTGTAGTGTGGGCTGCAGTTGTGGTGACAGGTGAAGTTGTAGTAGCAGCTGCAGTTGTAGTGGCAGCCTCTGTCGTAAGAGTGACTGCAGTTGTGGTGGCAGAAGCTGTTGTAGTGTGGGCTGCAGTTGTGGTTGCAGGGGATGTTTTAGTGGCAACTGCTGTTGTTGTACCAGCTGCAGTTGTGGTGGCATTGGCTGTTGTAGTATGGGCTGCAGTTGTGGTTAGAGGGGAGGTTGTAGTGACAACTGATGTTGAGGTACCAGCTGCAGTTGTGGTGGCTTTGGCTGTTGTAGTGTGGGCTGCAGTTGTGGTTACGGGGGATGTTGTAGTGTCAACTGCTGTTGAGGTACCAGCTGCAGTTGTGGTGGCATTGGCTGTTGTAGTATGGGCTGCAGTTTTGGTGACAGGGGAAGTTGTAGTCACAACTGCTGTTGAGGTACCAGCTGCAGTTGTGGTGGCATTGGCTGTTGAACTATGGGCTGCAGTTGTGGTTAGAGGGGAAGTTGTAGTGACAACTGATGTTGAGGTACCAGCTGCAGTTGTGGTGGCATTGGCTGTTGTAGTGTGGGCTGCAGTTGTGGTGACAGGTGAAGTTGTAGTAGCAGCTGCAGTTGTAGTGGCAGCCTCTGTCGTAAGAGTGACTGCAGTTGTGGTGGCAGAAGCTGTTGTAGTGTGGGCTGCAGTTGTGGTTGCAGGGGATGTTTTAGTGGCAACTGCTGTTGTAGTACCAGCTGCAGTTGTGGTGGCATTGGCTGTTTTAGTTGCAGCTGCAGTTGTGGTGACAGGGGAAGTTGTAGTGGCAACTGTTGTTGAGGTACCAGCTGCAGTTGTGGTGGCATTGGCTGTTGTAGTGTGGGCTGCAGTTGTGGTTACAGGGGATGTTGTAGTGGCAACTGCTGTTGTTGTACCAGCTGCAGTTGTGGTGACAGGTGAAGTTTTAGTAGCAACTGCAGTTGTAGTAGCAGCCTCTGTCGTAAGAGTGACTGCAGTTGTGGTGGCAGAAATTGTTGAAGTGTGGGCGGCAGTTGTGGTTTTAGGGGAAGTTGTAGTGGCAACTGCTGTTGTTGTACCAGCTGCAGTTGTGGTGTCATTGGCTGTTGTCGTGTGGGCTGTAGTTGAGGTTACAGGGGATGTTGTAGTGGCAACTGCTGTTGAGGTACCAGCTGCAGTTGTAGTGGCATTGGCTGTTGTAGTATGGGCTGCAGTTGTGGTTAGAGGGGAGGTTGTAGTGACAACTGATGTTGAGGTACCAGCTGCAGTTGTGGTGGCATTGGCTGTTGTAGTGTGGGCTGCAGTTGTGGTGACAGGTGAAGTTGTAGTAGCAGCTGCAGTTGTAGTGGCAGCCTCTGTCGTAAGAGTGACTGCAGTTGTGGTGGCAGAAGCTGTTGTAGTGTGGGCTGCAGTTGAGGTTACAGGGGATGTTGTAGTGGCAACTGCTGTTGAGGTACCAGCTGCAGTTGTAGTGGCATTGGCTGTTGTAGTATGGGCTGCAGTTGTGGTTAGAGGGGAGGTTGTAGTGACAACTGCTGTTGAGGTACCAGCTGCAGTTGTGGTGGCATTGGCTGTTGTAGTTTGGGCTGCAGTTGTGGTGACAGGTGAAGTTGAAGTAGCAGCTGCAGTTGTAGTAGCAACCTCTGTCGTAAGAGTGACTGCAGTTGTGGTGGCAGGGGAAGTTGTAGTGGCAACTGCTGTTGTAGTACCAGCTGCAGTTGTAGTGGCTTTGGCTGTTGTAGTGTGGGCTGCAGTTGTGGTTACAGGAGATGTTGTAGTGGCAACTGCTATTGAGGTACCAGCTGCAGTTGTGGTGGCATTGGCTGTTGTAGTATGGGCTGCAGTTGTGGTTAGAGGGGAGGTTGTAGTGACAACTGATGTTGAGGTACCAGCTGCAGTTGTGGTGGCTTTGGCTGTTGTAGTGTGGGCTGCAGTTGTGGTTACGGGGGATGTTGTAGTGGCAACTGCTGTTGAGGTACCAGCTGCAGTTGTGGTGGCATTGGCTGTTGTAGTATGGGCTGCAGTTGTGGTGACAGGGGAAGTTGTAGTCACAACTGATGTTGAGGTACCAGCTGCAGTTGTGGTGGCATTGGCTGTTGTAGTGTGGGCTGCAGTTGTGGTGACAGGTGAAGTTGTAGTAGCAGCTGCAGTTGTAGTGGCAGCCTCTGTCGTAAGAGTGACTGCAGTTGTGGTGGCAGAAGCTGTTGTAGTGTGGGCTGCAGTTGTGGTTGCAGGGGATGTTTTAGTGGCAACTGCTGTTGTTGTACCAGCTGCAGTTGTGGTGGCATTGGCTGTTGTAGTATGGGCTGCAGTTGTGGTTAGAGGGGAGGTTGTAGTGACAACTGATGTTGAGGTACCAGCTGCAGTTGTGGTGGCTTTGGCTGTTGTAGTGTGGGCTGCAGTTGTGGTTACGGGGGATGTTGTAGTGTCAACTGCTGTTGAGGTACCAGCTGCAGTTGTGGTGGCATTGGCTGTTGTAGTATGGGCTGCAGTTGTGGTGACAGGGGAAGTTGTAGTCACAACTGCTGTTGAGGTACCAGCTGCAGTTGTGGTGGCATTGGCTGTTGAACTATGGGCTGCAGTTGTGGTTAGAGGGGAAGTTGTAGTGACAACTGATGTTGAGGTACCAGCTGCAGTTGTGGTGGCATTGGCTGTTGTAGTGTGGGCTGCAGTTGTGGTGACAGGTGAAGTTGTAGTAGCAGCTGCAGTTGTAGTGGCAGCCTCTGTCGTAAGAGTGACTGCAGTTGTGGTGGCAGAAGCTGTTGTAGTGTGGGCTGCAGTTGTGGTTGCAGGGGATGTTTTAGTGGCAACTGCTGTTGTAGTACCAGCTGCAGTTGTGGTGGCATTGGCTGTTTTAGTTGCAGCTGCAGTTGTGGTGACAGGGGAAGTTGTAGTGGCAACTGTTGTTGAGGTACCAGCTGCAGTTGTGGTGGCATTGGCTGTTGTAGTGTGGGCTGCAGTTGTGGTTACAGGGGATGTTGTAGTGGCAACTGCTGTTGTTGTACCAGCTGCAGTTGTGGTGACAGGTGAAGTTTTAGTAGCAACTGCAGTTGTAGTAGCAGCCTCTGTCGTAAGAGTGACTGCAGTTGTGGTGGCAGAAATTGTTGAAGTGTGGGCGGCAGTTGTGGTTTTAGGGGAAGTTGTAGTGGCAACTGCTGTTGAGGTACCAGCTGCAGTTGTGGTGTCATTGGCTGTTGTCGTGTGGGCTGCAGTTGAGGTTACAGGGGATGTTGTAGTGGCAACTGCTGTTGAGGTACCAGCTGCAGTTGTAGTGGCATTGGCTGTTGTAGTGTGGGCTGCAGTTGTGGTGACAGGTGAAGTTGTAGTAGCAGCCGCAGTTGTAGTGTTAGCCTCTGTCGTAAGAGTGGCGGCAGTTGTGGTGGCAGAAGCTGTTGAAGTGTGGGCTGCAGTTGTGGTTGCAGGGGATGTTGTAGTGGCAACTGCTGTTGAGGTACCAGCTGCAGTTGTGGTGGCATTGGCTGTTGTAGTGTGGGCTGCAGTTGTGGTGACAGGTGAAGTTTTAGTAGCAACTGCAGTTGTAGTAGCAGCCTCTGTCGTAAGAGTGACTGCAGTTGTGGTGGCAGAAATTGTTGAAGTGTGGGCGGCAGTTGTGGTTTTAGGGGAAGTTGTAGTGGCAACTGCTGTTGTTGTACCAGCTGCAGTTGTGGTGTCATTGGCTGTTGTCGTGTGGGCTGCAGTTGAGGTTACAGGGGATGTTGTAGTGGCAACTGCTGTTGAGGTACCAGCTGCAGTTGTAATGGCATTGGCTGTTGTAGTATGGGCTGCAGTTGTGGTTAGAGGGGAGGTTGTAGTGACAACTGCTGTTGAGGTACCAGCTGCAGTTGTGGTGGCATTGGCTGTTGTAGTGTGGGCTGCAGTTGTGGTGACAGGTGAAGTTGTAGTAGCAGCTGCAGTTGTTGTGGCAGCCTCTGTCGTAAGAGTGACTGCAGTTGTGGTGGCAGAAGCTGTTGTAGTGTGGGCTGTAGTTGTGGTTGCACGGGATGTTGTAGTGGCAACTGCTGTTGTAGTACCCGCTGCAGTTGTGGTGGCATTGGCTGTTGTAGTGTGGGCTGCAGATGTGGTTACAGGGGAAGTTGTAGTGGCAACTGCTGTTGTAGTACCAGCTGCAGTTGTGGTGAGAGGGGCTGTAGTTGTAGTGGGAGCATTTGTGGTGGCAGTGGCTTTTGTAGTGGTTATTGCAGTTGTGGTGATTGGGACTGTTGTGGTGGCGGCTGTAGTTGTGCTGTCAGCTGCAGTTGTTGTGGCAGTGGCTGATGTAGTTGGGGCTACAGTTGTTGTGTGAGGGATTTCACTAGTGGTGAGAGCATTTGTGGTGGCGGCTGCAGTTGTGGTGCCAGCGGCTGTCGTTGCTGTTGAAGTGTCACGGACTGTTGTGGTAGCTTTTGCGGTTGCAGCTGCAGTTGTGGTGGCAGCGGCGGTTGTAGTGTGGGTTGCAGTTGTGGTGACATGGGAAGTTGATGTGGCGGTTGCTGTTGTGGTAGCAGCTGCAGTTGTGGTGGCAGTGGCTGTTGTAGTGTGCGCTGCTGTTGTGGTGACAGAGGAAGTTGTAGTAGCATTTGCAGTTTTAGTGGCACCTGCTGTTGTGGTTTTGGCAGCTGTTGTTGGAGTAGCTGCTGCTGTTGTGGTGTCAGCAGTTGTGGTAGCAGTGGCTGCTCTATTAGTGGCAGATGGTGTCGTTGTAGCATCTGAAATTGTTGTGGCAGGAGATGTCGTAGTATCGACTGTAGTTGTGGTGGTAGGGGCTGTCGTAGTTGCAGCTGCAGTTGTGGTGACAGGGGAAGTTGTCGTAGCATTTGCAGTTGTAGTGGCAACTGCAGTTGTGGTTCTGGCAGCTGTTGTTGGAATAGCTGCTGCAGTTTTCGTGGCAGCAGCTGTCGTAGTGGCTAATGCTGTTATGGTGGCTGTGACTATTGTGGTGTCTGCTGCAGTTGTGGTGGCAGCAGTTGTGGTGGCAGTGGCTGTCGTAGTGGCAGTGGCTGTCGTAGTGGCTGTTGCTGTTATGGTGGCACTGACTGTTGTGGTAGCTGCTGCAGTTGTGGTGGCAGCAGTTGCTGTGGCAGCTGCAGTTGTTGTGTCAGCGGCTGTTGTAGTGTGGGCTGCAGTTGTTGTGACAGGGGTAATAGCGTCAGTTGAAGTGGAATGAGTTGTTGTATCCGAAGTTGTAGTGGCTGGAGTGTTTGATTCTTTACAAGGAATAAAAGGTCCAGTAGGAATGTATGGGAAGCCCCACAAGTCAAATTCTCCCAGTTCTGTTTTGGTGGCAGCGGCTAATGTTTTGGTACTTGCAGTTGTTGTAGTGGCAGTCGTTGTGGCTGGAGTTCTTTTAGTGGCAGTTGTTGTGGCTGGAGTTTTGTTTGTAGCAGTAGTTTTAGGGACTGCAATGGTTGATTCTATACAGGGAATTGAAGGTCCAGTAGGAATGTGTGGGAAGCCCCACAAGTCAAATTCTGTTGGGGTGGATGCTGCAGATGTTGAAGGAGTGGTGCTGGTCTGATCTATCATATAGGGTGCAGTGGGAATATTTGGGAAGCCCCAAATAGAAGTTTGAGGGGAACAGGATACCGTGGTGGTGGACAACTCTCCAGCAGAGTTTTGATACACCAGTTGAAGAGAGAGACTGCCATACTGTGGAAGAGGTATTAGTTAAGGGCAACTGCAAATCACCAGCACAAGTTAAATGCTATGTATTTTAATGTCTAAAATGTTCAACCCTTGCAACGAAATGTTCAACCCTCGCAACAAATAATCATATGTGCTTTTTAGTCCATTTTCATATATTCAAATATGTGAAAATGTGATTTTTCAATTTGATTGTATTTCTATTGTAAATTCATGCAACATATCTTGATATCATATACTTTCACCACATCAGTGAATTTGATACAATTATAATCCATATAAAGTACAGTCATTTGTTCAATTAGAGGCATGTTTAAAAGAGAATGGGTGGCTTATCCTGCTTTGTTGGAAGATTTAGCCAAATCTGCATTTAGCAGAGCGTTTTTAGAGACAGGTGGTACTTCCGGTGCACATCCAAATGCTGTCCACCCTCAGGTTTTTGACAATGGGCACTTTTCAGCAGGATGCAATCATCAGCACAATGAACAGTTGCAAACAATTTCCATACACCATTGCATACAGCATGGTCTCATAGACTAGATGTAACATAGTAAATATAAATCCGGGAAATTGATTTAGTATGATCGGGGTGGATAGGTTGGCGTATAACGCAAACGTCTAGCAACCCAAAGGTTGCGAGTTCAAATGTCATCACGGACAACTTTTCAACTACTTGCCATGTTAGCTAACCCTTCTCCTAACCCTTTTAGTTTACCCTTCCCCTAACCTTAACCCTTTTACCTAACGAGTCAAATAAAACATTTTGGTTGTACTCAATCTCTGACACTAGCACCTCTATTTCAGTCTAGGAAATATTTTCTTTTTCGTAGCTTTTTTGGGTTGCGCAGTGGTACAGCGTTTTATATCCCCGCAGGCTTTAAAGGGATGCTTATGGCCATATATGGTTAATTAGGGGCGTTTCGAAGAAATGCAACTAGACAAGTTTGTGCACGAACGCTGAGGCTGGTGCCGCGTTCGCGTGATAATCGGAACTAGAAATCTCTGAAATTTCCGACTTGCTAACGGGTTGAAAGCAGCACGTGTAAAACTACAACACATTAGCAAGTCGGAAATGTCCACGTTTCCTAGTTTAGACTAGCACGGAATTCAAACAATTGGTATTTATCAATGATGATCTCATTGTAGGATTATTTGATAAATCACACTTTTTGCAACATTCTAAATTCTGTTGGAAAGTAGTATTTTAGAATAGTTTCTACGCCAAAGGTCTCCAACCCTGTTCCTGGAGAGCTAACCTTCCGTAGGTTTTCACTCCAACCCCAGTCTATCAACTAGCTAATTATTAGAATCGGTTGTGCTAGATTAGGGTTGGAGTCAACCTACAGGATGGTTGCTCTCCAGCAACAGGGTTGGAGAGCCCTGTTCTACGCAATGTTGATAAATGAGGCCCCAGGACTTACCTCCACCTTGGAGTGGGAAAATTTTACAAACAAGGCATTCAGACTTTTCCACTGAGTTACAATGTATCCATCATGAACGTGCAACAACGCCTCTGGACCTGCAAAACAGCATTAATATCAGAGCCAACGTTTGAAAATAAAGGATTTCACATTACATTGTAGTTCAGTCTGTATAAGGGCCAGAATTTAAAATAACGGGCGCAGTTTCCATTTTGGTTCAATGTTGAAAGTAGACAGAAGCAATATGGTGATGGAACCACCTAGTCTTCCAATAGGTCAAGTGTAACTGCTACCATGTTGCATCCACCTAAGCAGTCTTTTCAGATCTGTGAGCACAAAGGATGAGTTTACACACGGAGTCCAAATCTGATCTTATGCCACTAATTGGTCTTTTGGCCAATAAGATCAGATCTTTTGCCATTAATTACCAATAAACATATCAGAATTGTGCTGTCTGAGAGGTCAAACAAAGTAACCAGCCATCCACACCAAGACCTACATGTCATACAGTAGCAATGCATTTTTTTCAAGTGAACTACTTTAAATCCAAACCGGGTTTGTCCTGAGCTCCAATGGCTAATCCTGATCAGAAATCTTTGTAGGCATCACCTTCAGAAAAGTGAAGACTTCCCTCCTTTTTTTCCAAGAAGCCCAGTCTAATAAATTGACCCAATTTTAGATACATTTCTCCAGTATGTGAAACATGTCATCAGATTAGTATGGACATCAAATAAACACAATTAATTCAGTGGGAGCATTAATTATCAATACTTACCAAGCACCTTCACATCTATCAGTATTCCAGCAGGTAGTTTCACAGTCATGTCTGTTTTTCCACAGGTGACTTGGGGCAGCCACAATGTTGGTGGAGCTGAGTTGGAGATGGGAGTCTGACAAGTTGCCGTGCCAGACACATTCCTCATGAGAAGGCGATCAAAGTACTGCACTTTCACAGAGTGCTGATGGACGCCACCCTGGGTCTACAGAGAGCATGACAATATGGCCATACAGGAAGTAAATAGATTTTCAAATGTATTTGGAAATGTGTTGTAAAATATATTCCAACATGCATTTTAAATGTATTTATGAAATATATTTTGTTATTAAAATGTATGACAAATATAAAACATCATATTGTAACAAAATGGTGACTGTCTTAACAATGAAACTTTAGTAGTATTTGGTATCACATGGACTTAAGTCATTACAACTGCAGAACTAGCAAGCTTAGTGTTCAAGCTTAACTTTAACTCATAGTACACTGTAAAAAATATTGTGCTAGTTCCACTTTAAAAAATGTAAGTAACTATTTGCATCAGCTTTTTGAGTAATTCCAACATGATGTATTTTTTACTTATAATATACTTACCTTTTAGTGTTTCACAAACACTCATATATTAAGTCCAGCTTAAAAACAACGGCTAATATCCAACTTAATTGCATTAAATCCAGAACTTTTATTGTACATTAGATCTACTTAATTTTTCTGATTAGTTACTTTCATTGATCATGTCTTCGTGTTAAACATGGCTTTAAGTACAGTATTTCATCTCTTGACATTTTTATTCCCTTTAGCAGGTTCCCCTAGCTGGAGGTAAAACCGCAAGCATTGAGGTTTGAGGTATTTGCTTCTGTCAAGAGTGGTGCATATGACCTTACTAATTGTGAGAATGGCTGGTCTCATCATTGAACATCAATTTTGCCCGATGGCTTTGATATCCGTTCATCATGATCCATAACACCTCATAGCATAACAAACTGTTAGATACTAATATATAAATGTGCTTTTTGTTTTTCAAACATGTATACAACGTTGTGTAAAAGTATAGCAAAGTACAACAACAAACTTTTTACCCACAATCCACATTGCAAGTTTTTGGAAGAACTTAACATACCTTAAGGGAACATTTTGACATTTGCTGTATGGTTAGTGAGAAAGTCCATATTGCAAATGTACGGTCCCTTACTAGACATCACCTTACTAGACGACACATAACCTGTCATTATGAAAATCACTGTATTCAAACCTGTGTAGATCCATCAATTCTTAACTTAAAGACTTAAAACTCAGGATTCTGTAAGTGGCTATTTCAATCAAGACATGTGATTACTTATAGCTTCCTGTGCCAACCGGAAGTGCCTTTAATTGGGTCACATTTCTTATGGATAAAAAAACGTGCCCGTTTTAAGCGCAATATTTTGTCACAAAAAGATGCTCGACTATGCATATAATTGACAGCTTAAAACACTTAAAACACTCTGACGTTTCCAAAACTGCAAAGATATTATCTGTGAGTGCCACAGAACTCATGCTACAGGCGAAACCAAGATGAAACTTCAAACAGGAAATGAGCAGAATTTTTGAGGCTCTGTTTTCCATTGTCTCCTTATATGGCTGTGAGTGCGCCAGGAATGAGCCTGCCCTTTCTGTCGTTTCCCCAAGTTGTCTGCAGCATTGTGACGTATTTGTAGGCATATCATTGGAAGATTGGCCATAAGAGACTACATTTACCAGGGGTCCGCCCGGTGTCCTTTGTCTAAATTGGTGCGTAATCTTCAACTGGAGGCATTTTCCCATGAGATTCAGAGGAGAACGCACACTTCCATGAACGATATATCATCGAAGAGATATGTGAAAAACACATTGAGGATTGATTCTAAACAACGTTTACCATGTTTCAGTCGATATTATGGAGTTAATTTGGAAAAAAGTTCGGCGTTTTGATGACTGAATTTTTGTGTTTTTTTGGTAGCCAAACGTGACGCACCAAACGGAGCGATTTCTCCTAAACAAATAATCTTTCAGGAAAAACAGAACATTTGCTATCTAACTGAGAGTCTCCTCATTGAAAACATCCGAAGTTCTTCAAAGGTAAATGATTTTATTTGAATGATTTTCTGGTTTTTGTGAAAATGTTGCCTGCTGATGCTAACGCTAAATGCTACGCTAGCTATCAATACTGTTACACAAATGCTTGTTTTGCTATGGTTGAGAAGCATATTTTGAAAATCTGAGATGACAGTGTTGTTAACAAAAGGCTAAGCTTGAGAGCTAGCATATGTATTTAATTTCATTTGCGATTTTCATGAATAGTTAACGTTGCGTTATGGTAATGAGCTTGAGGCTGTATTCACGATCCCGGATCCGGGATGGCTAGAATCAAGAGGTTATTAATAATGCCTTATGCACCAATTAGGGTCTTGCTCGGACACCAAATGACCTATCGAGCCGAAACATGGGATTCGGGGTCGCCTCAGCTAGGCCTACACATAACATCAGAAATGGACCCGCAGCTAGAACATAACTACGTGTTTTATGTTTTTTTTATGGTTTGAACTGAAGGCGTTGTGAATTTTGGGCCAGCTCTGAAGTATGTGATAGTTGGCTACTAAACGAGTTGGAAAAAGTGGATTTGGTGTCAGTTTGTATCAGTTTGGTGTCAGAATGATATCTAATTGACTGATGGACGGTGACTTGCTGGTGACTCTTGTCCATTTGCAATATGTTTAAACAGTGAGGTACCATCACCAAAGTGACATTCTGAAATCAACCCTAACGAGCGATTGAGATTAACCAGAATCACTGCCCAGCCATCCCGAGTTCATCAGGCCAGTCAATTTCACATTCCTGCAGGATTTTTATAGCATGACAAATTTGTGATGGTAAATGCCCATTGAACCATATTGCAAATTCGCGTGCACTTGCAATATGATTCAACAGTGAAAAAACATCACCAAATGGACATGATGAAGTCAACACAACAAGTGATGGAAAGGAACAACTATCACTGCCCGGCCATCCTGTGTTCATCAGGTCAGTCATTTTTGCATTCCTGCAGGATTTTTGAGCACGTCAAATTTCTTATGTTATTTGGCCAAAGAAAAGGTGACTTTTGACTTCCTATGAAATCATATTGCAAATGGACAAAACATATGCCTTATGCACAAGTTTAAAAAAAAATTATGATAATAAAAGTTGACAAAAGTATAGTTTGAGCAAAGTATAGTTTGACTTTTGAGCATGCCAAATTCGTGATGGTAAATTCCCATTGAAACATATTGCAAATTCACGTGAATTTGCAATATGATTCAATAGTGAAAAAAACATCACCAAATGGACATGATGAAATCAACACAACAAGAGATGGAAAGGAGCAACTATCACTGCCCGGCCATCCTGTGTTCATCAGGCCAGTCAATTTTGCATTTCTGCAGGATTTTTGAGCACGTCAAATTTCTTATGTTATTTGGCCAAAGAAAAAGTGACTTTTGACTTTTACTTTTGACTTCCTATGAAATCATATTGCAAATGGACAAAACATATGCCTTATGCACAAGTAAAGTTTTGTCACAAAAGCCTCATATTCTACCCACCACTGCGACCTGTATGCTCTCGTTGGCTGGCCCTCGCTTCATATTCATCGCCAAACCCATTGGCTCCAGGTCATAGCACGCACTCCAGCAGGTACAGCTGAAGTCGGAAGTTTAAATACACTTAGGTTGGAGTGATTAAAACTCGTTTTTCAACCATTCCACAAATGTATTGTTAACAAACTACAGTTTTGGCAAGTCGGTTAGGACATCTACTTTGTGCATGACACAAGTAATTTTTCCAACAATTGTTTACAGACAGATTCTTTCACTTATAATTCACCGTATCACAATTCCAGTGGGTCAGAAGTTTACATACACTATGTTGACTGTGCCTTTAAACAGCTTGGAAAATTCCAGAAAATTATGTCATGGCTTTAGAAGCTTCTGATAGGCTAATTGACAAAAACATTATTCAATTGGAGGTGTAACTGTGGATGTATCTTATGGCCTACCTTCAAACAGTGCCTCTTTGCTTGACATCATGGGAAAACCAAAATAAATCAGCCAAGATCTCATAAAAATAAATTGTAGACCTCCACAAGTCTGGTTCATCCTTGGGAGCAATTTCCAAACACCTGAAGGTACCATGCCTGAAGGTATCTGTACAAACAATAGTACGCAAGTATTAACACCATGGGACCACGCAGCCGTCATACCGCTCAGGAAGGAGATGCGTTCTGTCTCCTAGAGATGAACGTACTTTGGTGCGAAAAGTGCTAATCAATCCCAGAACGACAGCAAAGGACCTTGTGAAGATGCTGGAGGACACAGGTACAAAAGTATCTATATCTACACTAAAATGAGTACTATATCGACATAACCTGAAAGGGCGCTCAGCAAGGAATAAGCCACTGCTCCAAAACCGCTATAAAAAAGCCAGACTACGGTTTTCAACTGCACAAGGGGACAAGTGTACTGACAAGTGACTAAATGATTCCAGCTGCATCAGAAACCAATAAAGTGTTGACTTATTTATTAATTAATTGTGATATTAATACATATTTAAATAAACTATACTGAACAAAAATATAAATATAAAAATTTCAGAAGTACGTACACTGAACAAAAAATATAAACACGACATGTAAAGTGTCGGTCCCATGTTTTATGAGCTGAAACGTAAGATCCCAGAAATGTTCCATATGCACAAAAAGGCTATTTCTCAAAAATGCTCCGCACAAATTTGGTTACAAATTTGGGCTCCTGAGTAGCGCAGTGGTCCAAGGCACTGCATCTCAGTGCAAGATGCATCACTACAGTCCCTGGTTCAAATCCAGGCTGTTGTGACCAACTTCAGTAGGCAAATGCTCACCTTCGATGGTCACTGGCACACTGGAAAAGTGTGCTATTCACAGATGAATCCAGGATAGCCAAAGTTCCAAAAGCTGGGCCTAAAATAGTGTAGAAGAGATCATACAAAATATTTTGATGTGACTTATGTGGATGATGTTAAAAATATTTGTTGCTCTGATGTGATTAATAAGGAGCATTCAGATGCTGGACATGATGAATTTAGGAAATTGCTTCTCCCAATTATTGATAAACAATAGTTAAACTGACTGTTAGAACTGTTAAGGCTCCATGGATGGATGATGAATTGAAAAACTGTAAGAGATGGGGCAAAATGAGTTGCTAATAAGTCTGGCTGCACATCTGACTGGCTGACTTACTGCAAATTGAGAAATGATGTGACTAAATGCAACAAAAAGAAGAATAAACTATATTATGAAGCCAAAATGTATGATTAAAAAAAGTACTTTAAGTACTTTAAATGGAATGTTGGGCACATTCAACTCTATCTTTCATCTAATCAGTTGGCTTATTTATCACAAAAACATTTGATGTTGCCAGTTATTTTAATGATTACTTCATTGGCAAAGTAGGCAAACTTAGGCAGGAAATGCAAACAACGAACAGTGAGCCATCGTATCCATGCATAAAATAGCATTTGCAAGTTACAATTTTGTAAAGTCAGTGTGGGAGAGGTGGAAAAAATTATTGTTATCGATCAATAATGACAAACCTCCTGGCATTGACAACTTAGATGGAAAGCTACTGAGGATGGTAGCTGACTCTATAGCCACTCCTATCTGTCATATCTTCAATATGAGCCTAGAGGAAAGTCTTTATCCTCAGGACTGGAGGGAAGCCAAAGTAATTCCGCTACCCAAGAGTGGTAAAGCAGCCTTTACTGGTTCTAACAGCAGACCTATCAGCTTGCTGCCAGTCCCTAGCAAACTGTTGGAAAAAAATTGACAAAATACAATGTTATTTCTCTGTAAACAAATTAACAACAGACTTTCAGCATGCTTATAGAGAAGGGCACTCAACTTCTATTGCACTGACTCAAATGACTGATGATCGGTTGAAAGAAATTGATAATACAAAGATTGTGGGAGCTGTATTGTTAGATTTCAGTGCAGCCTTTGAGATTATTGACCATAACCTGTGGTTGAGAATACTTATGTGTTATGGCTTTTCAACCTCTGCCATATTGTGGATTTAGAGCTATCTATCTAATAGAACTTAAAAGGTTTACTTTAATGGAAGTTTCTTTAATGTCAAACATGTAAAGTGTGGTGTACCGCAGGGCAGCTCTCTAGGACCTCTACTCTTTATATTTTTACCAATGACCTGCCACTGGCATTAAACAAATCAAATCTTATTGGTCACATACACGTGTTTAGCAGATGTTATTGCGGGTGTAGCGAAATGCTTATGTTTCTAGCTCCAACAGTGCAGTAATATCTAACAAGTAATATCTAACCATTTCACAACAATACACACAATACATACAAATCTAAGTAAAGGAATGGAATTAAGAATATATAAATATATGGATGAGCAATGTCAGAGCGGCATATACTAAGATAGAATAGAATACAGTATATACCTATGAGAGGAGTAATGCAAAATATGTAAACATTATTAAAGTGACTAGTGTTCAAGTTATTAATGTGAACAGTGATTTCAAGTCTATGTATATAGGCAGCAGTCTGATGGCCTTGAGATAGAAGCTGTTTTTCAGTCTCTCTGTCCCAGCTTTGAAGCACCTGTACTGACCTCACCTTCTGGATGATAGTGAGGTGAACAGGCAGTGGCTCGGGTGGTTATTGTCCTTGATGATCTTTTTGCCTTCCTGTGACATCGAGTGCTGTAGGTGTCCTGGAGGGCAGGTAGTTTGCCCCCGGTGATGCTTTGGGCAGACCGCACCACCCTCTGGAGAGCCCTGCGGTTGCGGGCGGTGCAGTTGCCGTACCACGTGGTGATAGAGCCCGACAGGATGCTCTCAATTGTGCATCTGTAAAAGTTTATGAGGGTTTTAGGTGCCAAGCCACATTTTTTCAGCCTCCTGAGGCACTGTTGCGCCTTCTTCACCACACTGTCTGTGTGGGTGGACCATTTCAGTTCATCAGTGATGTGTATGCCGAGGAACTTGAAGCTTCTCCTCCTTCTCCACTGTGGTCCCATCGATGTGGATAGGGGGGTGCTCTCTCTGCTGTTTCCTGAAGTCCACGATCATGTCCTTTGTTTTGTTGACTTTGAGTGGGAGGTCATTTTCCTGGCATCCCACTCCCAGAGCCCTCACCTCCTCCCTGTAGGCTGTCTCACTTTAGTTAGTATTCAAGCCAACTACTGTTGTGTCGTCTGAAAACTTGATGATTGAGTTGGAGGCATGCATGGCCTTGCAGTCATAGGTGAACAGGGAGTACAGGAGGGAGCTGCGCATGTACCTTTGTGGGGCCCCAGTGTTGAGGATCAGCGAAGTGGAGGTGTTGTTTCCTACCTTCACCATATGGGGGGCGGCCCGTCAGGAAATCCAGGACCCAGTTGCACAGGGCGGGGTTCAGACCCAGGGCCTCAAGCTTAATGATAAGCTTTGAGGGTACTATGGTGTTGAATGCTGAGCTATATTCAATGAACAGCGTTCTTACTTAGGTATTCCTCTTGTCCAGATGGGATTGTGCAGTGTGATGGCGATTGCATCGTCTGTGGATCTATTGGGGCGGTAAACAACTTGAAGTGGGTCTAGGGTGTCAGGTAAGGTAGGTGATATGATCCTTGACTCGTCTCTCAAAGCACTTCTCCCAAAGCACTTCATGATGACAGAAGTGAGTGCTACGGGGTGACAAAAAGCATGTGTGTCCATGTATGCTGATGATTCAACCATATATGCATCATCAACCACAGCTAAGGAAGTCACTGAAACCCTTATCAAGGAGTTGCAGTCTGTTTTGGAATGGATGGCCAGTAAAAACTGGTCCTGAGCATCTCTAGAACTTAGAGAATTGTATTGGGTACAAATCATGCCCTAAGATCTAGACCTCAGCTGAATCTGGTAATGAATAGTGTTGCTGTTGAACAAATTGAGGAGACTAAATTACTTGGTGTTACCTTAGATTGTAAACTGTCATGGTCAAAACATTCAATGGTTGTAAAGATGGGGAGAGGTCTGTAAGTAACAAAGAGATGCTCTGCTTTTTTGACACCACACTCCAAAAAGCGGGTCCTGCAGGCTCTAATTTTGTTTTATCTTGATTATTGTCCAGTCGTGTGGTCTAGTGCCGCAAGGAAAGACCTAGTTAGGCTGCAGCTGGCCCAGAACAGAGCGAACATGTCTTGCTCTTCATTGTAATAAGAGGGCTGATATAAATACTATGCATGCTAGTCTCTCTTGGCTAAGAGTTAAGGAGAGACTGACTTCATTACTTCTTCTTTTTTATAAGAAACATTAATGTGTTGAAAATCCCAAATTCTTTGCATAGTCAACTTACACACAGCTCTGACACAGCTCTGACACACACACTTACCGCACCAGCCACACCACCAGGGGTCTTTTCACAGTCCCCAAATCCACAACAAATTCAAGAAAGCTTACAGTATTATATAGAGCCATTATTGCATGGAACTCCGTTCCATCTCATATTGCTCAAATGAACAGCAAACCTGGTTTAAAAAAACAGATAAAGCAACACCTGACGGCACAACGCCTCTCCCCTATTTGACCTAGATAGTTTGTGTGTATGTATTGGTATGTAGGCTACGTGTGCCTTTGTTTAAATTGATGTAGCTCTGTCCTTTGAGTTGTTCTTGTTTATTCATTTTCGGTATTATGTCGTGTTTTGTGTGGACTCCTGGAAGAGTATCTGCTGCTTTTGCAGCTGCTAAAGGGGATCATAATAAAACACCAAAAAATACCAACTTTTGGTCTGACTTAGGACTGGATTCATTCTGTAGCGTCAGATCAGCGTTGCACCCTGATTTAAATTTAAAAGCAGTTTCTGCTTTCCCAGAGACTGCAGTCACTTAAACACTGCATATGTCCGCTCAATCGAAAATCACCTTTACATTTAAACCGAGCTACAATGCTGATCTTCGACACTACGGCTTGAGTCATCCCCTAGTGTTGATTCATTGTACTCTTTATAGCTGCGAAAAAGCTTGTCAGTAAGAATTTCACTGTATGGTTTACAGCTGTTGTATTCTGTCATGTGACAAACTTTGATTTGATTTGTGACACAGAGACACATACAATGTTTGAGGAGTGCTCCGAATTTTAAAAGTATGAAGTCAAAGGTCCAATATTCTAGAATGCGGCTGTGGGAATGAAGACACATTTTGGACTGATGAGCGCTTTAGGGTATATACTCCACCCTATGCACCACTCAGAAGCTAAACGTGGAAAGATGACACCAACTCAAAATCTTCCATCTCCATTACTGTCATCATCCCATGACTTCAAGACTAGTGACAATCTTAAATAGGGTGTAGGTAATAGCTACTTACCGAGTGGGTCATGTCGCAGCCCCAGTAAGACATATTCAAAAGCAACCAAGGTCCATGTTTTAACTCAACATGGTGGCATCGCTCTGGAAGGTGCATCAATGGAATGGGTGCCATTTCATCTATGAAAGAAAAAGAAGACAATCAAGTACATTTTGTAGCCAGTGATATGGCAACAGGGTCACACAATTCTGTACTAAAGGCCCAATCTGTAATTTTAACAGCCTGAGCAGGCCAGTTTGGTTACAGATGGGCTTCTTCTCTGCATTTGGTGCCTTATAGACACCTTGAAATCATTGCAAAGAGTTATATATTCTGGATCCAGGGCCATAGCCAGGGTCTGAGATTTAGTGAGGGGGGAGGGGGTGTAATCACTCAGATTCATAGGCAGATCTATGGGTGAAAGTATAAACAGACCATGAGAGCAACAGTTTTGAAGCTATACACATTGTTCACAAAAACTAATAAAAAAATGTGCTTAGATATAGGGTTATGATGGTGAAAGAAATTGTAAACTCGTAATGCATTTCTCAACTTTAGAATAAACATACAGTGCCTTGCGAAAGTATTCGGCCCCCTTGAACTTTGCGACCTTTTGCCACATTTCAGGCTTCAAACATAAAGATATAAAACTGTCTTTTTTTGTGAAGAATCAACAACAAGTGGGACACAATCATGAAGTGGAACGACATTTATTGGATATTTCAAACTTTTTTAACAAATCAAAAACTAAAAAATTGGGCGTGCAAAATTATTCAGCCCCTTTACTTTCAGTGCAGCAAACTCTCTCCAGAAGTTCAGTGAGGATCTCTGAATGATCCAATGTTGACCTAAATGCCTAATGATGATAAATACAATCCACCTGTGTGTAATCAAGTCTCCGTATAAATGCACCTGCACTGTGATAGTCTCAGAGGTCCGTTAAAAGCGCAGAGAGCATCATGAAGAACAAGCAACACACCAGGCAGGTCCGAGATACTGTTGTGAAGAAGTTTAAAGCCGGATTTGGATACAAAAAGATTTCCCAAGCTTTTAACATCCCAAGGAGCACTGTGCAAGCGATAATATTGAAATGGAAGGAGTATCAGACCACTGCAAATCTACCAAGACCTGGCCGTCCCTCTAAACTTTCAGCTCATACAAGGAGAAGACTGATCAGAGATGCAGCCAAGAGGCCTATGATCACTCTGGATGAACTGCAGAGATCTACAGCTGAGGTGGGAGACTCTGTCCATAGGACAACAATCAGTCGTATATTGCACAAATCTGGCCTTTATGGAAGAGTGGCAAGAAGAAAGCCATTTCTTAAAGATATCCATAAAAAGTGTTGTTTAAAGTTTGCCACAAGCCACCTGGGAGACACACCAAACATGTGGAAGAAGGTGCTCTGGTCAGATGAAACCAAAATTGAACTTTTTGGCAACAATGCAAAACGTTATGTTTGGCGTAAAAGCAACACAGCTCATCACCCTGAACACACCATCCCCACTGTCAAACATGGTGGTGGCAGCATCATGGTTTGGGCCTGCTTTTCTTCAGCAGGGACAGGGAAGATGGTTAAAATTGATGGGAAGATGGATGGAGCCAAATACAGGACCATTCTGGAAGAAAACCTGATGGAGACTGCAAAAGACCTGAGACTGGGTCTCAGATTTGTCTTCCAACAAGACAATGATCCAAAACATAGAGCAAAATCTACAATGGAATGGTTCAAAAATAAACATATCCAGGTGTTAGAATGGCCAAGTCAAAGTCCAGACCTGAATCCAATCGAGAATCTGTGGAAAGAACTGAAAACTGCTGTTCACAGATGCTCTCGATCCAACCTCACTGAGATCGAGCTGTTTTGCAAGGAGGAATGGGAAAAAATTTCAGTCTCTCGATGTGCAAAACTGATAGAGACATACCCCAAGCAACTTACAGCTGTAATCGCAGCAAAAGGTGGCGCTACAAAGTATTTACTTAAGGGGGCTGATCTGTTAAAAAAGTTAGAAATATCCAATAAACGTCGTTCCACTTCATGATTGTGTCCCACTTGTTGTTGATTCTTCACAAAAAAATACAGTTTTATATCTTTATGTTTGAAGCCTGAAATGTGGCAAAAGGTCGCAAAGTTCAAGGGGGCCGAATACTTTCGCAAGGCACTGTATATGGCTAAGCTCTATGCATGATGATGTTCTCCTATCTAACATACTGCTTGACTAGCGGATTGCAAGCAGGGATGACAACTGTAAGGCAAATTGATTTTCTGTTGAACCAAACACTGAAGGTCCTGGATAAAAAGCCTACTTGCACTAGTTTTTACCCCTGAGCTTGGACAATTATTACATTTCAGATGCACACCTCATTTTTAAGATACTGAATGACCGTGCCTCTCCACCAATAGTTTATTAATCAAAAGATAGTGTCAAGACTACAAAATCAACTTTAAATGTGAGTAGTGCCTTTCAGGCAGAACAAATTCAGATTATTTGCCTTTTCAGTTACAGCTACCCACTTTTAGAAGACCCTATTTGAAACTGATTCCTTAGCAAAAAAGCTCAAAATAGTTTGAAATCAAATAAATAATGTAATCATATTGTATGCGTTGCTTTATTTCTTCTCTGCATTTGGTGCCTCATAGACACCTTGAAATCATTGCAAAGGGATATATATATTCTGGATCCAGGGCCATAGCCAGGATCTGAGATATAGTGAGGTACAGTAAGTTGATCCCGACTGAGTAAAAAGAAATATAGACTGAGCAAAAATATGAACGCAACATGTAAAGTGTTGGTTCCATGTTTCATGAGCTGAAATAAAAGATTCCAGAAATGTTTCATACACAAAAAGAGCTTATTTTTCTCAAATGTTCTGCACATATTTTTTTACGGCCCTGTTAGTGAGCATTTCTCCTTTGCCAAGATAATCCATCCACCTGACAGGTGTGGTATATCAAGAAGCTGATTAAACAGCATGATCATTACATAGGTGCAACTTATGCTGGGGAGAATAAAAGGCCACTCTAAAATGTGCAGTTTTATCACACAAAGCAATGCCACAGATGTCTCAAGTTGAGGGAGTGCAATTGGCATGCTGACTGCAGGAATGTCCACCAGGGCTGTTGCCAGATAATTTAATGTTAATTTCTCTACCATAAGGCGCCTCTAACGTCGTTTTAGAGAGGCTGTCCAACCGGCCTCACAACTGAAGGCCAAGTGTATGAAGTTGTGTGGGCGAGAGGTTTGATGTCAACGTTGTGAACGGAGTGCCCCCCCCCCCCAAGCTACGGACAATGAACACAATTGCCTTTTATCCATGGCAATTTGAATGCACAGAGATGCCATGACGAGATCCTGAGACTCATTGGCGTGCCATTCATCCTCTGTCATCACCTCATGTTTCAGCATAATAATGCACTGCCCCATGTTGTAAGGATCTGTACACAACTCCTGAAAGCTGAAAATGTCCCTATTCTTCCATTGCCTGCATACTTACCAGGCATGTCACACGTCAGAATTTTGACGTCAACGACAGTGTGTTCAGGTCCAGCCAATATCCAGCAAATTCGCACAGCCATTGATGAGGAGTGGGACAACATTCCACAGGCCACAATCAACAGCCTGGATAACTCTATGTGAAGGAGATGTCACGCTGCATGAGACAAATGGTGGTCACTCCAGATACTGTCTGGTTTTCTGATCCACGACTCTACTTTTTTTTAAAGGTATCTCAAATCAAATCGAATTGTATTTGTCACATGCGCCGAATACAACAGTGAAATGCTTACTTACAAGCCCTTAACCAACAATGCAGTTAAGAAAATACCCCCAAAAAGTAAGAGATAAGAATAACAAATCATTAAAGAGCAGCAGTAAATAACAATAGCGGGGCTGTATACAGGGGGTACCGGTACAGAGTCAATGTTCAGGGGCACCGGTTTTGAGGTAATTGAGGTAATATGAGCATGTAGGTAGAGTTAATAAAGTGACTATGCATAGATAATAACAGAGAGTTGCAGCAGCGTAGAAGGGTGAGACAATGCAAATAGTCTGGGTAGCCATGTGATTAGATGTTCAGGAGTCTTATGGCTTGGGGGTAGAAGCTGTTTAGAAGCCTCTTGGACCTAGACTTGGCTCTCCGGTACCACTTGCCATGCAGTAGCAGAGAGAACAGTCTATAACTAGGGTGCCTGGAGTCATTGACAAGTCTTAGGGCCTTCCTCTGACACCGCCTGGTATAGAGGTCCTGGATGGCAGGAAGCTTGGCCCCGGTGATGTACTGGGCCGTTCACACTACCCTATGTAGGGCCTTGTGGTCGGAGGCCCAGCAGTTGCCATACCAGGCAGTGATGCAACCCGTCAGGATGCTCTCGATGGTGCAGCTGTAAAACCATTTGACAATCTGAGGACTCATGCCAAATCTTTCTCCTGAGGGGAAATAGGTTTTGTCATGCCCTCTTCACGTCTGTCTTGGTGTGCTTGGACCATGTTAGTTTGTTGGTGACGTGGACGCCAAGGAACTTGAAGCTCTCAACCTGATTCACTACAGCCCCGTTCTTGATCACTTTGAGGGAGAGGTTGTTGTCCTTGCACCACACGGTCAGGTCTCTTACCTTCTCCCTATAGGCTGTCTCATCGTTGTGTCATCGGCAAACTTAATGATGGTTTTGGAGATGTGCCTTGGTGCCGTCATGAGTGAACAGGGAGTACAGGAGGGGACTGAGCACACACCATTTAGAGGCCCCTGTGTTGAGGATCAATGTGGCAGATGTGTTGTTACCTACCCTTACCACCTGGGGGCGACCTGTCAGGAAGTCCAGGATCCAGTAGAGGGAGGTGTTTAGTCCCAGGGTCCTTAACTTAGTGATGAGCTTTGAGGGCACTATGGTGTTGAACGCTGATCTGTAGTCAATGAATAGCATTCTCACATAGTGTTCCTTTTGTCCAGGTGTGAAAGGGCAATGTGACGTACCATTGAGATTGTATCATCTGTGGATCTGTCTTTATTGCAGATATGCATCTTTTGGGGCGGAATACAAATTGGAGTGGGTCTAGGGTTTCTGGGATAATGGTGACCAACTATCTGTATTCCTAGTCATGTGAAATAAATATATTATACATTGAATAGATAGATAGATTCAATTGACTTTATTTCAATTGACTGATTTCCTTATATGAACTGTTGCGTTTATATTTTTGTTGAGTATATACACTACCGTTCAAAAGTTTGGGGTCATTTAGAAATGTCCTTGTATTTGAAAGAAAACCCTTTTTTTGTCCATTAAAATAACATCAAATTGATCAGAAATACAGTGTAGACATTGTTAATGTTGTAAATGACTATTGTAGCTGGAAACGGCTGATTTTTTAAATGGAATATCTACGTAGGCGTAGAGAGGCCCATTATCAGCAACCATCACTCCTGTGTTCCAATGTTATTGATGTTATTTTAATGGACAACAAATGTGCTTTTCTTTAAATAACAAGGACATTTCTAAGTGACCCCAAACTTTTGAACGGTAGTGTAAAAATATTTATTGTATCATTATTATTATTTTTTTTACAGAGTTCCGGACCTCGGTGTCCTCATGTAGCTACGGTCATGTCTGTTTCTACTAGCAGTCTTGTTAAATCCAGCAACATTACACTTCAATATTGTGTGAGTTGTTGATTGTGTACTGTCCCTGTTTAAATTATATTGTGGAGCCTCTTGGTTGATTCCTCACAGTAATGAGACAAAAAAATACCATGATTTTGGAGATTTTCATGAAAAAATTATCCATAGAATGGTCTTTTGGAGGAAGGATTGTTGACATTTGACATTTCTTTCTAAAATGATAATTGAGAAATTATTTATTGAAGTTGAAATATTTACCCAGGCCTCCTTTAACAAACATAATGTTTGTCTGTATTAGTACAGATGAGTAGTATTTTGATTTTAATATAAATTTTCTTACATTAATTGAATGTAAACATGAATATAGAAAAACTGTTCAATATATTGTTGAACATAATATACTTTACTAGGGGCATATCAAAGTTCCAGAGTGGCATCTCTATAGTTTTAAAGCAATGGCCCATTTCATACAGAGACATTGACATGGTAGGCAATGTAACCAATCACAGCCCTCCTTTTACTTGTATCATTGCACATCCTGCAAATCACCAGCAGAAGGCGACCATTTTGAATCCAATTTCACATTCACTGTTGGTAATGCTTGAAAATGGGATCATATCTCTAAAAATAGCAGAGATCCCTCTCTGAAACTTTTATATGCCTGTAGAGTATATTATTTTTAAGAAATTAAGAAATTATAAAAATACTACTTATATTATAAAGCAAGCGGTAAAGCTTCAAGGTATTAATAAGCAATTAAAAATGTTTCTAGTCAATAAAAATATTGCGTTTTTTACCTACCTTCTACGAAATAGAGCTCAGCCTGCCGAATCATTGAAAACCGGATGGAGAGATGTGCATTGCCACAGTGATACAAAGGCTGGTTGACATGAGACTGCCTTCCACTTTTAGGACTCTTCTGAAAAACTAAAACATGAAAAAATAAAACATTTCTTTACATGTGGAAAGACATTATTTGAAAAAGGTATATGGGAAATTAACACTACATTTTCTATGAGGGGTGAGGGTGGGATAATTAGGAGGTTGATCCTTTATATGGTTTGATAGCTGATAAATATGACAAATATAGATTTTGTACATATTTTAGGTTTAATATGAGAAGAAAACCCATGTTTTGTCCAGACTTTCAATAATATGTCTGGGCTAGGTGACTATGCAAAAAAACCAGTTTGAAACCATACATAACTTAAAACAGACAATTTTGTGTAGTTTAAATCTTAAATTGGACACCTTCACTCTGCACATGATCAAGTAACATATGTCTAATAGAGGCCTACTAAATAGATGGTGTAGCCTAGCCTACTTTACAAATCAATGACAGTTGCCGGCACATTCTTACCTTTGAGGTATTTCCAAACACGTGGGTCAATGGCCATTTCACTTCCCAGGTCATTTGATGGTACAGAAGCTTCAGCATTAGAATCATGACCATCATATGCCAGACCTTTACTGGTAAAACCTTGGTTGGCCTCACCCGCATTAAAGTTGCCTTTTCCAGTGTTGAGCTGGGCTAGTGTTAGACCAATATAAACCCAAGCCATCAATGAAAGTGCATTTAACGATACGTTTGAGCCCCACGCCATTTTCGCAAAGGAACATGAAGATCAAGGTCACAATATCTTTACCTGGAGTTGAAATCAACTTGTAATAGGAATTTCTAGGTCAACAAAAGAGAAGAGCAGTCACAGACATAGTCAATCAAAAAGTCAATCCGCTTTATTACAAGTTGCAACAGGCAGACACCTCCCAGCACAGAAGCAGAGAAAATGTCTAACTGGCCTCTTTGAAACAGGCCCTTTATATCCTAATCAGACAGCACCAAATGTTCTGTAAACACCAGTCCAAGAGGCTTGTATGAAGTCCAAACAAAACGGCAGTTACTTTGTCAGCTGCTACAGAATCACACAATGTCATCAATTCAATACAACAGTGAATAATCAGTGTATCCTCTGTCCTTGTACTTGGACCTCCAGTCTGGCGTCAATCACTATCAACAGATATTAGAATAATCTGTAAGTTTCAGTATCAAGTCTAGTGACCATCAACCCACACCTTACATGTCACAAATAGAACATTGGAAATCATGTGTATTAAATAAATGAAAAAATATCTAAATATGCTAAACATTGTGTTAATAACTCTAAATTGAATATGAACTTTAAGTGAGCATCGTGCAGCCATCACCTGGCTAGTTGGAGACACTATTTTTCAACCAATCATTAAGGTGTTTTTGTTACCCCGAAGATGTTTTATTTTACCTTTATTTAACTAGGCAAGTCAGTTAAGAACAAATTCTTATTTTCAATGACGGCCTAGGAACAGTGGGTTAACTGCCTGTTCAGGGGCAGAACGACAGATTTGTACCTTGTCAGCTCGGGTATTTGAATTTGCTACCTTTCGGTTACTAGTCCAACACTCTAACCACTAGGCTACCCTGCCGCCCCGATGTGTCCAAAGACTTGATTGAAACAGGAACCAACTTTGAAGCTCTCTCACCAATTGATACTATAATGTACACTGGATTGGATTCATATGTATTTCAACATTACAAAGAAAAACATTTATACATCAAATCAAATTTTATTTGTCACATACACATGGTTAGCAGATGTTAATGTGAGTGTAGTGAAATGCTTGCACATTTTGTGGCATTGATGAATAAATACTTTTATATTTACTTAAAGTCATATGTTTATGTTATGTATAAAATATAAAACATTTGTTTGTCGTTCAAAGCATATTCCTAGTAATAAATTAAGATAATGGATTAAGTGCTATTGCAATATCAGATGTCCCATTTGTTTACTGTTTAGGCATTAAGCTTTACATCTCTCATATCTTTTTTGTTTTCATTTTCTTTATTTTTTTCTTCATTACCAACCCTTAAGTTTGAAATTGGTTACTTATTGTATATTTAACTTTATTATTATGATAGTGCAGGGTAGGGGAACCGGGGAGAGGGGCCTTGGGGGGCAGGAAACAGGGGAAGGGGCTTATCACTAGATCCGCCAAGATGGTGAATCTGACATGTTCAATTTTGTCATTTCAATAACTTAATTTCAATAAAAACCTTGAACCCACCTGTACCTGACTTTTCCTAAATATGTGTATTTAACACTCTAGCAGTACTTTCACACAAATATCATAAAAGAAAAAATGTTGGGATAATTTCCTCCTCAAAGTGCCATGATGGTATGACCGTGTGCATATATACAGTAGAATAGCAGGGCCTCGGAGAGTTCCAATAGCCACCAGTCTAATAAATCAATTTAACTACAAAAGCCTGGTCTCATTGAAGCCCCCTTCGTGTCAATGTAATTTAGCTGTGTTTTTGAAGGTGTTAGGTAACATTAGAATAAGAAATGGTATTATTTAAAAGAACAACATTTTCATCAGTTTATATTACTGTTGGCTATACTATAGGTAAAATATATTACTATGTAACAAAAAGTGTGTATGATGAAACACAGTAAAAGCTTATTTTTATAAAAACAAAATAAATAAAAATACCCAAAACGTGCCAAGCTGTCAGAATGGTGGTGTATGCAGTCAGGCGCAGGAGAGCAGAGAATTGAGAGCAACGTAACTATACTCAGAATAATGAATGGTGCACGGTAAAACAATACACTTGCCCAAACACAAACACACGAACATCAACATTTACGCACGGGCAAGAAACAGCACCCGTCGAAATAACCAGTCACCAACATTACGGAACATGACATAAAACAATCCCGCACAACAACATGGGGGAAACAGAAGGTTAAATACATGAACAATAATTAGGGGAATGAAAAACAGGTGTGTAGAAACAAAGACAAAACAAATGGAAAATGATAGTGGATCGGCGATGGCTAGTAGACCGGCGACGCCGACCGCCGAGCACCGCCCGAACAAGGAGAGGAACCAACTTGGGCTGTAGTCGTGACAGTACCCCCCCTCCCCCCTTGACGCGCGGCTCCAGCAGCGCGCCGACGCCGGCCTCGGGGACGACCTGGAGGACGAGGTGCAGGGCAATCCGGATGGAGACGGTGGTACTCCCACAGCATCGAAGGGCCTAACATGTCCTCCACCGGCACCCAGCATCTCTCCTTCGGACCTCACCCCTCTCACTCCACGAGGTACTGAAGGCCCCTCGCCCGACGCCTCGAGTCCAGGATGGACTGAACAGCATATGCCGGAGCACCCTCGATGTCCAGAGGGGGGTGGTGGAACCTCCCGCACCTCAGATTCCTGGAGCGGACCAGCCACCACCGGTCTGAGGAGAGACACATGAAACGAGGGGTTAATACGGTAATCGGGAGGAAGCTGTAGCCTGTAACACACTTTGTTTATTCTCCTCAGGACTTTGAATGGCCCCACAAACCGCTGACCCAGCTTCCGCCAGGGCAGGCAGAGGAGCAAGTTTCGGGTCGAGAGTGAGACTGTGCAAACACCGGGGCCTCACTATGGTGGCGGTCTGCGCCAGCCTTCTGTCGCCTCACGGCCCGCTGAAGGTGCATATGAGCGGCGTCCCATGTCTCCTCTGAGCGCCTAAACCATTCGCCCACTGCAGGAGGCTTGATCTGGCTCTGATGCCACGGCGCCAGAACCAGCTGGTACCCCAGTACACACTGGAAGGGGGAGAGGTTAGTGGAAGAGTGGTGGAGCGAGTTTTGGGCCATCTCTGCCCAGGGTATGAACGCCGCCCACTCCCCCGGCCGGTCCTTGCAATAGGACCGCAGAAACCTACCCACATCCTGGTTTACTCTCTCCACCTGCCTGTTACTTTCGGGGTGAAAACCTGAGGTAAGGCTGACCGAGACCCCCAGACTTTCCAAGAACTCCCTCCAGACCCTTGACGTGAACTGGGGACCTTGATCAGATGTCCTCAGGCACACCGTAGTGCCGGAAGACGTGTGTGAACAGAGCCTCCACAGTCTGTAGGGCTGTAGGGAGACCGGGCAAAGGGAGGAGACGGCAGGACTTAGAAAACCGATCCACAACGACCAGGATCGTGGTGTTACCCTGTGAGGGAGGAAGATCCGTTAGGAAGTCCCCCGACAGGTGCGACCACGGCCGTTGTGGAACTGTGCAGGTGCCTAGGGGCCTTGCACTGAGCGCACACCGAGCAGGAGGAAACATAAACCCTCACGTCCTTAGCTAAGGTGGGCCACCAGTACTTCCCACTAAGACAGCGCACTGTCCGACCGATGCCCGGATGACCAGAGTCTGACGTGTGGGCCCAATAGATCAAACGGTCGCGGACAGCAGACAGAACGTACAGACGCCCAGCTGGACACTGGAGGGGAGTGGGCTCTGCACGTAATGCCCGCTCAATGTCCGCATCCAGCTCCCACACTACCGGTGCCACCAGGCAAGAGGCCGGGAGTATGGGAGTGTGATCCATGGACCACTCCTCTGTGTCATACATCCGGAACAGTGCGTCTGCCTTAGCATTCTGGGAACCTGGTCTGTAGGACACGGTGAAGACAAAACGGGTGAAGAACATGGCCCACCTTGCCTGGCGAGGGTCCAGTCTCCTTGCCGCCCAGATGTACTCCAAATTGCAGTGGTCAGTCCAGATGAGAAAAGGGTGTCTAGCCCCCTCAAGCCAATGTCTCCATGCATTCAAGGCCTTGACAGCAGCCAACAACTCCCGGTCCCCCACATCAGTTTCGCTCTGCCAGGCTGAGCTTCTTCGAAAAGAAGGCACAGGGGCAGAGCTTTGGTGGCGTACCCGAGCGCTGAGAGAGCGTCCACCTCCACTATGAACGCCAAAGAGGGATCCGGATGCGCCAGCATGGGAGCCGAGGTAAACAAAGCCCTCAGGCGACCAAAAGCCCTCAGCCGATCACTGCAAACTCACCGATCCCCCCTTCAGCAGTGAGGTAATAGGAGCCGCTACCTGACCAAAGCTCCGGTAGTAATTGGCAAACCCTAGAAACCGCTGCATTTCCTTTACTGTGGTGGGAGTCGGCCAATTACGCACGGCTGAAATGCGGTCACTCTCAATCTCCACCCCTGATGTGGAAATGCGATACCCTAGGAAGGAGACAGCCTCCTGGAAGAACAGGCATTTCTCAGCCTTGATGTACAGGTCATGCTCCAACAGTCATCCAAGAACCCTGCACACCAGGGACACATGCTGGGAACGTGTAGCAGAATATATCAGAATGTCATCGATATACACCACTACACCCTGCCTGTGCAAGTCCCTGAAAATCTTGTCTACAAAGGATTGGAAGACTGATGGAGCATTCATCAACCCATACGGCATGATGAGGTACTCATAATGGCCTGATGTGGTACTAAACTCCGTCTTCCACTCGTCTCTCTCCCGGATACGCACCAGGTTGTTCGCGCTCCTGAGATCCAGTTTAGTGAAGAAGCACGCCCCGTGCATTGACTAACTTGCCGTGGCGATAAGAGGTAGCGGGTAACTGTACCTCACCGTGATTTGATTGAGACCTCGATAGTCAATGCACGGGCGCAGACCTCCATCCATCCATTCTTTACAAAAAATAAACTCGAGGAGGCAGGTGAAGTGGAGGGCCGAATGTACCCCTACCCCAAAGATTCGGAGACATATGTTTCCATAGCCGCCGTCTCCTCTTGCGACAGGTGATACACGTGACTCCTGGGAAGTGCTGCGTCTACCAGAAGATTTATCGCACAACCCCCCCGTTGATGGGGTGGTAATTGAGTCACCTTCTTTTTACAGAAGGTGATAGTCAAATCGGGGGATGCGCACGGTGGAGACCTCGTCTGGACTTTCCATACCTGAAGGGAACATTTTGACATTTGCTGTATGGTTGATGAGAAACTCCACATTGAAAATGTACGGCCCCTTAGACGCCGGGCCGTGACGGGGGCCAGGTCTTCCGCGAAGTCATCGAACGAAGTCGTTCGGACATTCGGGTTTCCGTTTTATAAAATGTTCAAATTTGTCATTTTTCTGCTGTCCTGGTAAATCCCACCAGAGGGCGAATGGAATCATATTACAAATGTACAAAACATCACCAATCACGACGTGGCCTTTTGTCCTAAACGGAAAAGACTTCGAAGACGAAACTTGGTGAGCATAGGTTCGGGCAGTTGGCCCGAACCTACCTAGCTTTTTGAGTTATGGCCATTTTTCTGGGACTAAAGGTCAAAAGTGAAAATAGAGCGCTAATTTGACCGCCTCACGTCAAAGTATGTGAACCTACGGTGTCAGGAAAAAAAGAACCAGCCATTTATCTATCGTAATTTAAGAGAAATCATACAATGTACAATTGGTTAAGTACAATTTAAGTTACAGATCCAGTTGCAGCGTGTTCAGATAAAACAAATTTAAAGTGGGTTTCAGAGCTCTGCGAGATTTCTGTGATTTTCTGAAATAACACACACTCATTCAACCCTCTGTAAATAAGTCAGTTCTTAACGTAAAGACTTAAAACTCAGCATTCTGTAAAAGCATACCCCAATCAGGATATGTGTTCACGTATAGCTTTCTGTGCCAACCGGAAGTAACTGAAAATGGTGTCATAGGGGCTGTTTCGAAAGGGTTAAACAGATCAGATATTTTCAAAACAACATGTGTGATTAGGCAACCCTCATGAACTGTAAATCAGTCATTTCTCCCAACAGATGTAAAAGAAAAGAACACACACACACCAAGGATGGAGTGACAAAGTGTGGTGCTTAAAGACACTCAGAGCCTGCAATGGCATTACCATAATCTCTAGGCTGTGCCGAGTTCAACGAGATGCCCCGCTTGACCGTAGCTCGCTCAGTCTGAGCACAGCGACCGCGAAGGCCCAAAATGAAGCCTGGCCCTAAATTTCAGGTGCTTTTGGGTGACAGTGGGAGAACCGTTAGGGTGAGAAGCACAATTCGACCTCAGGAACTTTCCTGAGGTCCTCCAGATCTGTGCAAGCCTAACCTTGACCGTGTGGCATTAACCCTTAACAGTTAAAAGGTGTTTACATCAAACAGTTTGCATTGACTTCACTCCCCATGGGAATACATTGCCTGCACCCCTAAATTCAACCTGAAACCTATGTAGGTTATTAATGCCTTATGAACCTGTCTTTGATGACAACTCATCAGGCCACTATGAGGTGGTTGATTCTAAGCTTCCTGGAGCAACCGGAAGTGGTTAAATTCACCCTAAAGGTGTTTTGATATTCATAACCTATTCATTTTAACCTATTCATTTGTGAAAATCACTGCATTCAACCCTGTGTAGATCAGTCAATTCTTAACATAAAGACTTAAAAGTTGTGTGCCAACCGGAAGTGCCTTTTTTTATTGAAAGAATTTCAAAAAACGGTCCAGAAAGCACTTTTTTAAAGGGGTGATAAGTTTTAGAAAAAACATTAAAAATTTCTAAATTTTACACTTGGGTCTTGACTTATGTTACATTTGCAATATGAAAATTTACAGTGGAGTGCACTCGCCATCTATTGGATTATTGCAGTGTTACACTTGGCATTTGCCATATGGCATTTGCAATCAGTTTTGAATTAAACAACATACAATTGAGTGGTATTGTACATTGTGTATATGTTTCGTATGGTGCCAATAACATCCCATTCATTCTTGTCCATTTCAGGGGGGAGTTCCCTTATACCGTAGTAGCACCGACGGAAACCCCTAAACATCTCCCCGAACACTTTCATGACCACGCTGTGAGAGCCCTCTGTTGCTACTTAATAGTGGGGTCATAACAGGCCAACCAGGGTAGGCCCAGCACCATGGGAAACGCAGGAGAATCAATAAGGAAGAGACTGATTCTCTCCTTGTGACGATCCTGCGTAACCATGCCCAGTGAAGCGGAGGCCTCCCTAATTAGCCCTGACCCTAATGGTCGACTCTCTAGGGCGTGCACAGGGAAGGGCATGTCCACAGGAACAATGGGGGATCTCTAAACTATGGGCAAATGGTCTGTCAATACAATTCCCAGCTGCACCTGAATCTACGAGCACCTTATGCTGGGAATGCGGGGAAAAATCATAAAAATTAATAAACAAAAACATGTGAGCAACTGTGGGCTCTGGGTGAGCCTGGTGCCGACTCACCTGGGGTGACTCGAGAATGGGCCCTGATCACTATTGTTGAGGCCTGCTGCCTCAACTCCCAGAGGAACCTCCCCAGCACCGACCGGCAGTGTGCCCTCTGCGACCACAGATGGTGCATGGAACGGCCCCTCCTCCAGTCGGCCTAAGTGCAGCACCTCCCAGCTCCATGGGCATTGCAGCGGTGGTACTGTGGGATGGAATCAACAGACCCCAACCTGGACGTCCGCGGGTAGCCAGCAGGTCATCCAACCGGATGGACATGTCTACCAGCTGCTCAAGGTTAGTGTGGTGTCCATGCAGGCCAACTCCCTACGGACGTCCTCACGCAAACTACAACGGTAGTGATCGATCAGGGCCCTGTCGTTCTATCCCGCGCTGGTGGCCAGGGTCCGAAAGTCCAACACAAACTGCTGTGTGCCCCTCGTCCCCTGCCTAAGGTGAAAAAGCCATTCACCCGCCGCTCTACCCTCAGGTGGGTGGTCGAAAACTGCCCGGAAGTGTCGGGTGAACTCCTCTAATTGGTCCAACACCGCTTCTCCTTCCCCCCATACGGCATTGGCCCACTCCAGGGCTTTCCCTAAGAGACAGGAGAAAAGGGTGGACACGCTCTCACGGCCCGAGGGAGCCGGGTGAATGGTTGCCAGGTAAAGCTCAAGCTGGAGTAGGAACCCCTGACATCCCAAAGCCGTCCCATCATACTCCCTCGGAAGAGCGAGACGAATCCCACTGGGACCAGGTGAAGGAGGGGTGGGTAGTGGTGCCATTGGTGGTGTATCAATACAATAGAATGGCCTTCACTGTGCCGACCCTGTTCTTCATTCACAATTGGTGATTACATAATTATGTATCGTTCGCTTCCCTTCACTTATCAACTCACCCATTCTCCCCTTTATCCCCCATCATACTTTACTTCCTTTATGTCATCTGTTGTTATATGTGTGAAATGTGTTTCTGTATAGTTTAGGTTCAGTTGAGGCAATTATCGGTGTGATTATCACCTGGGCATGACACATTCAACAAAAAAATCGAAGTAGCAGAGCAGGCCGGGGAAAAAAGGCATGTTCTGGTCACAACTCCAGTTCTGTTTGAGATATTGAGATTCTAATAATGACAGTGTGTTACGTATATAGACTTATGTAGGAAAAGTCAAGGAGTAGGGGGACATGACTTAAAAAATGGAAGCGTAATTAAACATTTAAATTCGTTTTGAGTAACCATGATGCTCTCTGTCTTTCTAGTGTTAATATACACAATCTCAAATAAATTAATTAATATTTTGTTAGGAAGGTCATGAAAAACATGATACAAGGCAATGTATTTCAAAAGAACAGGATAGCATGTTTTGAGTTGTATTTATCTGTGCTTAGTAGCCAAGGCTATGGCTGGGCCATGCCAATCTATGGCTGCCCATGCCAATGAAATAAACTTGTTCATTTAGCAGACATCACAGGGCCCTGCCCTACCTCAGTCAGCACACATACTTTACAGTAAGAATATAATGGAATTTCCAGAATGGCTATTGCTGATTGTCACCAGTAGCCTACTCACATGAGGAATGCATGGAGCCATGGGAAAATGTTATATTTTGAAACAGAGACCATCTCTGCAATTTGTACAGTTGTTTGGCAAAAATAGGTTCATTCGAAACCTTGGAATCTGCACTTTCTGATAGGATATAGCAATCAAAAGGTCTGGCTTGCATGGACCTCTGTAGGACACTGTCAATGCATGCAGCGTAGGTCATCAGTCTCTGTTTTGGATCAGATGGCAAGGCTGTACTAGGTAAAAGGAGGAACAGTGACAGGAGGAACTCGCCGCTGGCCTGTTGCTGTGTTCTACAACATATTTGACTTGAGCACGGCTCCCGGGGAGGAGAAACTGCGGGGAGGAAGGAGAAACAGCTCCCGGGGAGGAGAAACTGCGGGGAGGAAGGAGAAACTGCGGGGAGGAAGGAGAAACAGCTCCCGGGGAGGAGAAACTGCGGGGAGGAAGGAGAAACAGCCCCCGGGGAGGAGAAACTGCGGGGAGGAAGGAGAAACAGCCCCCGGGGAGGAGAAACTGCGGGGAGGAAGGAGAAACAGCTCCCGGGGAGGAGAAACTGCGGGGAGGAAGGAGAAACAGCTCCCGGGGAGGAGAAACTGCAGGGAGGAAGGAGAAACAGCTCCCGGGGAGGAGAAACTGCAGGGAGGAAGGAGAAACAGCTCCCGGGGAGGAGAAACTGCGGGGAGGAAGGAGAAACAGCTCCCGGGGAGGAGAAACTGCGGGGAGGAAGGAGAAACAGCTCCCGGGGAGGAGAAACTGCGGGGAGGAAGGAGAAACAGCCCCCAGGGAGGAGAAACTGCAGGGAGGAAGGAGAAACCGCTCCCGGGGAGGAGAAACTGCAGGGAGGAAGGAGAAACAGCTCCCTGGGAGGAGAAAAAGGTGGGCAGATGCACTCGGAACAAAACCTATGACCCCTGTTTCAGCTGTAAGCGACTTGTTTGTAGGAAGTGTTGCAATCAAGTGAAAGTGACAAAGGTTTGTGGTGACTAAGGATAAACGATAACAGCAACAAACAAAAAAATCATATGACACTTACTGTATATCCATTATAATGCCATTATTGCTTTTGTGCTGATCTTCACTATTCACAAGCACGCTTGGCATGTTTTGGGTATTTTTATTTATTTTGAATGTTACCTAACAACATTACCTATCAACACTAAAGATAACAATTACATTTTAGAAAAACAATGGCAACTATCTATTCTCTCGTGGAATTTGAAAGGCAATAATAGTCATATCAAACATTCCAGCTATCTTGATATTCTAGTCTTCTTTATTTGACAAATTATAATATTGTCACCCATCAGACTATTGTCAATTTAATCTTGTCTTTATGCCACATCTATTATTATTATGTCAGAAATTGTACCATGCTCCTAATTAAACCAAGCTCAGCACATGTCAGCACGTCACAAGTGATTTAAAGTTAAATATTCAAATCTTTCTCTGGTACCAGGTTAGATTAGTAAGCCTATGTCCCTTAATGAACTACATGATTCCCACAACTATTCTCCGTGCTCTTCCTGTGTTGCTGCATGAGGAAGTCTCCGTATTTTTCAAAACATGATAGGTAGGTTTCCTGTCATTCTGGTTATTTTGTATTATTGTGCCCATTCCCAATCAACCCACCCTAGCTCCTGAGGTGATCTAAGAGGACTAAATGGGTGAGTATGGTCTATCTAGCCAACCATAGGTCCGCATAGATATATTGCTAAATAACATGTCGGTCTAGTATTCTCATCTGAAGTCCATTGTGTATTTCAGGTGCAGGATGCAGATGAGCCAGAGCTTGGTGACTCACCTGTAGCCCTGCTGACAATCGTTGGTGACAACACTGAAAATCCAACCCACTACATTCCGGTCAAGATCTGTCTTCCTGGAGAGTGAAGTTGTGGTAATTGACCCCCCCAGACTGACGGATGCTTTCCTGGTAATGTTTGGTCTGATCTATGCTCTACATCTCAGTTATCCGAAAGAACTGTCCAACACGTTCGAGTTCATTCATAAAATCCTGCTAGGTTTGGGAAACTGAAGCCAAGGCTACAGGCTCGGAAGAATGATATGATGATACATGTGACCAAATGCCTACCACAAGCTGATAATGCTTTGTTATTGTTTCAACTAAACAAGATGTGGCTTAAGGTTGGAGTCTTACTTCTTAATGACATTGTGTTGGATTCTGTAAGAAGTGTTATGCTGAGCTGCTAGAATACAGTGCAAAAGATTGTCAGAGTATTTGGTTTGAAGTCAGAACAGAATCTTACAGGCTACCTACCACAAGTGTTTTAAAAGGGATTTTCCCTGAACTATGCAGGTGGAATTTGCATAGGATTATATTGTTGCAACTTTACTTTTTTGTATGAAAACATACACTCCTGAGTATTCACCTGTACAATTATATTTATTTTATGTTTTTGTTTCCATAGCATTTTGTTTTTTAGTAAGCTGGATTATCAGCTAAAGCTGACATCTTTTGAGAAACTATCCCATGGTAATGTCACGTCCTGACCTTAGTTCCTTTTTTTTGTCTCTATTTTAGTTTGGTCAGGGCGTGAGTTGGGGTGGGCATTCTGTTTGTTCTGTGTGTATTAGTTCTATGTGTTTGGCCTGGTATGGTTCCCAATCAAAGGCAGCTGTCAATCGTTGTCTCTGATTGAGAACCATACTTAGGTAGCCTGTTCCCACCCAGCCTGTGTTTGTGGGTAGTTGTTTTCACCATACGGAACTGTTTCGATTTTCATTTCTTTCACTTTGTTATTTTGTGTTCAGTTGTAAATTTGTAAATAAATTTAACGTGGACACGTACCACGCTGCATTTTGGTCTGATCTTGACTACTCTTCCTCAGACGAAGAGGAGAATCATTACAGGTAATGCCAGTACAGTATGTTTTAGACTTAGAGTAACCTGGACACACAACGGTGTATGTTTGAATACTTTAAATTCAAGAACTGTTTAATAACACTGATATTCTAAGCAAAATCTCCAAATACTGAGCCAAGTCACTACATGCCTGCAAAGAGTTTAGCCTGAGAACAAAAGCCAGCCATGACTTTAATGTACAAAATGTTGTGCAAAGTGATAGTCGCATCACTGCAGTATTACACCCCATCACAGGTTTTTGATGATATTATGGAAGGTATTGTGCCTGTTGAGCTCTCAATTGATATTGGAATTTCAGTTTACGTTGAATAATAAACTGTTTTATGATTTAGGAAAGGAACCCCAAAAGACACTTGCTCTTACCCCCTAATTATCATTAAAGGAGTACCTCCACCAGGGTTGAGGTCAATTCCATTTAAATTAATTTCAAACATTAATATAAAACATGCCAACAAATGAAACTTATTGTGAGAGTGACGGATGTAATGATGAAGTGAGACTATTGGATTATTGTTTACATTCTTTAATTCAAATTCTCTATATACACACACAACGGTTTGAAAAAACGAACCCAATATGAATGAAAAGATCCAAGGAAGTGTGATCCAAAAGGGGAATGTTAGTTGGTTGTATCTACCCAGTGAAAAACATAACCACATTTATAAACTTGGCTTTGTATTTTGTACTCATTGACTCCCTACTCTTAAGCAAGAGGGTTGAGCTAATTTCATCCTCCATGGTCTTATTAATAACTTAAATGGATGAAGTTTTGACCAGTTCAAACCAGGCTAAAACTCTCCCCCAAAAGAGAGTCTTTAATCAACAGGCTTGAATTGCCCCTTCAGGTTAGAATGGGGTTGACAACATCAAAAAGAGTCAAACTGGGCACGTTTGAGGGTTAAGTGAAACCCATTCACTTAACCCTCCATTAGAGTAGAGTTCTTCGAGAAAAGGCCCTGCATGTACAGTGGGGTACGGAATGATTAATTATCTTGATTAAAGATGAGCATTAACACTATAAAATAATTAATACAAATATTGAGCTATTTTGTATGCTCCAAAAGAATTGCAACATATTATGCTAATACAATTCCTCAGGGAAAGTGTTTGACAAGTAATAAAAAAATCATCTCTAAAATATAGGTCAAAATTATTGGATGCCCTGTTTTCAATACTTCAGCACCCTCCCATTGTGAGCATAATGACACTGAGCCTTTTATCTAAAATGTTTTACGATATTGGAGAACACATTGGGAGGAGCTTTAGACCATTCTTCCATACAGAATATTTCCAGAACCTTTATCCTTTGTCAGTGCTTATGGACTGCCCTCTTCAATTCAGGTTTAAGTCCGGAGACAGAAATGGCCATTGCAAAATTTAGATTTTGTGGTAAATTAACAATTTATTCAAATGTAATCAAAGTTTATTGGTCACATACACATATTTATCAGAAGTTATTGCGGGTGTAGTGAAATGCTTGTGTTCCTAACTCCAACAGTGCAGTAACATCTAACAATACACACATCTAAAAAGTAAATGGATTGTTTGTGGATTGTGATGTGTTCTTGGGGTTTTTGTCTTGCTGGAAGAATCAATTGAAGCCAAGTTTACACCTCCTGGCAGAGGCAACCAGGTTTTTGGCTAAAATGTCCTGGTACTTGGTAGTTCATGATATTGTTGACCTTAAGGCCCCAGGACCAGTGGAAGCAAAATAGCCCCATAACATAAAAGATCCACCACCATATTTTACAATAGGGATGAGGTATTTTCTGCATATGCATTGTTCTTTTGAAGGCTATTTTCTTCTGACCATAGCACCACCTGGAGTTTGCTAAACAGCATATGCATTTAGATTGGAACAGGTGCTATGGTCATATGACATGAACATTTTATAATAAAAATAATATCACCCGGGAATACACTGGGTATGTACGAAACCTCTCCTTCAGCTCTCCTCTCCTTCTTTCCTTTCCATCTCAGCTCATCCTCCACTCTCACCCCAATCTAGTTTAAGTCACCTTTTCTGTTGGCATCAACGAGTCCATCTACCCTCCTCCCACCCTAGATTCCTAGCATGTCTGCACTATGGGAGCATGCAGCCCCCTCAACTGAAGACTCTGGAACAGAGAGACAGGGAGAGTTCAGAACCAAAACACACTGCGATCTTGGAAATCACACAACTCATATTACAAATCCTATTTCAAACACACAACTCAAATTACAAATCCTATTTCAAACACACAAATATAAAGAGCATTTGTTTTTACAACTCAGTAGATGACCTAATGACACAAGTAACACAAGTTGGCCAAAGGAGAGGTAAACTATTGCTTCAACACAGATGCCAACAAGCAGGGTTGGGGAGTAACTGATTACATTATACAGATTACATGATTAGTGTAGTGTTTCATTACCAGCAAAATATTGTAATCAGATTAGATACTTTTTTTTAAACTAGATTACTTCTATGATTACTTTTACATTCAGAAAGTATGTTTGCGAAAAACAACATTGACACTTTTTTTCTCAATGGCATTAAATTCAGCATTGAATTAAGTTTGTTCCACCTGAGCGAGTATGACCACAGGTTAGAGACTTATGATGACACACCAATGTGTTTGATGGATCTTTTTTGTCTTATTCTAATGCCTCTTAAGGTGAAAGTAATCCAAAAGTAACTGAAAGTAATCAGATTACAATACTGTAGTTTTGGGGATAGCCTCATCTCCGAGGAATAATCCTTGGAGCCAGATGATATGATGGCAGGTAGCCAGTCCTATGGGTGGGCAACTGGCATCGAGACCCCCAAAAAATAAGTATAAGTTACTCACCAGGAAGAAAGGATTCAAAGAAGTGACAGTATAAGTAAATATTGAAGACAATGATTCATTATATGTAAAAGAGATGCATGTGAAGAATATATTTAAAAAATAGAATCGCTGTAATTGAAAGTATGAAATAGATTTTTCAATAATGCATGGCGGACTGAGCGCAGGAGTCAAAACATTATCTAATGTGTTTGGTTGCAATGAAAGTTCTGCTTGTACGTTGACCCAACTACTCATGCCATGATGCAATATGTACAATTAAAAACGAGACGCTAGCAGGGCGTTTGAACCCAATCATGCCTGCTGAAATGCAAGAAGATACGGCACATGCCAGATGTGCACACATCCAATGCAGGCCTGCTGAGGGTCAAGCCCTTGTTACATTTGAGGATGTAATATAAATTAGATAACCATCAAACAGTTACAGTTGAAGTCGGAAGTTTACATACACCTTAGCCAGATACATTTAAACTCAGTTTTTCACAATTCCTAACATTTAATCCTAATAAAAATTCTGTGTCTTAGATAAGTTAGAATCACAACTTTATTTTCCTCGACTTCGGCGATGTCATCTACAAAATAGCTTCCAATACTCTACTCAGCAAACTGGATGCAGTTTACCACAGTGCCATCCATTTTGTTACTAAAGCACCTTATACCACCCACCACTGCGACCTGTATGTTCTAGTCGGCTGGCCCTCGCTACATATTCGTCGCCAGACCCACTGGCTCCAGGTCATCTACAAGTTCATGCTAGGTAAAGCTTCGCCTTATCTCAGTTCACTGGTCACGATGGCAACACCCACCCGTAGCTTGTGCTCCAGCAGGTGTATCTCACTGATCATCCCTAAAGCCAACACCTCATTTGGCCGCCTTTCCTTCCAGTTCTCTGCTGCCTGTGACTGGAACGAATTGCAAAAATTGCTTTAGTTGGAGACTTTTATCTCCCTCACCAACTTTAAACATCTGCTATCTGAGCAGCTAACCGATCGCTGCAGCTGTACATAGTCCATAGTCCACCCAATCTGTCTACCTCATCCCCATACTGTTTTTATTTATTTACTTTTCTGCTCTTTTACACACCAGTATCTCTACCTGCACATGACCATCTGATCATTTATCACTCCAGTGTTAATCTGCTAAATTGTAATTATTCGCCTACCTCCTCATGCCTTTTGCACACAATGTATATAGACTCTTTTTTTCTACTGTGTTATTGACTTGTTTATTGTTTACTCCATGTGTAACTCTGTTATCTGTTCACACTGCTATGCTTTATCTTGTCCAGGTCGCAGTTGTAAATGAACTTGTTCTCAACTAGCCTACCTGGTTAAATAAAGGTGAAATAAAAAAATATATGATGTCATCTATTTTGTGAAGTGCACCAGTCCCTCCTGCAGCAAAGCACCCCCTCAACATGATGCTTGCCACCCCGTGCTTCAAGGTTGGGATGATGTTCTTCGGCTTGCAAGCATCTCCCTTTTTCCTTGAAACATAACAATGGTCATTATGGCCAAACAGTCTTATTTTTTGTTTCATCAGACAAGAGGACATTTCTCCAAAAAGTACGATCTTTGTCCCCATGTGCAGTTGCAAACCATAGTCTGTCTTTCTTATGGCGGTTTTGGAGCAGTGGCTTCTTCCTTGCTGAGCATTGGACTCATTTTACTGTGGATATAGATACCTTTGTACCTGTTTCCTCCAGCATCTTCACAAGGTCCGTTGCTGTTGTTTTGGGAATTTTTTGTTGTTGCACTTTTCGCACCAAAGTGCGTTCTGTCTCCTAGAGATGAACGTATCTCCTTCCTGAGCGGTATGATGGCTGTGTGGTCCCATAGTGTTTATACTTGCATACTATTGTTTGTACAGATGAACGAGGTACCTTCAGGCATTTGGAAATTGCTCCCAAGGATGAACCAGACTTGTGGAGGTCTACAATTTTTTTCTGAGGTCTTTGCTGATTTCTTTTCGTTTTCCCATGGTGTCAATCAAAGAGGCACCTAGTTTGAAGGTAGGCCTTGAAATACATCCACAGGTACACCTCCAATTGACTCAAATGATGTCAATTAGCCTATTAGAAACTTCTAAAGCCATGACATAATTTTCTGAAAATTTCCAAGCTTTTTAAAGGAATAGTCAACTTAGTGTATGTAAACTTCTGACCCACTGGGATTGTGATACAGTGAAATAATTGTTTGTAAACAACTGTTGGAAAAATGATTTGTGTCATGCACAAAGTAGATGTCCTAATCGACAAACTATAGTTTGTTAATTAACAAGAAATTTGTGGAGTGGTTGAAAAATGAGTTGTAATGACTCCAACCTAAGTGTATGTAAACTTCCGACATCAACTGTATATGCATGTTTGTGATTGGATACTCAAGAAATTAATGTAGCTATGGATGTCTATGATTAAGGGTACGTGGGGCTAAGAAGGTGGCTGATTGATTTTCCCTGATGTATGATGCGATGCAGTAGCTTAATCATGATGGGCCCAGGTGCCCAAAAAAGTTACGTGCCCCTATCACCTCCCTTATTTCTCAATTAAAATAATTTTGTTGTTAAGGCAGTGTTAATATTACTAAACATTGTAACACCAGAGCAGAACTTAATCTAAGGGCACATTTGAAGCGGTTACCAGAGAAGCCGTAATATAGTCTATACATTCAGCACCGTGGACGGCGGTCAGAAATGAACCCTTATAAGTCTATCGGTCAAAAACCACCCTATTTTATCTGAAAATAATAGGCAATAGCCTATATTATAAAACAAATATATAGATCAAGGTCTTGACAGAAACACTGAAACACAGCTAATGACCCAGTACTTGCTGAAGTTATGCACAGCGGAAAAACTGACATACAGGTATTTCAAATGATCTGCCTCCTGCAGAGGCCTATAGCAAAAACACCAGCAAATCAATCAAGATGAGCATTCAAACAGATGTCTTAAATGGCAGCATACCTTAACAATATATGAGGCGCATGTGCTTACTATTATTCTTACAGCCTAGTTAAACGTATAGGCTATGATGACAATGAAATGGCTCAGTGGCCATGCACCAGAACATGGTTTCCAAAGACAGATCGAGCATAGATGTAGATTGACAAGCAGTGTAAATTAATCTCAATAAATCTTGATTTATATAGGCTGTCTGGGTAGCCTGCCCTGTAAAAATAAGCTTACTCACTCATTTGATTGGCATTCGACAGGCGCTCTGCGAAGTCATTGACTGGAATTCAAATCCATGGTCTTGCCCTGGTATTTTCAATGGACAGAATGGCCAACCCACTCAGTCTCTCCTGTCCCATGCTGCTCCTCAGGTATAATTTCATTATTTTCAGTTTGGAAATGGAGCACTCAGCACCGGCTACCGCTCCAGGCAGTCATAAAAAGGAGCATCACTGTAACTACTTCCCCAAATGTAGCAGTGACTGAATTGTAATCCACAATGAGCATCTTGGCCAGGTCTCTCACTGGAGTGTGCTTTGCTATTTCCTTAAAACAGGACCTGAAAGAGAGTAATTGGCCAGGGAAGCTTGCTGTTATATCTTTGCTGTAATGTTCAGCCAACCGGCTGGCAGTCTCATAGAGCGCATCATCTGCGTTGGTCAGGGTAGTGGGATGGATGGAGTCAAACAGACACGATGTTGCCAGCAGACCTTTAAATCTGTTTGACAGCTGGTGGAGAACAATTTCAAGGTTTGCATTAAAGAGACTTTAAAACTACTCTCACCATCAGGCAATCGCTCGTCCATAGCTCATCAAAATGACGCCTCACCTTCCTTCTCAGAGTCTTCAAATGCGTCCTGAGCTCCCCATTTGTCAGCAAGGGTCTTTGTAGGGACTTTTGAATTCTCAAAATCCTGTCGGAATCCGGACAGGACCTCTATCATGTCCTTGAGTAGGCTGACTGCCCTGTGCAGGTCTGCGTCTTTGGCCTGTAGCATTTTGGAGACGACGTCTGCAGAACGACTAAAAAAAATTACATTTTTACATTTTATTTTTCAGTGCTTCATCCCTCTCGTCCTTCTTGTCACTTAAAAGCACAATCTTGGTGAGGGCCTTCATTACGTCCACATATCTATATCTCATGACAGCAAGGGACTATGCCCGAAGAATGTGTATAACAGTTCAACAGTACCATAACACTGTTACATCTCTGAGGGCCAGGTTAAGATTGTGCGCTGCGCAATGCACATAAACAGTAAGTGGCTCTTTTTCAGATATTCTGGCCTGCACACCCGAATAGATCACACTCATGTTAGCAGCTCCATCATACCCCTGCCCACGACATTTTGAAATATCCAGCCTGTTATCCTCTATGCTGCCCGGGATTTTATGTTGAAGCTCAGTTGCTGATGTGTCAGCAGTCTCCAGAAATCCCCAAAACGACTCTGTGGCGACATTATTTCTATCCCTTATCACCCTCACATAGCGATATACTTCGCTTAAGTGGTCTACTTTGGATACATCCGGTGTGATAATAGAAAAAAAAATGGGGTTTCCTGCATCTCTTCCTGAATGTCACACTTCACTCGCTCGGCTAAGATATAAAATCAGCTCATTTTGGATTTGAGGACTAAGTGTCATGTTCACTGTCTTCAAACTCCCTGTCAGAGAGTGAATGTAATTCCACATCTTTAATAAAGTGAAACCTTCACAAAAAAAAACAGGTAAACAGAAACCGAACGTGACGCAACCTTGGCGAACACAAACACACAGAGAAAATAAATAAATACCCACCACATTAGGTGGGAAAAAGGCTGCCTAAGTATGATTCCCAATCAGAGACAAAGATAGACAGCTGCCTCTGCTTGTGCTAGCAATAGCTGCACTTGAACTGCGTTTGAAAAAGGAATCTAATTTAACAAATTTTGATACCTCCTTTGTTTTCTCATTTTTGACCTTCCTCTTTTGGGCTCCACTTTTGTGTTGATACATTGCTGATTTTTAAATCTGTAATTTTCTAATCTCGACTTTCTCTCTATTTTTTAAATTCATTGTCTCTTGATAGCTAGCTCAACTGTTGCTTAAAACGATGACCGAAACAACAATGCTTGGAGAATCCCAGAATGCATTTCATTATCTTAACATGGTATTGAAACTATTGAATAATATGAGAATGAAGGGCGGTGGTGTATGCTTTATGATTAACGAGTCATGGTGTAATCAAAACAACATACAGGAACTCATTGCCTTCTGCTCACCCGATCTAGAATTCCTTACAATCAAGTGCCAGCCATTTTACTTACCAAGAGAATTCTCATCAGTTACTGTATAGTCACAGCTGTGTACATTCCCCCTCAAGCAGACACCAAGACGGCCATCAAGGAACTGGACTATATGCAAACTGGAAACCATACATCCTGCATTTATTGTAGCAGGGGATTTTAACAAAGCAAACTTGAGAACAAGTCTACAGCTACTCTAACTTCTGCGATGCATACAAAGCCCTTCCCCGCACTCCCTTCGGCAAATCTGACCACGATGACATCTTGCTCCTTCCGTCTTTAAGCAGAAACTCAAACAGGATGTACCAGTGACGAGAAACACTCAATGCTGGTCCGACCAATCGGAAGCCAATCTTCAAGATTGTTTTGATCACGCGGACTGGAATATGTTCCGGTCAGCCTCCGAGAACAACATCGACCTATACGCTGACTCGGTGAGTGCATGTATAAAGAAGTGCATTGGAGATGTTGTACCCACTGTGACTATTAAAACATACCCTAACCAGAACCCGTGGATGGATGGCGGCATTTGTGCAAAACTGAAAGCGCGATCCACTGCATTTAACCATGGAAAGAGGTCTGGGAATATGTCTGAATATAAACAGTGTAGCTATTCCCTCCGCAAGGAAATCAAACAAGCGAAATGCCAGTACAGGAACAAGGTGGAGTCACAATTCAACAGCTCAGACACGAGATGTATGTGACAGGGTCTATAGGAAATCACGGACTACAAAAAGAAATCCAGCCACGCCACGGATGTCATGCTTCCAGACAAACTAAACACCTTCTTTGCCCGCTTTGAGGATAATACAGTGCCACTGTCACGGCCTGCAAACCAGGACCCCCCCCCCCCCCCCCCCCCGTGCAAATGGGTCCTGGAATTCCTGACGGGCCGCCCCCAGGTGGTGAAGGTAGGAAACATCTCCACTTCGCTGACCCTCAACACTGGGGCCACACAAGGGTGCGTGCTCAGCCCCATCCTGTACTCCCTGTTCACCCACGACTGCGTGTCCATGCACGCCTCCAACTCAATCATCATGTTAGCAGAAGACACAACAGTAGTGGGCTTGATTACCAACAACAACGAGACAGCCTACAGGGAGGAGGTGAGGGCACCCGGAGTGTGGTGTCAGGAAAACAACCTCTCACTTAATGTCAACAAAACAAAGGAGGAGATGATCGTGCACTTCAAGAAACAGCAGAGGGAGCACCCCCCTATCCACATCGAAGGGACAGCAGTGGAGAAGGTGTAAAGTTTTAAGTTCCTCAGCGTACACATCACATACAAACTGAAATGGTCCACTCACACAGAATGTGGTGAAGAAGGCATAACAGCGCTTCTTCAACCTCAGGAGGCTGAAGAAATTTGACTTGTCACCCAAAACCCTGACGAACTTTTACAGATCCACAATCGAGAGTATCCTGTAACACAACCTGGTATGGCAACTGCAACGCCCACAACCGCAATGCCCTCCAGCGGGTGGTGGAGTCTGCACAACGCATCACCGGGGGCAAACTACCTGCCATCCATGACACCTACAGCACCCGATGTCACAAAGGTCAAAAAGATCAAGGAAATCAACCACTCGAGCCACTGCCTATTCACACCGCTACCATCCAGAAGGCAAGATCAGTAGAGGTACATCAAAGCTGGGACCAAGAGACTGAAAAACAGCTTCTATCTCAAGGCCATCAGACTGCTAAACAGTAATCACTAACTCAGAGGGGCTGCTGTCTACATTGAGACCCAATCACTGGCCACTTTAATAAATGGATCACTCGTCACTTTATACAATGCACTAATGTTTACATATCTTACAATACTCTAATCACATGTATATACTGTATTTTATACCATCTATTGCACCTTCGCCATCGCTTATCCATATACTTACATGTACATGTTCTCATTCACCCCTTTTTAGATTTGTGTGTATTAGATAGTTGTTGGGGAATTGTTAGATTACTTGTTAGATTTTGTCAGATATTACTGCACTGTCGGAACTAGAAGCACAAACATTTCGCTACACTCGCATTAACATCTGCTAACCATGTGTATGTGACAAATCAAATTTGATTTGGATGCACGTTGGGTGGCTGCCGCTCCGTTGAGATGAAATATTACATTGTTGTATATCGAAAGGTGTGAAAGAAAAAGGATTGGAAAGGAGGAATAAGGAAAAGAGGGTGATGAGGGGAGGAGCTAGGTCGAGCAGTAATATTTGTTTGCATAGAAGCATAGGGATATACTGTACTCTCATCTACTGCATCTTGCCATCTTTATGTAATACAGTGGGGCAAAAAAGTATTTAGTCAGCCACCAATTGTGCAAGTTCTACCACTTAAAAAGATGAGGTCTGTAATTTTCATAATAGGTACACTTCAACTATGACAGACAAAATAATCCAGAAAATCAAGTAGGGATTTTTAATGAATTTATATGCAAATTATGGTGGAAAATAAGTATTTGGTCACCTACAAACAAGCAAGATTTCTGGCTCTCACAGACCTGTAACTTCTTCTATAAGAGGCTCCTCTGTCCTCCACGTCCTCACCTAATTTGCATAATTTTCCATATGCATGTAATTGTGATAGATGCTGTCTGAGAGAGGAATAACATTGTGGGAGAGACAAAAGGTGAGTAAAAAACACCCTAAATATGTTTAGAACTACAAATGAGCAAGCTGCAGTGGCACACACAGCGAATAAGGTACCAGATATTTGAGGCCATACTCCTCCTTCAGCACTTTATGGACCCCATTGTTAATCCCCGTCATAACAGAGGCATTGTCAGTCCCTATCCCCAGGAGTTTTTCTTTTTTAAGTCAACACTTCTCGAGGAAAGCCACAACAGCACGGGCTATAGATTTGGCATCTCCTCCCTCCAACTCAAGCCCCAGAAATGTTGATACAATTGTCTGCTTGGTGTCACTAAAGTACCTTATCACAACCCCCAGGTACTTAGAAACACTTACATCCGTGGACTCATCGGGGAGGCTGAAACACTGGTCACCCACATCCGTGGACTCATCGAGGAGGAGGCTGAAACACTGGTCACCCACATCCGTGGACTCATCGAGGAGGAGGCTGAAACACTGGTCACCCACATCCGTGGACTCATCGAGGAGGAGGCTGAAACGCTGGTCACCCACATCCGTGGACTCATCGAGGAGGAGGCTGAAACGCTGCTCACCCACATCTGTGGACTCATCGAGGAGGAGGCTGAAACGCTGGTCACCCACATCTGTGGACTCATCGAGGAGGAGGCTGAAACGCTGCTCACCCACATCTGTGGACTCATCGAGGAGGAGGCTGAAACACTGGTCACCTACATCAGCGACCAACTTTTTCAGAAAGTATGGTGCTAGAACACCGTTAATCATGTCTGTGCACTTTGTCCTGTGCATTTTGAAGTGGGTAGCAGCAGTGGAGTCTGAGAAAGCAGCTCTACATGCTTCTCTGATGTGATCACATGCCAGCATGGAACAGTGTTCAGCGATAGCTAATGCCATGGTGGCCTCAGCCTTTTTTGCAGAGTACATTTTTTTAACAATAAATGGCAGCTTGTTTTGGGTGGAACTGTTATAAGACTTTAACTTTTGACTATGTTTTTGAGATCACAAGTTTGGAGTAGAAATCAACCTTACAATACAGACAGTATGCCAGTGGATCATCTCCAATAAACAGCTTCAACCAGCCTTTGAATTCAGGGTTTGATTCCCACTCCTTTCTGTATTTTTGAGTGTACAGTTTAGACTGAGACATGATGAGCTAGCCAGCTAGATGTTTAGCTTATTTCACAGAGAGGCAGACATAGAGTGGACAAGGTGAGTAAGTGACTGAGGCTGTGTGAGTCAAATGCAGTGATTGATTTTTGTACAATGATTTATTTTAGACAAAGAACATTTTACATTTACAGCCCTGAATGTAAGCCAGGGCGAGATCAGCCAGCGGCTTCCCGCATGTGAGATTCATTTGCAGTCTGGACACGGTTTGGTGAACATCTCCTGCTCTGACTGCAGCTGGGAGGGACTGCTGCGCTATGACTGGGCCGCCTGTGAGTGCTTTGGGGTGGGGTGGGGTGGGTCCCACGGCAGCACCCGCTGCTCGTTGAGAAGAGGAAGAACGATACTTTCACGTCAGTCTCCAATAACACCAGAAAGTCGCTAGATTTGTCGCCAAGCATTTTTAAAAAAAATGTATCACTAGAGGGGTCTGAAAACTCGCTAAATATAGCGACTAAGTCGCTAAGTTGGCAACACTGCACCGCTTACTCAAACCGGGCTTGTAACGGCACATTCATATCACACATAGCTAGTCGAACGCCCAAATCTTCATTGTGAAAATGCTGAAACATCAATCCATCGGCGAGTCAGTGCTACATGTTAATTTTGCCAAAAACGAAAGAAAAATAAACCTACAAATTCAGCTTGCTATGGTGTGAAATGGGCTTTAGACATTCTTATGCATATAGTTTCTTCGGTGTACTTATCAATGCACCAACCCCCCCACTCCTATCGATAAAATAGGTTTATTAAATTATACATTTTTCCTGTGTTTGAAGTTTCAATTGCATCCTGTGATTACTAAATGTGTTGTGTGATACACTACATGACCAAAAGTACGTGGGCATTAATATGGACTTGATGCCCCCTGAGCTGCTATAGCGATTAGGCCAAGCTTCGCAGTCTGCCCAATTCATCCCAAAGGTGTTTGAGGGGGTTGAAGTCAGGGCTCTGTGCAGGTTATTCCACACCGATCGACAAATCATTTATGTATGGACCTGGCTTTGTGCATAGTAATATCATCATACCGAAACAGGAAACGGCCTTCCCCAAACTGTCACAAAGTTGGAAGCACAGAATCGTCTAGAATGTCAGTGTATGCCGTAGCATTAAGATTTCCCTTCACTGAAACAAAGGGGCCTAGCCCGAACCATAAAAAACAGCCCCAGACCATTATTGCTCCTCCACCAAACTTTAGTTGCCACTATGCATTCGGGCAGGTAGCGTTCTCCTGGCATCCATCAAACATAGATTTGTCCATTGGATTGCTAGAAGGTGAAGCGTGATTCATCACTCCAGAGAACGTGTCTCCACTGCTCCAGAGTCCAATGGCGGCGAGCTTTACACCACTCCAACCAACGCTTGGCATTGCGCATGCTGATCTTAGGCTTTTGTGCGGCTGCTCGGCCATGGAAAACATATTTCATGAAGCTCCCGCCAAACAGTCCTGGTGCTGATGTTGCTACCAGAGGCAGTTTGGAACTCAGTAGTGGAGTGTTGCAACCGAGGACAGACTATTACGCGCTTCAGCACTCGTTTGGTCCTGTTCTGTGAGCTTGTGTGGCCTATCACTTCATGGTTGAGCCGTTGTTGGTCCTAGACATTTTTACTTCACAATAGCAGCCCTTACAGTTGACCGGGGCAGCTCAAGCAGGGCAGAAATTTGACAAACTGACTTTCTGGAAAGGTGGCATCCTATGACTATGCCACGTTGAAAGTCAGCTCTTCAGTAAAAACCATTTTACTGTCAATGTTTGTCTATGGAGATTGCATGTCTGTGTGCTTGATTTTATACACCTGGCTGTCAGCAACAGATGTGGCTGAAATAGCCAAATCCACTCATTTGAAGGGGTGTCCACATACTTTTGTGTATATATATATATAAATGCTCATCAAAAAGTTAATTTCCTCCCTCACTGATATATAGTGTAAGTGGTCGAGGAGTCTCATTTCGTTAGTAGGCAAACAAGACTGTCCTCCCTTCTAGCCACCTCATGATTAAAAACAATAAGCTACTTGTGTCCTATAAAATGTCTCCAACTTAATTTGTTTTGATCACTTTCTACATTTATTTTGGGATCCTCCCGTGAATGTAGTTTGCCTAATGACTTGTGAGTGGAGAAGGACCGTCTCATTTCCATCCATGTTTACTCTCCTTCATTAACTTTGACCTTTTCCAAAAGAAGCGAGAGAGGACACATGACATGAGGAATCTAATTGATAAAAGGGCCAGGGTGTGTGTCTGGAGTCCTTGGGGGTGAGATGCTGTGAATGGTGAATCTTATTGGCCATTTCTCATTGACACACACTTTGAATTCAATCCTAACTACCAACACCTGATGAGATGAGGCCCAAGCCCTACATAAAGCCCTACTCCAAAAGGCTTTCAGAGCCATCATCGACTCAGTGGGTTTTGTCCAACATGTCTCTGGACCCACTCACTGTCACAGTCATACGCTGGACCTAGTTTTGTCCCATGGAATAAATGTGGTGGATCTTAATGTTTTTCCTCATAATCCTGGACTATCGGACCACCATTTTATTACGTTTGCAATTGCAACAAATAATCTGCTTAGACCCCAACCAAGGAACATCAAAAGTCGTGCTATAAATTCACAGACAACACAAAGATTCCTTGATGCCCTTCCAGACTCCCTCTGCCTACCCAAGGACGCCAGAGGACAAAAATCAGTTAACCACCTAACTGAGGATCTCAATCTAACCTTGCGCAATACCCTAGATGCAGTTGCACCCCTAAAAACAAAAAAAATGTCTCATAAGAAACTAGCTCCCTGGTACACAGAAAATACCCGAGCTCTGAAGCAAGCTTCCAGAAAATTGGAACGGAAATGGCGCCACACCAAACTGGAAGTCTTCCGACTAGCTTGGAAGGACGGTACCGTGCAGTACCGTAGAGCCCTTACTGCTGCTCGATCATCCTATTTTTCTAACTTAATTGAGGAAAATAAGAACAATCCGAAATTCCTTTTTAATACTGTCGCAAAGCTAACTAAAAAGCAGCATTCCCCAAGAGAGGATGACTTTCACTTTAGCAGTGATAAATTCATGAACTTCTTTGAGGAAAAGATTATGATTATTAGAAAGCAAATTACGGACTCCTCTTTAAACCTGCGTATTCCTCCAAACCTCAGTTGTCCTGAGTCTGCACAACTCTGCCAGGACCTAGGATCAAGAGAGACGCTCAAGTGTTTTAGTACTATATCTCTTGACACAATGATGAAAATAATCATGGCCTCTAAACCTTCAAGCTGCATACTGGACCCTATTCCAACTAAACTACTGAAAGAGCTGCTTCCTGTGCTTGGCCCTCCTATGTTGAACATAATAAACGGCTCTCTATCCACTGGATGTGTACCAAACTCACTAAAAGTGGCAGTAATAAAGCCTCTCTTGAAAAAGCCAAACCTTGACCCAGAAAATATAAAAAACTATCGGCCTATATCGAATCTTCCATTCCTCTCAAAAATTTTAGAGAAGGCTGTTGCGCAGCAACTCACTGCCTTCCTGAAGACAAACAATGTATACGAAATGCTTCAGTCTGGTTTTAGACCCCATCATAGCACTGAGACGGCACTTGTGAAGGTGGTAAATGACATTTTAATGGCATCGGACCGAGGCTCTGCATCTGTCCTCGTGCTCCTAGACCTTAGTGCTGCTTTTGATACCATCGATCACCACATTCTTTTGGAGAGATTGGAAACCCAAATTGGTCTACACGGACATGTTCTGGCCTGGTTTAGATCTTATCTGTCGGAAAGATATCAGTTTGTCTCTGTGAATGGTTTGTCCTCTGACAAATCAACTGTAAATTTCGGTGTTCCTCAAGGTTCCGTTTTAGGACCACTATTGTTTTCACTATATATTTTACCTCTTGGGGATGTTATTCGAAAACATAATGTAAACTTTCACTGCTATGCGGATGACACACAGCTGTACATTTCAATGAAACATGGTGAAGCCCCAAAATTGCCCTCGCTAGAAGCATGTGTTTCAGACATAAGGAAGTGGATGGCTGCAAACTTTCTACTATTAAACTCGGACAAAACAGAGATGCTTGTTCTAGGTCCCAAGAAACAAAGAGATCTTCTGTTGAATCTGACAATTAATCTTAATGGTTGTACAGTCGTCTCAAATAAAACTGTGAAGGACCTCGGCGTTACTCTGGACCCTGATCTCTCTTTTGAAGAACATATCAAGACCATTTCGAGGACAGCTTTTTTCCATCTACGTAACATTGCAAAAATCTGAAACTTTCTGTCCAAAAATGATGCAGAAAAATTAATCCATGCTTTTGTCACTTCTAGGTTAGACTACTGCAATGCTCTATTTTCCGGCTACCCGGATAAAGCACTAAATAAACTTCAGTTAGTGCTAAATACGGCTGCTAGAATCCTGACTAGAACCAAAAAATTTGATCATATTACTCCAGTGCTAGCCTCTCTACACTGGCTTCCTGTCAAAGCAAGGGCTGATTTCAAGGTTTTACTGCTAACCTACAAAGCATTACATGGGCTTGCTCCTACCTATCTCTCTGATTTGGTCCTGCCGTACATACCTATACGTACGCTACGGTCACAAGACGCAGGCCTCCTAATTGTCCCTAGAATTTCTAAGCAAACAGCTGGAGGCAGGGCTTTCTCCTATAGAGCTCCATTTTTATGGAACGGTCTGCCTACCCATGTCAGAGACGCAAACTCGGTCTCAACCTTTAAGTCTTTACTGAAGACTCATCTCTTCAGTGGGTCATATGATTGAGTGTAGTCTGGCCCAGGAGTGGGAAGGTGAACGGAAAGGCTCTGGAGCAACGAACCGCCCTTGCTGTCTCTGCCTGGCCGGTTCCCCTCTTTCCACTGGGATTCTCTGCCTCTAACCCTATTACAGGGGCTGAGTCACTGGCTTGCTGGGGCTCTCTCATGCTGTCCCTGGAGGGGGTGCGTCACCTGAGTGGGTTGATTCACTGTTGTGGTCATCCTGTCTGGGTTGGCGCCCCCCCCCCCCCTTGGGTTGTGCCGTGGCGGAGATCTTTGTGGGCTATACTCAGCCTTGTCTCAGGATGGTAAGTTGGTGGTTGAAGATATCCCTCTAGTGGTGTGGGGGCTGTGCTTTGGCAAAGTGGGTGGGGTTATATCCTTCCTGTTTGGCCCTGTCCGGGGGTGTCCTCGGATGGGGCCACAGTGTCTCCTGACCCCTCCTGTCTCAGCCTCCAGTATTTATGCTGCAGTAGTTTATGTGTCGGGGGGCTGGGGTCAGTTTGTTATATCTGGAGTACTTCTCCTGTCCTATTCGGTGTCCTGTGTGAATCTAAGTGTGCGTTCTCTAATTCTCTCCTTCTCTCTTTCTTTCTCTCTCTCGGAGGACCTGAGCCCTAGGACCATGCCCCAGGACTACCTGACATGATGACTCCTTGCTGTCCCCAGTCCACCTGGCCATGCTGCTGTTCCAGTTTCAACTGACCTGAGCCCTAGGACCATGCCCCAGGACTACCTGACATGATGACTCCTTGCTGTCCCCAGTCTACCTGGCCATGCTGCTGCTCCAGTTTCAACTTCCACCTGACTGTGCTGCTGCTCTAGTTTCAACTGTTCTGCCTTATTATTATTCGACCATGCTGGTCATTTATGAACATTGAACATCTTGACCATGTTCTGTTATAATCTCCACCCGGCACAGCCAGAAGAGGACTGGCCACCCCACATAGCCTGGTTCCTCTCTAGGTTTCTTCCTAGGTATTGGCCTTTCTAGGGAGTTTTTCCTAGCCACCGTGCTTCTCCACCTGCATTGCTTGCTGTTTGGGGTTTTAGGCTGTGTTTCTGTACAGCACTTTGAGATATCAGCTGATGTACGAAGGGCTATATAAATAAATTTGATTTGATTTGATTTAAAGACACGTGACTTACCCCAAAGGGCTTAACGTATGTACCTTGGATATACGTATGCAACATACAATCACGTTAGGCTTCAGGGTAAAGTGTGGAAGGGACCAGGGGTAGATTTGGAATGGGGGATTTGACTGATGTCCATCTGTTCTGCCCCCTAGTAATAACAAGCCATTGATTACCCCGATGGTTTGAGGTCATTAAGAAGCCGGACTCCTGCAATGTTGTGGTGATGCGTACCAATCACAAGCTGATCCTGCCTGTTTACGTAGAGCCGGCTAAGGCCAGCCTTTCTTGGAAAACTGACAACGACCTGCTCTTCTGATTTCTGCCTCGGTACAGCAAGGACAAAGCATTGAGGACTCCCACACACACACAAGGCACAAACTCGATATGAACCGAGTGTACACATACAAGTAGTGTTACCAAAACATGGACAAAGCACACAGACACAAATACAGACATTCATACAAATTCACTTAATAAGGTCTGAACATAAATGTCAGCCACTCAACATTTAATAAAAATGTCTATACAGTATGAAGACATGCTACACAAAGACAAAAATGTGATTCATCATTTAATGATGACTTTTCCTCCCAGGTAGGAGCTGTACATTACTGTTTGCTAGTGAGCGGTTGTGCACACATGGAAATTATACTAGTGTCTATTTCATGCATGCATCCCTTACGTGCGTTTTTAAAATGGGCTAATTATAAAGCAACTCAGACTGAATTGACCCATCCCTGGCTTGTGCAATCTAAAATATTCTACACAACAATCAGATTGCACTTGGAGAATTTAACTTCATATGAAAATCCAGAGACAGAGTTTTGTATGGCAGTAAAAATCATGGTCTTTATTCAACAAAGAAAATATCATTACAATGGAACAAGACAAACAAAGTGGTTATACATCTCTGGTGAATTTCCAGTTAAAACATTGAGTTGAATTATTTTACGTGTTGTAGTTTAAATCCTACTTAAAGTATAGGTTTAAATCCCCCACCCATTTTCTATAATTGGCATGGTACTGGCAAAGTGATAGCCATTGATTTGTGAACCCAACAACCTCACTATAAACTTCTCAAACTAAAGGCTGCATTAACAGGCAGCCCAATTCTGATATAATTTGACCAATAACCTCTGGAAAATATGATGTAATAGGTCAAAAGACCAATTCGCTTAAAAAAGTTCAGAATTGGAGAGTTGAGGCCGAATAATTAGTGTCATACAAGTGCAGCACTGTTTTTTGATTGTGGCTATGGTTTCAGTAGGAGAAAACACATACATTAGGCAAAATATCATAAACAAATTATGCATATCCCCAAGGAATATGAAAAACACAAAAACAACTAACTTGGTTGCATGATACCGCTTGGACATCATCAAATTCAGACCACCCAATGTGTTTTTTGTCCCAGACTATATTGGTGTAAAGTAGGCAAAGGGCGGGATAAAAGGGATATACTGTATATAAGGACGGAAAGAAGCCTAGTTCCATTATGGACCCTATCCCCTAATCTTTTTTGGTGTCTACTAATCATAAAGGATTGCAAAGGCCAAAGCAACGTAGTGATGGCCCAGCCCTCTGATAGACCAAGTGGAGCTTCTTCAATCTCGCTTACCACTTCAGCACTTTCAGATTTGTGAACTTTGAGGGTTTAGTCATTAAAGGAAGGTGATACAGAAGAAAACAGAACCAGTCCATGGAATACAACGGCAGGACTGAAGTCAGAAGTGAATAATCCTATGTAGTAAAAGGCTAGAAAAAGCATGTGCACCGTTTCCCCATTTTCTATGGTTGATCTTGAATGGATAGAAACCAAAATGTGATATTCTATGGGTGAGATGACTGACCGTGTTCTCGTTAACTTGGCAAGGAATCCTTAAAGGCAGTCATGCTAGCCACATTCAAGCAAGGAGAAGATGGCATTGTAGACCACATAAATATTACAGAGTGTCCCTATTAAAGACCATTCCAATGGATAAAGGCAAGCCCTTCCACAATGTGTCACATTGATGTGCTCTGTAACAAGAACAATCAAAGCTGTTGAGAATAAAGGTGTCATAGTAAATAGTGGTTTTGGCATGCTTCAGCATCACAAGGGTAAATCCCCAACAACAGAGTGAGGAGAAAGGAGAGACAGAAAGAGAGAAGTGGGAGGGGGGGGTTCTCAGAAGCTGTTGAGGTCCTGCAGGGTCTGGTCCAGGGTGGCATGGATCTTGAGATTCTCCTCCTTGGCATTGGCCAGTCTCTCTGGAGAGGGAGAGATTAAGCATGTATTATTCGTCTGGGTAACACGCCAAGAATCCCTAGGTACCACTAATGGAGCTCTCTGTTTTAAGGGCTACAGAACACTGCCATAATCAGCCGTTGTCAGTTTATGACAACTGACTATAACCCCAATAATTACTTAAACCTGTTTTCTAACCGTCGCGACGGTTTCCTATTGCAATTATGTTTTTGCCCAATATGAATGAGGGTTTGGGTAATGTTACCCTCTAAAAATATAACTCAACATTTCTAAAATGAGCAATCCTCAGTGGTAGGGTTGCAAAAGGAAGGTATTACTGGAAACTTTAAGTTTACCAGTAAATTACCAGAATGTTGGCAACTTTCCCATTATTTTATCAGACGATAACTAGGTGGTCTTTGAGTACTTCAGATGATCATGTAACTAATTATCTCTGGGTCTCTTATTTTATGTGATAAGGCCACACAATCTAAAAATATTACTTTATAGTTGGAACAGTTGCAGAGTTATTTGAAATAATGCCATTGTTGATTAGATGCTTTCTTCATTACTTTAGCTATTTTCTCTTGAACCTTGGTCTAGTCACTAGAAACTTGTATATACAAAGGTATACACACACTTCAAAAGTATAACTTACTAAAAAGTTACCATAGGCAGTCATGCTAGCCACATTCAAGCAACCTGTTAATACCTGTTACCTGTTAATTACCAAACTGGAGTCCGGTAACTTTGGTAAATGACCAGTAACTTTGCAACCCTATTCAGCGGCTTAACTTGTATTCATGAACCAGGCAGATAAACAAAAGCTGCATTTACAAAGACAGTCCAATTCTTTCACTAGTCTTTTTACCAATCACATCAGATCTTTACACATCAAATATGTTTGAGCTTATGATTGGTCATTAGACCAATTAATGATGATAAATATATCAATTGGGCTGCCTGTGTAAAAGCAGTATAAATATCCAAAACCCAGCATTTAGTGGGTCCCTGGGATACGCATTGAGCAACACTGCTATTAAAAAAAGTGTAGACAGTAAAACAATCAAGTGGATGTAAAGGGAAAATAGTGGAGCATAGTAAACAGAATGAATAATACAAATATGCAGAGTACAGAAAAGGTCACATTACCTGAGCATGGAGTAGAGGGAAGATGAAGAAAAAATTGCCACAAAAGGGCAGACTTACTAGGTCAACCACTAGGGCAGTGTTTCCCCAAACTCGGTCCTGTGGACCATGATGTGTCGTTCTTTTGCCCTAGCACTACAGAGCTGAGAAATATGGAAAGGCCACTTGATTTCAACATCTGAACATAGTGGGCAGGCTAGCATGTTGTTCAAACAGTTGGAGGTAGAAGGGTGTGTTCACAATGCAACTGTTCTACCTTGTTAGCTAGCAAATATATCCAAGTTAGCTAAACTTGACAAGGAGCTAGCACGTGGGCTTGTGCTTGAGAGATGGAGCCGCGTTACATTTTCTGTAATACCTGCGACAAGGAGTTTAGTTGTCATCATTAGTGAATGTGCATTATGAACTGACGAGAAAGCCAGAAAGAGTTATTGCCGAAAAGCAGGTTAAACTACACTGCTCAAAAAAATAAAGGGAACACTAAAATAACACATCCTAGATCTGAATGAATGAAATATTCTTAAATACTTTTTTCTTTACATAGTTGAATGTGCTGACAACAAAGTCACACAAAAATCATCTACAAGCTGATCTAACTTTGATGTAATGTCCTTAAAACAAGTCAAACAACAACTCAGTAGTGTGTGTGGCCTCCACGTGCCTGTATGACCTCCCTAAAACACCTGGGCATGCTCCTGATGAGGTGGCGGAGGGTCTCCTGAGGCATCTCCTCCCAGACCTGGACTAAAGCATACGCCAAGTCCTGGACAGTGTGGTGCAACGTGGCGTTGGTGGATGGAGCGAGACATGATGTTCCAGATGTGCTCTATTGGATTCAGGTCTGGGGAACGGGTGTGCCAGTCCATAGCATCAATGCCTTCCTCTTGCAGGAACTGCTGACACACTCCAGCCACATGAGGTCTAGCATAGTCTTGCATTAGGAGGAACCCAGGGCCAACCGCACCAGCATATGGTCTCACAAGGGGTCTGAGGATCTCATCTCGGTACCTAATGGCAGTCAGGCTACCTCTGGCGAGGATTGTGCTGCCCCCCAAAGAAATGCCACCCCACACCATGACTGACCCACCGCCAAACCGGTCCTGCTGGAGGATGTTGCAGGCAGCAGAACGTTCTCCACGGCGTCTCCAGACTGTCACATGTGCTCAGTGTGACCCTGCTTTCATCTGTGAAGAGCACAGGGCGCCAGTGTTGAATTTGCCAACCCCCACCTGTGGACGTCGGGCCCTCATACCACCCTCATGGAGTCTGTTTGACCGTTTGAGCAGACACATGCACATTTGTGGCCTGCTGGAGGTCATTTTACAGGGCTCTGGCAGTGCTCCTCGTGCTCCTCCTTGCACAAAGGCGGAGGTAGCGGTCCTGCTGCTGGGTTGTTGCCCTCCTACGGCCTCCTCCACGTCTCCTGATGTACTGGCCTGTCTCCTGGTAGCGCCTCCATGCTCTGGACACTACGCTGACAGACGCAGCAAACCTTCTTGCCACAGCTCACATTGATGTGCCATCCTGGATGAGCTGCACTACCCGAGCCACTTGTGTGGGTTGTGGACTCCGTCTCATGCTACCACTAGAGTGAAAGCAACGCCAGCATTCAAAAGTGACCAAAACATCAGCCAGGAAGCATAGGAACTGAGAAGGTCTGTGGTCACCACCTGCAGAACCACTCCTTTATTGGGGGTGTCTTGCTAATTGCCTATAATTTCCACCTGTTGTCTATTCCATTTGCACAACAGCATGTGAAATGTATTGTCAGTGTTGCTTCCTAAGTGGACAGTTTGATTTCACAGAAGTGTGATTGACTTGGAGTTACATTGTGTTGTTTAAGTGTTCCCTTTATTTTTTTGAGCAGTGTATTTTGATAAAATAATTAAATGAATGGGTCTTATGGTTGTGGAAGGCTGACATTTAGCCTAGGTATAATCTAAAGCCCTGAATTCATTAGATCATTGCTAACGGTTTCAAATTGTACAAAGCTTAATTACAGAAAACATATTTAAAAATCCAGATATAGCTCACAAGTTAATATGCCATAATCGCCCAGCCCAAAGGAATACTTTGAGTGACCACTCGTTGGAAGCCCACTAAAGCAGTGTAGGAAGTGTAAAATACATCTGGAAAAAGGGATGTGTACACTGAGGAAGGGAATACCTGAGCAACATGGACACTATAGGACCACATTCAGCAAAAGGCCGCTACACACTTCAGGCAAACGCAGCGACCGAGCATATGTACATACTTTTATGGTAGCACAAATTCTGGGAGTGACTGTATACGACGCTCTGTCGCTCTGTTTGAGTAGGGTGTGTTGGGCCTTTAACGCAATTGTGGAACGTAGCAGAAAGAAATGTAATAAATAGAGCTGACCCCTATTCTGCATGTCAGAGGCACGTTTGTTCTACGTAAAGTTTCAATCTGAACATGCCACAATTTGGCCCAGTTGACCGCGGCCTAGGATAGAGTCACTGGGAAAAGTTGTCATGTTTTTCCTCATGCAACAAAGATATTCCCCTGAATATTCAACCACTGCATCCTTAAGTTGAAGTGAATTTACTACAAATATAATATTTTTTAATCACCATAATCAGGAATGTGGTCATATTAAAATCGGAATCAAGTTTTTCTAATCTAATTGAAATCTCTATAATCGGAGTGGCTGCGGGTCTGGATTTTCTGGAAACCTGATTTTCTTTAGGCTAAAGATGTCTGCACATGTATTTTTATGTAGCTGCTGTACAGTCGGCTGCCCCCTCCTTGATCTGCGATGAACACCCTCGAAGTATTTAGGCTACACCTTTGTTGTACTAAGGACATGGTCGATACGTTCCAACTATTGCATTCCGTACCTCTGTAGGCTATTAAGCACAAGTGCGATTTCATGGGATTCTTTTCAGGAGGGGTTGTTTCAGAGGAGCTACACCATGAAGAGGACGTGAACAGGACGTGAACAGGACATGAGCGCAGTCATTTTACCTGCCACACCAGAGATGTAAACAGATGCGGGCGTGAAAGCAGAATCAGAAGCGCACCGTCTCGTCTGCCAGGAATCTATTGACTTTGGGTTCAATACGAGTAGCCTATACGGACAGCCATATTTCTCATGCCATCAAAAATAAAAAAGTTCAGTAAAATTCTACAACCATCTGCAGTCAATTAGCCTTGTTCATTAAATCAAGAATTGAACAGTAGTTGGCTAGCTGTCTGTACTTTGCAGGACAGAACAAACGCATATCCATTGACAACTTTGTCCTATCAAATCAGAATATCGGGTAAGGGTCTATTCTACATTACCCACTGCCTCAAAAGTTAATACAACTAACACTATCTGCAACTGCCTTTCTCTTCATTAGCTGGTTTGAATGTGTGAAAAGTTTATAAAACCCATTGATACTATAGATTACAACCTACCTCCAAATTATGAATGAGGTAGACTACAGTTCCATTTAAATGTGTGTTTTTCCCCATACAGGTAGGCCTACTGCTATAGTTGATGTAGCCTACTACTATTGGTCATGTTTCTGACATTATCATACTATGAAACTATGAAGCTGAGTGAAAGGTATAAATATTTTGACACTAAAAAACTATTTCAGGCACTTTGTATGGTGTACGTGCTGTTATTGTAAAAAGGAAACATCACGGCTTAGCCGCAAAGTGGTAGGCCACACAAACTCACAGAACAGGCACACCGAGTGCTGAAACGTGTCAATTGTCTGTCCTCAGTTGCAACACTCACTAAAGAGTTCCAAACTGCCTTCTGGAAGCAAAATCAGCACAAGAACTGTTCGTCATGAGCTTCATTAAATGGGTTTCCACGGCAGAGAAACTGCACACAAGCCTAAGATCACCATGCGCAATGCCAAGCCTCGGCTGGAGTGGTATAAAGCTCGCCACCATTGGACTCTGGAGTAGCAGAAACACATTCTCTGGAGTGAGGAATCACTTCACTATCAGGCAGTCCGACAGACAAATCTGGGTTTGGCGGATGCCAGGAGAATGTTACCGGACTGAATCCAGAGCCAACTAAAGTTTGTCGGAGGAAGAATAATTGTGTGGGGCTGTTTTTCATGGGTCGGGCTAGGCCCCTCAGTTCCAGTCAAGGTAAGTCTTAACGCTACAGCATACAATGACATTCTATACTGTGCTTCCAAATTTGTGACAACAGTTTGGAGTTTGGGGAAGGCCCTTTCCTGTTTCAGCATGACAATGGGGCCTGAGTGTTGTGAAATCTGGGAATGTATTGTAATGTTTTTAAAATTGTATAAACTGCCTTCATTTTGCTGTACCCAATGAAGAGTAGCTGCTGCTCTGACAGTAGCTAATGGGAATCCATAATAAATACAAATATGTCCCTGTGCAGAAAGTGAGGTCCATACAGAAATGGTTTGTTGAAATCGGTGTGGAAGAACTTGACTGGCCTGCACAGAGCCCTGACCTCAACCCCAATGGGATTAATTGGAACGCCGACTGCAAGCCAGGACTAAATTAGTGCTCGACCTAAATCTATCCATCTTACCTGACCAGTTTATAAATTGCGTGACATCATAGAATTTTGCAAACCCACTCCACCAAGATAACCCGGAGCAAGTACAATACAGGCAACTACAGGAGATCAGATGCAACACAGAACGAGCCCAAACCCAAGTTAGGCTGTCAGACAGTTGATGGGGTGGATCTTCGTATTGAAATTTGAATGAGTTTATTTTTCAAGCATGTTCATATTTCATGTAAGCTGCACTTCTATTCAGTTTTTGTTGTACTGCTCGTGCACCATTGTGGCTCATCTAGTTGTATGTGTAAACAAACCCTATCAATTATGTGACATCTTGTTTGAATGAACTTGTTGCAGCGGCTCTCGATAAGAGTAAATGAGCAAAAATACCACTGTCACATGTTTAATGAAACCTTGTGCTTTGCCCTGTTGCTTTCTTATTTCTAGCCTAACCCCACTGTGGAGGCACCATCACTACTGCCAATCCCTCTGCTCATTAAAATGTACAATTTCTACAATGACTATTTGTGGAAAAACAATGAACATGGTAAGAGCAACAGAAACCATTGTGTTTGTGATGTCACTTTGAAGCTACCCTAGCGCCCCCCCCCCCAATAAAAACATTGTTAGAGACAGCCGACAGGTTTTTCCTCCTCCCTTTGTTCAACATTTATATAGAATCACATGTAGAGAACAGGGTGAAACATGGGACAAGGCAAGATAGAGAAATACAAAGAGTGCAGGCTTGAGCACAGTGCATAGTGACCCAAAGAAACAAATAGTTGCCCGAGAGGGGGAGAGAGAGAGAAAGTGAGGCAAAGGACTAAGAGTGAAAAGAAAAGCACAAAGGGGGCAGATTTAACAACCACGTAAGGAATGAGTGAAGATGGACAGGAAGGAAGGGGGAGAGAGAACCACGCCACCGAAATGGATGTTCATCAGGAGGACTGAGACGAAATTCTTGAAACCACAACAGGGGAGTGAGGAAGTGAGCTTCCCAACATTTATCTGAAAACAGAGGGGTTGAGAGACCGTGACTCAGTAATTCAGCTATTACTTCACAAACCACCTTTTAAATGTCACACCACTCATATCACACTTAGATATTTTTTCCAATCACAAAAACCCATTAGTATAAATAGTGTTGGTTGGCAGATTTTGTTGCATGACTCAAGCTTTGCTTTTGCATGATGTAGTTTGTCACATATGCCAACTCCTTAGAAAAGTGAACATTACATGGCTGTTAGGTGACGTGCTATAGAGAGTCAGGTGTTTTTCCTGGCCCCCTGACTTCAGTGCAGTGGAATATTAGATTCTCAGTCAAACCCCACAGGCCCTGCATGCCAACCACACACACGGTCAACCCGTATTTACATGGAGGTCATGTCATTGAGGGCATGGTCCAACTCCTCACTAATGGCCTTGTACTTGAGTTTCTGTGCATATAGCTCATCTGTTCAGAGAAGCCAAAGAGTGAAGGGAAAGAGAAAGAGTGGAGAACAGGAGGGGAAAAAACAGGAGAATGAGGGAAGCTGCCAAAGGGAAAGTAATATATGCTAAAATAGACTGATTAAGCCAGAACAGGACCCCTCCTGTATATCCCAATGCACCGTCAAGGCAAAGCGTCTGGATCCTACCTTCCAGATCATCGATGGTCTTTTCCAGCTTGGCCACAGACCTCTCAGCAAACTCAGCACGAGTCTCAGCCTAAGAAAATAAGTCAAAACAAAGCATTCAATCACGAAACTACTGAAACCTTGATGACCTAGACTAAATAGGTTAACTTGTAGACTACAAAAGGAATTAAAACCAAACTAACCTGACTTTGTGAATAAAGAAATATTGGGACAAATTCACATTCGTCCCATATACCTAGCACGCAATGATTGCATCAAGCATGTGAGTCTACAAACTTGTTGAAAGCATTTGCCATTTGTTTGTGATGCATTTTAGATTATTTTGTGGTAAATGTAGTGTGTAATTTGAGTGTCACACTCATGATCACAGATAGTCCTGAATAAAATTGTGAATAATGATGAGTGAAGGTTGAACGCACAAATATCGTAATCCCAAGACATTGTAATGGTGAGAGGTTAGCATAACAGGGAAGGTTAGCATTTTGGCGGGGATGATATTTTTGTCGGTCACAGTCCCAATACTTGGAGCTCACTGTATGTGATCCTATACAAATGTAAGCAAGGTTTGAAATTATCATGTTTTAGTCAAATATTACATCTGTTGGGGATTCTTGAGCTCAACTTGCAAAGTACTAATTATTTGTAATTATGTTCTGGCCCCCTTACCGTCGGCTCATTTTTCTTATAAAATAATAAATAGGCTCACGTCTGAATCTACTTGATGATCCCTGTTCTACAGGTTATCCACTTACCTCTTTGAGCTTGTCAGTCAGGATCTTGATCTCTTCCTCATACTTGTCCTCCTTCTGGGAGTACTGTAGTAGAAGAGAGGACTGTCAGTTCAAAGCAGAGCGCCCAAACACCAAAACATAAAATAACTGACATGAACTCAATCTCATGTAAAAGACCAGTTCGTTGATGCTGCAATAGAATGATTCCTAAAAACATGCCATGATAATGCATGCCAAATTAGTTCAACAAATAGAACAATATCAAGGGCAATCCCAGTGAAGTCAACAGTACATGTGTGACTTGGCTCCTTCAGAGGTTAAATTAATCCATCTGTCTACAGCTCTAGAGATACCAGAATTCTTGCTGAGATTGCAATTCTGGGTGGGGCCTTGAATACGGTTGGACCGCAGTGTCTCAATTGCCCAATCATCACTGATTGGCTTGAAGAAAAAAAAAAACATCTGATGAGTAATCGAGGTGTAAAACGTTCAGGATGTTGAAAATAGAAATGTACCAAACAAAATAAATGTAGATAGTAATTTGAATAATTCCTACGCAAAACATTTAACTTGGCAAACTTCTAAACATTATGCCCCATAGGAAAGGCCATTGGTTTCCCAGGTCTAAATCAGTCACTGGTGAAACACGAGAACACTACTGTCCATAAAAAGGTGGAAGTAGAATACCACTTATCTAACCATTATTCCACTGAAAAAAGTTTACTTGTAGGTATGTTTACTATGCATCTGCTCTGAGCAGATCTGGACATGCATTTGCAGGAATACAGAGGCAAGAATTATAAACCTGGGTTGTGGTCATTAGGTCACGCATTGGAAACCGTTAAATGTTTCTGCAACAGAAAATGAGTCCTGTTAGTCTCTCCTGTTTGGTGCCTATTGAACATAGCTCTGGAAGTGTTCATCTGTATTCCACTGCAGGGTCATTGGAGGATAACAATTACAAAGTGGGTGCAAAGGAACAATTCATTAAAAGTAACGTTCTCTATGTTATATTAGACCAAACCCTTAACTTAGTATGGGGGTGTTTGTCCATGCAGGCCTTCGGTCCAATCAGAAATATGGAGATTAAATGCTCAATTAATCATGTAAGTGTGACCTTTCTAGGAATTATAAACATAGGCTGTAAAGGGCATTGATGACAAGAATGGATGTCTGGGAGAGGTAGGAGGTATTCAAGACTGGAATGGGGGTAAATGCCAAAGGGAAATTAACTACACTGACCAAGTAACCCAAGGTTAAATGCCTGAGGCATCAGGATATGAACTACACACACAGGCAATGTTGTTCAAGGCAGAGTCAATACAGAACCTCTGGTGTAGGGTGAATACAGCAGCTGCACTCAAATACACATGCTGCACACAGATACAGGTACTAACTCTAACCCTACGTACACACCACACACACACACACACACAACCCCCCCCCCCCCCCCACCCCACCACCACGTGCAAAGAAAAATTGTCAACGCACAATACTTACTAAATCGCTTCCTCAGAGATGTAAACAGTCAGACAAAAACATGCCCACAGGTACATGCTAGATTCATCTGAGGTTTACACAACCAGGTAAAATACCAACACACAGACACGCTACCTTCTCTGCCTGGGCCTCCAGGGACTTAAGGTTATTGGTGACGTTTTTCAGCTCCTCCTCCAGTTCAGCACATTTACTGGATTTGAGGAGAGGTCGCCATTGAGTTTGTTTCAAGAGAATCAGAAGACAAGGAGAGATGGCAACGAGGGCGGAGCAGTGAAAAGGAGGAAAGAGTAGCAGTGTGAAAACATTGGCAATACAGTTTAAGATAATTGATGTTGAGAGATGACAAATGGTCTCGGGAGGAGTAGATAATTAGGAAACATGAAGAATGAGTGCCTTATGTCAGAAAAGACATGAAGCTAACCACACCACAGCGGTTACAGACCCTTGACACTACCAAATCTCCATATTATATAGTGTGCCTACCTCACAACAGGAAATCAGTTTAAGCAACAGCCTCAATGAAAGACAAGCTATACGAGTAATGTTCACTGTCGTTAGAATGGCATGTTTTAGGCTGGAGATGTCCTTAAGGGCATTAAAAAAAAAGTGAGTTGTGCATGCTCAAGTTCTCATGGGTCAATTCTGTGTTATTTTCAGTAGGGCACACCATAGCAAAACATTTTGCAACAGAAAACTAAAGCAAGCATTTCTTATTGGATGAGTTGACATAGAAACTGGGTGAAGCTATCCTACTAAACACAACCGGAACTCCCATCGATTTTAAAGCAGTAGAATGCCACTTCCTTAACATGCACACTGGATTTCATGCAAACACAAGTTGAGAAAAGAGTAGGGAAGAGAAAGGGAGGCAAGCGCGAGTCAAGGAGAGACGAGGCAGATACTGAAAAGATATGGAAAGAGAAGTAGAGGTTGGAGTCTGCAGGTCCGGGAGTCATCCAAAGAGGACCACCCGTTTGTCCTGAGGCCATTATTCTGATGACTTCTTTCCCATCCTCCACACACACACACTCACAGAGAGAGACTTTCTATGTACACCTTTTGAGATTTAACAATAAATAGGTCCTACATCCATAAATCTCAAGCCTGATGTTAGACCAATGGTAGATTATACTAAAGCAGTCAGTTGAGCATGAACACGCTCATACATGCATTTCGCTTACACACCATGAAGTGTAGGCACACTCACCACACACAGTGGGGTGTCCAATCAAAAAACACATGATTTTCACAAATGGGTAAAAAAAAAGTTCTATAATCCTCTTAAAAAAACACCAAATGGCCAAAACTCATGTCTATGGCCAGAATTAGGGTGACCAAATCAATGGAGGCCAGGTTTTTAAAAAAGTGGTAAAAATATATAAGGAAAACAGCATTGCGTCAGCTAGGCTGGATTCTGTGCATGAATTAAAGCTACTGGTTGCCTCACAGGCTCACTTTCCCCCTTAAACTAATCTTTCTTCTCAAATCTGCAGGACATAAAACAGTAGAGGTAAGATGGATATAGATGAGACATGACATGTATATGCTTTTTATATTAATTCCTAATTCCCTGTTATTTTCAAAAACAAGCGTCTCTGAAATGTCAACGGAGCACTGAGCTTTATTTTCAAAGCCTTTTACATTTAATTCAGCTCGTGTCATGCTAGTTTTGCAACCCGCGGAAACAACTGATGACAACCAAAATGTAGAATACTAAAATGTTGATAAACCTGCACGTTATGTCAACAGAGCTCTGTACTGATTATCAGTTGCATTAGGTTACGAAATCTGACTTATTGGATATAATGTCAATGATATGTTAGAAATACCCCACTGAATGATTCAGAACATGAACAATCATATTTGTCTTTGTAAGTTAAATTTTATCGCCAAAGCATTTTTTCAGACACAGTGGACAGACACCCTATTCACACACACACCCCTCCTTTTCAGTACATACAGACATAGGCATTTACACACATACACTGCCTTCAGAAAGTATTCACACCCCTTGATTTTCACATTTTGTTGTTACAGCCCGATTTTAAATTAATCAAATTGAGATTGTGACACTGGCCTACACACAATAGCCCATGTCAAAGTGCAATTATGTTTGTATAAATGTGTACCTATTAATACAAAATGAAAAGCTGAAATATCTTGTCAATAAGTATTCAACCCCTTTGTTTATGGCAAGCCTAAATCATTTCAGGAGTAAAAATGTGCTTAACACATCACATAAGCTGCATGGACTTGCTGTGTGCAATAGTGTAACATGATTTTTGAATGACTACATTATCTGTTTCCCACACATACAATTATCTTTAAAGGTCCCTCATTTGAGCAGTGAGTTTCAAAACAGATTCAACCAAAGACCAGGGAGGTTTTCTAATGCCTTGAAAATGGAACCTATTGGAAGATGAGTAAAAAAAAAAAAAGCAGACTACACCTTAAAGCATGGTGAAGTTATTACACTTTAGATGGTGTATCAATTAGAGGTCGACCGATTATGATTTTTCAATGCCGATACCAATTGGAGGACCAAAAAAGCCGATACCGATTAATCGGCCGATTTTGTTTTTATATTTTTTTTGTGTAATAATGACAATTACAACAATACTGAATTAACACTTATTTTAACCTAATATAAAACATTAAAAAAAACAATTTAGCCTCAAATAAATGAAATATCAGCCTCCCGGGTGGCTCAGTGGTTAAGGGTGCTATACTGCAGCGCCAGCTGTGCCACCAGAGACTCTGGGTTCGTGCCCAGGCTCTGTCGTAACCGGCCGCGACCGTGGAGGTCCGTGGAGCGACGCACAATTGGCCTAGCGTTGTCCGGGTTAGGCCGGTATGGAAATCCTTGTCTCATCGCGCACAAGAGACTCCTGTGGCGGGCCGGGCGCAGTGCACGCTAACCAAGGTTGCCAGGTGCATGGTGTTTCCTCCGACACATTGGTGCGGCTGGCTTCCGGGTTAGAAGGCGCTGTGTTAAGAAGCAGTGCGGCTTGGTTGGGTTGTGTATCGGAGAACGCATGACTTTCAACCTTGGTCTCTCCCGAACCCGTACGGGAGTTGTAGCTAAGCACAGGCAAAATCCTAGAAGAAAAGAACCTGGTTCTGTCTGCCTTCCAAAAGACAGAGAGAAATTCACCTTTGAGCAGGACAACCTAAATCAAAAGGCAAACATACACTGGAGTTGCTTACCAAGACAGTGCATGTTCCTGAGTGGCCTAGTTACAGGTATGACCTAAATCTGCTTGAAAATCTATGGCAAGGCTTCAAAATGTGTCTAGCAATGATCAACCACCAACTTGACGGAGTTTAAAGAATTTATAATAATGTGCAAATATTGTACAATCCAATTGTTGTATTGTTGTACAATTGTACAATTTTGTACAATATTGTACAAGCTCCGTAATCGCTACCAAAGGTAATTCTAACATGTAACTCAGGGATGTGAATACTTATGTAAATTAATTGTATTTAATTTTTAAAAGCACATTTTCACTTTGCATTATGGGGTAGTGTGTGTGTAAGAGAAGGCAAGAGAAAAAAAGTTTAATCATTTTGGAATTTAGACAAAAACTAAATTTGGAATAAATTGAGGGGTATGAATTCACTCCGACAAACACACAATACCTGGTCTTCAGAGGCCTGCAGGGACTTCAGCGATTGGTCGAAACCTCTCAGCTCCTCCTCCAGGGCCCTGGCTTTGCTGTTAGTGCAGGGAGGGGGCGGAGTCATACACATGCGGTGCAGGGGGCGTATGGAGGGTGGGGGGTGGGTCATGCGTTGAATTTAGGTCGGACCCCCAGAAACATGCAGAGACGGACAGATGGGGGAGGAGGGCATTTATTAATTAGGATGCAGAACCATTGTTATGCAAACACACAAGTTTATTCTCATGGCCATGGGAACAGTGAGGATGGGGCCAGTTTAGGATGATACCGGAAGTGGGACTGCTATAATGCAGAGCCGTATCAAATAATTTTAAAAACTTGAGCTGTGCTTGATTTTGTTGGTCCAATACTATGGAACAGACACAAAAGTGCAAACTCCAAGCAGTATTTGTATTTAAATATAGCGTCAAGCAGCCATAGCAGGGCTCAAACTACGGCCCCACAATGTCACCATCAGAACAAATTGGACAGATCGCCATAGGATTTGCCACTTCTGTACTCCTTACCACGCTTGCCAAATATCAGAACTCAACAGATCACACAAAATTCTTTGGATGTTGTATGATTTTTGAACATTTGTATTAATGTGGTCTTCTCCAGAACCGCTCAGCACCAAACTTGGTATATAGCATCAATGGATACATATTGAAAACGCTAGGTTTTCCAAGGCTCTCGCTCAAACAATATGGCCGCTATAAGCCAATGAGCTTGTTTTTCCCTGTCCAACAATGCAACCATGCGGCCAAAGAACTATACTCTACAGGTTAGCTAGACTCATCCCTGAGTGTGCCAAATTTCCTCAGGTCAAGTGCAATCAAGGTAGTCAGATCAAGAGAAATAAAGAAGTGCCGTTATAGCGCCTCCGCGTGGTCGATTTAAACGTGCTCACATTGAGTCGACAGTGTTTGGAACATGTCTATCAAGTTTTTACAATATGAATAATGTGTCTGATTTATATGCATTTATGTGCCAGGTCAAGAGCACTTGAATGTTCATTGGTCAGTAGCAGCCATGTTTGAGATGATAGAGGGGTATGAACTTTAAAAGTTGTCATCTTCAATAGCTTGTTATAGCGTGACCAACTGGCACAGCACTGCATGAGAGGATGTGGCCTAGATTTGCTGCTTGAACCCCTAATACATGACTGGCCTGGTATAGTGATGTAGACCGGGAATTGTTCAAATATATTCCAAATGAGACATCAAGATATATGTTTGCATTCTGCATCGTGTAGTTCTGTAGTTGTGTGACCAGAGTATGTTTAATACAGAGCTACAATGCTGTACATGTCAAATTGATGCAGTATTGTGTGTGTGTTAGATCTACATTAATTTGGAGGAAAACATCAGTATAACTAAATTATTTGACAAAATCCTATTCGGCTGTGTGGAATAAGTGATATTACGTACCACTAGTGTAGTTCTGTGTATGCGTGTGTATGTGTAACTATTGTGCAGTTCAATCACGTGGCCACTCACGCCTCAGCAAGCTCTGCCCTCTCCTCCGTGCGCTCGTGATCCCCCTCGATGATCAGCAGCTTACGAGCCACCTGTAGATGCACACACACAATTATTTACTGCCAGTTGCACAAGATGGCAGATGGAAACAATTGCTCGCAAGATGTGCGCAGATGGTGAACAGGTGAAGTGTGAGTAAAGATGCCCACTGTGGATATAAATTGGGTACATCTAGGGAAAAACTATACTAGTGAGCTTACAGCCTCACGTGAGAAGAAAGTATGCCATGATGACCTCATCCACTTGTGTCTCGATGTAACCTCATTGTGTCCGTGTGTGCGTGCATATGAGGTAGTACTAAAGCATTGCGTGCGTGTGTGTGTGTGTGAGAGATATCCTCACCTCCTCGTACTTGCGGTCAGCCTCCTCAGCAATGTGCTTGGCCTCTTTCAGCTGGATCTCCTGTAGCTCCATCTTCTCCTCATCCTTCAGGGCCCTGTTCTCAATCACCTTCATGCCCCTGGAACAAACGCGCACATGTTAGATGTAATGTATCATCTAGGAATTAATTTGGTATTGAAACTTAGGATACAAAAAATGTAACGCGGTGGTAATACGCCAATACTCAATATTAGACTTTGGATATTTGTCAAACTAAAACACACAATACTTAATATTGCACACTGTCAGCAGCATGTGACACTACATTTCACACACTCTGGGAAGCACAATGGAGGGAGAAACTCAAAGGGTGCATCAGAGAAAGACATCCAATCAATTAACAGAAGATAGCGAGACCAAACACAAATTGTCAAAGATAGTGGTAACTAACCCAAGAAGTATCAACCGGCATCGTTTCCAATTGGAGCAAATGAAGCACATTGGGAAGAACAAGCAAAGAGGTGGGAAGAGCCTAGAATGAGCCTATTGGCATGATGTAGCATGTATTTGCATATTTTCATTAGGGAATGCAAAGTCTGACGTGCACAATAACTCAATTCACCCTTGCACTCTTAAACATTTTTAGCAGAATGTTGGCCAAGTTTCATCTAGCTCCATCCTCTCATCCCACTGGACATCCTCTCATCCCACTGGACATCCTCTCATCCCACTGGACATCCTCTCATCCCACTGGACATCCTCATCATATGAGGGGAAGTTCTAAACAGATCCTTCAGATTTATACCCCCGTGATGTGTACGCGTTTCCCCTTTTGTCTGTCATCGTTGCGCCTATGTGCTTTCACTTCCAGTCCAACAACGACAAACTGACTAGGTTTAAACCAGGGATGGTCAACTGGCAGCCTGCATTTACAGGACCAGTCAAAAGTTAAACCACCTACTCATTCAAGGGTTTCTTTATTTTTCCTATTTTCTACATTGTAGAATAGAAGTGAAGACATCAAAACTATGACATAACACATGGAATTATGTAGTAACCAAAAAAGTATTAAACAAATCAAAATATATTTTGTATTTGAGACTCTTCAAAGTAGCCACCCTTTGCATAGACAGCTTTGCAATCTAGGCATTCTCTCAACCAGCTTCATGAGGTAGTCACCTGGAACGCATTTCAATTAACTTCTTGGATATGGGGGCGCTATTTAAATTTTTGGATGAAAAACGTTCCCGTTTTAATCAAGATATTTTGTCACGAAAAGATGCTCGACTATGCATATAATTGACAGCTTTAGAAAGAAAACACTGACGTTTCCAAAACTGCAAAGATATTGTCTGAGTGCCACAGAACTGATGTTACAGGCGAAACCCAGATAAATCCAACCAGGAAGTGCCGCATTTTTTGAAACAGCCTCATGCCAATGACTCCTTATATGGCTGTGAAGGAGCTAGGAGTCAGCTTACGTTTTCCCCAAGGTGTCTGCAGCATTGTGACGTCTTTTTAGGCATTTCCATTGGAGAATGGCTGTAAGAGACCATATAGGAGGAGTGGACACATTGTGTCTCCTGGAGAAAACGTTACGTAAAATACTGAGGTAGCCATTTTTCCAATAGTTTCTTATGAGAAACCAACTGCCTCCACGGATATATTATTACATATGTTAAAAACACTTTGAGGATGGATCCTAAACAACGTTTGCCGTGTTTCTGTCGATATTATGGAGCAAATTTTGAAAAAAGTTTGGCGTTATAGTTGAAGTATTTTCGGTCGATTTCTCAGCCAAGCAGGATGAACAAACGTTTTTCGCCGACAAAAATATTATTTTGGGAAAAAATGAACATTTGCTATCTAACTGGGAGTCTCCTGAGTGAAAGCATCTGAAGTTCTTCAAAGGTAAATTATTTAATTTGGTTGCTTTTCTTATTTTTGTGAAAATGTTGCCTGCTGCCAGCACAGCCTAGCATAGCATTATGCCATGCTAAACTTACAAATGCTTGTCTAGCGTTGGCTGTAACGCATATTTTGAAAATCTGAGATGACAGTGTTGTTAACAAAAGGCTAAGCTTGTGTTTCAATATATTTATTTCATTTCATTTGCGATTTTCATGAATAGGAAACGTTGCGTTATGAGGCACAGTGGCTCATGGGTCTGCGGGCCTACAGTACCAGTCAGTACCAGTCGGGGGGGGGTGTTAAGGTCAGTCTGTTTTATCTGGAGTATTTCTTCTGTCTTATCCGGTGTCCTGTGTGAATATAAGTAAGCTCTCTCTAATTGTCTCCTTTCTGTGGACCTGAGCCCTAGGACCATGCCTCAGGACTACCTGGCCTGATGACTCCTTGCTGTCCCCAGTCCACCTGGTCGTGCTGCTGCTCCAGTTTCAACTGTTCTGCCAGCGACTATGGAACACTGACCTGTTCACCAGACGTGCTACCTTGTCCTGGATCTGCTGTTTTCGACTCTCTCTCTCGACCGCACCTGCTGTCTCCAACTCTGAATGATTGGCTATGAAAAGTCAACTGACATTTACTCCCGAGGTGCTGAACTGCTGCACCCTCTACAACCACTGTGATGATTCTAATTATTATTATTTGACCCTGCTGGTCATCTATGACCGTTTGAACATCTTGGCCATGTACTGTTATGATCTCAACCTGGCATAGCCAGAAGAGGACTGGTCCCCCCCTCAGAGCCTGGCTCCTCTCTAGGTTTCTTCCTTTATTAGGGAGTTTTTACTAGCCACCGTGCTTCTACATCGGCATTGCTTGCTGTTTGGGGTTTTAGGCTGGGTTTCTGTGTAGCGCTTTGTGACATCGGCTGATGTACAAAGGGCTTCATCAATACATTTGATTGATTTATGAGTTGGGGTGAAGGAAAAGCAGACAAGAAGTGCTCAGCATATGAAGGAACTCCTTTAAGACTAATCCTCATCAAGCTGGTTGAGAGAATGTCAAGTGTGTACAAAGCTGTCATCAAGACAAACGGTGGCTACTTTGAAGAATCTAAAATATATTTTGATTTGTTTAAAAAAAACTTTGGTTACATGATTCTGTGTTACTTCATAGTCGTCTTCATTATTATTCTACAATGAAGAAAAAAAATAAAGGAAATACCTTGAGTAGGTGTGTCCAAACTGACTGGTACTGTAGGCCCGCAGACCCATGAGCCACTGTGGCTCCTCCAATTGTTGTACCCCCACCTCCATCAAAGCTGCCCATCCCTGGTTCAGACCAGTGACTATGGCCAAGTCCTCACTTTTTCCCATATGTCTTACTTCATGGGATCCCATGTTAAAAAGTCATGCTTCCTTTGCTGCATAGGGCCTTCGATAAATTATTTGTGGGTGCTTATATCAGTCCTATTTCAAACATGTACAAGTGTATACAACTTTATGCAAATGACACTTACACCATTTCCAACTGTTGACCAGGCTAAGATAGAGCTGCAATCCGAGATTCTTGCCTTACAGAAAGCCCTGGTTGGTCTATAATTCATACTTGCTGGCAAGAGTAAATAGATGTTGTTGCATGCTAAAAGATGACTGGAAGTCTGTGGGTAATGCTAGTTAGCATTGGCTCGTAAAACTACCTCTAATTTCCTTCATACTGGACACAGACATAAAAATGGTATCCATGAGTTCATCTGACCCTAGGGGAGAAGATAAAGGGCCTCATTGCCAAAATCCCAGAGTATCCCTTTAAAACAGTGGTGTTTGGAGAATTACAGTGTTTTCCCCTTTCTGTTCACGTGCGCTGTGTTCCACTGACCTCTCACTTTCGTCTGCAGCCTTTTCTGCCTCCTCCAGTTTCTGCAGAGCGGTCGCCAGTCTCTCCTGGGCCCTGTCCAACTCCTCCTCAACCAGCTGGATACGCCTGTTCAGGGAAGCAACTTCAGCCTCAGCCTGTATCAGGGAGGGGGAGAAGGGAAAAAGTTGAACATATACTGGCATTTAGCCTCAAATTTAAATGGAATTGACCTCAACCCCTCTTTCAACATAGGATTTACTGTATATGCCATGATATGACTTATATAGTGCACTTAACATTGCATCACATCTCACGTTGTCCACCGACGTAGGAGGCTAGACTCAATGCTCCAGTCAGATTACCATTTATTCACCTTGATTTTCTCACACGCATCCATCCAGTACACTGGTTATGTTCAGTGTAACACAACACTGCAGAATCTGTTACTTTGTATTCTGTGAGCTCAACGCACCGTTTCTCTATCAAGCTTTAACTTTTGGAAGATGTAAGATGTAATTTGTAACAGGTCAATATTTGTATTAGTTAAGAGCAGAACATGTGGTAATTAACTACAATGACCACAAGCCAGTGTTCCTACAGCTGCGCGTTATCAGTGAGGGAGTTCTATTACGCTGGGCCGGGTTTTCCAGAAAATAAATGTTTGAAGCTTTAACTAGTTTTCCTTGGGGAGACGGATAAAGCTTTATCAAATTACTTTTGTGAAAACACAGAATCCTACACGTCCTTTACCGTCACTTTTTGAAGCCACTCCTCAGTAAAAGGCACATGACAGCCAGCTTGGAGTTTTCCAAAAGGCACCCAAATACTCTCAGATCCAAAATTGAACTCTTTGGCCTGAATGCCAAGCTTCACGTCTGGAGGAAACCTGCCACCATCCCTACGGTGAAGCTTGGTGGTAGCAGCATCATGCACTGCTTCTTGACCCAATGCCCACTTAACCTGGAAGCCAGCCGCACCAATGTGTCGGAGGAAACACCGTAGACCTGGCTACAGTGTCAGCGTGCACTCTGCCCAGCCCGACACAGGAGTCCCTAGTGCACGATGGGACAAGGACATCCCTGCCAGCCAAACCCTCCCCCTAACCCAGGCGACGCTGGGCCAATCGTGCGCCACCCCACGGGTCTCCGCGACCGAGCCTGGACTCGAACCCAGTACAAAGAGATATTTGATTTTAAAAAACTGCTCCAGAGCGCTCAAGACCTCAGACTGGGGCAAGGTTTACCTTCCAATAGGACAACGACCCTAAGCACACAGCCAAGACAAAGCAGGAGTGGCTTCGGGACAAGTCTCTGAATGTCTTTGAGTGGCCCAGCCAGAGGCCAGACTTGAACCCGATCTATCATCTCTGGAGAGACCTGAAAATAGCTGTGTTGCGACGCTCCCCATCCAACTTGACAGAGCTTGAGAGGATCTGCAGAGAATAATGGGAGAAACTCCCTAAATACAGGTGCGTCAAGCATGTAACGTCATACCCAAGAAGACTTGGCTGTAAATCGCTGACAAAAGGTGCATAAAGGACTGAGTAAAGGGTATGACTAATTATGTAAATGTGATTTGTTCTTTCATTTTAATACATTTGCAAAAATCTAAAAACCTGTTTTTGCTTTATCAAAATTGAATATTGTGTGAAGAGTGATGAAAAGGTTTTATTTAATCAATTTTAGAGAAAGGCTATAAGGTAACTTAGTTGTGGAAAGTTGTGTCTCAGCCTCTTGCGAATTGAAGGAAATGTATGAAACAGATGATAGATCTCACACCACTGGGGAGAAGATGGAGGTAGATTACATTCTGCTAATACTCTCATTGATGAAATATTGGATTTAAATGCAGTTTTGTCCCCTAAAATTAATATATGTTATGGACTGAGTGCACTAAGTTTTGTAGACTTGACTCTTTGGTAAAATGTCTTCATGGGGCGGCCACGATTTAGCAGTGGCGTGCCTCTCTGCTTGGGGAAACACAAAATATATTGCATTTTAAAACTAGTTTCATTGGGAAGGCAGATAAAAGCCTTTTTATCCAAAGCAATCACTTTTGCATGTGAAAACAGAATCCTACTCATTACTCCACGTGCTTAACCTACACCGCTTTTGTTTTGAGCAGACTTGACCTTCAGCCAAAACTGGGCACCTGGCTCAAGTCTGGAAAGCAGCCCAGTTCCAAAACAAATACAATCAACACTAACAGGGTTCATCTGGGGCATTTATCAAATCCCCCTCAGTGTATTTGGCTTAAAGTACCTGTCCAGTGAAAATCTAAATTTTAAAAGTTAATATTCTGTTAACTCACAACCAAATGATGTTGTTGACTCATCAGATACTCGTATGGGGATGAGCTGGCCAATTAGTGGTCTACTTGTGTTCATATTTTGAATGTGTATAGGCCCACACCATTCCAACACAGAAAAGATTTGTTTTAACACACATAATTAACAAAACTATTAAACCCATATTGTAATTAATTACAGGTCATGTCCGCAAACACTGGACAGTTACTTTAAGCCCCAGTCCCTCAATGACTTAAATTTCAAAAATTTGGTCATAAAGCCCCCACCCATGTTGCGCAACACCTTCCACTAACAATTCCTTTGTAATGTTACTCAACAATACACATCCCATCTGATAGGTGTCAATAGGAGATTACCTAAAAACACCTCACTTCGATACAGCTACGACCAGGAATGACCTGTTCGTAGCAGGTTAGGAGAATTAGGTTAAGGTTAGGAAAAGGTTTAGCGAAAATGCTCTCCTAACCCTGTAGTTCCCAACCAGCGGTACTAAGACTTGGTCTACGACTCATGATGCCATAAATATACTGGTAAAATGCACGAGAGGATACTTCAGGTGTTCTCCGGCACAGTAAAATGTTGGTGGTGGTACAGTAACGGATAACGGTTGGGTACCATTGTCCTAACCTGCTACGAAAAGTCCCATGTCAATAGGCTCCTTGTAGGGCGGGGGTGTTAATTGCATGAATGACAACCCAGGCCAAGTGGTAGTATACTTTTAAAAAGAAACAATGTAGCCTATCTGCGCACGTCGATCTAATAGTCAAAATGCCAAAGAAATATATTTTAAAAAATGGTAATGTCGATGGATGATTCAAAAATATCATTTTACCTGTTCTCTTGATGTTTTCTCCACCTCGACCTGTCTCTGAAGAAGTTCAGCTCGCTCTTCGGCTTCATCTGCCTGTTGCTGTAAAACTTTGATCTTTCGCTTAACTGCGTCGATACTGTTGTTTCCAGACATTTTATTTTGTTTGTGAGAGTGGGTTAGTCCTAGTTAGTTTGTTTCCCCTTCCTTAAAAAAGTTTTATAACTTCGGCACGAGTTCTTCAGAACGGGAGGAAAAAAAGCAGCAACGCCCTGCCAAATGGTCAAACGTTGATTGTAGTGGCGTGGGAATATGCGTTCTTCCTCCAAACAGCAGGGACACTCAATAACGCATTTAAGATTGACACTGGTCTAACCGAATTTCGTCCAAAATTCGTGTTTTCAAAGTAGCCTAATCCGGTTAGATGTTTTAAATAGTTTCTGCTGCTAACATTTACCAGGAAGACGCAAAAATGTTTTTTTTATTCTACAGACGTGGCAAGCTAACAGTCCTAATTCATTGGCTTCCGCTGTGAAAAATGGGACGAATTCTTTCAATTGCACGCGGTTATAATTTAAGCTCAATCAAATGAATAAATGAATGAATGAATTCAAAATTGGCTTAACAAGGGATTTGCTGTCCGTTCTCTCCCCTGTCTCTAAATCACTATGCCCTGCCCGCTTGGTTCAGCTCTTTCCTTTTCAACCCACTTCCGGCTTGCTCCACACCCAAATGTCTGGCGTAGACAATAAACTGGAATGCTGATCCAGAGTCAGCCCCTAGAACACTAGTTGGTCCCCAGAAGGAAAGTTTTAAAAATGATCCCGTCAGCACAATGTATCTTCGACCGGAAAGCACCCCTTGGTTACACGTGTCCTGACCAGGTGAAGTGACGTTTCATTTATAAATCACTCGCATTCCAAGCCACTCCCGAGGTAGCATATGAAAGTACATGTAAGGGGGGATTCACCTGCATGAGAATGTCATCTCAAACATCACGATTTAGTACACATTTGTTTGAATGGTGTAAGTGTGTGTCTATCTACAGGCTATATTGTATGGTATGCCTACTTGTTCATCATATGTGACTACTTGCTTTGTATGTGTACATTTGTTTGCTTGTCAACACATTACACCTGAAGCCTCCAGATACCAAATATGACCGCTTCTTCATTCCTTCCTGTTGCACAACAACTTGAGGATGCTGAGACATGCACCACAACACACACACAAATCAAGTCACTACTTGTGAGCCATCACTAAATTCAGTGTGATATAAAACAAGAAAATGCACATTGTCTTGTTAAATTTTGGTTTAAAGATGGCTTATGAAAACATCAGGCCTAGCTAATAATTCAATTATGCCCAAAATAATATTTCCTTGTGAGATAAAGTGTTATGAATTGGGATTGAACTCTTCCATTTCAGTGAATACACAGAGCTGTGAAGGTGTTTGTGTTTCAAACAGGTCTTGGCCCTCCCTTCCTGTCTCTCACTACCAGGATTGTGTTTATTAGGGCACTCAATTGAAAAGATTAAAACAGTTTCCAAGAGAAAAATAAAATAAGCATTTCTAATTGTTCAAGTCCAGGAAGTCCCTCCTTGTTTTCTTCCGACCTTGTTACTCACTCGTGTGGTGTGAATGGTTCTTAGTAGGTGAATTGATTGTTCACTTGCACGTCCAGTTGTGACCACCAAGTGTCGCCCCAGACCACATGTTTGGCACTGTGAGACAATTTTAGACGTTTAGAGTTTCTGCACATTGACCAAGTTTACATGCACACAGTATTCCGAATAGAAGCTCATATCCCGCTAAGGTTTTTTCGGGATAAGCTGTTTACATGCACCTTTGATATTCTTATCATAAGTATCCTTGTAGTCATGAATAAACAGAATATTCCTAATTTCAATTCACATGGGTTAAATGGAATAGTAACAAATATGGACACCGACTGTAGGCCTATAACCTCTCACATGTAGTGGATAAATATCTTGAGAAAATGCAAATTCATGTTGTTGTTTTTTTACACCGTTATGCAAGCAGACCGTATTTCAACCACATAAAATATGCAACCAAGACGAGCTGAAGTCTTATCAGAAGAGTGTTTTTTCGTTTTATCAGCTTTTAATTTCCTTAAAACTGGTCAAACTCATGACATTTGGACAAATGTCCACATACCAAGCGCATAGTCACACACGATGAACCATTGAGGACCACTTTGGAAACAAGCGTTTTAATTAATACTTTCAAGTGATATCCTCTGGGTTCGCATTGTGCATTTTGTTGTTTTTGTATGTTGCCCAAAATAAATCCAATTCAATTTTGTACAGGAACAATCATTCCACTGTTTTGGAGAAATTGCATATTCTCCCCGGTCCCTAAACGAAACAGACAACTTTACTGGTTATCTATATTACTAATGCATTAATTCTATCAAAGTCAGACATTATTCTACTTTATTTTGTCTTTTGGGGCAACACGTTGTGACAGAAGAGAACCGTGTATCAAACGTAGTTGACAAACAAAATGGCCTACCAAATGTCGGAAATTGTAAGTAGAAACTTAATTTAAATTATAGTAAATTAATTATAGTAGGCTAAATTATTATTGTTGATCAAACTGCGCAGGTAGTCTACCTTTTGAAGTGATTTGATTGACAAGCAGATATGATGACTCTGCACACATAATATGCGAAACTGAGCCTGCGCAGAACGCGGTTTTTCACGGTCCGCGCAGGCTCAGTTTCGTATATAATGGGAGTAAACAGGACAAGACTTTTACATGCCACAATATCCCGTTTTAGATCAGCATATCCGAAGCATCTTATCCAGGGTTCTCAACCTGAATACAAGCTTTTTTTTTATTGTAAACGGGATATGATGTTTATATGAGTAAACTCAAAAACAGAATACTTGAGTATTCTGAAAAATAACGGGATATTTGGTGTGCATGGAAATGTGGTCAGTGATTCTGCATTGCTATGGCCAAAGTATCCCTATACATTTACATAACTGTGAAGATGTATTTAGATGTAGAACTAAGTTTGTAACAGTAAGTCTATTGAAAAAATTCTACAAATTATTCCATGACATTTGTGTCTTAGTTAAGTTGAGGTTATTTTCACGTTTAAAGTTTCATTGTCACAATGCACAAGTACAGTGAAATGCCTTTCTTGCTCTTTCCCAACAATCCAGTAGTACCATAAAATAAATTTAAAAAAGTCAAGTGGAACAAAAAAGTAAGTAAGCTATATACAGGGTCAGTTCCAGAGTCTGCTAATACCATCTTTTCAATGTGCAGGGATACTGGAGTGGTATAATTATATATGTATAGGGGTAGGGTGACTAGGCATCAGGATGAATGATAAACAGAGTAGCAACAGCATTTATGGTGTTTGTGTGTGTTTTGCAATGAAGGTTTACAGTAGCCTCAATAGCACTGTAGGATAGCACCATGGTGTAGCTAGCTGCTGTCCTCCTCTGTGTAAGATACAAAACTTAGGAGGCTCATGGTTCTCACCCACTTCCATAGACTTAAACAGTAATTATGAAGACTTCCGGAGGACATCCTCCAATCTATCAGAGCTCATGCAGCATTAACTGACATGTTGCTCATCCAATCAAAGGATCATAGAATGAATCTAGTACTGAAAGCATAAGCTACAGCTAGCTAGCACTGCAGTGCATAACGTGTGGTGAGTTGTTGACTCAGAGAAAGACAACAGTTGAACCGTTTTGAACAAATTCATTTATACAAAAATTAAGAAGTAGCAGAGAGATAGAGCTAGCCATATTTCATTGTATTTTCTTCTTCTTCCTAGTTTACCTTTCACTTACTTACTTACTTAGCTAGCTAATGCAGCTAATTTAGCCTACTCGAAACCTGAGGAATGCTATTTATGTTAGCTAGCTAAGGTTATCCTGGTTGGTTTTATGCATTTATTTCCACTGGGGCCCGCCGGTGTAACTGTACTGTGTGATCATACAAATGGATTGGATTGTGGGAGAGTACGTTTAATAGCACTTTAGTTCTAGTAACTATGTTGACTACGGCGTCAGCTAATATGGTGATGATGTAGGCTGTGTAGCGGTTAGTGGTTTTGGTATGAAGGTTTGGCTTGGATACATTTTTTTTTGCCTTGTCACAGACAGATGTTGTGTTGTGCACTGAAGTCCACAAGCAAAGGGAAAACGTGAAAGGAGGAGAGCGCGTAGATGTGAGAAGGAATTATTCAACAAACAAAGTGATGATGCTGTTTGTAAATGGCTGCTATGAAAGTGAACTGTGTGTGTAGGTGTATTCATTCCGCCAATTTGGTTGCGTTTCTTTAAACGGAAACAAACGGAACAGAACGGGGATGGACCTATCTGAATTTGCCCAATAGAAACTCTCATTTTAGTTGCAACTGTTTGGACTAATGATTACACCCCAGATCAGCTAGATGCAGGCAAGAGTGTGTCACTGTCTGTCACCTTGATTACTCCAATTTGTCTCTTGACCTGTGCACCTACGTTTTAAAGTTTCATTTATAGGCTATGTTACAGCAACCTCATGATGGGTATAGGTCACATTCAAGTATCATGTAGTAGCTTAAACCTATCAATGTTATATTGTGCTGGACAAATGGCGTATGAATGACAGTCATCCAATTTGCTGTCATAGAAATAAGGCCATGCTCATAGAAAAACAAATCATCTTCCCTGATCTTAAACAGCCCGACGTTAAACGGCCACACATGTTGTGTGTGTTTGCAAATTTTGTGTTTGTGTGTGTGAATGTGTATAGAGACCCCCCAAAATTATAGAAGGGTCAATGCAGATAGTCAGTGTAGCCATTTCGTTAGCTATTTAGCAGTCTTATGGCTTGAGGATAGAAACTGTTCAGGAGCTGTTGTTGTCAGACTTGATGCTTCAGTACCACTTGCCATGTGGAAGCAGAGAGAAGAGTTTGAGGCTTGGGTGGCTGGAGTCTTTAACAATTTTTCAGGCCTTCACACCGCCTGATGTAGAGGTCCTGGATGGCAGGGAGCTCCGCCCTAGTGATGTACTGGGCTGTCCGCACCACCCTCTGTAGTGAGGGCAGTGCAGTTGCCATACAAGCAGTGATGCAGCCAGTCATGATGCTCTCAATGGTGCAGCTGTAGAACTGTTTGAGGATTTTGGGGGGGGGGGGCTACATCTAGGCTACATCTAGACCTAGATTTCCTAGACCTAGATTTCAGCCACAATTTGTTAGCAGTAGTTATCATGGTAAGAAAGGGCATAGCGGTAGCCTACATGCTAAAATGTGTTAGCTGTTAGTAAATACTGCATGCTAAACTATGCCTTCAGCAGGAGTTGAATGGACATTTGTTTTAGCCATTAGCTGCTGGCTAAGTAGTGCTGCTGAAAGACCGGAGCTTTGAGAGCTCCTTAATGTGCGAAGATTGAGTTGCTCTTTACCCTCTTGCTGAAAGCTGGGTACCCTTGATTTAATACAAGAGCGTAAGGAGCTAGGCATCCTCAGGCAGTCATAAAACTGTCCTTTAGCGTTGCTTATTATGACGCTAATCCCGAGCATGTGGAGAGAGGCAGAAGGTCCACATAGGTTAAAGAGAGGTCTGTCCCAACTGTTTAGAACTCTGACTCCTCTGAGACTCAGTAACACTGGAAATGACACACACACACACACACACGCACGCATGAGGTCCACAGGGAAAAAAGCACACACACAGTCACAAACACACACACAGTGCAGAGCAACATTTGGAGGGATCTGAATACACTGCAGGGATAAATGCCCTTCACTAATCTCTTTGACACTATTGCTTCATGTTGATCTAGTTGTCTCTATGCAACAATGATTCTATTCTTGGGAAGATATTTAGGACATAACCAGCTATAGGGGAAAGAAGGTGGGGGCCAACCTAAATATATGTAGCCTGACAATGCACCCTAAATTCTTCGACTGCTCTGTCGTTCGCTACATACTTTATTTAGTCTGAGGATGCCATCATTGAAGTCATTTCTGGTGACGAGGGGCACGAGGGGAGTTGTACAAAACAAAGTAATTAGGGATTGGATTGTCTCTAACCAAATCAGAGTATCAACGCCAATGACACATTTTCAAACCGCTGCTTTACTCATCGCTTTCTGGACCAATAAGACTGCCCGAATGTGTTTGCATTTGGTGTAGGGTCGGGGAGGTCCTCAGATCCAGACTCATTGCGGAGAAAAAACGAACGTCCGTGGGTGTGGTATATAGTAAGGTGTATGGGTAGCCAGGCAAAAGAACACTCCCCTTCGTATGGACAGTGAAGCAAAAATTGTACATTTGGCTCTATACTCCAGCATTTTGGATTTGAGATCAAATGTTTCATGAGACGACAGTACATAATGTCACCTTTTATTTGAGGTATTTTATTTATACATATCTGTTTTACCGTTTAGAAATGAAATCACTTTATGTATCTGGTCCCACCCATGTGAAGAAATCAGAGGTATTTGGACATATTTCTTGCACGCAATGACTACATTAAGCTTGTGACTACAACAATTTTGTATGCAATTGCAGTTTGTTTTGGTTGTGCTATGCTTTGCCCAATAGTAACTGAACGGTGAATGATGACTGGAGTAATTTTCTTTCTAAGTGAGTAGATAAGATGTTTCTGAACACTTCTAAATTAATCCTAATAATTCCATGATTAAGAAAAATCATGAATGAACCATGAGTAATGGCAAGTGAGATGCCGTTTAGAGGCTACAACAAAATATGCTATCTTCTCACCATTACCAATAACATGGGAGGTTAGCATTTTCTTGGGGTATGATCTTTATTCATGATTTTGGGGATATGATTGTCATTATTCATGAATCATTCACGATTATCCGTAATCAAGGTAGCATCCGCATTAATGTAGAAGTGTTAAAAAATATCTATTCTTATTTACAATAACATTTACTCAAAAATTACATTTTTCACCATTCATTTTGAGCAAAACATTATCTGAAACACAACCTAAACAAACTGCATATCGAATGGGGGGGGGGGGGGGGGGGGGGACAAGATATAAAGTGTTTTCATTTCTAAAAGGTAATGTATGAAAATACTCTCAAATGAAAAGGTGACATTCTGTACTGTCATTTCATATGAAACATTTGAACTCAAATGTTGAGCTGTACATCCCCCTCCTCTGTTATTTCTGTTATGACCCATTCTGTCCCCCTTTCAGACCATTAAACGTAATGTTGAAGCTCACACACGCACAGTCACATGATTTTGCCATATAACTGTACAGACAGCGTAGGGCAGGCTGACCAGACAAGAGCACATAACACCCGTAATGACCTTGGCCATACGAGTCATTGGGTAATCATCACTCCATGGCACCACAAGACCTATTTACTGCAACACACCTAAGCTCCTCTGGTATTTTAACATGGTCATTCCATGCATTCTCCCTATTGAGGAAAATTATTATGATGACAGCTGCTGTTTGTTCTATATCTAGAGTCCGGAGAAAAGCACTTCATTACAGTCAACGAGGGGAAATACAGAGAGAGGGAAGAGAGAGAATTACTGAGACAAAGGGAATGCAAGGGAAATTGTAGAATAAGAAAAAAAAACACCTGAACAACTAGAGGAAGAGAACAGTAAAGAAATAGAAAGGGGGAGGGGACTCAGATGAGATTGGCAACCCAAGTATAGTCTTGGCTGTGATAGCCTCAAGGTTAGAGAGGGAGGTTGGTAACGGGAGGTTCAAATCCCAGTGGAAAAAGTGTCCTGGCAACTAGAGGATTGCTGGCATCAATAACTCACATGCCATCTACAGCAACTGTGCCCTTGAGCAAAGCCCTTAATCCCCAAACTTCTCCAGGGGCGCTGCTCTGTGGCTGACCCTGTCCTGCTCCGTCTGTTATGTTTGTATTTAGTGTCACAGCAAAAAGAACAATATCTGTGCAAATTGACAAGAAAAGGTCTGTTATATTCTATTCCATTCTTTGGGGAGCGTTCAGATAGTACAGCCTGTGTGCACTATCCAAAATTAGCATGAAAACCAAACCTTTGAATTTTATCTTAGCTTCCTAGCATGAGGGATAACCCTTAACTCCAGCGGTTTACTGCTCAAAATTAACTGTCACCAAAGAGGACTAAAAGTGTCAGTCAAAAACTGTCACTAAGTTATCATCCCAGAAACATGCAGGGCTCTGTGGTTTTCACATACTCCTTGACTTAACTAAAACATTGGCAATGTATGGGTAAAGGCACTATGGCTCGTGAATCCAAATGTCATGTGTTGTTCAGAAAGTCAGAATGGTTATAGTATCTGTTGCTCTGATGACTTTGGAGATGGGTAGTGTCTTGTGTTTCTATCGCTAGTAACATAACAGCAACTAGATCCGGGGGTTTTCAAGCCTGTTCCTTTGGACCCACAGGGTGTACAAGCTTTTGTTTTAGCCCAGCACCAGCACTCCTGATGCAACTCAAGGGCTTATTGATTAGTTAAATCAGATGTGTTAGTGCTGGGCTGGAACAAAAGCCTGGTCCCCAGGACCAGACTTGACTAACTCTAGTGAGAATATCGATGATTATTGTCCCTAAAATGGTAGCATGATTAGTGTGATAGTCACAGTTTGACTGGATGACATCATGGTCAGAATATGTGGATAAAACAGCAGCAGCTGTGGATGGGTGACCGGAGGGAATGAGAAGAATGGGAGGGAGGGGAGAGACACTAGGCACCAGGTTTAACCTCCTGTGGTCAGTACCACCCTGCATCCAACTGCTGGCTTGCCTCTGAAGCTAAGCAGGTTTGATCCTGGTTGGTCCCTGGATGGGAGACCAGATGCTGCTGGAAGTGGTGTTGTAGGGCCAGTAGCAGTCACTTTTTCCGTTGGTCTAAAATAAAATATCCCAATGCCCCAGGGAAGTGATTGGGGACATTGCCCTGTGTAGGGTGCCGTCTTTCGGATAGGACGTTAAACGGGTGTCCTGACTCTCTGTGGTCACCAAAGATCCCATGGCACTTATCTTAAAATTCCCAATCTGGCCCTCATATCTGGCCCACCTAGTTTTCCCCAGCTTCAAATTGTCTCATTTTTCACCTGTAACTATTATTTTCATAGTACAAGTGTGTTTGCTTTGACATACAGTATGTACTATGAGCATGTATGAGGCTTTTGGTGCCTTCAAGCTTGCTAAATGCTTAATGGGTCCCTGCACAGAACCTGCATCGCTCCAGGTTCAAAGCTCTTATTTGTGACTTACTAAAGCATCTGTTTAGATCTGACTACCCATGTTTCTCCACAATTTCCTGGAATCCAATTGGTAATTACAGTCTTGTCTCATCGCTGCATCTTCTGTATGGACTCGGAAGAGGCAAAGGTCGAGAGACATGCGTCCTCCGAAACACATTGTCCTCGTTACACATTGTCTTCGTAATACTATTGTCCTCTTAATACTATTGTCCTCATAATACTTCATGTAAGACCTAGGAAGAACACAACACACTTACATCTGCGGCCTTCTTGTCCGCAACCTCCAATTTCTCCTGGGCATCCTTCAAGGCCTCAGAGTATTTGTCCAGCTCATCCTCAGTTCCCTTCAGCTTCTTTTGCATCTGCAGCAACTCATCCTCGTGCTGAGAGAGAGAGAGTGAGAGAAGGAGGGAGGGCAAGAAGAGGAAAGAGAGATGGAGAAAGGGCGCGTGAGATTTGCACACTCTTTTCACACTATGGTGCGGACCTGAATCGTACTGTGCTGACTGACATTTTCTTTTCACCTTGACCTTTTCAATGAGGTTCAAGCAACTATGGTGGATACATAACAAGGCCAGCACAGTAAAGCGCGGCTCATTAGTGTGAAAATAGTATTTGTTAACTGATAGCCTCATAGCAATGTCCATATCCATTCATCAAGGCATCTTTGACTGTCACCCAAGCCTGGGTTCAAATAGTAGTTTTCTTCTTTAAAATACTTTGAGCATTTGATTGAGCCTTCCTGGGGTGGCACATGGGCCGGTTTTACACTTTTGAGACTATTCCATTGGCTCATTGTGCCAGGCAAGATCTTTTAAAGTATTTGAAAGAAAACAAATACTATTTGAACCCGTCTCTGCAGCCGCCTCACCTGTCCTCTTGTCACAAATAACCTAAAGCCTGATGACAGGCCTGGCGTGGTTCCACTTCAACGCCATCTAGATATAAATACTACCTCTGGATGGACAATCACTCAGTGAATGGATCCCCTGTCGTATTCCATCCTAGTGTCTAGCCCTTCGCAATTTCTCAGTGGAGAGATCACTAGCTAAACCACTCCAGCCTTGACAGACAGCCTGTCTGGCCTTGCTAATGAGAGAAATATGGTCTAAAGTTTCTATCAAGTTGTCTTGGCATGGTTTTGAATTTTCCAGTGTCTTTTTTTTCCTGGACAGGGGTCACTTTAGATTCAGTTTTTAAGTCCAGTTAACTCGGTCCTATTCTTAACCATATCCTCACCTCTAGTATTTAGAGTAATGTCATGAACTTTTGTTCTCATTTTCAAGAATAATACATTAAATCACTGGAATGTAAAAGAAAACCCTTATAAATAAAAGTATAAATATATTATACACACACATATACATACATACAAATCTGTTACAAACACATCTAGAAAAGCAGGTGAGATGACTCTTTCACTAACCAGTATATTGCAATATCGGTTTAACATTTCACATCTGTTTTGACCAATTACTTCGGAACTTTTTAAACTTTTAACAATGACAGGCCAAGGGGTTGTAACTGAGTTATATCTAAGCAGATGACTACCGCTGACCATTTTCAATAACACAGCCACATCATGGAAACCTATAAGCTATTTCACCTTTCAAGACTTCCACTCCCCATCCCTGTCCCAGTGGGCAAAATTTGTCATGGGACGTTAAAATTACATTTTCTGGTGGTTAATTGGATTTCTACTTGTACAGACAATACAAACAGGGCTCTGGTCAGAAGTAGTGTTATATATAGGGACTAGGATGCCATTTATGACACAGCCACACGTCTTTTTCTGGTCACTAAAAAGACTTCGGAAAAAACGTCATTGTACAATAAATATACAACCTGACCATGATGCAAAATAAATGACGTCATTGTAACCAGTTTTGCTCCCTAGGGTAGTAGTAGCCTATAATAGGCTCCTTGACCGCTCAAGGTGTCCATGTTCCTATCCATGATAGAGCCCCCCCTTCTCTTTAATGTTGTTGGCCCACCTGCTTGCTCCTCTCCTCGGCTGCCTTCTTGTCAGTATCGGCTTGTTCTGCCGCGTCCAGAGCGTTCTCCTTATCCAGCTTCAACATAAGCATCTTCTTCTTGACTGCCTCCATTTTTAAAGGTTTTTTGGGCTTTTTGACTGAGAGGGGTAAAGGGTGCAGGACAGTCAAGTCTGGTCAACTCAGTGGAACAGGAGAGAGAGGGAGAGAAGGAGGGAGGGAGAAAGAGCAGAGGAGAGACCAAACTCATGGATAGACAGAGAACATATATATCCCCAAGTGTAGATGGCCACACCCACAAACATGTACCTCCCACTTTAGCCTTCTGGCTCCACCCAACTCAATCCTTTAAAGCGCCATTCTTCAAAGTGATCTACTGATCCTCCCTCTCCATAATAAAGCAAAGTAGGATGAACGTACTTTGATGTTGCGTTGTTCCCCTGATGGTTAAGGTCAGGTTTGGGGAACGCAAGCGGATTCTAGATCTGTGCATACAGGCAACTTCTACCGGCAGAAAGAAAGCCTGGTCCCCAAGTACCCATCCATTTCCCTCTGTCTTCCTGTGTCAGCTGTCATTTTCTTTGACATATTTAACATATATTGTACGTTTCCTGCTGTGTGGGCTTTTAGTAATAAAAAGTGAGATGGTGGGAGAGAGAAATATAGGACAATGAGAGTGGGGCATAGAGGATTAGGCAGATGCTGTCATAAAACAAAAGAAACAGTTGTTTTTTTGTCTTCCAAACACCCATGCATGCACACACACAGGGTTCGAATTACAGAGGTGTCTAGGGGTGCTGGGTAGTGGGCACTCCCATAACAAATCAGGAAACCCCGATAGCATAGCTCTGGGCACACCTTAAATTGTTGAAAATATTAGTTAGCTTCAGTGTTTGAAATTACAACCTTGGCAACAAAACCACCAAACAGTAGTACCTTGTCTTATTCATCCAAATTACATAATTGGGTTAGTTACCCTATAAGGATTATATTGACAAGACAGCAATCTATCCTTTGGTTTTTACCTGGCCACTGTCTCCAAACGCTAAAATGTTTCGCATTTCTTGCCAAAAACCAATGCAAGTCAATGTCCCCGATATAAGCATGTCGAAATCATCTTACAAAGTTACTTTATTGAACTAAACAATTCATTTTAGACACTGGGATCATTTAGACATGAAACGCTAAACATGCTAACAAGGAGAAAGCACTTCATCTCAACAACTTATTCTAAAGAATCATGGCAGAGTAAATATTGAGGTCATAAACTTATACTACTTCATAACTCTTATAACAGTTCAGCAACACCTGCTCATGTGCCTGACACCCCTACTGCAAACTCCAACGCTCTTAAACATAAACTTGACAGCCAAAGATACAGTGACTGAAAGAGAGATGCCTTTCTATTTTATTGTTAGATTAGTTCATGTTAGCTAATGTTAGGTTAAAGGTCAGAGGTTAGATCAAGGTGGAAAAGTCAAAAAAACTTAGGGCCCGATTCAATCAATCAGATCCGCTTTAGCCGACATACATGTCAAATCCCCAAGCAGCATTATACCTAAAGCGGACATTGGCTGCATGGAGTTGCATTTAAAATAAATCCCATGCAGCCAAAGTTCGTGCACTAGAGGTGTGAGATTAAATCTACACCTCCATCAGGTTGATATAATTCCTAATTTGTGTTATGATTTTCAATTTGAGCGTCATTTTTTCTATTTAGCCTACACTTCCTAGTTCTGAACATAAAACATGAGTGAGATGGGTGTGGCTTCCTGACAATTATCAAGAGCAGCTTCTCACTGATTTTCCAACACCAAGCAGTTCCACTGGGGAGGCAGGTAGCCTAGCGGTCAGAGCGTTGGGCCAGTAACCGAAAGGTTGCTGGAACTAATCCTTGAGCTGACATGGTAAAAATCTGTAGGCCGTCATTGTAAATAAGAATGTGTTCTTAACTGACTTGCCTAGTTAAATAAAGGTTACAGCCAAAACATCAGCTATGTGGGTGTCGGCTATCTCCGGTTAACGCTTGACCTAATTGAAAATAGGCCTTAGTTTTAGTGCTGAGGTCACGTCCAAGGTAGGCCTTAGCTGGGGCTGAGGTCACGTCCAAGGTTTCTAACTCTTCTAATAGTTGCCACACTTGTTAAATGTAAGAACAATTTAAGCCAGTTTGGTTGTACTGTGACCTACCTAAAAAAAATTAACAAATACTATAAAATCAGGTTAAGTGCAGGAGGAAAATAAAAGAAAGAGACATGGTGGGGAGGAAGGGAACGAGGTACAGTACAGCTTCCCGGTAACCCCACTCCCCTTGCTCCTCTCCTGGACCACCGGAGCCTGTCTGGGCTTACAGTGCCATGGCATCCCCAACGTTGGGAAATTCCAATGATAAATGGGGTGCAGGCGGGGCGTAGAGGGGCGACCACTATGCCAGCTATGGGGATATTTATACATGTTACTTGGCTGACATTGTCCCTAGGATTAGGGAGGGAGGGATAGAAAGAAACAAAGAGGGATAGATAGATATATATATATATATATATAGCTAGAGAGAAAGAGAGAGGTAGTGGACAAGAGTGAGAGGGTTAGCGATGGGAGAACAGAGAGAATACATGTCACATGGTCAACATTGTGTCCAGGTTTAGACTGTGAAAGGGAGGAAGAGGGAGGGAGAAAGAGAAATTAAGAGATGCCGAAGAGAGGGAGATAGAACCTGTCCAGAAACAACTTCTCATGGAGATGAGACAACTGTAAGAGAAAACAAGAGTAAGAGGGTCAAAGATGGTGACAGATGGGAGAGGAAATTAATACAAAATTGTATAGAGGAAGTTAAAAAGGTTAAAAGGGAAAAGAGATAGAGAAGGAGTAGTAAGTGTGTTGGGGTTTGATAGGTTTGACCTGATGTTTCGGTAAAGGCATTAAGCCATCGTGAGGGGTTTAGGGGGAGGTATTTGGGGAAGCGGTGTCAGCCTACAGAGTGTGAGACAGTGGGATACTTGAGCTCAGTCCCTCCCAAAAGACAGCTGCTTTTTTACCACCGAATTGGATTGACATACTAAGGGGATCGTCAAAGTCTGATATGATGAGCTTTGGTATCCATGATTTTGATTGGTCTGTACAATGTGCCACTTTAAAACTGAGATAGATTTGATTACCAGCATGCAGTGGTAATGCTTCAGGTAAGAGCAACTGTCGATAACACTTCTTTGGACCTTTTCATCACAAGGACTACCTAACTGTCATAATAATGACGTACAGATGTCAAACAGTCATGACAACTGTCACAAACCTTCACCTAGGCATACTTCCAATTAGGATAGGCATAATGCCAACACACTTACCTTAACAGTTTGTGTCAGGGGTATGATCAATTGTGGCAATAAGTCTTCATTACTACACCATCTGTTGTTTTGACAGAGGGCCCAAGTGATGTGGAGCACAAATCAGGAAGATTTGACCTTTACACCAGCACAGGGTATAGTAAGAACTTGTCAAAAACAAGTGGATATGTCATCGATGCACAACTATGCCTATTGACACTATAACTTTAATATTAAAACAACTGGAGGCAAAACTTTTGGATTTGACATTCATATCTTTAGTATGGCTTTCTGTAAACCGCAATTGAATACAGTTTCCTCAAAGACATACACAAAATCATTGCCTTTGTCATTTTCAGCCAAATTTATACACACTCTGCAAGCCAGCAAAATATGGTACAATAGTCAAATTAACAGATAACAAGAAATTACAACAAGAAAGTGTCAATTAAAGCATTTGTTTCAAAACAATGTAGGCAAATATAATGGTTGCTCGGCTGTCCGTTGCTCAAAAATAGTCTCCAAAGTCACTTGTTTAGTCTTTAACAGAGAAGACTCCATTTTATATTTCCATGTTGGCAAAAAAGTTGAATTCCCCTATCCCTCAAGGCATCTCAAAATGGATGACATGGCGCATTGTCCTTGTTCCATTTTCCAACGTCTTGGCCTTTTCTTTGTAAAGATGAAAACCAAAGCAATATTGACAGCTTTTTAAATTTTTTATATAGTCGACCAAGTCCACTGGAGTTCAATTTTTAAACTACACTGCTTATATGTAGATGCACCTGTAGTGATGCATTCTTTTGTCCATTTAGATAAAACTTTATTTCATTCTCCCTTATTGCCAGGTATTTACTTAGTAACTACATGGTAACTGCAAAATTCATTCTGGTAACTACTTGAAATTAATTGTTAACAATTGTCACTTTCCTATATTTGAGACGAAGAATCCCCAAGGTTTCTAAATAAAAACATGAGAATTAGAGGAAAATACAGTGCTACCTCTACTTCTTATACAGTCACTAATGCTTCAGGTCTTAACTTACCTGCTTAAATAATGAAGGACAGAAGAATAAATAAACAAATCATTAGCATCATAAACAGCGTTGAGAATTAGATCACCCTAATTATGGAAATGTAAAGGACTCAAGTGTGTGTGTGAGCGTGTATGACTGTGTGTGTGTTTGTGCATGTTTGTGTGTCATATTTGTGTTTCTGTGTGTGTCCCAGCACAAACAGCCACCTACATACGTCCGCATCCAACATCCTAATGCACAATAGCAGCTATCCAACCAATGTCATTAATTCAGTATTCCATTGACAAAACCCCATCAGATTTGGTTATCCATTCACTGCTTTTATATTTGCTGTCCATTTCTTGCATATTCTTCTTTGGAATATCATCATTGCATAACTCCCTTCCTGTTATTCACGCCACTCTAATAGGCCCTCATTGGTCCAGCATCGATTCCAAAATGGAGCAGTACATATCCAAATAATCCCAAGCAAGAAATACGAAAGAATATAACGTAAAGTCACATATTGCCACTGGTTGTGTACTGTAAAGCAAAAGCCACAGAACAAATATATAGATCTATATTTGAAAATTAATATGATACTTCCTTTTTAGTGTAAAAAGAGGAAGACTATTTCAAGTTCAGTTCTCTTGTTCTCTTCGGCCTATTTTTGAGTGTAGGGGAGGTGGGGTCCAGTCTTTATTTCTGGAGGGTCATTAGCAATGTGACACGTCAGGCTCTCGTGGTAGTTCTGCTGTGGCTTCGCTCTCCTCTGGAATGTCCTGAAGATCTGAGTAAAGAGACAATTAGCCAATTAAAAATGTAAAAATCAAAGTTGCAAAAAAACACATGGCCTTTATTATAATTGCCATAGATAGTTGTTCATCACAGACTCTTTAGAATAGTGGCAAACAGGTTATTTTCATACAAACCTGAATGGTACTGTACTCGCTTTTGTTTCGTTGGTCTGCAGATCATTGGTGTAGTGCGTTTTCTGGCAAATACGTTAATGTGCTTTTAGCATTAGTCATCTTGGATGCTAGCCTCTCTCTTAATTTCAGCTATATATATATATATATATATATATTAAATTGTGGAGAGTAGAGACACCAGCACTGTAATTTCTCATCAGGGAGTAGAATAAGTGAGCTGAGTACTAGGTCTGGAAAGACATCTCCACCCACACACCTAACACTGACAGAAGCAGCGGGATGTGAGGTGTTCGCACGCGCACATAGAGAGAACATGATGTGAGAAGGGCAGCGATGGTGTGTGTGTGTGTTCCAGAAAGAGAGTTTGTGCCTCATCACAAAATCGATGTGTTATATAAAACTGTGTGTGGGCTTGCATTAGCATTATTGAGGGGACAGAGGTGAGCTCATCTCTGCTAAAGCACATCTCTGTATAATGATACTGCAGTGGGGATATCCCCTCTAGGAAATGTTAGATTTCTTTATATTTTGTATATTGCTGCTTTTTGCTGTTAGAACAGAATTACTCTGTTCTGAAAGCCCTGACATGAACAACACTAAAGCAGGGCCGGCGTTGAAGGCAGGCCTTAGGGAGCCTGGCCCGCCCTACCATAGAATACCTCCTGGCCCGTCCAAAGAAAATGTATGGTTGAATGAAATGTACAGTATCTAAAATATATATATATTTTTAAGTATTTGTTATTTGTATTTACTATAACAGACTTATGATATATAGCCCATTTCCCAAACATATTTTATGTTAAATTAAATATGGCTCAAGTAAATATGACTGACGGTTTTAGACCCATCATAAATGCATTATGAAGCCACGTCTCTTTTTACCATTTCACATTAACAGTGGGTTCAGAAAGTATTCATACACCTTGACTTATTCCACATTTTGTTGTGTTACAGCCTGAATTCAAAATGGATGATTAAAAAAAACAATACACCATAATGACAAAGTGAAAACATGTTTTAGACATTTTTGTATTGCAAATTAAATACAGAAATATTGATTTGACATAAATATGACTGGGTGTATTGCTACACCGTTCAAAGTGTAATAATTTCACCCTGCTCAAAGGAATATTCAATGTCGGCTTTTTATTACATTTTTACCCAACTACCAATAAGTGCCGTTCTTTGTGAGGCATTGGAAAACATCCCTGGTCTTTGTGGTTGAATCTGTGTTTGAAATTCACTGGTCAACTGGGGGACCTTACAGATATTTGTGTGTGAGAGGTACAGAGATGAGTCCTTAATGTGACTTATTCAGCACATTTTTACTCCTGAAATTATTTAGGCTTGCCATAACAAAGGGGTTGAATAATTATTGACTCAAGACATATCAGCTTTTAATTTTAAATTAACAAATTCACTTTGATATTATGGGGTATTGTGTGTAGGCCAGTAACAAAACATCTCAATTGAATCCATTTTAAATTCAGGTTGTAACAGAATGTAGAAAAAAAATTACGGGGTGTGAATGTCATGAGATCTTTCCATTTCTTGCACACCTCTTCCACTGACCTGCAGCCAAGCTCCCCACTCTACTCATGTACTTTACTACTTCCAGGTTTAGGTCTTTTCCCCTGTTTGTAGCAGTGCTATTCAATTTAACTGTTAGAATTTCTATATATGTTTGTTATACAGCTCTACAGTCTTATTTCAGTATCTGAAAAGTTGTATTTTATTTTATGGGCTTCCATTGCGCCAAATATGGTAGCTATCCCATTATTTACTTTTGTAAACTGATTGTAGGTAAGCAATGACCGCTGCCTAGCAACAGTCACTATGAATCTTCTAATCTTATGAATGAGCACTGCTTACGTCGGATTTAGCTACGACGAGTCTTATTTTTGGTTAGTGCAACAGGTGTAAATTCTGATCACAACTTCGGACATAGCTAGGCCCAATCTAGCATTTATGACCAACTTTAAAACATTTTTAATTTTTTACAAAGGCTGGTGCAACCGGCCCCTGGTGCCAAAATGTTACTGCAGTGTGTCAGCAAATTAGAGGTTTCTCCTATTCATCAAAGGCAAAGATACTTATAGGTTTCCGCATTCATCGGTGTCTGGTGTTAGCTAGTAACTGGCTAGCTAGGTTTTCAGCCAGCATGAAACAAAAGAGGGGGAAGGGTTGCCCAAAACTCATCTTATTCCATCAAGAGACATGCCAAACGTAAGATTTACACACCTCGGGGACTCTCCGAGCGCGGTGACGCTTTGGCCTCCTTCTCCTCCTCCTCCTCCTCCTCCTCATCTGACGTCACCTCCACATCACTGCCTTCCTGATGCCCCTCCGAATGCTCGATTGACTCTTGGCTGGCCAATTTGGTGTCCGCGTTGGTTTCACTTGCTTTACGAAGGGGTGGAGCCTAGGCAAGATGACAAATGTTAAGTGGAATGACAAACCAAATCAGATTGTAACACCTACGGACAATTAATTTCTATATTTGGCTAATGTATAACCTATATTAACTCAACTCAGTTGAGTGAGAGCATATTCCCATCTACAACAATGAGCGGGCTAAGAATCAGTGCATCCCCCTATAGTTAAGCTAAGTGCAACTACCCACAGTGCCAGTGAGTAGCTCTACCTGCTCTGAGCCTGCAGGTCCCACACTGTCAAACACGGTGGTACTGTGGACCTTCATGTCGCGGACCTGCCTCTCCAGCTGGGCTCGGGCTTTTTCGCTATCCCTCAGGCGGCCATCGGCCCCCCGCAGCCTACCCAGCTCCTCCTGCAGGAGGCTGTGCTGCCTCTGGAGCAGGGCCAGCTCCCCAATGGCCGCCCCCGTGGTGGCCTCGGCCATGCCTGCGTCACGTGACAGGGAGCGCCACACCCGTCCGGTGGGCGTGGTCGGGGCATCAACTGGCGGGCCATCGGAGCGCAGGCAGAGCTCCAGGATGGAGTCCTGCTTGATCACAGTGCCCTGGGAGACGAGAACAAGTGTAAGATAGAAGGGAATGAAGGGAGATATGAGGAGAGTTTGAGGGTTTGAGAAACAGCTTCCATCTCCAGGCAATCAGACTGTTAAACAGTCACCACTAGATGGCCTCCGCCCTGAACTTAGTCACTGTTCTAGCCGGCTACCACCCGGTACTCTACCCTGCACCTTAGAGACTACTGGTCACTTTAATAATGTTTACATACCATTTCATCCACTTTATATGAGTATACTGTATTCTATTCATGGCTAATCCTATACAAAACTTATTTGAAAAAAAATCTGGATACATTTATAGATGCCACAATAGAAAATACATTTATTTTGTTAACTGTGAGATAATGGAAGGAAAATAATACATTACTATTCAAGCAGATTAAAACAAGCAGAAACCTAAGCAGGTCTACTGTAACTAACTAAATTCTACATCCGTTGGTACGTCCTACTGTAACCTCCACAGTAAATATATGGGAGACCTGGGTCAAATATTATGTAAAATACACTGAAATACTTGAGCTTCTCGGCACATTAAAACAAATGAAATAGTCCAGAAAATGCAAACTCAGCTAAATAAAGAATATTTGACAATTGTATTTGACTAAGGTCTGGTACAAAGAGATGCATCCACTGACCTGGAGGGCATGAAGGTGGGCACTAAGGTTGACCAGCCTCTGATACACTTCCTGAAAAACATACCATCAGTGAATACAATAAATATTATGCCAACACAATCAAGAGCAAATACCAACACCATTACTCATGATAATAGGCTATATAGATATACACACACACAGACACAAAATAAAACAAACAACCTCCCGCCATCTCCAGCCAAATATTTCAGTGGGTTCTCGTAGCTAGTTAGCCATGTACGGATAAAGTGACAAAAGTTCCTTATGAGATTGAGTGAACATTTAATACTTTACCTCGGTTGAGGGCCTATCTCCAGCCTGATTCCCATTCCAGTCCTGGGAAATTTGAAATATTATACACTTAAATGAACACTATATTTGACAATTGTTGTGAATAAACAATTTAATGCCACAGAGCTAAACTGAGAAGAGTTTCATGCAAAAATAATACAGTAAACTATAATACTTTTAAACGAAAATATCTGTATGATCCTCATATCACTTGGTTTCTGTCTTTTGAAATTCAAAATTCCATTAAATGAAGCAAATGACTCACTGATTGATTGTATTATAGAATTGCTTCATATCACAAGAGAAATTCAACTCCTTCGGTGGTGAAAAATGTTTAACAAACTATACTGAACAAAAATATAAACGCAACATTTTAAGATTTCACAAAGTTACAGTTCATATAAGGAAATCAGTCAATTAAAATATATTCATTATGCTCTAATCTATGGATTTCACATGACTGGGAATACAGGTATGCATCTGTTGGTCTCAGATAACTTCAATAATAAAAAATAAGTAGGGTTGCGGCTCAGAAAAACAGTCAGTATCTGGTGTGACCACCTTTTGCCTCATGCAGCGTGGCACATCTCCTTCACATAGAGTTGATCAGGCTGTTGATTGTGGCCTATGGAATGTTGTCCCACTCCTTTTCAATGGCTGTGCGAAGTCGCTGGATTTTGGCGGAAACTGGAACATGCTTTCGTACTTGTCGATCCGGAGCATCCCAAACATGCTCAATTGGGGACATGTCTGGTATGCAAGCCATGGAAGAACTGGGACAATTTCATCTTTGTTTCAGAACATTAAATTATCTGGAATGAGCTCTGGTGGACATTCCTGCAGTCAGCATGCCAACTGCACGCTCCCTCAAAACATGAGACATCGGTGGCATTGTGTTGTGTGACAAAACTGCACATTTTAGGGTAGCCTTTTATTGTCCCAGGACAAGATGCACCTGTTTAATGATCATGCTGTTTAATCAGCTTCTTGATATGCCACACCTGTCAGGTGGATGGATTATCTCGGCAAAGGAGAAATGATCACTAAAAAGGATGTAAACAAACTTGTCCACAATATTGGAGAGAAATACACTTTTTGTACATATGGAACATTTCTGGGATATTTTATTTCAGTTCATGAAACCAACACTTTACATGTTGCGTTGATATTTTTGTTCAGTGTACTTTTCAACTTTTGCAATTAATGAATATTTGTCTAAGTAAACCAGTAGGGCTTCATTGTGAAACTTTCCTATTATTGTCATGACATTTCAGAATAGAGTTGTCAAACAGGCTTCATAAAATAATTGTGATTGGAAAAATGGATGTTGCCATGGATACTCCACGGCACTGTTTGAAACAGAGCTGTTAAGCTATAATAACTCAGAGAGGAGAAGACTCAGATAACAGAAGCCTTCACTTGAAAACTTCCAACATAAAGCATTAGGCATGTTCATTAGGCACCAAAACAGAAATTGGACTGAAACTATTTTTGTTATCCATTGTAAATAGCCTAATGCAGTGGTTCCCAAACCTTTTCACTCGGGCCAGGGCTCTAGACTAATTTTTTCCACTGGTTGCACTAGTGCTACTAACTTTTTCAGTTGATGGCTTCAGCACATGATTTGGTCACACCAATAATGACCTGACCCGTGTCCTATAATGTACCTGCATTCCATACAGAACCAGGCTAATAATGACTAGCCACCTTTTAAAGTAGCATGCCCTTGGCTTGACATCCAGGTAAATTTACCTGTGGCACATCGGGCCGGTGCCAATGTGAAAGCGGAATATGCGCAAATCTTTTAAATGTTATATTTAATTTGCGGCCTGAGCAAGTAGCCAATAATGACCTACACAAAATTACATTTTAACTTGACAATATCAGATTTAGATTGATTGTTTGGTGCGCAATCTCAAAAAGAGTAATTGTTAGCAATTTTGGACAGTCACAGTTGTAGGGCACTGGTAAATTCTGTTTTCCCAGTTAGATTTTTCCAGGTTTCAGAGTTGTCCCAGATTTTCATTCTCAAAAATCAACTAACATTTGATGTTCTAAGTCCACATAAAATGCTTAAACCACACCAGGAGACCACTTTTGATGTCTGGGAACAATTAAACATTTGAAATAAATATTTGGTGGGTGTAGTTTTCCTTTAATTAAATTTCACGACTAGGGACCATTGTGTTTAGCTAGTGGGTTTTTTGTACTATACAATGTACAGTATAGGATTCATGTGATGGCAGAGTTTGCAAAATAAATGCCCTGTGATTGATACAAATCATCATGATATCATTCTGCCAGGTAGGCCTACTTTGCAGTCAACATTTAATTGGGAAGGTTTTTTGGGAAAGCCTTTAGAAATGTTCATTCAAACAGCTCGTGATGATTGAACTGCATATCGCAAAGATTCAAACAAGAATTCTGACGAAATTTTTTGAATGATTCAAGCAGACCACCATTATTATCCCTCTGCCCAAGAACGCCAAAGTAACCTGTCTAAATGACTATTGCCCCGTAGCACTCACATCTGTAGCCATGAAATGCTTTGAAAGGCTTGTCATGGCTCACATCAACACCATCACTTCGATTTACACACAGCCCCAACAGATCCACAGATGACGCAATCTCTATTGCCCTCCCCCACCTGGACAAAAGGAACACCTACATGAGAATGCTGTTCATTAACTACGGCTCAGCGTTCAACACCATAGTGCCCTCCAAGCTAAGGACCCTGGGATTAAACCCCTCCCTCTGCAACTGGATACTGGACTTCCTGACGGGACGTCCCCAGGTGGTGAGGGTAACCAACAACACATCCGCCACGCTGACTGTCAACACGGGGCCCGTCTGGTGTGCATGCTTAGTCCCCTCCTGTACTCCCTGTTCACCCACGACTCCAACACCATCATTAAGTTTGCAGACGACACGACGGTGATAAGCCTGATCACAGACGACGATGAGACAGCCAATAGGGAGGTCTGAGACCTTGCAATGTGGTTCCAGGACAACAACCTCTCCCTCAACGTCAGCAAGACAAAAGGAGCTGATCGTGGACTACAGGTAACGGAGGGACGATCCCACCCCCATTGACGGGCTGTAGTGGAGCAGGTCTTGAGCTTCAAGTTCCTCGGGGTCCACATCACTAAGGAATTATCAAGGTTCACAAACACCAACACAGTAGTGAAGAGGGCATGACATTGCCTCTTCCCCTCAGGAGGCTGAAAAGACTTGGCATGGGCCCTCAAAAAGTTCTACAGCTGCACCTTTGAGAGCATCTTCACTGGATGCTTCACTGCTTGGTATGGCAACTGATTGTAGCGCCTTGCGTTCGGGTGCCAGAGGGTAGTGCGTACAGCAGAGGTCCCTGCCGTCCAGAACAACTTTAAAAGGTGTCAGAGCAAGGCCCAAAACATTTTCAAAGACTCCAGCCACCCATGTCATAGACTGTTCTCTGCTACCGCAAGGCAAGCGTTATCAATGCACCAAGTCTGGAACTAACAGGACCCTGAACAGCTTCTACCCCTAAGCCATAAGACTCCTAAATAGTTACTTAATTAGTTAACCAATAGCTTCCCAGACTATCTACATTGACCACTTTTGACTCATCGCATACACTGCTGTTACTGTTTATTATCTATCCTGCCGGATAGTCACTATCCCTACCTAGATGTACAGATCTACCTTAATTACTTCGTAACCATGCACATCAACTTGGTACTGGTACCCCGTGTATATAGCCAAGTCATTGTTACTCATTGTGTATTTATTCCTCGTGTTATTCTTTTTCTACTATTTATATTTTTTTCTCTCCGCATTTTTGGGAAGGGCTCGTAAGTAGGCATTTCCCTGTTAGTCTACACCTTGATTTGATTCCCCCATGTGAACCATGCTCACAATGAGTAATCTTGCCTGGGACCTGAAGAATTCTGTTAGCTTCCCGAGCTAAGGACTTGGCTTTAGCTCAGCGAGCTAAAACATTATTGTGGCGCATGGGTATCTTGGTTCTAAGCCTGGTAGACCACACTAAATGACTTTGCTATTATTTTTATAATCATTATTATATAATCATTATTATATAATCATTATTATTATGACCTTTACCTTTGCTGCTGGGCACCCATGCATTCCATTGAGAACCACCTCCTGGCCATCTACAAACAAACAACAGTCATCAGTGGTCATCGCTCACAGTGCTATGGAGACTAGACTACTATAAGCCTTGTCAATTAATGGCATAGAGGAGTAACTCACTGATCACTAGTGCTCCCGTGTGGTTCGGGTGACCGTTGAAACTGCAGGGCAGAGGCACTGCAAAGGTGGAGCCCAGCAGTAGCTCACTCAGCCTATCCACTGGGAGACACAAATGGAGACAATACAGCATCAGTACCTTAACAAAATGTATGTTGCGTTCATTTCAGCTCAACTGTGACAGGGTGGGTCGAGTTCACATTTTAGACCATTCCATTGGGCCTAAAGTCACATCGCCGCCCACATGGACAAGATATGGAAGAATCTAACAAAGTATAATACATGGCAGCAAATACACAAACAAGATTAATACAAAAATAATCATGAAAATTTAAACAAGAATCTTGTATGGCAGAAGAGTATTTTTACAAAAATCTAATAAGTAATCTAATAAGTATCTGATAAGATTATCTTAATAGCACATTGGTAGTATTCAGTGACAAATATAAAAACGAAGCAGGGCTTGGTTAGAACCCTGGATGGGGGACCAAAGGGGTAGCTGTAGGTAAATCAACTGTCCAGTAGGAGGTGCTGCCCAGCCTATTGCTTTTTTAACCATGCAAATCGTATATTAAAATATACAACATTTCTGATAGTAATTATCATGATTTTTTATATATTGTCTAATAAAAACAATGTGAAACCAACAATAACGGTTAGAACATACACTTTTCTTATAATAATCGTTGTTGCTAATATGTTTCCCAATTTTGTTGTAGCTCTAAACTAGATCACCTGATTCATCTATTCAAGGGCTTGATGATCAGTGACGAGTTGAATCTGGTGTGCTAGCTCTGGAATAGATCAAATACATGGACAATCTGGGGGTCCCCGGGCAGAGGTTTGAGAACCACTAACATAAGGCCAAACATATCAAAATCTTACCAGATACTTAGATTTTTTTGTACAAATTACTTTCTTCTGCCATACAAGATTAGATGTTTATGATTCTTTTCCATATGGGCGGGCAAGCTAAAACAAAATGTACCTTATTAAAGCCACACTCTAAAAAAAGAGAAAGCAGCCAATGACATTTCAAATGCATATAAAACCTTCTATGATATAGTGCTCAAGGAATGACATTCCATGAGAGAAACATTAGCCTAGGGGTTGACAGCCACTTCAAATTCATAAACATACACATGATACCCACACTGAGGACTACTGTGTGTAGGGTGGAAACTGGACAACTGTACATGTCAATCAATGTTTGGGTGATGATGAGTTAACGGTTTGCTGTTTGTGTAAATGTAGCCACAGTGCCTTCAGAAAGTATTCACACCCCTGTATTTAAAATAGATTACATTTAGATGTGTTGTCAATGGCCTACACACAATAATGTCAGTGGAATTATGTTTTACATGATTTTTGAATGACTGCCTCATTTCTGTACCCCACACACACAATTATTTGTAAAGTCCCTCAGTCGAGCAGTGAATTTCAAACACAGAATCAACCACAAATACCAGGAAGATGCCCTTCTTTGCCTCACAAAGGTAGAAGGTTTCTATTGGTAGAAAACAAGGCATACATTGAATATCCATTTGAGCATGGTGAAGTTATTAATTACACTTTATATGGTGTATCAATACAGTCAGTCACAAAGATGCAGGCGGTCCTTCCTAACTCAGTTGCCAGAGAGGAAGGAAACCGCTCAGGGATTTACCAATGAGGCCAATGGTGACTTTAAAACAGTTACAGAGGGGCAGCAGGTAGCCTAGCAGATAAGCGCTTTGGGCCAGTAACCGAAAGGCTGCTGATTCAAATCCCATGATGACGTGGATGTCTATTAAGACACCCGTTGATTAAGGCATGTGGAAGATACATTTCCGTTGAATGCATTCAGTTGTGCAACTGACTAGGTATACCCTTTCCCTTATGGCTAAGAAAACTGAAGATGGATCAACATTGTAGTTACTCCACAATACTAACCTAATTGACAGATTGAAAAGGAAGCCTGTACAGAATAAAACATATTCCAAAACCGTGCATCCTGTTTGCAACAAGGCATCAAAGTAATACTGTAAAAAAGGTGGCAAAGCAATTCACTTTTTGTGCTGAATACAACGTGTTATGTTTGGGGCAAATCCAATACATTATGGAGTACCACTCTCCATATTTTCACGCAGAGTGGGTGGCTGTATCATGTTATGGGTGTGCTTGTAATCGTTAAGGACTGGGGTGTTTTTCAGGATAAAGAAATTAACTAAATGGAGCAAAGCAAAGTCCTAGAGGAAAACCTGGTTCAGTCTTGCTTTCCACCAGACACTGGGAGATGAATTCACCTTTTCAGAAAGACAACAACCTAAAACACAAAGCCAAATCTACATTGGAGATGCTTACCAAAAAGACAGTGAATATTATTTATATGGCTGAGATACCGTTTTGACTTAAATCTACTGGTTGTCTAGCAATGACAGAGCTTGAAGAATAAAATAAAAAAATATGTGCAGGTTGCACAATCCAGGTGTGGAAAGCTCTTCGAGACTCACAGCTGTAATCGCTGCCTAGGTTAGTATTATAAAGTATTGATTCAGGGGTGTTAATACTTATGTTAAATGAGATTTCTCTTTCATTTTCAATAAATGTTTTTTTTTTTATCACTTTCATTATGGGGTATTGTGTATAGATAAAAACAAATATGTAATCCATTTTAAATGCAGGCTTTAACAACACAATGTGGACTAAGTCAAGGGGTATGAATACTTTCTGAAGACACTGTACAAGGCTTTGAAAAATAACTTACTTCTCAGAGGATCTCAGAGGACAATTAAACATATCTATAACTGTACAGACAGTACACAATTCTAATGTCTGTTTGACAGTTCCAAGTGAAGTAAAACCGTAATGTAAGCCAACCAATGGCCTTCTATGGAGGGAACTTTGAAGTCAGTCATCTGAAATGTATGGTATGTTTGGCAACTGAGCCACCACCTGGCAGCTATTTTGTGCCAACACATTGCACATGCATCCGTTGAATAATGAGGAAAGTAATAGCAACAGTTGATTGCCAAGTACAACCCGAGAACATGGCAACTTTGAAGTATCGTTGAAGTCAGTTAACACTGGAACCGTTTAAAGCAGTCATTTGAACTGCTCATGAATTTATTTATTCTTAAAGTCATGCCCCATTCCGTCCTTGACTTTTCCTAAATAAGTCTATATAACACACTGTGGATGTTAGAATCTAATATCACAAACAGAACTGGAGTTATGAACAGTTTTAGAAGGGGAATGTCATTTTTTGAATGGTTTTCCCACAATGCCACTCCTTCTACCGATAGTAGAGCCTGCTCCGCTCCTTCTTCCGACATGAAGGTGCCGTGCCCAGTTGATAATCACCCCAATAATTGCCTCGAAACTGAACCTAAACTCATTTCACACATATAACAACAGATTAAATAAATGAAGTAAAGTATGATGGGGGATAAAGGGGAGAATGGATGAGTTGATGAGAGAGGGGAAGTGAACGATGCATAATTATGGAATCACCAATTGTGGATGAAGAACAGGGCTTGCCATTCTATTGTATTAGTATATTCTAGTTATAATCTCAAAATGGCACTTACCCTAGATCAGTCCACCAAATCCACGCAGTTTTATCAGTCTACTCTGGCCTACACAGTGAGAGCGTGCAGAATTTATAACGGCAAGAAGACCAAGACGAATGGATGCATGTGCTGCGTTAGCGTTGCTACAAAATCCAAATGAAAACGACTCAGATGGTGGGGAAGAAATGAATCATTGACATCTCTGATGATTACTTTTCAGATTCTGAGCCTCAGTCTGAAACTACACCTCAGATGTCAAAAAAGCCAAAACAGTGCGCACCTTACAGGTGCCCGCGCCCCCACCAAATGAAACTGTAGTGGAACGGTGAGACAGGAGAAAGGAAGAGATGGCAATGCTAAGAGCCCATTATGAGCATAAAATGTAATCACTGAGAGAACAGATCTTATATCTAAAAAAAAAAACATCAGCAATACACTCACAAGCTTTCGTTGTGGCATGGACATGCTCCAACTGATGCCATTGCATGAAGAAGCACACCATGTAAGCACGAACTGACAATAATTGACTATTTTCGACGGCTGCCATAGCAACACTTAAATTCATTATAATTCCATCACGCTTTTGTGCTGATTTTCTTGAAACTGAGAAACTTGCTCTCCATCCTTCTGTCTATTACCCTACCCATCTTCTTCACTTTTTCTCCCCCACCACCAACCCCTCACCCTCTGCGATGGCGTCCGTGAGCAGTCTCTCGCCGAGCGGCACCTGGGGCATGTCAGCCCGGAACAGGTTCCGGGAGTTGGGGCCCCCCGGCAGCATGATCTCCTGGCCCCCTGTCACCTCGGCCAGGTCCGAGAACAGGGTGACTCGCTCCTGGAGCAGCTCCAGCACCTCCCGGTCCTTCTGCTGGATGTCCGCTGGAAGAGAAATGAAGGTAGAGAAAGGAAGATGGAAGGGATGGGGGCGGGGCGGTGGAAAGAGATGGAGTAGAGAGAAAGAGGGAAAGAGTAGAGAGAACGAGGGACGGAAAAGGAGAAAGAGAGGGAAAGAGGAGAGAAGGAAAACCTGACATGATGCTCCTCCTTAAGACCTCGACTTAAAAGTGGGGGGCAATCATATTCACACATTGTTCAGTTGGATGTCAGCTATAAGAAATTGTGAGAGATAGCGAGAGAAGGGGAAGAAGGGAGAGAGGGAAGTGCAGGACTACAAGTGAGCAAGAAAGATTGTAGAGAGAGAGTGACCAAGAGAGAGCAAGAGTGAAAATGAGAGAGAGAAAGCCTGTGATGTATAGACTGAGTTTGATGAGATCCTCCACTGAGCCTGAGTAGGAGTCAGGCTTCGCACTTATCCTCCTACACACAGAGTGAGAACTGCACATTGTACTGTAAGCCCCATGTAGAGGGAAAGATGGGGGGTGGGGAACGAAGAGGAAGGAGAGAGAGAGAGATTGAAAGGAAAGGATGGATTTGGTCAAAGGGATTGATAAAGAGAACGATGGAGGTAGAAAGGAAGAGAGAGAATAGTGTAGAGAAGAAGTGAAATATGGAGTTCCTATGTGCAAACACTTTAGATTTTACGTAGGTATAAACACATCAAAGTTTATTGGCCGCGTACAAAGATTTGCAGGCTTTATAGCAGGTGCAGCAAATTGGTGAAGTTACTAGCTCCAACAGTGCAGTAGAATGTTTGTATTGTATTTGCGAGACAATAAAAAATCAAGACATGATCCAGAATATTAATGTGGTGAATACACAGTGAGTAAACAACAGAATACGATGTGACCAGCGATCAATGACTATACACATGGTGCATAAGTCTCAAGGTGAAGGGCAAAGTATGGCAGGTAGATGGCTAGTGATGGCTGTTCAACAGTCAAATGGCCTGGAGATAGCCGTTTTTCAGTCTCTCGGACCCGGCTTTGATGCCCATGTACTGTCTGTATGCAAGATGGTGAACAGACCGTGACTCGGTTGGCGGAGGTCCTTGATGATCTTCTTGGACTTCCTTCAACATGGAGTGCCTTAAATGTCCTGGAGGGCAGGCAGCGGGCCCCCTGTAATGCGTTGGGTGGACTGCACCACCCTCTGGAGAGCTATGTGGTTGAGGGAGGTGCAATTGCGGTACTAGGCGGTGATGCAGCCCAACAGAATGCTCTTAATGGTGCATCTGTAGAAGTTTGAGGGGGGATATAAACGGCCATGACAAAAACCGTCAAAATCGGCATTTGATGGAGAGGTTTTCCAGATGGGGAGAACAAAAGGTTTTAATTTTTTATACGTGGCCACAATCACACCATGAGTTATTAATCATGAAACATACACGTCCACCTTTGCTTTTCCCGGAGAGTTCTTTCTTCCTGTCCGCACGATATATGGAGAAGCAAAACAGACTGTGTGGATGGAGAAGGTGTAGCTGGGGAGAGCCATATCTCTGTAAGACAAATTATGTTACAATCTCGTGTCCTTCTGGAAGGAGATCCTCACCCTGAGCTTGTCTATCTTATTGTCCAGAGACGGTATATTAGCAAGTAATATACTCGGAAGCAGTGGGTGGTTTGTCCTTCTACTGACTAGAACGACAGCTCTCCTAGCTCTCCTTCAGCGGCATCTTTTTGGTAAATCACCAGGGATGAATGGAGCTGCTTTGTGTTGGTTATAGGAAATTATACCATAGTAAAATAAGAAATAATACAAAAGGTGAAATAATGCAAAGTTGGATCTAGTAATAGGGCTGCCGTGTCTGTCCGCGTAATCTTGCCATCTCTACATTACATATTGATCTGTATGAGTGTGTGTGTGTGTTCATTGCTGACCTTTCAGTCGTCTCAGAAGGGCCTTGTCTTCAGTCTCTATGAGTGGGAACTCTTCCCTGGAAGGACAACTGCAGAGACAGATTTTTTTTTTTGTGTATGAGTGGTGTGTATATATATGAGTGGTGTGTGTGTGTATATGAGTGGTGTGTGTGTATATGAGTGGTGTGTGTGTATATGAGTGGTGTGTGTGTATATGAGTGGTGTGTGTGTATATGAGTGGTGTGTGTGTATATGAGTGGTGTGTGTGTATATGAGTGGTGTGTGTGTATATGAGTGGTGTGTGTGTATATGAGTGGTGTGTGTGTATATGAGTGGTGTGTGTGTATATGAGTGGTGTGTGTGTATATGAGTGGTGTGTGTGTATATGAGTGGTGTGTGTGTATATGAGTGGTGTGTGTGTGTATATGAGTGGTGTGTGTGTATATGAGTGGTGTGTGTGTATATGAGTGGTGTGTGTGTATATGAGTGGTGTGTGTGTATATGAGTGGTGTGTGTGTATATGAGTGGTGTGTGTGTATATGAGTGGTGTGTGTGTATATGAGTGGTGTGTGTGTATATGAGTGGTGTGTGTGTGTATATGAGTGGTGTGTGTGTATATGAGTGGTGTGTGTGTATATGAGTGGTGTGTGTGTATATGAGTGGTGTGTGTGTATATGAGTGGTGTGTGTGTATATGAGTGGTGTGTGTGTATATGAGTGGTGTGTGTATATGAGTGGTGTGTATATGAGTGGTGTGTGTATATGAGTGGTCTGTCTGTCAGACCACTCATATACTGTCTGTGTCTGTCTGTACCTCCTGACAGTGTGTTGTATGAGGCGTATCCAGGTGTTCTTGTCATCTTTCGAGGCAGCATGGACCTCATACATCTCCGGAGGAGAGGAGTCACTGATGAGGAAGAGCCCTCGCTCCTGATTGGCTATCTCCCTAATCATGAGGTTCTGCAGGGAGAGGACCGGAGACTTGTCCTGCAAAGAGGGAGAGGGAGAGAGGAGAGAAAGAAGGAGAGCTGCTATATTCCCTGACGTCCCCATACGGTATATTAAATTGTGACAAAACAAGTCTCTATATACACACACGTGTTTTTGTTTGTCATTGTGTGAGTGAGAGTGAGAGAGTATAAGCGCGCGCTTGTGTGTGTTTATACTTACTAGACAAGGGAAGATGAACCTCTGGTCTTTCTCCTGTAGGAACACTAGGATGTCTGTCATCAGCAGGACCTGCACATCTAAACACACACGCATGCACACGCACACAAAATAGAAACCTCCTTTAAAACATGGTTAAACAACATGTTTTGGGGATAGTTCCATCACCTACAAACTTCTGTGACAAATTAAGCTAATCGAGGCTGGTTTCCATGTGTTTGATACTGTTAATACATCCATTCCACTCAAGCCATTACAAATAGCCTGTCCTCAGCCACACATACAGACCCTTCAACACACACACACACACACACACACACACACCTTTGAGCCTGGACCCAGGGGTTTTCCAGAGCAGCATTCCCTCATGGATGAGTCTCCTGCGGAGCAACTCTCCTCCTCTGAACAGGCCACCATCCCTCACCTTGGCCTCGGCGCGAGGGTCCAGCCTGGCCCGGATCTCCTGCAGCCTCTGGGTCCGCTCAAGCTCCATCACCTGGACAGCAGGGTCATGTTCATTAGGCACTGAATGGAAGAAAATGGACTGAAACAGGGAGGGACTACCTGGACTTGTCCAATGAGAATCATCCATTTACATGCCCTAATGCAGTGGTTCCGAAACTCTGGTGGGTGTGAGGGGTCGGCAGGGGAGGGGGTCCCTCCCTCCATAAAATGTAATAATATACACTATATATACAGAAAAGTATGTGGCCACCCCATCAAATTAGTATATTCAGCTATTTCAGCATGTCAGTTTGTAAAATTTCTGCCCTGCTACAGCTGTCCTGGTCAACTGTAAGTGCTGTTATTTTGAAGTGGAAACATCTAGGAGCAACAACGGCTCAGCCGCGAAGTGGTAGGCCACACAAGCTCACAGAACGGGACAGCCGAGTTCTGAATAACGTCAGCACAAGAACTGTTCTGTGCGAGCTTCATGAAATGGGTTTCCATAGCCGAGCAGCCGCACACAAGCCTAAGATCACCATGTGCAATGCCAAGTTTCGGCTGGAGTGGTGTAAAAGCAGTGGAAACGCGTTCTCTGGATTGATTAATCACACTACACCACCTGGCAGTCCGAAGGACGAATCTGGGTATGGCGGATGCCAGGAGAATGCTACCTGCCCCAATGTATAGTGTCAACTGTAAAGTTTGGTGGATAAGAAATAATGGTCTGGGGCTGTTTTTCATGGTTTGGGCTAGGCCCCTTAGTTCCAGTGAAGGGAAAGCTTAACACTTTTCTTTGCACCCCATGACAAAATGTGTAGAATTGCTGGAAAAAAGCTTTAAACCTGCAAAATTCTCTCCACCAACATGAGGGGTGTGAACAGTTTGTGTCATGAACAGTGCTTGTGCCCATAGAAATAGACATGGTGCAGGATGTTCCCCAATGCTGGAAGGGCCCCCCCCAAGGGGAACCCCTGCCCTAATGAACACAAACCTGGTTCACAATAGTGTCAGTGTGCAATGTATTTTCTGCACAATGTAATTGCCACTTTCTCATGGACATAGTAAAAGGACGGGTTTATAGATAGTGTGGCAAGTCAAAATGGCATCCTTTAATTTAATCTGACTAACAGGTGTTAGTTCATGTCAGAATTGATCTCAGTAATAACCTGAGTAAATCAAACTATAAATGGATTAATAGAGGAGGAAAGCACCTGCTGGTCCACTGAGGTGAGTAGCTCCCTGATCCGAGTCAGAGACTGGGCCAGACAGGAGGCCTCCTCTTCATTGTCTGGTTAAGGGAGCGAGAAAGAGAGAGGGTCATAAGGGGGTTAGACATTATTAGTAGTGATGTTTTTTTTACCATGCTCAGTCATTGCCTTTAAACCCTGTGCTTTTAGTTAGTTCTGAGGAACCTCGTCTCATGATATAAAAAGCTGGCATAGTTTGGCTATATTTTTGATACCCCACATTATAAATAGCTTCCCCCAACAATATATTTAATTCTAATGTGAGCATAACTTATCACCCTCGTCCCTGGTTCCATTTGCTTTATTCACGGGGTATTGTTCTCACCCTTGGTGTTGTCAAGGATACGCTGGATGAGTACGGGGTACTTGGTGATACGCTGAGTGACCAACAGGATGCACTCCTGGACGCCATGGCGACGCAACAGGTGACCCCGACACACCCGCTGAATAGAGAGCGGGAAAGAGAGATTAAAGATGAGACAGAAGGGAGAGAAAGTGAGAGGGAAAGATAGAGTTAGTGTGAAAGAGAGCGCGAGAGAGTGAGAGGGAAAGAGAGTTAGTGTGAAAGAGAGCGTGAGAGAGTGAGAGTTAGTGTGAAAGAGAGCGCGAGAGAGTGAGAGAGAAAGAGAGTTAGTGTGAAAGAGAGCGCGAGAGCGTGAGAGGGAAAGACAGTGTGAAAGAGAGCGCGAGAGAGTGAGAGGGAAAGACAGTGTGAAAGAGAGCGAGAGAGTGAGAGGGAAAGAGAGCGAGAGAGTGAGAGGGAAAGAGAGTGAAACAGCAGGAGAAAGGAAGGCATGAATATGAACAAGACAAAAAGAGGTGAGGAAAAACAGGAAAAGCGGCAAACAGAAAGATAGATGGAAAACAACAAATATTTGTGTTTTGTAACGCAATCAAGAGCAAATCATTTTTTTTCACCGGAATTCTGGAGTTATCAATTGATGTGAATGACACACCCTCAAAACTAGCTTGAAGAGCTTTACAACTAAATAGGAGATAAAACATACCATTTACAATAGAAAAAGTACGTGCACACGAACATTTCCATTGGCCTATTGTTCTTTCTCTGTGCCCCCTCTCTCACTCTAAGGAATATGAAACTACCAAATAGCATGATCATCACAAGTAAGACTTCAGTAGTGGTGACAAAAAAATTACATAAACACAAAAGCTTTCCCTCGGTCTCAGTTGTTCACTCTATCCCCATCTCAATTCAATGTTTTTAATGACATGAAATACATTCTGTGAATATTGCAAAAACATTCAAAAAAAGTTTCAGAAGTAAAAAAAATGTCAGTCACATCTCTTGTTTCTCTCTCTCCCTCGGTCTTACCCGTATGAAGTACTGGAACCGCTTGTCTCTGGCCAGCAGCTCCTTGTACAGCTTGACAGCCTTCAGGTGGCGGCTGCAGAACTCAGCGTAGGTCTTCCTCATCTCGTCAGCACACTGGCCCGAGAACTGAGAGAAACAATCCGTCAATCAAATCAAATCTGCTTAAAGTACCCTGGCCTAGACCCCAAAGACCAATCAAAAGCAGAGTGGCTAAGATAAACTCCCTAGAAGGAAGAAACCTCGAGAGGAACCAGGGGAGGACCATACTCCTCTGTTTGTACAGTGTAGTTAAGATTACGTATGACAATAAAGGCCAGATAGTTTCTCAGGTTTTGAAAAGAATGAATGATCCACTAGGATGGTAAATGTATAGATCACATATTTTATTTTGTAATTATTCTTAACCTTTATTTAACTAGGCAAGTCAGTTACATAAGGCAGTAGGTATAATTCCCATGTCTTTCTACCTGTTCCAGTAGCACATCTCCCAGCTGATGGATAGTGAAGTTGTAGGTGCTGCCAGGCTGTAGGCTGTGGTTGCGCCGGGTGAGCAGCTGTGCCAGGAAGCGGGCATGTATGGCGGTGAGACGGTCGAGGCAGGGGAAGATGGCGTGCACCACGCCCGGCTCAAGCTGCACCTCCTCCAGCATGCCCTGGCGGAACACCCTCTCCATGATGCGCAGCGTCCGCACATGGTGCAGCTCTGTCTGGATCAACTCTGAGGAAGACAGAAACGCAAAGAAAGAGTCGATCATGTAACATGTAAGATCTGGCGAAAGAACATTCATATTTTGCTCTGTTCATAACCTGCCAGAAACACACATGACAATTTGGGAGGAAGCACAGGGTCAGCTGCACCCCTGGAGCTATGTCGGAGTTAGGTACCTTGCTCAAGGGCACAACAGTAGTGGACTGTGGCTATCTGAAAGAAGTAGCACCCTCCAGTTTCCACTTTTTCATTGTCCAGCCCATGGCCTTTTCACCACAAAGGGAAAGAAGTTCAAGTGCATGTCACTGCTCTCACCATAGATGACGTCCTGCCGCTTGATGATGTCTTTGCGATGCGTCTGCAGGTAGCCCGAGTCCACCGCCATGCTCCATGAGTCCGCCTCAAAATCCCGCCCCTCAATCTCCATTTCCTCCAGCATGGAGGTGTAGTACTCTTCCCCTGAGAGAGGAAAACATTCATCCAGCGTAAACAACAAATGGACAAAAACAGACCATCAATGCCTCAAATGTTCACAGTTCTAAAGTTGCTCCTAACAATCTATCGTTTTTTCATATCACTTTCAAGGTAGACATGGACATGACAGTTGCCAATATCCATTTTAGGTTCCCGAATCCCTGAGGCTTTCCCTACATAACGGATGCAACCTTGTCCCAGACACAAAGACTTGCATAAGATACACAATCTGTGCGCCTAGACTTAAGATCAATAGCAAATACAGAGCACAAATAGCCCACATTCAATCCCAGGAAGGCACAACCATATCACTGTCTTACCCTCATCGTTGAGCGACTCCATGGACATGGCTCTGTTCCTGAAGTTGAGCGAGTCTGTGGACTGGGACAGGATCCTGCGCAGCCCCAAGGGAGAGTCATCATTCAGGTTCCTATGTAGAGGCAAGGACGAGGACACACACACACACGGACAAAAACACACATATATATACACATGCACCAAGAAACACGTATAATATACACATGCAGGTACAGTATACACACACAGAAACCATCAACATAAATATGTATGAGCACACAGAAAATACAAAACAAAAACGGTGATATAGATACAAATCACACAGACGAAATACACGCGCACGCACACCCATCCATGCATTGGGATACACAGAGACACACATGTTTACAATGGTACAAATTCACAAAACACACCAATGTACGAGCCACTGTGAATATTATCATTCATGCTTATGTCCTGAGACACACACACACACATACAGATGAGGCACATGTCATGTGTAGATAAACATGTTAGTTCACACATTCAGTAGACTGGAATCTGCCACTGCTCCTCTATCACCAACTGCTGACAGTTATTATACATGTCTGAACCGTGTAAGATCAAACCAAAACTGATAAAACCCCACACAAACACACTTTGGAAAGTATTCCGACCCCTTGACTTTTTCCACATTTTGTTACGTTAAATCTTTATTCTAAAATTGATAATAATTTGTTTCCCCCCCTCATAAATCTACACACAACACCCCACAATGACAGTTTAGATTATTTTGCAAATGTGTATTTAAAAAAATAACTGAAATAGAATATTTACATGAGTATTCAGACCCTTCGCTCAGTACTTTGTTGAAGCACCTTTGCCAGCGATTATAGCCTCAAGTCTTTCTGCGTATGATGCTACAAGCTTGGCATACCTGTATTTGGGGAGTTTCTCCCATTCATTTTGAAGATCCTCTCAAACTCTGTCAGGTTGGATGGGGAGCGTCGCTGCACAGCTATTTTCAGGTTTCTCCAGAGACGTTCGGGCTCTGGCTGGGACATTGACTTGTCCCAAAGCCACTCCTGCATTGTGTCTTGTCTTGTAATGTGTCTTTCACTAAGGAGTGGCTTCCATAAAAGGCCTGATTGGTGGAGTGCGGCAGAGATGGTTGTCCTTCTGGAAGGTTTTCCCATCTGCACAGAGGAACTCTGGAGCTCTGGCAGAGTGACCATGGGGTTCTTGGTCACTTCCCTGACCAAGGCCCTTCTCCCCCGTTTGCTCAGTTTGGCCAGGTGGCCAGCTCTAAGAAGAGTCTTGATGGTTCCAAACTTTTTCCATTTAAGAATGATGGAGGCCACTGTGTTCTTTGGTACTCTTCCCCAGATCTGTGCCTAGACACTATCCTTTCTCGGAGCTCTACAGACAATTCCTTCGACCTCATTGCTTGGTTTTTGCTCTGACATACAGTGTCAACTGTGGAACCTTACATAGACAGGTGTATACCTTTCCAAATCATGTCCAATCAATTGAATATACCACAGGTGGGCTCCAATCAAGTTGTAGAAACATCTCAAGGATGATCAAAGGAAATGGGATGCACCGGAGCTCAATTTCTTGTCTCATAGCAAAGGGTCTGAATACTTTCTGCAAACATTTCTAAAAATCTATTTTTGCTTTGTCATTATGGAGTATTGTGTATAGATTGATGAGAAAAAAAGAATCAATTTTAGAAGAAGGCTGTAAGGCAACAAAATGTGGAAAAAGGAAGGTGTCTGAATACTTTCCGAATGCACTGTAACACACACACACACACACACACACACACACACACACACACACACACAGTGTGTGGGACTTTCATTTCTACTATGAAAAGTGTATATGTGGCAGACATATAGGCATGATGTCACTATTAATGTCAATGACAAGATTGCCTGAGGTTTCTCTCGTACCCTTCCCCTTCTTTTTCTGTTTTGGCCAATGAGCAGGTGGAGGCGGGGCTCACCCTGTAATGTTATTGGTGGAGACGCTCTTGGAGAGGGAAAGACCGGAGCGTCCACGGCGCGAGCCCAGCAGGGATTGGCGGAGGTTGTCAGAGTGGTAGATGGCTGAGCTGGGGCGTTCCCTCATCATGGGGGCTAACAAGGAGTAGATATAGGAAGAGAAGAGGAGTAGGAGGAAGAGGGGAAGGAAGAAGAGGGAAGAGAAATATAGTAGAATAATGGAAAAGGAAAACTAAGTGGAAAAGGAGTCTCCACAGATGCAATTAAGGGGTTTAAAAGTGAAACCATAGCAACTCATGCTCAATTGCAAAACTGACATTGTTATTACATTCTAGTCCAATAGTGAAAAATAATTTTCACTTCTCGTATGTAATAAAGAAATCGAAATGTGTAGCGTGTGTGCCTATGTGCGCACGTTTGTGTGTTTGCATGTACTCACTTTTGGTACGAAGGGTCACGTTCTGCAGAGCTGAGTTGTTCCTCATGAGAGCCATCTTCTGTTGCTGTGGTTACAGAATACAGTTCAATATCATATACCACGGCACTTATTATTAATACTTGTATATGTAGTAGAAAAAAGTTGCAATATACAGATAGCATATCAAAAGGCATATATCCATATTCATTCATTAATGTGTATTTCTTGTGCAATTCCCACAATTTTGTGTGTCATGGAAAGGCACCAGTCTAATGTTTAAATTATATACATTATATATTTACTCAGTATTTATCATCTCTTACCCTCTGTTTCATTTTGGCACAGTTGGGCAACGTGTCTCGACAGCGGTTGTGTATGGTGACACTACAAGCTGTGAGAAAAAGAAACACACAAGACTCAACTCAACTATTTTCTCTCTCTCCTCTCACTCTCAATGTCCCCCTATATAGATATTTTGTCCCTCATTCTGTTCCTCTATTTTATGTCATATCGAATATGGAGACACTGAATATATGGTGAGCATCTCCCGATCTTTCTCCCCCCTGCCTTTGTTGTGGCCATTGTTTCAAATAACTTTGACTTCCTGTACAGGGTTTGTGAACCGGAAGTAAGGGTTTAGGTAACTGCTGGAGGGGAGGAGACCCAGGGGTGTTTTGGAACCCTCTAACCCAGTTCCACTGCCCCTCCACCGCCCACCCTTAACTGACCTAAATCTGGACTTACACACTGAAAAAGGCAATCATGACTCCCTATGAGATCTTTTAAAACAATATTTTGAGTGAAGACTGTTTTTGCTATTACTTATATTCACCTGTTTGATTTGGTGCTGTGAAATCAAGCCAAACAAAGTTGAGTGTTCTAGCATCCATGGTATTCAGGACATTTTTCCCAACCCCTAAATGTTACCGGAAACTCATTTCCATATTTCATAATTGAGTAATAGGAATTAGAACAACGCTGTAAGACTAAAACAAAAAGAGTGACCTTTGATCTCTAACTCCCCCGCAAAATAGGAAGAACCTGCAAGGAACTGAGTTAGTAGCGCCTGGCTATGTTAATGTGGGATATCAGAAAAGAGCTTGGTGCAGGGCCAGCACAGGTTGCACTGTTCTGACACAACACCGAGACTATTATCTGAACAGGGGAATGCAGTCCTGATACTACACAGGGTGTTTGTTATCTGTGACCAACCCTCTGTCTGGAAAACTGCATCAGGTTTGGTTGAGAAAGACAATGAAGAAATGCTACCCAGCAGAAAAAGTGAAGTAGGGGAGGTGCACCGGCTGACAGCATAACAGGAAAGGGAGTGTGTGTGTGTGACATGAGCATGACTGTGTCTATATTTGTGTGTGAAATGTTTTGCCTGTGCGCATGACTGACACACCTTGGCAGGTTTTGCGTAAATTAATGTATATTTGTGTGTGAACTGTGTGGCAAAATGTTTTCCTGGAATTTACATATTTCAAAAATAAATACTAAGCATAAGACCCAAACCAAATGTATCCCAGCACAATCTATTGTAAGTTAAATCAAATGTAATGAAAACACATTGGGCTGAAGCTCTTCTAGGCCAATTTGGTTGTGATGACAGTGGAGAGGTGTTTTTGAGTGGGTGTGAAGCTCCCCATCTCCAACTCTCACCCATTATCTGACTGCATGTAGATCAATGTCCATAATCAAACTATTTTAACGGAATTGATCGTCATATTGTAGTTTATTACTGTGTTGTAGCTTGTTTGGAGTGTTAACCGGTTTAACAGAGCGTTAACAGGTCGATTTGGTTGGAAAGGAATGGTATAGATTGTTCCATTTGGTAGTGCCCCGATATTCTGCCACTATAGAGTGATGTGACAATGTATGTCCTGATAAATGATGATGCATTATTTTAAAGCATCTTAGGGTTTTAGAGATACAGGGTATGGTTTGTTTTTGAGGTGCTTTTGTGGTTTGCTGAGGTACTCTTTTTGTGTAGCTGAGGCCTGAATCTGAAGGATGTGGTGGGTAGGCAAGGCTTACTTGGTCAGTTAAGGGACACTATAGAGGGGTGCTGTGTGTGTGTGTGTGTGTGTGTGGTAGTAGTTTAATTAGTAGTGGTAGTAGCATTAGCATTAGTAGTACTCACTGGGGCAGCTGAGGGCCTCCTTGGCAGTGATGCTCTTGTTGCATGCTGAACAGAGGGTGGTCCCCGACACGGTGAGGGAGGTGAAGAGGTGCCCATTGCTGTAGCGCGCCTCCCTGTCCCGTGCCTCTTTCTCCCTCTCCCTCATGCGCTCTTTCTCCTTATTCTGGAAGGAAATTACAAAAGAAGAGAGAAGCAGAATGCACTGATTACATACAATGGCACAATTGACATGAGGTGGACAGGTCACAGCCTTTTGTCTGTTGTCATCCAGCAAAGGAAGTAGAAAGGGAAGGCTTCCTCTTTTGTGGCTAAAATTGGGCAGGGTGAACTGTTGCTAGGTCAACAGCTGCAAAAGAGGGACTTCACGAGACTTGATTCCCTGTGTATTAGAACAGTATGTATGGGTATGTCTCAAAACCAAATGTCACTGTAAAAGTAAGAGCATTTACAAGACCAGTCAGAACTTTGACAGCGATGACCAACAGAGGATGTTAATATGAGAGAGAGAAAGATCGATGATTCCAGCATGTTACACAACATAGGCCTATAATGAAACAATAGACGTGGGTCTTCATTTTCACAGTTTTCTCCACCTTCTTACTCACTACCTCCCACTCGCTCTTCCTTCTGTCTCTTTTCTCGTTTGGAGGTTGCTATTGAAAATAAATTTGGAGGATGCCTTGTGACCGTCACAATAAAAAAGGAACCCACAGTAGCCAGAATGACTGTCCAACATTCTATAAAATCAAACACTCTGTAGTTTTCTATTATAATAATATTTCCAAGTGGTAAATGTCTAGACAATGACCGTCATGGTGTTTTCCACCATCTCATAGCCCACACAGCACTAACACACCTGATAAATTGTCTGGTTGACAAAACAAGACTTAATGAGTAGATTATTTGTCACATCAGGTTGAATTGTGTGTTAGGGCTTGGCCAGAACAAAAATGTGAGTGGAGGGGCAGGATTGGAGAAACACTGCTCTGAATCCATCCAGAGACTACTTCTACAGTTTCGTTTTTTATTTATATAGGTTTCTCTCATTGAGAGAAATGTCTTTTGCAAGAGTGACCCGTTCAAAATAGCAGCAGTCGGCATAGTGATGTTCAAAAGTTAACATTTACCAATACTACCTTTACATTTTAGCATCATCACCTCAGACTTTGATATGCTGGAACAGGTCTTCGAAACCTCTACATCTGCATTGTCCCTAATTGCTGGTCAATGTTGGTGCACTTGTTTAAGGTCAAATGTTATTTTGATGCAGCTATGCAAAGCACTAACATTTTTACAGGAAAACAACAAGAACTATACCAACTAAGTTTAGAATGAGTCATTTCTGATGCGTCAGAGGCAAGAGCACACTTCCCCTCTCCCTTTTTGCACGCTCCTCTTCTCTCAATATACAGCCTAGTACTGTAGAATTGGCTTAGGTGCTAATGTGAGCAATACATCAGGGAGTGAAAAAAATAGATGGTGTGTGATGGAGACAGGCAGCTATAGTTGTCCTCCCTATAAATGCTGTTTTAGCCGAAGTTAGTTTGTGCTCTCATTAAAAGGTGTCAGGAGCATAACACTGCGAAAGACATGAGATTACGGACGGAGTCTATAGGGGTGATTCATTTTATTCTCTTCCACCTGCTTACTTCACTGAGTCACTGATAAACACACAAAGTATGTTTCACACCTCTATGTGTGCGTTTCCTAGAATATCCATGTGTCCTGTGTGTTGGTATGTGCGGTGACATAAAATACATGTGTGCATGTATGTGTGTGCTTATCCTCCAGGTTAGGGACTGATCTGTAATTGCTGTGTGGATTGAGGTGGCCCTGTAACCTGGTTTCTTTCCTCTGGAGGGATGCTGGAGCAAAGCAGAGCCCGAGGTGGATTTAAGTTTAGTCTCCCTGAACGACAAAAAGATAACGAGGAGTCAGTCTAATATTGGCCAGAGTGTGTGTATATATGTGTATATGTGTGGTGTGTAGTGTATGTGAGAGTGTGGCTGTCTCTGGATCAGGTTCTGATGTGACATTTTCTTTATACCTTCAACCTGACACACAGCTCTGTAACGCACTAGGTCATTGCGCTCTACGGGAAGTCATATGCTCCATCTCTCCCTCCCTCCGTCTCACACACATGCACCATCTTTCTCCATCCATCCCTCCCTTTCTCACTCACTCGCTCCTTCCCTCTCACTTTATTTCTAACTCTCGTTGTCCTTCGCCCTCGGCCCTCTCGTTTGAACACATTGCCGCCTACAGTTTCCCCTGTGTGCTATAGATTGCAATAGCTCCCTCCCACCTGTACTGTAGGAAGTATTCCTATTTCATTTGGTTAAGTTCAACACAACCACCGACCATACATACTGGTAGCAATACCAATTAAAATAATAAAATACGGAATCACAGTGACGATGGTGGTTTATACTCTAGTCACTATTTTAGCAGGGTTCGAATTACAAGGGTGTAGGAGTGCTAGGGACTATCAAAGCAAATAAGAGCCCGTAAAGGCTTTCAAACATCAACAGCAGGGGTTGTAATAAGTGTTTCAGTAAAAATATTGACTTTGATATACTAGGGCAGTGTTTCTCAACCTTTATTAGGGACCGACCTGGGTTCAGATGGTATTTGTTTTTTCCCCAAAGACATAAATCGCTTGACCTCACCTGGTGCAAAGAAACCAAAATAATACTCCCAAAAGTGCAAACCCCACCCATATGGCACTCCAAGCAGGCTCTGTAAAACACTCAAAAGTATTTAAGAGAAAACAAATACTATTTAAACTCAGGTCTGATTAGTGTAACGGAGTTGATGTGTAATTTGAACTGAGGATACCAGCAAAATTACTGGAAGCATAGGTGTGTCCTGAATTGGAGTTGACCATGCAAGCCTCTAACTGTCCAGTTTGTAGTAGTGTATGAGTGCCCAATAGATTTGGTGGCACTGACCCCAATACTATGTTCAATAAATATGCAAAAGGAATACACAGGCATACATGTGCGCACATACACCCCAATGTAGGAAAGTGATGTTTATATGGCGCTGGCAAGCCAAGGTTCTCTGCCATCCACTGTGCCTGAGAAAACAGATGATATCACACCAACAGAGTGGCATTTCTATGGCAACCGTTGCTATAGTCAAACACACACTGAGCACAAATGCATGTAGTCCTCCCTTACACACAAGATCACTACATTAACAAAACTAAGGGCACATTCAGTCCTCACTCCCTGAAACCAGCACACACACACACACACACGCATACATAATTCGATACTGATATTGCATACAGGATCTCGATAAAATCAAACATGCAGCCATAGACCAGCGCTGTCCAGGAGAGCAGAAATCCTCATTGAATCAGTACCTGCTGTATCAGTCAAATAGGATAGGAAGGCAAAATGGTACACACAACATGTCATATTTTAATATTGCATGCTTGCATGATAAGAGCATGATGCACTGTTGTTGTAACCTGCTATGTATGGTGTACAACATCCATATATAATTCTGAACAAACACTGTACAGAAGGATGCTTCTTCCAATCAGAAAGATTACATGAAACAAAAATGGCAAAACTTCCAACATAGGCTGTATAAATATATCCTAAAAACAGCCAAATGTAAACTGTTACTCCGAGTGACCATGTTTGCTTTCTAGTATGTGGTAACACTTCTGGGTGCCGATGCGCAAAATAATGGCGCCTAGGGAATCATGACCAAACAGAAAAAGGTGATGAACAGTATACGTTTCCAGCATACCCAGACCAGTTCTCACCATACAGGCACATCATTGGAAAGCGCGTGGCTTGCTTTTATAAAGCATCTCCATATTGCGCAAACTTCCTGAAAAATTGCCTACGTGCTTCTGCAATGATGATCGCAATCTAAACGTTATTATAACCAAATGTAAGATAATGCCTCCAATTCTAAAATGACATTATACTTTAAAAATTGTATTAGTTGTAAGTACAGATGCTCTCGAACAAAGTGGTTGTTGCGCATTTCACTTTTCTTGTCAGAAGTTTGTCAGTAATAGTAAGCCTCCAAAGTCATCTACTCACCCGTAAACTAATCTCTCTCATTCTCTCTTGTCGAATTTTTGACAGATCCGCGACTCTGGACATGGTGAGAATCGGATCCCTTCCTCTCCAGTATGATAAATCCTTATAAAGGCTGAACGCTTGTAGCTGTCAAGCAGGTACTTCAAATATCCGCCTGTTTTGGTCTTCCCTGAGAGGTTAACGCTAAAGTAGTTATATGATTATATGACCAGGGTAAATTGACTGTGTAATAACCAAACTATTACGCCTTTACAAAATAGCGCGTTCAACTTCTCCAACGTTTCGGTCTCTGATGCTGCGTAAGAGACTTTCTCATACAGGAAATTCGGTCGTTTTTTTTGCACTTCAGATGATCCACCATCACGCCTACTGGAGGAGGTTTCATAGTTTCAGAACCAGCCTCTCTTTCTCTCAATTCTGTTGTATCACTCAATGCGCTATGCTAACACAGAGAAAAAAAAATGGAAGGAAGTAAATCAAGAAAACTTTTGAGCTCTTTCTGGTACATGAAGATTGGGGGAGAGGTCACTAAATGTAAAAAAAAAAAAAAAAAAAACACGCACACACAACATGCTAGATAAATGGACAAGCACAGGCTAATAATATTCCATAAATACTAGAAATCAAATATTCACAAATATGTTGAAATAAGATGACTGCAACATCACATGTAATAGCGGAGAAATGCATTACCAATTTACACCGAGGGGACCACTTCCAATGATGACATAATCAATGCCTTGTCAATTCATATGGACATGTTATATGAGTTGTAAATGCATTGTTGATAACAATCTCATATTAAATTGCATGTTTTGATCATGTCATTCTCATTTAAACATTTTCTATGGAGGAAAGTGGGCAGAAAATAGCAGCATAAACGTTGAAGCTGTAAGAAATGTAAAGTGGGTGGGGTGAGTGGTTGCCAAAATCTAGGGACATTTTGAGGAGAGGCTAATGGTTACAGTCTCCTGGCAACGCTGCCTCAACATCGGTTGCCAACTCTATATGCCTGGATTGTGTTTATTAAAATGGAAGAAAACAGACCGAAACAGGGAGGGTGTACCTGGACTTGCCCAATAAGAAATAGTGCATTTGGTTTGAAAACATTTTCCGTTGCATGACCTAATGAACACAACCCAGCGCTCATATGGTTGTAGGAAATATAATTTGTTTATAGTTCAAACTGGGCTTGAGTAGCTATTAGCTAACACCCAACAAACAAAGGGAGTATTGGACTAACTAGCGCTACTTGTCATGAAGTCCTTTGACACAATTTGTTTGAGAAGTGTTTTTAAAATGACAAATAAGGCTATTGGTGAATCGGGACTTCAGTTGTTATAGCTTTTATACAGTACCTTTCAAAAGGAGAGGAAGCACTTTTCTTCATTCCCTCTTTCGGTTCTCTCAACTGTATCCATCTCATGGCATCTCTCCATTCTCTCAGCTCTTTAAATGTAACTGTACCCCTCTGTCCATCTCTCCCCCAATCACTCTCCTGGCTAATGATCAATATATCAGCCCATTAGAAGGGTGGCAGTTAAAGAGGACAGATTGTGTGGAAGCCCACCCACAACACAGCAGTTTCAGCACTGACTTACTTATTTCCCCATAAGATTCACGACTATGTTCATACTAAGCCGTATGCAGAACTTCAGCACAATCATGACTAGGTCGGTTGCCGGGGGGGGGGGGGTGGGGGGGTGGTACAGGCTTTCAGATATAAAGAAAAGTTGGCAATAGTTGGTGGAAAAACGTATTGGCTTGAAAGGTGTATTTGACTCCCTCACACAGTCACGCTCTACCTTTCTCCTACCCGCTCTCTATCAGATTCCCATCCCAGTGTGCAAAATTTGACACATGATATCTTAATGACAATTTTCTGTATTTTTGATGATTAGATGAAGATGTGATACTTTGGTCAGGATTTTTTTAAAGGAGTTAGCTGGATGTCCAATAGGTAGTGGACCATTCTTGATAAACATGGGACTTAACTTAAGTGTGAAAACCCCAGCAGCGTTGCAGTTCTTGACACAAACCGGTGAGCCTGGCACCTAGTACCATACCCCGTTCAAAGACACTTAAATATTTTGTCCTGCCCATTCACTCTCTGAATGGTACACAAACAAAAAACATTTGTCATAAGAAACTAGCTCCCTGGTATACAGAAAATACCCGAGCACTGAAGCAAGCCTCCAGAAAATTGGAACGGAATTGGAGCAACATCAAACTGGAAGTCTTCAGACTAGCTTGGAAAGACAGTACCGTGCAGTATCAAAAAGCCCTCACCGCTCCTCGATCATCCTATTTCCCAACTTAATTGAGGAGAATAAGAACAATCCAAAATTCTTTTTTGATAGTGTCGCAAAGCTAACTAAAAAGCAGCAATCCCCAAGAGAGGATGTCTTTCACTTCAGCAGTGATAAATTCACAAATATCTTTAACGAAAGATCATGATCTTTAGAAAGCAGATTACGGACTCCATCTTTAAATCTGCGTATTTCTCCAAAGCTCAGTTGTCCTGAGTCTGCACAACACTGCCAGGACCTAGGATCAAGGGAGACACTCAAGTGTTTAATAAACAGCCCCCTATCCACCGGATGTGTACCAAACTCACTAAAAGTGGCAGTAATAAAGCCTCTTGAAAAAGCCTAACCTTGACCCAGAAAATATTTTTTTGAACGAATCGGCCTATATTGAATCTACCAATCCTCTCAAAACATTTTTAAAAAGCTGCCTTCCTGAAGACAAACAATGTATACGAACCACTTCAGTCTGGTTTTAGACCCCATCAAAGCAGTGAGACTGCATTCATGAAGGTGGTAAATTACATTTTAATGGCGTCAGACCGAGGCTCTGCATCTGTCCTCGTGCTCCTAGACCTTAGTGCTACTTTTGATACCATCAATCGCCACATTCTATTGGAGAGATTGGAAACCAAAATTGGTCTACACGGACAAGTTCTGGCCTGGGTTAGATCTTATCTGTCAGAAAGATATCAGTTTCTCTCTGTGGATGGTTTGTCTTCCGACAAATCAACTGTACATTTCGGTGTTCAAGGTTCCAATTTTAGGACCACTATTGTTTTCACTATATATTTTACCTCTTTGTGATGTCATTCGGAAACATAATGTTAACTTTCACTGCTATGCGGACAATACAGAGCTGTATATTTCAATGAAACATGGTGAAGCCCCAAAATTGCCCTCCCTAGAAGCCTGTGTTTCAGACATAAGGAAGTGGATGGCGGCAAATGTTTTACTTTTAAACTTGGACAAAACAGAGATGCTAGTTCTAGGTCCCAAGAAACAAAGAGATCTTCTGTTGGATCTGACAATTCATCTTGATGGTTGTACAGTCATCTCAAATAAAACTGAAGGACCTCGGCATCACTCTGGACCCTGATCTCTTTTGATGAACATATCAAGAATATTTCCAGGACAGCTTTTTTTCCATCTTTGTAATGTTGCAAAAATCAGGAAATCTCTGTCCAAAAATGATGCAGAAAAATTCATCCATGCTTTTGTCACTTCAAGATTAGACTCCTGCAATGCTCTACTTTCCGGCTACCCAGATAAAGCACTAAATAAACTTCAGGTTAGTGCTAAACACGGCTACTAGAATCTTGACTAGAACCAAAAACTGTGATCATATTACTCCAGTGCTAGCCTCTCTACACTAGCTTCCTGGGTTTTTTGTGTGTGTGTTTTTTTTAACCTTTATTTAACTAGGCAAGTCAGTTAAGATCAAATTCTTATTTTCAATGACGGCCTAGGAACAGTGGGTTAACTGCCTGTTCAGGGGCAGAAAGACAGATTTGTACCTTGTCAGCTCGGGGATTTGAACTTGCAACTTTCTGGTTACTAGTCCAACGCTCTAACCAATAGGCTACAGTTTTAAGGTTTTACTGCGAACCTACAAAGCTTTACATGGGCTTGCTCCTACCCTTCTTTCCAATTTGGTCCTGCTGTACATACCTACACGTACGCTACTGTCACAAGATGCAGGGCTTCCATACTGTCCCCATAATTTCTAAGCAAACAGCTGGAGGCCGCGCTTTCTCCTATAGAGCTCCATTTTATGGAATGGTCTGCCTACCCATGTGAGAGACGCAGACACGGCCTTGACCTTTAAGTCTTTATTGAAGACTCAGCTCTTCAGTAGGTCCTATGATTGAGTGTAGTCTGGCCCAGGGGTGTGAAGGTGAACGGAAAGGCACTGGAGGGTTTGTGCCGTGGGGGAGATCTTCATGGGCTGTACTCGGCCTTGTCTCAGGGTAGTAGGTTGGTGGTTGAAGATATCCCTCTCGTGGTGTGGGGGCTGTGCTTTGGCAAAGTGGGTGGGGATATATCCTGCCCGTTTGGCCCTGTCCGGGGGTATCGTCGGAGGTCTACCTGGCCTGATGACTCCTTGTTGTCCTGAGTCCACATGGTCATGCTGCTGCTCCAGTTTCAACTGTTTTGCTTGCGGCTATGGAACTCTGACCTGTTCATGTGCTACCTTGTCTCAAATCTGCTGTTTTGGACCCACTCTCTCTACCATATCTGCTGTCTCCAACTCTGAATGGTTGGCTATGAAAAGACAACAGACATTTACTCCTGGAGGTGCTGACCTGTTGCACCCTCTACAACCACTGTGATTATTATCTGACCCTGGTGGTCATCTATGAACATTAGAAAATCTTGGCCATGTACTGTTATAATCGACCAAACCCCACAGCCAGAAGAGGACTGGCCACCCCTCAGAGCCTGGTTCTGTAAATTTCATCCTAGGTTCCGACCTTTCTAGGGAGTTTTTCCTAGCCACCGTGCTTCTACATCTGCATTGCTTGCTGTTTGGGGTTTTAGGCTGGGTTTCTGTACAGCACTTTGTGAGATCGGCTGATGTAAAAAGGGCTTTATAAGAAAAATGTGATTGACATACACAATCCGTCTCAATTGTCTTAAGGCTTAAAAAAATTCTTAAACTTGTCTCCTCCCCTTCACCTACACTGATTGAAATAGATTTAACAATTGACATCAATAAGAGATCATAGCTTTCACCTGGATTCACCTGGTCAGTCTGTTACGGAAAGAACAGATATTCTTAACATGTTGTATACTCAGTGTATGTCAGCCTCTTGAAGGACGTAGGGATTGAACGCCAGTCTTCGGGGTTATACACATATGTGTCAAGAGACGGGAGCATTACCACTCACCCATGGGCTCTATACTGTCGTCTTTTAAAAAGGCTTCATCTTAGGGAGTCTGCGTGGGAGGGAAAGGGTCCTCTTGATTTTGAAGGACATGTTAATGGGTGGTGGCAGACACTGACAGAGTGACAGTGTGACACGTTTGACTGTGCTGCCTCTATTAGTCCTCTCCCTCCACAGCTCTGGTGAATTTTGGTCGGCATGAAACCAAAGCGTTGCTGTGGGTTACCGCTCCGCTGCAGAGCCAGACCGCTTTGTGGAGAATTGTGTGTGCCTGTGTGTGCGTGCGTGTCGGTGTGACTGTGTGAAAACCAATGCAAGTATGTGTGTGTATTTTGAGTCAGCAGCGCGTAGGTGTCTCCATGGACAGATATGCTCCTGCTCCAGTGAGATAATGACCAGGTGCTGGGAGACTTTACCCACAAACCCTGTATTCAGTCCAGCACAGGGAGACCAGGACAAAATAACCACATAGGTGTGTTTGTTTGAATGTGTTTCATAGTGTGATAATGTAGCAACAGCAGAGAGCAATGTTATTCTGAGTAGCTTGTTTGAATTATACTTACATTTGTTCTCTGTTGCAATCCAGAAATATGGCAGAACAGAGGATAGGAGAAGGAGGCTACAGGAGAGAGGAGGGGGCAGAGGGGTGGATGACTGTACCTACAAAACATCTGCTTGAGTGGATGGTGCACTGACTCACTATGACACACACATTGTCAAATACCCACACATCGCATACTCACCTATAGTGAATTCATACACAATACTTTTCCTCTGTCAAACACACAGATGTATGGACACACACACACTGCCTTCAGAAATTATTCACACCCTTTGACTTTTTCCACATTTTGTTGTGTTACAGCCTGAATTTAAAATATAATAAATGGAGCTTTTGTGTCACTGGCCTACACACAATACCCCATAATGTCAAAATGGAATAATGTTTATAGATATTTTTTTTTTACAAATGAATTACAAATATTAATAATATTTTACAAATTGTACAATCCAGGTGTGCAAAGCTCAGAGATTTACCCAGAAAGACACCCCCCTCTTTTACACTGCTGCTACTCTGTTATTATCTATGCATAAGTCACTTTAATAACTCTACCCACATGTGTATATTACCTCAATTACCTTGACTAACCGGTGCCCCCACACATCGACTCTGTACCCTCTGTATATAGCCTCGCTATTGTTATTTTACTGCTCCTCTTTAATTATTTGTTACTTTATTTATTTTCTTTGGGTATTTTTCTTTAAACTGCATTGTTGGTTAAGGGCTTGTAAATAAGCATTTCACTGTAAGGTCTAAACATGTATTCGGGGGAAGTGACAAATATAATTTGATTTAATCGCTGCCAAACATGTATTGACTCAAGGGCGTGAATACTTATGTAAATTAGATAACTGTACTGTGTGTAGATGGGTGCGAAAATAAAAAATGAATTCAGGCTGTAACAAATTTTGGGAGGAGGAATAAGTCAAGGGGTATGAATACTTTGAGGGCACTATGTACGCACACACACACATACTTGTGCATGGACACACATGAAGAGCGAAGATTAAAAAACTCTCAAGCCCTAACAAATGTTGTACAGATGTGTGTTACATCTTCAAGGGATTTCTGCTCCCTACAGTCAACCTCTCAACATTTCTACACAAAGCAAATAAACAGTGAACACCTTTCATAAAGGAACGTCTACTACAGATGTCCAACTCAAACAAACATCGGCAGCTACTGAACAGTATGATGATATTATTGGTTGTACAGGAGCAGATGGTAATGACCTTAGTTTTATTACATACTGTATGTTAATGTCTGTGTGCGTGTGTTTAGCTTATTAGACCAGCATGAAATGGCCCCTGCATTGTGCCTTAACAACAAGATACCTGTACAAAGCACACATGCATGAATGCACACACACATTAAAGCGGTTCTCCAAAACCAGTCAGGCAAGTATCACAATGACTCCAAACGAGGCTCGGGGCGGCCTCGGGGCGGCAGGGTAGCCTAGTGGTTAGAGCGTTGGACTAGTAACCGGAAGTTTGCAAGTTCAAACCCCCGAGCTGACACGGTACAAATCTGTTGTTCTGCCCCTGAACAGCCAGTTAACCCACTGTTCCTAGGCCATTGAAATTAAGAATTTGTTCTTAACTGACTTGCCTAGTTAAATAAAGGTCAAATAAAATAAATACAAAAATTAGCTGACACTCAATTGACATAATCAATGGCTTGTAATCATTAGCATGTTCCAGATGTTGGCTTGTGCTTAAAACAAAAACACACACATACCCTATAAAAGCTAGCAGATCTATACACCCTGTGTATAAAGCTACCAATGCTTTTCAAATACTTTTCATTAAATGGCTACTGCTGTACTAAAGTGGGTATGATCATGAAGTGTTAGGGGCCTACAGGAAAGACTGGGTTGTGTTTATTGGGCACCAAACCGAGGATGGATTACCTGGACCAGGTCCAATAAGAAACACAAATGTTGGTTTTCAAACGGTTTAAAAATTGCTTTTACTCAAATACTGTACTGCAACTGAGGGAATGGGAAACTAGGGTAAGTGTGGCAAATAGTTATTATTTATTTGACTGACTGATCCATGGGTATTCGTCTTGAAGCAAAATATATGTAGTGCTTATAAAGACTTGATGAATGTTCTATAAGGCCTTTATTAGTTGACTTTCATGGAACCTCCAGGTCCATGTTAGGTGTTTCTGCCACAACTGCCACTTGGAGGATTAACTGAAGTGGAGGTAAGAGGTGACTAAGTTTAGTGTAGAAGTCATCCTGAATCAGAGACCAGAGGCTGTCCTTTGAAACGGATTGTGACTTTTATTGATAATAACCTATACAACCTGGCCAGAATGTCACAAAAAAATGTCATAAGGAAGTCATCGCAACTAGTTTGAACTGCTTTTTATAGCCTACAACTTAGTTTTAACTTGAAATGATCTAGGCTGGCTAATTGGAGCATGCTTACAGGACACTCTGTTGTTTCAGTGTATTTAATGAAAATCTGTGAGGCAGGTTTCATTTCAGTTTAAGTCTGGTTTGTAGCTTTCCCCACTAAGGGAGCAGACAGATGCCGGAGTAAAACATTAAGGCTTTACGGTTCTCTTCAAAACACATAACAATAGACATCAGGAATTCCTGAAAAAGAGTTGAAGCAGTTGAAAATACTGTACACACACATTCAATTACTGTGCAAAACATTGCAACATTAAATGTACTTACATTCACACTTGCACATTGTGAACTTCTGTTTACATTCCTTCATAATACTATGTCAAAACACAAGGGCTGTCTCCATTTAGATGACTGGTTGATTTTTTGGTCGACCAAGATTTCTTTTTAGTCTAGCAGTCACAAATATGATATTTTTATTGTTCATGGCACACGAGACACCGTCTGATTTACACCCGTCTCAGTGGACTAACTCATCGAGGAGGCCGCGAGGATGCCAAGGTCCAAGAAGGATGGGAGTGTGGCGAAGTTGCACAAGGCACTTCCCTCTCCAGAATGCGCTCTCTCTCCTGCCATTTCATGCACATTCATTGTTTCATAACTTCTTGTTTGCTCTTTGATTGTTAGTGTCTATCAATTCCCCATTACATTACAATGTTTGTTTGGTTAATGTATTATCTGATAATGCATTCAATATATTATTACAGTCGTTTACCGTTCTCATTGTCGGAGTGGACAGGTTTTTTGCAGAGCTAACAACCTACACTACACTTGTGAGAAATAAGTTTTGGTTTATTTCATTCCATTTACGAGTTTTGTCAATGTCTTTTGTTTGGAGCGCTTCTATCAAATGTTAAGGACGCGCACCTGAATACGTATATAGGAAGTAGGCCTAGGCTACCTGGCCTGCACACAAATTAAGACCTATAAAATGTGCCCATTTGGGGATGTCTGATAGTATTTCTGATCGTCTTAACTCACCACCCCCAATGAACTGTGGAGCTACTCAAAAGTAGATTTTTCTTCTCCTCAAACTAAGTAAACAAAGTCTGTTTTTAGAATCCATTGAGAATTACAAAAGTTTGATGTATTTGAAAAATATTTCCAGCTCTCTCCCTTCCGATAACAACTTGGCATGAAAAGGGAAAAATGTTATGCTCTGATCCTGTGGAAACATAAAATAACTGATGAATTCTTATACCTTGCACAAATAGCCTACAACTGTGTCTGTCCCGAGCTCACTGGGCAGGAAACTGAGGCCTCAGAATATTTTATACAATGTTGCAAGTTTGCTAGCACAAGCTTCAGGCTGGACACAGTTGATACAATGTTTCAAGTTCATTGCAGACAGGCCTTGCATAGCCAATATGATTTATAGGACATTTATATTTAAATCAGAAAATGTTCTACCTGCAGGCTGCAATGTTTCTATTTGTTGGCTTTATGTAGGCTATTTTTACATAGTTGGCAATTAAAATGTAAGATTTTTATCATTTTTATTTAGATAGAATTTAGAACCACAACAGTGATTTTTACATAAAGACTATTATAAATTAAATTGAAACTGAAAACTGCTCAACGAAAATGTGTACATGGAAATCATAACTGGCACGCAAGATCAGTAGAAAATTGGCACTCCAAATGGAAAAGGTTGCCGAACCATGGTGTAGCCTATTAGTAGCAACTTCAGGAGCATAAGGGCAGAATCTGCAAAGGCCGGCAGTGGGAGGAGGGGGGTCTGGAACAGTTTTATTTCTTCTGGTTAGGCCATCTAGATCTCAGGCTCACTCTTGAGTCTTTTGTGTGTCTTAATTATTTAATCAAACAGCATGCTTAAGCATCAGACAAGATCAGTACACAGAGTTTTTTTTTTTGGGGGGGGGGTGGACAGCCCTAACACACACCACACCAAATAAGTCCCGCCCCATTTAAAAAGTCCCTCTACTTTTCTATCACAAGCTTGTGTTGAAGTCATGTCTCAGTACTCAGCTGATCAGGTCCCTGATTCCTAACCTAAATTTTAGATGTCAGAATCTGTAAACATACACAGGCTGTTTGGTCGACTGGTTTGACCAGGTCTTTTACATATAATCATAATGTTACACAGAATCAGCCTTGAAGACAGGGCTCACCTGCTGTAGCCTGTAACCATGCATTCTGAGTAAGCAGACTGTTATGATAACTAGGCATGTCAGACAGAAACCAGCCTGTAAAAGATAAATCACAACTGTTCATTGGATCACCATTGGCTAGGCTTCATATAGTACTCTTATTTATCTAGACCCCCCTGACGTGGATAGTATTCTTAGGCTACTTTGTTTAAAAAGTAGATAAAGTGTATACAACATTCTCCGGGGTTGAGGCATAGTTAGATTTTTCAACCAGACTCCCATGTGACATGTGTTACAGTGTGTTGCCAATGGTATGTTCTCATGGCCTCCAGTCAGTATATGCTGGAACACTGTCATAAATTTCCTGGAACACTCTTCCATGACCATGTGAGTGTGTGGGTGTAAGTGAGTTGGACGTGTGCGTGTGTGATCATTAGTGTGTGTGCCTATGTATGGGTGTGCACATGATGTATAAAGTCCAAGCAAACTGTCTGATACAGGGAAGAGCAAGTTTGAGTCACACTAAATTAGTCAGACTGTTAGTGTTGAATGCCATTGTCCCTTCAGTTTATGGATTGTACAAGCTCTGATGGTTGACTCAGCATTGTCAGGCTGCTTAATGCACCAGTGCCAAAAAAATCCCTAGCCTAGATCTGTTTGTTCAAGGCTGGCATGACAATAATTGTAGGAGTTAGCAAGAGAGCAGAAACAGTTTTTGGCCCATGCTACCAACACCTAGCTGTCCTCTACCAGATTCTAACTGGTAGCAGGAGGGTTGACAGTGAGGGAGGGAGAGAAAAGCTGACTGCTAAGCTCGACTGTGCTCAAAACAAAACAAAGTGATTTACTCTGCCCTCTAATGGACATAATTGGTACATACACACTCCCAATAGCACATAGTCAAGTACAACTAATATCTCAGGGAATTTCAGGGATCTGAAACACACAAAAAATATCAACATACATATTAAATATGTAATAAACAGTATAATTGAAATGATTTGAGTGCCAATCCATGGTTTCCATTGTAATGTTTCGCTAGTATTGTTACTCAATATAAGTGGTCAGTCATTGCAAGAGAATGCCCAGTCCCTTTCACAGTATACTACATATTTAAAGACCATGGACAAAGTGCACTGTAACCAACAGAAGCCAATAATCATGAAGTATGCACTCTGTTGTGTGATAAGTACACAACCTCCTAGGTCTCTAAGCCCATAGGTTGACTATACTAGACACAATTATGCAGTTATCACAACTAATGGCTACTTATGGGACAAGATTATTCCGATATCACCAACTAATGACAACAAACAAATATATGCAGGCATATTTATTGACATGTAGTATGTTTATTGGTCGCCATTCCATTTAAGTCATGAGCCAACACACCTTGTTCAAAGGTCAATTTTTTTCTGACTCACTGTCTCCTCTACCATTACTTTGGTAGCAAGTCTACGGGCACACAATTCAATATGATCAGCACTACTATACAGTGTTGTTGTCATAATGATATTACCCTATTAGGAAGTGACCTTAGATGTATAACGGGTTTTAGATAATGTGTGCTGTGGGTTGGTCGGGCAGTTAAGGCCGCCACCAATGGCACATATACGATTCCATGTCTGCGAGGGATGGAATCCCGATCTTCTACACTGTTTCTCCTCTAAAGGTCTCTCCTTCATTGATATCCATCAATGTCAATAAAAATATGATTGACTCTACTGCAGAAAGTAGACTTCTCCTACCTTGCGGTTGCCGGCCATCTTGCGTAGGAAACTGAAGGTGCGCTCTAAAGGGCTGCCTGTCCTCTCCTCCCGGGCCTCGTCTCTCTCTACCTCTGTCCAGCTTCCCTCTCTCCCCCAGAGCAGCAGACCCAGGTCACTATCCACACTGCAGGAGGAGAGAAGGAGAACATTACAAGAGAGGAGAGGGGAAAGGACAGGAAAGTTTGACAAAGAAAAGAGAGAAACCGTGAAAGTTTGTGAGAGGATGAGAGGACGGAGGTTGGCAAAGGGAAGAATTACAGAGGAGAGAGGGACAGAAGACGGGAACGATTTAGAGAGGATTATAGGAAGAAAAATGATTTGATAAAATGACAAAGAAGAGAGATAGGGAGAAAAGTGGAGAGAGAGAGGAATGCCAGATTGCATATTATCACTGCAGTCTGCTTTAAGGATTGATTGTAAATGGTAATTTAATAACATCGGACACAACTATAAAAAGCACTGTGGCTTCCGTGAGAACAGGATACAGAGCCAGAATGAAGACTGCAATGCGCGAGACAAAACATGCTGAGAATTGAGACGGCGGTTTGCTAAAGGAAATAGATCCAAAATGGCGGCCTCCTTTGCACAAAAGGGAAAATTGGGAGAAAGGCAACTCACCTCTGCGTGGATCCTCCAAGTTGACGGTAGGGTAAAGTCTCTGGAATGCACAGATCAGAAGACATTCAACACACCTTCCTAAACACTCTCCAAAGCTTATGACTCTGGCTGAACTTCTCAATAACAGCTATGCCTAGAACAAGGCAGAAAAAAAATATAAAAAAATAAACAAAATACATTTTTAAACACACAAAGTAGGTTAATGTCCCAATCACCTGATGCTCATTCAAGGGCTGCAGTGCTATCTTTTACCAAGAAAAAACTTGCCAAGCACAAAGAGTAAGTTGTTATGATAGTGAGAGGCGCAGATAGCCTATAGGCTACTGAGTTTGAGAACAAAGGTTAGAAGAGAGGGATAGGAAGAGAATGATGGAAGATATTATAGTAAAACCAAGTTGGTCATCTGAGCAGGAATTGAAGTGGAGGAGACTAGTACAGAGCAAGAGCGGAGAGATGGGAGAGTTAGCAGTAGAAATGGAGGCTCTACTGTGAACCTGGGACTGGGGCTAGCGACAGAACAAACACAGGAAGAGCGCTTCCGCACTGCTGCACACACACACACACACACAAACACTGGTGCATACACACACAGATGGAGGCATACACACACACAGAGTGGCAGGGGCACACACACGGACAAACAAACCCTTAAGAATCACATACTGAGAGACAAAAGACAGAGCCAAACAATGAGAAATAAAGACTGAAGCATGCACACAAACTGAAACACAGTACACACAAACAGTGAAAAACAAAACACACACACACCGAGTAACAATCCTGACAAACACACGTGCACAAACTGACAATCATTGGCAAACAAAAACAGGCATGCACTTAGTGCAAATTACAATACCCAATTATAATAATTAAATATACCCACATAACATTTGCAAAATTATTCAACTAGTGTAAACAAAAACAAGGCACAATGACACAGTCTAGATACGTTACAGACCGCATAAAGGGAAGAAAGACCCTCTGCAGTGAGAGCAGCGTTTGGGAAGAGTCAGGAGTTTATAGACTTACTCAAATCTAGAGATGACTACAAGGATACACTCTGCCCAGAAAACATTGGAATCAGCTACTTTAGCGCTTCAGGTAACATTCCTTGGCTGCGTTCCAATTCTCTACCCTTCTCCACAAAGTATACAGTCCCCTTCATGGACTGAATTTAAAAAGGAATGGACAGACAGATGTAAGAAATACGGGAGAAACGAGTGTACACTTTAGGGGGAAGGGATACAGAATATGACCGCAGGCAGCCCATGTGACCCCTTTAACGCTGTGAACTTGTGTCTGACCACAGGTTGTGTTCATTAGGGCACACAACAGAACACTATTAAATGTTTTGCAAAAGGAAACAAAAATCTGTGTTTCTTATTGGACAGTTCCAGGTAGGCCCTCCCCGTTTTCTTCGTTTGGTACATAATGAACACAAACCAGGCGTGCAGTGTAGGATTACCGTAGCAGTCGGAGCGTGGTCGGGGGGCCGTGCTTTGAAGGTTTCTGTGACGCGCCACACTGAGGGTCGGGGCCGATGCACTGCAACCCTGCAGCTGGTTTGACTGCTCCTGTTTTACACACAGTTACACAAAATGAGCATTGCACTGCTCCTGTGACCAAACAACAAGTTGGAGCAAAAAAATCTTTATTTTGACATATACAGTTAAAGTTGGAAGTTTACATACACCTTAGCCAAATACATTTAAACTCAGGTTTTCACAATTCCTGACATTTAATCGTATTAAAAATTCCCTCTTAGGTCAGTTAGGATCACCCCTTTATTTTAAGAATGTGAAATGTCAGAATAATAGTAGAGAGAATGATTTACTTCAGCTTTTATCTTTTTCATCACACTCCCAGTGGGTCAGAAGTTTACATACACTCAATTAGTATTTGGTAGCATTGCTTTTAAATTGTTTCACTTGGGTCAAACTTCAGGTAGCCTTCCACAAGCTTCCCACAATAAGTTGGGTGAATTTTGGCCCATTTCCTCCTGACAAAGCTGGTGAAATGGAGTCAGGTTTGTAGGCCTCCTTGCTCGCACATGCTTTTTCAGTTCTGCCTACAAATTTTCTATAGGATTGAGGTCAGGGCTTTGTGATGGCCACTCCAATACCTTGACTTTGTTGTACTTAAGCCATTTTGCCACAACTTTGGTAGTATGCTTAGGGTCATTGTCCATTTAGAAGACCCACTTGCGACCAAGCTTTAACTTCCTGACTGATGTCTTGATGTTGCTTCAATATATCCACATAATTTCCCCTCCTCATGATGACATCTATTTTGTGAAGTGCACTAGTCCCTCCTGCAGTAAAGCACCCCCACAACATGATGCTGCCACCCCCGTGCTTCACGGTTGGGATGGTGTTCTTCGGCTTGCAAGCCTCCCCCTTTTTCCTCCAAACATAATGATGGTTATTGGCTCTATTTGTTTCTCAGACCAGAGGACATTTCTCCAAAAAGTATGATCTTTGTCCCCATGTGCAGTTGCAAACCGTAGTCTGGCTTTTTTATGGTGGTTTTGGAGCAGTGGCTTCTTCCTTGCTGAGCGGCCTTTCAGGTTATGTCGATATAGGACTCGTTTTACTGTGGATATAGATACTTTTGTACCTGTTTCCTCCAGCATCGTCACAAAGTCCATTGCTGTTGTTCTGGGATTGATTTGCACTTCCTCTGTTCGCCTCGGTAGATATTCCATTAAAAATCTGCCATTTCCAGCTACAATAATCATTTACAACATTAACAAGGTCTACACTCTATTTCTGATTAATTTGATGTTATTTTAAATGGACGGGAAAAAATAGCTTTTCTTTCAAAAACAAGGACCTTTCTAAGTGACCCCCAAACTTTTGAACGGTTTGTACATTAACATTACAACAAAAAACATTACATTTTGCTCATCCCACAACTTTCATAGCATTAAAAGTCCCTATGGTTCTCTCAATACATGCATTTCAATTCAGAATGAGTGACAGCCTGCTCGTCCAATCACACAACCCTGATTGTACAGGCTCACCTCCAATATGGAGTAGTGCTGCACGTCAGACCCTGCCTCTTCCTCTGTGAGGGAGGACAGGGAGCCCTCCTGGGTAATGGGGTTCCTCCGAGGATCCCTCCCCCCTCGCCGGACATCCAGCGCCACACCCAGAACCTTCTCCATCTCCTCGGGGTCCAGGTTCTCCAGACTCACACTAAGGGAAGATTCAGTTCAGTTGAACTTTATTTATCCCCTCAGGAGCAATTAAGAAAGGCATTGTCAGTTTACACATATAGAAATCCTCCAAAAATACATACAGACATCACATTTCCCAATAAATTATCCTGATACATTTGCAGAATAGAAGTAGAGAGAAGAAAGACAAGAAAGGGAAAGTCTGCAAAAAGTAACCAACATAGAAGTGGAAGGGTCTCTCTCTTCTGTAAAGAAAGTCTCCGAACACTTATACACACTACCATTCACTAGTTCACAATGACTATAGTTGCAGATGAGAGGTTGTCTCCGTAACTCCTGATTACGTGTCAAGGCAAGGAGGTATGTGTGTGTTATGGTTGTAACACTGTCTACACTGTCTGACTGGACCTGTCGTGGTGTTTTCTGTGTGTGAGGGGAGGGGGAGAGATGTTGTCCAACAATGGCTACTCTCTGGGCAGTGTGTGTGTGCATGCAAGAGAGAGGCAGAGTGCCAATAACAGTGTGAGTTGGAATGCATGTGCTCATACAGTGCATTCAGAAAGTATTCAGACCCATTCCGTTACGTTACAGCCTTATTCTAAAATTGATTAAATACAAAATCTTCCTCGTCCCAATAACCCATAATGACAAAGTGAAAACAGTTTTTTTTTTACTATTTTTTGCAAATGTTTTAAAAATAAAAAACAGAAATACCTTATGTACATAAGTATTCAGACCCTTTGCTATGGGACTTGAAATTGAGCTCAGGTGCATCCTGTTTCCATTGATCATCCTTGAGATTTTTCTACAACTTGAATGGAGTCCACCTGTGGAAAGGCACAAATCTGTCTATAAAAAAGGTCCACAGTTGACAGTGCATGTCAGAACAAAAACCAAGCAATGAGGTCGAAGGAATTGTCTGTAGAGCTCCGAGACAGGATTGCGTCGAGGCTCAGATCTGGGGAAGGGTAACAAAAACTGTCTGCAACATTGAAGGTGCCCAAGAACACAGTGGCCTCAATCATTCTTAAATGGAAGAAGTTTGGAATCACCAATACTCTCCATAGAGCTGGCTGCCCGGCCAAATTGAGCAATCAGGGGAGAAGGGCCTTGGTCAGGGAGGTGACCAAGAACCCGATGGTCACTTTGACAGAGCTCCAGAGTTCTTCTGTGGAGATGGGAGAACCTTCCAGAAGAACAACCATCTCTGCAACACACCACCAAGCCTTTATGGTAGAGTGGCCATAGGGAAGCTACTCCTCAGTAAAAAGCACATGACAGTCCGCTTAGAGTTTTCTAAAAGGCACCTCAAGTACTCGCAGACCATGAGAAACAAGATTCTCTAGTCTGATGAAACCAAGACTGAACTCTTTGGCCTGAATGCCAAGTGTCAAGTCTGGAGGAATCCGGGCACCATCCCTACAGTGAAGCATGGTCAGGACAGAGGGAAAGATGAACGGAGAAAGTACAGAGCGGTCCTTGATGAACCTGTTCCAGAAAGCTCAGTACCTCAGACTGGGGTGAAGGTTCACCTTCCAACAGGACTACGACCCTAAGCACACAGCCAAGACAACACAGAAGTAGCTTCGGGACAAGTCTCTGAATGTCCTTAAGTGGCCCAGCCAGAGCACGGACTTGAACCTGATCTAACATCTCTGGAGAGACCTAAAAATAGCTGTTAAGCGACACTCCCCATCCAACCTGACAGAGCTTGGGAGGATCTGCAGAGAAAAATGGAGTAACTCCCCAAATACAGGTGTGTCAAGCTTGTACCGTCATTCCCAAGAAGACTAGAGGCTGTAATCACTGCCAAAGGTGGTTCAACAAAGTACTGAGTAAAGGGTCTGAATACTAAATGTAACATCAGTTTTTTATTTTAATACATTTGCAAAAAATTCTAAACATATATTTATATGCTTTGTCATTATGGGGTATTGGGTGTTGATTGATGATTTTTTTTTTTTAAATCCATTTTAGAATACGGCTGAAACTTAAAATCTGGTAAAAGTCGAGGGGTATGAATTCCTTCCCTAAGGCACTGTATGTCTGTGAATCTGGCGACAGAACACTCCCAATTCTCTTCCCAAGACAGGGCTGTTGTGGGATAAACCAACCCTTACCAGTCATATCACCAAGCTTTCACCAAGGCTTGTGCCAAATATGATTTACCTTGTACCTACCACCCACGGGAAATGTGTTATTGTCAGGTAAATCATGTGACGAGGTGAAAAGGAGGCACTTTTAAGAGATGTGGAAACAGTCTCAACAACTAAAAAAGCATTCAAGGGAAATTCTACCCAATAACTATCTTTTGGCAGTTGTTTCATTAGTCCATTGTTGACATAGTCCCAAACTGTCATCATGAGGGGATGATTTCTGTATTTTGAAAGCTACCCAACTTGAAAACTTGATTGCTGACAAGCAAAACCTTTGACTACGTCAAACAATGGACTAATTATATAAATGCCAAAAGGTAGTTTGTGGGTGGAGTTTTCCTTTAAAGCTTCCTATGAATTTTGTGAAAGAGAGAGAGAGTGAAAAAGAGTGTGAGTAGGGGGTTAACTGCCAGTGAGCAGTCCCTCCAGGATTTCGTGATTGCAAACAATTTAGCAAAATCAAGCAGTACAAAAAGAGGGCTTGCAATTTCAACCAATCACTGCACATTTACCGAACAGCATGGTTCAACCAAGTCACACGTCAAACGTTCCCTCGTCAGCGCATTTTTGCGCCAAATTGGACAAAATGCACAATGCCACGCACAATGTCAGAATTGCTGCAGCAAATCAAGCATTTTTGCCTGCAAATATCAGAAATAATCCCTGCTAAATTCTGGAGGGACTGCCTGAGATCCACATGAATACGGTTTTCAAATAAATCATACACGGATGCTGATAGATTTGACTGTATATTTGGGTGTGAACATGTGATTTAAGAGTGTGTGGATAAGAGTGTCTATTAAAGCTATATTGTAGTTGTGTGGTGGGATTGGGGACTCTTGACACAAAAATGTTTACAAATTTCCATTGTTTCTGTATAATAGATATATTTTTTAAAATATTGTATGGTAAATGGATAAAATATTAACAAAGATTCCCGAAAATAATTGTGTGTTTATTGCGCCCCTTACCTGCGGTTGTCGCTGGGTTCCATCCCCTTCTGCTGCACCGTAACGATAGCTCCGGGCTCCCAACTGTGTCTCCTCCAGGGGTCCAGGTGGGTGAGGTGACGGGTGGCCGGAGAGCGCAGGGTAACCCCCCCGGCCCTGACAAACCCCTTCACCCCAGGGCCTGGGGAGCATGGCGGGGAGGGGTACGGGAAATAGGGGGGGGTGGGTGGTATGGAGGAGGAAGAGGGCAGGCAAGCTGGTGGGTGGGCGTACGAGGAAGGGGTGGTCGGCATCTGGATGAGGGGCTGAAGTGAGAGAGGGGCACAGTGAGAGCTGTTATACTGTTCACTAGGGATGGGCGAAATATATATAGTGAATCATTGTACCATCTAAACTGCTGTGAAATATATTTTCCATAAACAAAAATATTGCATTTTCAGCTGTTTGAAGCTGGTGTACAAAACCAAAAGTAAACGATGGAAAACTAAACTTAAGCACGAGAAGCATAGAAATAGCGCACATAGAACAGATCTACCGCTTCTTAGACTTGATTTCAATGAGAATGACAGATTTTATGTGAATTTGGTCGGGTCACCCAGAAAGTTACATATCGCAGTTTTAACTCAGCTAAAGACAACAGTTGGCTATAGCGCAAAATCAAATGCAACTGGACAAATCATGACGAAAGATAATGTTGTTGAAAGCCTGGGCAGAGGCTAAGTGCAGGCAAATCTTTTCTAATATTTCTTTCTGGTGGAGGAGCTTCAGTGTGGAGCTCTAACTCTGCAGAGTTTACGCAAATATTAGCTTTGTAGCTCTTATCACGGGACTGTGAGTGTGTGAAATCATCTCCCCAGTCAGCCTATTGTGTGTATTGACATTCATATTGCACTGTACAGCTTTAGCTAAGGATTGGGGATCAATTAAATGGGGTATCAGTCTACTCAATACCAAGAGTTATCAGACTCCAAAACATCCACGTAGTATTGTTTTTCCTCTGGAATAGTGTTCAATACACATAGGTTGACAAATGTGGCTCAATTTACAGTTGTTTCAGAGACCCACAATAATAGCTACTACGCTAATGTTCTCTGCGTGTCACTGAGTAGACTGATACCCCATGTCCTTGATCCACAATCTATAGGTAAGGCTGTACAGTGAAATAAGTATGTCCCCAATGCAATTCTAAAGTATAATACATCCAGTGTGATATCAGATTTGTTAAATTAACAAATTGTCTTTTGTTCATTTTATAACATTACAACCTCATTTAGTATGATCTATTCAATTATGGCATAATTCTACTATTTGTGTCACTGTCGATGACATACATTTATTTTGAAAGCTAACTGCAAAGTCTACTATTGTATCTAATCCTTTTTGTGGCTAGCTTCACATAGATGAGTCCGCCCACCATTAATCAAATAAGAATGGTCTTATAAATTAGGGTTATTTTAGATGACACATAGCTATATAGTTAGCTAGCTAACTATATAGCTACTGAAACAGATGTTTTTGCTATGTTTTTGGGGAAGAACAGTGTTTGCATCCATGAGCTAGCTAGCTTTTTTTTTTTTATATATATGACCAGCACTGTAGGTGTGCGAGACAACTTTACCGGCATCATAGCATACATATCAATGAAATATAGTTATTACACATTGATTACACCATGTAAAAAAAACAACACTTTAAATTATTATTATATGATGCAGTCATATACAGGTCCTGATTGGTCAACAAGCTTATTTGACAAAGACCCAAATGGTGTTCCATAGTATGAGAAATCCTGGTTGAGAATGAAACGACTGAACAACGAAACAGCACAGCAAGTGAAAGAAATAGCTTTTGATAAATGTTTTACTGGTCAGTGTGGTGTGTGTAACCTTTATTTAACTAGGCAAGTCAGTTAAGAATAAATTCTTATTTACAATGACAGCCTACCCCGGACAAACCTGGACGACGCTGGGCCAATTGTGCGCCACCCTATGGGACTCCCAATCACGGCCAGATGTGATACAGCCTGGATTCGAACCAGGGACTGTAGTGACGCCTCTTGCACTGAGATGCAGTGCCTTATATCATTGCGTCTATGTGTATGTGTTAACTATAACTGTACTAGAATGCTTAAAAAGTCCGCTAAAATTGTAAATATGTCTCAGGTTTTTTTGGCAAGGAAAATATTGGATATCGGTGGATCACTAATTATGACATCATTGCCTGGATAAAGTAGTCCACTGTCTTCAGAACTTGATACTTGCTTAATTTGCCTCAAAACAGAAAAAAAATATTGTTTGTTCTATTATAAAGCTGTGATTGAGAATAGCCTATGCCTTGGCTTAGGCTACAGACCAGGGGTGTCAAACTAATTCCACAAACTAATTCATATCGGGTTGAGGTCAGGACACTGACTGGGCCACTCCAGTAGGCGTATTTTCTTCTGTTGAAGCCATTCGGTTGCTGAATTAGGTTTTTGTCCTGTGGCATCACCCAACCCATCCTCCAGCAAAATGTCTTGATAAAACTAGGGAATTCAGTTTTCCGTCGATGATAGCAACCTGTCCAGGCCCTGAGGCAGCCAAGCAGCTCCAAACCCTGATAGTCCCTTCACCATACTTTACAGTTGGGAGGAGGTTTGGATGTTGCTGTGCTGTGCCTTTTTTTCCCTCCAAACAACTCAACTTTAGTTTAATCAGTCCACAGAATATTTTGCCAGTAGCGCTGTGGAACATCCAGATGCTCTTAGCGTACTTCAGACGTGCAGCAATGTTTTTTTTGGACAGCAGTGGCTTCTTCCGTCTTCCATGAACACCATTCTTGTTTAGTGTTTTACGTATAGTAGACTCGTCAACAGAGATGTTAGCATGTTCCAGAGATTTATGTAAGTCTTTAGCTGACACTCTAGGATTCTTCTTAATTACAGCTCATTGAGCATTCTGCGCTGTGCTCTTGCAGTCATCTATACAGGATGGCCACACCTAGGGAGAACTTTCTCCATTTATAGGCAATTTGTCTTACCGTGGACTGATGAACATCAAGGCTTTTAGATATACTTTTGTAACCCTTTCCAGCTTTATGCAAGTCAACGATTATTATTCTTGGGTCTTCTGAGGTCTATTTTGTTCGAGGCATGGTTCACATCAGGCAATGTTTCTTGAGAATAGCAAACTCAAATTGTGTAAGTTTTTTTTTTTAATAGGGCAGGACAGCTCTAACCAACATCTCCAATCTTGTCTCAATGATTGTACTCCAGGTCAGCCAACTCCTGAATCCAATTAGCTTTTTACAACCTACACTGTGAATGTTTAAATTATGTGTTCAATATAGACAAGAAAAATACAATAGTTTGTGTGTTATTAGCTTAAGCAGACTGTGTGTATGTTGTTGTGACTTAGATGAAGATCAGATCCAATTTTATGACCAATTTATGCAGAAAACCAGATCATTCCAAAGGATTCACATACTTTTTCTTGCCACTGTATTCTTAATAAGATTAAAAACTTGCACCATTAATTCCATTATTTAAAAAAAATGTAAAGAATATGGCACAACAACAAACCTGCCAAGAAAGGGCCGCCCATCAAAACTCACAGACCAGGCAAGGAGGGCATTAATCAGAGAAGCAACAAAGAGACCAAAGATAACCCTGAAGCAGCTGCAAAGCTCCACAGCGGAGATTGTAGTGTCTGTCCATAGGACCACTTTAAGCGGTTCACTCCATAGAGCTGGGCTTTACGGAAGAGTGGACAGAAAAAAAAGCAAACGTATTTTGTCCACCAAAAGACTCCAAACATATGGAAGAAGGTACTCTGGTCAGATGAGACTAAAATGTAGCTTTTTGGCCATCAGGGAAAACACTATGTCTGGTGCAAACCCAACACCTCATCACCCTGAGAACACCATCCCAGCATTGGTTTTCTCAGAATTGTGGTGGCAGCATCATGCTGTGGGGATGTTTTTCCCCATAGGCAGGGACTGGGAAACTGGTCAGAATTTGAAGGAATGATGGATGGCGCTAAATACAGGGAAATTCTGGAGGGAAACTTGTTTCAGTCTTCATGAGATTTGAGACTGGGATGTAGGTTCACCTTCCAGCAGGACAATGCCCCTAAGCATATTGTTAAAGCAATACTCGAGTGGTTTAAGGGGAAACATTTAAATGTCTTGGAATGGCCTAGTCAAAGCCAAGACCTCAATCCAATTGACAATATGTGGTATGACTTAAAGATTGCTGTATACCAGCGGAACCCATCCAACTTGAAGGAGCTAAAGCAGTTTTGCCTTGAAGATCTGGAGAAAATCCCAGTGGCTAGACATGCCAAGCTTATAGAGACATACCCCAAGAGACTTGCAGCTGTAATTGCCGCAAAAGGTGGCTCTACAAAGTATTGACTTTGGGGGGGTGAATAGTTAAGCACGCTCAAGTTCTCTTTTTTAACCTCATTTCTTGTTTGTTTCACAATAAATAATATTTTGCATCTTCAAAGTGGTAGGTATGTTATGTAAATCAAATAATACAAACCTAAAAAAAAATGAATACTTTCACAAGCCAATGTAGGCCTACATTGAACACCACACATTGGCTGCTACTATAGGCTGAATGATAGAACTGCTACTTCCATGTTAAAATGTTACATGATGCATTTTCCCCTTATTTAAAAACATTATGATCAAATAGCCACAGTAGCCTACATGGCCAATTAAAACAGTAAATTAAAGTGGGTACAGACTCGCACTAAATGCACGCCGGAAGTTGCACAGATTTTTCCCAATGTTCAAGTTTTGCTCAGCAGATCTGAAATTTGCTCAGTGCCGAAAACAATTAGCGGGATCATTGCTGCTGAATACCTTATTTTTCCAGTATAAATGGGTGGATGTGGATGACTAACTTATAAATTCTGTGCAGGACAAGTTTGCATGTTATTGATGTATGCCTCGTAGTTTCGCCTTCCAACCACTGTCTGTCTACCCGATGAACTGGAGGAAAATACTAAAGATACAAGGGTTGGATCTCAAAATTCATTCAACACAATGAATCCAATATGATCTATTCACAACAATTATCCATCAAGTAAAGCATTAGATAAAAACATACAGAAAAATGTAAATCATTGATTTACATCTAAAATCAAATGTTTGGCTAACGTGATATCAATGCTATAAGTGGGCTAAGTACAATAAATGAAAATGGGTCAATAACACACACAAATGCACTCACGTACACATACCAGGGTTTCCGGACATTTAACAGGCAACATTTTAAATTTACCAGACATGAGAAATCACATTTTGGTTATGGTAAATTATATTAACAGAAGATGCAAGTCGAGGATGCAACGATGTGTGGTCCTTCTTACCGATTTCGGATGTGGACTTAGAAGATACAACTCTCCACATTTACTTTTGCTCAGCCAACGAACAGCAAAATCACTAGCCTGTCAATCTACAATCCCCCATAGTAGAAAAGTTTACCTATTTTATTGTAGTTATTATACGACTTTCTCTCTATAGCATTTGTATTTCATACACCTTTGACTATTATTATTATTGCCAATCTCAGGAGTTGCTGGCAAATGCAGGAAAGTGCTATTTGAATGAATGCTTACGAGCCTGCTGCTGCCTACCACCGCTCAGTCAGACTGCTCTATCAAATCATAGGCGTAATTATAATATAAGAACACACAGAAATATGAGCCATGGGTCATTAATATGGTCAAATCCGGAAACTATCATTTCGAAAACAAAATGTTTATTCTTTCAGTGAAATACGGAACCATTCCGCATTTTATCTAACAGATGGCATCCCTAACTCTAAATATTGCTGTTACATTGCACAACCTTCAATGTTAGGACATAATTATGTACAATTCTGGCAAATTAATTACGGTCTTTGTTAGGAAGAAATGGTATTCACACACTTCGCAATGAGCCAGGTGGCCCAAACTGCTGCATATACCCTGATTCTGCTTGTAGAGAACGCAAGAGAAGTGACACAATTTCCCAAATTAAAAGAAATTCATGTTAGCAGGCAAAATTAATGTTCATTCATGTTAGCAGGCTAAATATGCAGGTTATAAAAATATATACTTGTGTATTGATTTTAAGGAAGGCATTGATGTTTATGGTTAAGGTACACATTGGTGCAACGATGGCGCTTTATTCGCAAATGTGCTTGTTAAATCACCCGTTTGGCGAAGTCACCCTTTTGGCTTAGATAAATGAACAGGCACCACATCATTTATATGCAACGCAGGACAAGCTAGATAAACTAGTAATATCATCAACAGTGTGTAGTTAACTAGTGATTATGTTAAGATTGATTGTTTTTTATAAGATAAGTTTAATGCCAGCTAGCACCTTACCTTGGCTCCTTGCTGCACTCGCATAACAGGTAGTCAAGCCTGCCACGCAGTCTCCTCATGGAGTGCAATGTAATCGGCCATAATCGGTGTCCAAAATTGCAGATTGCCGATTATGAAAACTTGAAATCGGCCCTAATTAAAATCAGCCATTCCGATTAAATCGGTCAACCTCTAGTCTGAGCACTGATGGAGGGATTCTGCATTCCTGGTGTAACTCAGGCAGTTGCTGTCGCAACTCAGGGACCCTGAGCATCTTTCTTTTGGTGTTTTTCCAGAGTCAATAAAAAGGCCTCTTTAGTGTCCTAGGTTTTCATAACTGACCTTAATTGCCTACCTGAAAATATCAGTTTGAAATGTATAAAGAGATCTAATAGGCTACTTTGAAGCAAGGTAAGACATGCCTCATAATATGTATTAAAATGTTCAGGTTTCAAACAATTAACCATATTTTTTCAAAATGCATAGCCTACTGCCTCCAGCACATTGCAAAGTGGTATGTGACGCACTGATGAAGCCTTCCTTCCTTCCACTCGAGGGCTCTGTATGCTCAATGCGTGAGATAAGATAAATAAAAAATTTAACTAGGCAAGTCAGTTAAGAACAAATTCCTATTTAGGATGACGGCCTACACAGGCCAAACCCGGATGACACTAGGTCAATTGTGCGCCGCTCTATGGGACTACCAATCACAGACGGTTGTGCTACCCTGGTTCGTATCCAGGCAGTGTCTGTAGTGACGCCTCTAGCACTGAGATGCAGTGCCTTAGACCACTGAGCCGCTCGGGAGCATAACAAATATACTGTAGCCTACACAGGCACCAATTTAATTCCACCAAATTATGCAAATTAACCTATAGACCGATCAGCATGACCATTCAAGTGTATTTATATCAATGAACAGTCTAAAAAGCATTACTTAAATGAGATTTTTTCCTTCTCCTGGCCCGTTACCATTTTATTTACCAGCTTTTCAACTGTTTTTTTTTTTTACAGGCCAAAAGCCAGCTAACGCAAACACACTTCACCAGAGGTAAAGCATCTACAACTACAGTTGGGGGCATTAAAAAGTAACTTATTCCAAATTTGCTATAGCAACTGTACATCTTTAAATGTGACAGAACTCTCTCATAGGGTGATGCCAAGCTCCAAGTTCATTAGCAATTATCTAACAATAAATTGTGTAGTGAAATATGCCCCAGACAGTGCAGTTACATCCACTTTAAGCAAATGTTTACCTGTACTGCAATACAGGTTAACTTTTGAATGCTCCCAACTATGTTTACTCATGTCTTTGGGAGGGAGTTTGTTTGTGTACTGCGGTGTCTGTGTACAGTGCATTCGGAAATTATTCAAACCACTTCCCTTTTTCAACCTTTTGTTACGTTAAAGCCTTATTCTAAAAATGATTTTTTAATTTAACTCCATCTACACGCAATACCCCATACTGACAAAGCAAAACACAGGTTTAGATATGTTAGATATGCAAATACATTAAAAATAAAAACAGAAATACCTTATTTACATAAGTATTCAGACCCTTTGCTATGAGATACAAAATTGAGCACAGGTGCATTCTGTTTCCATTGATCATCCTTGAGATGTTTCTACAACTTGATTGGACATGCCTTGGAAAGGCACACACCGGTCTATAATAAAGGTCCCCCAGTTGACAGTGCATGTCAGCGCAAAGACCAAGCCAGGAGGTTGAAGGAATTGTCCGTAGAGCTCCGAGACAGGATTGTGTAGAGGCATAGATAGATTTGGGGAAGGGTACCAAAGAATATATCCTGCATTAAAGGTCCTCAAGACGTTTAATGTGGCCTCCATCATTCTTAAACGGAAAATGTTGAGTCATCAAGACTTCCTAAAGCTGGCCAAACTGAGCAATCGGGGGAGAAGGGCCCTGGTAAGGGAGGTGACCAACAACCCGATGGTCACTTTGACAGAGCTCCAGAGTTCCTCTGTGGAGATGGGAGAACCTTCCAGCAGGACAACCATCTCTGCAGCACTCCACCAATCAGGCCTTTATGGTAGAGTGGCCATACGGAAGCCACTCCTAAGTAAAAGGCACATGACAGCCCGCTTGGAGTTTGCCAAAAGGCACCTTAAGGACTCGCAGACCATGAGAAACAAGATTCTCTGGTCTGATGAAACCAAGATGGAACTCTATGCCAAGTGTCACATCTGGAGGAAACCTGGCACCATCCCTACGGTGAAGCATGGTGTTGGCAGCATCATGCTGTGGGGATAGGGAGTGGGAGACCAGTCAGGATTGAGGGAAAGATGAACGGAACAAAGTACAGAGAGATCCTTGATGAAAACCTGCTCCAGAGTGCTCAGGACCTCAGACTGGGGCTAAGGTTCACCTTCCAACAGGACAACGACCCTAAGCACAGAGCCAAGACAATGAGGAGTGACTTTGGGACAAGTCTCATTCCTAAAAAACGTTTTTTCCTTTGTCATTATGGGGTAGTGTGTGTAGATTGATGAGGGGGGAATAAACAATTTAATCAATTTTAGAATAAGGCTGTAACCTAACAAAATGTAGAAAAAGTCAAGGGTCTGATTACTTTCCGAATGCACTGTATGTTTTTCTATGAGTGTGATAACAGCTTTGAGTGCATCCACATGTCATATAAGCAGAACATCGATGTAAGCACAGGGTTCTACCATGCAATCACACAGTGGGCAAACACTTTGGAGATAAATTAGATTGGCTTTGGATGCCACCACACCCAATAGCACACAGAACAACACTTGCACAACCTTCTGACAACACTCAACCTTTGTACAACCCTTTCACAACACTCATCATGTCTTTGAAAACAAATATAACTTCCCCTAACCCATTATTTTTAGAACACAAAAGGCTATCATAACCCTAAACAAACATACTTAAAAACAGTTTGAAAGCCTTGTATTGAACACATCAAAAAGGTATGATAACATTAAAAAAACAATAGCAAGTTAAATAGATTCCACAACTTTAACACTAGTAATCAATCAAATCAATCAAATGTATTTATAAAGCCCTTAAAATCAGCCGATGTCACAAAGTGCTACACAGAAACACAGCCTAAAACCCCAAACAGCAAGTAATGCAGATGTAGAAGCACAACATTGATACAATGACACTAACTAAACACACAAAGTCACAACATTTTTATAACATTATCCATTATACTGTCATAACATAACACCCTCAGTGAGCATGCTCTTGTGTTGTAATGGACAAATGAATAGAATGATCACTATTCACATCACTCTTTTCATCACTTTCACAACAGTTAAAGTGCAATATCACTAGATTTACCAACATAGTTGTCATCAAATACAGGTTATACTTCATCACTTTCTTTTTGTCAACCTCTGCTCACTCCCGCAGGTGTTTTTCTATCCTCTCCCACCTCATTCCTTTCTCTTCCTCTCCTTATTCCTCCCTCTATTCAATCTGTAATTAATATCAGGTTGGGGAATGCTGTGTTTTGACAAGCAGCTTGTTGCAGGACATTTTGGTTTGCCTTGGGATGGATGGATATACACGTGTCAGCTCGGATAGCATATAAAAAGCTGGGTTATGCTCAGATGCATGAGAAAGGAAATAGTTAGACACACACTTAGGATGCAACACAGATCTATACAACACAATGGAGCTTCAATGCCAATTTCAGCTGAGCTTCTTAATAGAAGGACATAATTAATGCATAACAGCTGTTTGAAATGGCTTGTTTTCACCAAATACACAGACCCTACTCCAAATGAGTCGCGAGTATAAACCTGTATACAAAAGGGATTAACTGGTTGCAGTTTAACATTTCCTCTTCCAACTACCAGTAGGCCTTCAACAAGAAAATAACTTGATCCTGGCAGTATGAACTATATAAGCATAAAGGTTATTTTGTACTAGTAGGCCTTTATCCCCCATCCTTTCTTTCTATTCTGACTAGGTTCTATATCTCAGTCTTCCGTCTTTCTCTAACAATTCCCATCATATCCAACTGTCATATTCCTACTCTCTCCCGCCCTATCCTTGTTCAGGCCCATAGAGCAAACATGGAAAACAATGGGGAGTGTGATGGGTCAGCAAATACGTCAGTGTTCAACTCTGAGTGAATGAATGTGTGTGTCCGCGCACATTTGTGTGTGACAGAGTGAAAAGTCTGCAAGCATACTGGACATGTCTAGCAGTATGTCAATATTTATCTGAAAGTGCATTCACACATGATGCAACAGCCCAGCCCGTGAGAGTGAAAGAAAGAGATGGTGTGTACAGTAATACTATATGTCCATTCAGACTGCAGGTGCATGACACAGTGACAGGACACAAAGCACTGAATAGTGTTCGGCAAACAAGTTTGAACAGTCCCTATGGGCAACCAAAGCATCAAAACACAAGTAAATATAATTGGTAAAACTCAAGTTTGAAAGACCTGTTCTAAAGTCCCACTATTCAATGTAACAGCCCAGCCTATTACACCTATTCAATATATTGAGTAAATATTTTATTTTCCTTATTCCTCATTAGTCCACTACTTACCTGGTATTCTCTTCAAAATGACATGCTAAAATGATAATTACATATTACTTCCTGTATTGACAAATTATCTTTTGGTTTCTTAAAACAAGCACCAGTGTCTTCTATTTGTTGCCCATTGAGTTATATTCTATGATGGAAATACTTGAAAAGTTCCCACTATTACCACAATATGTCTTGGTTTGAGTACTTTAGAACTCTACCAGTTTATCCTCTTACGCACTAGCCACCTACTACTACTAGCCTTGGTGCAGACCCTCACACTTCAGCTCTATAAAATAAAAGGAATAATCTCACTGACATGGTTGCACCGGATTTCTTCAATTGACATAGCTGCATCCTGACATCCACATGCTGCAGCGGTCAATGCTGCCGACTACACTTTCATCACATGCTGCAGTTTTCGCCCCTATAGAAAGACAGTAGACACAAACAGAAAGACTCAAAATGGGTAGAATTTTAAAACATTAGGCAAGAAGACATAACTGCGCCTCTTACCTTCTCTCCATCTGTCGCTCTAGTCTTTGTCCTCTATCTGTCCCCCTATGTCATCACTCCATCCCCCAACTCATAATAGTCACTCATTCCCCACCATAAACCCCCCACTTATACCTCCCTCCCCCTCTCTATCTTTAGTCTCCTGCTCTTTCTTCCTATTCATGGGGGTGAGGTGAATTAAGTACTGTATAGCATGACAATGACCATAGGGGTCATCATGACAGCACAAAACAGATATGCGATTAGCCAGGCTGCAGTTTATGTTCTAAGGCAAAGATAGAATGTGGGAACATTTTGAAGCAGGGGTCGAATTATACATTGACTCTTGAGAGAGTGAACAGTGGACTTGAACACCATTGATATTCTTATGCCTAGGGGGTTGCGAACGTTAATATTTCAACATTTATGGTGCTGCACAAATTTATATTGGGAGTGCCAATAAAAGCACTGGCCTATTTCCATCCCTGTTTTTCTGGAAATAAAACAAAGATGGTTGAAGGTAGGAAAATACATGAGTCATTTTTACATCCAAAGTGACAAAATGCTACCACACAACATTGCTCTTATTCTCCTCATCTCTTTCCCCCCATTACTCCACCTCTCAGACAGACCTGTATCAGAAGTTCTAAGTAAGTACCTTCAAAAGCTATTCTTCACTTGCATAATCTTGGTTTCCTTTCTCGACAAGTTCATTCTCTGACCTTTTTCATTCCGACAGCTCGGTTTTGGTAAGTAGCGCACTTCAAGCGTGAAATCCGTCAGGCAGCACGATGAGGATGGTTTAGTCTCAGGTAACAAGTGCTTTGGGGGATGTACCGTAATACAAAGACATGGGCCCTTCACAAAACAGCTAAAGAGTTTAAGGATTGTTGTGTTACTCTTTTTCTCTCGCTCTCAGGGGGATACACATTCTTAGCTGAACATTGAGCGTGACTATCTACAGATTCTACTCAATTGAGACTCCTGGGGGAGAGATGGCCAAAGGGTCTTGAATTCACCTTACCTCCCTATGACTCCAAGCATTCATTATCTAATCTCTTTAGGATGGAAATGGGGACACTCAGACAAACGCACATTGAGGAAAGGGCTTCTGCTACAGTTGCTGCCTGGTTGTTGCCTATAGACCTACACTACTAAGGTAAAGTCTGATTGACTAAATATGCACATTGATAGAATCCCTTATTTTTGCCCCCCACAATTCTGAACCTGCAAAAGGAAGGTACTTTGTAGTTAAAGCACTCTGTATGAATGGGGTATGAGTCTATGAGCTGAGTTATTGCTGTAAAACTATAGCAGTCTAGCGTTCTCTTTAGAATAATGAAATACATGCTAAAGCATACTTTGTAGTGCTGTTTTTTACTGTTGTTGAGAAAAGTGTTCTGAAAAGGTGGCCATCCTCATAACTTCCTGTACTTTCGGTCTCCGGCTCCTAGGGTTTATTGTCCCCCTACGATGAAATCAGGGAGAGTACTGTGGATCTGTCTTGCTCGGTACGTGATATCTTTGACAGCACCGGCAAAAATGTTTTGAAACTTGGGTGAATGATGTGTCTTGTCATTGAGATCTGGCATTTACAAAATTACACTGATTGTCCCAAGACGGGAGAAGGGCGCTGCATCATTCGTAGGAGACGACATATTTACTAGTGCCTTGTGTATCGTTTTACTTTAGAAGAACAACCCAGGAGAAACAAAACTTTAAAAACTAAGTATAGGTTTAGATATATATTTAACTTAGTGTAAGCCACCCGCACTGTTAGGTTTGCTCTGAATGGTCAAGACATTGCCATTTTATTTAACGCTAAATTTAGAGGTAAGCAAGTCGTAGTATATTACAAGCAAGGTAGTAATTAGGCTACAGTATAATTGTATGTAGGCTAATTTAGACGGATTTTGATGACTACACTATTTAGGCTAACTGAAAACACGGGTTATATCGACGCAAATGTGAATAAAATTAAGACGAATTCACGTTTTTTTTAATGGAAGATGTTCGTACCTGACTCCACGAAACATTCACTCACTACAATGCAAATGGACTACTGTTCTGTTTCAAAGTTCGTACAATAATTTGGTGGTGTATAAACTCATTGTTCCTAGTTATATTTTGAATAAGAAGTTCTCTCGGCGGTTTTTACCTTTCTTCTTGGATTTAAATCAATCCGTTTCTTTCTGCGCGAGATCCCAAGAAATAGTTCCAGAGAAAAGAACCTGATCCAAAAGGAAACAAGCTTCAAGACACCACCTAGACTGCTTCGTAAGAATATTGCCAAACGATTTTCCAGGTCGAATATTTACACGAAGTCTTCGGTCATTTGTTTGTTGACCCGCCTCAGCAGTGTCGCCAAATAACTTCTTGTCGTGTTGCCCCTTGGTCTTCTGCGAGAATCGTTACTCCCCCATCTCCTCCTTCTGTGGACTGCGTGCGTGCAGCTCAAGCACTTTGGACTGAGACGCGCGCGTGCACATTTTAATTGACGGGTTTATTACAAATAATGATTTATCAAGAAATATAAATAACGTTTTTGGAATTTTGTTAAACCCATACATTAAACTTTATTTGAATTTCAACGTATCGCTTGATTACCGATTGATAGGATTTGTAGAAATGACTTATAAGTGAAAATCACATGGAGTGCAACATTAAATATTGTTTTATTGTTCATGTTTTGTTTTTGCACCAACTCTTTGATAGTATCATATGTAAACATGATATTATAGCTTTAAATGTAACTCTAACATTATTTATCTCTCACAAAAGTGTATTCTATTATAGAATTATAATTTTATTATAGGCCTAGACATTTCATGAGATACTTTATTATATCAACTAATTTTCAGGTTGATAATGGATCAGATAAGGCAATCAATCCACTACTGTTTTTTTCTGTATTGATCATCTCTCATCAATAGAGAAATCATTGATGGGCCAGCCCATGTATTCGTTCTTGTGCTTTTTGGTTTACTCCTGCAGAGGGCGACCGAAGACTGTTGGAACCCGGTTGGAACCCCAATCTGCACTCATCCGAAAGGTTGTATTTAATTAATAAATGTATCTATTTTAATGAAAAATAAGATGCTCCAGTGGGATAAATTACATAGGACTGTTTTTAAAGGAGAATTAGTACAATAAAGCCCAAAGGCTTATTTTAATTTTGGTCCTCAAAATATAGGCTACAGCTTCAAGGGTGGGCTATTACACAATGGTCATGTTCCTATTTACCCAGACTTTTTTAAGAATGCGGCTTGACAGCATTCAGGTCCCCCCTGACCAACAATGACACATTGCAGAATTAAACTAGTGCAGAGGTGCAAAACTCTAGTCTAAGTTAGAATATTAAGAGCTGATTAAAAAGTATGGCCTGCACCATTGTTCGATTCCCTATGATTTAAAAAGTGTGCAAGGGGGATGATTCCAAAATGTATTCACAAAACCTGTTGACCACCATGTACCTTTATTTAAAATAACCACACTTAACACTGACAGTCGATTTAAAGTATTTTCACAAGGATATATAATCAAAGAAAACTAATTCTTAAACTTCTTAGAGAAACAGAAAACGTATATAGTTCTCACAAAAAGATCATTCATAGACCAACATGTCACGTTACTTGTCATGCATCAATGTATCTTCAGTAACGCTACTAGTTCAGTAGAGCAGTGTTTCCAACCCTGGGTACCCCTAGACAAACACACCTCATTCAACTCACTGTGGGCTTGATGATTAGTTGACAAGTTGAATCAGGTGTGCTTGTCCAGGGTTAAAATAAAAATGTGTGCTGCTGGGGGTGCTCGAGGACTAGGGTTGGGAAACACTGCAGTAGAGCGTGGAGTGTTCAGAGTATTTACTGTATGCAGGACGACATTGTTTGGATTAGTAAAACTAGAATGTATTCATTGTCCTATTTCTAGGAGTAGAACCTTTAAAAGTTCATTTGCTGTGCTATTTATACTGGTCAGTTATCTTAAAACATTTGTCCGTCGTACAAGATGAGAGTACTTGGTAATCATGTTTAGGACACTCGATATTTTATAATTGTATAGCATTATATAATATTGTATAATTGTATTATTATACTGTATATAACATAATATAATACATTAATAATCCCCTCCTGACATCCTCCGACATGGATGGACGTCGAATACTGACTTGTATCACGGGTGACCTACCTGGCAATCCAGTACTGTTCATCCCCAAATCAGTAACTTCACCATAAGAACAATGTCACCGCCTGCTATCAGTTGACCTTTACAACTGCAAAAGCACCATAAAAATATGCAATAAGCCACAGTAATGGTGAGCTGAACTCTTAAAAACAAGTCATGCTTGGTTTTCTTAAATTTTACCCCATCGAGAGCCTTGTTAAATATCTGCTCCCTCACGGAAGCCATCACACCTTTGTACTTGTGCTCTTACTGGAATTACCTCCAATCCACCTGAAGTGCATTGAGCCTAAAGTTGAGCCTTGACAGGCCTCGTGCCGTAGATTCCATTCCACTTCATCAAGGAAAAGTCTCATGTAGGGACATAGAGCCCGAAAATTCCTTGTGTGCCCGGCACTTGTGTCAGCCTGTCTTGGTCTTACCCTCCCTCGAGGCCTGGTAAAGGGGGAGTGCAAATACTGTAGGCTTGGTTGTGTCACTGTAAAGGAAACTGTGCACTGCAGCTTGATGCTTTGTCTCCCCCCTGGTGGTCGAGTCTATGAACTGTTGCTGAGTCGCCGGCGAATGAGTGAGGCTGGCTTGGTCTCTGTGTCCTCCTGGTCACTCTCACACGGTCTCTGACAAGGAGAGATATCGCAGGTTAGTTCTCATTTATCGGATTCACACTATAAGCAGACAAATTATAGTGTGCTTGCTCGGTTATTTTATTTTCACATTGTTCTTTTCAGAACAGTTCAAGCAACTAAGATGAATGCGTCAAGTTCTATGCAATGTTTTCTACCCCACGCTCCCTTTTTAGTCTTTATTTATGTGATTTTATAGATGTCCTCAAACACATAAAAACAAGAGATAATCTAAGTTTGGATGATAAGCCATTTGAGTTAAGGATACAGTAGGCTATATCACCTGTTCATTTTCAAAGCCTTGAAATATAGCATTTTTGCAATGAATCTCATTTTTAACAATAGAGGTTGGAAATGATGGGCACACTTAATTACCAATGTAATGGGATTCGTTCAAGTGTAACTCTTCGTTGGACTGTCATGGCAGCCTTACTACTCACCAGTTCATCGCCCACCTGTGCACTAGTCTTACAAAGCAGCTTCAGTCGATGCAGCCTGTTACACATCCATACCATGTTATATGACATCTACAGAGAGGGAGAGAGAGCGAGAGGATCAGAGGAAAGGAGATATGAAACAAGGTAGAAAGAAAAGGGGAGGATGGAGGGAGGGGACAGCAGAACATAAGAGTCAGATGTTAGACAGAAAAAAGACCAATCAGGAGAACAGAAGAGTAAGTAAGAGTAAATATCGACCCACATGCTATGTCAACGTTTGCTGTTGTGTTATTTGAGCACCGCCCTTAACTAACACTACGATGTATAGGCCCTGTTTCTCAATGTGGCTGTACGTTCAAAACCGGTTTTGTGTTTGTCTTGTGTAAAACTACATTTAGTGAACATGTACTCTGTTGTCCCAGACTATAATGTCAGTGCACTTTGTGTTCTAATAGACAGAGTAGACTTGAAAAGGGCCTTTTTCGGACTAAACATTACCGTGTCACGTTCATGCCCTGTTTGTTAGTTTAGTTCCACAAGACAAGCATTGACTGTGTATCAATGAAGTCCGTTTGATATCATTATCTGTAATAAAACGCATGCACTTTTTCAAGATTTGAGCTTTATTCAGTGTCATAATATGTGATATGGCATAAAATGATAGGACAAATATAGGACACATATCCTACTCACCTTCCATTTCCTCTTGGCATTGAACTTCTTAAAGGTCTTCATGTTGATGGAGGAGCGATTCCTGTTGGCCACCTGTTTCCGTGTCAGAGGCTAAAAAAGAGGAAGCGATGATGAGGGAAGGAGATTAATAACAAGTACACATATTAAACGTGCAATATTAAACCGTTTGTCGGGAGCAAAGCCTTGTGCTGCCGACTCTCACCTTGATCCAGGGGTGGTGTAGACACTCCTCAGCGGTCATTCTCTCACTACACAGAGACAGACCGACAGAGAGACAATAAGGATCGGCACACAGACAGACAAACAGAGAAAGGCAGAGAGGCAGGCAGTGGCAGCCACATACAGTCAAAGGGTAATCTATTAATTTCATACATGTAAGTTCATATTCTATTAAAAGCAGCTGGGGGGAAAAGCCGTCATTCTCAGCTGTCATTATTTCACTACACAGAGACAGGCAGACAAACACTGGCAACCACAGGCAGCCAGACAAAGGGTGATATATTCATACAATACAGAGTTCCTATTCTATCAATAATGGATGAAAAAAGCAGGTATCTGTCCATTTACGATAGGTGCAAAGTCACAAAATAAGTGATCCATTCACTATTACAGTCACCGATCCATATTTGTTCTTGACATCGTAAAAGGACATCCTAGTTGGCCAAATTACCCATGACCAATGCATTATTTACTTCTGATCTTTCACAAAGAGCTTCTGGATGAAGTCTTTAGCCATGGCGCTGGTCATGCTGAAGTGGTGGTCGTCAAACTTGTAGTTCAGGGCTATGATGTTCCTCAGTGTCTCCTCGTCCGTGTCCCCTTGGAACGGGGACAAACCACTCAGTCTGGGAAAATAAGCGGAGTCGGGGAAAAGAAGGTTGCTGTTACTATAGCCCAATTCCAAGTCAACAGAGGAAAATGGCAGTATTGTCACATTTGTATAGGGTTATAGTAGGCTACGGGTTGATTTGGAATTGAGCATATGTGTAAATCCAAATGTACACTAGCACCCCCCTTTTCTCCCTCAACTTACAGTATGTAGGTGATCACTCCGATGCTCCTATAGGGGGATGTAAACACAAACAAAGATCTAACAGTCATGTGGTTATTTTGTTCATGGAGGACCTAGAGAGGCTCAGTTCTTATCTCAATATCTTAACTTTATTCCAAAGGATGTAGACAGAGCTGTTGTGGTGAGTAGTTTTTTAATGTTTGCGTTCGTATTTCCAAATGTACTATAATCAGCTTCCTCTAACATTTTCCTGCCTGAGGCTCTGGGGGAGGGGTATGACACATCAAAAACATAAGCCTGTGTTTGTCCCTAAAATAAACCTCAAAGATCAACACAGACATCTGAATGCTCATTTACTTTTTCGGGGATAGTCACAATATGAAGTGTCCTGGGGTAAGTAGTTTTTCCCCTAAAGTCCTTATATTTTTGCACCATTTATTAACGCTGGGGTGTAGCGCGTCTAGATACACTCATATTCCACTGTACTACAATTAATTCCAACCCTTTAGACTCAAAACAGTTCATCTCTGTGTAAAGAAAACAACACAGTATCTAGCCGAAACCCACTAGAGAATCGGATTGTTACACAGTGGCTGAACTCAGAAACAGAAACAGTCACACTGTGTTTTTAGGGAAAGGAGAGAGCGTGCCTACACATGCCTGAACGCATCCCGAGGGCTTAATGGAAGGGGGACATTCTTTGTGTGTATATATATATATATTTATGGTAGCAAGAGGTGTGGGATGGGTGTGTGTTTTGAGGTTCCATTTAGGTGTCTGTATATGCAAGTGTGAGTGTGTATGTTGGGAGAGGTGGCGGTACACACACTCACCACATGTCCACAGCTGTGCTCAGAGGTTCATAGTTGATCACTTCAGGGGCTGAGAAAGGGAGAGATTATTATACAGTGAGCTCCAAAAGTATTGGGACTGTGACAAATGTTTTGTTGTTTTGGCTCTGTACTCCAGCACTTTGGATTTGAGAGGATACAATAAAGTTTGGAATATGATTGAGAAAGTTAGACACTCAAATATCATACCTGCACAAAAATGCTAACCTCCCCTGTTATTGTAATGCTGAGAGGTTAGCACGTCTTGGGGGTATGATATTTGTGCGTCTGTAACTTTCTCACTCATCATTATTCACAATTCATTCAGGACTATCCGTAATCATGGTAGCAGCCACATTAATGTAGAAGTGATTAGAAACATATTCTATTCTTATTTACAATAAAAGTGACTCCAAAATGACACAATACATTATTTACCACGGATTATTATTGGGCACAAAATGATCTGAAACACAATCAAAACAAACAGCAAATGCATCCAACAACCTCATACTATAATGTATCATTTCAAATGCAGTGTTGTAGTACAGAGACAAACAACAACAAAAAATGGGTCAATGTCACAATAATTTTGGAGCTGTATGTACTATTATTACTATTACTGCTGAAATGAACTGGATTTCATTATCCTCATTGTATTGTACTGTATTTACTGAAATGCTGTACCACTATACTGCTTTGGCAATATCTACAAATGGTATTTCATGGCAGTAAAGCAATCTGAGAGACTTGTCTATGCATGTAGCTGCATTCTTGAAACATACGCAAACCCCAATGGCCTATCAGACTTCACACCTACTGTGAAGGAAACATTTTCATTTTCAAGAATGCAAACTGAACACTGCATTTATCAGAAAATCATTCAGATTGTTTGACCGGTAGGACCAACGCCAGTGACTTTGAGATAACTTCCTCCACCAGTCGCATTGTATTATTTAAACCAATAGTACTTTATCTGCTACTGCTGGGCAAACACATTTGAATTCCAAACAGGGCCAGCTTTGTAACCATGCCAACCTTATCATGCTGACCAAATCTGTGTTGAAGCAGATAGTGTTTGACAGCTTGAGATGTGTGTCTTGGGGCAAACTACCAGTTGTTTCAAAATCTAATAGGATTTTAAGGATTATTTTGCTTTGTCATATATTACTAAATATGTAGAATATAATTACTATATTGATAAGAGGTTGCTGAAATTATCTGGGTTGGAGGGTAATGTAGTTATGACCTGAAATGGCAACTTTCCTAGACCATCCAAATCGCTTCCTGTTTCAATTGGAATTGCAACCACCCTAGTTTATCGTAAAACCATCAAAACAGATCATGACACTGCACTTCTTGTACTGTCTCCATGGAAACACCTGGACCTAGAAATAGGAGCTCACTTCCACAGAAGAGACCTCAGCCACATAGGCACTACATTACAAGGAGCCTGTTCAAATTCTTTAATAACGTATCTGCCCCTTTCCACCACACCTGTTTCCACTCCCAAATCACCCATCCTCTGCCCTTTTCACCACTTTCAGTTCCCCATTTAACCAGCATGCTCCTTCCTACACACTAGAATAGTTTGCTCGGTGATGCCAAGGGGTGTGGCCCTGCCTTTCTTGTGATGATGAGGGTGCCTTAAGTTGTAGGAGTAAAATGTCAACCATGTATTTTATGCTTCCTGAACTTATGTTGTATCCTTTATATCCATGCTATGATAATTACCTTTTATGTTTAGTCCTGGCAGCCTCCTTAGTTTGTGGTTATCTTAAGTCCATTCTCTGTAAGTCACTTGGTACTACTTTGTCCTGTCTGCACTTTTTTTTATGTTGATGTGTTTCTAACGTCTCCCTTTTGTAAATCCCTTCCAGACCACCACATCCAATCCTATCTCCAAGGCCTTACAAGTCACATCCTTCCTACCGGCCTTACAAGCCCTAACTCCATTCCAAGCCCTCCCCCGTGTGCCTCTGTTCGTTCCCGGGTTCAACTGTGTAATAAATACCCCTAAACCTGGATTACTGCTACATCTCCGGATTCACATTCTGACTGATCCACCATGGTGGCAGAAACAGTCCTGAACGTAGCTTAGTCTGTCCTTGTCCTTTTCTTCTGTTTCCTTCCTAAAAGTAATCACTGGTGTGACAATTTGCATATAATGTAAGCAATAGGTTTCACTACAAAGCCCTCAAGAATCCAGTCATGTCAATAAGTTATTCACAACAACTGTAGGTAGAGGGGAAGGATGCATGCATTTACATAGTATTTAAACAGGTCCTAACTCATATGAAAGGACTGTACTACTCACAAATGTACTGGGGGGTGCCACTCATGCACCTGTACTCCTCCCCCGACTGCAAGCACTGGGCCAGCCCAAAGTCAATGATCTTAATGTCGGGGTTTGGTGCCATCTTGTCCGACAGCATGATGTTTTCCGGCTGATCGTGGAAGGGGAGTACACATTTTACATGCAAAATTAGGACAATCTGACCATAAAGGTCAGCAGCATGCTGACCGACCGGACCGTGAACAGCATGTTCTTCAACACCCTAGTGCACAGGCACACTCCCTTTAGTGGCAGCTGTGGATACAAACATGAGCATGCGACATGGACGTTTGCACTAATAAGTAGCAGTGTCAGCATGTTTGTGTGATTTTGGGATGGATGAATACAGATATGCTCTTTTCACATTAAGCACTCATACCTAAAAGCCTAGGATTTTGGATTCAATAAATGAACAAGCTGTGTAGTAGTATTTTTATGTGTAATACTACTTTAGCAGTGTTATTGGGGAGGTTAGCGTAAACCACTACTACAGACTATTGCAGAACTGGATTCTTAAATATCATATAGAGTGAGAACAAACTAAAGAAGTTGGATCATATGTCAAATCAACACTAGCATAATTTACCTTTAAGTCAAAATGGCCTATTTGTTTGTTGTGCATAAAGCCCACGCCCAGTAGTATCTGCTTCATGAAGTCGATGGCGTCGCTCTCCGTCAGGTTCTCCTTCTCAGCAATGAAGTCAAACAGCTCTCCTCCACTAATACTGAAAGAGGAACGAGGAGAAATGGAGAGGTGTCAGAACTTAAAGGAAAATTCCCCCAATAAACTTATGGTATTTGTGGTATTAGTCCATTGTTGATATAGACCTAAAATGTTTTGCATGTCAGCAATAAAGTTTAAGATACCCGTCAATATATCACTAGCCACTTTAAACAATGCTACTTAATATAATGTTTACATACCCTACATTATTCATCTCATATGTATATGTATATACTGTACTCTTTCATCACTCTGCATCTTTATGTAATACATGTATCACTAGCCACTTTAAACTATGCCACTTTACTCATCTCATATGTACAGTGCCTTGCGAAAGTATTCGGCCCCCTTGAACTTTGCGACCTTTTGCCACATTTCAGGCTTCAAACATAAAGATATAAAACTGTATTTTTTTGTGAAGAATCAACAACAAGTGGGACACAATCATGAAGTGGAATGACATTTATTGGATATTTCAAACATTTTTAACAATTCAAAAACTGAAAAATTGGGCGTGCAAAATTATTCAGCCCCCTTAAGTTAATACTTTGTAGCGCCACCTTTTCTGCGATTACAGCTGTAAGTCCCTTGGGGTATGTCTCTATCAGTTTTGCACATCGAGAGACTGAAATGTTTTCCCATTCCTCCTTGCAAAACAGCTCGAGCTCAGTGAGGTTGGATGGAGAGCATTTGTGAACAGCAGTTTTCAGTTCTTTCCACAGATTCTCGATTGGATTCAGGTCTGGACTTTGACTTGGCCATTCTAACACCTGGATATGTTTATTTTTGAACCATTCCATTGTAGATTTTGCTTTATGTTTTGGATCATTGTCTTGTTGGAAGACAAATCTCCGTCCCAGTCTCAGGTCTTTTGCAGACTCCATCAGGTTTTCTTCCAGAATGGTCCTGTATTTGGCTCCATCCATCTTCCCATCAATTTTAACCATCTTCCCTGTCCCTGCTGAAGAAAAGCAGGCCCAAACCATGATGCTGCCACCACCATGTTTGACAGTGGGGATGGTGTGTTCAGGGTGATGAGCTGTGTTGCTTTTACGCCAAACATAACGTTTTGCATTGTTGCCAAAAAGTTCAATTTTGGTTTCATCTGACCAGAGCACCTTCTTCCACATGTTTGGTGTGTCTCCCAGGTGGCTTGTGGCAAACTTTAAACAACACTTTTTATAGATATCTTTAAGGTGGGAGGCTTTCTTCTTGCTACTCTTCCATAAAGGCCATATTTGTGCAATATACGACTGATTGTTGTCCTATGGACAGAGTCTCCCACCTCAGCTGTAGATCTCTGCAGTTCATCCAGAGTGATCATGAGCCTCTTGGCTGCATCTCTGATCAGTCTTCTCCTTGTATGAGCTGAAAGTTTAGAGGGACGGCCAGGTCTTGGTAGATTTGCAGTGGTCTGATACTCCTTCCATTTCAATATTATCGCTTGCACAGTGCTCCTTGGGATATTTAAAGCCTGGGAAATCTTTTTGTATCCAAATCCGGCTTTAAACTTCTTCACAACAGTATCTCGGACCTGCCTGGTGTGTTCCTTGTTCTTCATGATGCTCTCTGCGCTTTTAACGGACCTCTGAGACTATCACAGTGCAGGGGCATTTATACGGAGACTTGATTACACACAGGTGGATTGTATTTATCATCATTAGTCATTTAGGTCAACATTGGATCATTCAGAGATCCTCACTAAACTTCTGGAGAGAGTTTGCTGCACTGAAAGTAAAGGGGCTGAATAATTTTGCATGCCCAATTTTTCAGTTTTTGATTTGTTAAAAAAGTTTGAAATGTCCAATAAATGTCGTTCCACTTCATGATTGTGTCCCACTTGTTGTTGATTCTTCACAAAAAAATACAGTTATATATCTTTATGTTTGAAGCCTGAAATGTGGCAAAAGGTCGCAAAGTTCAAGGGGGCCGAATACTTTCGCAAGGCACTGTATATACTGTACTCGATACCATCTACTGCATCTTGCCTATGCCGTTCTGTACCATCACTCATTCATATATCTTTATGTACATATTCTTTATCCCTTTACACTTGTGTGTATAAGGTAGTAGTTTTGGAATTGTTAGGTTAGATTACTCATTGGTTATTACTGCATTGTCGGAACTAGAAGCACAAGCATTTCACTACACTTGCATTAACATCTGCTAACCATGTGTATGTGACAAATACATTTGATTTGATTTTGATTTGAGATATAACTTTCAAAATACAGAAATACAGGCAGTGGGATGCATTTAGCATCATATGATCCGAAATGCATCATTAGGCTTGGGTGGTATACCATACACACACCTTCACTTTTCCACATTTTGTTGTGTTACAGCCTGAATTAGACATTTTGTCACTGGCCTACACACAATACCCCATAATGTCAAAATGGAATCATGTTGTAGAATATTTTACAAATGAATTAAAAATGAAAAGCTGAAATGTCTTGAGTCAAGACATTAACCCCTTTGTAATGGCAAGCCTAAAGAAGTTCAGGAGTAGAAATGTGTTTAACAAGTCACATAATACGTTGCATGGACTCACTATATGTGCAATACTTGTGTTTTACATGATTTTTGAATGACTACCTCATCTCTGTACACCACACATGCAATTATCTGTAAGGTCCCTCAGTCGAGCAGTGAATTTCAAACACAGATTAAACCACAAAGACCAGGGAGGTTTTACAAAGCCTTGCAATGACAGGTATCTATTGGTAGATGGGTAAAAAAGCAGACATTGAATATCCCTTTGAGCAAGGTGAAGTTATTACTTACACTTTGGATGGTGTATCAATAAACCCTGTCACAAAGATACAGCCATCCTTCCTAACTCAGATGCCAGAGAGGAAGGAAACCACTCAGGGATTTCACCATGAGGCCAATGGATCAACAACATTGTAGTTACTCCACAATGCTAACCTAACTGACAGACTGAAAAAATGAGGCCTGTACAGAATTAAAAAATACACATACATCCTGTTTGCAACAAGGCACTAAAGTAATACTGCAAAAAATCAATTCAGTTTTTGTCCTGAATACAAAGTGATATGTTTGGGGCAAATCAAATACAGCACATTACTAAGTAAGTACCACTCTCCATATTTTCAAGCATAGGGGTGGCTGCATCATGCTATGTGTATGCTTGTAATCATTAAGGACAGGATAAAAAATAAACTGAAGAGAGCTAAGCACAGGCAAAATCCTAGAGGAAAATCTGGATCAGTTTGCTCTCCACCAGACACTGAGAGATGAATTAATCTTTCAGCAAGACAATAACCTAAACACAAGGCCACATCTACACTGGAGTTGCTTACCAAGAAGACAGAGAATGTTCCTGAGTGGCCGAGTTCCAGATTTGACTTAAATCTACTTGAAAACCAATGGTAAGACCTGAAAATGGTTGTCTAGCAATGATCAATTTTGCAAAGGATAATGGGCTAATGTTGCACAATCCAGGTGTGGAAAGCTCTTAGAGACCAGAAAGACTCACATCTGTAATCGCTGCCAAAGGTACTTCTACAAAGTATTGAGTCAGAGGTATGAAAACGTATGTAAATTAGATATTTCTGTATTTCATTTTCAATAAATTATTGGGTTATTGGGTGTAGATGGGGGAGAGAGAAAAGTCCATTTTGAATTCAGGCTGTAACACAACAAAATGTGGATTAAGTCAAGGGGTATGAATAATTTCTGAAGGCACTGTATACCAGGGTATTTGGAAATAGCCACGGTATGGTTTTTCAATACCGTTAATAACAATTTAAACTATTTCTTTGATGTTTTAAAATAAATTGTAATATTTGTAGCTACTTTTTAATTAAATACCTGCAGTCAATTTGTGCAATACATTAGGATATAAAAAAAGACTGCGTTCTTCATTTCACCTGTGTCACACCCTGACCATAGTTTGCTTTGTATGTTTCTATGTTTTGTTTGGTCAGGGTGTGATCTGAGTGGGCATTCTATGTTACATGTCTAGTTTGTCTATTTCTATGTTTGGCCTGATATGGTTCTCAATCAGAGGCAGGTGTTAGTCATTGTCTCTGATTGGGAACCATATTTAGGTAGCCTGTTTGGTGTTGGGTTTTGTGGGTGATTGTTCCTGTCTCTGTGTTTGCACCAGATAGGGCTGTTTTGGTTTTTCACATTTATTGTTTTGTTAGTCTATTCAAGTATAGTTTCTTTATTAAAGAACCATGAATAATAACCACGCTGCGTTTTGGTCCGCTTCTCCTTCAACTCAAGAAAACCGTTACAACCTGTCGCAATTTATCATTATAAAGCATACTGATAGCCTGGTACTTATAACTAAATGTTTGCCAGTTAAATATTAAAATATTTAACTGTCTAAAATGTGCTAAATGCTCTGATGTTGTGCATTCGGTGTGTTCATTTAGTAGCTAGTTAGCCATCTAGCTAAGTGACTAGCTTCTTCCAAAATCAAGCTTCACTTGGTATCAGTAGAGAATCCCCTCCTGGATCAAGAGCCTCGCTGTCTAATATTTGAAGGTACGACAATCTAGATACCGCCCAAGCAGCATCATATGATGCAAACAAAATGCATCAAATAGGCTGTATTTCTGTATTTTGAAAGTTATATATCTTAAACTTGATTGCAAAACATTTGGGGATTATATCAACAATGGACTAATGAAACAAATACCAAAAGATAGTTTTTGGGTAGAGTTTTCCTCTAACTCTACTACATAATTCAGCCACATCATCGGAAATGAATGACTTGCCCTGCATGTATCTCATGTCAGACCTCCCCCCTACACTCACAGCTCCAGCACCAGCACCACCTCGGCCCGGCTCTCAAACACATCCTTCAGGGCCATGATGTTGGGATGCTGTAGGGCCTGCAGGACCTCAACCTCCCGTTCCACATTCTTCCTCTCCATGCCCAGCCGGCTGCTAGCGCACTTCCTGATCTTCAGGAACTTCCCAGCCCAGCGAGCCCCTGTGGCCCGCTCGCGCACCTCCCTCACCTGCCCAAAGTGGCCACTGGGGTGACGACAGAATGAGACAATTTAGTTGTTGTTTGGAAAAGTTTTGAAATAGGTAGGTCCTTCCTGAGCTTGTCCAATAAAAATGTGTTCCTACTGAACACAACACAGATTTATTTGTGTTGTGTAATTGCAATGTAATTTTTTACAATGCCTTGCAATGAAGGGCACCTTATTGGTAGATGGGTAAAAAAAAAAAAATTTAAACTCTTGACATTTCAGTATTTTCTTTCTAGACACAATTATGTCAGTTTCTGAATTATTCCAATTGCTTACATTGAATGTTAGTTCACATTGAGCTATGGAGCAAGACAGCATATGCAAAATTGACCTTAAACTAATTGAACTCAGAGTTAAAATACCTTCCTCACTTAAACAGCCTCATGCAAGAATACCTTTTATAATGTCCATCCTTACCTCCCAAGTACTTCTCCGATCTCATAGAGGTCTTCCACATTCTCAAGCATATTAAAGACGGCCATACTTCTCTTTTTCTCCCCAGGTTATCCCTCCGTTTCCACCCACTATATATTACTGCTGGTTGAAGTCCAAGTACTGCATGGTGCGCTCAACTATCGCTTCACCAGGTCAGGACCTGAACAAAGAGAGAAAGAAAACAATTAATATCACAGTTCTAAGGCAAACGTGATAGCATGCAGGGGTATTCAACTCTTACCCTACGAGGTCCGGGGCCTGCTGGTTTTCTGTTCTACCTGATAATGAATTGCATACACCTGGCGTCCCGGGTTAGAGGGGAACAATGAAAAACAAAACAGTGTAACTGGTTTCGAGGTCCAGAGTTGAGTTAGTGGGGCATAGGGGATAAATTGAATCCTGACTTTTGGGGGGGGGGGGGGGGGGGGGGGGTTATTATGGATCCCCTTGGCAGCAGCTACTCTTCATGGGGGTCTAAACACAACGCACATCACACAAAAACTAAAATAAATAAATGTAAACAGTACATCATATTACATCATTACACCACTACATATCTATAAGCAAAATGTATAATACCACCAATATTGAGATGTGCTTCAGATGTGCACCCGCAACTCAAACGTTCAGATATATCTTCAGTTAAGGCCAATGGAGGATATTAGCTTGAGTTCGAGTTGTAGGCCTACGTGCATGTCTGAAATTAGGATTTGGCTCATAATAAAACAGGGGGCTCTATTACAGCACAAATAAGTTAAAACCATAAACAGTGACAGAACAATGAATCAACAGTAGTGGCATAAGGGTCGTTCCATTTGATTTAAATCATTTCTGGACCGCACCCATTTTGAAGGAATTGCAAATAAGTCTGAACCGATTGGCAAACGTACAGCAAATTGAGAAATCAAGTGACTAAACTGAATAAAAAGAAGAAGAAACTAAACGATGAAACAAAGATAAATTACATAAATAATGATAGTAAAAAGCTTTGGAACACCTTAAATGAAATTTTGGGTAAAAAGACAAACTCAGCTCCATCATTCATTGAATCACAAAACCCACTGATAGTGCCATCTACTTTAATTATGTTTTCATTGGCAAGATTAGCAAATTTAGACATGACATGCCAACAACAAACGCTGACTCTATACATCCAAGTATAAGTGATCAAATTATGAAAGACAAACATTGTCAATTTTCATTCCGTAAAGTGAGTGTAGAAGAAGTGAAAAAATTATTGTTGTCTATCAACAATAACAAGCCACTGGTGTTTGACAACTTAATAGTGGATGATCTTGCCACTCCTATTTGCCATATCTTCAATCTAAGCCTAATAGAAAGCGTGTGCCTTCAGGCTTAGAGGGAAGCAAAAGTAATTACGCTACATAAGAATAGTAAAGCCCCCTTTACTGGCTCAAGTAACAAAATATTGTAATAAATCATATAGAAATTGAGAGTTTTAGTTCCAAAAATATTCCTAATTTGTAGTATATAAATGCTGCCTCAACTCAAGGCAGGCTCGATTGGCCCTGTTATTCACTCGTTTTAACTTGACTATCTCCTACCACTCTGGGTCCAAGAATGGGAAGCCTGACGCGCTCTCACGCCTGTATAGCCCCACTGCTACACCATCGGACGTTTGTCCAGGACTCTGCCCAATCCTCGGTCCTGGAACGGGAATGTTCCTCTAGACTCACCTGCCATCCTGGCTCCCGTCGGGCCCTGGCGTTCTTCCGACAACGTGTTTGGTGGCCCATCATGGTTTCTGACATCTCCTCTTTCGTCGCCGCCTGCACTGTGTGTGTGCAGAATAAGGCTTCCTCTATCAGATGGCAACACCACCATCCTTATGGTGGTGAATAGGCTTTCCAAAGCCACCAATTTTATTCCCCTTCCCAAGCTACCCTCAACCAAGGAGGCTGCCATGCTCATGCAACACGTCTTCCGGATTCATGGACTTCCGGTCGACATGGTCGACATGGTCTCTGATCTTGGTCCTCAGTTCTCGTCCCAGTTCTGGAAGGCGTTCTGCACCCTCGTTGGGTAGTCGGCCAGCCTGTCCTCAGGTTTTCACCCCCAGTCTAACGGCCAGTCGGAGCGAGCCAATCAGGACCTGGAGATAGCTCTTTGTTGCCTCCTCTCCGCCAACCCCACCACCTGAAGCCAGCAACTTGTATGGGTGGAATACATCCGCAACACCCTTCCCTGCTCGGCCACAGGCAGACCACCACCAGACCCCGGCTCCCGCTATCGTCTCGGGCAGAGGGTATGGCTTTCCACCCGGGATCTGCCCCTCTGGGTAGAGTCCCATAAACCCCCTTATTGACCCAATCTCTAAAATCCTTAGTCCCTCTGCTATTTGTCTTCTGTTGCCCCGCACCCTCCGTATACATCCCACTTTTCATGTGTCTAGGATTAAACCTCTGTCTCACAGCCCTTTGTCTCCTATTTCCACCCATGGTGTGAAAACAAACTATTAAAATAACAGGCTAAAACCCTCAGAAAGCCTGTGTTAAAGTAAATCAAACCATTGGTGATCAGTTTTACTGATTACTGATTACTGATAATAACTGTAGGGAAGTATTCTCCTTGAAGAAGTCCAGTCGTGCCTAATATAATTAACCCAATGCAGGGAGGGGGAAAGAGAAAAAAAAGGCTGACAATAAACCAGCATCATAAAGACAGACAGAGACAGACAGACAGCTAAAGCTAAATATGGCATGATAAAGGGAGAAAGAACAAGAGAAAAAGAGAAAGAAAGAGAGCGAGAGAAAGAGAGCAAGGACAAGACGGGTCAACTTGAACAGTTTTCAATCATATAAAGTAGGAGAGGGAGCAAGGGAAAATCAAATTGTATTTGTTACATGCACCGAATACAACTGGTGTAGACTTGCTTACGAGCCCTTCCCAACAATGCAGAGTAAAAAAACTCTGAGAGAATAATAAAAGAGGTATAAAATACACAAGAATACAGACAAGAGAGACAGAGTGAGCTAACGACCTCTCGCAGGACGAGACAGAGGAGAAGGGAGATACGTTTAGGCATAAGACAGAAGAGCGAAGAGCTGGATCGGAGAGAGAGAGAAAGCTCAGGCTCTCTGAAGAAAGAGTGAGTCGGAGATGATACCAACAGGGGACGAGAAGTGGTCAAGTGACTGTTGAACACACCATACCCTGTCTGTCTGTCAGAGTAGGGAAATATGTCTATTAGTGACAGCATGTGAGTCTTCCTGTATACTTTCTTTCGCTCTCAGACTCTGACTGTATTTATGCATGTCCCCTCCCCTCAGCCATGTGCTAAAAATCATTCCTATATGTTGTTGCCTCCCATGTGGAACAGTAAATCCAATGCCAGACTCTACCAAGAAGAGATTCCTGAGATTCCCCTCGTGATCCACCCCCAGCTTCCTACCCCATTACTATGAAGTCAACAAAAGTACAACATTCTGAGAACCACTGTGTTGATTCAAGAACCAGCTCCCGCGCAACTACAAAACCACCCCTTCCCCCAATAACACTACAGTGGCACAATGGCCCTTGTCTTTGAATGGTGCACTATGACGTCATCATGTCAAGAGCTCCGATAAGTGGCTAAAAGTGAGGTCTCGCTGTGGCTTACTGCTTCATATTCTTTTAACTGGGCAAGTCAGTTAAGAACAAATTATTATTTACAATGACGGCCTACCCTGGCCAAAACCGGACGACGCCGAGCCAACTTATCACCACCCTATGGGACTCCCAATCATGGCCGGCTGTGATACAGCCTAGATTCGAACCAGGGACTGTAGGGACACCCCTTGCACTGAGATTCAGTGCCTTAGACCTCTGTGCCACTCGGGAGCCCTAGGGCACTCTATTCTGAAGAATAAGTGTGAGAAAGATGTTGTTTCGGCTTGCCGGAGCCAATATGCCTCTAAACAGAACATATGCGGTCGTTGGACTATAAGGAGTAACGTTATGCTCCTTCAATCCATTACTGGGCTACTGCAGACCCTGACCACACCTGTGTGTCTAAGCGAATGTGATCTGTTCATTTTTCAACATTATGTTGAGTTTGGCCTTACCCTGTGTGTGTGTGTGTGTGTGTGTGTGTGTGTGTATGCATGTGTGTGCATATAAAGTCGTTGACCAGCTAGTCATTGGAATGCATTTGTAGAAAATACTACTACGAATTCCTAACTGAAGTGATCAACACATGGAGCAAAATATTTAAGAAAGATTATGATTATGTGCAAACCACAATAATGATATGAAAGCTGGATAGGTTGGAATTGGGGAAATACGAAAGGCAATGGGTAGAAAGAGAAGTAAGGGTGCCTAAACTTTATGCAAAGCAAAACTTTTTTTAATCATAAACTCTGACCAACCAGGTATGAAAAAAAAAAACTCCCGTAACTCACACCAAACATCGACGCGCACAATGTATCCAAAAGAAACGGTGGGTAACGTGCCAACCTTTCTCATGTTCAAATGACCAACCTTCAGATTCTGTCAATCCATTACTACCATCAGGTCGTAGCAGAACACAACCCGATAAAAATGTATATTCCAAAAGGTATTCCACCGTTTTTAGTCGGGAATGAGCGAGAGACAGAGCGCTATGATTGCTGCTATGATGCGCAATGAATGGACTTGGAAAGAAAATGGGTGATATGACTTAATTATGTGTTAATAACGTATTGTACAAACATGTGGTGTGTAGTCTGGGTCGATTATATATATAGAGAGAAGCATACATCATAGAGAAAATACCGAAAGTAAAAAATGCCTCGAGAAGAACATGAGGAGAAACACTCACCCAACTGAATGCCAGAATGCCCTTTGGTCTTCTAATGCGTCGCAATTACTTTTCCTTTGTGACATGTACGAGGACAACTAGACAACGACGAAGCAAACTTTCCTGTGCCATGTGTAAATAGGCCTACAGCCAGAGTTCTTTACAGTTAACCGTGGAATGCGGAAAAGTTCACCTTATTTCTGCCCCTCCTTCAGTTTCTGTGTAACTTTGTTGGGAGTGTTCGCTTGCCAAGGTGCAGCCCCGCTTTGCCTCGGTTGTCACTAGTTACCACAGCCACAAATTGTATGAAAACTGAAATGTGCTTTTTGGTCTTAACTTAAGGTTAGGGTTATGTATAAGGTTAGCAGTGTGGTTAAGGTTAAAATATTTTTAAGAAGATACATTTTTTTAAATAGGCGGGTTTAGCCATAATTATGACTTTGTGGCTGTGGTCGCCAATGATGATGCCACGAGTTCTTCATTCTAGTCATGCGTTGCTCAAGGAAACTGGGCGCACGCGCACACACACACACACACACACACACACAATATTACACACGTATGGACTTGAAACTCTCACAATTAATATGTTATGATTGCTACTGGTATGTGGTACTGATACAATACAGACAACACATTCCCCTGGGAGCAGCGCAGAGAACTCATGCAGGATCAACTCAGCAGAGCTCACTATGCTCTTCGCTCAAGTACACACACGCACCCAATTCCCATCACATCGAAGTAGTACCACTACACACACAACTAGATGTACAGTAGGGTATCACACAAACACGAACTAGGATAGAGAATGTGATCGTAAAGTAGCCTATGCATTACCAATATAAAAAAAAATTAAAACTACAATCGGTATTTACAACTGTGTGCACTTCATTTTACAATGGACTCATCTGGATGAAAAAAATTACCTGCAATTGATTGGAATCCCGTTCTCGGAATATCGCCTATTATAATCATTCAGGTAATGTTGTTTCGTTTGAGTCCCGATATACCACAGCAATGCAACATTATCTGATACAGAAAAGCAGCACATAGCTGGGGTATGAGTATATAACGGTAACGTCCTTTTACGCACTAAAGGCGTAATGCTATGGAAAGGGGCTCAACTGGTTTTAAAACTGTCCTCGTGGCTACACACGGAGACGTCAAGAGTCCAGCCGAGGTCTGAAATTGATGCATGCACCAGGCTGTTTCAAACAAGGAAAGCACTCGGAAAGTATTCGGACACCTTGACTTTTTCCACATTTTGTTACGTTACAGCCTTATTCTAAAATTGATTAAATAGTTTTTTCCCTCTCATCAATCTAAACGCAATACCCCATAAGGACATAGCAAAAACAGTTTTTGGACATATTTGCTCATTTATTAAAAATAATAAACTGAAATATCACATTTACATAATTATTCAGACCCTTAACTCAGTACTTTGTTGAAGCACTTTTGCTAGCAGATACAACATTGAGTATTCTTGAGTATGACACTACAAACTTGGCACACCTGTATTTGGGGAGTTTCTCCCATTCTTTGCAGATCCTCACAAGCTCTGTCAGGTTGGATGGGGAGCTTCGCTGCAGAGCTATTTTCAGGTCTCTCCAGAGGTGTTCGATCAGGATTCAAGTCCGTGCTTTGGCTGGGTCACTCAAGGACATTCAGAGACTTATCCCGAAGTCAATCCTGCGTTGTCTTGGCTGTCATTGTCCTGTTGTAAGGTGAACCTTCACCTCACTCTGAAGTCCTGAGCACTCTGGAGCAGGTTTTCATCAAGGATCTCTCTGTACTTTGCTCCATTCATCTTTCCCTCGATCCTGACTAGTCTCCGAGTCCCTGCAGCTGATAAAAATCCCCACAGCATGATGCTGCCACCACCATGCTTCGCTGTAGGGATGGTGCCAGGTTTCCTCCAGACGTGACGCTTGGCATTCAGGCCAAGGAGTTCAACCCTGGTTTCATCAGACCAGAGAATCTTGTGTCTCATGGTTTGAGAGTCCTTTAGGTGTCTTTTGGCAAACTCTAAGCGGGCTGTCATGTGCCTTTTACTGAGGAGTGGCTTCCGACTGGCCACTCTACCATAAAGGCCTGATTGGTGGAGTGTTGCAGAGATGGTTGTCCCTCTGGTAGGTTCTCCCATCTCCACAGAGGAACTCTGGAGCTCTGTCAGTGACCATCTTGGTTACCTCCCAAAACCAAGACCATTCTCCCAACAATTGCTCAGTTTGGCTGGGAGGCCAGCTCTAGAAAGAGTCTTGGTGCTTCCAAACTTCTTCCATTTAAGAATGATGGACTGTGTTCTTGGGGATGTTCAATGCTGCAATGCTGTTTTTGTTACCCTTTCCCAGATCTGTGTCTAGACACAATCCTGTCTCGGAACTCTACGGACAATTCCTTCAACCTCATGGCTTAGTTTTTTTCTCTGACATCCACTGTCAACTGTGGGAGCTTATATAGACAGGTGTGTACCTTTCCAAATCATGTCCAATCAATTGAATATACCACAGGTGGACTCCAATCAAGTTGTAGAAACATCTCAAGGATGATCAATGGAAACAGGATGCACCTGAGGTCAATTTTGAGGCTCATAGCTGAATACTTATGTAGATATGGTATTTCTGTTTTTAATTTTTAATACATTTGCAAAAATGTATTAAACCTGTTTTTGCTTCCTCATTATGGGGTATTGTGTGTAGATTGATGAGGGGGAAAAGTAATTTAATCCATTTTAGAATAAGGCTGTAATGTAACAAAATGTGGAAAAAGTCAATGGGTCTGAATGCTTTCCGAATGCGCTGAGTTGTTTTGGCATGCTATGCAACTCGAAAGAAAGAACCACTACCAGTCATTCAATCACACTTGTCAAGTCATCATATGCTGTAACACACAATGATGGTGAGATCCTGTGTGTGTGTGTGTGTGTGTGTGTGTGTGTGTGTGTGTGTGTGTGTGTGTGTGTGTGTGTGTGTGTGTGTGTGTGTGTGTGTGTGTGTGTGTGTGTGTGTGTGTCTTCCTGTGGTGTGGCTATACTCACTTCTTCATTGAAATGTGATAATCAACATTCATGAATTGATGAGGATGATGATTAATAATGACGATGATGATATGCAATTGGCCTATGACCATTTGTTACAAGATGTCATGTTTTTATTATGGCACGTGTCACCAAAACATTATTGTGGGATGCGTTTGGCTCTTGCGCCACTCTGTGGAAGTAAAATTGAACTGTTTTATGAGTAGCTTAGGCCTACTGTAGTTCTGCCTTCATCCTTTCACGTGGTCTTTCACATTGGAATAACCACAAGTCTTTGGCCTAATATTCAGATAAATTCTCATTATAAAAAAAGGAATGGAATACACCTGATTAATAAATGTAGTAAATTATTATTCTTGTATTTTTTTTATACAGTAACATACAGTAAGCAGACCTACATTGATGGAACAGAACCCTTGTGGACATAATATGAGCTCTTAGAAAAAAAAACAGCTCTAAATGCTTCATAATTAGTAAGTGCCAAGTCACATGACAAGTTGAGACAATCACAGCTGTGACTCACTTGGATATTTTTAGGTGAAAGGAAGTGGAGAGAAAGAAGTGACAGAATGCAGTACTGTTACTGAGACAGAGAGAGGGGCGTGCGTGCGTGCGTGTGTGTGTGGACTTACCCTGGGTGATAAATGCAGAATGTGCATGGGTAAAGTGACGGCCATGAGGAGTTGCTATTTTATTTAAAAAATAATACATGACAATTATAGATGCAAGCACAACTTAGGACATCATTATGTAATTAAGAAATTGGTAAAGATGACATTTTCCCTCCCTCCCTCCCTCCCTCCCTCCCTCCCCCACCCACAAAACTCTTCTTGTTTATCTCTCTATTATATCTCCTCTCTCTCTCCCACTTCCTCAACACTCTCTCTGTCTCTCTCGCTCTCTCTCCCTTTCTTTCTCTCTCATTGACACACACAGACAAACTACAGTATATGTGGAGGAGGAAAGAGATGTTCAGACATCCGTTTTCACAGCTGTCTTGTGACAACCTATTTTAAACATCAACATGGACTTCGACTACCAGCGCTTAAAAGGTCAGGCTTAAACTTTTAACAATTTCATATTCAGTCAGAACTATGTAGGAACAATGTTTTCATTACTAACTCATTTAATATCATTGCTAATGTTTACCATTGCTTACAATTTTGTTGCCAAGAGTCTTTGTTAACAAACTATGTATAGTTTCAAAATAAGTTTTTGAAAGATCATGTCGATCTCACTGACTGTGAGTCCTGGCCATGGCTCTATTTATGAATTTGAGAGTGTTTACATTTCCCCAGCCCAATCACTCAGCTTTATACCAAACCAAGTGACAGATCTGCTGTTGGGCTGAAAGAGATAGACAGGCTTGTCTGCGCAGCCGAAGATTGTGTTAGCCCACTAAGCTAAAAACCTACAGGCATTAGCTGTGCGAGCAAAGACAAGTCTCATAAAAAGGTTACTCATCACACAAGAGTAGTTACCTGACTAGCTTGATTACACTCCACCTTTTCTCCTCTGAGACACCAACAGATAATAGGCATCAAATGACCAAATATTATTCACGGCACCAATGTGACGTGTGCTTGTTATACAATTGATTATTTGTGTTTATTCTACTAAGTGAATCCTTTGCACTAATGTGAAAATCTACATCTGAAGTTGATGCTAAAAGTGATCTGAATCGATTTATTGTCAGAGCATGTATGCATTTTACACCATTTTAACTTCTATTCATTGTTGTGTTTTTTATGTTGTGTTACTACAGTGTCTTCAGAAAGTATTCATACCCCTTGACTTATTTCACATGTTGTTGTGTCACAGCCTGGGTTCATCATTTATTCAATATCATTTTTTGAAAACATGTTTTTAGAAATGTTTGCACATTTATTGAAAATTAAATACATAATTTACATAAATATTCACACCACTGAGCCAATAAATGTTAGAATAACCTATGACTGTGATTACAGTTGTTCCGGGTAAGTCTCTAAGAGCTTTACACACCTGGATTGTACAACATTTGCACATGATAATTTTTTTAACTTCTTCAAGCTCTGTCAAAATGGTTGTTGATCATTGCGTGACAGACATTTTCAAATCTTGCAATAAGTTTTCAAGACAATTTAAGTCAAAACTGTAACTAGGCCACTCAGGAACATTCAATGCTGTCTTGGTAAACACCTCCAGCCTATATTTGGCCTTGTGTTTTAGGTTATTTTCCTGCTATAAGGTGAATTTGTCTCCCAGTGTCTGTTGGAAAGCAGACTGAACCTGGTTTTCCTCTAGGATTTTGCCTGTGCTTAGCTCTGTTTCATTTATTTTTATCCCCAAAAAAAATCCCTAGTCCTTGCTGATGACAAGCATACCCATAACATGATGCATCCACTACCATTCTTGAAAATATGAAGAGTAGTACTCAGTGAATTGTATTTGCACCAAATAATGCTCTATATTCAGGACATAAAGTTCCTTTCTTTGCACATTGTTTTGGCAATTTTACTTTAGTGTCTTATTGCAAACGGGATGCATGTTTTTGAATGTATTCTACATTTTCAATCTGTCGTTTAGGTTAGTATTGTGAAGTAACTACAATGTTGTTGATCCATCCTCCTATCACAGCCATTAAACTATGTAACTGTTTTAAAGTCACCATTGGCCTCATGGTGAAATCCTTGAGCAGTTTCCTTCCTCTCCAGCAACTGAGTTAGGAAGGACACCTGTATCGTTGTAGTGACTGGGTGTATTGATGCACCATCCAAAGTGTCATCAATAATTTTACCATAGTTAAAGGGATATTCAATGTCTACTTTTAAATTTTTTACCCATCTCCAAATACTGTAGGTGTCCCTCTTTGCGAGGCATTGGAAAATCTCCCTGGAAATCTTCCTGTGGTTGAATCTGTGTTTGAAATTCACTGCTTGACTGAGGGACCTCACAGATAATTGTATGAGTTGGTTACAGAGATGAGGCAGTCATCCAAAAATTATGTACAAGATAAGGGACAGGCACTGTAAATTAGCGCAAGCTAATATGTTATGGTGTAAATGTGTCAATGTTATTGCATCTGTCGCTACTCAAATAAATGAAACAATATTATTGCACACAGGGTGAGTCCATGCAACTTATTATGTGACTTGTTAAGCACATTTTTACTCCTGAACTTATTTAGGCTTGACATAACAATTGGGTTGAATACTTATTGACTCAACAAATTTCAGCTTTTCATTTTTAATACATTTCTAAAAAATTCTCAAAATGTTATTCTAATTTGACAGGCCAGTGACACAGAATCTAAATGTAATCCATTTCAAATTCAAGGTCTGTGAATACTTTCTGAAGGCACTTTATATGTATGCTGCTTTTTGGCTAGGGTTCACTTTTTTTAAAGAGATGTGAAACTCAATGTGACTTATATATAAAGGTTCAATAAAAAATATATTGTGTTAGTGGCTGTCACTTGTGATGGTTAATGTTTAGCTATATAAACTGTATTTTATGTTGGTTTGTAGATGTTGATAATATCAATGGGTCTTACCTAGTTAAATAAAAGTTAAATATAAAAAAATATATAAATATATACAGTACATTGTGATAGTTCAGTGTCAAAAAGATGCTTCATGTAGCTATCACTTTTGTGATGGTTACTGGTTAGCTTTATAGATTATTTTGTGTTGGTTTGCAGATGTTGAAAGCAGGCGAGAGGAGCATATCAGCTGCCTGCCTATCCAACCCCAAAAGCTTGTACCACACCAGCATTCTGCTCAAGACCCGCCCACCCGGCAGACTCCTCCAATCAAACCCAGGAGGAGCTTAAAGGTCCCCAAAACCCCTCTGGAGGAGGTGGCGGCTCTACCAGCCAAACAAACCATTGGCCAGGAGAATGAGGTTACAGAATTTAAATCTGAAATTAGATTTAACTTCAGATCCCAGATCAGAAAATGTGCATGCTTTTCAATTGTGTTTTCTATGCTTGGTAGACATGACACAGACAAGTATCTGTGCATTAATTGACGTGTATTTCTACTCTGTGTGAATGCTTGTTTCTAAAAATGCATATGTCTGTGTCGAGAATTTCCCGTAAGCCTCCAGTCAGAAACCATCAGCCACACTTTACGCCCTAAACCACACAGTACAGTTAGAGACACACAACTTCCTGTGGTTCGGTTTTAAAAAAGCCATTTCATGAAACGTTAAAACAAAGAGAACTGAAAGTTACCTCTCTACCTTCAGTGTTGCGTGGGTCAGCCCAGTTCAGATTCTGTCTCTAGAGTCTTCTCGAAGATCCTACCGGTTTGATGTGCATACATGGAAAACGATAGGTGAAATATTATGATGGGTTTATTTGACCTATGAAAGTTTATACCATACACACTTTGACTTACACACCGTACCTACTGAAAAGGCCTGATACAACACAGTAATGTTGTATCAGATGCCGGTGACTGTAGTGTCTTTCTGTTTGTGACGGAGAGCACCAACTGGATGAGCTGCGGGTAAGGCCCAATGTCTAGGATGGGAGGCATGTAGGCCACTTCCATGTAGTTGTCTGCATGCTGGAATTAAAAAGGCATGGATTAGCATATCAAGTGTATATCAAGTGTTTAAAATATAACTGTCTTCTCTTGCTGAGGTAACTTCTGTGGGAACGTATTCAAGCTTACGTGTGTGAACAACAGCCGTTTTCTCCCTCTCTACCTCTCTCTCTTTCCTTTCAGATCTACACAAAGTGGTAGTTGGTAGGTGCTGTTTCTGGACCGGGCGTTGTTCTCTTTCGTTCTCCCTTTTCACCTTTTTTGTTTTCTATTCAATATGGCCTTAAAATCTCCACAATAATGAAAAGATACCAGACAGCTCAACAGAGAAACTACTGAATATGCTTATCAATCTCACAACCCTCCATGTCTATCTCCCTATATCCCTCCCTATCTCAGACAGTAGTGAAGAGGGTGTCTCCTGCCCTGACTCTGGGTGGCCCCGGGCCCGTGAAGCCCTTGTCTCCGTCCCTTCGGGCCCACACCATGCTGTGGTTCGAGAGGACACAGCTCCCCCGCCTGCGTCAGTCTGGCCACCCCCTACCCCGCTGGCTACATGGCTTCGCCACGCGCAGGTTAGACTGTCTGTCTGTCAGACTGCTAGTATACACAGAAACATATGCTGGTATACACATTATCTGCAATAGAAATAAAGAAACATTGTGCATCCAGGGAAACAAGTGCATATGCAAGAAGACCACAGACACACATGCACACACGTACACTCAAACACACATAAAATGCATACGCGCACACACAATACCACAGATGACACAACACATATATAGGGACACACATACTCATCTTGACCATTCCCACTTTGAAAGCCTCAGATGGTTCAAAGTGGAGGAGAGATTCACTCAGATGAAATTGTGTCTTGTCCATAAGATTGTCCACAGTATGGTCCCCAGGTACCTATGTAACTACTTTCACTTGGTCAGGGATAACCACAACTATTCCACTAGAAGAAGTGAAACTGACATTGTTAAGGATGATATGGGGAGGGAAACTTTTTTGAACTCAGCTGCCATTCTTCGGAATAGTCTTCCAAATAACTTGAAATTCATAACCTCCATGGTCGGTTTCAAGTTCTTACTGAGAAAATGGCTGAATAGTAGCATGTCACGAAAGTGAGGAGTAGGTCTACGTGGGTGAGAAGATAATGCCCGGGATAGCATATGGACTGACTTTTGGTGCCTAGTGTGTTGTATATTGTGTAAAAGTGATTGTCTTGTATATATCAGGGATTGATTGTTGGTCTGTATATATTAGAGGTAAATGAGAGTGTTGTTTATGGCAATGGGACTGTACTATTGACTCATTTTATGACACGAACAGAAATTGTTCTGTCATTGTTTTTAGCCACTGAAGCTGGAGCCCTCTCTTATGTATGTTTATAAAATTGTCTAATAAATGCAATCAATGAAACAGGTCATATTCAAACACATTCACACATACATACATAAGGGGGCGGGGGTTGCTGAGGAAAACATAGCAGAAGGCTATATCGGTCTGCTAATACAGGACTATTAAAAAACACAACTTTTGTGATAAAATTAATATTTTTTATTTCTTTAAATTATTATTTTAATTCAGGGGGTGCTACAGCACCCTCAGCATCCCTAAATCCCGCAGCTATGGGTACATACAATATGCACACGAAATAGAAAATAGTTCAGAAAGACACGAGTCAAAGCAAAGACACAATTGTACACACATAGGTGCTCTGTTTGTTCTCATTTATTTATTTGTCTCTGTCTGTCTGTCTGTCTGTCTGTCTGTCTGTCTGTCTGTCTGTCTGTCTGTCTGTCTGTCTGTCTGTCTGTCTGTCTGTCTGTCTGTCTGTCTGTCTGTCTGTCTGTCTGTCTGTCTGTCTGTCTGTCTGTCTGTCTGTCTGTCTGTCTGTCTGTCTGTCTGTCTGTCTGTCTGTCTGTCTGTCTGTCTGTCTGTCTGTCTGTCTGTCTGTCTGTCTGTCTGTCTGTCTGTCTGTCTGTCTGTCTGTCTGTCTGTCTGTCTGTCTGTCTGTCTGTCTGTCTGTCTGTCTGTCTGTCTGTCTGTCTGTCTGTCTGTCTGTCTGTCTGTCTGTCTGTCTGTCTGTCTGTCTGTCTGTCTGTCTGTCTGTCTGTCTGTCTGTCTGTCTGTCTGTCTGTCTGTCTGTCTGTCTGTCTGTCTGTCTGTCTGTCTGTCTGTCTGTCTGTCTGTCTGTCTGTCTGTCTGTCTGTCTGTCTGTCTGTCTGTCTGTCTGTCTGTCTGTCTGTCTGTCTGTCTGTCTGTCTGTCTGTCTGTCTGTCTGTCTGTCTGTCTGTCTGTCTGTCTGTCTGTCTGTCTGTCTGTCTGTCTGTCTGTCTGTCTGTCTGTCTGTCTGTCTGTCTGTCTGTCTGTCTGTCTGTCTGTCTGTCTGTCTGTCTGTCTGTCTGTCTGTCTGTCTGTCTGTCTGTCTGTCTGTCTGTCTGTCTGTCTGTCTGTCTGTCTGTCTGTCTGTCTGTCTGTCTGTCTGTCTGTCTGTCTGTCTGTCTGTCTGTCTGTCTGTCTGTCTGTCTGTCTGTCTGTCTGTCTGTCTGTCTGTCTGTCTGTCTGTCTGTCTGTCTGTCTGTCTGTCTGTCTGTCTGTCTGTCTGTCTGTCTGTCTGTCCTTCCTGTCCTGTCCTGTCCTGTCCTGTCCTGTCCTGTCCTGTCCTGTCCTGTCCTGTCCTGTCCTGTCCTGTCCTGTCCTGTCCTGTCCTGTCCTGTCCTGTCCTGTCCTGTCCTGTCCTGTCCTGTCCTGTCCTGTCCTGTCTGTCTGTCTGTCGACTGATTGGATAGGGAGGCAGAGGAGCTTCTGAAGGACAAGCAGCAGGGCTGTTTTCTGATCAGGCTCAGCGAGTCAAAGATTGGTTTTGTACTCTCGTACAGGTAAAGTCATGACAGACCACACATACACCATACACACACACATACCTAAAGACATCTTTAGATAGACACATAATTTTCTCCCCAGAGGAAAGGATAGATGCCGCCATTTCATCATAGAGGAAGAAGAGGGTGGCAGAGGGGCATGTTACCTCATCGCTGGGGAGGAGAGTCGCCATAGAAGCCTGCAGGAGCTGGTCAGCCACTACACCCAGAATCCCGTGGGGCCCTTCAACGAGATTCTCAACACGCCCTGTGACGAGGTGCCGAGTACATATTCCACACCCCGTGCCTCCTTCATGATCGAAAGGAAAATAATAATTGGCACGACCTAATTAGCCTCTAAAGATCTAACAAACACATTTTGTGGCAAACTATCCTTTTTGGTCAACTCAAATGCAACAGTTTGTTTCTCAATCTTTCTGTATCTCTTTTACTCTCTCTCGAAGTCCAATGAAAGTTTTGAGAGTACAGTTAAACTGGGGTTGCAGGATGAAGGTGGAGAGACAACGAAAGTGACCAAAATGGAAGCCACTGTACGGTCATCAACTGCACCCTCGGCTCCTGACACTGTCCGAGTTCAAGAGATATTGGCTAGCTCAGTCCCTACAGATGACGGGGTGCCAGAGTATGCTGTGGTCAGGAAGGTGCTCAAGAAGTCCTGTTCTCTACCAGAAAGCCAGTTTAGGGAACTGATGGAGGTGAGGAACTAACCTCACTTTAACATTTGTAAGTTAAACAAACCCACTTAAAAAGTCAACGTTATAAATGGATTTACAGAACTACCTTACCAATGTTTTTTCCAGGTGACAAATCTGATCGCCCCCCCCCAAGATGTGACAAAACCTGGTGTTAGCTGTGTAGGAGCATGTGGGAGAGGTTATGACGACACCAAAGCACTGTACGCTCAGGTCAACAAGTCACCAAGCATGCTTTCCCAGGCAGACATAACTCCCAAAGTCAATGTGGGCAACCCACCAGGCCAGAGGGCGGAGGCAGCGTCCTCCGTCCTGCTCACGAGCAGTGGCTCCAACGAGGACCCGAGTTACTGGAAGCTGGAGCCCCTGCACACCTACGAGGAAACCCCTCATCTGGCCCAACACGAAGAAGAAGAGGCAAAGGAACACAATGACTTCTACGCCATGGGGCGCTGGCGGGATGCCGAGAGGAGCGCAGGCGGGCAAGGTGAAAGACAAGACCAGCCACTTATCTTTCAGGGGTTGTATTGTTATTGGCCTAAGCAAGGCACAGCATGCCTGATTCGACCTGAAATTACCCATTACACAGTTTTAGCTGCTCCTTAATTTTATGTTATATTTATACAGCCCCATTTTTATCCATGCCTAGAATGAACAATGTACATATACAGTGTCTTCGGAAAGTATTCAAACTTTTTCCACATTTTGTCACATTACCACCTTATTCTAAAATTGATTAAATAAATACAAAATCATCAGCAATCTACACACAAAACCCCATAATGAAAGTGAAAACAGGGTTTTTGAAAATGTTCCAAATGTTTTGAAAATAAAAAACAGTATTGCTGTTGAGACTCGAAATTGAGCTCAGCTGCATCCTGTTTCCATTGATGTTTCTACAACTTGATTGGAGTCCACCTGTGGTAAATTCAATTGATTGGACATGATTTGGAAAGGCAGATACCTGTCTATATAAAGGTCCCCACAGTTGACAGTGGATTGTGCGTAGAGTGCCGAGACAGGATTGTGTCGAGGCACAGATCTGGGGGGGAAAAATGTGTGCAGCATTGACGGTCCCCAAGAACACAGTGGCCTACATTATTCTTAAATGGAAGAAGTTTGGAACCACCAAGACTCTTCCTACAGCTGGCCACCTGGCCAAACTGAGCAATTGGGGGAGAAGGGCCTTGGTCAGGGAGGTGACCAAGAACCTGATGGTCACTCTGACAGAGCTCTTGAGTTCCTCTGTGGAGATGGGAGAACCTACCAGAGGGACAACCATCTCCGCAGCACTCCACCAATCAGGCCTTTATGGTAGAGTGATCAGAATGAAGCCACTCCTCAGTAAAAGGCACATGACAGCCTGCTTGGAGTTTGTCTGAAGGCACTTAAAGACTCTCAGACCATGAGAAACAAAATTCTCTGGTCTGATGAAACCAAGATTGAACTCTTTGGCCTGAATGCCAAGTTTCACATCTGGAGGAATCCTGGCACCACCCCTACGGTCAAGCATGGTGGTGGCAGCATCATGCTGTGGGGATCGAGGCAAATGTCCATTGCCCGTGTTGCTTGGCCCAAGCAAGTCTCTTATTATTGGTGTCCTTTAATAATGGTTTCTTTGCAGCAAGTTGACCATTAAGGCCTGATTCACAGTCTCTTCTGAACAGTTGTCTGTTACTTGAACTCTCAAGCATTTATTTGGGCTGCAATTTCTGAGGCTGGTAACTCTAATGAACTTATCCTCTGCAGCAGAGAACTCTGGGTCTTTTGTTCCTGTGGTGGCCCTCATGAGAGCCAGTTTCATCATAGCGCTTTATATTTTTTGCAACTGCACTTGAAACTTTCGAAATTCTTAATTTTCTGTATTGACTGACCTTCATGCCCTTTGCTTATTTGAGCTGTTCTTACCATAATATGGACTCTGTCTTTTACCAAATAGGGCTATTTTCTATATACTCCCTACCTTGTCACAACACAACAGATTGGCTCAAATGCATTCATTGAAATTTGCTTCGTTTAACTTTTTTTGGTTGCGTGCACTATACTACAATGTAGAAAATAGTATAAATAAAGAACCCCTAGAATGACTAGGTGTTAACTTTTGACTGGTAGTGTATTTCAGTTTATATTTAATAAATTAGCAAATTCTAAAACCCTGTTTTTGTTGTAATTATGGGGTGTGGAGTGTAGATTGTCGGGGGGGAATAATAATTCTAGAATAAGGATGTAACTGAACAAAATGTGGAAAAAGTCATGGGGGCTGTTTCCTAAGGCACTGTATGACGGTATACATGTATTACAATATTCGCTCTCATTTGCAGACCCCCAGCATCACATCTATTCAGAGGTGAACCTAAGGAGAGAGGCCTCCAGTCATGTTCCCCTTCCAGCCAGGACAGCCCCCAACCAGCCTTTACGACCGCCTCGCAGGGCCGGTAACTGCCCCCCTCGATCAGATGGAAGTGTGCAGGTACAGGAACAAAGATATGGTTGTGCATATTATCTATTTTGTCAATACATTATAGCTGATTGTAAATGTTAAGCTTTTTCATTGAGAAAAAAATACATTGGTAGATTATGTTACTTTGAAAATGTTAGAAATATTTAATATAAAAACACTTAGTTAGGCCCATCTTTTCTCTCATTTTTCTAGCGATGTGGAGATGCCATCTTTCCTTCCCCATCCCGACCTGGGGTCTTTCTGCCACCTCGTTCAGAACAACCTTTGACTGATGACTCAGGCACAAGCATCTACAAACAGATCCCAGCGAGGCCAACCAGCGCAAAGCCTTCACTGCCTCCACCCAACCCCTGACCACTCTTTACTAAGACCCTGTCATACAACGCCACTTGTAAACCCCACACCCAAGACCCTCTCTGCAATTATCATTTAACAAAATAATGACAACCCCAATATATTTTAAGCCTTAATGTACTCAGATTAAGGTATGTTTTCTATTTAACTTGAGGCTTGATCATCCTGAATGTCAAGTCTCTGTGTGCCAAAAATGCATCTACAGAAGTTGTGCAAAAGATTGACAGAATGGTAAACACAAGAATCTCACTTTATAAAACCCAGCGTTTTTGTTTATTTCCCAAACATGAAGTTCCAAGTCACCTGAGAAATTACTTGAGGGTTTCAAATTAATTACAAAATAAAACAAAAATGCAGCCATTCTTGCATTGTAGCTGTAGTGAGACTTTGTGTACCATATGGAATGCATGTGCGTGTATGGAATAGAAAAACCAGCAATGAAACCTCTAGCCCATCATCGACCGCTATAGTCGACAAAGCTCAATCTCCCAATCACAAGGAAGCACATCTTCCCCGATCACTCATTACATGTTCTCGTTTACCCCCAATATGGGTAATTATGCTATATTTTAATAAAATACAGTCACTCACCTCCCAATCTACTAACACCCTTTTCACACCACTGAGCAGAACTGCGATGAACAGCATTAGTGTGGTTACACATCCAGCATGGTTGCTATAACTATGCTGGAAAGGACAAAGTGACTGAGTATCTGAGCCTGCACATTTGTGTCAACACAAGAGTGTGAAACGGTACAAGTTATTAAACCTCAACCCCATCCCTAGCTAGTTCCACAGTGGAGAGTAGAGTGTTCAGTTCTTCTTGGCCTTGGGCGAGTCGTATTTCCTCTTGCTGGAGAACCACAAGAGCAGGGGGATGCCAATGGAGGGGAGGGTCATTACACCGAAAGCAGCCCAGTCCAGCTGGAGAGAGAGGGGGGGGGGTGAGGGAAGGAGATGTGATGTCACAGCCAATTCAAGGCTTGGGTCAAATTCAGCAAGATACCATTTTGAAAATGGGGAAGTACTTCTTGTCCATTAAAAATGGGGGGGGGGGGGAATCTTTCAAAACCCTACTGAAGTGTGGTTCCATTTTAAAGAAACAGGGCATGGAGAATAAAACAAAATTAAGCATGGCTGTTTGTGGTCTAGTTTGTTTGGGGTGGCTGGTAACTGGTTGATAAACAGAGGCCTTGTCATTTATTTTCAAGTTTGCCAGCAATTGAGGATAGGACCAGGAGACAATAACACACTGGTACCGAAGACATAGTACTGGCTTTGTTCTACCTCCATACATTACACAAATACTGAGCAACTATATGTATGCCAAGAAATGGAGAGTCTAGTTCTTTCTGATGAACATACTAAAGCCATGTATTTTTGAAATGATATTTTAGTCTAGGCCTCTGTCCAACAAAAGGCTGGTTTCCTGGACTCAGATTGAGACATTAGAGTAAAAATCACTTCAAATAAAAGGTTTTCCATTACGCATGCATTTAAGACTAGGATTGAGTAATCTGGGTCCAGGAAGTCAGCCCGAAGGGCATCCAGTTACCTCCAAATATGTGGTATATCACCAAATACTCCTGTAAGAGGTCTATAACAACCATAATGCTTTGAAAGGACAAATGACTTACATAGTGGGGGGAGAAACGCCTGTCAAACTCCCTTTGAGCTAAAATCCCACCCTGTCCAGGGGCACTGGTGTAGCCAACCTGTAGGAAGACAGAAGGGGGTTTAATTTCCTCAAAAGGTCACAAACATCACTACTCTGCATCAGTCTCTAGTTGAATTGACGAATTTCCAATTATTTGAAATCCATAAGAGGATTTGTGCAAGTGCACAATGCATAAAAACAATTGCCAGGAAATACCAACACCAGCCTAATAGGCTATTAAGCTACATTCTGCACGTTAATGTAGCAGAGAAAAACTTCCAGACTGGAGAGAACAAAGCAAGTCTGCATCCGACTGGAGTTCAAATACCATTTTAAATACTTCAGCTCTGCTTGATGGAACTACCTATTGCAATGGAACCAATACAAAAGCACAAAAAGTTCAAACCCTGACCACATGCCAGTGCTTAAGCAAACGCTCAAAGTATCTGAAAGATGTCAAATATAATTTCAAACCAGGTTAGGGACCGTATTTATAAAGCATCTCAGTATAGGAGTGTTGATCTAGGATCAAGTCCATGCAATCTTATTCATTATGATGTAAAAGGGAAAACATTATCCAAGAGCATTATTCCTACTCCTAAAATGCTTTATAAATACAGGCCCTGGTCTGCATAGATGATTCTGCTCTCCCTTACCACAACTTGTCCTCCCTCCTGAGCCAGGTAGCTGACGGAGGCAGAGGTGAAGTTGAAGTATCCGGCCTTCAGGGGGCGCAGTACCACAGTATGAGAGACGTTGCTGGCACTGGGGACAGTTAAGATATAAACAACTAGAGCCGGGTTGTCACTCATTCCATGCAAGGCCTAGTGTCTACAGTTTTTTTTTCTTCAATTAAGCCCTAGACAACCAGGTGTCGAGAGTAGAGTTCCTTACTAATTCATTCATCAATTAAGTATAAGGAAGGAGCGAAAATCTGCACACTAGCCCTCCGTGGAATGAGTTTGACAACTGAACTTGAGAAACTGCAAAACAACTTCAGAGTATGCGGTGGGCTTCGTTGTAAAAGATTGGTGCTTAGGAGCCGTTGAGCTGAGACATTTTAGGATTGTGCCTTTAAAGGATACGGGGCGATCCTGTCCCATTTCACGTTCAGCATCCCAGAGACGATGCCGAAATCCTCAGGGGGGAAGGAGTCGTCAGATAGCTCAACCTCTAGGGCAGCGCTGTGGAACGAGTATTCAGAACGAGTTAAGGCAGATTGTGAAACCTCACACTCTGGGATAAGGGTACAGAATTGGGAAGCAAACAAATAAACTAATTTTCAGCACACAGAGACTGACATTGAATGGCTTGTCTTAACACTCAATGTCATTTTTCAATACCTGGTTCCAACGTTGTAGATGTTGTACTGCAGTGTGAGATCACGGCCCTCAACGGCATAACGGTTCAACAGGGACTTGGAAGCTAAAAGACGAGCCCCCTCCTCTCCTGTCCCCAAACCCAGCAGACCCAGTAGAGCAAACACGTACAGGGCCCTCATCTGCAATAGAGTAGTAAAAGTGGTCAATACAAACTCAAGTGAAATTACAGTGAAAAACTTCAGTCCCGTCAAAGAATCATTGATCCCTGACAAAAATACAAGAGTAGCATATTTTTTTTATTACCTTTATTTAACTAGGCAAGTCAGTTAAGAACAAAATCTTATTTTTCAATGACGGCCTAGGAACAGTGGGTTTACTTCCTTGTTCAGGGACAGAACGAACAGATTTTTACCTTTTCAGCTCGAGGGATTCGATCAGGTTACGAGTCCAACGCTCTAACCACTAGGCTACCTGCCGCCTCACATCTGGCTTTATGCCGAACGTTATATTTCTAAATATTGTAAAACTAATTCACTTCGTATGATAAGATAAAGCGAAGTGCCAACTAGCAATGCTAAGTGAGGATAAAATGACCAATGTTTGATCCATTAGTGTCAACTAAGATTTCAACATAGTATTGGATAATTAAATACACCCATCTAACGTTAGCTAATGACGTTATAGATTATCGGCCAATCTACCACAATTTGATCGTGGTACAATTTGATTCAGATTTTTTTGTTTTGTTAAACAGCCAAAGCATACGTGTACATGGTGTCAACTTTGAACTTGGCGCTATGAGATGTGCTAGCTAGCTACGGTGGCTAACGTTCTTGGTAGTTAGATTATCTACAACCAGATGTTAAAACGAAAGATGACCTTAGTTAGCTAACTAGCTGCAATTTTCTTGAATGGATTACAAAAACCACATGGTCAACAAAGCGTTGACCACAATCTGACAAAATTAACATTACGAGATACCGGTTAGCAGCTAGATAGCAAAAAAAAATATCTGCAGGTTTACGCTTACGTGTACTTGGCTAACTAACGTTAACTGGGTCGACGACTTGCAGTCAAGAACATAGCCAACTTGCAAATAGTATATTTACAAATAATACGTGAATCTTTGACAATGTATTAAAAATCATGAATTCCTTTGTCCGTTTGATATTATAACAGGGTAAAACACATAAAACGATACAAACCATAACAGATAAAGCAGTCTCACCTTCCTTTCGTTTCCTGTCAAATCAGCAAAGAATATCAACACGCATGCTCAATATATTTCAGCCCTCGTTTGGAGTGACGTAGACAGTGACGTCATTCCGGTTTACGTGCTGCTGTGCGGTTTGTTGCCAATGTTAAATTTTTTCCCTCGCTCAACTTTTTTCATGAAACTTTTTCACCCCGGACGCTTTATCTGGACATGGTTCTACAGGACCTCCACCAGCCGAAGCTAAGTAGTAGGGCAGGGCTTTCTATAGAGCTTCATTTTTATGGAATGGTCTGCCTGTCCATGTGAGAGACCTTTAAGTCTTTATTTAAGACTCATCTCTTCAATAGGTCCTATGATTGAGTGTAGTCTGGCCCAGGGTTGTGAACGGAAGGCACTGGAGCTACGAACCGCCCTTGCTGTCTCTGCCTGGCCCGGTTCCCCTTTCTCCGCTGGGATTCTCTGCCTCTAACCCTATTACGGGGGCTCAATCACTGGCTTACTAGTGTTCTTCCATGCCATCCCAAAGAGCAGTGTTGCCAACTCCTCAGTAAGGAAAGTTGCCATTGGCTGTCCTAAAAGGCGTTAAATGACGTAATCGCCTAATTTGCATAATTAGCCATGTGCATGTAATTGTGATGGACGCTGTAGGTGACGTCCTGGGAGAGACAAAAAAAGTGAGTAAAAAACCCTAAACTACAAATGAGGAAGCTGCAGAGAGTGGCACACACAGTGAATAAGAACCAGATATTTGAGGACATACTCCTCCTCCTTCAGCACTTTATGGACCCCATTGTTAATCCCCGTCATAACAGAGGCATTGTCAGTCCCTATCCCCAGGAGTTTTTCTTTTTTAAGTCAACACTTCTCGAGGAAAGCCACAACAGCACGGGCTATAGATTTGGCATCTCCTCCCTCCAACTCAAGCCCCAGAAATGTTAATACAATTGTCTGCTTGGTGTCACTAAAGTACCTTATCACAACCCCCAGGTACTTAGAAACACTTACATCTGTGGACTCATCGAGGAGGAGGCTGAAACACTGGTCACCCACATCAGCGACCAACTTTTTCAGAAAGTATGGTGCTAGAACACCATTAATCATGTCTGTGCACTTTGTCCTGTGCATTTTGAAGTGGGTAGCAGCAGTGGAGTCTGAGAAAGCAGCTCTACACGCTTCTCCGATGTGATCACATGCCAGTGTAACAGTATAGACTTTACGTCCGTCCCCTCGCCCTGATCTGGGCGCGAACCAGGGACGCTCTGCACACATCAACAGTCTCCCTCAAGCATCGTTACCTATCGCTCCACAAAAGCCGCGGCGCTATTAGCGCATACCACCGCTAACTAGCTAGCCATTTCACATCGGTTACACCAGCATGGAACAGTGTTCAGCGATAGCTAATGCCATGGTGGCCTCAGCCTTTTTTGCAGAGTCTATAAAAAATATAAAAAATAAATGGCAGCTTGTTTTGGGTGGAACTGTTATAAGGCTTTGCCTTTTGAGTATGTTTTAGAGTTGTCATGTGTTTTTTTACATCACTAAGTTTGGCTTAGAAATCGTCCTGACAGTACAGGCAGTATGCCCTTGTATCATTTCCAATAAACGGCTTCAACTAGCCTTTGAATTCAGGGTTTGATTCCCACTCCTTGCTGTATTTCTGAGTGTACAGTTTAGACTGAGACATGAGCTAGCCAGCTTTTAACCAGGGCAAGGTGACCAGAAACATGACCAAATACAAACAGTGTAGCTATTCCCTCCGCAAGGCAATCAAACAAGCTAAGCGTTAGTATAGAGACAAAGTAGTGTCGCAATTCAACGGCTAGGACACAAGAGGTATGTGGCAGGGTCTACAGTCAATCACGGATTACAAAAAGAAAACCAGCCCCGTCGCGGACCAGGATGTCTTGCTCCCAGACAGACTGTGAACATCTCCTATCTTGCCTGGTTAGTCCTGTCTGGGGGGTATCGTCGGACGGGGACACAGTGTGTCAGCCTCCAGTATTTATGCTGAAATAGTTTTTGTCGGGGGGCTAGGGTCAGTCTGTTATATCTCGAGTTTTTCTCCTGTCTTATCCGGTGTCCTGTGTGAATTTAAGTATGCTCCCCCTAATTCCCTCTCTCTTTCTCTCTAGGACCATGCCTCAGGACTACCTGGACTGATGACTCCTTGTAGTCCCCAGTCCACCTGGTCGTGCTGCTGCTCCAGTTTCAACTGTTCTGCCTGCACCTACCGCACCTGCTGTCTCTAACTATGAATGCTCGGCCATGAAAAGCCAACTGACATTTACTCCTGAGGTGCTGACCTGTTGCACTCTCTACAACCACTGTGATTATTATTTGACCCTGCAGGTCATCTATGAATGTTTGAACATATTGGCCATATAATCTCCAACCGGCACAGCCAGAAGAGGACTGGCCACCCCTCAGAGGCTGGTTTCTTCCTAGTTTTTCCTTGCTACCATGCTTCTACATCTGCATTGCTTGCTGTTTGGGGTTTTCGGATAGATTTTTGTATAGCACTTTGTGACATTGGCTGATGTTAAAAGGGCTTTATAAATACATTTGATTAAGACCTCATGATTACCTGGTAATGACCACCTGACTGTAGATTATTAGCTACTGTAAAAACTATTGCAGATGATAAAGTTGGATATTGAAAACATTGTTCATTACAGTTCTATTTGTTTCCATAGGCACACATTAAAGTTAAAATCAGCAACATATTATTTTGTGACAATCTTTATTAGCTTTTTTTCTAAATGGTTCCTGTTGGGGGGGGGGGGGGCTACATGCACAATACAGAAATTAATATAATTTAATGCATCACAGAGCCAAAAAGTAACTATACACAGACAGGAAAAAAGAGGTTAGCCTCCACCCCCAACCTCTCACCCTATTCCCCCAACCCCACCCATTCAAGCCCTTAACCAACAATTGTCACGTTCTGACCTTTATTTCCTGTGTTTTGTATTTAGTTAGTATGGTCAGGGCGTGAGTTGGGTGGGCAGTCTATGTTTGATTTTCTATGATTTGGGGTTGTCTATGTTTTGGCCTAGTATGGTTCTCAATCAGAGGCAGGTGTCATTAGTTGTCTCTGATTGAGAATCATACTTAGGTAGCCTGGGTGTCACTGTGTGTTGGTGGGTGATTGTTCCTGTCTTTGTGTTTTGCACCAGATGGTACTGTTTTAGGTTTTCTCACATTTGTTGTTTTTGTTAGTTCTCATGTGTAGTTTCTTTATAAATTAAAGAATATGAATAACCACCACGCTGCGCTTTGGTCCGCCTCTCCTTCAGATGAAGAAAACCATTACAACAATGCAGTTTTAAGAAAAATGAGACTTAAGAAAATATTTACTAAACCAAAGTTTATTTAAAAAAAATTCTATATAAGTAACACAATAAAATAACAATAATGAGGCTATATACAGGGGGTACCAGCACAGAGTCAATGAGCGGTTGTTGAAGGAATTCTAAATTCCTCTGTATTATTTCCTAATCAGAATTAAATACTCTGTCAATGCATTCGAAGGGTTTGTAAGACCCTAATATTTTATAAGAATGGACAGAGCCCCGGTCTTAAAAGTCAGGTAACAGCGTTTAATTCAAAAGAGTACTGGTTACATACACATTTTTCCACAGGTTATAAACTGAAAATGACGTCAGCGTTTTCTAAATGTTCTATCTCTTCATGACACTGGTAGAGAGGCCCTATAGTTCTCGAGCCTTCCATCCTCACCTAAAGCCAAGGTCAGTCAGTGTAAATCAGCATTCTAGACAGTCTGGAGATAGTCCGTCCCTGCCATTTGGAGATAGTTCATTCATTTGTACAAAGGAACAGACCGTCATTGTTACTAAACTCTTGACCACATTCACTTCAGTACTGGGATCAGATAAGAAAATTCATACATATACAGTACCATAATTGTATTCTGATTAGTACACCCTGATTGAAATGTATACATAATTAGTCATTATAGATAAAAAAATTCCCTTAACAGCGGTGGAACAGATTTGTTTGTGAACAAAGTTGATGGTTTGGACCTATGCGATGCCAGGGTCATATTTTTCCATATTCTGTTCCAGATAAAGGGTTGTTCATATTCACTTAGACCTGTGGACCATACTTTTTAATGGCTAGCTCAGAATATGAGCTTTCCAAAAGTTGTTTGTATATTACTGAGAAGTCCTTCTTTTCTGGAGCCCAGATCATTTATTTATAAATCCTATCATTGGATGGTTCGGTAGTTACGTTTCCCAAGGGACTCCATAGGGCGGCATAGCTGACCTACAGTAAGTTGTAAGTATTAGAAAAAAGGAGTTGTGTATGTGTCTTTCAAATCTTGGAATGTTCTCAAACCTTTACTGCCCATGATATCAGTGAGGATATGGCAGGCAGATTTACTGAGCTTTGGCCCAGTAATCAAAAGGTCATTGTTTTGGCTCACTGAGCAGACTAGGTGAATAATCTTCTGTTGTGCCCAAGAGCAAAGAACTTAATCCTAGTCACTCTGGATAAGAGCATCTGCTAAATTACTTAAATGTAAATACGGGTTCCACATTTGGACCATTGGAGGGATGCAAATGGCTGCCCTCCAGATCGCAAGGCATTATAGTGAAATATTGGAGTATGGGCATGCCATCTTGATTCCCAGTTACATTGTTTTAAATTTTGCGCCAGTTAGAGATTGTGTGAGCAATAATAGGACCAAAGCGTAGTTTACATTGTCCAATGGATATATCAGTGAAGACCACCTCTTCCAGGGCAGTAGGAGACACCATATGTCTCTCTATACTCAGCCAGGGAGCGGTAGAATCATGTCTAAACCAATTTAGGATGGGAAGAAGCTCTAGTAGCTGGAAATACAACTTTAAATTTGGTACCGATAATCCTACGTCTTTCTCTTTTTGTAAATTTGTGAGTTTTAACCCGGGATTGCTTACCTTGCCATATAAATTTCAAAACCGCACTATGGATTTTTTCCCCCCCGATAGCCAGAAGGGGTAGACAAGGGAAGTATTGAACTATAGAAATTCAGCTGTGGCAATATATTCATTTTAACAATACATTATATATTGATATTCTGCCAGTTAAAGTGACTGGGACGTTAGTCCATCTACTGTTAAAGTTTCTGGCAATGATTTTAGGATATTTAAGGAAGGAAATATATCTATTCCCAAATATTTCAAATGGTACCCGATTGGGATTCCATAAGTAAAGATAGAGTCCTCCATCAGGGTCTTGAGAGGCAGTAGGGACGATTTGGTTAGATTCATTGTATAACTTGAGATGGAGCTGAATTAGTCTATGATCATGAAAGTCTTTGGGAGGGATTGAGATACATTTTCTAGATAAAGTAAGATATATCGTTTTAATGAGATGATGTGATCTGTAGAATTGAGAGATATTGGTGTAATTTCTTTCGATTGTTGAAATGCCTTTGCCAGAGAACTTGCCTGCTACTTCTAGTTCTTCTGAATGGAAAAGAGCAGGTATTGCCTGTTATTACTATGGCTGAGGCACTGGCATTTAGTACTTAAATAATATGAATGTACTGATGCCAAGTCCCATAAGTTCCAACGTCGATCAAAGATATGACCATTATAGTCTATCAAAATCTTTTTCTGCTTTGAGGTATGAACTGCCCAAGGAGCTTTGGTTTCTGATGAAGCATGTAGAATATGTAATAGATGGAGGTTATCTGAGGATAGTTTAACAGGTCCAGATGTACCAATTTAGTTAAGCATGTTTCGAGAGGTGACGAAGGAATTGTAGAAAATAGTTTAATATCTGTGTTTATAAAACATAGCGGGCGATAGTTAGAGCACTGGGTGGCGTCCTTAAATGTTTTATTTAGTGCTGTATGTGATGTAGACATCACATCCCTTTTTTTGGAGAACGTATTGTTGCAGAAAATCTGCATTTAAAATAGATCAAGCAATGGCAAAAAACAAATCTACATCACATTTTTTTTTGCACATCTTCATACACTAATTGTTTCATAATTCACCCACAGACATTACATATGCATAGAAAGACACATTGTTTTATTTTATTAATGATTCAATCAAATCAAATCAAATTTTATTTGTCACATACACATGGTTAACAGATGTTAATGCGAGTGTAACGAAATGCTTGTGCTTCTAGTTCCGACAATGCAGTAATAACCAACAAGTAATCTAACTAACAATTCCAAAAATACTGTCTTATACACAGTGTAAGGGGATAAAGAATATGTACATAAGGATATATGGTACAGAGCAGCATAGGCAAGATACAGTAGATGGTATCGAATACAGTATATACATATGAGATGAGTATGTAAACAAAGTGGCATAGTTAAAGTGGCTAGTGATACATGTATTACATAAGGATACAGTCGATAATATAGAGTACAGTATATACGTATGCATATGAGATGAATAATGTAGGGTAAGTAACATTATATAAGGTAGCATTGTTTAAAGTGGCTAGTGATATATTTACATCATTTCCCCATCAATTCCCATTATTAAAGTGGCTGGAGTTGAGTCAGTGTCAGTGTGTTGGCAGCAGCCACTCAATGTTAGTGGTGGCTGTTTAACATTCTGATGGCCTTGAGATAGAAGCTGTTTTTCAGTCTCTCGGTCCCAGCTTTGATGCACCTGTACTGACCTCGCCTTCTGGATGATAGCGGGGTGAACAGGCAGTGGCTCGGGTGGTTGATGTCCTTGATGATCTTTATGGCCTTCCTGTAACATTGGGTGGTGTAGGTGTCCTGGAGGGCAGGTAGTTTGCCCCCGGTGATGCGTTGTGCAGACCTCACTACCCTCTGGAGAGCCTTACGGTTGAGGGCGGAGCAGTTGCCGTACCAGGCGGTGATACAGCCCGCCAGGATGCTCTCGATTGTGCATCTGTAGAAGTTTGAGTGCTTTTGGTGACAAGCCGAATTTCTTCAGCCTCCTGAGGTTGAAGAGGCGCTGCTGCGCCTTCTTCACGATGCTGTCTGTGTGAGTGGACCAATTCAGTTTGTCTGTGATGTGTATGCCGAGGAACTTAAAACTTGAGGATCTACCCCATCACATCACTCTTAAACGCCCAATGGCGGATGAGCACCGATTATCTATAATTTCTCTTCAAGTCAAATCAAATTGTATTTGTCACATACACATGGTTAGCAGATGTTATTGCAAATGTAGCGAAATGCTTGTGCTTCTAGTTCCGACAGTGCAGCAATATCTAACAATTAATATCTACCAATTCCACAACTAATACCTAATACACACAAATCTGTTGTGCACTTGAGTGAGGACCCAAAAGCGGTTTAACAAAAACATAGTCCTTTAATGTAAACACAGGGAAGACATAGATCCTCTTCAGATGTAGATAATGGGAAAATAGACAACCCGCAGAGAGGGCGACAAATGAAACAAAAAGTCCTTCTGATAATTACAAAAGAGCCCCCTTCTTAGCAGCAGAGGAGAATAGCTGGGTTAGCGGCGACAGGCTGCAGGTCTCTCTGGGTAGGCGCGGGTCGTAGAGGAACAGTGGTACCTGATCTCACGTAGCATCAGATGAACTGGACACAGTACAAACGATAAGACAGTTAGCTGAGTACAGGATGCACTTGCCAGGCAGATTCCGACAGGACAAGGGTGAAGCAAACGAGACGATAGTTTGTTTCTGGCATGAGAAACTCAAACGAGAATCTGACAAAGAAAGAAGCAGGAACAGAGAGAGAAATAGAGACCTAATCAGAGGGAAAAAGGGAACAGGTGGGAAAAGGGTGAACGAGGTAGTTAGAGGAGATGAGGAACAGCTGGAGGAGGAGAGAAAGAGAAGGTAACCTAATACGACCAGCAGAGGGAGACAGAGTGAAGAGAAAGAACAGGAGCAAGACATAATATGACAAGACATGACACAAATCTAAGTAAAGGAATGGAATAAGAATATATAAATATAAATATATGGATGAGCAATGTCAGAGTGGCATGGCTAAGATGCAATAAATAGCATAGAATACAGAAAACATATGAGATGAGTAATGCCAGATATGTCAAATTAAAGTGACTAGTGTTCCATTTATTAAAGTGGCCAATGATTTCAAGTCTGTATGTAGGCAGCAGCCTCTCTGTGCTAGTGATGGCTGTTTAACAGTCTGATGGCCTTGAGATAGAAGCTGTTTCTCAGTCTCTTGGTCCCAGACTTGATGCACCTGTACTGACCTCGCCTTCTGGATGGTTGCGGGGTGAACAGGCAGTGGCTCGGGTGGTTGTCCTTGAGGATCTTTTTGGCCTTCCTGTGACATCGGGTGTTGTCATGGAGGGCAGGTAGTTTGCCCCCAGTGATGTGTTGTGCAGACCGCACCAGCCTCTTGAGAGCCCTGTAGTTGCTGGCGCTGCAGTTGCCGTACCAGGCGGTGATACAGCCTGACAGGATGCTCTCAATTGTGCATTTGTAAATGTTTGTGAGGGTTTTAGGGGACAAGCCAAATTTCTTCAGCCTCCTGAGGTTGAAGAGGCTACTTAAATGAGTAGGTGTATCCAAACTTTTGACTGGTACTGTACATTCCAGCACCATTCCTGCTGAGTCACTGATTGATCACAAGGCAGGTACTCTGTCCAATCTACAGTACAGCCTCCTCCACAGAGTTCAGACCACATTCACTCATCCCCTCTGTCTCGGGCTTTGCACTTATGGTGGTAGCTCTACCCCAGCTGACAAGGCTCAGCAGAAGTACTATTTTAGATGGGTGTTTTATAATTATAATTTGTGTATGTTTTTCTATACAATTGTTCTCAGTGATTTGATCTTCAAAAACATGGCTAGTTGAATACACTGACTGTAAGTCTCTCTGGATAAGAGCGTCTGGCCTGCTAAATCACCAACATTTTAATGTAAGACGAGAACATCAAACTAAAAGAAACTCTCAGAAATATACGTTTTTCTTTTAGGTTTATTTAACAAAAGGATTGTAGTTTCTGTTTTCACTGGTATGACTACTGCAGTCTTTTAATAGATTCTCAACAATATAAAGAGCAGTGTGGAAGTAGGGTGTGGATGTCTGAGCTTTGAGAACCTCTTATTGGTCGCTCTAATGAAACTCAGATTAAGTAGCAGCAACAAGGACCTTCAGAGTTTTTGTAATGGAGTGCAAATAGCTATATTAAGAACCTGCCTGTAAAACCTCTTATAAAGTGGCCAAGCAAGAATGTTTCCAAAATGTGCCAAAATATTTCTAAAGAAGATTCAAAAGATGTAGGTGCATCATTGATTGTACTGAGATTTTCATTGACTGACCTACTGATCTGAACTCTATAACATTTTTGTCCCTTCCATGGGGAACTGGAAAATGGAAATTAAATAGACTACTTTTGCATTGTAACTATGTCTACTATTCCCTTGCTCCTGGTTTTAATGAACTTGTGTTTTTAATAATTAGCTCTGAGAATCTCACCTCATTATACAAAAAAAGTGGTATAGTATGACTATGTTAGTTATCCTTATTTATCAAGTAATCCCTCAAGTAACATTTCCACTTTGTAGCATTCCCTGATTTACAAGTGACAATTTGGTTTGTTTGTGAGATGAAAGGATGAGGGCCTATTACTGCTGCTTGAAGTGTTGCTTACCCAGTAGAGGGAGTGCTTCCTCTTCTTCTCATTTCTTTCAGGAGTGAATGAACTGTTTCACCATTGACAGATATGCTTACTGGAAGACAGATGTATGAGAGGTTAATGGGGTTTATTAGTGATTAGAGTTATCTTGGTCGGATCATGGTGGATGAAATTGCTTAATCAATGTTTGCACAACATCTTGTGCAAATGTTTGCATAATCAAAAGGTCAACATGTTAAGGTAGAATGAAGACAGAAGAAATGATGAAGCAGTAAGTTACATTTTAAATCATCACAATTTCATGTTTTAACGTGTTTAATCCCTTGCTGTTTAAACAGACCTCTGTACTTGGTGCAAATGCTTAGTAAATCTGGCTCCATGTGTTTTGATCATACACCTTGGTAGTGTAACATATACAGAACAATTTATTTTTAAAGGAAAGATCCATTGTCCTACCAAGAGGAAGTCAGGTCACATACTGATTGTAAAACGGTATAAACATTTAACTGGTTTTATTCTTGTTATCTGACCAGATCAGGGCCAACCCTAGCCTTTTTGGGGCCCTAAGCGAGATTTGGTTGGAGGGCACACCCACCTCGCTGTCAACCCATTTGAGGGGTGAACACTTGACGGTGAAAATAAGAAATATATAATTTAGAGTACATTTCCTGCAGTTCTACACATTTTGCCAAGAGTACAACATGTTATAGTTTTATAGTTTTAAATGATGTTTTTTGCAATTCTACACATTTTTCCATTAGATGGTGAGATAATGTAACCATTTTAAAACCAAGCTCATTTTGCCATGGGGTTGAGAGAATGTTTTACAGTTTTCTGCAAATTTCCTGCAAATCTACAGATTTTGCCAAAACAAATGCCATTTTCATATGATATCTGAGTGACTAACTAAATCAATGTGGGCCCCCTAGAGGACTGGGCAAGTGCCCTGCATGCCCGATCATTAATTTGGCCATGATTACTACAAGCTGGCTAGACAGCTTACCTAGCAATATTAAAAAAATGCTGACATGAGGTTGTGTATTCTACTATTCTATCTCTCAACAGTTAGTTGAGACCCCGACTGAGTTTTTAAAAAAAAATCAAGTTGGGGGCCCCTCTACCGGCCTCGGGGCCCTAAGCAGCCGTTTATGTCACTTATTGGTAGGGCTGGCCCTAGAAAAGATCATTACCAAAATATGACATTTATTCTAGATGGTTGTAAACTGGTAATCTGACGTCTCTGAAACACAAACAGCAAGATCATCATCTTCAAAACAAATGTAAAATCTTTCCACCTCTGTAGCTGTGAAACCTGGATAACCACACAACCCCTAATCAATAAAATATAAGTCTTCATCAACTACTACCTAGTTACATACTGAGGATATGGTGGCAAGATAAATTAACCAACGATGACCTGGAAGAAAACGAAAAACAAGAGGCCATAAGCAGTCTGATCAGGAGAAGGAAATGGAGATGGATTGGACAAACACTCAGGAAAAACACAATGAAACTCACAAGGAAAACCCACAAAGGAAAAAGAAAAGTAAAGCGGGGATCTCCTGGCAAGAGGAAAAAGCCCTTGTACAGAAGAGAGTAATGTGGAGAGCCATGGTGGATGCCCTATGCTCCCAAGGGGGCCAAGAGGTTTAAGTAAGTAAGTAAGGAAGTCAATCTGACGTCTCTACAACCAAAAAAGAAATTTACAACCAGAAATAACTTAATTATCATGTTCAATGGCATTTTTTACTGCTCTGTATACTGTAGCTGTCTGCACTGTACTTTACACTACTTGGGCTGTGTCACAAGAGAATTGGGAGTTGGAGGAGGTACAAGGCAACTCGTCAATCATGCAAAAAAGACCAGCTCTAACAATGACTGAGGGTAACACCAGGAGGTCTTAGCCACATGTCACATGTCAATACCCATATTTTTGAATCGTTCTCCATTAAAATGTTGCGAGTGAAATGTCACCGTCCCGTTATTGTTTTGTTGCCGTCTCTGGACGTGCCTGTCTTCATTGCACCCCCTCGGTTGATGAGCCACTATTGATCTGCGAAGGGTTAGAGTTGTCCATGTCACTCTTGTCTGTCATTGTGTTCTCAATGTGTCCAGATGGTCTGTGCTTAAAGTTACTGTGAATGAAAGGTGCCATGCCCATTGTCGTACCCCCTCACTTGAATCCACCTGTAGGATACACATGTACAAGATATAGGCTAGCTTATATAAGACATTGAATTTGAATGTATTGGTTGCAAATCTTTGCACTGTAGCTCTCTGACAATTCACCTGATGTGTTAGCTTGTATTTATATGAGATGCTTTTCATCATTGTATGAGTTATATTGTATTAAGTGTGTTTTATGAATAAACAAATGCAGTGACATTTTTCAACCTCTTTAAAACTTTGTTGAAACTTCATTTTTTCATTTTTTCACTCCTCTCTGAGCTCCCTCTACTCTCCCTCTACTCTCCCTCTACTCTCCCTCTACTCTGCTCTGTTCCTCCTCCTATTTCCTCTTCCTTCTCACCCTTCGCTCTTCTGTCCCTCAAGGCTCCTTCTCTCTTCTCTCTCTCCTACACTCCCTCTGTCCCTCACTGCTTTCTCTTTCCCCTCTTTTCCAATCTCTTGGCTCTCTCCCCTCCTCTCTCACTATTCTATCTTCTCTCATTCAACCTCCTTTACCCTGTCGTCTCTCTCTTCTCTCATTCAACCTCCTTTACCCTGTCGTCTCTCTCTTCTCTCATTCAAGTTCCTTTACCCTGTCGTCTCTCTCTTCTCTCATTCAAGCTCCTTTATCCTGTCGTCTCTCTCTTCTCTCATTCAAGTTCCTTTACCCTGTCGTCTCTCTCTTCTCTCATTCAAGCTCCTTTATCCTGTCGTCTCTCTCTTCTCTCATTCAAGCTCCTTTACCCTGTCGTCTCTCTCTTCTCTCATTCAAGCTCCTTTACCCTGTCGTCTCTCTCTTCTCTCATTCAACCTCCTTTATCCTGTCATCTCTTTGCTTCCCCTTTTACAGTTGTGTGCCTCTCTCCCCTCCTGGGCTTTTATGGTGGCCTGGGCTCCCTTCTTCTCTCTTCCTTCCCTCAATGCTCCTTCTTTCTCTTCTTGCTCACCTACACTCCCCTTTTCCTTCCCCCTTTCTCTTTCTTTTTGCCTGTGTAGAATGGAGTCAACAGCTTGTGAAAGTGATAGTGTGAAATGCGCGTGGGGCCTGCCAGCTGAATGCGAGCACGGATTAGAGCGCTGTGATCTTTAAATCAAATCAAATCACATTTTATTGGTTGCATACATGTATTTAGCATATGTTATTGTAATATCTAACATTTCACAACAATACACACAAATCTAAAATTAAATGTCACGACTTCTGCCGAAGTCGTTGCCTCTCCTTGTTCGGGCGGTGCTCGGCGGTTGACGTCACCGGTCTTCTAGCCATCATTGATCCATTTTTCATTTTCCATTGGTTTTGTCTTGTCTTCCCACACACCTGTTTTCAATCCCCTTCATTACCTGTTGTGTATTTAACCCTCTGTTTCCCCTCATGTCTTTGTCAGAGATTGTTTATTGTCAGTGTTGTGTTTATTGTATAGGTGCGCGACGGGTCCTCGTACCCATGTTTGTTTATATTCTATTCTTATTAGTGTTATGGAGCATGTTACGTGGACATTCATTTAAAAGACTCCATTTTACACTCCGTTTGACTCTCCTGCGCCTGACTTCCCTGCCACCTATACACACGACTCTGACATTAAAAGAATGAAATTAAGAAATATATAAATATTAGGACGAGCAATGTTGGAGTGGCATTGACTAGAATACAGTATATCTGTATGAAATGAGTAAAACACTATGTAAACACTATTAAAGTGACCAGTGATTCCATGTCTATGTACATAGGGCAGCAGCATCTAAGGTGCAGGGTTGAGTAACCTTCTGGTAGCCGGCTAGTGACAGTGACTAAGTTCCCGGGCAGGGTACCCAGCTAGAAATGTCTATTTAACATTCTGATGGCCTTGAGATAGAAGCTGTTTTTCAGTCACTCTGTCCCAGTTTTGATACACCTGCACTGACCTCACCTTCTGGATGATAGCGGTGTGAACAGGCCGTGGCTCGGGTGGTTGATGTCCATGGGTAACCAGGCGGCCATTATGGAGCTAATGGGATAAGGGGAACCGGGGCTCGTTTGGCGACGGCCATGGCCAAGGGCATTTAATGCAGCCTCCCCTCACTGCAAGGGAACCTATAAACAGCTCCATTACCACTAGCTCACAGCCAACTCAAACCCCTATTGAGAGGTCCTCTCTACTGTCCTTAGTACCTCTGTAGCGGAGGTCATTTGGAATAATGCTCTTGTGATGAGGTAGCCTTGTTTAAGACCAAATGTCACCCTCAAACATTGAGGATTTACTCTCTCTAATGGTTAACAGGTTGGGTTGGCAACCGGGAGACATGGTTTAATTCCCACCGGTTACACCTCCCACAGACTGCCTAACACAGCCCTCACACATTGTATAGCTTTTTCCCAAAAATATTTGTCTGGGTAAGTGCCACAGCCTTTTCCTTATTACTGATGTGGAGAAAGAGAGAGAGAGCTGTAACGTGGGCTCGATCCATGGATCCTGCGGTGCAGAGGCAACTCACATACACCATTCTACAGTACTACTCCCGACACACCATAAAAGCCCAGGCCAGGCCTCAGATGGAGGCAGTAGTACTCTCACACAGTACTCTCACATCCACCATGCTGCATTACTCTGACCTTCGCTGAATCATGTACTGTACTAGTTGAATCAGCATGAAGAATCATATATGAAAGGTCAAGGCAACTAGTGCCCTGAATCTTTTCCTTGACATTTTCACCAACAGTCTAAGGGATTTTCATGAGGAGATCCCTCTCTGCTGAGGACAATGGCCTAAATTGATTCCATAAAATGTATCATTATGTTCTGTATACTGATTTCTGATCATCGTTAGCTCTCTGACAAAGTGCCACTCAGATTTACAGGCACTTGTCACTTGTTTTGGAACAGACATGTTTTGAATAATCAAAAACTTTGTTGATTTGCATTTTCTATTTAGGCTTAAATGTGTAACCTTTACCCTCAAGTTTAACATAGTGTGCTATAACTTGAGTGGTAAAACCGCCAACCCCAGAAAACATATTCGTAAGACCAGGGTTCAGTTGGCATTTCTCCTCGCTAACAGAAATACTTCTCAGTTTCATCAGCTGTCCGGGTGGCTGGTCTCAGACGATCCTGCAGGTGAAGAAGCCGGATGTGGAGGTCCTGGGCTGGCGTGGTTACATGTGGTCTGCTGTTGTGAGGCCGGTTGGACATACTGCCAAATTCTCAAAATGTATGTTGCAGGAGGCTTATAGTAGAGAAATTGAATTAACATTCAATTCTATGGCAACAGTCAGCATACCAATTGCACGCTCCCTCAAAATGTGAGTCATCTGTGATATTATGCTTTGCGACAAAACTGCACAATTTAGAGTGGCTTTTTATTGTCCCCAGCACAAGGTGCAACTGTGTAATGATACGCTTCTTGTTATGCCACACCTGTCAGGTGGATGGATTATCTTGGCAAAGGAGAAGTGTTCACTAACAGGGATGTAAAAAAAAATTGGTGCACAAAATTTGAGAGAAATAAGCTTTCATACATATGGAACATTTCTGGGATGTTTTATTTCAGCTCATGAAACATGGGACCACCACTTTACATGTTGCGTTTATATTTTTGTTCAGTATATTAGACTGCACTGTGTTCATCTCGCCTTTCATTACATAACACACAGTCATGAGATTTCTTGCCATAGGACATATATCAGGATAAGGGTCTGTATGACTATTATGTCACAGGATCTGCTAAGAGAAGGACTTGGTTGAGGTCATATGGCTTATGGTTTATGATGGCAATGCACAACATTAAAGGGATTATGTGAAAGGGCTCAATAAATATGCATCCTGCTGATATTGTTTTTCACAAATTAAAATAAACCTATGAGCTTCACCTTATTACATATTACAATATAGTAATATTCTAAGTCGTATTATGCATTATAACCACATCATTAATGTGTATCTGCAGGCTGAAAATATTGTCAAAAGACCTGTGCCACCAATATATCCTGAGGAAAACAGAGCGCATGACACCTCACTGCTCTCCAGGTTGGCCACAGCTGTCGGTGGTGATTCTGTTATGTGACATCTAGACAGAGCAGCGGAGCGGAGCGGAGCGGAGAAGTGGCCAGGCCTCCATTCAAATGAATATCAATCATGCAAAACGCCCCTCCCCTCGAACGCCCCGCGGTCTGTGATTGGTTCAGTGGGGACCAACCTGCCAGCGCCGGCGAAAGCTGTTGTATCAATGTCCATTCACTGACCGTAGGTGTCAGCGGGGACAACAATAACGCTACATACCTAATGTCCGCTGTCCCTTCCGTGGTTCCGGAATAGACAAAATACTATTCTGAAAGTAGCTTTGGACGTGACCAGTAGCCAGCTCCTGCCAATATGCTGGCCAAGGGATTTTAAAGAACAGTAGAAATGTTTTAATTAAAGTGAATTAAATGTATTGCAACCTCTCCAAAGAGGATATCTCAGCAAATGCTTTGAAAGAAGACACATCTCAGCAATTGGAATATATATTTTTTTTATGTTGAGGGGGTCAGAAGACATTTTAGCAAGACCAAAATACTTGTTTTTTTTTTATTAAAAAATGAATCAGCCAGGGATGCTGCTCACATGTTTGGCGGCTTATATCTGTTTGAGTAAGTATGCATTTTATTATAATATGTATGCGGTTATATGGGTTTGTTGTTTTTGCACTACAACTTTGATGGAGTGGGGGACTGGGGACCTATTGATGGCCTACAATGGTTCAGCGGTTCATTCTTCTGTCTATGTGTTTAATAAATTAGGACGTAACAGTTGGCCTATAATTCATGGAAACGGCATAATGTCGAATCGAAATTATGTTTTGTTCATTGTTTAACTTGTCTCATTGAACAACATCTGGTTATGCTGTTTAAATAGCCGTGTGTAAGCATATGCATTTTCTTTATGTCGGCTCTACATTTCCTTAGACAAAGTATTTTCTCACTTGATTTAAAATAAGATGCTATTACACGTAGATATAAAACATGATCTATTCATGTATGGTTAATCCTGTTACAACAATGTTGCTCTTTTCAGGATAAAATGTAATATGTTCCTTTTCAGAGAACATTAAATACACACGTGTGTGCTCCTTATTTTGGAGCTCATCTATGTGATAATATGCAAACGTTTTCGATACAACCTTTCCCTCTCAGTTATAGGCCTACAAAATAATTTGTTCGCTTCCCCTTCCATCCATTGCTGACGTAGAGTTCATCTTCCAACTCCAACTTCAAAAGAAGAGGCTAATTTTTGCTACCTTTTTTCAAGTCAATCGATAAATATCGAGACCAAATCTGGTGATATCAAATGAGTTGAAGAGACCAAGGGTAGTTTGATTAGGCCCATATATAATTTGCCTAACACGTACACCACATTGGAATTACAGATAGGAACAACTCCCCTCAACCCTAAAATGTGATGATCAAATCAAAGTCAAGTTAATTTCGGCTCCTTTTAGAACAATACCAAAAAAATCATCTGCCTCTTAAAAATGTCCCCCCAAGTTTGTAACACACAAACACATTAATAGGCCTAACAACTCATATGAAGACTTCATATAAAGAAACTAAGATATAGCATTTCATATGATTTAGAAAGTTAAGGCCTAAATCTTAAAATAGGCCCTAGGCCCAGTGTGTTGGGGTCCTTTGTATTGTAATCAAATCTGGCAACATATAGTATCCAGTCTAAACAACAACTCAGTGAAGGAGCAGAACAGAAGGTGTGTGGGAGAGTTGGACTAGAGAAAGGGGTTTAGGGAGGGACCTATGACCTTTTAGGGAGAAAGAAGGGGCTGTTGTGACCTAGGGTGGTGGGGTAGGGTGGGGGACTTAACCTTTGGGGTCCCCTTCTGGTCAATGGAGTGTTTGGTAATGGGGGAACAAGAAAAGCCAGGGAGACAATGGCCAGGCGCCTCACCCCGCCCCAGTAGTGACCTGACCCTCACACACCCTCATCTCCATAACACTGGCCCCACTCCCTCTCTGTGAGTCTGGCCCAGAGACCTTATTAAAAAGGGTGTGTGTGTGTGTGTGTCCGTCAAGGGTAATCCTCCCACAGCTGCCTGGGACCATGTCCACATCACATATCCCCCCCACACACACACACCATCCAGAGGTACCTAGATATAGGGATAGGACCATAGGACCCCTCCAAGTCCAACAAGACACCCCATTGGTATAATCCACACAGGGACAATAACCCTGTGCTGGGCCACTGCTCCATCCCTCCATCCAGCATTAAAGGAGGGAAACATCTCTATCCTCTTTGGGCTTATGGTAATACATGGCAGATCTCCCCTGCTGAAGATACAATTATGGGGGCCAACGTGACAGGCCTATCGCAGCACAGATCTGACAGAGCTAATCCCACCCCATAACCCATGCATGCAGGGCGACTCGTGGGAAACCTGACACAGAGACACTGATAGCGTGCTGATGACATGGTGTGTGGGTTTTCTACCACTGTGTTGTGTAAAGCAGATGTAGAACCAGTGTCACTAATCTCTTAAAGGGATGTTCCGCTCAAAATACAACCTACCGTTATTTTTAAGATCAATTCGGAATGGAAGTGGATGATATTAGCAAATCGCAATCCATAAATATGTAGGATCTTAATTTGAGCCATTTTGCTACGGCAGGAAAAGAATCCTGCAGCAACAGGAAATGTAGATTATAATCAATGGACATTGTTGTAGGGGTTGATACATTTTTCATTAGGGAAAATCAAGTCTGAAATTTCTAAATGGAAATCACAAACTTCAGAAACCTTTTTAAACCTTCAAATAAACTACAAGTTTTAAATGTCCTGAATTGCAGGAAGGTTTTCCTGCAACAGGGTGATCAAATCAATATCCTACATCTCTAGGTGCTTAAATAGTGTGAGTGTTTAATAGTGTGAGTTCACCTAGGCTACTAGGTCCTCAAACCTCCTCAGACGTTCACTCTACTCTTCCTGTGTAGCAGAGCGGCTCCCATTCATTGGCCGCTACATGAGCCTACTATAGTTCACTGATAGGATGATGGGGACAGAGAAGTCCTATGGAGACCCTGTCATGATCTGCTCAAATGTGTACTGCTCTTTCTAATTACACAAGCAGTAAGCAGCCTTGGGACATGCACTTCCCATGCCGTTCAATGCTATTGTTATTCTTAAAGCTTTGCCATCCAAGCCATTATCTGACGAGAGTTATATGTTGTACCATTTGCTTTTGGTGTGAAATTAATGAGACCAAAACAGGTACTCTATAGAGAACTACGAGACAAACAGTCAGTTGAAGTTGGTGTCAAACACAGAACACTGTCTGACACACTCCAATGTTCCAGTTCAGCTTCTGTGTGTGTCTATCATCAAGGGCACCTGGGACATTAGACATCGCTCTTTGCCTTGCCGCACTGCTTCTTGACACAATGCTCGCTTAACTTGGAAGCCAGCCGCACCAATGTGTCTTAGGAAACACTGTACAGCTGGCGTCCGAAGTCAGCGTGCATGCGCCCATCCACCACAAGGAGTCACTAGACCGCAATGGGACACGGACATCCTAGCCGGCCAAATCCTCCCCTAACCCGGACGACGCTGGGCCAATTGTGCGCCGCCTCATGGGTCTCCCGGTCACGGCCGGGTCAAACCCGGATCTACAGATCGAGCCCGAACCTGGATAGCAGTGTGATGCAGTGCCTTAGACCCCTGCGCCTCTTGGGAGGCCAATGCTCAATGTTTAACCCGAGCGGCAGTGTATAGTACACACATCCGTTATTTTAATTAAAACACCCCGAGTGTGAGGTAACCTTTACAGAGGAGTTGGTGTTTTGAATTAAAAGGCTGCATCATTGTAGGTTTTCATTAAATCCCAACCCATCGTTTAGGTAAATAAAGCACAGACTTGTCAATGACATTTACCACGGTACCAACATGGTACCTTGCTTGGTGCCATTTTCTGAAGCCATATCCAGTGGTCGTGACTGTGGTATCAAATTCAAAATGGAAGACTTTGTACTCAAAATGACCATAGAGGTTCTAGAAACTTTAGCCTGTGCTAAATTCAAACAGACATTCAGACATGGAAAAGGTGAAGAGAAGCATTAATGACCCAATCAATGAGCAGACAATAGTTCGCTAACTCTGGGCCGAACTTTCAGGGATTATCTGAACTTTTCCAGTAAGAAATGCTTGTTTTTCGTTGCAAAGCATTTTGCTACAGTGTGCACAACTGAACACCACCCACATACTGCAGATATTATTATTATTTTTTTTTTTAACTTTGTTTTACTAGGCAAGTCAGTTAAGAACAAATTCTTATTTTCAATGACAGCCTAGGAACAGTGGGTTAACTGCCTGTTCAAGGGCAGAACGACAGATTTTGTACCTTGTCAGCTCTGGGATTTGAACTTGCAACCTTTCGGTTCCTAGTCCAATGCTCTAACCACTAGGCTACGATCGATTTATTGAAATCCTTCAGGCCCAGTGTGGTAGGACCTTACAAGATAGCACCCTCTGTGTAGATTATTATGTTATGTCCTAGGAGGACCCACCATGGCCCACAATGCCTTTCTCTGTTTAATGAGATTTCCTTGATACTAGGAATAAGCTGTGTCCCCTTCTGCTGGCCCACACCCAAGTGATTAAAAACGGGAGGGCAAGCAGTGAGGTCTCCAACCCCATCGCATTGGAGATTATTGTTTATTGATCCAACGAGGGGTCCAGAGTAGGCCAAAATTTGTCCAGGCCCTTTTAAGACCGGTGTGTTTGTCCATCCCCATCAGAAACAATCCAATCTCCAAATGCAGATGGTCATTTCTGCTCTTTCTCCTCTGGGGACCTTCTCTGGTGATATAAATAAGAACTGAGAGGATCAATAGTTCTAAAAAAGAGACAGTTCTGATTTCATGGCTCTTTGAGTTGAGGTGGAGATGTTTCAAATTGGGCCTGGATTATGTAGTTGATCCAAACACGCAAATAGCCTGAAATGTAAGGCTGTCAATTAAATGTGTTAATGTCTCCAGGCATGAAAACAAACCCACAGCTAAGAAAGCCAAGCTCTAAATGAGCTGATTCATTGTTTTCTTCTCCCAATGAATGGATAATATGTGTCCATTACAATCTAAATCAGTTCAGTAATTTGCATGCAGTGTTAGTTAATTGACCATTTACATCTGTGAGGGAGGAGTCCAAACATGGGTGGCACATGCTTAGCTTCCTCCTCAACATCGGAAACAGTGATGTCGTGTTTACTCCACTTTGAACTTGGCATATGCCAGATAATGACGATCCTCAAACAAAACACTTGGGCAATTTGGGTGCCCCCGCCTCGCAAGCCGGTAGCCCGCGACAATAGCACGTTTGCATAACCACTAAAAGGAGATGGGGATACGGAGCGAGGGAGAGAGTTTAACTCCCATTAGCGAGACAAAGGGGCTTGCCGCTGGGTACTGAGCCTCACACCTCCCAGCGATTCCCATTTCCACACCCCGTTTCTTCAGGATTTCTCCTCCTAGCTCCCTAGCTCTGCATTCAGGCATTGTTTACGCCGGCTCCCCCACTGCTGTAATGGATCTAATGGGGAGAGGGGAGGGGAGGAATTTTTCAAGGTGCATAGAATACATTTGTAATCCCACACAAAAGCCCGGGTTTACTTTTTGGATAGGAAGGAAAGGGATAGTTTCAATAGCTTTTCTCACTTTTTTCATCCTTTTTGGCCACAGAAATTGAAATGATAATCAGTTGTGGAGGATGAACAAAGTGGCCAAAGAAAGTAGTTACAATTCCGTCTTCGAACATATATATAGAGTATATTTTGTTCTACTTTTCCCCCCATAAGGTATTGCAAGACTTATTACCAGACATTATAAAAGCTCACAACAAGTTATATCAAGTTATAAAGCATTATGCCTGCGGGCTTTCAGTCATTATGCCTGCAGGCTTTCAGTCATTATGCCTGCAGGCTTTCAGTCATTATGCCTGCAGGCTTTCAGTCATTATGCCTGCAGGCTTTCAGTCATTATGCCTACAGGCTTTAAGTCATTATGCCTGCAGGCTTTAAGTCATTATGCCTGCAAGCTTAAAAATGTGTTTTCTACTTTTAGACATTTTCAGCACAAGTGCAGCCTTCATTTGATGCACTACTGGTTATAACACTAAGGCCAATAGTCAGTGGATTTTTTTGATCAAATATGCCACCTGATTACGAATGTGAGACCAAATGTTCTCTCCTTGCCTCAAAACTTCATTGCACTGTTACAGCCCTGTAAAGCGGGAGTTTCTCAGCCAACACCTCCATCCAAGTCCATTCAATAGAATGTTTATTGCCTTATTAAAGCCTGTAGTACTTTGTGTGGAAGGTTGGTCCAGGGCCCAGTTTTAATATACTGGTTCTTCAGTCATAGTCTAGCCGTAGCTGGCTGCCACTCAAACAGATATAGAGAGAGACAGGGAAGGCAATGCTAGAGGAAAGCATAACACAATCAATGAGGGGATTTGCGTATGTTTGCCTTATCCCGGCGCTCAGGACCCCCTTTCACTCTCTCTCCCTCTCTTTTTGGGGTGTGGGTGGCTGGCTAAGAAGATCACTGGTCCACGTTACAATAGCTTGTAAAGTTCAGGGCCAGCGGCCCAGGAGACATTGGTTACCGAATGTGACAGACCTGGTGGCCGGATCCAAGTGTCCCCTCTATCCCTCCCTCCATCCCCTCCTCCTCCCTTCCATAAACTCTTCTCCAACTCTCTCATGACCCCTGAAGGATTAGGGTCACAGCCTCCAGGGTGAGGGATCCCTGCTGCTCAGGAAAAACCCAAAAAACTATTTTCGGACCCTGCACCTCTGAAATTAAATTCATCCTCTAATTTGAGCACTCCATCACACATCCATATAAGAACAGACCACATGGTAATAATGGATAAGTAGCATAGTTGGGTCAACATTTGACTGTTTTAGAGAGAGAGAGCACATGTGGGCTAACTTCAAAGGCCTTAATCTAGCACCCAATTTCTTGTCGCTAGCTAGCAATATGTAGCAGCCGTGGCCATAGTGATTGCATTGCTGCCTTGAAGGCATCACATCACCCAGATTAGAGCATTGTGAATACGTTTATCCGGACACAAAAGAAGGGGACCCTTGATCAATCTCTTTGTCGATGCGTATAGAGATGCATATTATTATGGTGGCTATTCAGTGCAAAGTTGGGCTGTGGCCTAGCAATTTGAACTGGGTTTAGAAAGCCATATATCTAAAATATGTTGGTCCATTATACTGACACAGTGCCTTCAGAAAATATTCATTACCCATCACTTATTCCACATTTCTTTGTGTTACACCCTGAAATAAAAATGGATTGATACATTTTTTTCACCACCATCTACACACAATATCCCATAATGACATTGTGAAAACATGTTTTTTGAAATGTTTGAAAATGTATTGAAAATTAAATACAGAATTATCGTTAAGCACATTTCTACTCCAGAACTTCTTTAGGCTTGCCATAACAAAGGGGTTGAATACTTGTTGACTCAAGACATTTCAGCTTTTCATTTTTAATTAATTTGTAAACATTTCTAAAAACACAATTCCACCTTGATATTATGGGGTATTGTGTGTCGGCCAGTGACACAACATCTCAATTATGTCCATTTTAAATTAATGCGGGAGCATAACAAAATGTGGGAAAAGTGTGAATACCATAATTTTTTAAATATTTTATTTAACCTTTATTTAACAAGGCAAGTCAGTTAAGAACAAATTCTTATTTACAATGACAGCCTACCCTGGCCACACCCGGACGATGCTGTGTCAATTGTGCGCTGCCCTATGGGACTCCCAATCATGTCCGGATGTGATGTAGCCTGGATGTGATACATTATGTTGTTCTGAGCTGAACTTGGAACCTGACCTTACCACTTTGGGCCTGTAGAAGCTTAAATGGAAAATACACTCAAAAACAATATTTTGAGGGCCTCCCGAGTGGAGCAGTGGTCTAAGGCACTGCATCGCAGTGCTAGCTGTGCCACTAGAGATTCTGTATTCAAGTCCAGGCTCTGTCGCAGCCGGCCGCAACAGGGAGGCCCATGGGGCCCAGCGTCGTCCAGGTTAGGGGAGGGTTTGGCCGACAGGGATATCCTTGTCTCATTGCGCACTAGCGACTCCTGTGGCGGGCCGGGTGCAGTGCATGCTGACACAGTCGCCAGGTGTACGGTGTTTCCTCTGACACATTGGTGTGGCTGGCTTCTGGGTTGGATGGGCATTGTGTCAAGAAGCAGTGCGGCTTGGTTGGGTTGTGTTTCGGGGGACGCATTGCTCTTGACCTTCGCCTCTCCCGAGTCCGTACGGGAGTTGCAGCGATGAGACAAGACTGTAACTACTACCAATTGGATACCACGAAATTGGGGAGAAAAAAAGGGGTGAAATACAACAACAAAAAATATATATATATTTTAGTATTTGTTTCATTAGTTAACTGTCCCAAAAGGTTTTGCATGAAGCAAAGTATCACCAGCGACATCATCATGATGATGCAAAATGAAAACCTTGACAGCTAGTGTTACATTTTTTTGTTTGACTCTATCAACAGTGGACTAATGAAAAGTGTTTTTTCTTTAAGGCTTGACAAGGTACCCTTAGAAAACAGGTATCCTTCTGTGCAAAGTAGCGAGAGCTACACTCCCGTTCAACAGTTTGGGGTCCCTTAGAAATGTCCTTGTTTTTGAAAGAAAAGCCTTTTTTTTGTCCATTACATAACATCAAATTGATCAGAAATACAATGTAGACAGTTTTAATGGTGTAAATGACTATTCAGTTCAGATAAACAGATGCAAAAGTTATCCATTATTTTGATGGTGTGTCTTATCATGCAAGTTCAAGAGCAGGGGGCATTGAGGCTTTTCGGGTGTGTCACTCTCTGACTCCCTTTCCCTCCCCCACTTCAACAGCTGGGAGAAAGGGAACGGCCATCTTGAGGGGTCAGGGCGGGACAGCGGTTTTTGGGAAGACTTGCCATGTTGGTGGGGTCAACTTCAAGAGGCGAATGGGGTGATCCAGTGGCATGGGAAAGTCACCCCAGAGCCTTGGTGAAAGGGAGGCAGGGATGCAGGGGGGGGCATAAGAGGGGCAGATGGCCCCCATAGGGGGTGGGGGTGTAGGTTTATGGTGATGGGACTTTCTAGGGGGTTGTCAGAAGGTAGGGTAAAAACAAGTGTAAGTGTCGTCACTGCGCCATTGTTGCCGGTCTGCGCTTGGTTCAATAGAAGTTCTCCTAACTTGACCCCACTAACCCTCTCTAGTCTTCTGCCTCCATCTCAGCCATTGTTCCTGCCCTCTTTGGCTCAATGACTCCCCGGCATTCAGCCCTATTATTGTGGCCGGTTTCAGTAAAAGTGTTTTGGACGCGGAACTAACACAGCCATCAATCAGTTGGCCAGTGTAGAGTGTCAAGGGCAGTTTTTGGGGTTGGAAGAGTTCGTCCCCTGGCGAACGTGGCTGTCCATCTCTATTCCGGTCCCCTTCTGCGTTGTTGCGTCTCAGACTTTGCTTGTAAACACAGATACATAGGGAATGGGATAGGAATCTTGGTGTATGAATGGATTAGAGACAGGCAAGGCTCCCGCCATGGCATGCTCAATGCCCAAGTAGAAAGTTCTGTGAGGTATAGTTTACAAATTCAGTTTGAAGTTTTTCCTTTAATGGATTGTCCCATAGGGTCAGAGTATCAATCTCCCTTACTGGTCCTCTTAACTGATCTTAAAGTGATTGGATGAACAGGTAAGCTACTATATATAGCCAACATTAAGATCCTTAGTGAATTCACTCATAGTGGGTGATTAGACACATGCAATAGCATCACCCCCACTGTACTGGTCTACAAAATGAACCAACACTGATATTCTCAACCTTAACAGCCAATGATCTTCTTCACGCCCCTTTCTAGATGTATGTGGTGCCAAGGAGCTGGCAATCCTATTGGAGCCCAGTGACGTCATCGCTGTGCGGGATCGGCCGCTGATGCTGGACTGCCGGGTAGAGGGCGAGGGTTCCATCTCGATCACGTGGCGCAAGAACGGGGTGCCCGTAGTTGTGGGGGAGCGTGTACAGGTGCTGCCCAATGGGACCCTCTTCATCCAGAGCTTCCAGAAACGACTAGACAGAGTCGGAAGTGAGACGGATGTTGGAGAGTACGACTGCGCCGCTCAGAACCGCTTTGGCATGCTGGTCAGCCGCAAGGCCCGGGTTCAGCTGGCATGTGAGTTCACCTGCCTTACATACTGTTTTATGGTTCACTAGTGTTATTTATGTAATGGTGACCTACGTAACAGTCACTTATGTAGAGGGCATATCTAACACTCAATACACATACAGTACAATAAACAGAAAACACTTCACCTATATATCTATACACAACACAAGACACGATAGTATTGAGTATTAAAGGAAATGGTTAATTTACCCTTTCTGGCATGGTTGCTCTCCACCAGCCAATCCCTACTTTCACTTAGAAATACAGTAGCTAAATAACTCATTTTAAAGACTGTATCAATGCAAAGATTACCCATCTTAAGTCAGACCCTTTGCTATGAAACTCGAAATTGAGCTCAGGTGCATCCTGTTTCCATTGATCATCCTTTAGATGTTTCTGCGAATTGATTGGAGTCCACCTCCAATCCAAGTAAATTAAATTGATTGGACATGATTTAGAAAGGCACACACCTGTATACCTGTATATAAAAAGGTCCCACAGTTGACAGAGCATGTCAGAGCAAAAACCAAGCCATGAGGTCGAAGGAATTGTCCGTAGAGCTCCGAGACAGGATTGTGGGGAAGGGTACCAAAAACTGTCTGAAGCATTGAAGGGCCCCAAGAGCACAGTGGCCTCCATCATTCTTAAATGGAAGAATGGTGGCGACTCTTCCAAGACTTGGCCGCCCGGCCAAACTGAGCAACCGGGGGAGAATGGACTTTGTCAGGGAGGTGACCAAGAACCTGATGGTCACTATGACAGAGCTCCAGAATTTCTCTGGGGAGTTGGGACAACTTCCAGAAGGACAACCATCTCTGCAGGACTCTACCAATCAGGCCTTTATGCTAGAGTGGCCAGAAGGAATCCACTCCTCAGTAAAAAGCACATGACAGCCTGCTTTGAGTTTGCCAAAAGGCACCTAAAGGATTCTCAGACCATGAGAAACAAGATTCTCTGGTCTGATGAAACCAAGATTGAAGTCTTTGGCCTGAATGCCAAGCATCATGTCTGTAAGTAAACTGGCACCATCCCTACGGTGAAACATGGTGGTGGGAGCATCATGCTGTGGTGATATTTTCAGCGGCAGGGACTGGGAGACTAGTCGAGGGAAAGATGAATGGAACAAAGTACAGAGAGATCCTTGATGAAAACCTGCTCCAGAGCGCTCAGGACCTCACTGTAGCCAGCGACCTCCACCTAATAATTATAATTTAAAAAAATATCATTACAATCACAATAAACTTAAACGGGAGGCAACAGTCATATAATATAATGGGTAATTGTTTATATGTTTCTAGCTATCCCAGAAAGACATCACCGAAAACCAAATATTTTCACCATCTGCTGTGGTTTGGTAACTTTCTGTTCTTCAACGGACTCTGGCTGGATTGAAGGCGAGGCAAAGTTTGGAAAATGTCAAAGTATGCGGCGTCTCGCTCGCAACGGAGCCTTCAAACGCAAGGGGGCGTTTCATTTTCCCTCCGTTGTGGACGTCCCCATTGAAATGCATGACGTTCGTAACGGAGTGCTTATGGGTAATGTGAACAAGGCTTTACAATGAGTAATATGTTCAATGTGTAGCCTGGCTACACAAACACACAATTAGTCAATAATATTCCCCTCTGAATGTGATTTAGGAGAGAACCAGCAGTGAATGTTACCAGGTCCTCCCATTCACTCCAGTGTAATGCTACAGTCATTTTACCAGACATTATTTATATGTCCCTGCTTTAATCAGAAGTCATAAAAATAGTGGAGGCCAAACAATGGCTTTTGTCTTATCTATAGGAGATCACTACATGTAGTCCCCTTTCTGTCATAACAGGAGAGTCTGTTCTGTTCTCCATACTGCGAACACCATTGTCACAACTGTACCTGGCAACCCAAAACCCCATCGGAATCTATAGACTGTTATACATGATGCTCCACGCTGAGAACACCTCAATTGCATATCTGGCAACCCGAGACCACCTCAGACTTTTTCATCTCTTGTGTTTCTTTGTGACATTGTGGGTGATGAATGGTACACCCCACTAAGTGTACTGCCACACACAAAACACACACACACACAAAGCATTGTGTTCAGACAAGATTTAAGATAAACACGTGCATTCTGTGCAGACACAAACTGTCCTACGCATACTGTTCAACACCCAAATCCCAAAGCCCCCATCTCTCTCGCTCTCTCCCTCTCCCTCTCCCTTCGCTGTCTCTCTTTCTCACACGCACACACACACACACACACACACACACACACACACACACACACACACACACACACACACACACACACACACACACACACACACACACACACACACACACACACACACACACACACACACACACACACACACGTGACCGAATGAACGACTTTCATATGTTGTGCATGTGCATATGAATTATATGTACATCTTATAGATATATATTTTTGTATAATATTGTCTCCTCTTGCAAAAGAGAGATTTTCTCTCAATTAGAATATCCCGTGTCAATAAATGTTAAATGGAGATATAACTTTTGTTGTTCTTTCTTCCTCAGCCCTCCCTAAGTTCCACACACACCCAGAGTCCATGTCAGTGGACGATGGCGGTGTGGCTCGCTTCAAGTGCCAGGTCGATAGTGTGCCAGAGGCCAACATCACTTGGGAAAGGGACAGAACCCCACTCACTACTACCGACAACAGGTGACATCATCATAATACACTGAATGTATAAAACATTTACGAGCACAATTTCCATGACATAGACTGACCAGGTGAATCCACGGTAAAGCTATGATCCCTTATTAATGTCACCTGTCAATCAGTGTAGATGAAGGGGAGGAGTCAGGCTAAAGAAGGATTTTTAAGCCTTAAGACAATTGAGACATGAATTGTGTATGTGTGCCATTTAGCAGGTGAATTGGCAAGACAAAATATTTAAGTGCCTTTGAGTGGGGTATGGCAGTAGCTGCCAGCTGCCAGGTGCACTGGGTTGAGTGTGTCAAGAACTGCAACACTGCTGGGGTTTCCACGCTCAACAGTTTCCCTTGTGTATCAAGAATGGTCCACCACCCAAAGAACATCCAGCCAACTTGACACAACTGTGGGAAGCATTGGAGTCAACATGTGCCAGCATCCCTGTGGAACGATTTCAACACATTGTAGTCTAAACCTGACAAATTGAGGCTGTTCTGAGGGCAAAAGGGGCTGCAACTCAAAATTAGGAAGGGGTTTCTTATGTTTTGGACACTCAGTGTATATAGGCCTATACACTCCTATGCACGCACACACACACAGACACACACGGTTCATAATGTTATTATTTTGGGATGATTGCTAATGAACTTGGCGCTTGGTGTCACCCTGCAAGATAAATTGCTACATTAGCGATGTAGCTACCATGCTGCAGACAGAGATTTTGAAAAAGTAGCTAACTTCTAAATTCTCAGCCGAACTATATGTCTACCTGTGCACTCACACCTCTCTAAACCCCTCCCCTTCCCTTGGCCAGGTACACTCTCCTGCCAATGGGTATCCTCCAGGTGACTGGTGTGAGGCGGATTGATGCCGGGGTGTATCGTTGTATGGCCTCCAACATCGCCAACACACGCTTCAGCCATGAGGCTGTGCTCAATGTAACCGGTGAGTGGTACTGACCCCACTCACATGAAGCCTTGTCCTGGACTAAAAAGCATGCTCAATGGCAACTCTCCATTGATAGCGCATCTTATTTCAGGACTAGTCTTAATCTGTTCCGGGGAAACCAGCCCTTACAGTATAGATCATATAATTAAAGGGACCTGTCAATAGTGCTCTTTCAATGGGTTTGTTCGTGTAGCTTTTCAATCTATATTTTAGTTGTTTTGGACACTATAAAGATTATTAAACTGGCCACGTTTATGCTAATCACAAATGTTGACAAAATCCCTATAGGCTAAAGCCAAAGTCCGAACATGGTCTGGTTCAGCCGACGAACCTGTTTAACAGTAGTGTCTTATCTTCTCTCTCTTTGTTCGTGTCCTTTTCCCCTATCTACAGGTGAGGCTTCCAGAATCTACAAGGAGCCAGTTATCCTCTCTGGGCCCCAAAACCTGACCATCACCGTCCACCAGACAGCCATTTTGGAGTGCATTGCCACAGGGAACCCCCGGCCCATTGTGTCCTGGAGCAGGCTGGGTAACAACTGTTCTCATGCAATCAGAATGGCATACATTAGCCTTAATTTATACCACACTGAGTTAATGATAGTACAGTCGTGGCCAAAAGTTTTGAGAATGACACAAATATTAATTTCCACAAAGTTTGCTGCCTCAGTGTCTTTAGATATTTTTGTTAGATTTTACTATGGAATACTGAAGTATAATTACAAGCATTTCATAAGTGCCAAAGGCTTTTATTGACAATGACATGAAGTTGATGCAAAGAGTCAATATTTGCAGTGTTGACCCTTCTTTTTCAAGACCTCTCCAATCCGCCCTGGCATGCTGTCAATTAACTTCTGGGCCACATGATGGCAGCCCATTCTTGCATAATCAATGCTTGGAGTTTGCCAGAATTTGTGGGGTTTTGTTTGTCCACCCGCCTCTTGAGGATTGACCACAAGTTCTCACTGGGATTAAGGTCTGAGGAGTTTCCTGACCATGGACCCAAAATATCGATGTGATGTTTCCTTGAGCCATTTAGTTATCACTTTTGCCTTATGGCAAGGTGCTCCAACATGCTGGAAAAGGCATTGTTCATCACCAAACAGTTCCTGGATGGTTGGGAGAAGTTGCTCTCGGAGGATGTGTTGGTACCATTCTTTATTCATTGCTGTGTTCTTAGGCAAAATTGTGAGTGAGCCCACTCCCTTGGCTGAGAAGCAAACCCACACATCAACAGCCTTACTGTTGGCATGACACAGGACTGGTGGTAGCGCTCACCTTGTCTTCTCCAGACAAGCTTTTTTCCAGATGTCCTAAAAAATCGGAAATGGGATTTATCAGAGAAATTGACTTTACCCCAGTCCTCAGCAGTCCAATCCCTGTACCTTTTGCAGAATATTAGTCTGTCCCTGATGTTTTTCCTGGAGAGAAAAATGTAGTGGAAACATTCTTCTTTGCTGCCCTTCTTGACACCAGGCCATCTTCCAAAAGTCTTTGCCTCACTGTGCATGCAGATGCACTCACACCTGCCTGCTGCCATTCCTGAGAAAGCTCTGTACTGGTGGTGCCTCGATCCTGCAGCTGAATCAACTTTAGGAGACGGTCCTGGTGCTTGCTGGACTTTCCTGGGTGCCCTGAAGCCTTCTTCACAACAATTGAACCGCTCTCCTCTCCAATAAATGGTTGATTTAGGTGCAATCTTACTGGCAGCAATATCCTTGCCTGTGAAGCCCTTTTTGTTCAAAGCAATGATGACGGCACGTGTTTCCTTGCAGGTATCATGGTTGACAGAGGAAGAACAATGATGCCAAGCACCACCCTCCTTTTGAAGCTTCCAGTCTGTTATTCGAACTCAATTAGCATGACAGAGTTATCTCCAGCCTTGTCCTCCTCAACACTCACACCTGTGTTAACGAGAGAATCACTGACATGATGTCAGCTGGTCCTTTTGTGGCAGGGTTGAAATGCAGTGGAAATGTTTTTGGGGGATTCAGTTCATTTGCATGGCAAAGAGGGATTTTGCAATTAATTGCAATTCATCTGATCACTCTTCATAACATTTTGGAGTATATGCAAATTGCCATCATACAAACTGAGGCAGCAGACTTTGTGAAAATTAATATTTGTGTCATTCTCAAAACTTTTGGCCACGACTGTAGCTAAACAATGAGTTGATCTCTGTCTTAGCTATTCTGCGTATTATGCACTATATTGCTCTATAGGTGAGTGAGCTGAGAACGTCACGAAAACAATGTGCCCCCTTCAATGGGGCAGAAGGCTGTTGTTGTTGTGATTGTGGATGGCCAGATAGCTAGCAACAATGAGAATAAACTGCCGTGTAGGGAATCGTAAGTGGCTCGTTTTAGTTAGTTGTATCTTCTTCTTGATACCATACCTTGTTTTGAGGTGTTTTGACTGATGTCACGTCTATGCTAACATGGCAAAAATGTGCTAGCTAGCTAACCAACAACTGTAATGCTATATTTGAGACAAGTGCTCATTGTACAACTTTATGTTTTTAATAAACATTGGAGATTAAATCTAGTTTACATGTTGTCAACAATCTAAGCCAAAACTGTTTTGCCCCATAGTTGTGCACGCGTTGATTTTGTTGCTAAACAACCAACCCTCCTATAAACTTAAGGTTTCAAACTTGATTTTCATTAAACCCTGTGTTTTTTTGTATTATGTTGGCCTATGTCTTATTCCTTTGTGTGTGTGTGCTCTCTCCAGATGGGCGCTCCATCGGGGTGGAGGGCATCCAGGTGTTGGGCACTGGAAACCTGATGATCTCGGACGTGTCGCTGCAGCACTCGGGGGTGTACGTGTGCGCCGCCAACCGCCCCGGGACCAGGATGAGGCGTACTGCACTGGGAAGACTGGTGGTGCAAGGTGAGCTCCCTCCTAAACCTTTTCACACTACTATGCCGAAGTAACCCGAGCCAGGTTGTACTGAGCTGGCCTAGTTGGCCACATCCACCAATGTTGCTAGCACTGTGCTGAACATGACAATGTGAAAATAAAATATCAGAGCCAGGAGAGTACAGTTAAGGTCAACACAATAGTATGCAAACGGTAATACTGTACCTGCCTCACCTCACTAAGAGGCAGAGCCTGAGTCAAAGTAAAGTTTAAATGATTAATTAAGAATTTATACAGTAAGTGATATCCTCCAAAAATAGCTTTACAAGTCACAGAGTGAGCCTTAGCCAATGGTTCTATCGTTTCAACCCAGTGCTGCTGATCACATTCATAAAGCTTTATCCTGGGTCAGTAAATGACCATCAACTGACCATGACACTGACATATACACGTGATCACAGGAGCAGGATAGGGGATGGGGGGGTCCATGTCCAGAAAGTGTGGTGATGGGGGTGGGGGTGTATGGGTGTAGGGTTTGAGCTTTGGGCTATTGGGACTTGCTGATGCCATCACATGAACCTGTATTGGCCATGACTTCTGCCAGGGAAGGGAAGGAAAATGGGTGAGTTTGGGAGAGAGGAGTCGATACCCAAGCTCCACCCTTTCACCTCACCTTTGGCCCCCTTAGAGCTTTGAAGGGAGGGGTGAGGTGCAGGTGGGGATGGGGGTTGGTCATTTTTGGTGATACTATTGGCGCGAGAGAGACCCTGACTTCCCACTTGTAATTAAACATTGACACTGGTCTCCAGTGTGTGTGTGTGTGTGTGTGTGTGTGTGTGTGTGTGTGTGTCCACTGCTACCAATACCTCATCCATCAGGCCCATCCATCACCCAGGAACTGTCCATATGTTCACCCTCCTCATATTTCACCCTCCCCCAGTTTAATTGGCTATCCTAAGGGTTGACCAATATACTAAGGACCATCTCTGGGTAATGTGAGTGACCAACAACATAATAAGAAAAAAATTGCCCTACCATAAACAACTATGGATAGGATTACAGTGCATTTGGAAAGTATTCCCACCCCTTGACTTTTTCCACATTTTGTGACATTACAGCCTTATTAGGAAATGGATTCAAATGGATCCTCATTAATCTGCACATAATACCCCATAATGACAAAGTGAAAACAGTTATTTTTTGTAATTTTTGCTAATGTATTGAAATTGCTTATTTTATAAGTATTCAGACCCTTTACTATGAGACTCGAAATTGAGCTCAGGTGCATCCTGGTTCCATGGATCATCCTTGAGATGTTTCTACAACTTAATTCGAGTCCACCTGTGGTAGATTCAATTGATTGGACATGATTTGGAAAGGCACACACCTGTCTATGTAAGGTCCCACAGTTGACAGTGCATGTCAGAGCAAAAACCAAGCCATGAAGCAATTGTCCATAGAGCTCAGAGACTGACAAAGGTGCTTCCACAAAGTACTGAGTAAAGGGACTGAATACTTACGTAAATGTGATATTTCATTTTTTCATTTTTAATACATTTGCTAAAACGTCAAAAAACAATTTTTCTTTGTCATTATGGGGTATTGTGTGTAGATTTATCAGAGGAAAAAAAACAATTGAATCCATTTTAGAATAAGGCTGTAACGTAACAAAATCTGGAAAAAGTCAAGGGATCTGAATACTTTCCGAATGCACTGTATATCAGAATGTAATCATGCATTTTCTCCCCTGCCTCTCTAGAAGCAATAATTGCCACTGAATATGTAACTGATACTGTATATGCAATATATTGATGTTGATGTAATATATCTAATAATGCATTTGCACTTTCAAAGTCAATCAGTAAATTACAATGTATATAGCTTTTCCTTAATGATCTAGCCAAATATAGTTGTTTTGAAGGACTTATTACAATACCTAGTGACAATACCTGTGATAGGCTAGCGTCCTGCCCAGGGGGTGTACTTGTACATAAAGCTGCCTCAAGCTACAGAAACAGGAGATAGGCTCCTGCCCTTATGGGCGTTCTGGTTTCGACAAGGCTTGCTTGCTTAGTTACAATAGCTAGTAGTAAGCAAACTGTTACAATCCCTAGCTACCAACACCTTACATAATACCTAACAAAATGTAACCTATAGCTAGCAAAATGTTACCTGATACCAAGGTAGTAACATATTACCTAGAAAGTAAAAAACTAAAAGAAGGTAGGCCTACATCTTAGTCATGTAACCTAGATATCCATATATCCCTTCACCCCCGTATTCCATTTAAATCACTCTACTTTGCACCCAGCTGCTAAGGCTCTCCCATATCCATGTTGTGTCAGCCTCTTTGACCTGGTCAATCAATAGTTCTCCCTATCAGTCTTTCACAAGTGGATTGGCCCTGGACGAGGTGGTCTTTAATGTATTAATTAATTAATTTCTCTCTATTTGTTAAAGAAAAAAGAACAAAGAGCTTTTTAGGATGGTGGTCACATGAAATGGGTGAAATTATTGGTTCATGGACATTGTCAATGTCAAATGGAGGCCCAAAGTGACCTAAAATCTTAGTCCCTTTCAAAGTGTGATACTCAAGGTATATTCAGCTAGAATGTCCTCTCAATATTTTCTATGATACTTGATACTGTGGCTACAATCCACCACCATAGTATGGACTTAAAATGGCCATGCTGCACCCAATAATAATAATACAAACGTATTGGTTAGGCACAAATTATATAGAATAGCAATGACCATGGGACTAATTCATTATTTAATTAATTCACTATTTTTAGCTCATTCATCTATATTTTGTTCCCTATTTCTACCAATAAGGCAAGTCTGATAATATAGAATAATATGGAATACCCTGAGATATCATGCTGTTATTATGATGTCAGACTCCACACAAGTTGAAAGTCCTACTTTAAAGTTGGAAACCCTTAGCCATATGCACTGCTTAAAGGTTATTGGAGGGCATAGAGGTCTGCTCTTTCACACACACTGTCCTCATGACAGACAGTCCAATTCCCTCTCCCTTCTGCTCTTGAACCAGTCATGGTCATGGTCATGGACAGAACAGGAGGACAGCCAGGATAGGACAGGACAGATGCAAGGCCAGAGATTGAACAATGGGAGAGAGGAGAGAAAGAATGAGGGAGAAAAAAGAAGGAGCAGAAGCTGAAGATGGTCATTGTGTGTGGGAGGGGTGGGGAGGGATCACCTCTCATCCCTTACCCCTGTCCCTGTCCTGGAGGGCCTGCTATAGGAAAATCGTCAAAGTCAGGGAGGAGAGAGGACAGGACACCGTACCGGACTGGACAGATATGGAAGGAGAGAGAGAAGGGGGTGGGGTTTTAGTTGGAGGAGGGTAAGACAGATGCATCCCCAAAGAGGGAGGAAGGTGACCACTCCCCCAGTCCCCACCCCCTGTGGTTCGTTACTGCGGTGTTTGGGTGGGGGTGGGGGTGGGGGGCAGTTGTTCTTGTCACAGCTGGTGGTCAGGAGGTGGGGGACAGAGTTCAGGGGGACACACCGTCTGAGGGGGGACACAAAGGGTGCCAGGCCATTATGTGATGACTGCTTTCTCTGAATGGAGCGCCAGTTATAACCATCCCCTCATCCATAGACTTTTTTGGGGTAGAACATTTTCATATGAAAAATGTGGAGAAGGTTGGAATCGTTGAAATGCTTTAAAATGCATATCCCACAGCTGTCAGCTTACTGAGGGGGACTTGCTCATGTTAGATATGAGTGTCAGAACCAAACGCCATATATTTCAGAAAGTAGAACATACATAGTTGGAAATAGGGCATTATTTCATGAGTGTGTCACTTAAGTGACAGAACACACCACATGGATTAGAAAAAAATAAACATCAGAATGTATAAAGTTAGAAACATCACTGTCATACTTATAAAACACATGTTAGAAACATACCAAATTGTGTCCATTATGTAAATATGTAAAACATATTCCAAAACTCGATTTACAAAATAAATTGTGTTAGAACTAAATCAGTTACTTTTTGATAAATATACTTCACACAATGTATATGAAGTAACTGAGGCGAGGGGCATATTCAACTCATACTGTATAAGGATCTCTATACAACTCTGATTCACACTATCTAGGTAACTATAACTAGTAACAACATAACCTACGTGATATATATTTCAAAAATATACTCCTACCACAAAAGACAAAAAGCTAAACAATGGAAGGAAGGTGATGAGGAATGCCCCTGGTGATGAAACTCAAGGTCAGGTCTAAGACTCTGCTAAAAGTCTAATTGATCAATACGTGCTATGGATTGGCCTGATGTATGGACACTGAAGCTGACAGTTAGATCTCAGCTGGAGAGACACAGTTGATCAGCTGAAGGGATGGACAGCAATTCTCTCCTTGGCTCCACCTCTATTGGGTTTTAATGTATTAATGTATTAAAAAGAGTGAGAAAATTATTTTTTCTACGTTCCCCTTAAACCAATTTTTCTTTTGCTGAAGTGTGAAGTGTACCTGGAGTCATGGCGAAAGAAGGCTATTTGGGTGTAGACTGATGACACAGTTACACACACACATGTGCGCACATTCACCGCCACACATACACACGTGACACACACACACAAAAAACACCCCCTTTGTGCTTCAGACATCCATTCCAGTCGCCCCTCCCAACAATCGGCCCAATATTTATCCCTCACTAGTCTCCCCCCCCCCCCCCCCCCCCCCCCCCGCTGTCATCATCTCTCCTAACACAAACTCAACCCTTTCACAGTGGTGTTGAAGCCAGTGCCTGCTATCATCTCCAATAATTAAATGATACATCATCAGGCTAGTGACATGATATAGTAGTGACATGACATAGTAGTGACATGATATAGTCACTCTCAATTTCAAGTTATTGTTCATCATCCATTAGAGCTCTGTTAGAATTCGGTGTGAAATATAATGGAAAAAACATAGTATAGACATATTTGAAGGCCATTAACCTAAATGCTTACAGTGCTCAATGCTACAGCTGGCAATGCCTTAGATTTAATGACAAACTCAAACAGGCAGCAACAAGACTGGCTGAAGTGAACTTCAGATTAACTTCCAAGAGTTCTCTTGCAATTCAATTTCTTTTAATGTCTCTCTATGTCCTCACATCTCCCTCAACATTCCTCTTACCGATTAAACAAACAAGCAAAAGACAAAAGACACTTTGACGGCCATTGCTCAACAACAACTCCCTCCAAGCCTTTTATAGATCCTGAGGATCTGTATTGGTGTCCGTATGTTTAAAGAAATTGGGGCCCATCAGAGGGAAAGCAGTTTGGGGAATATAAAATCTATGCCTCCATTGATTAATGGTCTTCTATTTTAATGGGTGTCTCTATGACCCTTGACCCCCCCCCCCCCCACACACACACACACACCCTCCAGTACTCACAACCTCATCTCTCAATTCCTCGCTTCCTCCATCTCTCTCCCTTTCTTTCTTTCTTCATCTCTCTCGCTCCCTTTCTCTATATTTCTCCCTTCTCTCTCGCACTCTCTCTCTGTCTTCTCTCATACTCTCCCTCCCTCCCTCTCTACCTCCCACTGGACCCTGTTTCTCTCTCTTCCCAGGCCCAGTCTCTCTGGGTCTCAGCCAGGGAGGGGTGAGGACAGGGGCTCAGGGGGTGTCAGTGTCAATAGATCAATTAGATGCTTAGGGGAAAAGGGGCTGGGGGTCTCTACATATATGCATGTCCCATTGTGTGCTATTGAGCCTGGTGTCAGGCGGGACGACGAACCCTGCATCTGTCCCGGGGACACCAGAGGGCCAGGCAGGGTCAACATGGGGATAGAGAAGTGGGGACTGGGGTTAGGGTTAGATTAGGCTAGGCTGTCCTCTGGAAGTCTAGGCTCTCCATATGTTAAGTTCAAGCTCCGGGAAGAGGAGGGGAAATCATTGGGAATATTTTTATTGATCTGTTGTGGTAGATGTAGGGATGTTTGTATGTATTGATACACATTGAAGTATATGTAATGTGGGTAGTATGCTATAGGCTACTATAACTAAGGACAAAGTGTTTCCTGGTCAGGTCACATGGTCAGGACAAACTCAGGAACCTACTGTGTATTTAGATAGTTAGATTTGAGAGCTGTGTTTCTACCAAGTTAGAGGAAACTGTATAAAACTATAGGGTCTAGAGATATGATCAAATCACATTCACTTCTCAAGGTCCTTACTATAAGGACTGCAATGATCATAACCACCTTTATATGATAGTACAGCTGCCCCAAAACAGGATCAGTACTGCCCTCTATAGTTCATTGTGAGACTGACAGCACATAGAACTCAATGCTCTCCCCCAAAAGGCCTTGTCATTCTAATCGATGCCGTTTTCCCTCTCTCTACTTTCACCCTCAATCTTTCCTCTATTGTCATCCTCCTCTGTTATTCTGCCTTCTTCCTATCTTTTCTCCAAACAACCTTTTCATCGCTCCACATCACTAACCTGCTTCCTCTCCGTTCGTCTCCTCTCCTCTCTACTCCTCTCCTATTGGCCTCCTCCCATTTTCCACATATCATCCACCTCCCCACTTGACTTTTTGAAAGTGCTAGTCCTATATTTTACTTTCATGCAAAGTTACATAGTATCACAAGCAAATGCAATTGATACAAAGATGAATCAATACACTTACATACACAATACACTTACAACAAATAAACTCAGCAAAAAAAAAGAAACGGCCCTGTCTTTCAAAGATAATTTGTAAAAATCCAAACAACTTCACAGATCTTCATTGTAAAGGGTTTAAACACAGTTTCCCATGCTTGTTCAATGAACCATAAACAATTAATGAACATGGACCTATGGAACGGTCACTAACAGCTTACAGATGGTAGGTAATTAAGGTCACAGTTATGAAAACTTAGGACACTAAAGAGGCCTTTCTACTGAATCTGAAAAACACCAAAAGAAAGATGCCCAGGGTCCCTGCTCATCTGTGTGAACGTGCCTTAGGCATGCTGCAAGGAAGCATGAGGACTGTAGATGTGGCCAGGGCAATAAATTGCAATGTCCGTACTGTGAGACTCCTAAGACAGCGCTAAAAGGAGACAGGACAGACAGCTTATCGTCCTCGCAGTGACAGCACCTGCACAGGATTGGTATCTGAACATCACACCTGCGGGACAGGTACAGGATGGCAACTACAGGACAGGTACAGGATGGCAACAACAACTACCCGAGTTACACCAGGAACACACAATCCCTCCATCAGTTCTCAGACTGTCTGCAATAGGATGAGAGAGGCTGGACTGAGGGCTTGTAGGCTTGTTGTAAGGCAGGTTCTCACCAGACATCACTGGCAACAACATCGCCTATGGGCACAAACCCACCGTTGCTGGCCTAGACAGGACTGGCAAAAAGTGCTCTTCACTGACGAGTCGTGGTTTTGTCTCACCAGGGGTGATGGTTGGATTTATTGTCGAAGGAATGAGCGTTACATTGAGGCCTGTACTCTGGAGCGGGATCGATTTGAAGGTGGAGGGTCCGTCATGGTCTGGGGCTGTGTGTCACAGCATCATAGGACTGAGCTTGTTGTCATTACAGGCAATCTCTATGCTGAACTTTACAGGGAAGACATCCTCCTCCCTCATGTGGTACCCTTCCTGCAGGCTCATCCTGACATGACCCTCCAGCATGACAATGCCACCAGCCAAACGGCTCGTTCTGTGCGTGATTTCCTGCAAGACAGGAATGTCAGTGTTCTGCCATGGCCAGCGAAGAGCCCGGATCTCAATCCCATTGAGCACGTCTGGGACCTGTTGAATCAGAAGGTGAGGGCTAGGGCCATTCCCCCCAGAAATGTCTGGGAACTTGCAGGTGCCTTGGTGGAAGAGTGGGGTAACATCTCTGGTGGGGTAACACCAGAAAATCTGGTGCAGTCCTTGAGGAGGAGATGCACTGCAGTATTTAATTCAGCTGGTGGCCACACCAGATACTGACTGTTAATTTTGATTTTGACCCGCTGCCCCTTTGTTCAGGGACACATTATTCAATTTCTGTTAGTCCCATGTCTGTGGAACTTGTTCAGTTTATGTCTCAGTTGTTGCATCTTGTTAAGTTCATACAAATATTTACACGTTAAGTTTGCTGAACAAAAGCACAGTTGACAGACATTTCTTTTTTTGCTGAATTTACATCATTCTCTTCCCACCAGCTCCCCCTGAGTTCATGCAGTGGCCGCAGTCTGTCTCAAAACCAGCGGGAGGCAGTGCTGTGTTCACCTGTGTGGCCCAGGGCGTCCCCGAGCCTCACCTCATCTGGCTGAAGAATGGCAAGATCCTGATGCCCGGTGACAATGTCAAGCTCACCAACAACAACAGGTACTGTACACCAGAGGTGTATTCATTCCGCCGATTCTTTTGCAAAACATTTCTTAAACGGAAGCAAACTGAATGAAACGGGGAGGGGCCTTCCTGTATTTGTACAATAGAAACTTTTGTTTTGTTGTGTTTGCTTCCATTCTTAAACTGTAAGCAGGTTATAAAATGAATACATCCCTGGGTTTACATGTATGTTTTTTTGTCATTTAGTCTTATCTATAGTGAATTAGGCCTACAGTCAGTGCATTCAACTTAAGTATGTAAAACAAACACATACCAAAATCATTGCAAGTAAAACGTTTGTCGACAATAGACAAAGCTAAATCTGTAAAATCAGCGTTTCCCCTAGATTTTTTTCCAAGGGGAATCGTAAAGACCCCCAAATCAACATCCAGATTCTCTGGAACCAAGGTTGTCCACTGAAAGCAGAAACAAACTACTTTTGTTGGGCAGCAATAGAGATGATTTTGTTATTCCCACATACTAGCAGTTGATTTAGGCTAAAGTCCATGATCAGAAATGGTGAAATATGTGTAAAATCTCATTTGAAATAATGTTGATCTTTCCATTATCCTGTGTTTAATGTTTTTGCCTTGACATATCCGAGACATTATTTATGAATTACCAATTTAACTGAATGATGTATACGCTTTGGGACCATGGTCCCATCCTCTCAATTGATATAAATCAGTTAGTGCTGGTATGATATCATTCTCATCAAGACTGGTCAGACCTACAGAAGAGCAGTTCATATATTCCACCTCAAGGTGGCACTGTTCGACAGTGGCTGACATCTCTCTCCGTTAAGTAGGCTGAAGTTCTGCATTTGCACTGAACACGAGAGGATGGGATTCATTAGCTGCCTGATTATGTTTTGAATCACAAATAATTCTGTTGTATATCGGAATATTTGTTTGAATGCATATTCATACAACCAACCAACCCATCTGTTAGAAATGAACCCTTGTTGTGTACCCAATATACCAATGTTTTAATATGTTCTAACTCAAATAAATGATGAAAAAAAATGTTCTTTAATCTCCATCCTCCAGCACCCTGGCCATGACGCGCATCACCTCGGAGGACGAGGCCATCTACCAGTGCATCGCTGAGAACATGGCCGGCACCAACCAGGCTAGCGCCCGTCTGGCCGTGTCCCTGGCCAAGGATCTGCCCGACTCCCCCCAGGGCCTCACGGCCACCGCCCTCTCCCCCAGTACCCTGCAGCTCGCTTGGATCCAGCCGCCCGTAGAGATCACCGACGGCATCATCGGCTATGTGCTCCACATCCGCAAGATCAGCGGTGAGTGAGAGTCTTTGTGTGATACTCTGTCAGTGTTCAAAGCAAAGCTAGCCTCTTCTCCTCCATTGTGCTGATGTAAAAGACCTGGCCAGGTGAAAGCCAGCCTAATGATATGTTTACTAAGGACAGATGTTTAAGCAATTGCGATAGTATTTTGTTTTCTTTTAAATACTGTAGCTGCACTTGACTGAGTGTGCCTGCTGAAATGGAACCTAACCCTAATGATAACACTGCTTGTTGTTCCCCCCAGAGCCAGACAGTAGTGAGCTGCAGGAGGCAGTCAGTAAAACCACCTTCCAGCATGACTTCACCAACCTGGAGCCAGCCACCACCTACTCCATCTACCTCAAGGCCTACTCCCCACTGGGTGCCAGCCAGCAGTCCAGCACTGTGGTGGCCACAACACTAGGGGGCGGTAAGTCACCAGGAACATGCTATTGCTACGATCAGTTACACTTTATAATTACTTTCAACAATAACCATTTATAAACGGTGTATGATTATACCTATAGTGTACATATACGATTAATAAATGAGTATTTTATTATTTGCAAACATTTGAAAACATGTATTCACATTTATAAGCATTCCTAAACATAGATAATATTATATTATTAATAATTAAACATCTATTATATTATGGGAGAAAATGTCAAACTGTACTTCCCCCTACCCCAAATACAGTAGCTCCATGTATATTGCACAAAGCGGACAGCAGAGTGCTTAGGATGATGTAGCTAGACTAGTATAAGATTTAGAATATGGCTGGGGTAAGATTGAGATTTTTTAAGAATGGTTCTACGGTCTGATAGTCTGCCTGGTTATTTACAACCTGTGATCGATCAAAGGTGCTTATCGCCTCTTCCCTCTCTTTATGTAATTTCATCAATTTTACATCTCACATCCCACATCCCACTTTTCTCATCTGTTCTCTCCACGTCTGTGCACTTATTTCATTTCCCATATACTATTCCAATCATCCACGGTCACTGATAAACACTCCCTTGTTTTTCCTCCCTGTCTTACTATCTCTTTGAGTTCTATCATCATTTCATCCTCACCCCTCTCTTTTTCTCTCTCTCCATGTGAATTGAATTACTACGCAATCTCTCATTCATACTGCTTCTCTAACCATCTCTATAGTCTTTCTATCTTTCCGCTGACCTTTTCAATCATTCATTAATTTCTATTTTTCACATCCAATGTTCTAATCTTCATCTGTCCTCCTGTAGTGCCCTCTCCCCCTACCTTCTTCACCAAGGTGGTGAACTCCACTGCAGTCCAGGTGCTATGGGAGCTCCCCAGCAAGCCTGGCAAGGCAGAGGGCTTCAGGCTCACCTACCGCAGGGTCCCCCATGCCGACTTCCAGGAGCCAGTTCAGTTCCCTTGCCACGTCAATGCCCACACCATCTCCCGCCTTGGTGAGTGAGAGTGAGAGTGAGAGTGTGAGAGTGAGAGTGTGAGAGTGAGAGTGTGAGAGTGAGAGTGTGAGAGTGAGAGTGTGAGAGTGAGAGTGTGAGAGTGAGAGAGCGAGTGAGAGAGAGATTACATTTATTATATTTGATGGTATAAAATAATAATATATTAAATTATAAAAAAGTGTTACAATTGAAAATTATTTTTAAAGACTTTGTCATCATTCAAATAAGTTGAACTAATACAGCAGTTTTAATTTCTTTCCCCTCATAGCAGTCTTCTTAACCACCCATCTGGGGTCCAATCTTTCATGTGTGGACCTTGAGTCACTCCTATACTCCTGCACTGCCGCCACATGTTTTTTTCCTATAACTGAATGTCAGAAAATTCTGAAGATGAAATGTGATATTGATTTTCCAATGAGGTTATCTTCAGGCCAGTGCTGGATTTAAAAGGTTGTAGTGGTGCCGAGAATAACAATTACCCCATATTTGAATGATCATGTGACAGCGAGTTAATTACCATGCGCATGGAAGATAAACGTAATATCCTTTCACGAAATGTGAAAAGGAGACCTTCGAATGTTCCTTTAGTTTCTTCTTCTGACATGTTTTGCTGTATCTGTAAAAAAAAAAAAAACGGTTAAATGTAAAGCCACCTAGTGGAAAATGACTGGATGGGTTGGTGTCAGCTACTGATCGGCATCATTGCATTCAGAGCATAAGCTTTCTCATACTGTAGCAATGACTAAATCTATATCGAGAGATTAAAAGAGGGAGACATGGGAGGTTGTTAGAGATATCAAGATAGAGATGACAGAGTGAGAGGAAAGACAGTTGTAAGTGGGTTAGGGAGGGAGGCATTAGGGGAAAGGAACAGTCCAGGGAAGAGTGAAAAACGACATGCTCCCAAAATTCAATCTCTTTCAATCGCCCAATCAATAGCTTGGCTTATATCACGCAAGCAGTCAATAAAACTCGTTCAATATCTCCCCATTTAAAAAAAAGATGACCTTCGAAATTGTCGAAAGCGATTTTATAATGTGGCACTGTCGCCTTATGACTTGATCTTGCAGAAACCGGCGCGGTGTATGAAGTCAAACTAGTGGCCTATAACGGGAACGGCGAGAGCGACTGCTCCAAGAGGCTGGTGTCACTGGCAAAAGAAGGCAGCAGTGCCAAAACCAGTGGTGAGTTTCCAATAAATATTAAAGTCGAGTCAGTACTGCATAATAAACACTATTTTCAAGACAAGTATTAATTATTTGGTAATCTTCTGCCCTTTTTGCTTCAAGTTTATTTTGGGGTGAATCTATTAGTTAGACTTGTGTTTGGCATTGCCACAAGGATAGAATATGTTTTCTCATAATGTTTCTGCGGGCTAATGAATGTATGGATGTACTCATCATGTGTTTCTTGGTTGCAGGTGGGGAGAACCAGTGTACCTGTAGACAGGAGAGCGAGGGCTCGATGGGTGGTATAGTGGTGGGCATTCATATCGGCATGGCCTGCATCATCTTCTGTGTACTCTTCCTCATGTTTGGGTACCGTCACAGGTAAGGAGGTGCCCTACCTGTTGGGAACCACTATGTGTTGCTTTGCTTCTAGTACTGTCCTGTCATTATAAGATTGGGTTTTTAAGGCCAGGTAAACTTTAGGTATATCCTGATCGCCTATGATTTATCTTGTCAGTGTGAGATTGTGAACGTCAACTTTGGTACATTACATGTTAGTTGTATTTGTGAAGCCGTGTGTGTTGTTTTTTAGAGTGGACTTGTATGCATGTAATATTGAAATGTATTAATGTCCCCAGTTTGTTCTGCAGTAAAGGGACTCAGTACAGCTGGTCTGTTCCAAGAGGGGAGGACCGGGGACAGCTGGGACAAAACGGGATCCCCAAAGGGGGGGTCACTCGTCCTGTAGAAGTCACCCTGGAGTTAGTGCCTCAGGTAGGAGGGCCGGTGCGCTGAGACATTGGCATACTGACTCATTCACTGCACAGCAAACACTAAGCTAACCTCTCACGCAATGTGGCCATTCGTTTTGTTCGCCCACGGTTCTATTGGCTATTTTCATCCCTGTAACAGATAGGAGGTGGCTAAATAGAGGTCGCAGTCTTATAATTGAATCATCGATGACATCAGAGCTGCAGGATATGGGTTGCCAGGACACATGCATTGACGTCACAGTAGTTTGGCCTCCAGTTGTAACTCAGTTTCTAAAACAAAGTTGACACCTTCAGGACATCCGACATCTCAGGATGAATTGATCTATCATCCTCGCACTCCCATCTCTCTGTTGTCACAAGCTCATCCAACTATTCGATCTGAGATCTAGATCTCATCCGTCTGTGATTTCTGACCCCATGATAGATTACAAGCCTCCGGGCTCTAGTCAATCAAGCCTGGATTTGTTACCACTGAACGAAACATTGTTACCACGTCAAGGAAAAAAGATATTACTTCAAGGTGTTCTAGAGACTAGGGTGTGTTTTTCAAAAGGTTTGGGGCTAACGTGGCACTTCGTTTTTTATTGAATTGGATCCCCAGAGCTGTGTTGAACAATATCGATGTTACTAAGTCCAGGAGTAGAAATTGTGAACAAGATGATTGGTCAACAACAATGCAGAAGCCATCATCAGTAGACAAAAGGAGGAATAAATGATAGACTGACACTCTGTCTTTTGTCTTTCTTTCTTTTCCAGAGTCGTGACTCCACCTGTCATGGCGGGGCTCCGGTGCTTCCGGCCCAATGCCAGGTCCTCATCGAGCAGCACTCGTCTGGTCTGCCTGGCATGGGCACAGGCTAGCATTGGCCAATAACCCCCCAAACACTTACCTACCCTCCATCCCAACAGTTTGCCTCTCGATGGATACTCCACCTCGCCTGCCCAACCAAATCCCCATCCACATGCCACCCTAGTGTCCTGCGATGCCAGGGGTCCGCCATAGTTCTATCCATCCACCAACAAACCTGCTGCTGCGAACAGAAAAAGGCTCCATGTTTCCACTGTACTCTCTCGCCTTCCCTCCTCTTAAACCAAAGTCTGTTCTGTGCACGTGCACATGTGAATTCAGAACGCTAGCCTTGAGAAATGCCTCCTCCTACAGATGCCGTCCTATTATGTTGGGCTTTCTTATCTTGCCAAGGGGAGCAGATATAACCAAAATGTTCTGTTTCAATGATGTCCCCTTGGTAACAGTACATGCATTCGCACTGTGCTAATAAGGCCCCAGCTGATGCCAAATATAATGACTTACTGGGGCCCTTTAGGATCTCTATATACGTTCCGGTCCACTTAGGAAATCTTTGCACTAAGTGTACTAAACTCCACTGAGAATTCCTGCTAACTTCTTGTCAGGGAACATTACATTATCTTTAATTAGCCTTAGCTCTGCAATACTTAACAGACACAAGTGACGACGCGGCCTTGCTAATAGCCTTATTGAGTTGATTGTCTTTATCACCATACTAGCCTCAATGTCCGGAGGAACCATTTAAGGCAACCACAACCCTCCCCCACATTTACCCAAACCACTCTAACCAAAATCTACCTCCAAAGATAGCTACCTCAGTCTGATGTGATTGTCCGAGTCACAGTTGAGGCTAACGTTAGCCTGATGGATGCTGCTTGAGCAAGCCTACCTCAGAACCCCAAAATATATCCTATACCCTTGATCCCCCCCTTCCCCCTCACTTCTTGTGCCAATGCCAGAGTCCCGTGCCAGCCACCGCCCAGCATCAGGGTGCCCACCTGAATGACTGCCATGGAGAGCCAAACTGTGGCAGTGTCTGAGCGTTACCATCCCCACACCCTGTCCACTTGCCTTAGCCAAACCCACTCCATCCTTTGTCACGAGCACAAGCCTTTGTCCTTACCAGGGACCTGCTGAGACAGAACTCCATCCGGTTCGAAGCCTGAGGGGTCCAACAGGTTTGGTAATTTTCCGGCAATTTCCTTCAAGATGTAGGCATGCCGTTTTGGTGATCATACCTGCGACAACACCTCCTATGTTGTACGAATGTCCATCTCCAAAGATGTATTTGTGATTGGATGGTACCTTATGGAAAACATGGACCCGAAAGAATGTATCTACGATCCTTTTCCCCGTTATGAAAGGAAATTAGATATGCTCTGGCCTTTTTCATAGAGTCCTCCAAAAAAAACAAGAGGTGGTCATCCTTAAAAAAAGGGTAAATTCACTTGCTTGTTTTGTCCACACAAACCCGATGGAATTTCGAAAGGTCTCCGACACAAAGCCAAACAGGTGATTGTTCTAGGCCATACTGATTGGTTGGCTCTGCAGATGCCAAATCGGTTGCCACGGGAACTTGTGGGTGCTTTGAGCCGACGGCTGAAAATGTTGTTTCCAGGGAGTTTAATGGAGATACTGACCTGGAACGCATGGACATGGCACTAGTTTCCACTATAGAACACCTCGTCAGCCTATCCCAAAAAGTTTTTATATGAAAACCAAGCTGAATGATGTCCAAAGATGTAAAATTTGTAATGGTTTTCATTTTTTCCCTTCATAACCTTCCTTTAAGAGATAAACTACGCCATTGTTTTCAGATTTTTGTTGTTCCTGTATTAAGGGGTAGCCAGTATGAAGAGTGCTTTAACTGAACCTAAGCCAAAAACGTTCTTTTTGATTTAATTGCCATTATAGGATACGTGAATTAGCCTTGTTTAATAGAAGAATAGTCCTTTTGTATGGCTTTCTTGGCTTGCCCCTTTTGACATGGAACTATCACATTTTGTTGAATATAACTTTTAACCTTTAAAGAGTAACCAAATGAAAATGGGATATATTTTCAAGGAGATGTTCTATGTTGATACAAAAATGAGTACTTACTTTCTCTTTCTAATAGTAGAGTTGAAATTGCCAAATAACTAGCTGTCTTATGAAAAATACTATTGTGACCAAATACCTTTTACATATTTTAACATTCATAGTCTTTACCTTTGACATTTACTCATGACCAAAGCACAGGATCATCCGTGTATGTATGACAGTATGTATGTATATGTGTGTACTCTGTGACAGTTTGTGAACCTTGAGGGCAAAATATGCCAACAGGAATCATCTAAAACAGCTTTAAATTGTTAACAGAAGATAACGGGATAAACCAAAGAACATAACTATTTTAGGTCCAAGTATCAGACAAGTGCTTGTTACTCGCACTTGGTTGTATTAAACATGTAACTGAACTGTTATTAAAGTCTTTAACAGGGTATATTGGTACAAAATAAAAACGGTTGTATAGGCCCACAGTGGCTCCCATATTCCAAGGAAAAGGACCAAAAGAGGTGGTTTCCTAATAAAGCTCTACAGTCCTCAAGGTTCATGTCAATGAGTGTTAAAGGTTTAGCAAAAACACTGCAGTATAAAAGTCTGACAAAGACTTTTACTCCAGGTCTCGTTTCTTATTTTAGAATTGAAAGGGGTGAAACAAATGTGATATCAAAAGAAAGAAAAAAAAGTGTTGTGATCTGGGAGATGTTTAAAACTGTTTTTCTCTTTAGTTTGAAGCCATTTAGCGGCAGAACTAGATTTCTCATTAATACAAATCTTTGCTGGTTCTTCTTTTAAAAATGTATTTATCCTCCTCAACATGTTGTTCTTACTGCTGTAGACAGGAAAAGTTACCAAAACTGAGACTTTATGTGAATTTTATTTTATTTTTATTTTTATCGTAACCCCTTTCTCATTTTTGGGTTTGTAGAAATGTAAGGATGATGTAAAACAATTTGTTAGAAATTAAGAGGAAAAACACGGACACGTGTTGGGTTTTGGGCAAGAAGGTGGGATTTAGGTGAGAAAACACAATACTTTAAAGATAACGTGTACAATAACAGAGCATTTAAACTAATTCAAGTTTTTCTTGGCAAAGCCTTACAAAGTGATACTCATCTGCCCACAAGGCCCATCAGATAGGAACAAATCAAAACAAATGTAGAGAACTAGAAACTGATTGCTAGGACCAATGAGAAAAAACAATGCTTTAAAATGGATTTATTTTGCTTTCTGAAACCATACCTCTGGTGAGTATATAACATGAAACTGTAATACGACACTGTTTAGAGACGAGGATGTGTCCTTGTCTCAGGGCCAAGAAAGAAAGTAAGTGACTAACATAATGTGTTTGAAAGCTGTAGCCATAGACGGAGACCGAGCTGTCTCATTTTCTGCATGTCTTTGTGTTGATCATTTCACAGGCCGTGTGGTACAAAAAGCAAACGTCATTACAGATGTATTTATTTAATTATTTCAAGACACAGAATTACATAAATCAACTCAAGAATGCCGTGCTTCTGTCACCATATTCACACAGAAGTTACATTAATTGAGCTGTCTGGCTCATTATCTCTTAACCTTGTAAAAATAGAACAAGTTGGCCATCTTGGTGACACTTGTTTTCTTGAGACTATTTAGTACATAACACTCAAGAAAAAAAAACATACACAAGTTTCACACACTATTGTACTCACTCAGGCACTCTTACACTTCCTGCTTTATCCTCATTGGTATTCTGGTCATCCACGGTGGATGAAAGAAATACAAAGTGTCCAGGAGCTCAATTGCCCGATACATTTTAAGAGGCATCAGAGTGTGTCAACTCTTGCTCATTCATTCTAAGGCTGCTATCTGCTCGCACACATAGTTGAAATATGAAAGCTCCTATTTTTCCTCTTCCCCCTGGTAGGTTACAACTGAATAGAAGTCTTGCTATCCATGGCTGCTTATGAGATTTCTATTTTCTCAGGGTTAAACTCATACATTTCTGTACAAACCTCTGGAATTATCACATGGGATAATACAGCTTAGTCTCTACATATGGTGATGTATTTGTTTAAAAGGCTTTTAATATGTCTGTACCTCTACTCTTTTCTTCCATGCTCAGATTCCAATGCCTAAACCAAATAAACCTATTTGTGTCCAGTCATTTTCTTTGTCTTTTTCATGTGGATGAAATTTTATTTTAATTATATTGTTTTTTTTGTCATAACATCAGTCATGCTGACTCCTACTGACATTAACATTAACTTGCCCCCTCTTCCCATATTATAGTCTAGTACAGGGAAGGGCAACTTTGATGGAGGTGTCCGACTGATGCGGAAGGCCGACACAGGCAGATGTTGTGGACTGAGACACAGCCCTTGCAAAAAAACCATGATATCTCTAGCTTAAACTCACAGATTTTGATGTGGATTTTTGTATTATGTTACTTAGACTGACACACTGGTGTATCAATAGTGAGACTGACTAACAAAATCAATGGGCCCCCCCCCCCCCAGCTGTTAATTCGACCATGATAACAAGTTTAGATAGCTGGCCGCTAAACTAGCTTAGCAATAAAAAGACATTAGCTGACCTGGGCTAATTGACTGACTACCAGTGACTGACAGAGTAAAACTGCTTATGCAAAACCACATTTTGAAGTTGCACCATGTGTATTCTACTATTCTAACTCGCAACAGTAAGTTGAGACCCCAACTGGAGTTCCTACATTTTGAGTTTACATTTTGGGGAAATTGATCTGAAGGGGGTGCTAATATAACAAATGTACCATTGGAACCCCATGCACCATATGAACACAATTATGTTCCAATTTTTGTCACACCCTGATCTGTTTCACCTGTCCTTGTGCTTGTCTCCACCCCCTCCAGGTGTCGCCCATCTTCCCCACTTATCCTCTGGGTATTTATACCTGTGTTTTCTGTCTGTCTGTGCCAGTTTGTCTTATTTGTCAAGCTTACTAGCGGTCGTCCTGTATACAATACAGCGCCTGTATTGTCCCAGCCTCCCCTTTTCTTGTCCTACTGGTTTTTGACCCTGTGCCTGACCGCTCTGCCCGTCCCTGAGCCTGCCTGCTGTCCTGTACCTTTGCTCCCCCTCTGGATTATCGACCCCTGCCTGCCTTGACCTGTCGTTTGTCTGCCCCTGTGGTTACAATAAGCATTGTAACTTCACACAGTCTGCACTTGGGTCTTACCTTGATTCCTGATCATTTTCTTATACTGAAAGATTTTTTTGTTTCAAGCATTTGGTACTTGCAGCCAAGCTTTCCCATATGATTGATTTGATTAATAGCCTTTCAAAATGGGAGCAACCTACCTTGGAATAATACAGATGATGAACTGCTGGTCATGGTCCATTTGATTGTTCATACTGATTGAATGTGCTCAAAAAATGTAGTGCTTAAAGGGGGGTCTTAGTGACCCAAAACATCACCCCTTAGGAAAAACAACATCAAAGCTATTTTCATTTTTTTTTATAAGTTAATTGCCTTTTTTCCTTAGAGGGACCAATGGACAGCTAGAATGTTGTCTAGTCAAACCATCAATGACCTGAAATGACTTTCAAGTTACCCTAATCATTACTATGCTACTAATTAAACTACATAATAAGCAACAACAATACTGCAAACAAACTTAGAACTTAATCTATTTCTACTTTTGAAAAATAAACAAAAGAAAAGCTCTGACAAAGGCCAATAAATAAACCCAATAAAAGAGCAGTGTGCGAGTTTCTATTTTGATGTCAATTATTCCCACGCACCTGCAACAGGCCTACTCCGATGTGCAAATGAAAAGTCTGTTTTTCAATGCCAGAGTAAAAGTGTTGCGGTTGTTCTCTTTGATCAGCAAACTGTAAATAAAGTTTGCTTAACATACCTGGCACATATATCACCCAAATCACTTGCACAAGCCAAGTCCTGGATATGGTTGACATAGGCCTACTCACGGTTGGCAGACGGTTGGATGTTGTTTTTTACTCGGTCGGAGACCATGCAGGCCCACTGCCAAATGAAAAAAGGATCAAGGTGAAAGCAACATCAGCACGATGGAGAGCCGACGACAAAACCCATCAATTAATGCCTCCGACTAGGCTACTGCCGAGTCAGCGTGGGACCTTAGAGAGCCAGGTGAGCGCAATGCAGGTGCTCTAGTGCTTGCCTGTGTGAGACTTGTGGAATTTTGGTGTTCCAAACTTACCTATCCTATACCATATCCAACACAATCTCTTATGTATCCCATAGGCCCACTGCATCAGCTTTTTTATTATGATATAATTTCAATAAAGCCTATATGCTCTGAGGGCTTCTAAATACAGAGAAATCAAGCCACACATTTTAGTGGTATTTTATAAACACCCTAAGTGGAAAATAAAGTGGTGGTCTGTGATTCATGTGAAAATGCTTAGTGTTACATTAGCAGCTACTAATTGCATGAGAAATTGTGTTTTGTGCCAAGAGAAACATTGTGGAGAATTCATCTCTCTCAGGAGCAGATAGTCACTCTCAAGCCTATTTGAGTAGGGGCGTGTTTGCAAGGGGTTACGAGGTTATCAAATGATGAGACATTTTAAACACCATGTAAGTAAAAAGGCAGCATTTTTAATGCCAATGACTAATATCCAATACTTCCTATCTCTCATTGATATTTCATCTTCGGGGGCTGTGTAAATCTATTTTCATTGCACTGGGAAACATGGACATTGTGTATTCTGTGCATTCCTTTGAGATTATTAAAAATTGGACTGTGTAACGTGCAAAGGAAACATCAACGAGAGCAAGCAATGCGAGAGCAGTACGTTTTATGGATTGGTGTTGCGGTGAGCTAGGGATGTAATTTAATTGGACCACCAGTCATGTTTGGTTCATTTCCATCCATACCTTGCTTCCCTCTGAGTGCATAATCCATGAGCTGTGGATCCAGGGGCATCATTAATAAACGTTTTAGATTTGATCGATTTACAAACCAAGAACTTGATTTGAAAGTTTGCCAATTCGTTTTTGCATGAAATGTTTTATATGCAAAGTGACACCTGTGCAATATATACATCTTTCTTCATGTCCATAGACATTTGAGATATTGTGCTTCCTCAAACCTTATCGTACACATGAATTTAGTGTACAAACAAGTCAACTTTGTTTCAGCTCACAGCCTTCATCCCCAGCACTCCCCATAATCAAAGGTGCAGGAGTTTAATTTCCTTTCCTGGTAAAAATCTGTGAGACCAGAAAAGTGAGATTACTTCCTACCAGTGACACCTATACAGCCACTCTCCACCGGTTGGAATGGTTGGCCCCTGATAGTTAGCCTATTTGCCAATGTTCTTGCCCATATACGGTATCTCAATCAAACTTGCTCAATCACAGATACCTGGCTAATGTTGTCACCGACACAAAGCAGGTTCTATACTGCACCAGAATACCTGACATTCCAGACCTACATCAGCATGGGGGAGAGTTCCAGTGGTCTGCATTGATCCAGCACCAGCTTATAACCTGGCTAAAGGTTAGCTGAAGGACGTTGTTAACAGGTCATTAAGGTTGACAGTAATGAGGGCCTGTGAAGAGTCTTCGACAGTGAGTCATTGCAGTGTCTCTAGGTGATTCCAATTACAGTTCCTTTGCAAGGCGATAAATATTATTTGGGACCATCTGTTATTAATACAGGGGGTTTAATCGGTGCCGGGGGACCGATAATGACACAAGGGCTCATAGAGAGCCCTTGTAAAAGAGCAGACACACTCAAACATGTCTATCGCTTATCGTGAGTCACTGCAGAGCTGTCAAATACGTATTTCAAAAATAGCCTTTTGGGACTATTCCATTGGCTCTGTGGTGCCGCACAAGCATTTGCATTCGCTCTCTTTCTCGCTCTCTCATATACAGGCATTTGCTTGAGACGAGCTTAATCTTTGAACTATATATACACTTATATGGCTATTTCTTACCTACATGTAATAGAGCATAACACACACACACACACACATCCAACACAGTGAACATGCAAACATTACCATGACATGGACATTGTGTTACTATGGACACAGTGGCCTTTGAGGGGTGTTGACAGAGTAGTCTCGAACTCTGTCTCCCACTGTGTCCAGTGGTGGTCCCACAATCAGTAAGGAGTCAGAAAACATGAAGTCTCTAGCAAGGAAAGGAGAAAACGGGCCATCTTCAAACTATCAAGTGCAAGCTATTCCTCCAGCTTTCTGCACTTTGCGTCATAGAGCTTTGAGTGCCTTCAGTGTCATAAAACCAAAACAAAACACTGACCACAATTTCAGATATAAAGAAAATAGGAGAATCTGACGTTATTTATCTGTGCACTTTTATATCTCTTTCATGTTTGTGCACTTTTATGTCTCTTTCATGTCCCCTGCCCTTGATTTACATCAATCTGATGCCAGGTTATTCATGGTAGATTTGGAATGTTTTCATATTGCCATTGGTCTTCTATCTTCTGAATCTCTCAGTCCCTTGCCATACCGCTCTATCCATCCTCTGTTCAATCAAACAAAAAGAGAGGGGGGGGTGTATGCTGCTGCAGTGCTGCAGTATGGAGCAGATGCAGCAGCACATCTACTGGCTATGGCAGCAGGAGGTATGAGAACTACAATAGCGCCACATTTCTCCACATGTTCTTTGAATTTGATACTACAGCACTCTCCTTGCCTCATCTTTCCTTCAGCCAAAGCACTGCATGCCACTCTTATAGAGACATACAGTTGAAGTCGGAAGTTTACATACACTTAGGTTGGAGTCATTAAAACTTGTTTTTTCAACCACTACACAAATTTCTTGTAAACACACTAGTTTTGGCAATTCGGTTAGGACATCTACTTTGTGCATGACACAAGTCATTTTTCCAACAATTGTTTACAGATTATTTCACTTATAATTCAGTGTCACAATTCTAGTGGGTCAGAAGTATACATACACTAAGTTGACTGTGCCTTTAAACAGCTTGGAAAATGCCAGAAAATGATGTCATGGCTTTAGAAGCTTCTGATAGGCTAATTGACATCATTTGAGTCCATTGGAGGTGTACCTGTGGATGTATTTCAAGGCCTACCTTCAAACTCAGTGCCTCTTTGCTTGACAACATGGAAAAAAAAATCTAAAATCAGCCAAGACCTCAGAAAAAAAATTGTAGACCTCCACAAGTCTGCTTCATCCTTGGGAGCAATTTCCAAACACCGGAAGGTACCACGTTCATCTGTACAAACAATAGTACGCAAGTATACACACCATGGGATCACGCAGCCGTCATAACATGCATTCATTCCAAGAATAGGCTGCACACTCTTTTCCACGATCACCAGCTGTGCTTCGAACTGTTTTCCTTTGACTGGTACGTTCTCCCCAGTATAACCAGTAACCTTGATTTTCACCGGGTGTATTTTGCTCTTCACCTTCAGTGTTTTGTCGTCATCCAGCGACAACAGGTTTACCTGAGCTCCAGTATCAAGCTTGAATGGTTTTATAGTTTCATTCAGTCAATGGCACAATCCATTCAGCCTTTACTGCATTGCATATTTCCACAGAATAAACAGAATTATTCCGTTTCCTCGACTGTGTGAACCTTTTTCTTTGCAGCCTCAACTTTGCAACATTTTGAGAAATTATTTTTCCCACAGTTGTTACATGATTTGCCATATGCAGGGCATTTTTTTGGCTTGTGGATAAATCCACATTTCCCACATGTAGTGTTGATTTCTCTCTTTTGCTTGTTTTTGTTTGGAAGGAATTGCGCGTGTGGCTCTTTTTATTGCCTGCACTGACGTCTCATCCCTACGCAGCTCTTTAGCTTGTGCTCTGGTGGTTTCAGCTGCTCGACACATTCACTGCTTTTATCCAAAGTTAAATCTTACTTACACAGCAGTCTCTCATTGAGTACATTATCAAGTATACCACAGACTATCCTGTCTTTCACTAGTGAGACGTTTTGCTCAGTCTGGTCAAATACTGGTCAAAACTGACTCCCTGTTTCTTATCTTGAGAGAGAAACTTGACGTGACGTTCTGGCTTGGTACAAAGTACTCAAATTTTGCCATTAGCACAGTCAATGTCAAGTTTGCCTCATCTAGCTGAAAGCTATTGTAAATGTCCAATGCATCCTCTCCAATAACATGCAGTAAAATGGAAGCCATCAATTTTTCATCTCCCCTGCTCCACCGGCTGCTTGGTAGATATTTAATATCTGCTAACTACATAGGAGGACTAAGCCTATCCATGTCGGGAAACGGGAGGTGTCAATTTCTATAAATACGGTATGTAGCTCATCAGCATGCCCCTCAACAGATTCCAATGCAGACTCGCTCTCGCTGCTGTCACACTCGCTGCTGCGGCTCGTTGTCATCGCGCTTGTGGTAGAATGTTTCATTTTCGTCGCGGAAATTTGCAGAGTTAATACTTAATTTTCTGACTCGTCATAGCGACTACCAATCGGACAAAATGTTATGTTTGCTCCTTGTATAATGACAAACCAGGGCGTAGGTGTAACTACTTTTTAATGAACATATACTTCAACTAGAAAACTCCTTGCTTAGCCATGCAAGACATTCTTCAATCACCTGTCCCCCGCATAGCCTGCTGGGTAACGCAGTCTTAATTTTACTAAAACAACTTAATAACGTTTAAGGCTTTCGCCCTGTGTTTCAGGTTCCTTTTATTCATAATTTTTTTTAGGGGGTGGCTATGATTTTAATATTGCAACTAGATTGTGGCTTATTTTAAATAGAAACTACAGTTCAAAAGTTTGGGTTCACTTAGAAATGTCCTTGTGTTTGAAAGAAAAGCAAATGTTTTGTTAATTAAAATAGCATCAAATTGCTCAAATACAGTGTAGACATTGTTAATGTTGTAAATGACTATTGTAGCTGGAAATGGCAGCTTTTTAATGGAATATCTACAGTGGGGAGAACAAGTATTTGATACACTGCTGAGTTTGCAGGTTTTCCTACTTACAAAGCATGTAGAGGTCTGTAATTTTTATCATAGGTACACTTCAACTGTGAGACAATCGAAAACAAAACCCCAGAAAATCACATTGTATGATTTAAGTAATTAATTTGCATTTTATTGCATGATATAAGTATCTGATACATCAGAAAAGCAGAACTTAATATTTGGTACAGAAACCTTTGTTTGCAATTACAGAGATCATATGTTTACTGTAGTTCTTGACCAGGTTTGCACACACTGCAGCAGGGATTTTGGCCCACTCCTCCATACAGACCTTCTCCAGATCCTTCAGGTTTTGGGGCTGTCGCTGGGCAATACGGACTTTCAGCTCCCTCCAAAGATTTTCTATTGGGTTCAGGTCTGGAGACTGGCTAGGCCACTCCACTGTTCTTGGTTGTACTCATCCTTCTTCTTCCTCCAAACACGGCGAGTGGAGTTTAGACCAAAAAGCTCTATTTTTGTCTCATCAGACCACATGACCTTCTCCCATTCCTCTGGATCATCCAGATGGTCATTGGCAAACTTCAGATGAGCCTGGACATGCGCTGGCTTGAGCAGGGGGACCTTGCGTGCGCTGCAGGATTTTAATCCATGACGGCGTAGTGTGTTCCTAATGGTTATTATCAAGACTGTGGTCGCAGCTCTCTTCAGGTCATTGACCAGGGCCTGCCGTGTAGTTCTGGGCTGATCCCTCACCATCCTCATGATCATTGATGCCCCACGAGGTGAGATCTTGCATGGAGCCCCAGACCGAGGGTGATTGACTGTCATCTTGAACTTCCATTTTCTAATAATTGCGCCAACAGTTGCTGCCTTCTCACCAAGTTGCTTGCCTATTGTCCTGTGGCCCATCCCAGCCTTGTGCAGGTCTACAATTATATGCCTGATGACCTTACACAGTTCCCTGGTATTGTCCATTGTGGAGAGGTTGGCGTCTGAGTGTGTGGGCAGGTGTCTTTTTATACAGGTAACCAGTTCAAACAGGTGCAGTTACTACAGGTAATGAGTGGCGAACAGGAGGGCTTCTTAAAGAAAAACTAACAGGTCTGTGAGAGCTGGAATTCTTACTGGTTGGTAGGTGATCAAATACTAATGTCATGCAATAAAATGCAAATTAATTACTTAAAAATCATACAACGTGACTTTCTGGATTTTTGTTTTAGATTCCATCTCTCACAGTTGAAGTGTACCTATGATAAAAATTACAGACCTCTACATGCTTTGTAAGTAGGAAACACTGCCAATTTTGCAGGTTATCAAATACTTGTTCTCCCCACTGTACATAGGCATGCAGAGGCCCATTTTCATCAACCATCACTCCTGTGTTCCAATGGCACCTTGTGTTAGCTAATCCAAGTTTATAATTTTAAAAGGCTAATTTATCAGTAGAAAACCCTTTTGCAATTATGTTAGCACAGCTGAAAACTGTTGCCCTGATTTAAAGAAGGCCAGTTTTAATGCTTCTTTAGACTAGTTGAGTATCTGGAGCATCAGCATTTGTGGGTTCGATTACAGGCTCAAAATGACCAGAAACAAAGAAGTTTCTTCTGAAACTCGTCAGTCTATTCTTGTTCTGAGAAATTAAGGCTATTCTATGGGAGAAATTGTGAAGAAACTGAAGATCTCATACAACGCTGTGTACTACTCCCTTCACAGATCAGCACAAACTGGCCCTAACCAGAATAGAAAGAGTGGGAGGCCGAAGTGCACAACTGAGCAAGAAGAAAAGTACACTTGTGTCTGGTTTGCGAAACAGACGCCTCACAAGTCCTCAACTGGCCGACTCTAAGTACCCAAAAAATGCCAGTCTCAACAGTGAAGGGGCGACTCCGGGAAATGCTGGCTTTCTGGTGCTTTGACAAATGAAGAACATCAGCGACAGTGCCACGGGTGTCTTTAATTAGCATATCACTAAAACCTATTACCTTAAGCGCCATTGTTTGTACAATGTGTCCTTATCAGAGATATTAAAGTGACAAAGATTTTGATTGGGAGGGTGTTTATTCAAGCGGTTGGCTAGTGGTTAAGGCATAACTGAACAGATGTCAACATAAAGCTTCCTTCATGTCTAGCTTTTATGCCAGTAACCTCATAGCAAAAGTGGTGCTTTGTTTATTTTGACCAACCATGAATAACCAATGATTAGTGGCGTATGTCTGGACTGTTGAGGTAAATGACAAAGTGCTACAAGGCTTTTAAAGAACGCAGTGGCACATGTCTCAACTACTAGAAGCCAATCCAAAGTGAGATAAACCCTGTAGGTAAAAGTAATGCCTCATTTTAGTGCCTTGCGAAAGTATTCACATCCCTTGACTTTTTCAACATTTTGTTGCATTACAGCCTGAATTCAAAATGGGTTAAACTGAAATGGTGATGTAATCAAGTAGAAAATCATATGCCATTCTTTAATAGAACCTCAAAAGCATTTCCCTACAACCGCAATAACAGCTGCTAAATATGTGATTGTGTTTCAATACTTGGTTACCTCATCCCAGTCTCCTCTTCCGAGTCTGTTCTTGGGTTCCACTTTGCGTGATATAACATGGTTAATCCTCTTTTGTATGTCTGCCATTTGATACTATAATTATAGTATGCACCATAACAGGCAAGTAAACATATTATCAAAGCATTGGCAGTATTCTTTTTACCTCATTTAAAAAAATATTTTTACCAGAGATGATCAATACGGAAATAATGTCACTCGAGCACGCACGTCCAAAAACAAAAGTCTTTATTTAAGGAATAAGACCCGAGGGGTTGTGGTATAAGCACAACCTGGAGTTACCAAAGTAATAAGAGCAGTAAAAATGTTTTGTCATACCTGTGGTATACATTGTTATACCAACGCTGTCAGCCAGTCAGCATTCTGGGCTCGAACTACCCAGTTTATACTTGACCTTTTTTCCATTTTGTCCTTTACGAATGAGATGATGCTGTACATTGTCTATACAGAGAATAAACACTAAGCTTACAAAGCAATGACAAAGCCTACACAACTACAATGTACACCACATTCAGTTAATTCGTTCTTGTCGATCAGGCCACATGTTTTCATCTACATCACACTGCATGTTGATAACTCTGCAGTGGTTGCCAGTCAACTGGCATTCATTGCGTCTAGGAGGGACATCTGGTCATGTGGGTGGTAATCATCAACACCTCCACCCATCTGAATCCCTCTTCCTCTACGGGCCCCTCGACCTCTACTTTTTCCTCGCCCTCTTACTTGGTCCATTGTTGCAAACAGCAACTCAAAGGTGACAACTTTTAATTCATGAATAAGGACTGATAACTGATTGGACAATAGGGAAAATAAGTTTTGCACACATGCAGAAGAGGTTCACATTATGGGAGCAATTTGTATCAGTTGTGACTGTTTTCATTTTGTTTGACATTATTTACTTAAGTTGTGCGTCTTTTGTGGAGAGTGGTTTACTGTTTTGCTAAAATGCACTTAGCATTTTCATTGTGTGTGTGTGTAAGCAATGAGAAATTACTTACTGTTCTGCAAATAAATAATACTGCTGTGCTCATTAGGTTATGATGGAGATCAAGTGGACCCCAGTTTCGTTAAAGGTGTCTTAGCAATCGAGAGACTAATATAGCGCCCAAAATGTAAATCCGGACACAATGTTGACACATTAATGTTTAAATGCACTGAACTGTGATCGAAATGTGATAGGTTCGTCTTATGAAAGCTGCATTTAAATGTTAGGTGTAGACAAGCCGCCTTGTGTCCTGTTTCTCCAAACCTACTCAACGATATCGCATTGCTTGTACTGAGGCCGGAATTCAATCAAAGGTGTGTTGTCGACAAGTGCACTGCGCTGTGCCTTAAAAAGACAATGCTGCGAAAGTCATCTAAAATGTAAATGACCTTAAGTTAAGTGCAGTGCGCTTGTCGACAATGCGCCTTGGACTTAATCCCGGCCCAAATCTCTGATATTGAAGCCTGTACTTAAGAGTGCTGCTGCACCGCAAGTCTTCTTCTTACTGATTACGTCAATCATAGAAATATATATATATATGACTCATTCAGTTTTCTTTTCTTATGCATTTTTAATAGGGTGCAATAGTGAACAATAGCCAAAGCAGACATAAAATGTATTTTGGCAAAATATTGGTTCACTGCAGCTCAAGGACTCAAAGCATTGGTGAAATTAGGAGATGGCAATGTACTCAGCCCTGAAGCCCTGAATATGGCATTTGAAGGCCTCAAAGCTGTAAATTATTGAACAACATCCATGACTTTCCAGTCCTCAAATCCATCAATGTGGATAAATCATAGGACTACCGCCTTGTCCATACATCACATTTCTTTGAATCTTCTTAATGTGGCAACAAGGTTGTACTACCTTTTGAAATGTTAATGTGCTAATATCAAACATATGTATTTATGTTGTCCTGTTGAATGTAATGTATGTAGTTCTGGAATCTAATCGCAGCCCTTCTACTTTAGTAACGATGGTTTCTTGCTCTGGGAAATGTATTTTTAATTCAGTTTCTGAATATATGTCACTGAGAATATAGATTTGAAATCATGGTTTTCATTCAGTTTGTGTGGCACCACAAAGTATTTTTGTTCCATTTTACACACGCAAACCAAAACTGAACTGCATAAAATACTGAAATGCCACTACACAACTGTAACAATTTCATAATATATACAGTTTTTCTTAGAACTGGTCGAGCAATGTAACCTAGGGGCATAACGCACTGTCCACCTTATACACCACACCATTGCCTCCCCTGCTTCACGGGTTGCAGTATCTCTTCAATCTCAGTTGTCTTTCTCCTGTCAATAATCTGTGGTCTTAAGATAACCTGAACTGGAGATAGGATCAAGCCTGAGTCAGAGATCAGGCACAACATTATTGCATCTGGCAGTTATTGTTGACAGTGTGGCCAGGAAAAGAAACACAGCCACAAAGAAAGACAGTGAAGTACACAGTCTACAATAACCTGCAGTTATTTATGGTGGCTGTGAATTCACTGTGAGACCATTAGGCATCTGTGCACTGACACATTCTGTAGAGGAGTCTGCTTCACCACTCTGTCAAGAGAGATACAGAGAGATAGAATGCACCAATGGTGGAGGGAGCTGTTGTACAGTGAGTTATTCGTTACAAATCACATCTGCAGGTGTGGAAAATAATACTGGATGAAATCATAACAGGGATTGTCAGAGATCACAGGAAGGAAGATCTTAAAAGCGGTCATCATAATTCATTTTGAAATATTTAGCCATTTTCCTTCATCACAAATCTCATTAACAGCTGAAATAACAGACGTTATATGGCAATGGGTGGAAATAATGGACAGATTTGTTAACTCTGTGAAGGAATGAGGGCATCATTAATGGTCTTAAGTGTGGAAGGAGGCTATAATAAGACCCTAATGTGTGATTCTATACTGTTCCAATCAACAGGGGAGTCCTTGCACATCTCCTTTTTCCTTGCCTCCATACTTCATTACAGTCCTTCGCCTCCTTCCCTCTGTCAATTCCCACTGTATATTTAAATGCAAGTAGATTGTATGCAGCTTCTGTAAAGTATTGTGATGCAGTCTTGGCCCTTCCTCCCTCCCCTTTTCTGTTTATTGTTCTCTCCTCTCCCTATCCCCACTTCACTCTCAGATCAGTGGCGCATGTCCACAGTGTTCTATAATTACCAACGTTTACACAGGGATTCACCCAGGTATGGCAATCAAGACTATCAATACAATCCTTTTTTCAATAGCTATGTTAGAGCAAGTACACCCATTCCTAATGTTGTTTTCATCTGCCTCCAAGCTAAATTTGTTTTGCCATTTTCCATCATTCATCCGACACAGCAATTTTCTTATGAGTTTATCATCTTTCTCTGTTTGCTAGTTCACTCCTCATTGGCATTGCCATCCCTCAACTTTGCCTGGCTTTGACAGAGAGGATTTGGAGATGGCTGTGTCCTGAAAAGAACATGTCTCCATTGCCATAGTCAAGGAAATTCAGAAGCTGTTTTGAATAACTTTGGTCCTGAGGCATGCAACATTCACAGCACATGGAGGGGAATGACTACTTGCAATTAATGGGGGGAAAAATCTATCTTGTCAAATGTAAATTCAAGGTTTTTCCAGGACACCAACTTTATGCACAATGGTCATTTTAGGAGAAATGTGCTGAAATGGGCACTGTACATAAAGTTTGTGTCCTAGAAAAACCTTGTAGGAAAGCAGAAGGCTATAGGGAAGAAACAGTGCAGATATTTTTAAGACAAAAAGGGTAACAAAATTACAGTCATGGCCATTGACAATACTACTCATAGATTTCGACCACAGATCTGCTGTTGATAAACGTTGTATGCAAACATTGCATATGTCATTTGCATTTGATAGCAAAGTTAATATGTGCCAGAATCATAGCTATTGTCTGTAGCAGTTGCACCTGAGATAAATCAGAGAACCCCAAGGAGTTTAATGGCCTCCTCAAGTGCCAGAATTCACACCTGAGGCAATGTTGAAAACACCTCCATAGCTTTTGACAGCATTGGACCCCCGGAAGAGTAGCTGCTGCCTTGGCAACAGACAATGGGGAACCTAATAAAATACACACAAAAATTGCATTGGACAGGGTGTCAGGTGAAGCTGCAAACAAGTTCTTACCAGAGCTACAGAACTTGATGAGACCCCGGGCTGATCATCTTACAATTATCCATCTGAATAGCTGGTGTCTCACACGTATTCTTCCCCCACCTGGTCCTTCCCCATATTTGATTTATATTACATTTTTTGGGAAGCCAGGGGCCTCCCTTGAAGTAATCATATCTGAATTGGTTGGCTTGGGGAAGCAATTGAGAGGTGAACGTAAGGTTGCCAATCTAGTCACGTTTGATCTGTGATTACCTCAAGGAAACAAATATTTAAGCATTCATAGTTTTTTGTTGTATTTGAACAGGACCGTAGTGACCGATGTCCAGCCTTGAAACAAGCTGTCCACTTTGTAAAATAACCATTATAACATCTCTCTGATGTTTGAGCGTTCTCCTCAATTAATTTGTCTTTATCAACTTTGTATGTATCAAGGTAAAACCGAGATGCAGACCGTGTCGAGGTAACAATGTTTATTACAGGGGCAAAGGTACAGGATGGCAGGCAGGGTCAGGTCAGGCAGAGGTCGGTAATCCAGAGGTGGGACAAAGGTACAGGATGGAAAGCAGGCTTAGGGGCAGGCAGAGTAATCAGGCGGGTGGGTACAGGGTCAGGACAGGCAAGGGTCAAAAACCAGGAGGATGAGAAAAGAGACTGGGGAAAAGCAGGAGCTGACACTAAAATGCTGGTTGTCTTGACAAACAAGACGAACTGGCAACAGGCAAACAGAACACCGGTATAAATACACCGGGGATAATGGGGAATATGGGTGACACCTGGAGGGGGGTGGAGACAATCACAAAGACTGGTGAAACAGATCAGGGTGTGACAGTACTGTGACAACTAGAAGATGCCAACATAAATTTAGTCCAATCAACGTAAGCTAAATATGATGTGGCTGTCTATGGTTCTGACGTCTGTTCGTGTGTCTGTGTGTGCGTTCGTTCTTGCAAGTAGAAAAAACATGTTGACTCACCCCAACTTGTAGAGGAACATCAATGTGGAACATCAATGCCTCTCACTCTGTCATATAGTACACACTTATTTTTTGTTGTCCTAGGCTACCTGGATAAAATGCTTGCTGGCTAGCCTAACTTCCTTTCATGGGCAACGTTTGCTAGTTAGCATTAGTCTTCTACATCTAGCTACATATTGAACTTTCATCCTCTCAGGACAGGGGCACAATGTATGAATTAATGGTTGGATCCGAATCACCGTTATAATCATTGGCCAGTACGGAGAATTAAGTAAAACCAAAGTCCAAGTCCCAAGCTTCCCTTGACACTTTTTTTGTTTGTGAGCCAAGACCATTCACAATTTAGCTCAATGCTGATTGGCTATGATTTTACACTTTTTATCAAGGGAGGCCAAATGCTTGCTGGCTTCCATTGCGTTCAATGCTACGGGTGGCACCGATGTCAAACTCTTTGGGACCAGACAGCATCAGAAACAGAGACAGAGGAGCGTGGTTTCGCTTGCTCGGATGCTTTCCGCCTCTTGTGAATTGAAGGAAAAGTATTGAGACACAGCGAGAAGAAAGACATTATTTTATTTGTGGTAAATTTGGCATCCATGAATACACGTCACTGGAACAACCACTCAATTAAGTAAAAGACCCTAAACAAAGCAGTGAAAGCTGAATAATGTAAAACAAAAAAATCTAATCAAATGTTATTGGCCACATGTAAAGGTACTACAGTGCCTTAGCTCTGCTTGATCACAGACGGACACACACACACACACACACACACACACACACACACACACACACACACACACACACAGTAGAATAAGTCTCTATGTATTGCTATCCACACTTCGTATTCCTATTCCTATCTCGCCACAAATGTGAAACCAAGTGACTTGAGTCATGAATGCCTGGAGACAATATATATGTTGATTTGAGTCTATTCCTAATCCAATTGCTAGCCACAGAGTGTATCTGCTGTTGTGAGTCTCCCATCATGGGTAGGGGTTACTGGGGGCAATTATATATTTGTTGGGTCTTTTACACTATTGCTCAGAGACCACTTGAACTAAGCCAGTCATTTCTTTGATATAGAAAACATACATCTGTCTCCTAACCATTCATACCATTTTATAGGTCTGTACATAAACAGTTGGATCACAATTGTACAAATAGACCAAATAAACTCACTTAACTTCAAAAATTGAATGTTTTATGAATTATCATAGACATATGTAATGATTTTGCAAGACATGCACTACCGGTCAAATGTTTTAGAACACCTACTCATTCAAGGGTTTTTCTTTATTTTTACTATTTTCTACATTGTAGAAAAATAGCGACGACAAACTATGAAATAACACATATGGAATCAGGTAATAACCAAAAAAGTGATAAACAAGCTAAATGTATTTTATATTTGAGATTCTTCAAAGTAGCCACCCTTTGCCTTGATGACAGCTTTGCACACTGCATTCTCTCAACCAGCTTCATTAGGTATCCACCTGGAATGCATTTCAATTAACAGGTGTTAAAAGTTCATTTGTGGAATTTATTTCCTCCTTAATGCATTTGAGCCAATCAGTTGTGTTGTGACAAGGTAAGGGTGGTATACAGAAGATAGCCCTATTTGGTAAAGACCATGTCCATATTATGGCAAGAACAGCTCAAATAAGCAAAGAGAAATTCAAGTCCATCATTACTTTAAGACATGAAGGTCATTCAATATGGAAAATTTCAAAAACTTCAAGTTTCTTCAAGTGCAGTTGCAAAAACCATCAAGCTCTATGATGAAACTGGCTCTCATGAGGACTACCACAGGAACGCATGACGTAGAGTTACCTCTGCTGCAGAGGTAGAGTTCATTAGTTACCAGCCTCAAACTGCAGCCCAAATAAATGCTTCACAGAGTTCAAGTAACAGACACATCTCAACATCAACTGTTCAGAGGAGATTGTATGAATTAGGCCTTCATGGTCGAATTGCTCCAAAGACACCACTAATAAAAGACATCAATAATAAGAAGAGACTTGCTTGGGCCAAAAAACATGAGCAATGGACATTAGACCGGTGGAAATTTGTCCTTTGGTCTAGAGTCCAAATTGGAGATTTTTTTTGTTCAAACCGCCGTGTCTTTGTGAGACGTGGTGCGGGTGAACAGATTATCTCCGTGTGTATTTCCCACTGTAAAGCATGGAGGAGGAGGTGTTATGGTGTGGTGGTGCTTTGCTGGTGACACTGTCAGTGATTTATTTAGAATTCAAGGCACACTTAACCAGCATGGCTACCACAGCATTCTGCAGCTATACGCTATCCCATTTGGTTTGGCCTTAGTGGGAATATGTTTTTCAACAGGACAATGACCCAACACACCTCCAGGCTGTGTAAGGGCTATTTTACCAAGAAGGAGAGTGATGGAGTGTTGCATCAGATGACCTTGCATCCACAATCCCCTGATCTCAACCAAATTGAGATGTTTTGGGATGAGTTGGACCGCAGAGTGAAGGAAAAGCACCCAACAAGTGCTCAGCATATGTGGGAACTCCTTCAAGACTGTTGGAAAATCATTCCAGGTGAAGCTGGTTGAGAGAATGCCAAGAATGTGCAAAGCTGTCATCAAGGCAAATGGTGGTTATTTGAATATAACATCTATTTTGATTTGTTTGACACTTATGTTTACTACATGATTCCATATGTGTTATTTCCTAGTTTTGATGTCTTCACTATTATTCTACAATGTAGAAAATAGTCAAAATAGAGAACACCTACTCACTCATTCAAGGGTTTTTCTAAAACTTTTGACTGGTAGTGTATAATAATCTTTATGTACGTAACCAATATTTACAGTAACACCCTTGTTTGTGAATGGCCATTTGGTTCCTCTCAAAAGCATCTAGAATAGTCTGATCATATCTGTTTACAACCCATTTGGCCTTCTACAGGACACCAAGGCTATTTAAAGTTGTATAATTAATGTAGAATTCATACAATCTTAAAGTTAAAATCACTTATTTTCATAATTTGTCTGCTTGGCTCAGTGTCATTTTAACACTGCCTTACAATTGCCCCCAACCCAAGCCTAGCAGCCATGACAACCTCATGTGTGTCACACCCTGACCATAGTTTGCTTTGTATGTTTCTATGTTTTGTTTGGTCAGGGTGTGATCTGAGTGGGCATTCTATGTTACATGTCTAGTTTGTCTTTCTATGTTTGGCCTGATATGGTTCTCAATCAGAGGCAGGTGTTAGTCATTGTCTCTGATTGGGAACCATATTTAGGTAGCCTGTTTGGTGTTGGGTTAAGTGGGTGATTGTTCCTGTCTCTGTGTTTGCACCAGATAGGGCTGTTTTGGTTTTCCACGTTTGTTGTTTTGTATTATATTCATGTTTAGTTGTCTTATTAAAAAACATGAATAGAAACCACGCTGCATTTTGGTCCGCCTCTCCTTCACCTCAAGAAAATCGTTACAATGTGCCTAGCAAGAGACAATAATAGTGTCATGTCAATCATATCAATGTTTATCCAACATATAGGGATGAAATTTATCCTAGTTTAAATTCTTGGACAGAATAAAAAAATGTACTAACGGTACAAAAAATACTTTCAGCCCTAAAAAAAACAATTGTCCTTTCAAGCAGGGAGAGAACCTAAATTGGCATGTACTGAGTGAGTTTCATCACTCTAGCTTGTTTCTTTTTGGAGAAATACAAGGTGTTACGATTGATCCCGGTCTTCCCTACTCCTCTCGTTAGTTTTGGTGTAATTAATGCAATGTAATCAATGCTACACTGCCAATTTGCGGATGATGTAGAATGTCACCCAGACAGAATTATTCGGCTATGTGTGGATCCAATTGCCTGCAAATGGGTTTAGTGGTCTGTCACCAGCAAATAGCAGGCATTAATATATTGGCTGAGAGAGAGAGGCCAGCCGACAACATTTGTTGATATATTAATTGTCCAGTCAGTGAACCTGAAAGCCCCTTTTCAAGCTGTCAGAGACTGAGACATGGCATGGCAAAGAAGAGCTATTTTGACACTATTTGTCTAGTTGTGATGCTACTCCTGCACCCTGGTTGAAACAATCGAGCATTAAGCATTGATCACCATCTAGACATACTTGTTTTAAATAAGCATGCTGTCATTTTGTTTTACTTGCTTTTAGCTATTCAGCCTTTAGTTTATCTAGACTAGATGCTGGATGGAATTAAGAAGTAAACTTTCCATAGCAACTCTGTAAGAAGAATTTCAAAGAATATAAGAATAGATTGGCATAGAATTTCAACATAGCATTGCTACCATTATTCCTCATTAAAAGAAGGCATGTATTGTCATGGTAATGCAAGGGTGGTGTGAACAGGTCAGTTCTAATGGACTGGCATTGAACTAGCGACATTGGTCCGACCATATTATTATTGTCCCTAATCCTAAGGAGAGTAGACGGCAGGTAGACAGTTCATCAGAGTGATAATGAGTGTCAGGGATCCTACATTGAGGGAGGGTGGACATTTACTGAGACAGAGGAGAAATGTTAGGAACTATATTCAGGCACATTTTTGACAAGAGAGTGGGAGAAAGCAAGAGGGAGAGAGTGAAGCACACACAGAATAGAGGGACGAGGTAGAGAGAGAAAAAGCCGAACATAAATATGAAGTGTCAAATAGGCTACATTGGGAAAGATCTGAAGAGTATGACAGACTTCGAAGGCGTGCATGCTACCCACTGCTTCCGAGTATATTACTTGCTAATGTCCAGTCTAGACAACAAGGTAGATGAAATTAGGGCAAGGGTTGCCTTCCAGAAAGACATCGGAGATTTTAACATTCTCTGTTTCACGGAAACATGGCTCTCGACATATGTTGTCGGAGTCATTACAGCCACCAGGTTTCTTCATGCGTCGCGCCGACAGAAATAAAGATCTCTCTGGGAAGAGAAGGGTGGGGGTGCATGCTTCATAATTAATTACCCATGGTGTAATCATAACAACATACAGGAACTCGAGTCCTTTTGTTCACCTGACCTAGAATTCCTTACAATCAAATGCTGACCATATTATCTCCCAAGAGAATTCTCTTTGGTTATTGTCACAGCCTTGTATATCCCCGCCGAAGCGGGTACCACGATGGCCCTCAAGGAACTTCACTGGACTCTATGTAAACTGGAAACCATATTTTTTTTTATTTTACCTTTATTTAACTAGGCAAGTCAGTTAAGAACAAATTCTTATTTTCAATGATGGCCCAGGAGGCTGAATTTATTGTAGCTGGGTATTTTAACAAAGCAAATTTGAGAACAAGGCCACCTAAATTCTATCAGCATACTGATTGTAGCACTAGCGTAGGCAATACACTGGGTCACTGCTAGTCTAACTTCCGCGATGCATACAAGGCCCTCCCCCACCCTCCCTTCGGGCAAATCCGACCACAACTCCATTTTGCTCCTACCGTCCTATAGGAAACTCAAACAGGATGTACCCGTGACACGAGCGATTCAATGCTGGTCTGACCAATCAGAATCCACGCTTCAAGATTGTTTGATCATGAGGACTGGGAAGGCAGGGTCTACAAGCAATTACAGACTACAAAAATAATAAACCAGTCACGTCACGGACACCAACGTCTTGCTTCCAGACAAACTAAAGACCACCTTTGCCCGCTTTGAGGATAATACAGTGACACTGACGCTACCCACTACCAGGCCCACCCTCTACTTCTCCATGGCCGTCGTGAGTAAGACATTTAAACATTGCTGACCCAGACGGCATCCCTAGCTGTGTCCTCAGAGCATGCGCAGACTAGCTGCCTGGTGTGTTTACGGACATATTCAATCACTCCCTATCCCAGTCTGCTGTCCACACATGCATCTAGATGGCCACCATTGTTCCTGTACCCAAGAAGGCAAAGATAACTGAACTAAATTACTATCACCCTGTAGCACTCACTTCTGTCATCATGAAGTGCTTTGAGAGACTAGTCAAGGATCATATCACCTCCACCATACCTGCCACCCTAGACCCACATCCTTTTGCATTCCATCCCAACAGGTCCACAGATGACGCAATCGCCATCACACTGCCCTATCCCATCTGGACAAGAGGAATACCTATGTAAGAATGCTGTTCACTGACTACGGCTCAGCATTCAACACCATAGTACCCTCCAAGCTCATCATTAAACTTGAGGTCCTGGTTCTGTGCAATTGGGTCCTGGACTTTCTGACGGGCCACCCCCAGGTGGTGAAGGTAGGAAACAACATCTCCACTTCGCTGATCCTCAACACTGGGGCCCCACAGGGGTGCGTGCTCAGTCCCCTCCTGTGCTCCCTGTTCACCCATGACTGCGTGGCCATGCACGCCTCTAACTCAATCATCACGTTTGCAGACGACACAATGGTAGTGGGCTTGATTACCAACAACAACGAGACAGCCTACAGGAAGGGGGTGAGGGCACTCGAAGTGTGGCCTCAGGAAACAACCTCTCACTCAATGTCAACTAAACAAAAGAGATGATTGTGGACTTCAGGAAACAGCAGAGGGAGCACCCCCCTATCCACATCGACAGGACAACAGTGGAGAAGGTGGAAAGTTTTAAGTTCCTCGGCATACTCATCATGCACAAACGGAAATGGTATCAGCGCCTCTTCAACCTCAGGAGGCTGAAGAAATTTGGCATCAGGAGGCTGAAGAAATGGCATCAGCGCCTCTTCAACCTCAGGAGGCTGAAGAAATTTGGCTCACATAAACCCTCACTAATGTTTACAAATGCACAATTGAGAGCATCCTGACAGGCTGTATCACTGCCTGGTACGGCAGCTGCACCACCCTCAACCGCAAGGCTCTCCAGAGTGTGGTTCGGTCTGCACAACGCATCACCGGGGGCAAACTACCTGCCCTCCAGTACAACTACAGTACCCGATGTCACAGGAAGGCCAAAAAGATCATCAAGGACAACAACCACCTGAGCCACTGCCTGTTCACCCTGCTTCCATTCAGACAGCGAGGTCCGTACAGGTGCATCAAAGCTGGGACCGAGAAGCTGTTTTTCAGTCTCTATCTCAAGGCCATCAGACTGTTAAACAGCAATTACTAACACAGAGAGGCTGCTGCCTACATACAGACTTGAATCATTGGCCACTTTAATAAATGGATCACTAGTCACTTTAAATAATGCCACTTTAATAATGTTTACATATCTGCCATTACTCATCTCATATGCATATACTGTATTTTATACCATCTATTGCGTCTTGTCTATGCAGCTCTGTCATTGCTATTCCATATATTTATATGTACATATTCCATCACTTAAGATTGGTGTGTATTAGGTACTTGTTGTGGAATTGTTAGATTACTTGTTAGATATTACTGCACTGTCAACTAGAAGCACAAGCATTTCGCCACACTCACATTAACATCTGCTAACCATGTGTATGTGCCCAATAAAAATGGATTTGGTTTGATAGAGGCGAGATGATTACGAGATAGCTGGAACAAACAAAGGGTAAGGAAATGGTCTGACAATACTGGTGAAGCAGTCTGTCAAGCATATTTGGCCTGTTAACTCTCCTGCGTCAACCCCTGTTTCAATGGCGAATAACAGAACTCTGGGACTCTTCCCCTCCATGGTTTGATGTGTGACACACTGAGAAGATACCTTTCAAATCGTGTATTCCAGTGACATGTTTTTGGGTTAACGATAAAAGATGTGTCCGCCGATGACAGGAATCGCATCATAGACCACATCACATCGCTTGTTTTGTTGTGTTAATTGTAAAACCTAACTGATACCATACACAAGTATGCATATGCAAGAATACAATTAGTTTTCTGACAAGAACTTCCACAGGCTTTCTATACCTAAGGTGAAGTGAAAGCCTGTGACAAAGACTACTAGAAGAGTTGTACACTATCTCCTGTAAGTGGTTTTGCCACAACTGTTCTGTAAATATTGTGGAACATTTTGATCGGATTTAAAGTTATCTGTTGTGCTACAACCATAAATGTGTGGTACAACGGTTAGAAGCGCCATTCAATGTGAATGAGGTCAAAGTCACCATTCACCAGCCTTCTAAATTAAAGCGAGAAGGAATTCTGACCACTACTTTAATATATCCATTGACATCGGGTACAAACATCATGTGTTAGGGACAGAATCCCTCAGTCCAAGTTATCACGTTTTAGGAGAAAACCCAGATGCAGACACTGTCGAAGTAACACAAGTTTATTACTAGAACAGGGGGCAGGCAAAACGACAGGTCAAGGGAAGGCAGAGGTCAGTATTCCAGATCAGAGTTCAAAAGGTACAGAACGGCAAGCAGTCTCGGGGTCAGGGCAGGCAGAGGTCAATAATCCAGTGCGATGTAACAAGGTACAGAATGGCAGGCAGGCTCAGGGCAGGCAGAATGGTCAAAACCGGGAAAGCTAGAAAAAGATAGGCGCATGGGGGGGAAAGCCGCTGGGAGGCTTGACGAAAACAAAACGAATTGCCAACAGACAATCTGAGAACACGGGTATAAATACACTTGGGATAATGGGGAAGATGTGCGACACCTGGAGGGGGGTGGAGACAAGCACAAAGACAGGTGAAACAGATAAGGGTGTGACACAAGTGAGTTATCCTGGGTGGGAATTCCTCTCTCCAAGATTATAACAACACTATCCCTTTAAATGTCAGATTGGAGCAGGGGAATTGTAACTCCTATCATAGGCGAGACATTGGACACATTCTGTCCTTTGTCTAAAGGTCACCCAGAAACTGTAGGAAAGAGCTTAACCACTGTGTTCAGAAGGTCATTTTAGTGTGTTGTCATCTTCAGTTTAGCTTCCTGAGGAAGGCTGGACTCAGAAGCTTGAGGAAGGCAAGATTCAAAAGTTCTGAAATGTCATTTTTTGATCATGTACTTTTTTTATGCTAAATTGGGTATTCACCTCATACTATATATTTTCAGAAGAGAAAAATTAGATATATTGAATGATCAATCACATTATACAATAATAACTTTCATCACATTTTAATTATTTAACTTTCATGAATAAGTATAAGTAATATGATCAATTAATTAATGAGTATTTAATTAGTTGCACAAATGGATAAACAATACAACTCAATAATTTGTAAGGATTTGCAATGGCTTATTCATGAAAGTCAACCGTAATGTTGCTATAGAGTATAACTGGATGCATTTATACTCTACATGCATCATGAATATGCAGCGCTTTTTCATTGTCAACCTGAATGTGTTTGTGTGGTGTATGTGTGTGAAGGATAGGGTTCCCAGGGTAACCGGTCCTGTGAAAACAGTGTGGAGATAAAATGTCTTTGATCTGGGATCTGTGGCTGTGAGTCGGTTGTATGTTCTAAAAGGTAGAGTTCCATAGCATACTGTATTGATTTCCCTCCTCTATTCTGCATTGTTTTCAAAAGTTATTATAAGTGAAGGTAGGAGTGTGCCTAAAGGTAGGAGGATGGAGCCTAATGACCTTGTGTATTTTTATACTCTTAAATTGAACAGCTGCCCTGTTTTTCTCAGATCAAATAAAAGGTGTTTAATGGAGATGTGTTCTTATTCCCTCGCTATAGGAAAGAAAATCTATAGGATCCAGAATATGACTTTGCAATCTAATTATTCAGATTGGCAAGAATAAAACAAACTTTTAGCACAGTCATTACACATAAACCTTTTGTATATGCAAACACACAGATCCTAGGATACCCAATGGATGACTGATCTTGAAAGAAATTACTGCTATTGTGTGGCCGAAAATGTGTCTACTGGTAACACCACCACCTTTCAGTGCATGTCTTGCATGAGATCGAATCCTGTACTTTGGCACAAGCATTTCCCTCAAAAATACAAAAGATTGGAAGTTCCTACTCTTTAAACTCTGCCATTCTACCTTGACACAGCATGTATAATTTCAAATACACCACATGGCCCACTGTATTCAGGTATACCGACTCAGAGCCCCTATAATGCTTCATTAATCAATGCCAGGTCCCAGAACCATCTGCAGGCTTTTATTCTGAGAGACCCAGGAATCTGGCATCTATGACTTGAGAAATATTTCCCAATCCCGAAAGGTTCAAGGAAAGTTCAAATCTCAAATTCAAATCTATGTCAACAAGGAGACAAGCACTTTTAATCACAGGCTGACTGCCTCCTCAAAGGGGTTTAACATCAAGCTGGAGGCCATGTCTAAGTGTCACAGCTTAGATTACCTGTCTAGAATACAATGCTGCCCTAAGAATACCTGTGTTCAAAGAGAGCGCTTCTGTCTTGACTATAAATTATCTCTTGAAGACAGCCCTCTTGCAGTTTCTTGTGCAGCAACAATCCTGTAGCTTTGCCACCTCCAAATGTCAGTCCCTCTCCATCTTGGTTAAGTTACCCATACACATTTTTTAAAACTTGTTCTATAGATGGAATCAGTCTGGCTTTGTGCTATTTGTTAATATTCCATACATGCAGTCCTTACCACACTAAACTTCAGATCTACTCACCACTTTTGTTTTTAAGTAAACTGGCAGCAAAAGACAATCGTCTAGTAAATGTTGGCTTGTGTTCTCCTCTTTCACAAGGTTTTTTGATACCCTTTGGATCCCCTTCTGTAGAGAAGGATTCCGTCTATACACTAGAAGATACTATGTCAGCATTGCTTTAGAGCCGGTTCAGTGAGAAACAGGGAACCTGAGATGTTAAAACCTGTTTGGGATAGGGGGCAGTATTTTCATTCAAGCGTGCCCAGAGTAAACTGCCTGCTACTTAGGCCCAGAAGCTAATATATGCATATTATTAGTAGATTTGGATAGAAAACACTCTGAAGTTTCTAAAACTGTTTGAATGATGTCTGTAAGTATAACAGAACTCATATGGCAGGTGAAAACCTGAGGAAAATCCAACCAGGAAGTCATTGCCTTTTTGAATATACAGTGTAAATGGAGTCATATTGCACTTCCTAATGCTTCCACTAGATGTCAACAGTCTTTAGAACCTTGTTTCAGACTTCTACTATGAAGGGGGAGCGAATAAGAGCTGTTTGAACCAGGTGTCTGGCAAAATGCCTTGAGCTAAGTCACGCGCGCAGCCGTGAGAGCGAGCTGCGTTCCCTTTCATTTCTAAGGACAAAGGAATTGTCTGGTTGAAGAATTATTGAAGTTTCTACGAACTTTAATATAACTTTTTTACTTTTCGTCTGGACTTTCATCTGGACTTGCCTGCACCTTGTGAATTTCGATTGGTGAACTAAACGCGCTAACAAAAAGGAGGTATTTGGACATAAAGATGAACTTTATCGAAAAAAAACCAAACATTTATTGTGGAACTGAGATTCCTGGGAGTGCAGTCTGATGATCATCAAAGGTAAGTGAATATTTATAACGCTATTTCTGACTTTTACTGACTCCACAACATGGCGGATATCTGTTTTGGCTTGTTGTGGTTTAGCGCTGTACTCAGATTATTGCATGGTGTGCTTTTTCCGTAAAGATTTTTTGAAACCTGACACAGCAGTTGCATTAAGGAGAAGTTTATCATTAATTCTATGCCTAACACTTGTATCTTTTATCAAAGTTTATGATTAGTATTTCTGTAAATTGATGTGACTCTCTGCAAATTTGGCAGATGTTTGAGGCACAACATTACTGAACAACGCGCCAATGTAAACTGAGATCTTTGGATATAAATATTAACTTTATCGACCAAAACATTCATGTACTGTGTAACATGAAGTGCTATGAGTGCCATCTGATGAAGATCATCAAAGGTTAGTGATTCATTTTATCTCTATTTCTGCTTTTTGTGACTCCTCTCTTTGGCTGGAAAATGTCTGAAATGTTTTTTTGTGACTAGGCTCTGACCTAACATAATCGTATGGTATGCTTTCGCCGTGAAGCCTTTTTGAAATCGGACACAATGGCTAGATTAACAAGAAGTTAAGCTTTAATTTGGTGTATTGCACTTGTGAATGTATGAAAGTCAAATATTTCAAAACATTTTTTTTGAATTTCGCGCTCTGCCATTTCAGCGGATGTTGTCGAGGCTGAACCTTTCTAGCGCAGGGGTTCCGCTAGCAGAACACTTCGACAACATTCCGCTTAAAAAGGCAGCGCGTGAAATTCAAAAATATTTTTTTTAAATGTGTAACTTTCACACATTAACAAGTCCAATACAGCAAATAAAAGATAAACATCTTGTTAATCTACCCATCGTGACCGATTTCAAAAATGCTTTACAGCTAAAGCACAACACATGATTATGTTAGATCACCGCCAAGTCGAAAAAACACAGCCATATTTCCAGCCAAAGATAGGAGTCACAAAAAGCAGAAATATCGATCAAATGAATCGCTAACCTTAGGACATCATGTTACACACTACATGTATGTTTTGTTCGATAATGTGCATATTTATATCCAAAAACCTCAGTTTACATTGGCGCCTTACGTGCAGTAATGTTTTGATTCCAAACCATCTGGTGATTTTGCAGAAATACTCATAATAAACATTGATAAAAGATTGTTATTCACAGAATTAAAGAGACTTCTCCTTAATGCAACCGCTGTGTCAGATGTTTTTTAAACTTTACGGAAAATGGCACTCAGAACAGCCGCCATTTTGGAATCAACAAAGTTAGAAACAACACCATAAATATTCACTTACCTTTGATCTTCATCAGAAGGTACTCCCAGGAATCCCAGTTCGACAATAAATGACTGATTTGTTCCATCATTTATGTACAAATAGCCACTTGTTCTTAGCGTGTTCAGCCCAGTAATCCATTTTCATTAGGCGCGAGCATTTCATCCAGACAAAAACTCAGTTCCGTTACAGTCCTTTAGAAACATGTCAAACGATGTATGGAATCAATCGTTAGGATGTTTTTAACATTAAACATCAATGTTCCAACCGGAGAATTCCTTTGTCTTCAGAAAAAGCACTGGAACGCGAGGTAACTCTGTCGGGAGTGCGTCATGAGACCGAGGCACAATGCCAGACCACTGACTCAAACCGGTCTCATGAGCCCCTCCTTTATAGTAGAATCCTCATTCAAGTTACAAAATACAGTTGACATCTAGTGGAAGCCCTAGGAAGTGCAACCTCATCCATATCTCAATGTGTACTCGGTAGGCAAAGCTTTGAAAGACTACAAACCTCAGATGTCCTACTTCCTGGTTGGGTTTTTCTCAGGTTTTCGCCTGCCATATGAGTTCTGTTACTCACAGACATCATTCAAACAGTTTTAGAAACTTCAGTGTTTTCTATCCAATATTAATAATAATAATATGCATATATTAGCATTTTGAAAGAGTAGGAGGCAGTTCACTCTGGACACGCTATTCATTCAAAAGTGAAAATGCTGCCCCCTATCCCAAAAAGGTTAAGAAATGAAGAGGAATAAAGATAGAAATGCAGCACCTCCAGCTGTGAAAGAACAATAAATAAGTGGCTTCTAAGCTTTAAGGTGCTAAGCTCCTCCATGCTCTCACAGAGCCGCTCCCACAGCATCGCTCCCACAGAGCAATGGGGTAAAGTACTTAAGTTGTTTTTTGGGGTATCTTTACTTTGCTATTTATATTTTTGACTACTTTTACTTCACTACATTCCAAAATAAAATCATGTAATTTTTACTCCATACATTTTCCCTGACACCCAAAAGGACTTACATTTTGAATGCTTAGCAGGACTGAAAAAATGTCCAATGCACACACTTATCAAGAGAACATCCCTGGTCATCCCTACTGGCTCTGATCTGGCGGACTCCATAAGCACAAATGCTTCGTTTGTCAATTATGTCTGAGTGTTGGAGAGTGCCCTTGGCTATCCTTAAAAAATAAAATGGTGCCCTCTGATTTGCCTAATATAAGGGATTTGAAATTATTTGTACTTTATACTTAAGTATCAAAAGTAAATGTATTCTAGCAATTACATTTACTTTTGGTACATAAACATATTTATAACCAAATACTCTTTGACTTTTACTCAAGTAGTATTTTACTGGGTGACTTTCACTTTGACTTTAGTCATTTCTTTACTTTTACTCAATTATGACAATTGGGTACTTTTTCAACCCCTGCCACAGAGCCCCTGCTACAGAGCCACTCCCACAGAGCCCCTGCCACTGAACATCGGCTGGATAGAACCGAAAGGAAGGTCACGGTGACTGCTCAACACAGCTGGACCATACCAGGCCATAAACTGAACGGCTCAATGTCCCAACAAGGCTGGAAACTGAAAACTGAAAACAGCTTGGTCTTTAAAGCCAGAAACTGAATAGAGCTTGTTTTGTCTTACAAATCAAATCACATTTTATTTGTCACATGCTTCGTAAACAACAGGTGTAGACTAACAGTGAAATTGTTACTTACGGGTCATTTTCCAACAATGCAGAGTTAAGATAAAGATACAAAATAAAAATGTAAAGTGTCACAAGGAATAAATACACAGTGAATAACTAATAACAATAACGAGTAAAAGTAACATAGCTATATATAGGGAGTAGCAGTCCTGAGTCAATATGCAATGGTACGAGGTAATTAAGGTAGCTATGGACCTATAGGTAGGGGTAAAGTGACTACGCAAGAGGATAGATAGACAGTAGCAGCAGTGTGTGTGTGTGTGTGTGTGTGGTTGTTGTCTTTGGCTATGCCAGATTAAGTGATATGACATGCTATTCTATAAAATAATTACCTAACTGAGCTAATCATGTAAATGTAATTAACTAGAGTCGGGTACCACAAAATAATATTTATAGAGCTGTTATCTTCCCAATAAACTATTAAAGCCTAGTAATATTTAACATCAATAGCAGTCAATATTAATCATCATCTTAATTCAGTCTCATCTGAAAGTTGTAAATTCTTAGTTATCTGCACGAACCCTGGCTACCAAGTTGAATCAGCAAATACAAATTGGGTTTAATTATTTATTTACTAAATACCTAACTAATCACACAGAATTACACATACACATAATTAAACCATAACTTGATTACAAATTACGTCATAAAGGAAAACGTCCCTAGTGGGCGGAACAGATATGACAAATTGTTACACAAAAGAAAAGGGTCTGGGTGAAAGTGAAAGAGCGGGAAGACTGAGGAACAAAGGGCGAAGCTGTGCTATCGTAAATACAGTATCTCATGCATTGTAAATTACCACTCATTTGGAAAAGGAAAATGCAATAAATATTTACTCTGAGCTGCGCTTCGGTAGGTTGGTGGTAGATTGAAGGCTGTGTTGCCCAACCGAGTCCTTCGTCCTTTGAAGAATGTCTCTGCTGGGAAATTGAAAACGTTGTAGTAATGTCATTGTGTGGTAGACGGGTTACTCTGTCTGTTCCTTCCTAACCCTCGTTTGCAGCGGCTGTTGCTAACTCAATGGCTAGGCGGTATCACTTCTGTAGTGAATAAGAGTTCAAAGTTCATACCATTCTCAACCAAAGCTCATGATGATGTTTGCTTCGTTCTGTAGGTATTATCTGAACCATTCTGACATTGGACCGTCGTCCTCACGTCCTAGGAACAGGAGGTTATATTGTCGTCAAGGCTTTATATAGGAAGGGAGAGGAGGGCGTGTTTGAAAGGTTTTATAGCCCATGTCCCTTCACAGGGGCGGGCCACTGATTGAGCAGAGCCCTACCTTATGAAAACCCAAATCTCACATTTTAGAAGCTAAAATCACATTTCATCCCATCACAAATAATTTCATATTCAAACATTTAAATTGAACAACAATTCCATGTGAATCCGATAACTCTGATGTGTAGACTTTCCATTGTAGAGTTGTCATTTTATCACTGATGAGAATGTCTCAGATGACAACCGAACTGACATCATATTCATTAAGTACCACCGCATATGTTCTATTGGTCGTATTACCAGAATATTGTTAATTTCCCCCCCACCTTCTGATGTTCCCAGAATCTCTGTTAACCAAGGGTTTTCAAATGTAACATCAGTAGGGTAGAGAGAGGAAAAAGGGGGAAAGCGGTATTTATGACTGTCATAAACCTATCCCCAGGCCAACGTCATGACAGTGTGTTGGGATGTCAGTGTGAGTGAATGGGTAAGAGTCCAGTGTGTGCGCAGAGAGTCAGTGCAAGAGAGTTCGTTTTTTTTAAACGGTCAACCGTTTTTTTAAACCGTCAATTGATGTGCCCTCTTCACAACTGTGTGGGTGTGTGTGGACCATGTTAATTCCTTAGTGATGTGGACACCGAGTGTCATTGAAATTCTTACACAGGGACACTCAAAGTCAATCTTTAATGAATCATTGTTTGTCAGGGCGCTGGAGAGGTTCCAACTAACTTAATGCACCATAGTGAATGTCTGTTAGAAGCTCTGCTGGGGCAGTCCCAACAGTTGTCTTATATATGGCTATAAACAGACAAGTTGTATTTGCATGATTTAGCATAATCAATTCATCATTACCGTTTGTTTCATTCATGTGACAGACCAATACTGGTTCATAACATACCAGATACCATACCCCCCCCCCCCTCCTCTCGAAGTTGAGACCTTGAAACTGATATATTTTCTTCTCAAAACTAGGTCTGGGCATAGAGCAAATTATTCTATGTTTTTTAACCTTTATTTGACTAGGCAAGTCAGTTAAGACCATCATTGTAAATAAGAATTTGTTCTATCAGGGAACAGCTCAGGGATTCGATCCAGCAATCTTTCAGTTACTGGCCCAATGCTCTAACCACAAGGCTGCCTGCCACCCCATCAAATTGTAGCTACTAATAGTGAGGATTTGTTCAGTCAGTCACCTGCATCAACACAGAAATTGGTTTATAGAAGAAAAAAACAGACATAGAAATTGGTAAATAAAAAAGCACAAGTAAGCACAAGTAAAAAATGTCCATCAGACAAGGAACTTGATGCTCTTGACCCGCTCCACTACAGCCCCATCTTGTGGTACACAATCAGATCCTTTGTCTTGCTTACATTGAGGGAGAGGTTTTTGTCCTTTCACCACACTGCCAGGTCTCTGACCTCCTCCCTATTGGCTGCCTCATCGTCTTTGGTGATCAGTCCTACCACCGTCGTGTCATCTGCAAACTTGATGATGGTGTTGGAGTCATGCGCGGCTACTTAGTCGTGGGTGAACAGGGAGTACAGGAAAGGACTAAGCACACAACCCTGCGGGACCCCCGTGTTGATGGTCAGCATGGCACGTGTTGTTGCCTACCTCACTGTTTGGGGGGCCGCCCGTCAGGAAGTCCAGGATCCAGTTGCAGAGGGAGGTGCTTAGTCCCAGGGTCTTGAGCTTGGAGTGGACTATGGTGTTGAATGAGGAGCTGCAGTCAATGAAAATAATTCTTACATAGGTATTAATTTTGTCCAGGTAGGTGAGGGCAGTGTGGAGTGCAATAGAGATGGCATCATCTCTGAATCTGTTGGGGCGGTATGCAAGTTGGAGTGGGTCCATGGTATCTAGGTTGATGGTGTTGATGTTAGCCATAACCAGCCTTTCAAAGCATTTCATGACTACAGATGTGAGTGCTACAGGGTGATAGTAATTTAGACAGGTTACCTTGGTGTTCTTGGGCACAGGGACTATGGTGGTCTGCTTGAAACATGTAATTATTACAGACTGGGTCAGGGAGAGGTTGAAAATGTCAGTGAGGACACTTGCCAGCTGACAAACTGAACACAGCCAGAAACTGAACACAGCTCAATGTCACGCTCAATGTCATGACAGCTGAAACATTGTGGCGCAACACGTCCTGAGGGTTCGAGGGATAAAGAGAATATAAAAAAAGACTAGCTGACATTAAGACAACGTGAACTCAATGACATCTCAGCCGTTATGAGGCGTGTATCTGGAAATGCATTTGTCACTTATTCGTTTCCCCGGACACTTTCACTTGAGTTAAGTCTCTCATCAATCCAAATTGTTCCATTTTGCCCAGCCATGGTCCCACCAATGAGAATTTCCCCATTGCAATTCAACATTGCTCAATGACATTACACTAGCTCATCTGAGAGAGTGAAGCTATTACGCCCTGCATATTACCAATGAAATGTGCCATAGAAAATACTCTCTACAGAGCTTTAAAGGGTAGGTTATTTGAGGACACATTTTCCAGCAGGACCAGCTGTTAAAAAAGGTGTATTTTTATTACATACATTCATACACTCGATTGTCCCCGTAGAAGAACCCTTTTTGGTTCCAGGTAAAACCCTTTTGGGTTACATGTAGAACCCTCTGTGGAAAGGTTTCTACATGGAACCCAAAACTGTTCTACTTGGAACCAAAAGGTTCTACCTGCAACCAAAAAGGGTTCTTTAAAGGTTTATCCTATGGGGACAGCCAAGGAACCCTTTTAGGTTCTAGATAGCACCCTTGTTTCTAAGAGTGTAAGTAACAGTCACTGAACATATGCACATATGGGTTGCTTATTAAATGTGCAACCTGAGACGGATAGCAAAAATCTGCATTCACACAGGCAGCCCAATTATTGACAAAAGAGCTGATCTGACTGGTCAATTAATGGACAAATATCATGAGGCTGCCTGTGTAAACGCAGCCTTAGTGACTAAATATCCAATAATATCGGCACACACATTCTTAAAAGCACAGCAGATGCCTTAAAAACATGTTGCAGGCAGGTGAGTCATTGTATTCTTTATACTGATTTCCACAATCAGTGATATTTATATTGACAATTCCCCCACGCGTGTCTATAATGGCTGCAATAGATGGCTAGATGTAGATAGTATGACCATCTGTTGATAAGCAACTGCTTGCTAAGGTTACGGTTATGGTTAGGATTAGCGGTAAGGTTAGAGTCAGCAGATAGTTAGTTGAAATGTTACTGATAGTCTTTAGAGAGGTGGTCACAAACCTTATCTGGGTCAAGATCTCTTTCTGAGTCAAAATGCAAGATATACAGCTCAGATATATATTTTTACATTTTGACGTTTGTGCAGTCGGCTATAGGCCCAATACATTATCACCACATATTGGCTTTACTTGAATTGCCCTGCCAATGCATTGCTGTTCTTCTCAGACCATTTAAAAAAATCTGAATTTTAATTTGACCCCCTTTTCTCCCCAATTTTGGGGTATCCAATTGTTAGTAACTACTATCTTGTCTCATCGCTACAAGGTCGAAAGCCATGCGTCCTCCGAAACACAACCCAACCAAGCCGCACTGCTTCTTAACACAGCGCGCATCCAACAGCTCCCTAAATTCGTTATAGAACTCTGGAGGGAAGCCATCCTCCCCGGGAGATTTATTAGAAGGTAAGGATTTAACGGCCTCCAACAATTCAGGAACTGAGAAGTGTTCACTCAGGCGCTCTCCGTCTTCCTCTGACAGGCGTGGGAGGTTGAGAAAGGAGTCGATCTCTGATATATCATCGCTTGATTGGGAAGTGTAGAGGTAGTATACCTATTTCTTTAAAGTATTATTAATTTCAGTAGGGTCGAAAGATATCTCATTAATAAGAGTATAACATTAATTATCCTCTTTACTTTCCTCTGCTTTCAGTTGCCATGCCAATACTTTGAGCTTTCTCTCCAAGCTCGTAATAACGCTGTTTTGATTTAGTGATGGCCCTCTCAGCTTGATATGTGTACAGAATATTATATTTCAGTTTTTTATTTACCAAAAGCCTGTATAGATCTTTAGTCGGGCCTCTTTGGTAGGTTTTCTCTAGCTCAGAGATTTCAGATTCAAGGGCATTCAGTTCCACACCGTGTTTACTCTTCAACACTTTAGTATAGGAAATTATCTGTCCCCTCAGATAGGCTTTCAATGTGTCCCAAGAATGAAACTGTCAGGAGCGGAGGGTTTGTTTGTCAAAGTAAAAATATTGATCTGCTCTTTGATGAATGTACAAAAATTCAGGTTGCTTTAGGAGTGTAGAATTTAGTCTCCATCTACCTTGGTATGACTGGAGATTGATAATACCAGGGGAGAATGGTCACTAAGCAATCTGGGGAGATACTCGATATCTAACACGCTTTGAAACAGTTTGGTCGATAGTAAAATGTTATCTATGCGTGTGTGTGTTGTGTGGTAGTGAATAAAAAGAGTAGTCCCTATCCTGTGGGTGCAACTGTCTCCAGATGTCTAGTAAATTGAGATCTTTCATGAATGACATGGTGAGCCTGCCGGCTTTGGTAAGAAGTGAGGGTTTATCAGAGGACCTATCAAGAACTGTATCTAAACAAAAAATTTAATCTCCTCCAACCAGTAGCCATCCTGGTGGTGCTTGAGCAACCTGAAGGAAGACATTCATATGGCCATCGATGTAAGGAGCATAAATAAATAAAAATATATATAATTATTATTTTTTACCTTTATTTAACCAGGTAGGCTAGTTGAGAACAAGTTCTCATTTACAACTGTGACCTGGCCAAGATAAAGCATAGCAGTGTGAACCGACAACAACACAGAGTTACACATGGAGTAAACCATAATAAACAAGTCAATAACACAGTAGAAAAAATAAAAAAAGTCTATATACATTGTGTGCAAAAGGCATGAGGAGGTAGGTTAATAATTAAAATTTAGCAGATTAACACTGGAGTGATAAATGATCAGATGGTCATGTGCAGGTAGAGATACTGGTGTTCAAAAGAGCAGAAAAGTAAATAAATAAAAACAGTATGGGGATGAGGTAGGTCAATTGGGTGGGCTATTTACTGATGGACTATGTACAGCTGCAGCAATCGGTTAGCTGCTCAGATAGCAGATGTTTAAAGTTGGTGAGGGAAATAAGTCTCCAACTCCAGCGATTTTTATATTATAATTATTATTATTATATTTTTTTGTTTTTTTTGTTGTGCAATTCGTTCCATACACAGGCAGCAGAGAACTGGAAGGAAAGGCGGCCAAATGAGGTGTTGGCTTTAGGGATGATCAGTGAGATACACCTGCTGGAGCGCGTGCTACGGGTGGGTGTTGCCATCGTGACCAGTGAACTGAGATAAGGCGGAGCTTTACCTAGCATGTACTTGTAGGGTACAAGACTCTGAAAACACATGCCCCTGCACCAAAACAAACCTGCCCGGGGGATCAGTGATGGTGTTGCTGACACAGAAGGGGATGTGTCTACTTATCAAAATTGTAGTTCCTCTTGCTTTGTAGTTAAGAGGATGCAAAAACTTGTTCTACCATTCCCTCTTCAATTTCTTGTGTTCACTGGCTGCAAGATGCGTTTCTTGTAAAAACATGTCAGCCTTTAATTTCTTAAGGTATGTATAGACTCTTTTCCTTTTAATCAGGGTGTTAAGACCTTTTACGTTGAATGTTTTAGTGGATTAAGCATAGGTTGGGTTTCAATTGTAACTGAATGGAAATCTCTCATATGTAAAGTCAGGAAATGTTTAAACTTTAGTTTGAACACAGAAGTGACCTATGTGTCTCTTTGGAAAGGAAACAATAAACATAATATATTTTTTTCAATCCCACCCCGATTGTCAGACTAAAACAATCCCAACAATCAAACATGAATACACTTGTAGAGATACGTTGCTGCTCGCTTTCCATCTTGCTCTTACTAGCTAAACCTTGGCGTAAACTAAAACCTGCGAGCTCTCTAAGTTGAAAACAAACGTTGTGAAGATACATTTATGGCTGACTATTTACTGCCCACGGTAAGGGCTGCTTGAGTCTCTCTTTTTGGGAGAGGAGAAACAAAATGAGGGGGAAAGCAGTGGGCCTAAGCCCGCTCATTTGCTTCGCCCAGTGGATATTGACTAAACCCAAATATACTCTCCTGTAAATGTAATAGAACTCACCCCGGGGGAAAAAACGGTTAGTTGAAAATCTACAAATCAATTATTGCGACCGGATAGAGGGGTAAACGAATTCCAAACTCCAAGAAGGTTCAGTCCCAGGACAGCCCGGATAAGAGAAAACAAACAAACAACATCCTATCCCCCAGGGAGACCATCCTGGTTCAGACGTGGTTCAGTTCTTTGAGAAAAGTGAACACTTCTCCCGCTGTGTTGAAGAGATGGCTTCGGCCTTTGTTCTGAACTTTCATCCAGCTGCAGTTGTATCAGAACCTGGTCATGTCGAGCGATGGTATCTTCAACTGTGCTAATGCACAACTCTGCCTCAGTCGTTCTCAAAAGGAGATCATTCATGGAGGATTTCAGGTCGTCAATGGAAGAATGAAGTTCAGCCGATTTCTTGTCAATTTTCAGAGAAAGACCTTTGATACCATCCTGAATTTCCCGGAGGAGAGTAGCCAGCATGTTGCGAGTCTGCCGAGAGCAACAGTCTGGAACTGTCGTCTGTTATGAGGGCTAATGCTAGTCTTGCTAGCTGTTGCATTATCGTTATCTTGGGAATCAACAACGTTTTGGTCGTCCTTCTTGCCTCTCGGTCGGAGGTCCATGGCTCTTTGGGAGCCATGACAATTTGTTAACTTGACAATTTATCAGCCGATGTTAGAATATTGTTTCAACGTTGTTATTTAGGTAATAATAGAACAACTTTGAAGAGCTTGGTTTGTCAATGTCTGCTCAGCTCCGCGGCAACACGTGCTCCCCCAAATAATAAAATAATTTAAAGGCATTACTACCAAATACTAATTGAGTGTTTTGTAAACTTCTGACCCACTGGGAATGTGATGAAATAAATAAAGCTAAAATAAATCACTCTCTACTATTATGCTGACATTTCACATTCTTAAAATAAAGTGGTGATCCTATCTGACCTAAGACAGTGCATATTTACAAGGATTAAATGTCAGGAATTGTGAAAAACAGAGGTTAAATGTATTTGGTTAAGGTGTGTGTAAACTTCCAACTTCAACTGTATATAATTCACAAGTGATAGGCTAATATTGTCACCCATCAGACTATTCTTGATTTAGTCTTGTCTTTACATATACTAAATAATATACTGTATGTGTAAAAATTGTTTTGATTTAGAATGGACCATTATCATGCACCTCTATGTACTTAATTAGCGAATCGAGGAAGTTTGTCCGTTGGTTAATTTTTATGCCAGCCAGATAGGCTATACTCCTGTTGTAAAGATAAACAATGTGCATATTATTAGGAAAGTTGAGAAATAAATATAGTAGGCCTAGCCTACAATCACTGCAACAGCCCTAGATAGGCCTATAATGCACTTGATTTGCTCCCCCTGGGCAGCCGGGAAGGCAGAGTTTGTACCTTCAGGCACATGAAATGGTAAAAAATTGAAACACTTTGCCTACCCGGTGCCAGGGCAGCTGAATTGGGTGCACCTATTTGGGTTTTTACAGAAATGTTTGGCGATCAACTAGAAATGCCTTAGAGATTGACCAGTCGGTTGGTGACCACTGCTGTAGAGCATCTACAAATAGACTAAGCAAATAAAGTGTTACCCTGATCATACCATGGATCATTCAGATATTTGATTTAGAATTTTCAGGTATAAAACATTGAAACACATAGAAACATTGAATAACACATTCATAAATGGCAAAACGGACCGTAGATAATGTATTATAAGGAATAAGGTTTTGATGTGTCTGTCCTATACAGTGCCAATTTTCCATGTAAATCTTGGTGAGGCAAACAACGGCAGTCCATTCATAGGCAAACTTTGTCAACAAAGTCAGGAATTATCTGGATTTATGGTGCTTTCAAAAAAGGTTGAATCATGATAACGTCAGTGATCTTCAGGTGGTAGATCTAGAAAGTGGCCAGAGTTCCCGAATTAATATTTCGAGTTGGATGAAAGTTCAAAACGTATTTTCCCAGTCGTAGCTCATTTTTCCTGAGTTTCCAGTTGTCTTGAACTCACTAAATTCCGTTTTTGCAGTTCTGAGTTAATTGTTGTTTTGAGCACGGCACAAATCATGCTTCATTGACAGCATGGCCAATGTTGAATGTTTATCATTTTAAACTCGGAAAAGAGACCTTAAATCTTAGACCACACAGCCACTCCACTGAATAGCAGGCTAATGTTTGCTTTGCAATTGCAGTTGGCCACTGATTCCTTCCAAACCACTCATTGTTGAATTTGCGGTTTTCAAATTGTTGTGTAATGTTTATGTCCAATAGCCGATGAGAAACGATACGTTTTATCTATAGTTTCTCTTCATTATTTATCTTCATATGACGAGGATTAAAAAGGATTTGCCAGTAGATTGTCGACTTGATTCATGATGATGACTGCTAGCTAAGATTTTGAAAGTATGATGTTGACAAGATCAGTCCAATCAAAGCTACTGTAGATATAACATGGTTTGATGTGGCCAATGACCTTGAGCCTTCTTGGGTGGGCACTTCTAATGTAACTCTATGGCAGCACCCAAGGGGTTTAAATTTTCGAGCTCTACCCTTAGACTTGGCGACGACGTAGTGTCCCCATGAGTGACAGAACACTGAGCCAATATTTTCTGCTGGCTTTCCCCACCACCACCACCCCCACAGAAAGCACTGAGCTAGGCTGAAACACCTGCATTTTGGAGTTCCCTTCCTCAAGAAAACAAACAAAAGATAATGTTTCTTTGCGGATTTATTAACTCAATGATAGATGGATATCGATTAGATATCGATTAGATATAGATATAGATATATATATATATTGTTATATATTACATTGTTTACAAACTGATATGTGACACATATTAATGCTAAAATAACATGCAAAACAGGCAAGCCCAAAGATGTTTGCTAAAAATGGCTCTGCCCCACCTGCTCTGAATGACAGGTCACCACTGGTCCTATATCTAGGAGATATAAGAGAACTCAGAAAATATTATAGTTTTTTGGACATAAATTCAACCCCTTATTTTTATTGGCACAAAACAACCTCCATACTTCTATTCATTTGTAATGGTTACATTCAGACGAGTCCAGTGACATTTGTGGGATACATTGAGAAAAATGGAGAACACCATCGTGCTCGTGATGGCCTCCACTCATATTAGTTTGTAGCCCAAATTGTTCGGATGCTACAGATGTTTTCATGAGAAGACCTCATCGTCTGACAAATGCTGATGTAGCTCGGCAGATGTGGAAAGCTATCAACAGATGTGGAAAGCTATCAAAGGTGGATTGAGATGCAGCAGCCCATGCAAAAACCCAGATATCTCTAGTTTAAACTGATGGATTTTGATGGGGATTGTTTTACTATGTTAGATACATTAGACACCATATGCATTTAATTCCAAATTAACCTTGACAACTACAACAATCCAATCAAAAGTACCAATGCATTTTTAAGTGGCTGTAGAGGTGGACTTTACAGGGATAAATTATTTATTGATACATGCATCCCCAATATGCTGGTATGGATCAGGGGACCAAGTCCATCAGATTTATAATATAGTATGCCATGTAGAAGACACTTTTTTAGCAAAAGCAACTTAGTCATGTGTGCACATCTCTTATGTACGGGTGGTCCCGGGAATAGAACCCACTAACCTGGTGTAGCAAGCTCCATGCTTAAATAATGGAGCTTCCAAATGAGCTACAGAGTTGAATTATGTTACAATGGAACTCACTGATGTATGAGAGTGTGACCCTTGTTAAAGCAGCAAATGCCCCTGTTTCGGGGGAAAAAAAGCTGAGGGATGGAGCTGGAGAAATGTAACCAAATTCATAGAGAGAGCTATGGATGCAAGGACTGACCATCCATGATATCAAAATTATACTTTTAACCGAGGGGCCATACTTGTGAACATAAGCAATCATTTAAATGTAAACAACAGTTTCTCCAGCAAAAAAATATTGTCTATTTACTTCACTTGTAGCTGGTCCCATCGGATAACATTGCACACACAAAATGCCCGGATAACATTGCACACACAAAATGCCCTTTTGGTGCATTTTCCCTCGAAATGACACAATGATTTTCTCTGTCACACACTCAGTCACAACATACATGCCTGGCTGCAAAAGTGCATTGTGAGTGACGTCACCAGCAGGCGCTCAGTTCGTGCACAGGCAACAACAGGCAAGGTGGCCAAGATGGTGTTGCTGTGAGAGGGAGTGTTTACTCACTCTTCAAAGCAACATTGGTTAGGTTAGGTGGTTAACAGTCAAATATTAGCTATTAATATTGAAAACAACTAACTATAACTTTTTTTATGGACATGGGACAAGTTTATAGTTAGTTTTGTCAAGTTGTATGGGAAGAACACGACAAAGACGAGTAGAAGAAATATCCAAGTCTCACAGAAGACGGCAGAAATGCTAGCTAGCCACAACGTGAACCAGAGCAGCATGGCTACACAAGAAGCCGCGAACTCAAGCAAGAGAAAGAACAAAACTGACCAGGATGAAATCCTTGCAACCTCTTTACCTCAGACCCCAATTAAAAATCGGAACTTTTCTCTGCAATCCAGTCCCTGTCTACTAAACAAGACGCCACGCTCTCCAAAGTGTCCATCATAGAGCGGGCTACCGAAGAAACATCAAAGAAGATCGCTAATTTGACAAACTGTCAATCAACTACACAAAATAGTGAGCGAGAACAAGGAAAGATAACGTTCCTAGAGAATGAGTTGAAGAATATGCCATCCAAAAATAATGAGCTGTGTGAGACTGTAGCTGCACTTCAAAGGTACTCTCGCAGGTGGAATGAAAATCCAAGGTGTAAAAAGGGGTAGAGGGAGAGGATATTAGCGAAGTAGTCATTAATATCCTGGGAAAAGTGTCTCTGTGCATCAGACAGGCTAAGAGACGTGATTGATGTGGTACATCGATTTGGGAAACGAAGATCTGATGGATCCCCTCGCAATATCATCTTAAGCTTAACTATGCGCCATTACAGGGACATCATATGGAAAATGGCCAAGGGGAACAAGTTTCTGGACGAGAAGAAGCTCCGCATCAAAGAAGCTCTGATACCGCAGGATCAGGCTGCCAGAGAGAAACTGGCCGCTTATACAGAACGCGCGACAAGAGGGAAAGAAGGCGGGGTTCAAGGGCCCACACGCGTTTATCGAAGGACGAATGATTATTGGGTAACTCTGTTGACATTAAGCAAATTGGAACTGTGAGTACTACCATGAGTACAGTTAATGTACTGCCACGAATAAATGTACCGTTCGAACAACTGATGAACACTTACCAAGTAAATAGATTTGTTATTCTGTTAACCACCGCTACCTCAGCTGAGCGTAGTTTTCCGTCAGAGTAATCCTCTCTAGGTTCACTGTTTTATTCACATTAATACTTATCTAAATAGTGTTATTTATTTTTTAATGCAGGAGTTTGTTTTCAATTCACTCTATCGTTAGTCTGAATGTTAGGGGTTTGAGAAATCCTACAAAAAGGAAAGCTTTATTTTTATACTGTAAACGCAGTAACACAGATTTTGTCCTTCAGGAAACTCATTCAGGTGAAAGTGATTTGAAATTTTGGAAAGCACAATGGGGAGATATGGCCTATTTCAGTCATGGATCAAATCATTCTGCTGGTGTTTTGACACTTATTCACAATTTAAATGTGACATTCTAGAATCCACATCTTTACAAGATGGTCATGGTAGCTGTTGAACTTGACAATACTATTTTCATCATCTGTAATGTATACGGACATAACTCACATGCTCCTAATAAGACCCTTTTTACCCAATTTACCAGGAAAGTACAGGATTTAAGCAACAAATACTGAGGCTTTTCTAATTATTTCAGGTGATTTTAATGACTCCTAGAACAAGTCAAAACCCTCAAAATAGTAACATTATCATTACATTATGCAAGGATCTCTGTGTTGAGGATGCCTGGTGTTATTTTAATCCGGATGCTAAGGGTTATACCTGGACCAACAAAACTATGTCACGTAAATCTAGAATAGATTTACTCCTAATTTCCCCTTTTTTGTTACAATTTGTTATAGATGTAGATCATCAGTTGGCTCCCTTTTCTGATCATCACTTGATTTCCCTGAATCTACAAGCTACTAAAGAATCAAAAGGTACTCGAGAATATTGGAAATTAAACAACACACTTCTGATACAGATACTGCTCTCATTGAAAACATCAAATCATTAGCTAAAGATATTTTTGCAAGAAAAGACATGGGTCATGGAAGTAGATGGGAATTTTTCAAATATAAAGTCGGAGTGGTAGCCATTAAATGTGCCAAAGAGATGATGCAATTAAAGAACCTTAGAGAAAAGGAGATGATGAGCAAGCTTGACAGTTTTCTAAAGAAAGATAATCTATCTGAAGAAGAGGAGTCTGTGTTCAGGTCTTTACAACTAGAATTTGAACAGATTTACATGTATCTGGCAAAGGGCGCCTTTGTAAGGTCAAGAGCAAAATGGATTGAAGAGGGGGAAAGAAACACTAGTTACTTTTTTGCACTTGAAAAGAGAAACTACAAAAGAAAATCTATAACCGCACTCAAAATTAACGATGTTTTATTGAAAGATCCCATTACAATATGATCATTTGTCAATTCCTTTTATGAAAACCTTTACAGCTCTCAATTTCAGGAAGATGGTTGTGAAAGCTACATTTGCCACATTCAGAATTATGTCCCAGTAATTGAGGATGATTTCCACTCAGTTTTCGATTTGCCTGTGTCAATTTAAGAAATTAGAGAGGCTCTGAATTCAATGAAAAAAGGGAAATCACCTGGCCCTGATGGCCTGTCAGTTGAATTCTATAGACCGTTTTGGGAGTTACTAGAAGACCCGATTTTCAATATGTTTCAAGATTGCATAAAAAATGGGGAAACAGGGCCTTATTACATTGATTCCGAAGCCCGATAAAGGCCCTTAAAGACTATTAAATGTTGATTACAAATTGATTGCTCTGGTTTATGCCAAAAGATTAAACAAAGGAATAGATACCATTTTATAAATGAGACTCAAACATGATTTATGAAGGGCCATCACATAAGCTCTAACATTAATTTAGTCTTGGACCTTATAGATTATTCAGATGCAATTGACTCAGATGCGGTTGTCCCTATTTTTGGACTTCTGTAAAGCTTTTGACACAAAACTTTTGGGATTTGGTGAACATTTTATTAAACTAATTTGCATGTTTTACAAAGATGTAAATAGTTCTGTGCTAATAAACCTTAATACTTCCAAAAGATTCAGTATCAACAGAAGTGTACGACAGGGATGCCCAATTTCACAATTTGTATTCATTTTGGTTGTGGAACTTCTATCTCTAGATATTCTGAGTAATGCAAATTTGTATGGCTGAACCATTTTTAACAAAGAAATCAAAATCTCCCAACTGGCTGATGATACTACTCTTTTCTTAAGAGATAAAGACCAGGTCGCCCATGCCCTTTAATGCTATAACGGCATTTTCTATTGCATCAAAATGAATGCTGAATGTTTCTAAATGTGAAATCTTATGTTTATTTGACTCTGATGATAAAGAAATAGAAAATATTCCTGTAAAGGACTGTGTTAAATATTTAGGAATACATCTGTCAAAAAAAAACACTTAGTCAGACAACGTTTGAATTTCTCTCCTTAAATTAAGAGAACTAAAAATATATTTAATAAGTAGAGACCTTTCTCTACTTGGGAGAGTACTTCTGTCCAAGGCAGAGGGACTGTCTCGTTTTGTGTACCCCTCATTATCGTTATGTGTAAATCCAGCTACTTGTAAAGAGATCAATAAGACCTTGACTTCATCTGGAAAAATAAGTCTTACAAACTAAAAAAATATGTCCTTTCTAACAAATGAGCTGAAGGCGGTCTAGAAGTGTTGTATTTTGTTGACATAAATAACACTTTCAAGATAAACTGGTTGAATTTTTTTTTGCTCAAATACTGATTCAATATGGTATTTCATTCCAAATAATGTGTTTAATAAATAGGGAGGTCTTCAAATTTTACTGAAATGTAATTATATTCCTGAAAGATTACCTGTTAAATTGGCTAGATTTCACCAACAAGCTTTAATGGCCTGGAAAATATGTTTCCTGCACAATTTTTCCCCTCATAAAGCTCTTTTGTGGAATAATTCAAACATAACTGTAAGGAATAATTGTTCTACCCCAGCTGGCATGAGAGGAATATTGACTTTGTTCTTGATATTTTTTTCGACAACAAGGGTAATATTCTCACATATGAACAATTTATAACATTGAAAGGGTTTCCAATACCTTTCAGAGAGTTTATTTCTGTGATCAAAGCTGTTCCCAGTGATCTAACTACACTTATGAAAACTCATCTTCATTTTGGGAATGATCACAAAGTTTATCCAGAACTCAGACTGGAAGGCGTGGGCTTACTTGAGAGATCTTGTTGTAATAAATATATAAGACAAATTCTTCATTCACAAAACCAACTTACACCGAGAGGAAAATTTTTCTGGAACATACTTATTCATTATTATTTATTAATAAGATCTTTTCAGGGTGAATATACGTTTTTGTATTTTATTGATATTTTTTGTATTGTTAATACCTGTGTTTGGTTTGTTAGACATGTTTGATGTAGCAATGTAAGTTGATTTTTGTATTGACATTTTTTTTAAACAGAAAAAAAAAGAGGCAACAACAGGCCAGCAGCAATTTCAGTAAATCGCCAATCATTGTTGGCTGACTGCAGCAGCAGTAGTAGTTCGAAGAGCCAAACCCAATGGATATAGTTGGTCACGAATGTTTGATCTTGAACAGAACTTACAAGATCAATCAACATGTCTCAATCAAAATTGTACAGCCAGAAGTACAGAAAAGAGTGGGAGTCTGTGCCTGAACAAATGTCAAATCATATTTTTTGCCGAGATGGCCAGTCAATTTGAGTAACGTTATTGTGTATTCTACATAATGGCGCAGTTTTACGTTGTCACGCAATGACATCACAAAGTCATTTAGCAGCTTTTACCAACAAATCAACCTGCCTCTAGCAACGTACCCTGAAAATGAGTTGGCAACACTGATGTCACATTGGACTGCATTGAAGAAAGAAAAACAAAGCATTGGACTGCATTGAAGAAAGAAAAACAAAGCATTGGACTGCATTGCAGCCTATACACACATGTGGATTTGCTAGCAGCTTGGTCCTCCAACACATCAACCTTGTACCCGGCAGTGGCGGCAACTATTCAAGAAGTAAGTGTCTGGATAGTTATTATTTTATTAAGTAAAGAACATGCTATTCAAGGGTTTCACGTTTTTTGTTTCAAATGTTCTTTTGAAGACTGATGAAAGACCTGACTGAAAGTTGTAACGTTACTCTCAATTGGCGCTGATGAAGATTTGGAAACACGAGGCATATAATTAATACGAAAACTTTTTGTCATCATTGTTTATGTCGCCAGATTGACTTTCGGTGTGGTATAACTTTAGCTAGCTAGCTAAAATTGAGGAGACTGCACCAGATTTTAACTAGCTAACATTAGCATTGTTAACATGGCTAGCTAATGGCAACATTGTCATCAAATGTGATGACATCATAATGATTGCATAGTTTTTTTACTACTAATTATTTTATCAATGTCTTTATATTTCCTGGTGACCATAGTGTAATTTAGGCAAAAACAGTAATTGGCTAGATATGTTTTAGCAGCAGCATCATCAATGCCGCATTGAAAACCTAATTTACAGTTGGAGTCACTTAGTTATAACTATTTATGCAATTAACCAACTTATAAATATTGAATGGGTGTCTACCCAACCCTCTTGGACAGCCAAATCTTGTTGGCCCATTTTTCCAATCTTTAAAATGGACTAAACCATTTTTATTTCACCACATTCTATAAGTCAAAAGATGTTTCAAATGATGTTACGGGTATGAAAGTTATTTAGATGTATTGAATGTCATTGTATTTGTTCATTTATTTCTGCAGACAAGGCACTAAATCCACACTCAAAGTTGGCAAGTCTCTCTCTCCCCCGCATGCATGCAACCTTGGCAACATCCTGGATTCCACCCTCTCCTTCAACCCCCACATCCGACAGACTGTCAAAACCTAATTCGTCCACCTCCGCAACATCTCCAGAGTTAGGTCCTCCCCCTCCCGTCCTGGTGCTAAAACCCTAATTCATGTATTCATCTCCTCCCAACTAGACTACTGTAACTCCCTACTCTCTGGCATCAACAACCTCCTTCCATAAACTCCAAATGGTTCAAAACTCTGCGGCCCGACTTCTCACCGACACCAACTCCTGGCAGTACATCACCCCATGTCCTATTACTTTTTTCAGAGAGTGTTAAAGTGGGTAAACCATGCCCTATAACTGATTAGTAGGAATTATCCATGAGTAGGGGCTATGTCTATCTGGTTATGACAATGCAAATAAAACCACTTATTTTTTGTACTTAATTCCACTACTTTGTTGCTGCACTATACTTCCTATCCGATTATGTTTAGCTAACACACTCTTACTTTCACCATGAACTGTTTTCCTCTCACAGCCTTCCAGACCTTGAGCACATGTTTTTTATGTTATGTAAATAACTGACAAGAGAATTTATGAAGAATGACAACCTTTCATTGCAGTCTGGTTTCTTTATTTACCTTTAAACAGAAAACATTTCAAAATGTGTAATTCAAGAGTTTACTCATTAGAAAAATGTAAATAAGTTATACACTTCAGTATCATTACAAAGTCTATTTTGCAAAATGATGAAACCAGCTAGACCTCCAGCCTGAGCTTTCATAAGTCATTTGATCTATCATAGTGGTTATACATTAATTCTTGCATTCTACAGCCATACTATTTTTTTAGGAATTATATCACAAATAGACATACCGCTAATGAGATATATAGTTAGCTAATAATAATAATAATATATCCTATCTTCTGGCCGGTAGGCTAGTAGCTACTAATCCAATCACAAGCCAGTTCTTCATTTGAGCTAATACCTAATGACAAATACTCTTGAATTTGTCATTTGAGCATTTTATTTTGTAGTCATAAAAAAAACATGATCAAAAAGATGAGACACAAGCTAAATTAAGTAGGCTACCTTGGTCCGTTTTGGGTGACTCACTGACTGGACCTTGAACAACAGTCAACAGACTAGCTTGACTTTGGTAGCTAGCAATCTAGCTAACATTATATGAGGAGACGCTATAGTGGCCTGAACATACGATGACTGCTAAAGTAGGCAAATAATAATTTGGAAACAACTTTGCCATCATTAACAGGTCCTACGCTATTACTCCAAGATCGGTGTACACGCTGACACGTTTTCCTCTACAGTGTCTCATGCTGAAGTTGTCAAGAGACTGACTAAACTGCTCTAACGTTACAGGCCTCAACAATATCCCTGCCAGGTTTTTAAATGGTGCTGAACTTAATGCCCCCTGTGTCACCCATTTAATCAATATCTCTATTGAGCAGGGTGGAATCCCCACGAATAAAACAGACACGGGTAACTAGACCTGTATCTATTTTTAGCATGCTGTCTAAAGTGATGGAAAAAGTCATTTATGAATAGATAGAGGAATATGCTAGCAAGAATAATACTTTATATGTTCTACAGTCTGGTTTTAGAAAGTCCCACTCCACTGACATGTCTATTTTTAATTGACTTTACCAGAAAATCATTCTTGAAGTTGACATTTCTGTGGAATGGTAATGCTGGATCTGCAGAATGCGTTTGACACGGTTGATCATAGTATCATGCTCTACAGGTAAATAACCATTGGTTTTAACAGCAGGGCCATTGACTGACAGACCAAATGGTGGATATCAAAAACATTATAGTGCGAAGGGGATTCGCTGTTGGGTCCCACAGCGGAGCATGTTTGTCCCACTTCTCTTCCTACTGTATATTAACAATATGAAATCAGCCTGCTTTCGTCATTTGTTTTTGAATGCGGATGACTCAGCTCTACTGGTGTCCCATGAGCACAAAGCCTCAGAAGAAATCTTTAGTGCAGAGTTATCCAATATTACTAAATGGCTTTCATCATTTCCACAATTTCAGTGTTATTTCAACCTCAGTGTGAATATCATTTAAAAAAATCAAGAATGGATCTGAGGCACTCAGATCCAACCTCATTTTGCGGAGAAGAAACTAACGTCTGTGGGTGTGGCGTAGTGTAGCGTTTGCCCAGAGCAAGGAGTCTGGGTAGCCAGGCAAACAACACTGTAATGAGGAACGTATGAATTTATGGTTGGATCAGAATCACCATTATAATCTTTGGCCAGTACGGAGAATTAAGTAAACCCACAAGCCCAAATCCCGATCTCCATCCATGGCTAATTTAGGAAAGGGACCATTTTAGCTAGCTAGCTGGCCACTGGAGGACAACACAACAAAATGCACAATGAGTTTCTGTCAGTGACGTATGCTCTCAATGCGGTGTGATTGGAGTGAAGCCAAATCCAAACTGGCTTCCCTTGACACTTTTTGTTTGTGCGCCAGGACCATTCACAGTTTAGCTCACTCTCACTTTTTATCAAGGGAGGCCAAATGCTCGCTGGCTTCCCTTGCATTCAATGCTGCAGGCGGCACAATGTCATACTCTTTTGGACCAGACAGCATCAGATGGATGGCCTACACATACAGAGACAGAGTGGCACTGTTTCGCTTTCTGATGAGATACATCAGATAACAGAGAGACGAAAGATAAATTATTTAATGTTTTTAATCTAAAAAATGAAAGTATTTGGGGGAAGCCTGGCTTCCCTTGGCATCAATGAATACATGCCAATCGGACTGAGAGGATGGAAGTTCAATATATAGCTAGATGTAGAAGGATAATGTTAACTAGTTAACGTTGCCCACGAAAGGAAGTTAGGCTAGCGAGCAAGCTTTTTAGCCAGGTAGCCTTGGGACAACAAAAATGAAAGTGTGTACCGCATGACAGAGTGATAGACTGTTCCTTCAACATGAAAGAGAGGAGGATGGCATTAGCATTTCTCTACAAGTAGGGTGAGTCGACATGTTTTTCTACTTGAAAGCAAACACACAAACATACACAGACACACACACAGCAATCAGAACCACAGACAGCCACATCATATTTAGCTTACGTTGATTGGACTAAATTGTTTTTGGTATATTTCATTTGTCACTGTATTAGACTAAGCACATGTGATTTGATTATGTTGAAATGTTGAAGTTGAAATGGTGCTGGAATAGTGGAGGTTGTTTAGTGGTTATAAAATGTCAGAAACATGAACTTGCTTGACCATGATGTAGGTCATGTAACTGTTTGTTACATGCAATATGCTTTGTTGACTTCACCCGACAGAGGTTGCTCTCCGGTTTTGTGATGAAGCAAAGGTGTGGTTGAATTTATCTTCTTATTGTCTCGGCCTTAGGCCTATATATCACGGTCGCAAGGCGTATGAACTAACAGGTTATAGAGCAAACAGCCCAATTATCACAACACAGGTTGTAATATGGCTTTTTTTCTGGCTTGGCTTCCTCAGGGATTTTACCCACGCAGCGCTACTGGTAACAAAGCGTTCAGCTAGCCGTGGTTTCTGATGTCAGTTGATTTCATTAAAGTATGATTAAGGCTGGATTAGGAGTATAAACAGGAGGTCCTTCCAGAGCCTTCACATTATATTCATCTTCCATTTTACTCTAATCTAATTCCACCAGTGAAGGCTGCTGAGTGGAAGACAGCTCATATTAATGGCTGGAATGGAATATAATGGCTGGAATGGAGTGAATGAAATTGTATCAAATGCATGAAAACCATGTGTTTGAACCATTCCATTAACTCCATTCCAGCCATTATTACGAGTTGTTAGCTCCTCAGTAGCATCCACTGAACTCCGCAAATTGGAACCACGAATCCGTGGAGAAGAGCGAATAAGGCCGCATTTCACCAGGGGAAGCGAAAAAACAATAAATGCAAATTAGGAGTGATGTGATGTTTATTCAGGTCACGCCGACACCCCATAGGAGTTGTGTTGGTGATAGTTGTGTCAGTGGGTCGGAGCAATGAAGGTCGGTGGGTGAAGTTCTGTTGCCCAATGTCTCACACAGTGATGGGTGGCTGTGGCGAGGGCAAGATCCTTGGATATAAGGTGCCACTTACTGTCCTGGGTTGATTCAACTGGATGGCCACGGTGAGACCGGTTTCATCCGTTGCTGTGCAGGATGCTTCCTAACTATTGTGTCAAAAACAAGCCTATAGTGATTCCTGTGATTTATGGTACTAAAGCCCTCAATCTGAAACAGACACAAAAACGCACACACTTACTGTACACACCAACACACATATGCATTATATTTTTGGCAAGAGATTATAATAATGATTTATATCCCCTTAGAACTGGGACAGCACATCAGAGCCACCCAGTGTGTAATGGCGTGTCCCTCTGTCAGATTGACAGAGAGAACGAGACAGAGAACGAGACAGAAAGCTGTAACGTTCCACTGCTTTCTCTAACTTCTACCCTCACCCCTTCATTCCCTCTTTGTACAGGCACAGACACACACGGTAAGAAATGAATTAAAACATCATCCAAAGCGCCAGTTCTGATCTCCAACTCAGCAGCTCGAGATCCAGAGTAGGGACTGCGAACGTTCAGGCTGCTGCATAGACATTATAGAAAGTCTACCGCGCCCAGTTAAATTGTGTTTGAGAGCATTTTTAAGCTCTCTAAATGGTTAAATGAGTAAGAAATAGATGTCAATGTTGGAATAGTTTGTTCGTGGACATCAAAAAAAAAATCCTAATGTGGACCGTTTGTGTTACTACCTTACAAGCTCGAATTTCACGTCATACAATTGAGTGAAATTAGACCATTTTTACCTCAGAGTGGTGGTGATAATATAAAAGTTTATAGTCATCCAGATGAAAATAAATTGATTGCTTTAAACAGATTCATACCGTCGCAGGACTTATAAAAGCAACTGGCCACAAACAAAATACACGGATTTGACAGTCAAGCTATCACTCAAGGAAGAGACAACCCTTATCACTATTTAGACCTACCCTACGAGAGATGATTCGATAAAATGATCCAGTCAAAAGTGTTTTTCTTATTGGCCATCTACCATAAACATTGTCCCAGAAGGAGATTAGTTAACAGGTATATATGTAGTATACCCAAGTTTGTTGTGGTTTGTGTTTTAGAAGAGGGCAAATGGCACATGTAGCAGCAGTAAATTGTCCCAGTTCCATTGATTTCCCCACAATATTGAGGTGAATCATTAATCTGCACAGCTATTGATTATAGTAGAACAAACTAATCTATTTCAGTCTGGGGTGACTGTCACGACTGTTGAAGGATGAGGACCAAGGTGCAGCGTGGTGAGCGTACATTTTTACATTATTTAAAAAATGCCGCCGACAAAATAAACAATACAAAACAAACCGTAGAGCTTCAGGCAAACAAAGTTAACTTCCCACAAACACAGGTGGGAAAAAGGGTACCTAAGTATGGTTCCCAATCAGAGACAACGTTAGACAGCTGTCCCTAATTGAGAACCATACCTGGCCAAAACATAAATCATAGAAACACCAACCAAAATAGAGGCATAAAATGATCTAAGGTCAGTGTGAGACAGTACACCCCCCCCCCCCCCAAAGGTGCGGAATCCGGCCACAAAACCTAAACCTATAGGGGAGGGTCTGGGTGGGCATCTATCCGTGGCGGCGGCTCGTAGCGTGGCCCGGACTGGAGGCCGTCGTCTCTGGAGGCGGGCACAGGACTCACCAGGCTGGGGAGACATACAGGAGGTCTCTTCCTTGGCCGAGGCACCGGATACACTGGGCCATGGAGGCGCATTGGCGGTCTCGAGCGCAGAGCTGGCACCACCCGTTCTGGCTGGATGCCCGCTTCCACACTGCAAATGCGGGACGCTGGCACCGAGCACACCGGCACCGAGCACACTCAGCCTCGACACAGTTTGCATCATCCCATAGCACGGGGCCTGACCAGTCACATGCCCGACACGGTAAGCACGGGGAGTTGGCTTAGGTCTCCAACCTGACTCCCCGTGTGCTCTCCCCAAAAAAACATTGTGGCCGGCTGCCACTCGGGCTTCTTTGCCAGCCGTGTTCCCTCATAACGTTGCCACTCCGTCTTAGCTGCCTCCAGTTCCTCCCGTGGACGGCGATACTCCCCAGCCTGCCTCCAGGGTCCCTTACCATCCAGGATCTCCTCCCATGTCCAGGAGTCCTCTTTACCACGCTGCTTGGTTGTGGGAAGTTCTGTCACTGCTGTTGAAGGATGAGGACCAAGGTGCAGCGTGGTGAGTGTGCATTTTACTTTATTTAAGAAATGCCGCCGACTAAACACTACAAAACAAACCGTGAAGCTTAAGGCAATGTACCATCAAACAAAGTTAACTTCCCACAAACACAGGTGGGGAAAAAGGGTACCTATGTATGGTTCCCAATCACGATAGACAGCTGTCCCTGATTGAGAACCATACCCGGCCAAAACATAGAAATAGAAAATCATAGAAACACAAAACACAGAATGCCCACCTCAACTCACGCCCTGACCAAACCAAAATAGAGACATAAAAGGATCTCTAAGGTCAGAGCATGACAGTGACCGCTTGCTAAATATTGATTTGTGAGCCGTTTTTAAGGTACTAATTTAGCAAAATCCCATAATCTGAACACAAGTGCAAATTCATCTGAACACGGGCTGCATCACATCCGGCCGTGATTGGAGGTCCCATAGGGCGGCACACAATTGGCCCAGCGTCATCCGGGTTTGGTCAGGGTAGGACGTCATTGTAAATAAGAATTTGTTCTTAATTGACTTGCCTAGTTAAATAGAGGTTAAATAAAAGTGTGACACGAGTGTATAGGCAGTAAATTTTATGTATTGGTCTTCAACATATCACGATTTATGTCAGCATATTGATAATACATTTGGTCATTTAAAATCTGTGTTTTTACAGTCGGCTATATATCAAAAATACATCACAACAGGAAGCAGCAGCTGTATCATTTTCAACTTGTATTTTAGGAATATAAATGGTACTTTTAACATTATTTTTCAACTTGAGTCTACCTTTTCAGGTATGAACTACTGAATGAACCCCAAAACACGTTGTGATATATTGATTTTGATGATATTAGTGAAATCGGGAACATTTGTTTGTCTTGGCTACCCAGAGGGTATTCTGATGCAGATAATGTTTGGTTACACTTCATTTTAAGGCAGTAGTTCTCAATCCTGGTCCTGGGGACCCAAATGGTTGCACATTTTCGGTTTCCCATCGCTATAGCTAACTACCTAAGCTAAATCGTCCAGCACAATTCATGTATCCCAAAAAAAGCAAAACAGATTGTATGGAAAGCCTACTTTCTCACTTCTGTGTTGACATTTTTGACATACAACACTTTGTTTCTTTTTCGGTGATCTTTCATGGATTTTGCATGCTGACCGCTGACTTCGTTCTTTGTGCACTGTCACATGGCGTCAGTGGCAACACGTGGGCACGTTCCAGGTTGTTGTTGTTTAGAGCACGTTGCGCAGATGGGCAGATCTTGACATAATGCCATAATAAATCATTTCACCAATGCATCCCATCCAAAAGTGAGAATGTTCCTCAACAGTGAAACCCTTGCAAGCTTACATGATGGAATAAGAGTTTTGTCTTATGACCAATTTAAGCACATTTATATACCATTATTCAACCAAGCTTAAGAGGCATACAATTTGCCAAGCATGAATGACTATCTCACAGTTTTAACCGTAACTGTTTATTTATGTGTAGTTTTTTAAAATGATTGATGGTTAAAGTAATTGACCCACTGTTAAATGCACCATCAAATGACTGAACAATTTAAATTCTTTTTTTATGTTAACTGTTTGTGGACCCATTTTTGCCATTGGGCCTGGAATCAGACTCCAGATCTTCATTGCAGAGTTGTATCAATGAGGTGTTCGGTTTTCAATTGGCTAACACTTATCACAAGGTTTGTGCAGGCTGAAATATAGTGCATTGGGATGATATCAGAAATGTAACATTTGTAACAAGCATGGTAACAAACCCTGATAGAACATTGGATGGTTCAGCTGAGGAGAGCAAAATCAGAGTACGCAGTTCTCCTGTGATGGAGCATAGACTTTTATTTTCAATCGACATTAATACACTTTGAACATATACTAAAGAGACACAACATCCAGAACTCGCATTAGCATTGTTATGGTTGCATGTTGTGTTGATCATATAATATACCATGTTTAATGGAATGACTTGGGGAAGGCACAGTGATGCCCAAACATTGGTAAATACCCATTCATTTGCTGGGAGTTTATATATAGAGTGTGTGACTTTCTTTATTTTGATAGTTTAATTGAATGACTAACCTTGTTTGGGACTCATAACATAGGCTGGTTGGTAGAATCAAGCATCACAATTCTAGCCTGGATCTAAACTGAATTTCCACTTTACAACATCAGTCTGGGCATCTCTTCACTGGAACCGTGAGACGAAATCTGTAATGAGGGACAATATTCAAAACCCATTTAGGGACTATACTTTATTTATACTAAACAAAAATATAAATGCAACATGTAAAGTGTTGGTCCCATGTTTCATGAGCTGAGATATGAGATTCCAGAAATGTTCCATGCGCACAAAAATCTTATTTCTCTCAAATATTGTGCCCAAAGTTGTTTACATCCCTGTTAGAGGGCATTTATCCTTTGCCAAGATAATCCATCCACCTCACAGGTGTGGCATATCAAGAAGCTGATTAAACAGCATGGTCATTACACAGGTGCACCTTTTTCTGGGGACAATAGAAGGCCACTCTATAATGTGCGGTTTTGTCACACAACACAATGCCACAGATGTCTCAAGTTTTGAGGGAGTGTGCAATTGGCATGCTGAGTGCAGGAATGATCACCAGAGCTGTTGTTCATTTCTCTACCATAAGCTACACCCAAAGTCATTTTAGAGAATGTGTCAGTACGTCCAACCGGTCTCACAACTGCAGACCAGGTGTAACCACACCAACCCAGGACCTCCACATCTGGTTTCTTAACATGCGGTGCTTTGGAGTAATTCTGTCTGTAATAAAGTCCTTTTGTGGGGAGAAACGCATTCTGATTTGGCTGGATCTGGCCACCCAGTAGGTGGGCCTATGTCCTCCCAGGCCCAACCATAACCTGCCCCTGCCCAGTCATGTGAAATCCATAGATTAAGCCTTATATGAACTGTAATTGTAATCCTTGAAATTGTTGCATGTTGCGTTTTTATTTTTGTTCAGTAAATAATGATGGATACCTCTATTTATAATCGGACCCCTTTGAAATTAAAATGGATGGCACTTCATTAAGTAAAATATATTTTTTCCCGACCCTTCCTGAATGCTTGAAAAAAAGTGGCCCTCCACTGTACCCAAAATAATAATGAAAACATAAAGTGGATAGCAGAGAACATGCCAACCATTTACCCTCACTCCTAGGTCAGACCAGTGCCGATATTCAGTTTTAGAGACTGCCATTTAATGCTTAGAAAACGAAGAACAAAGTAACCAGAAGGTTGTGGATTCGCAGACCACCTCCGACAAGGGTAAGTGTGAAAAGATATTCATTATAATGAAAGCACTGCATGAATCTATCATATGATTTGCGTTCCGAGAAAAAAAATACCTTTTTCTAAACGCATTTCATGCAATTATATGTCATTTTACATGACTGAAGAAGAGCAGAATCTACTAGAGTAATGCAACAGAGCATGGCAACGTATGAGCGCAAGCTTCGGCACCGGAGACATTTTGATATCAAAACAAGCTATTGCTAAAAAAGAGGATAGCCCAAGTTTGGAAGAGTGCTAAAGTTGTCTATCAACTATAAACATTGAACGCAACAGAAAAACACAAGTGTTGTTTAACACAGCAGCTGCATATCATCAGGTAGGCCTATATGCACTTGGTAATTTGGGAAATTATCATTTTCAAATTTATTCTGTTTTACTCCATTATATTGTTACAAAATAGATTTGTTTTGACTGTGATTAGGGCATGGGAATATAAGAGCATCTGCTAGGCTAAATTAACAAACTGGGCATGCATAGCTCACCGCGTGATCCATAAACTCATGTTTCTAAAAGTGAATTCAAAGGCACTGTAGAATGACTGTATAGCCTTATGGATAGCAGTTGTTGATGTGTTGAAATGTTGAGTGCTCCTGCCAGCCTGTAGCATATCACAAATGCTTCACAATTGATTTCTTAAATGGCAGTCTATAGCTTTGAAATAATAATAACATAGCCTAAATAATTCATTTTTGGCTCCCTGTCTTGCCCCTGACTGATTTATGGTTAGTATATTGTTTAATAGCCTGTTTAAATGTCCAACGTCAATTGATAGTGACAGAATCGCACATTACTTCCCATGCAAAGTACATTTTTTTGTCTCGGCTATCAAAGTTTGTAGTGCAACCTCTAAATGTCATAGAAACAAACCAAAGATATTCCATATGCGTCAGAGTCACGTCTTTCCCAGCATTTTACGTAGTTTCTAGCATAAAGCATTGCGGACTAAAGGGTCATTATAGATTGCTTGATATAATCAGGTCCATGTAAGTATTTTCAAAGTCTTAAAGCTAACAAGGGATAGGCCTATGCTTTGAGCCATCTTCTTTAACAAAGCCACAATACACTCACATATCTCCTCAATTCTAGCCATGGTTTTAACTTAACACAACAAGCTCTTCCTTGAATAGGAATAAATATGCTCCAACACAAAGCCATCTTGTGGTTAGTAGCCTAAAGTAAAATTTAAAGGAAGACTATTTAAATGAATTAGCCTCCTATCAGCACCCAAGCGCTGTCCATCTCCGCAGCTGCCTCATCACAGCAAGTTATGTCAATTCCTCAAATAAGGCTTATGGTGAGGTCAACAACGCTGATAAATAGCTTCAGAATTATAGCAGTAGCAAGCTTACCTCCAGTCTTCCTTCTCATCTTTGTGTTCTCCCTTTCAAACTGAACAGGACATCAGTAGGCCTAGTTCGGCACACACAGATATTGCATTTTTTGGACAAATAAAACATTTTCCTTTCCTCCTGAAGTGTCACCATAGGCAGCTAAAAATGGTTTATATCAGCAAGAGCAGGGCAGGCCTGGCCTATCCATTGCAGTGTGTGTAATGCAGTGTAGCCTAGTTTTATATACTGTACACCATACCAGCAGCGCAAAACTTGGGAAGGAAGTGCATTTTCTTAGAATTATAACTTTGCTCTTTGCTTCTCTGAGCATGTTCTTTGTATAGCCTATGCTTATAGCCTATATTATAGGCTATAGATAATGTTATTGAGACCACACTAGGAGCACTTCATATTGCACGACCAGCAGGGAATCAGAGGGGCATCATCGGGCACACCGAGATACTATAATACGCAACTAATTCTGAAACCCTGAGCAATATCACATTTAAAAGATTACAAATTACATGACTCTCCCCTGGACTAAATAAAAAAAACATTAAACCCTACCCCTTCCTCATTTTGCTCCGGGTAACAATTGTGTACATTTCGACCGCTCCCTTGTTACAGATTGTGTTCAATCAATCAGAAGATGACCTGATCTGGACATCCTCTTTAGATGTTGTTGAACTGGGAAAATCAAGCTTGCAACAATACAATAAATTGTCTCAAGCAATTGAATAGGATTTAGAAATTGAATCTGTAAAACAAAAATAATAATTAAAATAGTATGTACTGATAACAAAAGTGTATGATAAACCCAGAGCTTTTGATAGACTGTGCCTTCGGAAAGTATTCAAACCCCTTGCCCTTTTCCACATTTTGTTACTTTACAGCCTTAACGTAAAATGGATCATCTATCTACAAACAATACCCCATAATGACAAAGGGAAAACAGGCTTTTTGAAATGTTAGCAAATGTATTAAAAATAAGTATTCAGACCCTTTGCTATGTGACTTGAAATTGAACTGCGGTGCATCCTGTTTCCATTTGTTATCCTGGGGATATTTCTACAACTTGATTGGAGTCCACCTGTGGTAAATTCAATTGATTGGACATTATTTGGTAAGACCTGTCTATATAAGGTCCCACAGATGACAATGCATGTCAGAGCAAACACCAAGCCATGAGGTCAAAGGAATTGTCCTTAGAGCTCCGAGACAGGATTGTGTCGAGGCACAGATCTGGGGAAGGGTACCAAAAAATGTCTGCAGCATTGAAGGTCCTCAAGAACACAGTGGCCTCCATCATTCTGAAATGGAAGAAGTTTGTACCCACCAAGACTCTTCATAGAGCTGGCTAGCCAGCCAAACTGAGCAATCGGGGGAGAAGGGCCTTCGTCAGGGAGGTCACTTCTGTCACTGTGACAGAGCTCCAGAGTTCTTCTGTGGAGATGGGGGAACCTTCCAGAAAGACAACCATCTCTGCAGCGCTCCACCAATCAGGCCTTTATGGTTGAGTGACCTGACGGAAGCCACTCTTCAGTAAAAGGCACATGACAGCCCGTTTGGAGTTTTCTAAAAGGCACCTAAAGACTCTCAGACCGTGAGAAACAAGATTATCTGGTCTTAGGAAACCAAGACTGAACTCTTTGGCCTGAATGCCAAGCGTCACGTCTGGAGGAAACCTGGCACCATCCCTACGGTGAAGCTTGATGGTGGCAGCATCATGCTGTGGGGATGTTTTTCAGTGGTAGGGACTGGGAGACTAGTCAGGATTGAGGGAAAGATGAATGGAGCAAAGTACAGAGAGATCCTTGATGAAAACCTACTCCAGAGAGCTCAGGACCTCAGACTTGGGCGAAGGTTCACCTTCCAACAGGAGAACGACCCTAAGCACACAGCCAAGACAACGCAGGAGTGGCTTCGGGACAAGACTCTGAATGTCCTTGAGTGGCCCAGCCAGAGCTCCGACTTGAACCCGATCTAACATCTTTGAAGATACCTGAAAATAGCTGTGCAGCAATGCTCCCCTTCCAACCTGACATAGCTTCAGAGGATCTGCAGAGAAGAATGGGAGAAACTCCCCAAATACAGGTGTGCCAAACTTGTAGAGTCATACCCAAGAAGACTCAAGGCTGTAATCGCTGCCAAAGGTGCTTCAACAAAGTACTGAGTAAAGGGTCTGAATACTTATGTAAATGTAAAAGTTCAGTTTTAAATTTTTAATAAATTAGCAAACATCTATAAAACCAGTTTTTTTTCTTTGTTATTATGGGGTATTGTATGTAGATTTATGTTTGAAGATGAATTAATCGGAGGCTATTATGTATGGCACAATGTGTTTCATCGACATCAAACAGTCTGTTGAGATCACCGAGACGCTCTTGGTCAAGAGGTTGTCGACGATGGAAGCAACAGGAAGCTTGGGGAAATGTCCAGTCCGATATCGAGGGTTGAGGAGAAGAGTTGACACTAGAGGAGGTGGTGGACGACTGAACTTAACTGCATCCCTCCTTCAGGGATACAGTCACAGCTCTGCATAGAGTTCAGTGATGACCGTCTATCCACTGCTAGTATAATATATGTGGGAATGTACTCCGATTACCCAACGGAAGACTTCCAAAAGAATATGGTGTTTGTCCTGGACCCTTACAAAAAGTACTTGAGATGGCACTAAGTAGTTGTTTGCCATATTTTTGTGAACAAACCCTTTTCCCGTGACAAACAAAGGGGGAAAAATAAGACAACCTGATCCAAACAGCGGAATTTTTCAATGTGGGTTTTCGTGCTGTCACAATCACAATACATACTGGACCAATAACATTATGTGGAACATTTTAGCCATGCATGGAATGATTACAAGAGTTGAATATATCAGGTGTGTAAACAGAGATGATTAGGCTGAGTACAACACAAGACGTTGAGAAAACACAAATCTCTGTATATGAATTTGTTTCTTATTAAACACTGACCCTTTGCCTACTCACTGGCATTTGTTTTTCTGGGTCCGTCTTATAACGTCACTGGCTCCATATAGACCTAAATTGTAATTGCCTTCCCTTTGACTTAAGAAAGTAAACATTTCTCAGAAACAGTTCAACTGAGCCTACGCTGTATCACAAAAAACAATCTGTCTTGATACAGTAGGATTTGTTTAAGACATACAGAAGCCTAGTGGACAGTCTTACTCAGGAATTAGTTGTAATGAGTGTTTGGTTCTTGCTGAGACATCAACAATGCCCAGTTAGTTCATCTTGTAGTAATTCCCGTGTGATGATCCAGAGGATAGAAATTCAAAAGAGGTCCCAAGGTTCTGTCCTCCCTGGCCAAAGACCCAAAGTATGTGGTCCAAATATTTGATGTTCAATATGATCCTCCTTGGGTACATAAGAGTTGTTTGGTTAGTGTCAGAAGCGAAGCAGTTCTCTAGGAAGTCTATACTGTTCTGTGGATATATCTAAACTCATAGAAAAAAAGGGTTCCAAAAGGGTTCTACAGCTGTCCTTTCTATGAATGTACGGCAACCAGGGTCTTCACTGAAATCCCAAAGTACAAAGTCATTAATTGAAGAAATGTACTTTTAATCCAAGGTACTAGTTAACTAGATATTCCCCTAGAGACTGGTTTAAAGGAAGTGTTTGAGTTTTCTGTCTAAGTAGGTCTTTACATTCATAGTGGAACTGCCAGGACCCACTCAATAATACGGGTAATGTTCTAGAATCCATTCTTCCATTTCCAAGCTTTATGAAGCTGTATGTGACACAGGAAATAGTCAAAGGGCCAGTTTTCCAGATCCAGATTAAGCCTAAACCTAGACTAAAAAGCTATTTCAATGGAGTCTCAATTGACCACGTGTTTGGTTAAGTAGTCTTAGGACTCTATTTAATCTGTATCGCTGAAGCGTTTCACTGAAGCTTTACAGATTGCGCAATAAAAATGTAAAGGTGATTTCCGATTGAACCGACATATGCACTGTTTACCGTGAATGCAGTCTTCACCTTTAAATTTCAATTACGCTGTAAAGCTGAACTTCAGCAATACAGATTGAATAGAGCCCTTAATTTGGGTCTGGGAAACGGGCACTAAAGAGATCAGGGAGTAAAAGAATCTGCATCCCACACACTGTAAACCAGCCAATTTAACCAAGTATTATTCTGTGAGTTGAGTGGCATCTGAGCTAATGTGTTAAAGTGTGTTTCCTCAACACTCTCTGCTCGAAGTTAGCTGAATTTGAAAAGCTTGTTGAGTAAACTTACAAATTAATGTTTGCTCAAAACGAATCAAAACCACACCAACATTCATATTTCCCAGCATGCTCTCTTGCAGGTTGATTTTCAGAATGGTTTGTTTCAATACTTGTGTTTTTGCATGTACTTTGATTGGTTCATTTTATGCTACACAAACATAAATAACATACATGTTTCTAAACTAATCCAATCTGTTAGTAGTTGGACTTATTGCACCTGTTTCTGAGATGTCTGTTCCAGTTTATATGATTTGGATAGTCTCAATAATCAACATTCCTTACCCCGGCAGTCATTCTGAATGGACGTTGTGGGTTATTAAAACTTCCAATTGTTGGATATCCTCACTCTGGCTCGATTCCAAAAGGAATTACACACCACTTTGCAAGCCAGCATAATGTGACATGCAGGCTTGATGTGACCTATAAACTAACAGTTTCAGGCCATTGTGTTAGGGTTTATACAATATGTTATCATATATAGTTACATTTTAAAGATGACATTCACTTAGACACTCACTTGGGGATAGCTACAGTACTGAAAACCATTGAATACATCAACCATGTCTCTGTCGCTAACAAATACAGTCATAGGTGGTAAATACAATTCACTCAAAAGGCAAGGCACTCAGGGAAATATGCAAATAAGGTTAAATACATTTTCTAGTTAAATTGTATGTTTACTCAACCTAAAATTCAAAGTCGAGTGAACATACAATTCAACTTGAGAATGTATGTTACTTCAGCTACTGTATACTGTATGCCCAAATGTTGAGCAAACTCACAATCATATTGCAGCTGGTTGGTTTAGAATTGTATGTTAAATCAACATATGTATTTTTTTTTACACTGCAGTTGAACAAGAGGCCCACGGATATCTACCCCAGGTTTCCACTTGGCTGGTCGCCACTGGGATTGTCAGACTCTGCCTCCCTGCTTGCCCTGCCCCTCCGACACGCCAGACGGTCCAAGGACCTCGGGGAGATGTTCTGCGATCGGCAGCAGCAGGCGACCACATCAGCCAGATCGGCCCGGAAGGAGGGCGTGTAGAAGCCGTAGATCACTGGGTCGCAACATGTGTTAAGGTTGCCGAAGACGAAAAGGGCGTGGTGGACGTACTCGGGTGTCTCCTGGAGCATGGCTGGCTGGAACCAGTACCAGATGCCTAGGAGGTAGTATGGCGTCCAGCAAATCACGAAGGACACCACGATCACAATGGTCATCTTCAGGGTCTTCATTCGCGCCTTGGGGATCATGTCAGCACCACTTCGCCTCAGGCACGGCTCCCCACCTGAAGTGATAACAGATACACACAGTATGTGAGGAGATATGGAATGGTACTATGTAAGTTGAAGATGTTGATGATAACGAGCTCTGGGTTTTCCTGACCATGTAACCTGATCAGGACCTGACTATGGCTGATTGATTCATGTATTAGATGTACAAAAAGTGAGATTATAACACTGAGTGTACAAAACATTAGGAACACCTGCTCTTTCCATGACATAGACTGACCAGGTGAAAGCTATGATCCCTTATTTGTATCACTAAATCCAATTCAATCAGTGTAGATGAAGGGGGAGGAGACAGGTTAAAGAAGGATTTTTTAAAGCTTTGAGATAATTGAGACTGGGCAAGAAAAAATATTTAAGTGCCTTTGAACAGGTTGCCAGGTGCACTGGTTTTAGTGCGTCAAGAACTGCAAAGCACACAGTTTCCTGTGTGTATGAAGAATGGTCCACCACCCAAAGGACATCCAGCAAACTTGACACAACTGTGGGAAGCATTGGAGTCAACATGTGCCAGCATCCCTGTGGAACGCTTTCGACATGTTGTAGAATCAATACCCCGAGGAATAGAGGGCAAAAGGGGGGGCAACTCAATATTAGGAAGGTGTTCAGTGTATAAAGGTACAAAGAAAATAAGATATTTTTTTGGTCAGATCATGTGGAAAGTAACAACTTTGGGCTCTAAATATGACAATCAAGTATGTGTTGTTGAAACGTCCAATAGTCAAATATATCACGAAAGCAAAGAATGCAGTGTGCATAGTCTCTTCACCTTTTACACAGACACACACACAGACACACACACACACACACCTTTGCCCTTGTGCATCTGACGGCTGATCTCGATGAGGATGCGGGTATAGCAGAAGCTCATTACTAACAGGGGGAACACATAAAGCGTGACAAAGTGGAACATGTTGTAGACCGTCTCTTGCCAGCGATGGTGGAAGCTTCCATGCGTCACACACTGAGTGAATTCCACTCCCTCGGCTTTGATTGCTCGAAAAATGAACAGCTATGAGATAAAGAAAGACAAACGGGTAGTGAGAAATCATGATAAAGGTCTATTAATCAATCAATACAAAATGTATTTCAAGCCCCCTTGACAGCAACAGGTCTTTTAAGTAAAAATAGGACCAGCAAAGCGCATACAAGGCACAGTGACAAGGAAAAGCTCCCTAGAGGGAAGAAACGTAGAGACGAATGAGACTCTGGGTTCGATTCAATCCGAATTCAATCCGTATCACAGAAGTTCAGCGCTATAGTGTGATTGAAGTTTAAAGGCAATGCTCCTTGATCCTTGGAGACTGCATTCACAGTAAACAATGCATAATCCGGCTCAATCAGAAATGTCCTTTAAATTCCAATTGCGCTATAGTACTGAACTTCCGCTATACGGATTGAATTTAGCCCTTAGGGGGTGGGGCCCATTCTCTGGCTGTACATTCATGTAGCGCCCATCAGAAATAAAATACCACGTTAACTTGGTCTCCTGGTGTGGTAAATTGATCGCTCAGTTATGAGGGCAATGATGCATTAAGAAGTACAGAATTACTATACATACACATGTTAATGGGGTGAATAAAAGTATAATAACATAGGACAGACAATTTTATGCACTCAGCAGCCTTTGAATGGCCTATTAAGAAATCTAGTGCAAAATCAATCTATTCTAATCTGTTAGAATGATGATTCCTTTCAAAACAATTTCTGCACCAGAGGTGATATGACATAGGAATTTAATGTGAAGACTAAGGTCCTAAAGCATACATCTCTATCATTTTTTGATCTCTATCATTTTTAAATTGCCTTGTTATAGCGTATCAGGAATCTGTAATATAATACAGTGTAATACAGTCGTCTTGTACAGTACTGAGCAAGCACAGATCGCCACTCATGTTCATGACTTGACACAGGTTGCGTGCCTCTCCCATTTTGGGGTGTTTTAACTGTTTATTGGAAATGCTTATGTTTATAAATATAACAAGTTAAGTATTAAGTATATATTTTAGTAAGCTCTTTTGGTATAATGTTTCTGCATTGGTATATTTTGTAAATTCAACCTCTGGATCCAGTCTCCTCCATTACCTGTACGGTAAATAAATACCACCGATTTTTACATCTGATCTACTGACTGTCTCGACTGTTGCTGCTCCACACCAACTAAACAGGCTGCCAGCTCCTCTATTTTAACACTGAGCACAAGTGTGATAGCCCATGGGGGCTTTTGTGAATGTTTAGGCCAATACTTTTTTACTCTTGAGGCTGGAAACAAATTAATTATCTTCACTCCAGTTATGATCCATAGATAGGGTTCCTATTGCTCTCACATCTTACCCTGGTCCTGCATTCCTATCTGGAATGGAGGAAATTAACTGTCAATGCGTTTAGGTTTCAAATAGTTTAAAAATAGATATTTTAACTAGCATAACATTGTTTTCTTCCCTTTGCTGTATTATCATTTGCTATTAAAGCAAATTCTTGCACTTTCTCAGTATTTCATGCAATTCATGACAGACTATCATACACACCACTTCTTGCTCGCTGTTTTCCACTTCCTCCATCACCAGCACTCAATATCAATTAAATGCACAAGGATGCACACAAATCAATGTTAATCAGCGTATTTTCTTTGGCTTTGTCAGCTACAGTGCTTTCAGAAAGTATTCATACCCCTTGACGAATTCCACATTTTTTTGTGTTACAGCCTCAATTTCAAAATGGATAAAATAAATAAAAATCGAGCCTGCCTGCTGTTCTGTGCCTTATTGACTCTGCCCTAGACTACGGACCTAGGCTTGCCTTTGACCTGTCTTTTTTTAATGTATTTTTTAAATGTAACCTTTATTTAACTAGGCAGATGAGTTAAGAACAAATTCTCCTTTACAATGAAGACCCACCAAAAGGCAAAAGGCCTCCTGCGAGGACGGGGCTTGGGATAAAAAATAAAAAATATAATATAAATATAGGACAAAACACACATCACAACAAGAGAGACACAACACTACATAAAGAGAGACCTGAAGACAACAACATAACAAGGCAGCAAAACATGACGACACAGCATGACAGCAACATGGTAGCAACACAACATGGTACTAGCACAAAAACATGGTACTAGCACAAAAACATGGTACAAACATTATTGGGCAAAGTCAACAGCACAAAGGTTAAGAAGGTGGAGGCAACAATATATCATACTAAGCAGCCACAACTGTCAGTAAGAATGTCCATGACTGAGACTTTGAATGAAGAGATTGAGATAAAACTGTCCAGTTTGAGTGTTTGTTGCAGCTTGTTCCAGTCGCTAGTTGCAGCGAACTGAAAAGAGGAGCGACCCAGGGATGTGTGTGCTTTGGGTTCCTTTAACAGAATGTGACTGGCAGAATGGGTGTTGTATGTGGAGAATGAGGGCTGCAGTAGATATCTCAGATAGGGAGGAGTGAGGTCTAAGAGGGTTTTATAAATAAGCATCAACCAGTGGGTCTTGCAACGGGTATACAGAGATGAGCAGTTTACAGAGAAGTATAGAGTGCAGTGATGTGTTCTATAAAGAGCATTGATGGCCGAATGGTAATGAACATCTAGCTGTTCGAGAGCACCCTTACCTGCCAATCTATACATTTTCTCTCAGTAATCTGGAATGGGTAGGATGGTCATCTGAATCAGGGTTAGTTTGGCAGCTGGGGTGAAAGAGGAGCGATTACGATAGAGGAAACCAAGTCTTTTGCCTGCCCCCTGTTTGGGTCAATAAACATCTGTGACTCTAGCTGTCTGCATCTGGGCCTTATCCTGAGTTCTGTTACTTGCCATAGATTTTCAAGTAGATTTAAGTCGAAACTGTAACTACCTTTGTTATTCAAAAAAAACCTCCCCAGTCTAACGATTTACAAGCATAACCATAACATGATGCCGTCACCACTATGCTTGAAAATATGGAAAGTGGACTCAGTAATGTGTGTTTGGGGCAAATCCAATACAACACATTGTATTCGGGACAAAAAGTGAATTGTTTTGCCTATTTCTTTTGCAGTATTACTTTAAATGCCTCGTTGCAAACAGGATGCATGTTTTTGAATATTTTTATTATGTACAGGCTTCCTTCTTCTCACTCTGTCATTTAGGTTAGTATTGGTGAAATCCCTGAGTGGTTTCCTTCCTCTCTGGCAACTGAGTTAGGAAGGACTCCTGTATCTTTGTAGTGCCTGGGTGTATTGATACACCATCTGAAGTGTAATTAATACATTCACCATGCTCAAAGGAATATTCAATGTCTGCTTTTTTAAATTTTTACCCATCTACCAATAGGTGCCCTTCTTTGCGAGGCAATGGAAAATCTCCCTGGTCTTTGTGGTTGAATCTGTGTTTGAAATTCCCTTCTCGACTGAGGAACCTTGCAGATAATTGTATGTGTAGGGTACAGAGATTAAGTAGTCATTCAAAAATCATGTTAAACACTATTATTGCAACTTATTATGTGACTTGTTAAGCACATTTTTACTCCTGGACTTATTTAGGCTTGCCATAACAAAGGGGTTGAATACTCATTGACACAAGACATTTCAGCTTTTCACTTGTAAACATTTTGAAAAACATAATTTCGCTTTGACATTATGGGGTGTCATGACGTGGCCCTCTTTGGGTATAGCGTGCCTTCCCCCCCTCTCTCTCGCCTACACCCAGGCTGCTGTTATCTCAGGTCGTAAATTCCTGGAGAAGACTCTCTTCCTCATGGCCAGACAGTATAGAGAGAGAAAATGTTTTACATGAGAACAAAGGAACCTCTTCTCCAGCATAGAACTTGAGAAATGAACAATGTACATGTTTTGGAAAAGGTGTACACGGTCGGGGAAGAATCCAGCTACGACCGGTCCATTTCATTTAATGTTTGTGAAACTCATGAGAGACAATACAGCCACATTACCATAACCCTGTTTATACAAGAGTCTCAGTTATGAGGCTTGCATCTAATTGTTGTATAAAATGAATGAGTAAAGATTAAACTATTTGTGAACTTATGTAATGTGATTTGTGGTTTCATGAAAAGGAACCCAATTCCCTTTAAAGTTAACTAAGTCATTGGCCCGCCCCATGAGCACAGACATTGATCTGGCGTCATGGGACAGCCCCTTTCTACTGATACGAATATAACCCCCACCATGAGGAATTCCCTTCAGACCATGCTTCTCTCAATTATGAGATGGCTAAGGTTTGAGTAGAGACCAGCTTACCTCAATAACCGAGAGAGCTAAGGTTTGAGTAGATTGCTGAAATCTTAACCATACCACGTGGTTAAACTCTGAGACTATTGATACCGACAGATTAATAACAAATCTTTGATACTAATTACTAGTCTGCAGCTAGGAATTATGTACCTGTGAACGCGAAGGCCGACAACCGGCGAAACATCTATTCTATAACAACATCACTGAATGTTACTCTGAACTATCCATTCTAACCATGGCAGAGAGAGAGAGGGAGGACAAACTCTCCAACAGAAACTAACATTCCAACAGCGATAACGACGACACACTGAGCGTGAATATATATATTGATTGCAATTATTCCCAAATGAGTGAGCGTTCATGTGCAAAGGATTAGCATTTCAATTGTTATAATGATCAACTTTGTAGTATCTTATCTTTCGTGCCCTTCTCAATCCCTTTGTCTAACAATCTGCCATGCCGGTTTAGCCCACTAGGGCACATTCTCCTATCATTTTCTTGTAACCATATCTACTTGTTTGTTTGTGTGTGCATTTCTGTGATTATTTAGTTAGTTAATAAATAAATGATTGAGACAATTGATGTATTAATGACTCATAGTGAAGACTGGGTTCGTGCAGATAACCAACCATTTCTGACGTTTGGAATGAGACTAACGTGAGGTAAATAATAATTCATTAATTAGAAGACTAATTGATCAGGTATTAAAATATCTGAAAGTTATATTAGGAAAATTATAACTTTGTAATCTGAATATTTTCCTTGGTTCCCCGACTTCCTAGTTAATTACATCTACCTGATTAGTTAATCACGTAATAATAATTACAGAGAATTGATTTGATAAACTAAACAGTCTTCAGTTTAATGATACCAAAGACACGACAGGGGTATTGTATGTAGGCCAGTGATTTATTTATTTATTTAATCCATTTTAAATTCAAGGGGTGTGAATACTTTCTGAAGGCACTGTTTGCAGACATCACTCTCAGACACACGTCTCTCCTATAATTACACAAATGCAAATGGCATGGGGAACCAGAAGATAATAGCTTCCCTTCCCTTGTAACACCTTCCATCATAATGTTCTCATATCTATAGCAATCGTAGCAGACAAAAGTTGAGAAAATATCATAATGACTTATGAATGTAAAAAGTTTCTGGTTGTAGAATAGTCAGCAGTATTACACCTAGGTAAAGATGTTTCTTTCTGGAAAATACAACTTTTACAAATAGTATACCATGACATTACAGAAGATGTCAGAAAAACGTCACTGCAACCAGTTTTGCCTGCTGGGAGATCTTCACTTCGCTATTCTATTTTTGGCAGTGTTTTTGATGAGGGCCTTTGAGGGTACACTTTGCCACCGTTCTGCTGTACTGAAGTGCTAATAAAATCGGCTTTCAGTCACCTCCCACTGGGCACAAACGTAATTCAATTTATACTAAACAAACAGAAACGCAAAATATAAAGTGTTCGTTTTATTTTTCATGAGCTGAAATAAAAGACCACAGAAATGTTCAATATGCAGAAAAGGTTTTTTTCTCGAAAATGTTGTGCCAAAATTTGTTTACATCCCTGTTAGTGAGCATTTCTCCTTACCAAGATAATCCATCCCACTGACAGGTATGGCATATCAAGTAGCAGATTAAACATTTGGTAAAGTCAACCAACATGAATTCAACATGAATTCATCAAAAACTGTCACCATGTCATTGGATTTAGGTTCAAAGTCGGGTGAAAAAAAAGACTAAATTCCCTTAAATTTATGATTTTTCTTTCAGTTCCACGTTGATTCAATGTCATCCCATACAGTAGATTTATTTTGTTGAAATGATGTGAAAACAATGTTGATTCAACCAGGTTTTGTGCTGAATGAATTGAACCACTGACCAACTCCACCAATCCTTGAAAATCATTGGTAAATTAGTAAGCATAAACATGGAAACACTCAATATGAGATGGCTTCTGTCTGCACATAATATCTGCTCCATGATTATCATCATTTAAAGTGTGTGTGTGTGTGTGTGTATGTGTGCGTGCCTGTGTACATAGTAAATTAGATGGATTCAATAATCCATTTATTTCTCTTCACAGGCACAGTCAGCAGTGCTGTGTTCAGTCACCATAAGATGGGTTGACTTAATTGCTTAAACAGGAACATGTATTTCCCATAGAATGGCCATCCATGTCAAGTGTGTATGTGTGGTTGGTAAAGGGGCCATATTGACCTCTCCACAACTCACCACCCACCCTCCTTTCTATGAGCTAACATCTCTCTCCCTTGTCCACTGTCGACTGACTCCCCCGCCTTGTGTTTCTCCCTCCCTCCTACAGCAGAAGTTCTGTGTTGTTCCCTTCTTCCTATTCATTTGGAACAACAGCCACTGATTAGAACCTCCAAGGTTGTGTCCACTGACAACCAGAAATGTCATCTCTCTGAGGCGCTGACATTAAGGGGATTGGATTTGTGGTAAACTCTCTCTCTGTGACAGTAACAAAAGAGTGAACACTCAGAAATCTAGCCATGCGGGGAGGGAAAGCAATTTTCTCTCAGTGCAGTGCAATGGGGCCTTCAACGCTGAACTCAAATCAAATCAAATGGAATTGATTGAGTGTCCAAAGTACTGTACTTTTAGTCACAAATTGATCTGTGAGCATGGAATGAAATCTACTCCCTCATTTCTCAATTCAAATTCAAAATCAGTGCTTACTGGCATGAAATACATGTAAATACAAAAATATTGCAAAACAAAAATGGCTTGAATAGGAATAAAATTGAAAAAATACACATGCTTTGTTTATAAAGACCAATTGACAATACATCTCAAATGAATTAATATATACAGTGCCTTATTAAGTATTCAGACCCCTTGACTTTTTCCACATTTAGTTTTTACAGCCTTATTCTAAAGTTGATTAAATAAATAAAAATCCTAATCAATCGACACCGAATACCCCATAATGACAAAGTGAAAACTGTTGTTTTTTTCCCCATAAAAATCTGGAATAACTTATTTACAAAAGTATTCAGACCCTTTTTGCTATGAGACTTGAAATTGAGATCAGGTGCATCCTGTTTCCATTGATCATCCTTGAGATGTTTCAACAACTTGATTGGAGTCCACCTGTGGTAAATTCAATTAATTGGACATGATTTGGAATGGCATACACCTGTCTATATAAGGTCCCACAGTTGACAGTGCATGTCAGAGCAAAAACCAAGCCATGAGGTCAAAGGAATTGTCTGTAGAGAGCAGAGACAGGATTGTGTCGATACACAGATCTGGGGAAAGGTACCAAAACAATTCTGCAGTATTGAAGGTCCCAAGAACACAGTGGCCTCCATCACTCTTAAATGAAAGTAGTTTGGAACCATCAAAACTCATCCTAGAGCTTGCCCGCCCGGCCAAACTGAGCAATCGGGGTAGAAGGGCCTTGGCCAAGGAGGTGACCAAGAACCCGATGGTCACTCTGACAGAGCTCCAGAGATCCTCTGTGGAGATGGGAGTACCTTCCAGAAGGACAACCATCTCTGCAGCACTCCACCAATCAGGTCTTTATGGTATAGTGGCCAGACGGAAGCCACTCAGTAAAAGGCACATGACAGCCCGCTTGGAGTTTACCAAAAGGCACCTAATGACTCAAGATTCTCTGGTCTGATAACTCTTTGACAAGAATGCCAAGTGTCACGTCTGGAGGAAACCTGGTACTATCCCTAATGTGGAGTATGGTGGTGACAACATCATGCTGTGGAATGTTTTTCAGCGGCAGGGACTGGGAGACTAGTTAGGATCGAGGGAAAGATGAACGGAGCAAAGTACAGAGAGATCATTGATGAAAACCTGCTCCAGAGCGCTCAGGACCTCAGACTGGGTTGAAGGTTCAACTTCCAACAGGGCAATGACCCTAAGGACACAGCCAAGACAATGCAGGCGTGGCTTCAGAACAAGTCTACCATGGTCATTGAGTGGCCCTGCCAGAGCCCGGACTTGAACCCGATCTAACGTCACTGGAGAGACCTCAAATAGCTGCGCAGCGATGATCCCCATCCAACCTGACAGAGCTTGAGAGGATCTGCAGAAAAGAATGGGAGAAACTCCCCAAGTATAGGTCTGCCAAGCTTGTAGCGTTATACCCAAGAAGACTCAAGGCTGTAATAGCCGAGTAAAGTCTGAATACTTTTAATTTTTATACATTTGCAAAATAATCTAAAACACCTTTTTTGCTTTGTCATTGTGGGGTATTGTGTGTAGATTGATGAGTGGACAAAACAATTTCATACATTTTAGAATAAGGGTGTAACATAGAAAATGTGGTAAAAGTCAAGGGGTCTGAATGCTTTCCGTATGCACTGTATATACACTTGAGTGAAAGCAATCTCTCTCTCCCTCCCTGCCATCTGTCTCCCTACCTGTCAGGGTGGGTAAAGGCTTATATCATTCACAGCACTACTGTTTGGATTGGGGTGGGACTATAATCAATATGCAGCTGACCTCAGCCAATTTGATCATTTTATTTGACCAGAGAAACACTTTGTTACCAAGCTGACGACTGCTTCAGCTGCTTCCTCTTCTAAGCCATTCTATTCACATTACTACAGCCAACAATCAAGAGCTGGTGTGTTTGTCCTATAGAATTACAGTTGAATACACCAACCTTAAAAATGCTCTTTTTTTGCTGAGAGATAATTTCCTCACAATGCACCACACACCTACCCATAGGACTTAATTTGATTGGCAGATCACTGACTGTATGCTCTATTGTGTGAGGAAGACAGTGACCAACTTATGATCGATTGCAGCCATGCTATCTTACTAGCCCGGAATCCAAACTGAATAGCTCTCCATTTCACTATTGCTCCTATACACTGATTCAGTCTGGACCTGTTCCAGTAGAAGGACACTTTGATCAGCTAGAAAGTAGTCCTCTAAGAAACTATGGTTTAGTTTAAGACCCTCGTGGAAAAATGTTGTCGATCAAAATATTTGTTTTTCTGATTCGTAAATGGTGATCCAGTCATGGACTGCATTGTTATGCATAACCATTACAAACATAGGCACAAATGACTAATTGAATGTGGGCGCAAAATGATTCAGTGAAGTCAAACCATAGTGAAATGGAGTGATATTCAATGTGGATAACAGCCTAGTAAGATAGTGGATCAGCCATCAATACAAGGCTTACTAATTGACTATTCATGTTGTTATGCTGTAGTCTGAGAACGATGTAGATGCTACCGTATGTACACCCACCTGTGGGGAGGCCAGGAGCAGGCTGAGGACCCAGGCAACGAGCAGCATCCTCTTGTTCCTTCGCCCAGCGTCCAGCGTGTCCAACGGGTGCAGGATAGCATGGTGGCGGTCCAGGCTGACCACCACCAGGATGAAGGCAGACGAGTGCATGGCAAACAGTTTGAGGAAGCACAGCAGCTTGCACATGGTATCACCGGCATACCACTGCACGGTGACGTTCCACACCGCGTCCAGCGGCATTACCACGAACGTCATCACCAGGTCTGCAGAGGCCAGGCTGGCAATGAGTGGCCGGAGATGGGCGGCCAGGCGGCGCCCGCGGCCCCGTGCCACGCTGATCAGCACGGAGAGGTTGGAGAAGGCAGCGAACACGAAGAGGACCATGGTGGCGGCCACGCGGACGCGGGCAGCGGCGGTGAAGGTGGGTGCCTCCCAGTCCGTGAATGACGGAGGGAGGGAGGAGTTAAAGGAGGAGTTCTCTGGCGGGAACATTGGCGTCACCGACCAAAGAGTCAAGTTTCCCAACATCCTGTCATCCGACATCCTGGAAGTAAGAAAATTATTAAGTCATTTTCCTCCTCATCTTCATCATTCTTATCCTCATCATAATATAGTTTTTTTTTGTAATGAAATCACTGTAGAAAGTGATTCACTTGACTTGACTTGGTTTATCTGACGGGGACATATTTCAATATGTTGGCTGGGTGAGGAAATAAATAATTCAGTATAATATGACTATTTGGGGCATTTACTGTTGAACCAACATCTCTGTAAATGTGCCAGATTTCACCAGCTGGCTAATTTTCAACGGCTGTAAGTGAAAACAGAAATTAATGTAACAAGGACAACATTCTCTTGGCGCCAATAATGAATTTAGGATGATTTATATAAGTGTACAGGCACACAGCCACCCTACTGCCTAAGTGCAGTTTCAGCCTCCCAAAGCTCATATACGGATTGGCAGCTGATATACGGATTGGCAGCTGATATATGGGTTGGCAGCTGATATACGGTTTGGCAGCTGATATACAGTTTGGCAGCTGATATACGGTTTGGCAGTGTATTCCTTTGCAGCTGCAAAGGAAACTAATGATGGGTCTGGTATTTTGACCTCAGTAATATTCCTTAACATAAAGCTTTATAGCTTTTATATTCATCTTTATAGCGAAGGCAATATTCTAGTATCGATAACAGATCATAGATGGGACACAAAACAAATAGTGGGTCACTTAAGTTTGTCATCAGTAATGTTCCATAAAAACACCCATCTTCATTTCTGAATAATGCAGGTTCAAAAGGTCATATGACACGCATCTAATTTATTAGGTACACCCATCTAGTACCAGGTCAGACCTGGTGCATGATTCTTAATATTCTCATTCGACCTCTCTCATCAACGTGCTGTTTTCCGCCCACAGGACTGCCACGAACTGGATGATTTTTGTTTGTTGCAACATTCTCGTTAAACCCTAGACACTGTTGTGTGTGAAAAGCCCAGGAGGCCAGCCGTTTCCAAGATACTGGAACCGACGATCATACCAATCTGAAAGTCGCTTAGGTCACCTGTTTTCCCCATTCTAACGTTCAATTGTACAGTAACTGAATGCCTCGATGTCTGTCCGCCTGCTTTATATAGCAAGCCACGGCCACGTGATTCACTGTCTGTAGGAATGAACCACTTTCTTGAACGGTGTGGTGTACCATATAAACTGCCCACTAAGTGTATAAATACAGTGTGTATATATATATATATATATATATATATATATATATACACAGTTTACACTGAGTGTACAAAACATTATGGACACCTGTTCTTTCCATGACATAGACTGACCATGGGAATCCAAGTAAAAGCTATGATCCCTTATTGATGTCACTTGTTAAATCCACTTCAATCAGTGTAGATGAAGGGGAGGAGACACATTAAAGAAGGATTTTTAAGCCTTGAGACAATTGAGACATGGATTGTGTATTGTTCATCCATTCAGAGGGTGAATGGGCAAGACAAAACATTTAAGTGCCTTTGAATGGGGTATGGTAGTAGATGTCAGGTGCAACTGTTTGCAACGCTGCTTATTTTTTCAAGCTCATCAGTTTCCCATGTGCATCAAAAATGAACAGGACATCCAGCCAACTTGACGCAACTGTGGGAAGCATTGGAGTCAACATGGGCCAGCATCCCTGTGGAACGCTTCCGACACCTTGTAGAGTCCGTGCCCTGACGAATTGAGGCTGTTCTGAGGGTAAAAGGGGATGGTGACACAATATTACGAAGGTGTACTTAATGCTTTGTACACTTAACCCCATAATGACTAAGCAAAAACAGATTATTAGAATTTTGGGGCATTTACAGTATTCAGACCCTTTACCTAGTACTTTCTTTTCTGAAGCACCTTTGGCAGTGATTACAGTCTCAAGTCTTCTTGGGTATGACGCTACAAGCTTGGCACACCTTTTTTGGGGGAGTTTCTCCAATTCTTCTCTGCAGATCCTCTCAAGCTCTGTCAGGTTGGATGTGGAGCCTCGCTGCAGAGCTATTTTGAGGTCTCTCCAGAGATGTTCAAGTCCGGGCTCTGGCTTGTCCTGAAGCCATTCCTGCGTTGTATTGGCTGTGTGCTTAGAATCATCGTCCTGTTGGAGAAAGGTGACCCTCCACCCCAGTCTGAGGTCCTGAGCGCTATGGAGCAGGTTTTAATCAAAGATTTCTCTGTACACTGCTCCGTTCATCTTTCCCTCAATCCTGACTAGTCTCCCAGTCCCTGCCGTTGAAAAACATCCCCACAGCATGATGCAGCCACCATCATGCTTCACTGTAAGTATGGTGCCAGGTTTCCTCCAGACATGACATTTGGCATTCAGGCCAAAAAGTTTAAACTTGGTTTCGTCAGACCAGAGAATCTTGTTTCTCATGGTCTGAGAGTCCTTTGGCTTCCGTCTGGCCACTATAAAGGCCTGATTGGTGGAGTGCTGCAGAGATGTTTGTCCTTCTGAAAGATTCTCCCATCTCCACAGAGGAACTCTGGAGCTCTGTCAGAGTGACCATAAGGTTCTTGGTCACCTCACGGATCAAGGCCCTTCTCAGGGGGATTGCTCAGTTTGGATGGGCGGCCAGCTCTAGGAAGAGTCTTGGTGGTTGCAAACTTCCTCCATTTAAGAATAATGTAGGGGGACCTTCAATGCTACATAAATGTTTTGGTACCCTTCCCCAAATCGGTGCCTCAACACAATCCTGTTTCTGAGCTATATGGATAATTCCTTCGAACACATGGCTTGGTTTTTTCTGTGGGACCTTATATAGACAGGTGTGTGCCTTTCCAAATCATGTCTAATCAATTGCCTTTACCACAGGTGGACTCCAATCAAGTTGTCGAAACAAGGATGATCAATGGAAACAGGATGCACCTGAGTGTCGTAACAAAGGGACTGAATATTTATGTAAATAAGGTATCTGTTTTTTATTTTCAATACATTTTCAAAAGTTCTAAAAAACTGTTTTCGCTTTGATATTTTGGGGCACTGTGGGCCTGTGGAACACTAAAATATATATGTCCTTTAAATAGCTACAGCAATATTCTGGTACTAGTTGATGGGACACTGACTAACATTACTGGACTAAAAGTGACATAACTTTGAAGAAGACCTGAATCAGCGGCAGATCTTCCACCAAAAAAGTACCCATTCCAAAATCATAATCACCACTTAGCCCAACTCTCTTTATCTGTCTGGATCTCTCTGTTCTCTTTCTCTCTCTGTCTCTCTGGCCAATGCAAACTTTTGGGGATTTACAGTTCCTCCAGGCCAAATCCCATCTAACCTTCAGCTGGTGCTGTTGTTCGTGTCTGGTATTCACAAAAGAAGACAAAGACCTTGGTTGTGGTGAGCAGTGGTCTGATACACAGCTATCCTTGGGGCTTGTACAGTGCCTTGTTTGTGCCCAGACCCAAGAGATTCCATTGAAATGAGATTGAGAAATATATGATGGAAATATATATTTTTTACTCTCTTCCTCCTCCTTCTATGCCCCTCCCTCCCTCCCTCCCTCCCTCCCTCCCTCCCTCCCTCCCTCCCTCCCTCCCTCCCTCCCTCCCTCCCTCCCTCCCTCCCTCCCTCCGTCTCTCTTCCTCTCCCCCCCTCACTCCTTCCCTCTCTCTCTCTCTCTCTGTCTATTCCTCCCTCTGCATCTTCCTCCCTCTCTCCCTTCCTCTCCCCCTCGCGTGCTCATTCACTCCATCCCTCCTCCTCGCTTTCTCTGCCCTCCTCTCTCCCTCCTGCATCTTCTTCCCTCTCTCTTCCCTCGCTTGCTCGTTCGCTTCTTCCCTCTGCCTCACTTTCTCTCTCACTCCCCCTCTCTGCTTCTTCCCCCTCTCTCCCTCCCCCTTAACTCCCTCTGTCTCTTTCTGCCTCTTTCTCCTCTCTCCCTCACTGCCTCCCTCAATCTCTCCACCCCCCCCCACTCTCTCTCTCTTCCTCTCCCCACTCACTCCCTCGCTCCCTCCCCCTCACACTCTCTCTTATAGGGTGGATAATTGAAATTTATGGGTGGACAGACTAGAGGGGTTGAGGTGGTGTGAAGCTAGCCTTGGGATTTGTTATATTCTTCTAATGAGTTTTCGGTTATATGATTCAGTAAGCCGTTCAACCTGATAACGTAATGGAATTCTCCACACCCTTGGCTTGCAATGGGTCTCCATGAAAACATTGTTGTAAAAAAATGGAGGGAATTGATTTCATCTGAATTGAATTGTGGATAACTTATGTTAGCAATAAAGCATCGGCCACAGAAATTGTTGGGGTAGCTGCACCCATGGCCAGGTACAAGGTTAGAGTATAGCATAAAATATGATAACACAAAGCATCCATGTTGAAAGCTGATACATTGTCTGTTATTTCCTCTCTCCATCAACAGTCCGTGATCTTTCTATACGGGTATGTCTTGCTACAAGCTACAGTAGCTATAAACTTGATATGTATTTATCATGTAAAGCATATGGAAGCATATGGCAACTGCCCGTGTGGCAGGCTCTACGCCGGTGAGTATGACGTGGCCTCTGTAGCCTGGCGTGGGTGGACAGTCCGTGCACTGTAAGGTAAATAGAGCCATAGTGTCTATGAAGACACTGAAAATACCTGAGGGAGCTACAAGATACCTGAGGGAGCTACAAGATACAGCACAAACACAATCGGTAGGTTGTCAAAGGGTAAGAGACAGCTGCGTCATAGGGTGAACATAGAATGAACTACATGTATATCGAATTTCACCTTATACTCTCCTGATTCTCCTGATATATAATGCAGAATGGATGCGGAAGCAACTTTTCCCTGACTTTTTTTTCATCAGACTAAAGATCCGGAAGCTTCTGCGCATGTGTGGATCACGTTCTGCACATGTGTTTATTCTCTAATTTATGCAGTCTCTGCTCTACTTGTGGAGAACAGACTACTCTAGCTAATGGGGCTTGTTTAAAAGTTAGATCAAAGCTGAATCAATGTCTGCAAGATCACATAATGATCGTATTCTACATAACAGAACCGAATATAATAGCATGTATAGCGTTACTGTAAGACAGAAACGACACTGCATTTTTATCTCATGTGGACAAAACTCAACAGCCACCACTAGGCAAAATATGTAGGTAGGCTAGACCACAGTTTGTTAACACCATTGGCTCTAAAATTAGCTCTCGATACCTCAATCAGAACAACACTGTAGGCTACTTCGAAACAACACTGTATAACTCAAGAAGCTCTAAATTAATGTCCCCATGAAACTGAACGGGATCAAATGGTTGGTTTCACCAGTAAAACTTGAAAAATGAATTCACGATTATCAGTGGGAAATGTGAAGGGAAGGAGACCACAAAAAGGTTTGTGTAAAGTAGAGGTAAAGAAACACACGCGCAGAAGCTTTTGGACCTTTAGTCAGGGAAAAGAATGTCTGAGAAAAGTTGGATCTGCAGCCACCGCCATATATAATGGGCTCCTGAGTGGCGCAGCGGTCTAAGGCACTGCATCTCAGTGTGAGAGGTGTCACTACAGTCCCTGGTTCAAATCCAGAATCAAAAGTAAGATGGTGCCAATAGAGATGGCAGCTTAGCATCTAGTCCTTAGGAACCGTACAGTGTTTTGTTTTTTATTTATTATTTCTTACATTGTTAGCCCAGAAATCCTGAAGTGATATTACATACAGCCAGGAAGAACTATTGGATATCAGAGAGATGTCAATTTACCAGCACAATCAGCAGTACGGCCAGGATTCCGACTTTCCCAAAGGGGATCCTTTGTCTGCACCTCCCAGGGAATTTAAACTGATTCCAGAGGCCGACCCAAAACAACGCCACCGCAGTAGAGGGTGCCGGAGCGATCTTCTAGTGAGGCTTCGGGTGTGCGCACACCACCCACCGCTTCCGAGTATATTACTTGCTAACGTCCAGTCCCTAGTTAACAAAATCTACAAAATCAGGGTAAGAGTTGCTTTCCAAAGAGATATCCGGAAACAAGGCTAGCTGGGGACATGCTGTCAGGGGCCGCACAGCCAACGGGATTTTCAGTGCATCGCGCCGACAGGAATAAACATCTCTCCGGTAAGAAGAAGGGCAGGGATGTATGTTCCATGACATACTACCACATTTAATCATGGCAAGGCGACTGGAAACATGGCCAAATACAAACAGTGTAGTTATTCCGTCCAATATGCAATCAAACAGGCAAAGTGTCAGTATAGAGACAAAGTGGTTTACAAAGTGGTTTACAAAATCACGGTTTACAAAAAGAAACCAGCCCTGTCATGGACATTGACGTCTTGCTTCCAAACAAATTAAACAACTTATTTTTGTATTTGGCAATGTTTCCAGTCACCATGCCATGAATAAATGCGGTGTTATGTGCTTTCAGTTTTGTGCGAATGCTGCCATCAATCCACAGTTTCTGGTTAGGGAAGGTTTTAATAGTCACAGGTGGTATAGCACCCGTGATATGCAACCTTTCAGGGATGTTAGGAACAAATATACACAGGCAGTTAGGAAAGCTAAGGCTAGCTTTTTCAAACAGAAATGTGCATCCTGTAGCACAAACTCAAAGTTCTGGGACACTGTAAAGTCCATGGAGAATAAGAGCACCTCCTCCCAGCTGCCCACTGCACTGAGGCTAGGAAACACTGTCACCACTGACAAATCCACTATAATTGAGAATTTCAATAAGCATTTTTCTACGGCTGGCCATGCTTTCCACCTGGCATACCTACCCCGGTCAACAGCCCTCCACCCCCACAGCAGCTCACCCAAGCCTCCCTCATTTCTCCTTCACCCAAATCCAGATAGCTGATGTTCTGAAAGGGCTGCAAAATCTGGACCCCTACAAATCAGCCGGGCTAGACAATCTGGATCCTCTCTTTCCGCGGTCATCCGCCTCTTCAAAGGGGGAGACACTCTAGACCCAAACTGCTAAAGACCTATATCTATCCTACCATGCCTTTCTAAGGTCTTCGAAAGCCAAGTTAACAAACAGAATACTGACCATTTTGAATCCCACCATACCTTCTCCGCTATGCAATCTGGTTTCAGAGCTGGTCATGGGTGCACCTCAGCCACGCTCAAGGTCCAAAACGATATCATAACCGCCATCGATAAGAGACATTACTGTGCAGCCGTGTTCATAGACCTGGCCATGGCTTTCGACTCTGTCAATCACCACATTCTTATCGACAGACTCAACAGCCTTGGTTTCTCAAATGATTGCCTCTCCTGGTTCACCAACAACTTCTCTGATAGAGTTCAGTGTGTCAAATCGGAGGGCCTGTTGTCCAGACATCTGGCAGTCGCTATGGGGGTGCCACAGGGTTCAATTCTCAGGCCAACTATTTTCTCTGTGTACATCAATGATGTCGCTCTTGCTTCTGGTGATTCTCTGATCCACCTCTACGCAGACAACGCCATTCTGTATACTTCTGGCCCTTCTTTGGACACTGTGTTAACTAACCTCCAGACGAGCTTCAATGCCATACAACTCTCCTTCCGTGGCCTCCAACTGCTCTTAAATGCAAGTAAAACTAAATGCATGCTCTTCAACCGATCGCTGCCCGCACCTGCCCACCCGTCCAGCATCACTACTCTGGACGGTTCTGACTTAGAATATGTGGACAACTACAAATACCTAGGTGTCGGGTTAGACTAAACTCTCCTTAAAGACTCACATTAAGCATCTCCAATCCAAAATTAAATCTAGAATCAGCTTTCTATTTCGCAACCAAGCATCCTTCACTCATGCTGCCAAACATACCCTCATAAAACTGACCATCCTACCAACCCTCGACTTATGTCATTTACAAAATAGCCTCCAACACTCTACTCAACAAATTGGATGCAGTCTATCACAGTGCCATCCGTTTTGTCACCAAAGCCCCATATACTACCCTCCATTGTAACCTGTACGCTCTCGTTGGCTGGCCCTCGCTTAACACTTGTCGCCAAACCCTCTGGCTCCAGGTCATCTACAAGTCTCTGCTAGGTAAAGCCCCGCCTTATGTCAGCTCACTGGTCATCATAGCAGCACCCACCCGTAGCACGCGCTCCAGCAGGTATATTTCACTGGTCACCCCCAAAGCCAATTCTTCATGTGGCCACCTTTCTTTCCAGTTCTCTGCTGCCAATGACTGGAACGAACTGCAAAAATCACTGAAGCTGGAGACTCATATCTCCCTCACTAGCTTTAAGCCCCAGCTGTCAGAGCAGCTCACATTTCACTGCACCTGTACATAGTCCATCTGTACTTAGCCCATCCAACTACCTCATCCCCATACTATATTTATTTATTTATTTATCTTGCTCCTTTGCACCCCAGTATCCCTACTGGCACATTCATTTTCTGCACATCTACCATTCCAGTGTTTAATTGCTATATTGTAATTACTTCGCCACCATGGCCTATTTATTGCCTTACCTCCCTTATCCTACCTCATTTGCACATGCTGTATATAAACTTTTTCTATTGTATTATTGACTGTATGTTTGTTTATTCCATGTGTAATTCTGTGTTGAACTGCTTTGATTTGTCTTGACCAGGTCGCAGTCGCAAATGAGAACTTGTTCTCAACAAGCCTACCTGGTTAAATAAAGGTTCAATAAAAAATAATAAAGCTGAAGGCACTTACATTATGGATGTGACCGACTGGTTTTCCTGCATGTTATAAGACTGTTAGCTTGCTCAAGAACCTAACGCAAGGTCTCAGTCGAGGCTAGATAAGCTACACCCAGAAGACGATTTCACTGTCAAAATCCCTTGTAGAAATTAGAATCCCCACCAGTGATATAATTAAGTTGCTGCCACAGACTGGCTTGCTTTATCACATCTAAGAGACAATCTCTGTATTTTAATTAAAACTGGATCCTGTGGGTTTGCGGAATCAAAAGAGGAAAAACAAAACGTCCAGACTAACCTCGGCCAATTTAACCTTTGATCTTGGGGGACTTGCAGCCTCTATGGCCAACAATAGAGTGAACGTTTTACGTTCATTGGCAGTCCAAATACAATTGCATTTTAGGGAGGCTGTGGCCTTGCGCGGTCTTGGAACCTTGCACAAATCCTCTAGGTAATTGTTATTGTCCCAGAGCTTCTAAAGGCACAAACAGGAATATCTCCTTCTGTTCAATGATAATGTTATTTATAACCATTGATTCTTGAAGAGGTTACATTATAAAAAATAAAAGTCGGTCATCCTCTAGGTGACTTTAAAAGCTTTTTCTTACTCTCAAATTAAATTGGCTCAGCCTCTCATGCCCAAATATGCAATTGTTTCAGGGAGAGTATCAGTGTGCTCTAATGTGATTAGCGACAAAGCATAACTGCATTAGCTCCCTCAACATATCTGCACTGTGTGTCAGTGACTATTTTAAGAACATAACAGGTGTGGAGGGAGAGTGGAATTGTTAACACTGACCCAGCCATGCTCTGAGCTTTTCAACCACTTCAGCGGACAAATGTTGACATGGGATGACACAATTTTATGGTTGTGAACTATTTTTCTGATTGTAGAGATGTCAGGTAAATGTGGATTATTTTCCTGACTTCATCAAGACATCAGGGAAATGTGTAATGTTTTGGTTGTTATCTGCATGGTGAGGTTACATACACTACATTCACAGTGAGGACTGAATGTGTCAAACTCCTGCCTCTATCTGTAAGACTATGTGTTAGCAAGACAACCCTCAATCTATCAAATCAAAACAAATGTCATTAATCACATGCTTGGTAAACAACAGGTTTGGACTAACAGTGAAATGCTTACTTATGGGCCCTTCCCAACAATGCAGTGAGAAAGAAAATAGAGAACTAATAGAAAAGTAAAACACGTAATATGGTAAAACGCCCAAGCCCAACCCGACTACGCTGTTCTGCCACCTCTGGTCTTTTGGCCATCCCAACCCTACGGGAGGGTAGCTCCCGCTCAGCCCCGTCCAAGCTCTTCTTTGTCCTGGCACCCCAATGGTGGAACCAGCTTCCCCCTGAAGCTAGGACAGCAGTCACTGCAGATCTTCCCGAAAGCACCTGAAACCCTACCTCTTCAAAGAATATCTAAATGAATCCCCCTCCTCCCCTCGACCACCCCACATGAATTTTTTTTTAAACTTTCCTGAACCAGCACTTGACTCTCCCTGTCCCCTTTTTAGCTCTTACTTTGCTGATAACTACTTTATTGGGGAAAAGTGTACTTACCATGCCTGTGATATGTGGTTGTCCCACCTAGCTATTAAGATGAATGCACTAACTGTAAGTCACTCTGGAAAAGAGCCTCTGCTAAATTACTAAAATGTAAATGTACATTTTTTATAATAAAAGTAATAATAAATACACAATGAGTAACTTGGCAATATTGTATACATGGGGAACCAGTATCAAGGTCATTGCAAGGCACCCTATCTACCTAAAGGTATTCATCCCCCTTTGCGTATTTCCTATTTTGTTGCATTACAACTGGTAATTTAAGTGGATTTTTATTGGGATTTCATGTAATGAACATACACAAAATAGTCCAAATTGGTGAGGGGAAAAAACAGAAAAGTGGTCTGTGCATATGTATTCACCCCCTTTACTATGAAGCCCCTAAATAAGATCTATTATTAACCAATTACCTTCAGAAGTCACATGATTAGATAAATAAAGTCCACCTGTGTGCAATCTAAGTGTCACATGATTTCAGTATATATACACCTGTTCTGAAAGGCCCCAGAGTCTGCAACACCACTAAGCAAGTGGCACTACCAAGCAAGTGGCACCATGAAGACCAATGAGCTCTCCAAACCGGTCAGAGACAAAGTTGTGGAGAAGTACAGATCAGGGTAGGGTTATAGAAAATATCAGAAAAATTCTACATCCCACGGAGCACCATTAAATCCATTATTAAAAAATGGAAAGAATATGGCACCACAACAAACCTGCAAAGAGAGGGCCGCCCACCAAAACTCACGGACCAGGCAAGGAGGGCATTAATCAGAGAGGCAACAAAGAGACCAAAGATAACCATGAAGGAGCTGCAAAGCTCCACAGCGGAGATTGGAGTATCTGTCCATATGACCACTTTAAGCCGTACACTCCACAGAGCTGGGCTTTATGGATGAGTGGACAGAAAAAAAACCATAGCTTATTAAAAAAAAGAAGCAAACACATTTGGTGTTCGCCAAAAAGCATGTGGGAGACTCCCCAAACATATGGAAGAAGGTACTCTGGTCAGATGAGAAAACGCTATGCCTGGCGCAAACCCAACACCTCTCATCACTGCGAGATCACCATCCCCACAGTGAAGCATGGTGGTGGCAGTTTTTCATAGGCAGGGACTGGAAAACTGGTCAGAATTGAAGGAATGATGGATGGCGCTAAATACAGGGAAATTCTGTTTCAGTCTTCCAGAGATTTGAGACTGGGATGGAGGTTCACCTTCCAGCAGGACAATGACCCTAAGCATACTGCTAAAGCAACACTCGAGTGGTTTAAGGGGAAACATTTAAATGTTTTAGAATGGCCTAGTCAAAGCTCAGACCTCAATCCAATTGAGAATATGTGGTATGACTTAAAGAGCTGGAGCAGTTTTGCCTTGAAGAATGGGAAAAAAATCCCAGTGGCTAGATGTGCCAAGTTTATAAAGACATACCCCAAGAGACTTGCAGCTGTAATTGCTGCAAAAGATGGCTTTACAAAATATTGACTTTGGGGGGGTGAATTGTTATGCATGTTTTCTGTTTTTTGTCTTATTTCTTGTTTGTTTCACAATAAAAACATGTTGCATATTCAAAGTGGTAGGCATGTTGTGTAAATCAAATGATACAAACCCCCCAAAAATACATTTTTATTCCAGGTTATAAGGCAAAAAAAATAGGAAAAATGCCAAGGATGTTGTATACTTTCGCAAGCCACTGTATGTACATATAACTGGAATAAAGTGACAGATAATTAACAGTAGCAGCAGCGTATGTGATGAGTCAGAATCTATCTACAGATTCTGAGAATTGCTATAAAGCATAAAGATTTACTGTATAAATATAGTTCTACCCCAGGTTGTATTCTTTACCCTTCAGCTCAGCTGCCTGTGGTATGGATATGAATTCCATTCCAAGAATGATTGGCTACCTGCGTTACTTTATTCTTTGACAGACAGTCACTGCACTGCAGTGATCAAACTTTCTGAAATAGACGGGTTAGCTGACAACATCACAAAAAACGATGCGCAGGCTTCAATGGGGCAGAAGGCCATGTGTTGTTGTGGTTCTGGATGGCCAGATAGCTAGCAACAATGACAAGAAGCTGCCATGTGGGGAATCCTAGGTGGCTCGTTTCAGATAGTTTTATCTTGTCCTTGTTACCATGTCTTGTTTTGAGGTGTTTTGCCTTATGTCACATCCATGCTAATATGTCTTAAATTCAATAGCTACAGGAGCTAACCAACAAATGTAACAATGTATTTGAGAGAAAACAAGTGTTCATTGTACAAATGTATTTCTGTTTTCAATAAACATTGGAGATTAAATACAGTTTACATGTTGCCTGTTTTGCCCCATAGTTGAGCACGAGTCGGTTTGTCGCCTGACATCTACTACCATACCCCACTCAAAGGCACTTAAATATTTTGTCGTGCCCATTTGCCCTCTGAAATGGCACACATACACAATCCATGTCTCAATTGTCTCAAGGGCTAGAAATCCTTCTTTAACCTGCCTCCTCCACTGCATCGACACTGATTGAAGTGAATTTAACAAGTGACATCAATAAGGGATCATAGCTTTCACATACATTTACCTGGTCAGTCTATGTCATGGAAAGAACACTCAGTGTATTTGTACACTCAGTGTATTTACATAATTGTGTCACCCATTAATATTCCAACCCTATCAATATCCTGTTATTTGCCATAGATTTGAATAAGGCCATCATGATTGTTGTCATTTCTCTTTTCCACGCTGTTTCCCAACACCATAAATCTCTACAGAGAAGAAGATGGAACTACACAGTATAAGGGTATCTGTGGAAGAGGGTGAGATAGTTAGGTTTAGGCTTATATAGTAGGCTGCTGTATATCCGGTGTCTTCCATTCACTCACTCATGGTGCACCATTCAATTTCAGACCACCACAGATAGATTGCTATTGACTTTAAAGAAAGATTCACCCATTTTAAACGTTATGTCGTATTTGTTAATCTCGGAGCAATGTTCTATTGATTCCCGGGGTCCTTTAATATTTGAATGTATATCTGAGCTATTCGCCGTTCAAGCAGGCAGAAATATAGCCGTATGACACGTTTTGTGTCATATCAGAGATGCACCAATACGATACAAAATTCGAAATGGGTGAATATTTCCTTTAAAGTCCTCATCAGTCTTACTTTCTCATGGAAGATGCATGTGGATTTATGCAGCTTTAAGATGCATGTAGGCTGCAGCTTTCATAAAAATGGGGCTCAATACCTGGTTTTGCTTTATAATTCAAATAACCTAAAAATATTGATTATATTTAGATTACAGTATAGGAACCCTTTCAGCAGGCAGCACACTTAAAGCTTTTGGTTGTTTGTTCTATATTTGTTAAAATAATGTAGGTGTACGTTCCCTGATAGAACCTGTATGTAACTTATTATTTCTTAGAATAGGTAGAATGTATCCTTCCAATCCATGTACTGTAATTCTAATGAATGACTTCAATTGCAAGTGATGAACTAATTGGGGTTTAAAGACAGCCCTCTATCTCCCATGGCTATTGAATACTTGGACTCCTGAGTGGTGCAGCGGTCTAAGGCACTGCAGCTCAGTGCAAGAGGCATCACTACAGCCCCTGGTTCAAATCCAGGCTGTATCACATCTGGCCATGATTGGGAGTCCCATAGGACAGTGCACAATTGGCCCAGTGTTGTCCAGGGTAAGCCGTCATTGTAAATAAGAATTTGTTCTTAACTGACTTGCCTGGTTAAATAAAACAATACTAGCAAGACAATCAATGTATGAATACAATGCTTTAAAAGGCATGAAACATTGGGTCTTATAAGGAAATATCCAACCAACAACTTTGAAAGTGTCCACCTGTACTAGTATCATCTATTAAAGGTATGATATGAAATAATTGAATCATACTTTCAATTAATTATATGGGTGCCTGTAAAGGAGAGTGGGGTGAGTTGAGTCACCCTTGTTTCTAGGAGACTGTACACAAAATGTATAAATTGTTCAAATATTTCGGAAGAGGTCATCTTTTCATGGAGTTTGTGAAGGAATAAACCACATGGAAAAAGTGGAAAGCACGTTAGATACAAAAAACAAATGTATGTGCTAGAGGTTTGCTTGTGTCTAAACCAAAGTAAATATTTTTTAAATGGTTCTATACTGTAAATCAGTTGGGATCTCTATTAATTTCAATATGAGCTCCTAAACCTAGCATGAAAGTGCATCCTTGCAACTGTGTGGGCTAAAATTGTCAAAATGTTTCACTTCGGGTTAGTTGAGCCAATGACAAGTTGAGCAAAGTGAAGTGTTTTCTTCCCAGGCATATTGCAAGGCATTATCGATAGAATATGAGGTAACAACAAGACCTGGCCTATCTTTAAAGTGTTTTTTAAAAAGTACAAAGATTGTGAGGTATTAAGCCTGTGTTAAGATTTACCTTAAAATTATCAAAAGACAACAAAAAAACGATTGTGATTGGATTGAATTTGAGAAATAAAGATGTAAAAATAAATAAAGAGAGTGGCACACTATACTGTATATATAAACATTATCCATGTCTTAAATGCATCACTGTGCCTTCATGCTTTTTATTAGGGAAATAAAGATATTATTGGTTTTAAAAAGGTAGTGGTAATATTTAATTTAGTACAGGTGGCTGAACTTACCCTGTCCAGCGGCTCAATTTACCCCTTTCCTGGGCAAGTTGTGCCAAGAAACCACTTTTTGGGGGGGACAATGTGTGTTTTCAAAACTGCAATGTTTACATGAATTCTGATTATTTCCAACAATACACAACATCCTGGAATATATGTAGATATCTTTGTTAGAAAGAATACTATATTTCCCTTTGCAGCGTTGCCAGCGTACATTATCTTTTATTATTGTAAATGTCACCAACAAAACAACCAACGAAAAACAACCGTGAAGCTTACAGGGCAATAGTGCCACTAACAAAGATAACTACCACGAAAGGAGATGAAAAAGGGCTACCTAAGTATGGTTCCCAGTCTGAGACAAAGATAGACAGCTGTCACTGATTGAGAACCATACCCTGCCAAATCATAGAAACACAAAATCATAGAAAACAAAACATAGAATGCCCACCCCAAATCACAACCTGACCAAACCAAATAGAGACATAAAAAGGCTCTCTAAGGTCAGGGCGTGACAGCTGAACGTAAAAAATGACTCAATTTACCCGACTCTCCCCTACTTCCCAAATACGGACATTGTGCCCCTGGCTATTCTGTATTCTGCCCCACTATCAATTCACTGAAACCAGCAGGGGTAGGTTATCATCACTATGGGAACAATGCAGCAAAGCATCCACAGCCATCAGTACCTGCCATCAGAAGACTCACCTGGTGCTGAGCTTGCAGATTTACAATTAAACGTGAATACCATTCAAAAAAGGCATGAGCGCAAAAGGCCCCTCTGCGTGACTGCTACAAGTTGTTCTGTTACTAAACGGAGTATTTCAACTAGTTTAGACACGAGACCGTCAATAAAGACGAATTATTTAATATGGGAGATATCACTATATGGGGATTCAGTTTTTCGATCTTTTCTACATGCAGCCTGCCGCTGTCCATGGAACTTAAGACATGGATAATGTTCCTAAGGTTTTGACAGGCTGGCAATTATATAGCAGACAAAAACATACGTAGGCTATGTGAGAGATAAATTATTGTTAGTGTCCAATCCTTACGGGTTCCTATTCAATGTTTCAAACTCCCCCCAAAATATTTAGATGTTAGGAAAATGCAACCCAAGAGACAAATGACTGAAGGATTTTATGATTATCAAGAAGCATGCTTACCCGATTAGTTTGGCATGACACAGTTGAAAAATGAAATAATTCCCAAAATCCAATGCTCTGCCTCAAGCCCCATCAATTCACTCCTCTTCCAAATACTGTCATTCAAAAGCCGTGAGAATGCCTGTTTTTCAGAACTGTTTGGCTAGTCCTTATGTTTCCATCCTCCAAAAATATGAAAAAAGCTCTCACTCTCAAGTGGTCGTGGTCAAATCCTAGTCCTGACAATTCCTAGTCCTGACAAGTGTCACGGTATTCCACAGCCGGCCCATCTGACGGGAGTCAAAATATTGAGTTCATGCATGTACAATATAGCGCACACTGTAGGGTAGGCTACTAATAACACCGAAAGAGCGTGCGCGTTGCACTGCGACAAAGACCAACCTGCCAGCATAGAGAGGAGCTGTCCGGGCACCAAGTGCTGAAGCGAAACTTTTTAACCATCTCGCGCAAACATGATAAAGCACCTCCAAATGTTAATCCATATACATCGAAATTAGCTATCAAAAAAATATAAAAAAACATTCAATTAAGCTCTCAATTCATATGCTATTAATATGGGATTAATATGCACATAGCACCACAGTTCAATGTTCTTATCAGGAGCAGAGAAAAACGAAAGAAGTCATGCATCCTGACGGTTCATTCATTCTGTAAGAAATTGGCAAATCTATTGGCAAAGACGTATAAACTCCAGTACAGTCCGCTATTCGAGTCTTATCTCACCAACACATGCCGCCTCCCCCTCCCCATCACACCGGCATCGTCACGCACCAATGGCATCCCTTCAATTCTGAGGCGACAATTCCCACCTGACCTCTCAATATTTCACTGCATTAGAGACAACAGGACCGCCTGCAGAAGCCAAATCACCCTGAAAATCCACAATTTCATGTCTCTCAGAGGCAATTATTCTATTTTAGGAACTTTTTTATCACCCTTTTGGTGACAGGAAATATTAAGAACTATTTAAATCTAGAAAAAGGTGTGAATAAAGCACCTAGTAGACATTGCCGTTTGACAAGATCTAAGACCTGTTTACCCTTCCCAAATTCCAACCACTGCCATTAGTGTTTCAAATTTTTTCTTCATTTTTAAGAAATGTTAGATTTTATTTGTTGACATTTTGACAGTATAGAGTATTAGATCGTTGACCCCAAAAATTATACAATAATAAAATGTGAAGAAATCCAAGGGTGTGAATACTTATGATACCCACTGTATGGGCCTATATATGATTGTCCAATTGCTGTTGTCCACTTATGTTATTGTGTGTGTGTGCATTCATACATGTGAGCCTGCACAACTTCACAGTATGTCAGAGAGTTTGATGCTACTTGCCACACCCATGAGCTAACTAGAAACAGAAAGGAAATACATTAATGGTATAATCATTGAGAAGTTATTTAAATAGATGGGGAAATATTCGATGCAACAACCCCACACCAGGCACACTGGCAACGTGTGGCACAGATGTCACTGTCCTGATTTAAAAGTGATTTCCATAAAGAGCAGTCTTTCATTTTCCATTTGCCCTGTAGGTCAAAGGAGTTCTACTGCTGTGAGTTGGACAAGACAGCCTGATTAGTAATAATTGCTGTCATCTAAGTTCAATGGTTGATGATTAATAAAGGCATTTTATGTAATGTCCAGGGCTCCAAGTTCCCCACAGAAAAAAAACATCCACAGTTAGACATTTTGTTCAAAATGTTTTATTTTACCAGGCAAGTCAGTTAAGAGCAAATTCTTATTTTCAATGATGGTCTAGGAACAGTGGGTTAACTGCCTTGTTCAGGGGCAGAATGACAGATTTGTACCTTGTCAGCTCAGGGATTTGATCTTGCGACCTTCTAGTTACTAATCCAATGCTCTAACCACTAGGCTACACTGCCGCCCCAGAATGGTGTAGATGTCAACTATAAAGATGATTTGTCATGACAACCAGCAGTGTAAAGTACTTAAGTAAAAATACTTTGAAGTACTACATAAGTAGTTTTTGGGGTATCTGTACTTTACTTTTTTTTATTTATACAGTATTTTTGACTACTTTTACTTTTACTTCACAACATTCCTAAAGAAATAATGTACTTTCTACTCCATACATTTTCCCTGACACCCAAAAGTAATCATTACATGATAAATGCTTAGCAAGACAGGAAAATGGTCCAAATCACGCACTTCTCAAGAGAACAAGTGGCCATCCATACTGCTTCTGATCTGGCAGACTCACTAAATACAAATGCATAGTTTGTAAATTATGTCTGAGTGATGGAGTGTACCCCTGGCTATCCATTTTAGAAACAAGAAATGCTGCCACCTGCTTTGCTTAATATAAGGAACTTGAAATGATTCATACTTTTACTTTTGATACTAAAGTATATTTCAGCAATTACAATTACTTTTTATTTTATTTTAATTTATTTTTTTAGAACCAACCACTTTTTGACTTTTACTCAAGTAGTATTTTACTGGGTGACTTTCACTTTTACTTGAGTAACTTTCTATTAAGGCATCTTTACTTTTACTCAAGTATGACAATTAGGTACTTTTTCAATCACTGATGCCAACAACTTTCATCTTGAGAGTAGAGAAGAGTAGGGTCCACTGCACACTCAATTAAAATGCTTCTTTAGCTTTTCATTACTGAGGTATCAATTAAAACAGTCGATGTGACTATCGGCTGGGCCTTTCTCAAGGGAAGCTTTGGATGTGCACCATAGACGCGGGAATTAGGGGTGCTGAGGGTGATGCTGCACCCCCAGATAAATCAGAATACAAAATAAATAAATAAAACATTTAGAGAATTTAGTTTTTCTTCACAAAATGTGTGCACTTACCTCCCCCACCCCTAAACATCTTCCTGTTGCCATGATGTGCACCTTACTCTCCTCTATGGGCTATTCTCAGCGTTTATCAGACTTGACTCTGCTTTTGAAAAATACAGTCAAAATTCTTTTATAACCCTACAGAGGCCTAGTGAATGATTTTGGAAGTTGGGAAAATGTATCCCCCTTTTTTTTCTACCATCTGATAGATGGGTATAAGTCATATTTCATGAGTGCAATAGTTGTTTAATTAATAGTTGTTTAATTAATAGTTGTTTAATTAATAGTTTATGAATTAAATGTTTATTCACTTAACTCTTTGTCCATTGCGAAATAGACATTTGTATATATTTATGCTGTATATATTGATGCTGTTTTATGCTTTTTTTCAACCCACATGACACTACATATAACCTACACTGAAACAAGAGGCTGGAAGGAGCCACAGCTGTAAATCTAAATGTAATGCAGGCCTAATGTCTCTGCTCTCTCATCTGAAAAGACAGGACAAGTGAGGCAGTATGGGGCAAGCCTACAGAGACTGCTTTACTGTGACTAGAGTAAGAGACTATTGAGATTCACCCCATAGGGTTGACTAGGGAATGAAGAAAGCCAAAGGACAGTACTGACCTCTGCTGTTCAGATGTATAAGGTGCAGCTGGGTGAATGCTCTTTAAAAAAAACTGTCACATCGTGGCACCAGGGCCCTGTTCAAATACCTTTTTCTTTTTTTAAGGGGCAAGTCCAATTCCTCACACATTTCTTTGTTTACTGGATAAGACAAAAGTAGAGAGGAAAGAGGAGATTGTGCTGAAATAGCAGTGGACCTGATGACTAAAATGTAAATTAATTCAAACCCATGATGCAGCAGTACACAAATTCCTTAAAAGTGTATCCTTCACTGGTCTGTAAGTGGATAGGTAAACAATTATTTTAATATGTCAGATTAGCGATTACATAGAGGAAAAAAGGGTGCATTATTACATTATCAATCAAACAGAGCCCAGCTATAGTTAAAGGTAGGCACCAAGTTCAAATGTTTAATTTATCTTTCATTTCGTATTCATACCAGGCCTCCGATATGTTTTGACAATTTTCATACACACAGTGCCTTGTGACAGTGCTCACTCCCTTGCACAGTTTCCCCATTTAGTTGCCCTAAATTTGTAAATTCATGACATTTGTATTTCTTTACAGCATTCTCTTTCTCCACACTCGCAGATTCTCTTCATGTAAGTTATTTTTTATTCACAGTGGTATTTAAAAAATAAATATATTATAAATATATAAAGCAGTGTAGCACAAACAGCAACACAGAGTTACACGTGGAATAAATAAACATACAGTCAAAAAAACAATAGAAAAGTCTATATACAGTGTGTGGAAATGAGGTAGGATAACGGAGGTATGGCAATAAATAGGCCATAGTGGCGAAATAATTACAATAGAGAAATTAAACACTGGAGTGATAGATGTGCAGAAGATGAGTGTACAAGAACAGATACTGGGGTGCAAAGGAGCAAAATAAATCAAATAGATAATAGTATGGGGATGAGGTAGTTGGATGGGCTAATTACAGATTGGCTATGTACAGGTGCAGTGAACTATGAGCTGCTCTGACAGCTGGTGCTTAAAGCTAGTGCGGGAGATATGAGTCTCCAGCTTCAGTGATTTTTGCAGTTCGTTCCAGTCATTGGCAGCAGAGAACTGGAAGGAAAGGCGGCCAAATTAGGAATTGGCTTTGGGGTTGCATAGTGAAATATACCTGCTGGAGCTCGTGCTACGAGTGGGTGCTGCTATGGTGACCAGTGAGCTGACATAAGGCGGGGCTTTACCTAGCAAAGACTTTAAGATTACCTTGTGCCAGTGGGTTTGGCGATGAATATGAAGCGAGGGCCAGCCAACGAGAGCATACAGGTTGCAATGGTGGGTAGTATATGGGGCTTTGGTGACCAAACGGATGGCACTGTGATAGACTGCATCCAATTCGTTATGTAGAGTGTTGGAGGCTATTTTGTAAATTACATTGCCGAACTCAAGGATCTGTAGGATGGTCAGTTTTACGAGGGTATGTTTGGCAGCATGAGTGAAGGATGCTTTGTTGTGAAATAGGAAGCTGATTCTAGATTTAATTTTGGATTGGAGATGCTTAATGTGAGTCTGGAAGGAGAGTTTACAGTCTAACCAGACACCTAGGTATTTGTAGTTATCCACATATTCTAAGTCAGAACCGTCCAGAGTAGTGATGCTGGGCGGGTGGGCAGGTGTGGGCAGCGATCGGTTGAAGAGCATGCATTTAGTTTTACTTGCATTTAAGAGCAGTTGGAGGCCACGGAAGGAGAGTTGTAAAGGTTTTAAAGCTTGTCAGAAGGTTAATTAACACAGTGTCCAAAGAAGGACCAGAAGTCTACAGAATGGTGTTGTCTGCGTAGAGGTGGATCAGAGTCACCAGCAGCAAGAGCGACATCATTGATGTATACAGAGAAAAGAGTCGGCACGAGGATTGAACCTTGTGGCACCCCCATAAAGACTGCCAGAGGTCCGGACACAGGCCCTCCGATTTGACACACTGAACTCTGCCTGAGAAGTAGTTGGTGAACCAGGCAAGGCAGTCATTTGAGAAACCAAGGCTGTTGAGTCTGCCAATAAGAATGTTGTGATTGACAGAGTCGAAAGCCTTGGCCAGGTCTATGAATACGGCTGCACAGTAATGTCTCTTATCGATGGCGGTTATGATATCATTTAGGACCTTGAGCGTGGCTAAGGTGCACCCATGAACAGCTCTGAAACCAGATTGCATAGCGGAGAAGGTACGGTGGGATTCAAAATGGTCGGTAATCTGTTTGTTAACTTGGCTTTCAAAGGCCTTAGAAAGGCAGGGTAGGATAGATATAGGTCTGTAGCAGTTTGGGTCTAGAGTGTCTCCCCCTTTGAAGAGGCGGATGACCGCGACAGCTTTCCAATCTTTGGGGATCTCAGACGATACGAAAGAGAGGTTGAACAGGCTAGTAATAGGGGTTGCAACAATTTCGGCAGATAATTTTAGAAAGAGAGGATCCAGATTATCTAGCTCGGTTGATTTGTAGGGGTTCAGATGTTGCAGCTTTTTCAGAACATCAGCTATCTGAATTTGGGTGAAGGAGAAATGGGGGAGGGTTGGGCAAGTTGCTGTGGGGGGTGCAGGGCTGTTGACTGTGGTTGGGGTAGCCAGGTGGAAAGCATGGCCAGCCATAGAAAAATGCTTATTAAAATTCTCAGTTTCATCAGTGGTGACAGTGTTTCCTAGCCTCAGTGCAGTGGGCAGCTGGGAGGAGGTGCTCTTATTCTCCATGGACTTTACAGTGTCCCAGAACTTTAGGGTCGCAAGCAACTCCTTTAGTTTGTGTTGCGGTTCATCCCTGCAGACAGAGTTATGTAACCCTCACAAGCTCATAATGTATGCACACTGTTTGTTTACATAACTTCAGCCTTGTGTGTACAAGTAGATCCTTGGTCACATGCCCTGTGCTATTGATAGTGTGTAATCCTCTGTTTCGCACTGAAAGATTATTTCATATTTCAAACATTCTTTGTGTTATAGAAAAGAGTAGTAGAAATATGTTTCCCAAACCACATCATCCTCCAGGATATTACAGCAGTTAGAGTATGCAATTATTTTGGAGTACATCGTTAGATGCCACTCATATTTAAGGTGATAAAGAGGGTGCAATAATCCCCAGTGTTTCTTTAGGGGTTAGTTGTAATGGACCTCTGAATACAATTAAAGGGACAGTAGCTCCGGCTCAATTTAACCACTGGTTTGGTGTGAGTGAAGGAATGAATGAATGAAACCACTCGTGCATGCATACACAGAGCAATGGGTGCAAGAACTGAGAGTCCATGAGAGCTGTGATAGGGTAAGGCAGTTGTACTAAGCTCACAAAGCATTTTAATTCTTCTTATTACATTCTTCAAAAATCAATGGTCATATCATTCATTTAAATAAGCATTGCACAGCAGGAAATATCCCAGAGTGTCCCCTTTAATCATGTAAAACTGAATATATAGTATATCAAATTCTAAAAGCAAGTGGCCTTATTGGATAAGTATGTGTTTATATGTAGGTACGTATGTATGTACTATTTATAAGTAATGCTTTATTTTACAGCCCAGCTTTTACTAGGTAGTTACTTAGAAAGCATCTGTAATAATAGTAATAACATAATAATGACATAGCCTGAGTAGGCTACACTTCTGTTTCTTTGAGATGCAATGACACAATACAGGGTCGCTTGCTTGATATGTGGAATAAAGTGTGTATCATTGTTTACTCTTGATATTAATGTGTGTTGTATAAGAGTCTGAGGACATCCATATTCGTGTCCAAACGTTATACAGTAGACCTTTAATTAGTGGATCACATTGGTAAGGAGGAGAAGGCTGGAACAGTAGTGGATACAGCTTCAACCAACAATGGTGTTCTGGAAGCGGACATCTTGTGAAAATCTCCCTGTGACGCATTTGAACAAACACACCTACAATATGGAGGACAGGACCATCCACACCCACCCCTACTGAATACAGGTTGAGTAGCCCAAACTCACTATTGATTAACCCTTGTCAAAAATGACCCGCCACTATGTTTAACAGCAGAGAAAAAACCCTAAACGATATGATTTTTTCAACTTGAAATTTGATGACTTTTCCTTGAGTGACCCATTTCCATGAAAGCTATACACCACCAGGGTACAAAGATTGTCTTAGGGTAATTTTTGACCCGGCAGTTATAAAATAATTTACACACCACAAAAACCACAAAGACACACACAATGAGAAATTGAGATTATGTGTGCTACTGATTGAACTCAGCCAGCAGCTCCTGAAGAGGAAGATCACCATGGTTGGCACAGTTAGAAAGAACAAGCCTGAGCTCCCCCCTGCACTCCTCGCAACAAGGGGGAGAGAGGCCTTCTCATCAAAGTTTGCCTTCACCCCCACCACCACTCTAGTTTCTTACCTCCCAAAGAGGAACAAGAATGTTGTTCTCCTGAGCACACTGCACAAAACGGCTGAGATCAGTGATTGTGAGGACAGGAAGCCAGCCATCATCCTGGACTACAACCACAACAAAGAGGCATGGACAACCTGGAAGAGGTGATTGGAATTTACAGTTGCAGGATGATGACTGCCCGCTGGCCCATCTTCCATAACATCATTGATGTGTCCTCATACAATGCCTTCATGATATGGAACAAGATCAAGACTACCTGGATGCCTGATGAGCAGAACAAGAGGAGGGTGTTCCTGGAGCAGCTGGGAAAGGCACTTGTAACCCCACACATTCAAAGAAGGGAGCGCCTCCCCCGCACAGCAGCCTCTGCAGCGCTTGGAAAAACTGTTCAGGGGACTGAATCTTGTCCTGATCCACCTGAGGCTGCAGCGGTGGCAGGCAAGAGGAGGAGATGCCAATTCTGCCCCCCAAAGAAGGACTGTAAAACAAATACTATGTGCTGCACATGTGATAAATAAATATGCAAAGTCCATGCACACACACTTGCATACTGTCATACATGTGCTAATTAGAGTTGATTGATTTATGTTCTTCACATTTTTGTTTTGTAGCTATTATCGTATTTTATTCTTATTTATTGTTGTAGTTTATACACCTTGTGGGTGGGGGCAATGGTTCAAAAAATGGGAGAAGACTAGTATGTTGTAGTTCCTCATACAATTCCTCATTGTACAGTATATAAGAATATACACTGCTCACAAAAATAAAGGGAACACTTAAACAACACAATGTAACTCCAAGTCAAACACACTTCTGTGAAATCAAACTGCCCACTCAGGAAGCAACACTGATTGACAATAAATTTCACATGCTGTTGTGCAAATGGAATAGACAACAGGTGGAAATTATAGGCAATTAGCAAGACACCCCCAATAATGGAGTGGTTCTGCAGGTGGTGACCACAGACCACTTCTCAGTTTCTATGCTTCCTGGCTGATGTTTTGGTCACTTTTGAATGCTGGCGTTGCTTTCACTCTAGTGGTAGCATGAGACGGAGTCCACAACCCACACAAGTGGCTCGGGTAGTGCAGCTCATCCAGGATGACACATCAATGTGAGCTGTGGCAAGAAGGTTTGCTGTGTCTGTCAGCGTAGTGTCCAGAGCATGGAGGCGCTACCAGGAGACAGGCCAGTACATCAGGAGATTTGGAGGAGGCCGTAGGAGGGCAACAACCCAGCAGCAGGACCGCTACCTCCGCCTTTGTGCAAGGAGGAGCAGGAGGAGCACTGCCAGAGCCCTGCAAAATGACCTCCAGCAGGCCACAAATGTGCATGTGTCTGCTCAAACGGTCAGAAACAGACTCCATGAGGGTGGTATGAGGGCCCGACGTCCACAGGTGGGGGTTGTGCTTACAGCCCAACACCGTGCAGGACGTTTGGCATTTGCCAGAGAACACCAAGATTGGCAAATTCGCCACTGGCGCCCTGTGCTCTTCACAGATGAAAGCAGGTTCACACTGAGCACATGTGACAGACGTGACAGAGTCTGGAGACGCCATGGAGAACGTTCTGCTGCCTGCAACATCCTCTAGCATGACCGGTTTGGCGGTGGGTCAGTCATGGTGTGGGGTGGGGTGGCATTTCTTTGAGCGGCCGCACAGCCCTCCTTGTGCCCGCCAGAGGTAGCCTGACTGCCATTAGGTACCGAGATGAGATCCTCAGACCCCTTGTGAGACCATATGCTGGTGCGGTTGGCCCTGGGTTCCTCCTAATGCAAGACAATGCTAGACCTCATGTGGCTGGAGTGTGTCAGCAGTTCCTGCAAGAGGAAGGTATTGATGCTATGGACTGGCCCGCCCGTTCCCCAGACCTGAATCCAATTGAGCACATCTGGGACATCATGTCTCGCTCCATCCACCAACGCCACGTTGCACCACAGACTGTCCAGGAGCATGCCCAGGCATTGTAGGGAGGTCATACAGGCACGTGGAGGCCACACACACTACTGAGCCTCATTTTGACTTGTTTTAAGGACATTACATCAAAGTTGGATCAGCCTGTAGTGTGTTTTTCCACTTTAATTTTGAGTGTGACTCCAAATCCAGACCTCCATGGGTTGATAAATTTGATTTCCATGGATCATTTTTGTGTGATTTTGTTGTCAGCACATTCAACTATGTAAAGAAAAAAGTATTTAATAAGAATATTTCATTCATTCAGATCTAGGATGTGTTATTTTAGTGTTCCCTTTATTTTTTTGGAGCAGTGTATCACTATGTTGCCAAAAATGTTCATGACTGTTATTGTTTCCAATAAATAAAATGCATTCAAAACTACTTTCTGCACATTTCTGCTACTTTCTTCGGCTATACAAATGCTATCTCTTGCAAAAAATGTATGTTTACACCTATGCAGTACCTTTAGCAATAATAATAATAACAATAATAATAATAATAATAAACCTCTACTTTAATAAAGAAAACAATTATGACAGGTGTATTGTAATAAGAAACGAGTGGTGTCCACTGATTAAATGCAGTCTTTCTGCATTGTGAAGAGGGAAAACCCACATATTCACAAAGTTTGTTTCTTCATGCAAAATAGATTTGGGGTTTAAAATTCAACTAAGCTGCTTTATTTTAGGGGTTTAGTGAAGGCGGGTCATTTTTGACCATTAGGACAAGGGGAGTATAGAGAATGTTAAGACTACACAAGGGTTAAATGAATTTATGTAAAGGAATGCAATGCCAGAATATGGCTACTAAATGGAGAACTCACTTGGAATCTTCTCATATGAGTTCATGTATTTGAATCCCCAAATCGACCACCTAGTCCCTAGCAATGGGTTGATACATATCATTGGTCCCTAGCCACTCCTGTAAATCTGAAAGGATCAAATGGGTTTGAGATAATATGATAATTGCATCACCTTATCAGCACAGTGCATACAGTACATTTATTCAATGATTTTAGGTCTACAAGAGTGCCTAGGGGTAAGGAGATAAGAGTTTATTTGGAAGCCAGCAATCCAGAGGTCAACAGTCTTTGTTGCCAGACCTACAGTATGAGGAGAATGCTTTCAAGTGTCAATCAGCAAGACAATTGGACTATTGTGTCAATGTTATACTATCTTCTCTTCAGGTATGAAGTTTATGTACTATTTTATATTTCCTATGTGTGCATGTGTGTGTGTGTGTGTCTATGCATCTGTGTCCGTCTGTTTGTCTACTGTATCTACTGTCTGGAACACCACTTGTTCCTCTCTCTAACGTCTGACAGTCTCACCAAAGTGTTTGCTACCGTATCTGTATTTTGTAGTATGGGTTTTAAATCAGGAGTTAAACCTCGTAATCTACTTAGAGTCAGTATTTAATGTGGGCTCCATGTTGACACACCCAACTTAGAGGGGGCAGGATTATAGATTGAATTTGGGCAACCATAATGAAGTGTTTTTTGGGGGGCAAAGACTGGACCGAGACCAGTTGAAACCTACATCCGCCCTCAGATCTCCCTCAGTGTGAGTTTTTTTCCCTTTCTACCCTACTGTAGGTCGAAGAGAGGTTAATGTCGGATTAGGCCAAACATCACATCTAATTGTGGTGTAAAAACATATCTCCGTGTCAGCTGGAGTGATGCAAGGGTTGAAAGCCGTTCGAAACATTTCGTCAAACGGGTGTTAAAGAGCGATGACAAAACTCAACTTGGATCTACAGAGGGCCTTGCTAAAACAGTCACTGCAGCCTCTGCCAAGAAAATCTGTCAGTCAATTAGATGTGAAACATACCTATGAAGGGATGAGAAAGCAGATATGTTTAACCACATTCTTTTAGACTCCCTCTAATATTCAGCAGGAACAACGACCTGATGTTATTGGTGGCCCAGTGTAACTGTATTGGTGGCCCAGTGTAACTGTATTGGTGGCCCAGTGTAACTGTATTGGTGGCCCAGTGTAACTGTATTGGTGGCCCAGTGTAACTGTATTGGTGGCCCAGTGTAACTGTATTGGTCACCCAGTGTAACTGTATTGGTGGCCCAGTGTAACTGTATTGGTGGCCCAGTGTAACTGTATTGGTGGCCCAGTGTAACTGTATTGGTGGCCCAGTGTAACTGTATTGTTGACCCAGTGTAACTGTATTGGTGGCCCAGTGTAACTGTATTGTTGACCCAGTGTAACTGTATTGGTGGCCCAGTGTAACTGTATTGGTCACCCAGTGTAACTGTATTGTTGACCCAGTGTAACTGTATTGGTGGCCCAGTGTAACTGTATTGGTGGCCCAGTGTAACTGTATTGGTGGCCCAGTGTAACTGTATTGGTGGCCCAGTGTAACGGTATTGGTGACCCAGTGTAACTGTATTGGTGGCCCAGTGTAACTGTATTGGTGACCCAGAGTAAGCATGATTTGTACCTGCATGGTAAAGCAACTGCCAGACAACCATGTGAGTGGCAGAATGTACCTGTACTGACTGCAATTCCCATCAGCAATCAATCAAGGTTGGAGATCACACAGTTGTTCTTTTCCATGCATGCTAATCGCCAATTAGCCAATGACCCAAACTATTTTATTGGAATGTAAGGGGAATCTCCAGTGGTGTAAACAATGAATGTGGCTGGGATTCAATGCAAGGCGCTGCACTATAACTGACGTTAAAAGGTCATTTTGAAGGTGATTGTTGGCTGTATAGTTCCCTTAGATTGAATCACGGCCTACGTCTTCCGAATTGTTGGGAAGGGCAAGGGTTGTGTTCATTAGACACCGAACTGACCAATGAAGAAGAAAACTGACTAAAATAGGGAGGGACTTCCTGTACTTGTCCAATAACAATCGCTTATAAAATGTTCCCCAACTGAACATGACCTAGGTTACACTACTGTGTATCTCCCTCCGTATCTGCAGTGTTTTGAGCGGTCCCTCGCCCATTTAACTGTAATTTCCTGTCATGTACTCAAGAACCCCCATTTCATAACCCGTAATCCCAACATCATGTGATGGAGAGCTTTGGCGTCAATGGTCATGTGTCCTTTCATATGGGATCAGGAAGTCACTCAGTGTCTCTGATGAAAATACTTTGAATATGCGTTTTTCCTCCCTTCATTTGAGGAGTCACTGATCTGACATGACTGTGAAGGTGTAAGTTCTGTGCAGCCATGTAAAATAAGACTTCCCCTCTCTTCCTTGTCACACCAAAATAGCCAACCATTAGAGAACATGTTGTTGAATCACAGTGGACATGTGTGAAATTGATCTCTAATCTATTTAATACCTAAATCCAGTGAATGATCCGCATTGTAGGAAATCACCACTGAATTATCTGGCCAGCTTCACAGAGGAAGTAAAGTGTTGGTGTTTTTAAAGAAGGATTTGCAGGGAAATGTGGAGCTTTACAAACAGCATTTGTTGGGCCAATAGTTGACAAATGCAATATTCAAAAGGAAGGGGTTATGAGATTCGTATCTAAATGACACTGTTGGCTTAAGCAATGTGCATTAAGGCACTGAGATTAAATAATGCATGATATAAGTCAGACAGCATCCTCTCTCAGAGCAAAGGTACATTGAATCATAGGATATGCAGTATAATGCGGTTGGTGGACTACTGCAGTGTTGCAACCCTCCAGATAACTTATCTGTTTCTGTTGATCTCTTGTCCAGTTGCAGTGCCCAAATTCACATGAATGATTGAGAGCAGGCCCCGGAGAAGAACACTCTGACTCTCACGCTTGGTGCCCTGCATGGTCCTCTGACAGTACAGCGGTTGCATGGATGTTAATGGAGACATTCGGCGAAGGGGAATATGTCGCATTCCGTTCCTACTGGTATGTTGTACATACAGTTGAAGTCGGAAGTTTACACATACTTAGGTTGGAGTCATTAAAACTTGTTTTTCAAACACTCCACAAATTTCTTGTTAACAAACTGTAGTTTTTTAGCAAGTCGGTTAGGACATCTACTTTGAGCATGAGACAAGTAATTTTTCCAACAATTGTTTACAGATTATTTCTCTTAATCACAATTCCAGTGGGTCAGAAGTGTACATACACTAAATTGACTGTGCCTTTAAACAGCTTGGAAAATTCCAGAAAATAATGTCATGGCTTTAGAAGTTTCTGATAGACTAATTGACATAATTTGAGTCAATTGGAGGTGTACCTGTGGATGTATTTCAAGGCCTACCTTCAAACTCAGTGCCGCTTCGCTTGACATCATGGGAAAATCAAAAGAAATCAGCCAAGACCTCAGAAACAAAATTCTGGTTTATCCTTGGGAGCAATTTCCAAACGCCTGAAGGTCCCACGTTCATCTGTACAAACAATAGTATGCAAGTATAAACACCATGGGACCACGCAGCCGCCATACCGCTCAGGAAGGAGACGCGTTCTGTCTCCTAGAGATAAACGTACTTTGGTGCGAAAAGTGCAAATCAATCCTAGAACAACAGCAAAGGACCTTGTGAAGATGTTGGAGGAAACAGGTACAAAAGTATCTATAGCCACAGTAAAACAAGTCCTTAATCGACAAAACCTGAAAGGCCACTCAGCAAGGAAGAAGAATCCACTGTTCCAAAACCGCCATAAAATAGCCAGACTACGGTTTGCAACTGCACATGGGGACAAAAAAACTCCAGACTACGGTTTGCAACTGCACATGGGGACAAAGATTGTACTTTTTGGATAAACTTTCTGTTAGATCTGTTTGGCCATAATGATCATTGTTATGTTTGGAGGAAAAATGGGGAGGCTTGCAAGCCGAAGAACACCATACCAACCATTAAGCATGGGGGTGGCAGCATCATGTTGTGGGGTTGCTTTGCTGCAGGAGGGACTGGTGCACTTCACAAAATATATGGTATCTTGAGGCAGGAAAATTATGTGGATATATTGAAGCAACATCTCAAGACATCAGTCAGGAAGTTAAAGCTTGGTCACAAATGTGTCTTCCATATGGACATTGACACCAAGCATACTTCCAAAGTTGTGGCAAAATGGCTTAAGTACAACAAAGTCAAGGTATTGGAGTGGCCATCACAAAGCCCTGACCTCAATCCTATAGAAAATGTGTAGGCAGAACGGAAAAAGCGCGTGCAGGCAAGGAGGCATACAAACCTGACTCAGTTACACCAACTCTGTCAGGAGGAATGGGCCAAAATTCACCCAACTTATTGTGGGAAGCTTGTGGAAGGATACCCGTAACGTTTGACCCAAGTTAAATGATTTAAAGACAATGCTACCAAATACAAATTGAGTGTATGTAAACGTCTGACGCGCTGGGAATGTGATGAAAGAAATAAAACCTGAAAGAAATGATTTGTCTCTACTATTTTTCTGACATTTCACATTCTTCAAATAAAGTGAGGATCCTAACTGACCAAAGACAGGGAATTTTTACTAGGATTAAATCAGCAGGTGTATATAAACTTCTGACTTCAACTGTACATACCATTGCACAACCCATTGCCTCGTGTATAATACAAAATGTAATTAAGTAGTCGTGGAGGGAAATTACCACTCTAGAACACAAAGCAGGCTCACAAAAATGGCTTGACTTCCTGTCTTTGTGGGGTATTTTTGGGCAGCAGTGATAGGTCACTTCTGGGAAAGGCTCTGAATGTGTTTCAAAAATACAATACAGTACAGCAGTTAGAGAGATGACCGGGTGGCTATGGACTAACCTGTACCCCTGCACATTGACTCGGTACCGGTACCCCTTGTTATTGTTGTTTTATTGTGTTACTATTTTCCCTTTAGTTTATTTAGTACATTTTCTTACTTAGTGTTTAAAAACTCAGTATTGTTCATGAAGGGCTCATAGTAAAAACTCCCTATAAAGGCAGGAACATATGAAAAAACCTGGAGAGGAACCAGGCTCTGAGGGGTGAACAGTCCTCTTCTGGCTGTGCCGGGTGGAGATTATAATAGTACATGGCCAAGAATACAACAGCTGCTGTATTCGGAACATGTGACAAATATATTTTTATTTGACTTGATATGATTTGGATCATAAAAATAAGGAAAGCTTAGTGTCTTTATTTAGAGTAGGGGACATAACCAGAAACGGACCACTATTAAGGTTCACTTGACCCTTTCAAACTGCAGATAGAGGATGTGTTTATATTCTGTGAAGATTTTCCCTGTAATCTTAATTTTATGTTTCATAATTCTTTGGTGTCGGGCAGCAGGTAGCCTAGTGGTTAGAGCGTTGGGGCAGTAACCGAAAGGTTGGTGGATTGAATCCCCGAGCTGACAAGGTAAAAAATCTGTCATTCTGCCCCTGAACAAGGCAGTTAACCCACTGACTGTTCCTAGGCCGTCATTGTGAATAAGAATTTGTTCTTAACTGACTTACCTGGTTAAATAATATTTTTTTAATGTTTAAATGATGAGAGAGTCCAAAAAGAGAGAAGTAATCGGCAACAGATACAGCAAGAAAAAACTCTCAGATGTTTGGCAGATGTATTTCTTATATTTAGCCGGGGTACCCTGAACACGCACACAGACACACACACACCCTGAACACGCACACAGACACACACACACCCTGAACACGCACACAGACACAGACACACACACACCCTGAACACGCACACAGACACACACACACCCTGAACACGCACGCACGCACACAGACACACACACACCCTGAACACGCACACAGACACACACACACACCCTGAACACGCATGCACACAGACACACACACACCCTGAACACGCACACAGACACACACACACCCTGAACACGCACACAGACACACACACACCCTGAACATGCACACAGACACACACACACCCTGAACACGCACACAGACACACACACACTCTGAACACGCACACAGACACAAACACACCCTGAACACGCACACAGACACACACACACCCTGAACACGCACACAGACACACACCCTGAACACGCACACAGACACAAACACACCCTGAACACGCACACAGACACACACACACCCTGAACACGCACACAGACACACACACACCCTGAACACGCACGCACACAGACACAAACACACCCTGAACATGCACACAGACACACACACTCTAAAAATGAAAAGGTGACTGCAGTCATCATATTGTGTCCATAAAGAGTGGTGAAGCTTCTATTTTCACTATACAATACATAGAGACTGAAGAACCCTGAGCAAGAGTCAGCTTGGTTTTGAGGCATTACCTCATCCCATTGATTAATGTCAATTAGTGAACAAAGCTCCCTAACCAGGTTTCCTTGGCTACTCTTCGTGGTTAATGACTTTCGACCAAACAAATGACTTGAAGATGTGTGACCCTTTGGCCTTGCCATCATGAATACATCATTAGTTGATCATGTGAAATGACATTTTACAGGACATGGCTAAGCCAGCTCAGGTTATAAGACTAATGTGACCCAGTTTAATATTTAATCGTGAATAATGAATTCTATATAGTGTAATATAACATTTATGGTAAATAAATAACAAAAAACTGATGTCAAACCCATTATTTAAAGATGGTAAAACCTCAAGATTACATCACTGGGGGTTTTACATGAGTAGCATATAGTATTTGTGATTTTATATAATCGCCTGATAGGACTGTACAGTACATGTAGTATATTGACTGTACAGTTACATGTGTTGGCCAAGTGCCAAGCGATAGTTTCTTTGCATGCCGCTAGAGGGCTCAGTTATTGCTGTTGCAAAACATTGTAATTGTTTGAACAGTAAATATCAACACAATCGCGATTAATATAGCGTAAACTGCAGCTCTGCAAGCCTGGATAGGGTTGCAAAAGCTACCGGTAATATACCAAAGTTACTGGAATCTTCAGTAATTTTGGTAATTAACAGAAAATCTATGGAAATCTATCGTACCGTTGGTAATTTATACTTGAATAACTTTTATAAAACGTATTCCATATAGCACTCATGTTTATGTGTCCATATTGTCCATGAGTTTCAATTAAATTACCTCTGCAAGGTTTCCAACGATTGACTTTTTCACAACCGCCACTATTTTGACTCCAAAACATTGACAACAAACACATATTTACATAGTAAAATAAATTAAAGTGTGTAAAAAATATAAAGCATATTTAATGCTGAAAGCCTCATATTAAACATCAATGGTATTTACAAAATGTATGGTTTATATTTAGGATAATATTTAACAGCTTTGTCATTGATCATTTTAAATTATCATCTCACTTATTTATTTCATATATTTTACATGTGATATGACCAGAGAGAGGGCCCGAGATAATTACAGACACCTGTAATAATCTGAAGTACCCAAAAGGGACACTACATGTCATGTGCTAGATTACATAAAATCCTTGAAAGATACCAACATTCTGGTAGTTTACTGGTAAACATCGAAAGTATCCAGTAATATACACTCACTTTTTTAGTAAAGAACAATATTGCTTGCCTTTTACGCACGGCCTAAAGTGGAGTTCATCAACACTTCGAGTCAAATCCATGCTTTAACAATCCTATTGTTGTTCCAAAGATGCATATTTTAGTAGATGCAACATTTACTTTCGATTAGCTTATAGTTTGTTAAGTAGGTCAGGCATCTTATTGTTCGTGCCTCAACGCAGAGAGGCTATACATTATTGATCGTGTCATCGTTCATCCATTCGCTATCACAATAATCGATCTAATTTCTATTGTAGCCTAAAGGATAGGATACAGATGTGACATGATCTTGTCTATGAATATGCATTATACGTAGGCCTTGTATATAGACTATATATTATTTTGACAAAAATTGTGTTAAACAAGTTACAATTTGAAAAATATAAATTATATAACACCAAATTGATTTATTTAATTTCCGCTTTTACGCATATGATTTACTGCCGTATAGACAGACTATCAAGCGTTTAATCGGGTGTTCTTCTTGGTAGAAAAGCGATTCTACAAGTCACGAAAATACTAGGTTCAAGATGAGTCGTAGAAAGGGCATTGTTCCTCGGAGATCCAGTCGATGGCCATCGCTGAATGAAGAGGGACTTAATACTGTTGTCCACTCTTTATCTGTCAATGTAGTACGCTTGCCTTGTACTGCGGACACGGCGCCCATAACAAGCCATTTAGTTCCCATCATTTCAGTGCTTTTTGTCCCCTCCCCTCTAGACATAGACAAAAACACACACCTTATAATAATAGGGGCGCGCCTCCGACACAGCCGCCGACCAATAACCCGTCTGTCTGGGCTGAGACCAAGGGGATGAGCGCTCGTTGAGGCCCAATCAGAGCTTTTGTGTTGCCTGCCGGTGCCTGGTCGTGAGGAGCTACTGCAGCGCTTCAGGATCGGAAAGAGAACCCTGAGCTTGTGGAACCTGAGGGGTAAAGGCGAGTCAGGTGAGTCCGAGGATATGGATGAGGCCTAGCTAAAATGGAATATCATTTTTGAAATTGCGGCGGCAGGATTTGGATTCTTACGGGTGGTAGAGTGAACTCTACTTGGGGTAGTAATAATCACATCCAACGTTATAGCGGTGACTCAGGGGTAAATGTGGCGCAAAGACAAACAATACCATAGCATGGTTCGTATATTGATGCAAGTTTATTTGCAAGCCATCAACAACCAACGGTTGAAAGTGACTAATCAAGGTCTGGGATAATTTGATAGGCATTTTTTATACATGTCGCGCATTGTCATAAGGAACACATGTTAAAGAAACGAACGTTTTTAGAGAAATATCAAATATGCGGGTAATAGCAACATTGTAGTGAATATCTCAAATCCGTTTCATTGTTTCATCTCGAGTCTCTAGGGGTTAACTCATATTGGCGGAGAATGCTCTGTGTGCGCCCGGCAGGCTACACAAGCAGTGCATGTGCACACGGTAAAATCCTCCAAATATACCCACATTTTTCGCTTTAAAACCCCTTGTATTAAGATTATCCATGTGTACTACCAATATAGTGGTACTTGTAGACACAAGACCAAGCGGTAGTTTCACAGAGCTGTGTGGAGAGCGCAGCGAGTAGCCAAAGCTAGTGTGCATTGTAGTTGATGGCTGTACAATTAGAGGAAAAATCCGAAAATGCATCAGCCATGTATGTAAGTGAGGACGTGCTCTCAACTGGTTCCATATGCACGCAAATGGCTGCCTGACGCTTGACATGTAAGACTTGAAATTTAATTCACGCGAATGTATTTATTGATTGTAATCAACGGGCAGCCACTGATAAATGGCAGTAGATGCCTAGATGACGTTAGGAAAGAAACGCAAATTAGCTAATATGTGCTGGCTATTATTCTCGGTGCAGCTGAAAAGTCAATAGTGAGAGAGCGCCTAATTTATTTATATAGGTGGTTTGGGTAGAGCCAAGGCTACTGAACCGGGACAAGCTGAACTGTCTGATACTCATGCGGCTTTGGCAACATTTCGTGGCCCATATGTAGACTCACTTGCCAGGCAGCTTTTAGAAGAGACTAAATTGCAAAATACATTTGTTCCCAATGAGAATAGTCCTAACCCATTATATTAGCCTACTCAACTTCAGAATTACACAGGGGTATTCAGAATTACACAGGGGTATTCAGGTGCAATGTCATGTTATTTTTGAGTTAAAACTTCAGCCAAGAGGAAGTATTTTCTTTCAATCATATATGGAAAAAGAGATGCCTAACCAGCTGTATCTTTACCAATCCAACATATGCAAGAATGAAGGGTAAACACATCTAAACATGGATCCTGCATCGTGGGTCTTGTTGTCTGAAGATTTTATTTGTTTATTTACATTTCCCTTTGTCTTTATAAGCCTACAATACATTTTTGAGATGTATTTCACCTGTGCTTTGTCACCCACCAGACACTCAATTCTACCAGAAAAAAATATAGAAGTACAGTACTTTCTGAGCCCTGGAAAATCCAGTGCTCATTTCTGTCTACCTTTCTCTCTCTGTTTCTCTATGAATGAAAGTCTGCAGTCTATGAATGGTAGTCCCTGGTGTTGAACACTGTTGAGCAGTATGAATGGACGGTTACGGCACTGCTTTGTCAATGATGGAACAGCCATCGCCATGTCCTCCCAATGTGTATCACTCTACCATCCATCTGCTCCTTCCCACACTGTATTTGTATGGAGAAAGCTATGGCCCTGATCACACTCAACTACATGGGGTAGAAGAGGAATCCATTACAAATGTCTTGTCATTTTTGGGGGGTGGCTTTAGCATATGTGTGAATGCTGTCCCTGATATAGAGCATCGATAGTTCATAATCAAGGAGGGTTTACTCAGTTTAGGTAGCATGTGACATACAATGTTATTTATATATTTTATTTATTTGCAGTTCTTTAACACAATTGATGTGCTCCAGCAGACTGGAGCTGCCCATGAAGGGATTTCACAGTGTGCACACTTTTAATTTCCACGGTGCCTTATCGCAACTGACTGCCTGGTGTAGCAATGCCCATCAGGCCTCCGTCACTCGTCCTCCTGCATTTTTGATGCGACGTTGTGCCAAGATTCAACTCTTACAAATTCCCATCGTACAGATTCAGTTCCACAAAGAAAGGTCGAGCTGATGCCTTGTTAAACATTACACGGTTTGGTTTCTGTAGATGTGTATCATGAATGCAGTATTTCAGATCTATCACAAATCATGGCTAAGCCAGTCCCTTGGCTCAATAGAACCTACAGATGCCATTTTTATAATCTGGTAAAACTATCAGCCTCTGCATCTCATTTAAGGATAAGCAACTGCTTCCTCTCCTGGGAACAAATATGTTCCAAACAAACATGGCTTATAAGAAGATTGTAGGCCTATATCAGACAAACTCGACAGTTTATGTAGGCTTTATCATTTTTGGAGGGAAAGATCACAACAGAACTCAATGTAAGTGGCCTTGGCTCTGCTTCAGGATCATTGACCTTGGTCAAAAGAAAAAAGGTTAGAAAATAAACAGGCTGCCCTTTAAACACCCCCTTTGTTCAAACACAACAAAGTGACAGGCTCTAAATAAGCGACCAGTGCACCTGCGGTTGGGTAACAATAGACCAGGTGCCCTCCACTGATGTACTTAGGATCCAGCCACAATGACCCCTGATGAAAGGAGCATGTTGTGGTGGAGTCCCTCGCATATTGACTATCCTAATATTGATCTCATTACCTTTTTATAGGAAGGTATTTTTCTCACGTGGTGTGGGGAAAAAGTACAATGTTGATTGCACTCACCCATTGAGTCAGACACTCAGTGCTTGTTTCAAGAGACCCTCATTTTTGGTGTGTGTGTGATGACCCTACCACTGAGTTGGCATGTCCCGATTGACTCAACGGCCCTGGGTTTGGCAGGAGACTGGAACTCTCACAGATAAAGCCTGTGTGCCTTGACACCAGCTATTCACCAGCTGTTGGTTCCTGTACCCCTGCACATTGACTTGGTACCAGTACCCCATTGTATATAAACTCGTTAGTTATTTTGTTTATTTTCTTATTTTTTATTTTATTTATTTATTTTTTCAGCAAATATTTTCTTACTTTAAAAAAACAATCTGCATTGTTGGGTAAGGGTTTGTAAGTAAGCATTTCACGTTAAGGTCTACCTGTTGTATTCAGCGCAGGTGACATAAAATGTGATTAGATTCTATACAAAAGCAGAGTCATGACAACACCATTACCTCAGACTTTCCTATGACAGTGTACAGGAAGCTCTCTGCAAAATATCAACAGAGAGTGCCACTTATTGGTCTGGAGAAGCTATGGTTCAGTGGCTTTTCCACTTAAGTTTTTATCAGAGATGATTTTATGAGGAGGTAGGGTGAATTAGGACGGTAGCTGTAATTTTTTTTATTTAAAGGAGGTCAAATTTGCAGTTGTCAGTCGGCTTTGGTACCACTAGCTTTGCTATGTTATTGTCCAGCATTCAAGTAGGCCTATGTTATTTAAGCTCAAATACATTTGCAGTGCAAAAGGATTGTCATACCCAGCACACAGCCTGTGATATCTTCTGAAAGCTGCTGTGTCCAATGAAACGCCATCCTTGTGTTTTCAGCCGTGGAAGAGGGACCCCATTTAAAATCTATGCTCATTTAGGGGTCCATACTTACTTGAAATTAAGATATAAACGCTCTCCGTTTGAGGGGAGAGAAATCTGTGTAATTACATCTTAATCAGGAAAATGAAGTTTATTTAAGAATCCGCCCAAGTGAAAATCCTTTGAGGGGGAGAAGCCTTGTCGACAGTAGATTATTGATTGATATGTGCAATGTTAATGAATGTATGTGAAGTGTAGCAATAAACAAGGGATCCATCTTGCATAGCAACGTGTGTAAAACGAAAGGAGAGTGCAGAAAAATGTGTCCTCACAGGCTTCTATTTTTTTCTGACATGTCCAGTAACAATGTTTTTCCAACAATATTGCAGTTGATTCACAATGCGATTGTGCACATTGCAACCTGTACGGTAACTTAGTATTGAGAAAATCACTGTAATGCCGTGTTGGTTTTAGCCATTTTCTCGCTGTCCACAGGTCATGAAAGGTCAGCACAGCAAGTGATGTCCCCTTATTTGCATATATAGTTTATGGTTTAACCTTTAACCTATGCTGTTCCTTGAAATAATTATAATTGAAACCAGTCCCGGTTCAAGTTGGTGAGTATCAATGAAAAAGACTTCAATTTTAGTGAGAGCCAGGGCATTCCCAAAGAGGAGTGCCGGGCATGCATTGTGGGATACCCTTGCTTGTAATGTGCTTTCTGTTCAGTGTCGTGAAGTGTCGTGAACCAAAAATGTGTAGGTTATATGAAATCCCCAACAGCTGCAGGCTATACATACTCACACATAGCCATTGGTTTACCGAAAACCATTGTTTGAATATGGAAGTGAGATGGGAAAGTAATTGGCTAGTCTTTCCCACAGATATTACACAGGTATTGCATTGGCCTATTTGTTGTCAGTCAAAGAAAAAGGTACCTTTCCTACTCACCTTGGAATGCCCCTTCTTTTAACGGGGCCTTAGCCAGCAAACCCAGAAGAAGAGTATCAATTTAATTCAATAGCAGCATGGGATGTAATTGGTTTGCGAATGGGTCTCAAGAATGCATGGTTTTGCATGTTAAGTGTGTATGTTTGGCGTCACGGCCTTGTTAACACCTGAATGGGGGTGGCTGTGTTGTTCAGTGGGCTTCACGCGAGGCTGATTAAACCCTGTGCAGAAACAATCAGCCCAGATGAATGGCTCCCTGCGACGCTTAATTAGCAGACCTCCCCAACGTTTTTGCTCGATAAGCAAAACGCAGCTGTGGAACTCATGTGGAACACGTGGTCGCCAAGCATCACCAGGTCCCAGATGACTCGTACCCTTTCAGACAACTGCATACCACCCTGCATCTCACTGATGACTTGCCTCCAAAAGTAAGCAGGATTGGTGCTGGTAGGTCCCTGAATGGGTGACCAGATGCTGCTGGAAGTGGTGTTGTAGGGCCAGTAGGAGGCAGTCTTTCCTCTGGTCCCCCAAAAAAATCTCCCAATGCCCCAGGGCAGTGATTGAGGACATTACCCTCTGTAGGGTGCGGTCTTTCGGGTGGGACATTAAATGGGTGTCTTGACTCTCTGTGGTCACTAAAGATCCCATGGCACTTCTCGTAAGAGTAGGGGTGTTAACCCCGGCGTCCTGGCTAAATTCATACCATCATCGTCACCTAATCATCCCCAGCTTCCAATTGGCTCATTCATCCCCCCCCTCCTCTCCCCATTTAACTATTCCCCAGGCCGTTGCTGTAAATAATCATTTTTTTCTTAGTCATCTTATCTGGTAAAATACCCAAACCTTGCTGTGCTGGAATATGTCTTTTGCTTTCACATTGTCCTTTCCAGCAAAGATGGTGGATGTGTAACCAGTTCAGCCCAGTACCGTTCAGCTCAATAGTGTGAACAGAGTAGCCTGTAATTGGTTCGATCAGACAAAGTGAGACCTTTTTGAATGACTCCTTTCATAAGAACATTTTAGGTCCACAGGGGTCCTAATGCCACTGTGTTCTCTTGTGTTGAACCTCTGCCATTGTGTCAGTGACCATAAAGGTTAAATGCGTATGGCACCATGGTGGCTAATTGGCACCGTTGTTCTGGATGAGTAGTTTTGCCTCCCAGTAGGCTTTCACAACATCCCCATTTCTGGGTATTCCCTTTTGATTAATTGTGTTTTTTGTTTGTTAAGAGCTTAAAATGAAAATGAATTCACTGCAAAGGTAGGCTGGGAGGTGTGCATGAAGGGGATGAGTTGGGAAAATGAAAGGCTGATGGACTGAAGAAGAAGTGGTGTCTATGCTTGGTCCGGTTATCATTTGCATGACACTCAAATTAAGATGGATTGACAGTGGGAGGAACATGGAGGGATAACAACAAGGTTACATGAAATTTCTACTTTTTACATGACCATGTATAAAATACTGCTTTATAGACTTGTAGCATCTCCATGTAGATGAGGAGACAATTATGCAACAGTACCCTCTCAGACTTGGGTTGATGAAGAGAGGGGGTGATGTGTAGGCAGGTTTTGTATGTAGGAATTTCTATATTGGACTCAAGAGTCTGAAGTGACACTATATATTGACATAAGTAACTCTTCCCACCTGTCAATGAGAAGGTGTTTCCCTTCTTTTAACACTTCCCAGATCCGGCAGGAAGTAGAATCTCACATTTTCTTGCGGTAGATTGTGTGGCTGGTGTGCGTACGTTTCACATGTTTCAACCAAAAAAAGTAATTTGAAAATGACTTAGACGTAGTTACACCCTACAAAAATAATTTCAATTTTTTGGTGTCCCACGTCTTGTTAAATTAAGTGAATTTAATTGTCACTTTCTACAATGTTTTTTTGTCCACCAAAATATACCCTTCACACAAATCATACCACTTTGACGCTGTGACCTTTTGTGGAACGCGTATCCTGCCACGGCTTTGGCCTTTTCCCGCTCTTTTGACCTTTTTTCCCCCAATGTTGAACTTTTCCCAATGTTGACAGTCAGGACGTGTCCTGGCTGTCATGTGTATCATTCCCTGTCATCCAAACACTGTCCCCTTCACTGATTTGTAGGGATGTCTGTGCTGTTATGAGTCAACCAGAAAAGTAAAGTAGTAGTAACAGAATTGTTAACAGTGAACACCAGTCCAGAACACTTATACTGTAGTTTTCATTTCTTTGCTCTCTGTGTCCTAGTGTAAAGAGAACTAAGGCCAGTAGGTGAAGGAGACTCTATGGCGTCCATCTCAGATTCTTCTTCAGGACAGCGTTTCTCAATGTACAGTGCATTCATAAAGTATTCAGATCCCTTGACTTTTTCTACTGTTTTTTTATGTTAGACATATTTCTAAAATTTAAACAAAATCCTCATCAATCTACACACAATACCCCATAACGACAAAGCGATTTTTGCTAATTTATTAAAAGCAGAAATACCTTATTTAGATTCATATTCAGACCCTTTGCTATGAGACTAGAAATTGAGCTCCGGTGCATCCTGTTTGATTGGTGTCCACCTGTGGTAAATTAAATTGATTGGAAATGATTTGGAAAGGCACACACCTGTCTAATTTAAGGTCCCACAGTTGACAGTGCATGCAAAAACCAAGCCATGTGGTCGAAGGAATTGTCCGTAGAGCTCCAAGACAGGTTTGTGTCGACACAGATCTGGGGAAGGGTACCCAAAAATGTCTGCAGCGTTTAAGGTCCCCAAGAACACAGTGGCCTCCATCATTCTTAAATGGAAGAAGATTAGAACCACCAAGACTCTTCATAGTGCTGGCTGCCCGGCCAAACTGAGCAATCGGGGGAGAAGGGTCAGGGAGGTGACCAAGAACCGGATGGTCACTCTGACAGAGCTCTAGCGTTCCTCTGTGGAGATGGGAGAACCTTCCAGAAGGATAACCATCTCTGCAGCACTCCACCACTACACCAGCAATAACATCTGCTAAACGCATGTATGTGACCAATAAAATATGATTTGAGTGGCCAGACAGAAGTCACTTCTCAGTAAAAGGCACATCAAAGCCCACTTGGAGTTTCCTAAAGGCAACTAAAGGACTGTCAGACCATGAGAAACAAGATTCTCTGGTCTGATGAAACCAAGATTAAAGTCTTTGGCCTGAATGCCAAGCGTCACGTCTGTAGGAAACCTGGCACCATCCCTATGGTGAAGCATGGTGGTGGCAGCAGCAGCATGCTGTGGGGATGTTTTTCAGCGGCAGGGACTGGGACACTTGTCAGGATCGAGGCAAAGATGAACAGAGCAAAGTACAGAGAGATCCTTGATGAAAACCTGTGCCCCAGTTTGAGGTCTTGAGCGCTCTGGAGAAGATTCACCTTCCAACAGGACAACGACACTAAGCACACAGCCAAGACAACTCAGGCGTGGCTTCGGGACAAGTCTCAATGTCCTTGAGTGGCCCAGCCAGAGCCCAGACTTGAACCTGATCGAACATCTCTGGAGAGACTGAAAATAGCTTTGCAGCGACACTCCCCATTCAACCTGACAGAGCTTGAGAGGATCTGCAGAGAATGGGAGAAACTCTCCAAATACAGGTGTTCCAAGCTTGTAGTGTCACACCCAAGAAGACTCCAGGCTGTAATCGCTGTCAAAGGTGCTTCAGCAAAGCACTGAGTAAAGGGTCTGAATACTTATGTAAATGTAATATTTCCTTTTTTAAAATTCTTTATAAACTAGCATAAACCTGTTTTTGCGTTGTTAATATGGGGTGTTGTGTGTAGACTGAGGGGGAAAAAACTATTGAATCCATTTTAGAATAAGGCTGTAACTTAACAAAATATGGAAGTGAAGGAGTCTGAATACTTTCCAAATGCACTATATGTGTTTGATTCCAGCACTAGCCCACCTGATTCAACTAGTCAATTCAGCCGTTGATTCATTGAATCAGGTGTGCTGATGAGTGGTGGAATGGAACAAATATGTGCAATGTTTGGGGGTCCCTGAGGACCAGGTCTGGAAACACTGTCTTCATGTGACTATATGTCCTTCACCTGTGCTACTCACTAATGCTAATGATAATACAGGGCTATGTCCTCGTTGTCTTTAACCACAGCCCTCTCCCTCTCATATGAGCATGTTTATGCACTGGAACAGATAGCTATTCTGCCCCTTGAGATATTTCCTCATCATTGTCCTTTATGGCAGCATCAGCTGACCATGATGAGAACTACAGTTTGCCTTCTGCGGTAGGGCACCTTTGTGTGGTGGTGGCCAGACCTCAAATATTTTCTGTTTGTGGTGTCAGCCCACAGAAGGCATCGGAAACGAGCAAGATGTTTTCTTTGTAGCTCCCTTCTCTCTTCCTGTAACCTATTTTCACCTGGCCCTGTATAGTGGGATCTTGTGTTGTCCTTTTGTGTGTGAGTGTATACCAGTAAAGGATCAGAGGAGGAAGGGGAGGAACATCCTCCTCAGTTAATTTAATACACATTTAAATGGTAAAACATTTAAAGTTCACATTTTTAGATAACTATACTAAATATAATTACATGTCAACAAATAATTGATTAAAACACATTATTTGCAATGAAGGTCTACAGTAGCTTCAACAGCACTCTGTAGGGTAGCACCATGGTGTAGCCGGAGGAGTGCAAGCTTCCCTCCTCTAAGTACATTGACTTCAACACACAACCTAGGAGGAATATGGGTCTCATCCCCATCCATAGACTTGCACAGTAATTATGACAACTTCCAGAGGACGTCCTTCAGCCTATTCGAGCTCTTGCAGCATGAACTGACATGTTGTCCTCCCAATCAAAGGATCAGAGAATTAATCTAGTACTGAAAGCATAGATACAGCTAGCTAGCACTGCACGGTATAAATTGTGGTGAGGTAGTTGACTCAGAGAAAGACAATAGGTGAACAGTTTTGAACAAATTATTTTCTTCCAAAATAAAGAAGCTAGAGATTTTTTTCTTCTGTTTGACACTGTTTTACTCACTTAGCTAGCAAATGCAGCTAGCTAGTTTAGCACACTGAAACACCCTATTCAAACAGAGGGATGCTATGTTAGCTAGCTCGCTATAACTTTCCAACACAATACTGGAACTCTTCCAAGTCGAGGTAAACTTTTGGTATTACTAAATAATTGCCACCGGGGCCGCCGTTGTAACGGCTTAATGTACACTAACTTTACTGCAGGATTGTAAAGGGTTTACTAACGTGTTAGTTCTATTACGTTACTTTAGCTAATATGGTGGCAACGATGTAGGCTGTGTGTTGCGGTTTGGCTTGGAAAGGTATTTTCGTCTGGTCACAGCTGATTTGTTGTGACGTTACTTTAGCTAATATGGTGGCAACGATGTAGGCTGTGTGTTGCGGTTTGGCTTGGAAAGGTCTTTTCGTCTGGTCACAGCTGATTTGTTGTGCATTGAAGTACTCAAGCGAAGGGAGAATTTGAGAGGAGAGATGTGAGACGGAATACAATGTGGCTGCTATGAAAGTGAACTGTGTGATCAGGGGTGTATTCTTTCCGCCAATTCTGTTGAAAACGTTTCTGAAATGGAAGCCAACCACACAAAATGGGGATAAATATACCTGAATTTGTCCAATAGAAACTCTCGTTTGCAACTAATGATTACACCCTATATCAGCTAGATGCAGGCAAGAGAGTGCAAGGCATTATTGAATGTCACTGTCTGTCCAGTTCCCTACTCGGGGTGCGTGGCCCGTCACCGACACTCATTTAATGTGAGCGGTTTAGAGACGCACTCTCAGGGCTACCGATCCTGTCTTTGAGCAGTCCCAGAGATCCCAATATTTTCAAACATGTTTGATTTTATCAGAACAAAATCTGCAATGCTCTTGTAGTGTGAGATGTGCAATGACAAGTTTTTTGAGAATGGCGATCAGCAATAGCCAATGAGAGCTCGTCAAAGAAGCCTGTGAGAGGTTGTTTCGCGTCACCCAGAATTTGTAGACTCTCGAGCAGGAGCCATGACTATTAGTATGTGTTTGTACTTGCCTTTAACCAAAGCGTCTAATCAATCTAATCACATCATTGTTTTTTCGCAAGACAGCATGGTGGTATGGAGAATCCTCATGACCAAGTGAAGAATCTTGTAGTGTGTGACAACCCATCTGTGCCAGATCGTTGAGTGTGCGCACCACTACGTTGGCAAGACAAAAACATACAGGAAATACGGTCACTTAATGTGAGAGGCTCAACGACGTTAGGATTTTGAAAGTTGTGTAGTGTGCATCCGGCATAAGAGTATCAGTGGGGTCAGGGTTCACAGGGTTTAATGTAGAAAACCTGCCTGTATGTCTGTTTGGTGTGATGTGTTTCTTGTGCCTTTTTGTGTGCGTCTATAGGCATGTGTTGATGTCTTCACTGAAGACATCGATACCCTCACTGCCCCATTTTATAAATCTCACTGCTACCTCCGTCTCTCCAGATGGCCTATGTTCCAGCATTTTTTCCTATTGAATTTTTTTTTGTTTAAACAACGTATGCCCCACCCTGTGGTCTGAAGTTCCGCAATGATCCCTTTTTGTCAAGATGCCAGGTTTAGAATCAGCATCTTGCAAGAAGTAGATTTTCCTCTTTCTGCCCTGAAAGCACAGGGGCTACATTGCCCCCCCCCCCCCCTCCCCACTCCTCTCTCCCTCCCAACCTCACTCTGACTCTTTCTCTCTCCCTGTCTTCGTGTGACGTCCTGACCACTAACGGCTACATATTAAGAGATAATTCCATACCCTGAGGTTACAAACCGGCTTAGACTGGCTCGCTCGCATTTTGACTGCGCTGAGTACTCTGGGTAATAAAAAAATAAAAGTGAACAGAATTGTAACTCTGCTTTTTAAAGGAACAGGACACTAATTTATGCAAACAGTGACAAAGTTTGGGTGTTGGGTCTGAGAAACGCAACAGCCACATCCAGAAATACATATGGTGGCTTTAGTAGGCTACAGAGGTTCAACGCAGTTTGGTAATCGTGGGGTTAACCACACATTCTCAATGAACAAAACTCTATTCATTAGAGTAGACTTGTTTTCATGCTAAACCAATGACTTGGGATGGGTTCTGACTCAATGCCCTTTGTTCTACCCTTGCCTCTCCAATTCCTCCGTGAAGAGGCAGAGTACCTCGAATAGAAGTGTCACTAGTCAATGTTATGCAGTTACGTTACTGTAACGTAGGTCAGTGAGAATCCGGTGTCAGTGGACATCAGAATTAGTTCATCTGTATGCTGCCTAATGTATACGCCACAGTACTGTTTGTCAGCATGCATGTGTATGGCTCACTTAAAGTGAAAGGGTTCCATGGTTGACATATGCACACCAAAATCAGCATCTATGAAAGCACAACGTCATGTCCATATGACCCACACTCCGAAATGGAACCTATTTGTCTGAATACAGTGTCTTCAGAAAGTGTTCACACCCCTTGAATTTTTCCACATTATGTTGTGTTACAGCCTGAATTTTAAAATGGATTAAATATATATTTTTCTGTCATTGGTCTACACACAATACCCCATAATGTCAAAGTGAAGTTATGTTTTTTAAAATTTGTTACAAATTAATAAAAATGTAATGCAAAAATGTTGAGTCAAGGTATTCAACCCCTTTTGTTATGGTAGCCTAAATAATTTCAGGAGTAAACATAAGTTGCATGGACTTACTCTGTGTGTAATAATAGTGTTTAACCAGATTTATGATTGACTAACTCATCTCTATACCCCACAAATGCAATTATTTGTAAGGTCCCTCAGTCGAGCGGTACATTTCAACCACAAAGACCCAGGAAAGTTTTCCTATTTATTTTTATTTAACCTTTTTATTTAACTAGGCAAGTCATCACGCGAAGCATCCACAACTGTCAGTAAGAGTGTCCATGGTTGAGTCTTTGAATGAAGAGATTGAGATAAAAGTCTCCAGTTTGAGTGTTTGTTGCAGCTCGTTCCAGTCGCTAGCTGCAGCGAACTGAGAAGACGAGCGACCCAGGGATGTGTGCTTTGGGGACCTTTAACTGAATGTGACTGGCAGAACGGGTGTTGAATGAGGACTGCAGTAGATATCTCAGATAGGAGCGAGTGAGGCCTAAGAGGGTTTTATAAATAAGCATCAACCAGTGGGTCTTGCGACAGGTATACAGCGATGACCAGTTTACAGAGGAGTATAGAGTGCAGTGATGTGTCCTATAAGGAGCATTGGTGGCAAATCTGATAGCCGAATGGTAATGAACATCTAGCCGCTCGAGAGCATCCTTACCTGCCGATCTATAAATGATGTCTCCGTAATCTAGCATGGGTAGGATCGTCATCTGAATCAGGGTTAGTTTGGCAGCTGGGGTGAAAGAGGAGCGGTTACGATAAAGGAAACCAAGTCTAGATTTAACTTTAGCTTTGATATGTGCTGAGAGAAGGACAATGTACTGTCTAGCCATACTCCCAAGTACTTGTATGAGGTGACAACCTCAAGCTCTAAACCCTCCGAGGTAGTAATCACACCTGTGGGGAGAGGGGCATTTTTCTTACCAAACCCCACAACCTTGTTCTGAACATCTCCAAAACAAAGGTAAAGGGTAGAGAGAGCTTGTTGAACACTAAGAAAGATTTGTTGTGGAGCATTTAACACAGCTGGCCCCTCCCCAGAATGAGTAGAAGACTGTATCATCTGTATATAATTGGATGTGAGAGCTTCCTACTGCCTGAGCTATGTTGTTGATGTAAATTGAGAGTGGGGTCAAGGATTGAGCCTTGGGGTACTCCCTTGGTGACAGGCAGTGGCTGAGACAGCAGATTTTCTGACTATATACACTGCACTGTTTTTTGGGGTGTCAAGTTTCAGGAGCTCCTTTAGCACCTCTGACTCAGTGACTGCCTGCAGGGAGAAACTTTGTAGCGGAGCAGAGGGAAAAGAGGGGAGAAGCATCGGGGATAGTCGCATTAGAAGGAGTGGGAGATGAGGAAATGTTGGACGGGCAAGGAGGCATGGCTGAGTCAAATAGGAATCCTGACTTCATGATGTGGTGATTAGAGCTCAACCATGTGCTTCTTGTCAGTAACAACCAGATCAACTTTAAGGGACATGAGCAGCTGTGAACAGAAGGGTTTATACTCCAGGTCTTTAACCATTTTCCAGAACGGTTAAAGTTCTCTCTCTTGGGTTTAGACCCACAGAGAGAGAACTGCTCCTTAAAGTAACTAACTCTGGCCTTCCGGATAGCCTGAGTGCACTTATTTCTCATTTGCCTGAAAGAAAGCCAGTCAGCCTGAGTATGCGTGTTCCAAGCCTTTCGCCAAATGAAATTCTTGAGGTGGAGTAACTCTGCAAAATCACGGTCAAACCAGGGGCCGAACCTATTTTTATTTTTTATTCTCATTTTCTTTATGGGGGCTTGTTTGTTAACAATATCACTGAAAATATCAAAAAAGAAGGTCCAAGTGTTTTCGACAGAGGGGATCAAGCTGATTCTATATCATTTTACAGAGGCCAGTTCATGAAGGAAGGCTTACTCATTAAAGTTTTTTAGCAATCGTCTATGACAAATCAGGACAGGTTGTTTCGCTGAGCAGCCATTACAAACACAGGCTGTAAAACAGGGATCACTAAGGTATCAGTCTGGTGTTTTCTGTAATGACCTATCAGGATTATTTGTGAGGATAACATCAAGAAGAGTAGCCTTTCCTGGGTGTTTGGAGTCATACCTTGTGGGATTGGTAATAATCTGAGGAAGATTTACAGAGTCCCATTGCTTTAGGACTTGATTTTAAGCAATGCATTGCAAAGAAGTGCACCTATTGGTAGATGAGTAAATGTATAAAAAAACAGACATTGAATATCATGGAGCATGGTGACGTTGTTAATTACACTTTGGATGGTGTATCATTACACCCAGTCATTACAAAGATACAGGCATCCTTCCTAACCATTGCCAGAGAGGAAGGAAACTGCTCAGGGATTTAATTAGGCCAATAGTGACTTTAAAACCATTACAGAGTTTAATGGCTGTGATAACTGAAGATGGATCAACACCATTGTAGTTACTCCACAATACTAACCTAATTGACAGTGTGAAAAGAAGGAAACCTGTACAGAATACAAATATTACAAAACATGTACCTGTTTGCAACAAGGCACTAAAGAAATCCTGCAAAAAATGTGGCAAAGCAATTCACTTTGTCCTGAATAGAATGTGTTATGTTTGGGGCAAATCAAATACAACACATTACGGAGTACCACTCTCCCATATTTTCAAGCATATTGGTGGCTGCATCATGTTATGGGTATGCTTGTAATCATTAATGACTGGAGAGTTTTTCAGGATAAAAAAAATAAACGAAATGGAGCTAAGCACAGGCAAAATCCTAGAGGAAAGCCTGATTCAGTCTGCTTTCCAACAGACACTGGGAGATGAATTTATCTGTTCAGCAAGACGATAACCTAAAATACAAGGCCAAACCTACACTGGAGTTCCTTACCAAGAAGACAGTGAATGTTCCTGAGTGGCCGAGATGCAGTTTTGAATGAAATCTACTTGAAAATCTATGGCGAGACCTTAAATGGTTGTCTAGCAATGATCAACAACCAATTTGTCAGAGCTTCAAGAATTTTTCAAAAAATAATGGGCAAATGTTGCGCAATCCAGGTGTGGAAAGCTTTGAGACTTACCCAGAAAGACTCATGGCTATAATCACTGCCAAAGATGCTTCTACAAAGTATTGACTAGGGTGTAAATACTTTTGTAAATGAGATATTTCTGTATTTTCAATAGATTTGCAACAATTTCTAAAAACATGTTTTCACTTTATCATTATGGGGTATTGTGTGTAGATGGGTGAGGGGAGAACATCTATTTAATCTATTTTGAATTGAGGCTGTAACACAACAAAAGGTGGAAGCATTCATACCCCTTGACTTATTTCTGAAGGCACTGTAGGCCGGAAAACAGCGTGATGTTTCAGTGGAGACCGCTATGGAGTTAAATAATAATTCTTAAAAAAATGAATTTGACATTAAATCATTTTGGATAAAATGTATAACACTTTGAAAATTGTCAGTTTAATATTCACTCCTCGGTACCCAGTCATTTCTTCCTGGTTTTCCTGGAAGGGCTGAATAAAATATATGTTCTATCGAAATGAATGTAGTGATTTCCCATTCAGGTTCAATGTAGAGAAGTTACTGGAGCTGAAGGTAGAGTAACCAATGTCATCACGATCCCAGTATATACTAAACATTTGTCCAACATGTTGGTTGTATTGTGGTATATGGTGCTTAGGGTAACACTGAATATCCCACACCTGTCTTTGAGACGACACATTTTGTTAATGGGCATTCTTCCCATCTGATCTTTGTGGCCATGGATTGTCATTTATGCTTTTCCAAAATGGAATAATGGAAACTAGCCTATTTAATAGGGCCTGAGCTAGTGTATGCTCATCTTATGGAAGGGGAAAAAACACATTGTTTGGTGTCCTTTCAATAGGCGTACAGATTGTCTGTCTGTATTTTGGCCTGACCTGCATTGCCTTCTTTATAACGTGTGCTCCAGCAGTGGATAACTGGTTCTGTGGGAACCATGACCCATTGAGTTCTGGACCCATTTGTTCTCTGCTAGGTAACCTAAACTCATTGGATCCTGGACCCATTTAGTGTGTGATTGGTAACCATGGCCCATTGGGTTCTGGACCCATTTAGTGTGTGATTTGTAACCATGGCCCATTGGGTTCTCATCTGTTACCGTCCGTATAGTAGTCTCCAAACACCCAGACTGTGAGGCAGACTTATTTGAAGGAAATCCTCTGTTGTGTTCATTTGGCACCAACTGGAAGAAAACTGACTTAACTGAAAGGAGGGACCACATGGATGTTTTTACGTTGCAAAAAATATTTCCAACCTATATTTTAAAACTGATGAACACAGCCATGGTTGAGGATTCATTCCTCTTCCAGATAGTGTTGCTGCTTACCATGGATGGTCCATCAAGGCCACTGTTGAGCTCCGCCATGTCAGTCAGCTACCTCGGGGCTCACGTTTGGCTCTTTGTCTCCCAACTTCACACCCCCACACACTTCTTCCCCTTTGCCCGCTGCCCAGCCCCACCTCCCCACCACCACTACCACCCTCCTCCTCCCTAGCCACCCCTCCCTCGGGCGACAGTGTAACAGGAATTGATTACTGGCATGGCTTGAAAATAGAAGGGGGTCGGTTGTCGTGGCAACTACCACAATGAGCGGTTGTCTTGTTTAATGAAGACCAGAGGTGTGTTTAAGTGTTGTGCCTGAGCAGGGGTGGTGGGAACGGGAGGTGTGTATCGATGCGAGACGCGTACATTTGGTGTTGAGTATCTTTGATGTTTGGTGTTCTGTAGATGGCTCGTATTTTATGTTGTTGTGCAGGTGTGCACATATGTGTTTTTTATATATATATAAAAACACATATCTGCACACCAACATAAAATACAAGCCATCTACTATATGTATATATATATGTATATGTTTATATTTATTTGGAAGCCCACCTCTCGATGCCATATTTATGTGGATGTTGTTGCTTCTGAGATGTGAGACTGATTTTCTCTGTCAGTCTAGCTCTTGATAGGCTTACTCAACCTGAGGGTATATAAACAAGAACCACCAATATGAAATAAGATGCTATAAGTCTGTCAACATCTCACAGTTGCAGTGCTTACTATTGGCTTCAATCCTACATCTTGTTATCCATAACTCCTGAGCAGTTCAAGCCAACCAATTACAACTCTGTGGCCATGGGCGCCATCCGCCTAATTGGCCTCATTAGTGTCAGAAACTAACCGTATGCAAATTCTGGTCATATTCCCAGCAGCCCCCAGATCTGAGTAATATATGGCAGGGCTGCCAGTGTGTGGGTTGATCAGGATGTAGGTGCAATTAATACATTAACCAATGAGCTTAACCGCGGCGCTCCTGCCCAGAACTTCCATTGGCTTTTCAAAGCTGCTGTGCAGTTTTTGTTTAGTTTTTTCCTGTTCCCAGACATATCTTCATCAGCACAACAATTGTGATACGGTTGGCCTCAAATTCCCTTCCAACAACAAACATTCTCGTTGTAGAATACCAATAAGTATTTTAGTAGTTTGCTAGCACTTTGTTGTTTTCATGGCAACTAAATCACCCAATAATGTGACACAAAACTAGCTACCAGTGATGAGAACCTGCATTGGACTTAAATGGGCTCATGTCACTGCTCTGTCTGAGGCTGTATTAACATTCGTTATCTTAATGTATGCTAAAAGAGCATAATAAATGTGATCTATGGACTGCCACTTCTTGTCCAACTAATGTGACCTTTACCTGTGATCTGTATGTACCATACCCACAGCACTGACAGTTCTTCCAGACAATATGTATTTTAAATGTGTAGACTTTGTGTTGATGGATTGTATTATTTATTTGTAAATGGTTTCACATAAGTCGGCATTAGCTGCTATTGATACCATGTAATGTCGCCTTATCGAAATTGTAGCTTGTAGCTCAGAATCAATTTATCCACTACCATCACCAGTTTTGTTTTTCTTTGTAGTTGCACAACGATTAGCGCAAAAAGCCAAGCTAACAGTATACCTCCCAGCAACTCTTAAAGCTAATCGGTGCATTGTTCCAAGTCCCTGCCTTGCCTTAGTGTTCCAGTGAATTTGTTAATAATCATTTTTAAACAGAGTTGGTGACTGATAAAATGGGGTTGTCTACATCTCTTCTACATTTGCTTGAGGTATGGGATTTAGACGCTCTCTCTGTATGTTTCCACCACTGTCTTTCTGCCTACAACATTTGCCGATTCCGTAGTGTAATCTTATCTCTTTTGCATACAACTGCATCAAGAGATTCATTCCAATCAGAAGACCAATGCCAATCATAGTATTGATTTCTATAAACTAGATTACCGTTTTGTTTTCAATCAATGTTGATTTTTGGGTCACCAATCCTGGAAACCAATACAAGGTTAGATAATTACTAACAAGGAATGGGTTTCGGGCTCTTGTAGGAAAGCTCTGTAGAAACCAAGCTTTGGCCTCAAATGAAGCACTGGAACTCTACATCTCTGGCATTTTGGCGCTGCGAACCGTAAGCTCAAGTTCCCCAATAATGCATTTCCCTTAACTATAAGCACTATAAAAGCAAGAAGGGTGGATGGATGGATCATCTGCAAATGCTATTAAACCGAAGAGATTTTGAGTGAAATGGAGGGAAGGCAGAAATAGGACTTCTGCAACCCCAGCGTTTCTGACCCTTTATGGTGTTTTGTCACCTGTGATCGTCTCCTGTGGAGTTACGAGGCACAGGAATGGCTGCAGTATGAGATCATGAAGCCAGTGTCTGCTGCTGAAGTAATATTTCTGCTTTATGTGCCCTTGGGGATGTTGCACTCTCATCTAGTGCGTTGTCGCCTGTGAAAGCGAGCTCACTGTGTCTCGGCTCTGCTTTGCAGAACCCCATAGGACTGCTATCCTAATCACAAATGATTGGCTGTTTGTCGTGCTGACCTTCAACCCTGAGCAGGGCAGCTAAACCATTTTAAATCTGGACTTTGTCTCCATTGTGCAGAAATACAGGTCTGCCGCCGATTTTGAAAATCATAAATATCCCTCAGAAGTTCGGAGCAACCAGCTACACTAATGAAAATAGGCCCTTATCTGATCCCTTGATACTAGGGTTGTAAACAGCCTGTGGAATTCAGAGGTACTCAAAATCTGAGGATACGTGAGGGATACTCGTGGGTCACTGCCAATTTTAAAAACACCAGTCACGTGTAGGAAGCATTTTTCAGCAACGGAAATCTGTCAAGTGATATGACCTACACATGATGTCAGGTGTCATTATTACAATAGCATTATTGCAATGTTCAGCTGGTTAGTAAATGTTCACCAGTTTGAGAAAGCTTCATTGGATGTCTTTCAGAAATCCATAAATCACAATGGAGAGCCAGTATTTCTACGTTCCTTGTTATCCCTCATACAGTTTTATATTTATCTGTGGCACAAGCACAACAACCTATGTCTATGGCTACCCTGCTTTGGAACTAGGAATGTGAAACTGGAGATTGGTCAGACATCAATGGCTATGGGCACTGAGCTCAAATTTGAAAGATTTCTGCCCTATAGCCTCAGAGAAACTGACTCAACACTTCTCTTTTCACTTCACAGTAGTGCTGAGTGATTTAGTGCTATTTGAAGTCAGTTCGGTTTCCATTCGATTATTAAAAAATAATCACGGTTTTCACTTTTGATTATTTGGGTTGAATGCTGTAACACAGAATAAAACAATTAATACATGTGCATGATTGTAGTGACGGCCCATTGCTGCTTATCACTTATTAACCATCATTTATTCACATTACCTTAATAAAATATTTCAGTTGTTGTGTTTGTTCGTTTTATTTGATGACTTATTTGATTCCAAGTCATCATCATTTCTATAGAGCTGCTGCCTATGCTGTCTGACAATCACTGTTTTGTAGTTCTTTTAAGTACAGTGCCTTCGTAAACTATTCAGACCCCTTCACTTTCTCCCAATTTTGTTACGTTACAGCCTTTATTCTAAAGTTGATTAACTTGTTTTTCCTTTCCTCGAAAGTGAGCTCAGTTACATCCTGTGTCCACTGACCATCCTTGAGATGTTTCTACAACTTGATTGTAGTCCACCTGTGGCAAATTCAATTGATTTGGAAAGGCACACACCTGTCTATATAAGGTCCCACAGTTTACAGCGCAAAAAAACAAGCCATGAGGTCGAATAAATTTTCAGTAGAGCCCTGAGACAGGATTGTGTCGAGGCACAGATCTGGGGAAGGGTACCAAAAAAATACTGCAGCATTGGAAGTTCTCCAAGAACACAGTGGTCTCTATCATTCTTAAATGGAAGAAGTTTGGAACCACCTAGACTCTTCCTAGTGCTGGCCGCCTGGCCAAACTGAGTAATCGGGGGAGAAGGGCCTTGGTCAGAAAGGCGACCAAGAACTCAATGGTCACTTTGGGTGAGCTCCAGAGTTCCTCTGGTGGAGTGCTGCAGAGATGGTTGTCCTTCTGGAAGGTTCTCACATCTCCAATCAGGCATTTAGGGTAGAGTGGCCAGATGGAAGCCACTCCTCAGTAAATGGCACATGACAGCCTGCTTGGAGTTTGCCAAAAGGCACCTAAAGGCCTCCCAGACCATGAGAAACAAGATTCTCTGGTCTGATGAAATCAAGATGGAACTCTTTGGCCTGAATACCAAGTGTCACATCTGAAGGAAACATGGCACCATCCCTACAGTGAAGCATGGTGGTGGCAGCATCATACTGTGAGAGTGTTTTTCAGCGGCAGGAACTGGGAGACTAGTCAAGATCGAGGGAATGATGACCGGAGCAAAGTATAGAGAGATCCTTGATGAAAACCTGCTCCAGAGCGCTCAGGACCTCAGACTGGGGCGAAGGTTCACCTTCCAACAGGACTACTACCATGAGCACGCAACAAAGACAACGCAGGAGTGGCTATGGGACAAGTCTCGGAATGTCCTTGAGTGGCCCAGCCAGAGCCCAGACTTGAACCCGATCTAACATCTCCGGAGACACCTGAAAATAGCTGTGCAGCAACGCTCCCCATCCAACCTGACAGAGCTTGAGAGGATCTGCAAAAAAGAATGGGAGAAACTCCCCAAATACAAGCATGTGCCAAGCCTGTAGTGTCATACCCAAGAAGACTCTAGGATGTAATCACTGAGAAAAGTGCTTCAACAAAGTACTGAGTAAAGGATCTGAATACTTATGTAAATGTGATATTTCCTGTTATTAAAAAAATAAAAAAAAGACCAAAAACATGTTTTCTTTGTCATTATGGGGTAATGTGTGTAGATTGAAGAGAGAAAAAAACAATTCAATCAATTTGAGAATAATTTTAACGAAATGTGGAAAAAGTCAAGGGGTCTGAATACTTTCATGAATGCTCTATACCAACTATCAATCACTTAGATCATGTGAAGCAACAGCTGCTCTCTATATCCCCTCACAATCACACGTTCTTCTGTCTCTTCAGTAGCAGGCATAAAAGAAACACAGACCAGACAAATAGATGCACAATGGATTATGGTAATTGCAGTTAATTACCACGTTTTGTGTGCTAAACTATGTAGAATATTGGCCACATCTCCCTACTACATTGCACAGTTCAGTCTGGATCTAATGTATCAACAAAAAATAACATTGTGAGCATTGAAATCTCATAAAATAAACAAACAAAATTGAGTTCAAATAATTTAACCAATTTAGGTCAAGTTAATTTTATAAAAATAACCTAAATGTTGGTTAATCACTCAGCATTACTTCACAGAACATTACAAATAGGCACCTATACCTCAACCGCATGAACTTAGTCTTTGGAGAAATGCCATGAAACGCTGTAATACGACTTTGATTTGAAGTCTGTGGATTATGCAAGCTAGTTAATAAATTAGACTCCTGATTTCAGCATATGTACATAGTAGTGCCTCCAAACCACATAAAAGGCCAAGTGGGTATAGCAGGACTGGATCATGCGTTTCCAGAAAGAGCCCAGCAGCCACCCGCATCCCCAGACACTTGCAATGCTCACCCTGTCTGACCCTGTGACAAGGCTTTAATAACTCCTAACTGGGTCACAGCCCACAGCCTTGTGATTCTATACATTACTTAAAGGCGTAACCGTAACTTTTATACGGTCATGAGGATAACTGTTATGATACTGATAATGACAAATATGTGCATTTAACAAGGGTAAGTGTCCACTTGGGTTATGGCGACGGCGGCCATTTTGTATGCCCGTAACGCTCGCTTGGCATCCGATGCGGTGAAGAGGAATGATTAATTGAGCCAATTGAGCTGGTGGGTGATCAGACGAGCTGGATGGGTAGAGCCAGAGATTTTTGGGAGTTTGGCCAGATCACAGGATGGAGATGAGGGGGCGGGGTGGTGATGGCAAACCCCCCCCCCCCCCCCGCCCCCTGCGCCTCTGCGATAAGCGCCCCCACCATCAGACGAAACGAATTGTTTCAAAAAATGAAATTCGAAAAAGAGGAAGATCTCATAGTCTTGTGTGAAGTTGAGTCAGAAGGAGGTGAAGAATTTCCCTGTCTTCTCCCTCAGTCTCTCTCTTTCTCGCTCTCTCTCTCACCCTGGATAAAAGATGTGGTGCCACCAGCGTGTTGGGGACGGTGAGGTGCAGGAGTTGCATCAGCCAAATTAATTGTCATGATGCAGATCATGCGTGAAATGAGCTGCAGATTCCACCGTGTGGTTGCAAATGGTCTTATTACTATTGTACCCCACCATCTGGCATTTGTCCTGTTTGGTCAACTCTCCAAACCAGTTATGCCAAGCAGCATTGGTAGACCGATTGTGCAGACATGTCTGGATGTGGTGGATTCTTGGGGTGCCCCCCCCCCCCCAAAAAAAAAGAGGCGGACATTTTGGCGTGTGTGCATGCTCTGATCTGATCGACAGGCAGCAGTGGCGTGCGCATAAAGAAAATGGTGTGTGTCGGTGGGGGGATGGGCGACGGGGGGAATTAAGGGTTGGCATTATGTCAGGGTAGCGTGTCAGAGCGCTCATCTTTTTTTCTGCTCAATCTTCCTCTATCTGCCTACCCATCCCCTACCTCTCTTCCCCACACACACACACTTTTTTTTAGATAAGGGTAGTGTAATGAAAATGCATTCCTAAAAATAAAAAAAAGCCAGTTGTGTGGGTCAGTACCTTCAGTACCTTCGAGGGGCCCCCAGAAAGTAAGTATGTGTGTTTCTTTTTACAACTACGGGGAGAGGGGAAAAAAATGTACTTTTTTGGGGGGGGGGGGAAGGGTGCAGGAGAAGGGAGGGGTCGCTTATGCACACTTCTTTGTGGTGTGGCACAGCTGTAGTAGAATGCCGAAGAGGAGGGGGAGGGTGGATGAGGGGGGTTACAAAAGAGTGCCTTATGTTGGCATGGCCTGTTAATTCCCTGTGTACTGAATTTTTGGGGTAGGAGGCCCCTCTTGCCCTCCGTCTCCTCACTGTCACTGTGGTCCGACTATGCTACTTGTAACAACCACTGTGTGTGTGTGTGTGTGTGCATTGCTGTGGAATCCCTCTGGATTGATGGCGACGTGAGGTGAGGAACTCTATACAGAGAGAAGGGTGGGGGTTAAAGGAAAAATTGCGATTTGGGGTAAAGGGGATGATGTTCTTTTCTCAAATTGTCTCTCCTCCCTCTCTCGCTCTCCCTCTCGTACAGTCTCTTTCTTTCTTTTCGATTCTCTTAGCTGCTGCTGCATTGGCTGGCAAAGTGCCCAAAGCTTTGAGTCTGGCATGGAGTGCGCGTGTGCAGGAGGGAGGGGGGGGGGGGGGGGGGGGGGGGGGGGGGGGGGGGGCAGCAGAGGTTGAGCGCAGGGGTGTTCATTTTAGGCGGAAGGATAAGGGGGAAAGGGTTGTTGGGTAGAAAGAGTCTGGTTTGTGTAGCAGCTGACTGAAACAGTCATTATATTATGTAAAGGCGGACGGGGGCACTGTGGGGGGGAGGATGGGGGGGGAGACTGACGTGCACCACAGTAGCCACTCTGATTGGCTCGGGCCAGTGCCATTGTTGGCCATGCACGTGCTTGTGCTTTCTTTTTTCCCTTCTTCTTCCTCTGTCTCTCATTAGAGGTGGGTGGCTTGGCATGGAGGTTGCAAGGGTGTTTATTTATTTTTTTACACGAAATGGAGACTGTGATTCGCATCATGCCTTTGAGGCATCCAAAATGAAACGAGGTGAATGTGCACTTGCATTGAGTCCCTATTATTGAGGAGGGGATAGTAGGTTATCATTAAACATTCCACTTTTTTTTTTAAGGAACTGCTTCAGATCTGGAGATGATAATATTGAGATGTAACAGAATGACAGGCTGAATGGATTTAATGGTGCCAGACAGAAGAATAAGATAATGCTATAGATGAGGGGGAATGATAAAACGACACCACAAGGAATAATCCGCTATCAGGGAAGTGATAAAGTGATTTAAAAGGGGCCAATTAAATCTCTATTTGAATTCCAATTGAGGAGGCTCTCGTTACATGACATTTTTGTAGAGTTAGATGTTGTGCCCTTGGGATTAATTAGTGATGGTTCCTGTACAATGCTGCAAGTGAACTACTATTGCTGATGGCTCAGTCTTACAAAGGTCAGTTCAAAGCAGGTGTTTGCGTACTGTGACCCTTTGAGGGACAAATAAATCTAACGAGATTCAGTGTTGAAGTTGAGAACATTTTGGACTCTAACTTGTAGAAAAGAGTATCTGCGAACAATGCACATTTCAGTAATTTAATGTGCCAAGCTGTTGGTCTTACAAAGACCTTTGTCAGAGTATCTGATTGTCTCTAATAGTTTAAAACAGAATGGGACTGTTTTGAGAAGCCAGAGAAACAGACTTTCCCTTGAGGCGCTTGTCCTCTACATTGCCCTTCACTTGGCGAGTGTGTTCTGAGAGTTGTGTGTTCAGGAGCTCAGATCCAGATCCTTTTTGTAACACAGTTCGATGTCTGACTCCATGTTTGTAGGTAAATGTGATTTTGAAACAGCCCCATGTATAGATGAGACACTCATCTATGCTTTGGAAGGTTCTTTGTGATAAGGTTATTCTATTTTGGCAGTTGGGATCCATTTGTCTTTGAGACCATTTAACATCTGGACATTACTTTACTAGTGGTGGAGTCTTTCTTCGGTTTCAAGTTTTGTGAGACTCATTTGAACCAGGATTGAAACCTCGGTTCTAAAGCAATAGGCAAAAAACGGAATACTTCACAAGAAAGTAGACTGTTGGAATGCATTGTGAGGACCAAGGATTCATTGGAACACAGCCACCAGTCTTTGGTGGAAGTCTGCTCGCTGTTGACTTTCGGTCAGAGGTCCTTTGGGGTATCTGGAGACTGTTTTTCGTACCGTACCTCGTCAAACGCCTCCATTTCTGTGAGGTCAGATGCGAATCAGACCCCATCAGTCAACATGGCTGAACACAGAGCAGTTAGTCTAGCAGCCTCTGTGCCTGTCACCAAGGGGAATAAGGTCAGAGCGTCAGTGGTAACACTACCATAATAATGCTACTGTATAACTTATAGGCCCTGAAGCATTCCCCTGTGAAAAGGTATTATTTTTCATTTACATAACAGAACTGGAAGGTTAACAGTTACGACACACATGGACTCCTGTTGTGATGGGGAAGCGTCATATGACGGAACACCTGCATTGAGGTGGTACGTGTGACTACAGATGAGGCATCACCCATGGTGCTACTACTACAGCACTGTTTGACTGTTGGTGCAGTGCACTCATATATGCATCACTGAAGGCCTCCTCTGTTATTAAGAATGAGCTCGGCTCTCCGCGCGCATTGTCTGAATACGAATCTAGATAGTTTCTTAATTGGGATGGTTTTTCATCTGATGCTGTCTATCTGCAATGGAAATCCATACAGATATGCTGCCAGGGAAAACCTAGATTTTTTTTGGTTGTTGTAGAAATCTTAAGGTATTTCCCGGATTTTCTAACTTAACATCCATAGATTTAAATGTACTCCGCAGGGTGTCACCAACATCTTGTGCTTTTGATCTGCAGGTGTTTATTTTCTGCATGTCTTTTGCTCCTTTTTAACGTCTTTGTATTTTGACTGCAATCTTGTGTTTTGTCTACTTGTAGACAGCGGAGAGGTTTTTGTAAGTTCATTTCTGAATTGTGTGCTTTTTACCTCAGAAAGTCCTCTCTATGCAGAGCAAGATTTCTAGGAACCAATGCAGACGTCAGAGCACTCACTGTGCAGTGCAACACCTGATAGTAATGCACTTAATCTCAGGCTTGCTGTCTATGCTGACTGGAATACAAATGTATTGGGCAGATAGGGAGTTGCCAGTAGACAAAAGCCGACGCACACTGTCTAGTGCGTCTGTCCTCGGGCCATCCATAGCCCACCCAAGCGAGCGTAACCTAGTGTGACTAGCACGCACACACATGATCATTTAGATCACTTGTACGTGACATGGTCAAACCCGAGCAGACTCTGTATGTGTGCGCACAATTTAACTCAGGGGCACTTGATGACCTCATGCTCATATGTTCTCCACCCACAGTGAACATCCACTATCTAGTATGATCTGGATTGAAACTGGCCTCTGATAAATGTTTCTTCCTATGTGGATATTATAGGACCTGTCTTTGGAATCTAGACTTTACGGCTGTACTGTAACGGTACAGACCGAGGGCTCCTTTCGCGTGATTTTTAAAGATGAATGTGCAAAATGTAAAATCTGATATTGTTGCCTTATTCAGTGAACGTGCAATTACTGTGTCTGTGTTTTGAGGCTTTTTGCACTTCCAGCTTGCATTCCTGACGCAGGCTTTTGATTGGACCAAATGCTCAGTCAGCCTACTTATAGCAATCAGTCACATGACAAAGCTGTGCTTGTGAGAGGTCATTGGTTGCCACCCAACCAAAGTCTTCCTCACTGGTGTGATCCACATAGTAGGGAAAGGGGGATTCCTAGTCAGTTGTACAACTGAATGCCTAGAACTGAAATATGTCTTCCGCATTTATCCCAACCCCTTTGAATCAGAGAGGTGCGGGGGGGGCTGCCTTAATCGACATCCACGTCTTCGGCGCCCGGGGAACAGCAGGTTAACTGCCTTGCTCAGGGGCAGAATGACAGATTTTTACCATGTCAGCTCGTGAATTCGATCCAGCAACCTTTCGGTTACTGGCCTTAACCCCACACAATGGAATTCATCAAGCATCCCCTAAAGCAGGGTTCCCCAACTAGCAGCCCGTGGGCTGAATTTGGCTAAAGGGTGATTTTATTTGGGCCCCCAAGTTTTCTGAGCAAAATCATTTGATTTGTTATTGTTGGACCTAAAAGACCTAAAAAACATTGTTGGACCTAAAAAACACCAGCAAATCTCCTCCATGTGATTTTAATTTTGGGAATCTGCCCCAAAGTATTCCCACTCATAATAAAGAGAGATGTGATTGTATACAAATCTAAGCAAGGTTGGAAATGATGTTTTAGTCAAATATTCTATCTATCTAGTTGATGATCCCTGTCCTAAAGTCTTGAACAACAATGTAGGTTACTTTAAAATGCCAGATCAATGTTTAACACACTTTTGTTTTATTTGTGTGTTCCTTCTCATGCATTCATTTGGTGAATAGGAACTTGTTTTAATATGACGACATGAATAACCGTCATCCACTTATTAACGTAATTGTCACTTAAGTCACAGGTCAATGCACCTGATGTCATCTTGTGAAGTTGTGAAATAAGAATACCCCCATTCACTCAAGGTGAAAGTTCACTTTCAGACTCACAGATTCACCGAAGAGGATGAGAACTCTGTAGGCTTTCAGATATATATATTAAAAAAAAGTTAAATCCCTCCTTTGAAAGAATCAAACATGTTGACTTTTAAGGGGTGAATATTAGTGCTATCAAGCGGTGAATATGACTGGTATCATCTAAATGTAATGCTTGTGTAATTAGTTAATTCGATGCTGTCAGGGAGTTGCCTGATTGAGTAGTTAGTCAGTGGGCGGTCAGGAAACTAGCAATCCCACACTCTCAATTTTGCACGCACGCACGCACACGGAAAGAACAACTAAGCCTCTATTTTCACTATAAAATACATAGCTGCAGGGTGAGACTGTTCGTTTTGATGTGTTATCTTCACATAGGCTCACTCTCAACCATGGTTCATAAGTATCTGTGAAATGCTTTAAAATATCTGGTTGAATTGATTTAAATTGCATTGAATTGAACATCATGTTCCTCCCTCCCTTCCTTAGTTTCCAGGATGGAGCGGATGTCTGAGGAGGCGCTGAGGCTGAACCTGCTCAAGCGGGGCCTGGAGACGTCCGAGGAGCGTGAAGAAGCCCTGGCCAAGCGCCTCAAGATGGAGGGCCACGAGGCTATGGAGCGCCTCAAGATGCTGGCCTTGCTCAAGCGCAAGGACCTGGCCGCGTTGGAAGGGGCGGCAGCGGTGGCTGCCGGATCCCTGGACGGCAGCAAAGGGGGGCCGGGGGGGAGCCGCCACCACCACCACCACCAAAGTATGCTGGCAGGCGCGGCAGCGGCCTATGAGGAGAAGATGAACGGGAGGCTGGGGGGACACGGAGGCCCCAGTAAGAATGGCAAGGAGAACATGGTGGACGAACCAGTGGACTTCAGCGCCAGAAGAGGGTAAGAATCATGATTAAAATGGATGTAGGACAGGTGATTCGTGGGTAATTGCAGATTGAAATTAGTTGTTCAGAAGATGTAGACTTTGGAAGTGTATTTTTTAAAAACCAAAACACCTTATACATGTACAGTGCATATTGTTGTAACCTGTTTAGTATTGTGTAGCTCTATGTAGTGCTAAACAGAGTACACCATTCATCCTCTGTTAGTCATCATTCGTCGCTGAACCTGCTCTCTCCCACCTCCAGCGACGTGGACCGTGAGCGACACACTCCGTCCCCGGACGTGATCATCCTGTCGGACAACGAGGCATCCAGTCCCAGAGGAACGCCCCACCCCGGAGAGAGGCTGCACCAGGCCAACCTGGAGATCTTCAAGGTACGTTGTCACCACTTAGCCTGTGTGGTCTAGCGGTTAGAGTCACTGACCCCAGAGTCTGTGTGGGTTCAAATCTGACCCACTGTCCACATACTCATACTCCTCCAACCTGTCCTGTCAGCCCTTCACTGTCCTATGCATAAACAAGTGAGTGTGTACCATATGTGTTCTAGGGGAAGAATGGCGACGAGCGACAGCAGATGATCAAGGCTCTGAGGGAAGAGCTGCGTCTGGAGGAGGCCCGTCTGGTGCTGCTCAAGAAGCTTCGGCAGAGCCAGATCCAGAAGGAGAACGTTGTGCAGAAGGTTAGTATCAGCATTGACATCAATTCCATATTTCATTTTCAATTCAGAAAGTAGATTGAAATATCGTTATAGAAAATGTCAAATGAGACCCAGCACCCTAGTATGTGACAATATACTGGTGTTTGAATTCCTTAGCCAACTACGTCACTTTACTCTGGATAATCAACAGGTAACAAATCAAAAAGGGCGTCAGATATTCTAATGGCTACTGTATCTCACAAAATACAGGCTAATGCCACTCTTGTTTGAATGTATAGCCACCTAAACAGCCTGATACTAGTACAACCTCTACTCACGGTGTAAATGTGAACGGCCCCGCAGGTAGCAGTGTTACCTAAGGCCCCTATTTGAGGTAGTAGTGAAACTGTGCTGATAGACAGACTAAACATCTCAATGTCAGAGCAAGAGTAAACATAGCATAGATCTGTTATAGGGTATCAGTGACGTTATTGTGTGTGGTTTGTGTCTCTGTTTGAAAGAGTGTGTGTGTGCCACATTCTTCTGCCAGACCTGACCTTAATATTTATATGTTGTATCATAACTTATAATATATTGCAGCAATTGATTTATCATCTTTATATTGTTCTCTATTGTATTTTATTGTTGTTTTTAAATTCAAACTATTCTATTCCAACCAATCCAGGTACCTGTGGTCCAGAATAGCCCCTCTTCGGTGCAGCCGTCCCCCATCCACAGTTCACAGGGGATGGGAAAGCTGCCGGTGCGCCCTGGCATGCACACCCCAGAGCCCCAGAACCTCCGCACTGCACAGGTGTGTGTGTGTGCGTGTGTCTTTGTTTATTGCAGTGAGTTTGGCAGTAGCCTGACTGGAACACAACCTGCACCCCTGGTCTGAGTCAAACCTGCTATCCACAGCTCCAAAAGCATTATTGCTCCTTCGGTTGGAACGTCTTGTAATGCATTACATACCAACGCTGTAGGATCAATACTGTATGCTAATTTCTGGGTGCATGCTTCGGCAAAACTATTTCACTACTCTTTGGATCATGTTTGTGTTTTGAAAAGCATATGGTTCCTGGTTAGGTTGATATCTGACATCTATATATGGAAGACAGTGCTTTGAGCCATGATCCCTTGAATTGGACTGGGTTGGTCAGGTCAGCTGTTTATGGGTAGCCTAGTGGTTAGAGCGTTGGACTAGTAACCGAAAGGTTGCAAGTTCGAATCCCAGAGCTGACAAGGTACAAATCTGTTGTTCTGCCCCTGAACAGGCAGTTAACCCACTGTTCCTAGGCCGTCATTGAAAATAAGAATTTGTTCTTAACTGACTTGCCTAGTAAAATAAAGATGAAATAAATAAATGTAAGCATTTCACATTGACTGTCTGAACTGTGAAGATAAGGCCACGTAAGTATCTATTGCCCTCTAGTGACAACAAACGGTACAACATATATCCATTACGTTCGTGGCTGACTGGCTCTCTGTATTTCAATGGCACTCAGTGTAGCAAATGTGAATTCCTGGTCAATTCATTTGTGGAATTAATTCAAATGTATCCACATTTAATTGTTACCCTGTCATGGTTCTCCCCATTTTTATTAACCCTCTCTTCTCTCTATCACTTTCTCACCTTTTTCTGTCCCTCTTCCTCCATCCCTGCTGGACATTCCTTCTCTTAATTTCCTCTAACCTTTCCTTTCCTCTCTCCACAGGGTCACACAGTCATCAGGTCGGGGGCCAACGCCTCCCTGCCCCCGATGATGATGTCACAGAGGGTCATCGCCCCCAACCCGTCCCATCTGCAGGGCCAGAGAATGCCCTCCAAGTCTGGCATGAGCCGCTCTAGCACGGGCAGCATGAGCAACGTCAGCTACCAGCAGGTATGGTGCTCTCTACTTTTCAGCGAACTCCGGTTGCATTTCGACTCTACTCTTCACCCATGAGTATCCACTCAGTCACTCCACCTCCTGCATTTAAAAGCATTGGATCAGTGCAAGCATGGCTGGAGGAAGTTACCACTACATTCATTGAGAATGTGTAAAAGTCATAAAGACCACCCAGAGAGGACCATTCTGTGTGAATAATAGCAATCACTTCAACTTGTCTCACGGTCTTTCCGCTGTGCCCCTTTTCCCTCGTGTGTTGAACGCACCACAGGCCACTAGCCAGCAGGTGACGGCGTCCCAGCGTTCGGGCTCCTCTGCAATCTACATGAACTTGGCCCACATGCAGGCGGCGGCTGGCGGCGTGGCCGGTGTGGGGATGGGCAGCGGCGGAATGGGCGCTGTTAGCCCTTCCACCATGTCGAGCGGCACAGGTGGCGGCAGCAGCTCCGGCGTGAGTTCCCTGGCGGACCAGGCCAGCAGCCAGGCGGCAGCCAAGCTGGCCTTGCGCAAACAGCTGGAGAAGACCCTGCTGGAGATCCCGCCGCCCAAGCCACCAGCCCCACTCCTGCACTTCCTGCCGTCGGCGGCCAACAGCGAGTTCATCTACATGGTGGGCCTGGAGGAGGTGGTGCAGAGCGTCATCGACAGCCAGGGTGAGCCACTGCACAGGCACCTCTCCAAATCTCACTGCATCCCAAATAACTACTCATTATATGATCAAGATTCTGCGCCTCAATGTGCTTAAAGTAACTGTCCAGTGAAGATCTAACTTTTAATATTCTGTTAATTTATTCCCAAATAATGTTAACTCATCCTATACTCATATTTGTAGCAAAAGCATAAATTGGTGGGGGGAAAAAAACACTTAAACCCCAACTCAAACTTGTATCTCAAATAGACTGTTTTTTCCTCCTGAGGATGAGCTGGTTAATCACCGGTCTACTCGCATGCATATTTGTAATGACCGGTATACGCCCACACCATTCTGTTTTTGGGTTGTCCACGCCATTCAAACACATAAAAGCTGTTTTTTAACATACTTAATTAAATTTGGAAGGAAACTATTTTGCTCATATTGTAATTAATTATAGGTAATATTTCATAGAAATCTGGAAAACCTTGACAGTGACTTTTTAAACAAACCCCCTCAAACACGTTCATTTAGAACCAAAACCTGTAATAATTGCCTCTTTCCTGCCTTTCATCAGGAAAGCTGCGGGGGGCGCTGTCACGCATGGAGCCCTTCTTCTGCGCCCAGTGCAGGATCGACTTCACCCCACACTGGAAGCAGGAGAAAGGCGGGCGTATCCTCTGCGAGCAGTGCATGACGTCCAATCAGAAGAAGGCCCTGAAGGCGGAGCACACCAATAGGCTGAAGAACGCATTCGTCAAGGCCCTGCAGCAGGAGCAGGTCAGCTGTTTAATAAAGCATGGATTAAAGAGATACACAACAGGCTTTACAGCAGGGTTAGGTCAAATATACTAGTATGCAGGAATGTTACAAACTATGTGTGTTTTAATGATAAGTACGTTTTGTGGCTGACCTCTTTTGACAGCTGTCAGAGGGTGTGACCTTATTATGTTCTAGTACCCTGAGCTGTCGGCGTGAACCAATTTACTTTTTCCACTTAACCACTGACATGCTCTGACTGTTGAAATCTTTCTACAGTAGTGTGTGCGGCTGTCCTTTTTGTACTTGAATTTCTTGTCTGTTTCTCTCCCTGTCCCAACCTTTTCTTCCCATCTGTTGTTCATTGTCTCAACCCTTATCTCTCGCTCTCCGCATGTTTAACAGGAGATTGAGCAAAGGCTCCAGCAGCAGGCAGCCCTCTCCCCCAGCACGGCTCCGACTGTTCCCAACGTCGGCAAGGCTGAGACCATGATCCGACATCACGCCCTGCGTCAGGTAACGGGCCTACACTAAGAAACCTTAGAGACAAACCTTTATTTGTTGGTTGTTGTCAGACCTCAAAAGTTGTCAATTTTTTTTATATTGAAATGAGTCCTTGGCCCACCCCAATCTGTTGCGTAGATCCAGCTATATGCTTCAATCAACCATCTATAGGCCCCATTTAAATCTGGGGTGTGTCTGTAGCTTGCAGCATTTGTAGACTTTACTCTGGCACAATATCATATTATATTTTAAATCGTTATGTTACCAAAACCATTTTGGTTGGACCGACATATCTGGAGGTCACTGATTTCCTCCACCTCTCTCTCACCCTCTGCTCCCTCAGGCTCCCCAGCCTCAGGCCTCCATGCAGCGGGGTCTCTCCAGCTCGGCGAGGGGCGTCCTCTCCAACTTCGCCCAGGCCTCCCAGCTCTCCGTGGCCAGCGGCCTGCTGGGGATGACGGGGAAGCAGCGCTGTGGAGGAGGTGGTGGTGGCGGAACTAGTGGCGGCGGTGGCAGCAGTCGGATCCAGCATGATGGCCGCCGCCAGATCTACAACATCCCCGGTGGGTTTTTGAGAACCCCTTATGGTAACACTTCACTTAGGCCTAAAAGCCTGCAGATATAATGCCATTACATGTTAGAAGTCTGGTCCCTTCTGTATATACAATACATTTGGAAAGTATTCAGACCCCTTGACTTTTTACAGGTTTTGTTACATTACAGCCTTATTCTAAAATTAATTTTAAAAATGTGTCTGTCAATCTACACACAATACCCCATAATGACAGGTTTTTCGACATTTTTGCTAATTTACATTGAACAAAAAAATATCACATTTTAAATAAGTATTCAGACCCTTTACTCTGTACTTTGTTGAAGCATCTTTGGCAGCGATTACAGCCTCCAGTCTTCTTGAATTTTAATGCTACAAGCTTGGCACACCTTTTTTGGAGAGTTTCTCCTGTTCTTCTCTGCAGATCAGGTCAGGTTGGATGGGGAGCGTCGCTGCACAGCTATTTTCAGGTCTTTCCAGAGGAGATAGATCGGGTTCAAGTCCGGGCTCTGGCTGGACCACTCAAGGACATTCCGAGACTTGTCCTGAAGCCACTCCTGCATTGTCTTGGCTGTGCTTAGGGTCGTTGTCCTGTTGGAAGGTGAACCTTCACCACGTCTGAGGTCCTGAACGCTCTGGAGCAGGTTTTCATCAAGGACATCTCTGTACTTTGCTCCGTTCATCATTCCCTCGATCCTGACTAGTCTCTGAGTCCCTGCCGCTGAAAAACATCCCTACAGCGTGATGCTGCCACCACCATGCTTTACCTTAGGGGTGGTGCCAGGTTTCCTCCAGATGTGACGCTTGGCCTTCAGGCCAAAGAGTTCAATCTTGTTTTCATCAGACCCGAGAATCTTGTTTCTCATGGTCTGAGATTCCTTTAGGTTCTCCAAGCGGGTTGTCATGTGCCTTTTACGGAAGAGTGACTTCCGTTGGCCTTCTGCAAGGTTATCTCATCACCACAGAGGAACTCTGGAGCTTTGTCAGTGACCACTGGGTTCTTGGTCATCACACTGACCAAGGCCCTTCTCCCCCGATTGCTCAGTTTGGCCAGGAGGCCAGCTCTAGGAACAGTCTTGGTGGTTCCAAACTTCTTCCATTTAAGAATGTAGGCCACTGTCTTCTTGGGGACATTCAATGCTGCAGAACTGTTTTGGTACTCTTTCTCAGATCTGCGCCTCGACACAATCCTGTCTCTGAGCTCTACGGACAATTCCTTCGACCTCGTGGCTTGGTTTTTGCTCTGACATGCACTGTCAACTGTGGGACCTTATATAGACAGGTGTGTGGCTTCCTAAATCATGTCCAATGCATTGAATTTACCACAGATGGACTCCAAGTTGTAGAAACATCTCAAGGATGATCAATGGAAACAGGATGCACCTGAGCTCAACTTCGAGTCTCCTAACAAATGGTCTGAATTTCTATTGGTCATTATGGGGTATTGTGATGTCATTATGGGGTATTGTGATGTCATTATGGGGTATTGTGTGTAGATTAATGAGGAAATGTTTTTATTTAATCCATTCATTTTAAAATAAGACTAACATTAAAAAAAATGTGGAGAAAGTCTGAATTCTTTCCGAATGGTCTGTACATAATTGGTCCCGTGTGGCTTGGTGCTTGCAAATGTCAGTGTTGTGGGTTTGATTCCCACAGGGGACCAGTATGAAAAAGTACAAACATGTTTGCACTCAATTCTGTAAGTCTCTCTGGATAAGAGTGTCTGCTAAATGATTAAAATGTAATAAGCATGTGTTATGTGTTATTATAATAAGTTATGTTTCTCTATGTAGCAAATTTGAAACATTTTAAACTGCTCCCAAATGGCTTTTTAATTTAGTCACGATCATGATGAGATAATTATGATAATATGGGGGTAATATGTGCTTATGACAAGTCTTAAAATGTATTATAAAAGCATTATAATGCATTTTACCTGAAGGTGTTGTCCAAATGGTTAGCATTCAAAGGAAGAGTGAGACACGATGGGTTTTACACATTTTTGCAAAGATGAGCATACATAAAAAAAGTATTATTGTAATAAAAATTGTCATACCTATGATTGTCTAACAAACATCTAATCTCTGGTCAGGTGGACAGCAGGGTTGGGGTTAATTAAACAATTTACATTCTATATAATTAAATTCCCTCTCCCTGAAAATTTGATTTTATTCAATAAAAATTCCAGGTCAGTCTTTGAATTCAGAGGGAATTCAAACCCTCTCAATTCCAATGTTAGGTTATTCAAAAAACAATAATTCCACAAATTCCAATTAAATTCCCTCAGGCTGATCATGTCACTGTTCAGACAGCCTAGCTATACTGGACATATAGAAATCCAAGTTGAAATCATTTGTAAACAAATCCTGCAGTACATTTTTTGTATTGAGTGCATTAACTGTGAAATGTACAAATATATTACATTCAATTCCAAATATTTGTTTTACAATTTCAATTGAATAAAAAAATGTGTACAGTCAAATTCCATAATTTGAAGATTGTTGAAATTGTAATTGAATTCAACATAAGTAAATTAATTGAAGTTTTACATTGGCGTTTCAAAGTAAATTGGAATTTACCCCATCCCTGGTGGACAAAACAGACACAGCAGGTGTTTTGTTCATTTTTAAATATGTTTTATTATTAAATGTGTTCCTCTTTCTTCCTCTCTCTCTTTTTCCTCTGTTTCTTCCTGTCCTTTTAACTTCCCTTTCCTTGTTCATTCTCTCAACCTCTTGTTTGAACTCTCTCGGTCTCTCCTTCTCTATTATTCTTGATCTATCTCTCTCTCTCTCTCTTGCTTTCTCCTTCTCTCCCAGGGTTGAACATTGCCTACCTGAACCAAGGAGGGGTCGGGGCCAACAAAGGCTCCAGCTTAGCGGACCGCCAGAGGGAGTACCTGTTGGACATGATCCCGCCACGCTCCATATCACAGTCCATCAACGGACAAAAATGAACCCCCACCCTCCCAATCCCCACCCCAAGGGCCACCTTCAGCCCCCCCCCCCCCCCCCCCCCCCGCCACCATGCCCTCACAAAAAAAAACTTGACCACCTCCCCCACCCCATTGCATGCAGTGCCTGTCCGTGTGCCTACCTAAACTAACCCATGAGAAACGACACAATCAGCCTGAGAAACGACACAATCAGCCAGACAAAAGACAACCAAACTGTCAGTGCATCTTCTCGACTTTCTTACTATAGCAAAAATTAATGCGAAGACTCAAATTATTTGTACTACTATTATTATTATTATTATTATGATTATTGTTACAGCTTCAGTTACTTATTAAGCTTTTCTATTGTTATTCTACGTAGAGCGCCTCACTTTCAATTCATACCCTTACTTGTATTTATTTTGGGGGGAGGTAGGGGGTACTGTTGCAGGGTTGCTTTAGGATATCTTTGTTTTTCTTTTCACATTAATTTTATTTTAGTTCCTCCCCTGCTACACTCCATATGTGCGGTTCTTTAATTTAAGATTTTTAAAGCATCAAAAGAGATGGGCATACCGCTATGTAAGAGAGAGATCATGCGGAATGAACCGGATCCACCTGGACACTGGTCCAATGACTGACTGCCCTGCTTTGAGTGGACCAGCAAAGATAATGGATCATAACCAGGAAGCACTATTAATATTTTTGTTTGACACAGTATTAATGGGAGCAAGGACAGGATCCACAAAGTGCGCACTAAGGTGTGGATAAATAGATAAACTAATCAATTAAATAAGCACAGGAAAGTACACCGGTGTTTGCGGAGAGAAAAAAATACATGCCGTGTCACCAGTTGAGGCCATGGCCTGCAGAGAGGAGGAGCGTGACAGCCATTTTGGAGTCTGGCGTATCGTCCCATCTCGGTGCTCGGCACTGGCCTGAAAATGGGGTCATGAAAGCTGCACCCAACATCCCTCATTGCCCCTCAATGCCTCAAGTCCAGAGACTTCAACCCTTTCTAAACCCAACTTCCTTGTGGTACCGTGAGGGAAATGGTGAGGACTCGAGCTGGCGGTGGCACATTTTTAGTTTTCTTCTTGTTGTTGTAGGGTTTCTTGATTGTCGTTTTTCGTTTTTTTTTGCGGCGTCTCTAGAAAAGGCTGCGTATCTCAGAGGTACTTGCCCCAGGAGACGATAATTATCAAAAAATTGTGAACAGATTGAAACTATTCAAATATCTATATGGATTATGTATCGATGACAAGCTTGAGAGAAAGGAGACTGATATGGATTTATCTTTAAAATGGGAGAGACGTGGATCAATCATCGTGTTCAGGCAATGCACACGAGATGCCTCATTCTCGAGGAGCACTTTTCTTATTATGAATAAAATAAAGAAATTTAAAAAAAAAAAACGTTTAAAAAGAGAATAAGAATGTTACAATTCACAGGTCCCCCAAGGTGCGGATGTCATCTGATTGTCTACAAGAGAGTCGGGAGAGACCATTGTCCAGAGTGTTCATGTGGACTGTATCAGATGACTTTCAATTGGTTAACCCTCTTACTTTTGTCAATGATTTGAACAAGTTTGTTAACACTGGCAGTGACAAGTGATTTAGTCCATTTTTGCCCCCCATTGACCTTTGGGACGTCGGTCATATGAGCATGGTCTCACACTCCTGTCAACACTTACCACTGCCACGTACATTTCACCAGCAGCACTTTCTGTGTTTGTTTGTTTTTCGGTTTGGTTTTGAAGTCCCGTAGACTCGCTAAGCCAAGTTTGCTACAGGTCATAAAATACATTTAAAGCAGTGTTCAGTCAATGTGCAGTATTTCTCAGAGGTAGACCAGCGGATCTTCAATTCATTTGGGGTTTGTCTGGCTGGCATAGGAACTAAGTATTTACATGTGCGTCCATGTAGAAGCTATAAGGGGTTTATGGCTAGTGTTGGGAAGATCAGACAGGACTTTTAGTTTGTGCTAGGTTCAACGTCACAGGTTTCAGTCTTTATTTCAGGCTTTTAAAGGATTGTTGAATTATTTACTGCTGTAACTGCTGTAAACCATATTTTCAATCTTACCTCTCACTGTATCAGGAATTTAGGTCAACTGTTGAATGACATAGAAAATGTGCATCTGTAGGCCAATGGCTCAACAGCGTATTATGTCAGTATCTGGTCAAGTAGGTTGCAGAATCAGGGGTTATAGGGCACATCACCATCCTGATGGCCATAGAAAGACTTAAGTAAAGCCAAAGGACCATGGAAAGATCCATGGCAACACTGCAATAATATTGGCACTTAAAAATATCTCACCTGTATTGTTCACTGGCCTCAAAGAGTTGTGGAATTTGGAGTTTGTCATCCTCTTACACACTGACAACCTGTAAGGTTTGGCTGAGAGTTTATGGCATTACAAACACTGTTCGAGTGGAAGCTTTGAGGAGCTGAACCAATCAAGATGGATTCTTTGAAATGGAGTAATCAACTGATTAGATCAATCTCATGATATGTAACACTCTACTATCATTAGGTGTGCACAGTTTAGCAGGCCTGACATGACAGGTTTACATTAAATTGGGTGCAAGCTCTGCACACTAGATACAGATTTTGTGTATCAAGTGAAGTGCACTCATGCAGTGGCCTATGAAATCTCAAGTCCCCTTTCCTAGTTCTCGTAAGTTATTTATACTGAATACACACCAAGTCATTTATGAAACTACCTTTTGGTTTGATTGGCAGGTGCAATATATAGATGTGAATGGAAGTTTACATTCAGAAGAGATTTGATTTTGTTGCTTATACAATTGTCAATCAAGTCCCTCTTTTGTGGTTGGCTAGAATAGGATGTCATGACTTTTTTTTATATCGGGGTACATTTTCTTTCCCATCCCCTCATATGTTTGATTTGGCTGTCTCATTTTTCTATGTCCTTTTGCTATGAAGCTGGACTTGTATATTGAAGCTCCTTTCTCTCTTGTTCTCTCTTGCAGACTAATAGACACATCCACACACCTTTTGTAATTTCAACCACAATCTTTTTTTGAAATGTCAACTGTTTTAGGGTTTTTAAATGTCCTATTTCTGATGTCTCAATTAAGTATTTTTGTTTTGTTTGTTATGTTTTACGTTTTCAAGAAAAAAATCAAATTTAATCAAACATTTTATTGACTGAAATAAAAATTACATGATATTTGCTATGTCAGAACTAATAATGACTTAATGTACATATGCTTTTTTTTTCTCACTTCGATAAAAAAATTAATGGTATATTGTGTAGAAAAGCAAACAAAAAGCCATGAATATAGTGAAAGTTGTCATTTTGTTTTGTGATCACTGTGTATTATTGTGTAACAAATGTGCAAAATGTATGGGATTATTATTATTATTCTTTCTTTTAGACACATTTTATCCCTGAATGTATGTATTTTTTATTTTTTATATATATAAAAAAAATGTTGTAGTGTTTGCCGGAAAAGTGATCATTGTTCTGATGGAGTTTGAATCCATTCCACGGGCTTTGAGCTTGAATGTCAGGTTCACGTATGTTTGTTGTATGTATGTTCTATTAGAAACTCAACACTGTTCAGTGTATTTTTTTACTTTGGATGAACCCATGCAGACTTAATTTGTGAGGACGTGGCATGATCAAACCACTGACAGACAGTATTACCCCGGAGGAGTCATCAAATCCACAGATCTCACTCTGAAACAGCTCTCTGTGTTTTGTTGATTTCAATTTCTGTATTAAACTACAGGGCTAACCATGTCTGAAATGACAGGTATAAAAATTACATTTCCTTTTCTTTCTTCCATATGAATATGAAAATATGCTCATGTTTTCCATTGGAAAATATAAATTGAATTAAAGTAAAATGTTTTTATTTGTTTTTACCTTTTTAAAATCTAATGTACTAGGAGCTGTTGGAGATGAGAGAAATCTTGTCCTTATCACCTTTGTTCTGGTCAACATTTGTTTTGGGGGAATTATCATGTTTCAAACTGACTCCCATATAAGTGAGTTCAAGAATAGGGTTATGTCTAAAACATTCTAAGGCAGATAAAGCTGCCCATCAAGACCGTGTCATAGTTATGGGGTGTACTAATTGGGATGTTATTCTTATGGAGGATTGATCACATTTCCTGGCTAAACAAATGTATTATGTTATTTTATTGGTATCCTTTAATGTACTCTTGGCATATTAGTTATTGTTGGAAATACAGGGAACTTTTGAAGGGGGGGGGGGGGGGGGGGTGTATTCATTGCAAATAATTTTCTAAATTTTCAAGGGAATATGCTGAAGTTTTTCTTTTATACATGTAAAATGAACAGCAATTCCTCAGTTTAAACATTGCATAATGTTGATGTTGTAAATTACATTTGTGAGAAAAAAAATGTCATGGAGTCATTATCAATCTGTATCAATTGAATGGACATCTGGGGAATGGGTGAAAAGAGAATTCATTTTTATCCTAGAAAATAAATCCCTTTTTGTTTTTTATTTCAAATATAAATCCTGACCTTTTGCACAGTCTTGATATTTAACTGTCTTCAAAGAAAAATTAAAATAAAAAATATTAATGCTGTTTGAATACTGCCAGTTGATTAATAACGATTATGCATTGACTGAAAAAATAAGCTAATTTTGGAGGAAATAACTTTGTAATATTTATCTCTTGCAAGCTATGTTTAATAAAGGATGGAACGATTTACTTCTGGATTTTATGACTTGTTTTCTACAAAAACATTGTTTTCCTGTGAAGTCTATAGGGGTAGATGTGTAAAGTAATAATTTGGCATTTACATTCCATTTAAGAGGCTAACCTTTTCAGCAACACAAGCACAAAGCTTACCTGCAAATATAAAATGCACTCCAAACTAAACACAGCACACCTGATTAAGAGGAGTTGGGTTAAATGCGGAAGAGGATTTCGTTTGAATGCATTTAGTTGTGCAACTGACTAGATTTCCATCCTTCCCCCTTTCCGTCAGTTTCTTACTCAAACAATCCCAAATCTTAAAACGTAAGGTATAATAGTGCTGCATGGTGGCAGTGGGGAGCACGAATATGTTGTGAGCCGTTTTTCCTTAAAACGTAAGGTATAGTGGTGCTGCATGGTGGCAGTGGGGAGCACGAATATGTTGTGAGCCGTTTTTCCTTATAGCTCAGACAGAATAATTAATAAATGAACAACTGCTACAAAACGCTACCACATTTTTTTTTTTGTGGGGAAACTGTATTATGCTAGATTAAAGTAACAATTTATTATTTTAGTACAGACAGTAGGGTGGAACTATTGCGCACAGAATGTGTTTCCTGAGACATTCAAATGCCGACGGAACACACGTGGACTCCAGTTGAAAACATCCGGCTGTCTGTGCACGTGTGGGCCTACTCGGAAATCAATTTTCATATTCTAAGGTATAATAAGCTATGTATGTGTCAAGAGGAAAAACAACATACGTATTATAACCTGCACTGTAGTTTATTAGAACGCTCAGCCTGCAAGCGTAATCGTCAGCTAGCAAACGTTGGCTACATCGCTATCAAGCCAGTGGATCTGGTTTGGGCTCTGCAGACTGCAGCATTTCTAACGTTACTACTAAGTTAGCTAGCCATTCAAGATATTTGGTTTTGGGGGAAAAAATAAGACATTTGGGTTCGATTCTGTTGGGCTTGGTTTTTATACTGTACGTTTCAGGGCTTGGCTCTATATTTTACGATCTCAACTGACACGTAGCTACGTGAAAAAGTATAATGTCATAGAACAGCTACGAAACATAGTTTGCTTGAATGCCAGACAATAATAGCTAGCAGGCTATGCAAACAAGCACAATGCTGCACTGGAGAGGTAACTGGCCGGCAGTTCAAATATCATAGCTAACTACTGTAGCTATATATTTTACTTAAGGCTAAGGATTTGGTGTAATCATGTGTGATATTAACTTTCCAGATTCCAAAACGATACAGAAGAGTCAGTAGAGCCAGGGTGAAGTGCGATAGCTAGCTAGCTTTCTTATTTTGTATGAACTTCCATGCTGTAATTGAGTGCTAGCTACCTAACGAACGGTATCTACCCAAAGTTAGCTAGTTAATGTTACTAGTTATCTGTAAACAAAGGTAAATTGGGAGCCTAGTGTTGGGAGCCCACTCCCAAATGCGAGTTAGATATCCACAATACTGGTTGCTATGTGTATTTGTTTGGCTACCTCTATCTGATTTTTTTTCTCCCACGATTCTTTCAGCATTTAGCAACATACCAATCCCCATGGCTGGAAGAGGCAGGGGTCGTGGAAGGGGACAGATGACCTTCAACCTGGAGGATGTGGGCATAGGAAGGGGGGACAGCCTGCCCCCCACCACCTTTAAGCCCTCACCCCTCTTCCCTGTGAGTGTGCACATGGAGTCAGGGCTTGTAACACAGACTGGACTCACCTTGCCACAATTGCTTATAGTGCTCTTGAGCATCACAAAATTAAAATAATGACTTATCTAATATTGCTAGTAATGTAATGCGTAAATGTTTTCTTTTTCTCTTCAAGGCAATTTTCTCTCTGAGGTACATGTACAGTATGATTTGTATGGACACTGTCTGGTTTAGACACATTATATAGCCTACCATCCTTTAAACAGTTTGCAGTATTATTAAATACTGTATAGTAATTTAAATCTAGTAACATGTTTGCTTAGTGCTAGTGTTATGGTGCGATAGCAACCCAGTCTCCTGATCTGTTCCCTCTCCTTAACCTCAGCCCATGCCAGTCCAGCCTGTGCCCCTACAGACAGGAGAGGAGGTGGAGTACATGCTTGCTCTGAAACAGGAGCTGAGGGCCGCCACCAAGACCCTGCCTTTCTACATCAGACGGGCTGCTCCCAAAAGAGGTAGAGTAAATGGCAATATCAGGATGATTTCAGCAACAACTAAGCGTGAGGCTAAACTGTTCTGCCATTTTGGTCCGATAGTTATCATGTTGTAGCAATTGAAGTGCACATGCACAGATACTCTATGATATTCGGTGAGTACATCGTCTTATATTGCGCTCAACTGCGGTGCTGCTCGTGGCAACGTCATATCGCAGAGTCTCAGTTTAAGGGGTGGAGAAATCATAGAATGTTATTAACCATGATTGAGCTAGCTTCCAAAGTTGTGTGGTTAATAGTATTGGTAAACTTTTAAAGAATGTTGCAAGCATTTGTTACGTCATTGGTGTGAATGAAGTGAAATAATATTTTTTGTCATAATTAAATAGGCTTCCCAAAGATTATATAATTGCTGTAATTAGTAGCCTGATTAACATGTAAACCAGATTGTAAGGGCAAGGCATGTAAATATTTAAATCAAACTGTTCTATTAGAGCATTCACAATAATTGTATTGTTGAATGCTTGTAAAAAAAAGTGCCCAGTTATGGCGGCTGTTATGTCAGACAAATGGTATAGAAGGTTTTGTAGTTGTGTTCTACAATTTTCCCTGGTTGGTATTATATGAATAGGAAATTGTTAGTTATAATCTTGCTGCTGTTTCCCATGTAGATGTCGATCGCTACTCTGATAAGTACCAGAGCGGAGAGCCCAAGGACAGCACCATCGAGTGGAGCCCAGGTGAGTGATGATTGGCTGGGGCTGGTTTGTGGAATTACAGACTGTAAGAATCTGCCCTCAACTGATCACAGAACAGTTGTCTCTTTTATGAACTATTTTGATCCCTGTACCACTTTCCTACTGCTAGTATTCTTCAGTGGCACCCCTAGCCTAGCCTGGGTCTGTCCTATTTCTGGTATTTTCTTTTGATGCAGTTTTGGTATATGTCCAGTTGATGGTGCCAGACAGTCAATTTCTTGTCTGAACTAATCTGATTTATAATCTTGTGCTGTGGTGTCATTATTCCTCATACTTTGAATGTGATGCATTTCTGGTGTGTTTTATGCAATGCGTATTTTCTATGGTAACGTGTTTCTCTTTTTTTATGGTTCTGTTTCAGACTGGAGCAGATTGCCTAAAGAGCTTTGCGTTAAAGTGAGACAACCTCGGGGTAAAAGTGAGTGCTTTATCTCAAGGACTTGTGTGTGGAAAGCCATGTATTGTTTTCAATTGAGATTTTTTTCTCAGATACTCAGTGAAATTTAATTTACTTAGCTACTTACTTTGGTTTGTGAATTCCTTGTGAGACATATGCCACGATTGAACTGATTCCAACCTCCTGTCAAGTCCCTAACCAGGTTTTGAGTTATGTGACGTCTGTAAGAATTTTGTTTTTAAGTTGAAACTTATTTATTGCATTTCTATACATTTCAATACATTTCTAGCCACCTGACTGACATAAGCGACTATTTACCAGTTGTTTGTCAACTGGTACTATTTACCAGTTGTGAGTCCGTTTTTGTTTGTTTGGGGGATGCCTGTAGACACGTCAGGAGTCGCGGGACGTTTTTAAAATAGTAATAATTTTAATAATTTTGTCTGGTATCGCGCAAACACACTGTCAGCAACAGTTCTTGTTGCCTACTTGAGCCGGCCTGTGGTGCGAGAGGGTGGAGTTAGCCTTTTGAGAGAGTGGTGAAAATGCTGCTAAAAAGGCAAATCTGGGGAACGCAGGCTAACATAACCAACAAACAACTGTTCTTGATTCCACTCATTCGCAAAGAGGCAGGCGCAATTAGAACTCTGTCAGATCAAAAATATAACTGTTCTGCGCTTTGATCAACGCTGGGAGCAATATTTAGATGTTGACCTGTAATTGATTTTCTTTGTGTACAAAAAAAAATATATATATATATATATATATACACACACATACAGTGGGGCAAAAAAGTATTTAGTCAGCCACCAATTGTGCAAGTTCTCCCACTTAAAAAGATGAGAGGCCTGTAATTTTCATCATAGGTACACTTCAACTATGACAGACAAAATTAGAAGAAGAAAAAAATCCAGAAAATCACATTGTAGAATTTTTTATGAATTTATTTGCAAATTATGGTGGAAAATAAGTATTTGGTCACCTACAAACAAGCAAGATTTCTGGCTCTCACAGACCTGTAACTTCTTCTTTAAGAGGCTCCTCTGTCCTCCACTCATTATCTGTATTAATGGCACCTGTTTGAACTTGTTATCAGTATAAAAGACACCTGTCCACAACCTCAAACAGTCACACTCCAAACTCCACTATGGCCAAGACCAAAGAGCTGTCAAAGGACACCAGAAACAAAATTGTAGACCTGCACCAGGCTGGGAAGACTGAATCTGCAATAGGTAAGCAGCTTGGTTTGAAGAAATCAACTGTGGGAGCAATTATTAGGAAATGGAAGACATACAAGACCACTGATAATCTCCCTCGATCTGGGGCTCCACGCAAGATCTCACCCCGTGGGGTCAAAATGATCACAAGAACGGTGAGCAGAACCACACGGGGGGGACATAGTGAATGACCTGCAGAGAGCTGGGACCAAAGTAACAAAGCCTACCATCAGTAACACACTACGCCGCCAGGGACTCAAATCCTGCAGTGCCGGACGTGTCCCCCTGCTTAAGCCAGTACATGTCCAGGCCAGTCTGAAGTTTGCTAGAGAGCATTTGGATGATCCAGAAGAAGATTGGGAGAATGTCATATGGTCAGATGAAACCAAAATATAACTTTTTGGTAAAAACTCAACTCGTCGTGTTTGGAGGACAAAGAATGCTGAGTTGCATCCAAAGAACACCATACCTACTGTGAAGCATGGGGGTGGAAACATCATGCTTTGGGGCTGTTTTTCTGCAAAGGGACAAGGACGACTGATCCGTGTAAAGGAAAGAATGAATAGGGCCATGTAAATGTGAGATTTTGAGTGAAAACCTTCCATCAGCAAGGGCATTGAAGATGAAACGTGGCTGGGTCTTTCAGCATGACAATGATCCCAAACACACCGCACGGGCAACAAAGGAGTGGCTTCGTAAGAAGCATTTCAAGATCCTGGAGTTGCCTAGCCAGTCTCCAGATCTCAACCCCATAGAAAATCTTTGGAGGGAGTTGAAAGTCAGTGTTGCCCAGCAACAGCCCCAAAACATCACTGCTCTAGAGGAGATCTGCATGGAGGAATGGGCCAAATACCAGCAACAGTGTGTGAAAACCTTGTGAAGACTTACAGAAAACGTTTGACCTCTGTCATTGCCAACAAAGGGTATGTAACAAAGTATTGAGAGAAACTTTTGTTACAGACCAAATACTTCTTTTCCACCATAATTTGCAAATAAATACATTTAAAATCCTACAATGTGATTTTCTGGATTTTTCTTTCTAATTCTGTCTGTCATAGTTGAAGTGTACCTATGATGAAAATTACAGGCCTCTCTCATCTTTTTAAGTGGGAGAATTTGCACAGTTGGTGGCTGACTAAATACTTTTTTGCCTCACTGTATACACGAAAACATACAGTACCAGCCAAAAGTTTGGACACACCTGCTCATTCAAGGGGTTTTCTTTATTTTTGCTCTTTTCTACATTGTAGAATAACACATGGAATCATGTAGCAACTAAAAAAGAACAAATCAAAATATATTTGAGATTCTTCAAAGTAGCCACCCTTTGCCTTGATGACAGCTTTGCACACTCTTGGCATTCTCTCAACCAGCTTCATGAGGAATGCTTTTCCAGCAGTCTTGAAGGAGTTCCCACATATGCTGAGCACTTGTTGGCTCCTTTTCCTTCACTCTGCAGTCCAACTCGTCCCAAACCATCTCAATTGGGTTGTGGTCAGGTGATTGTGGAGGCCAGGTCATCGGATGCATCACTCCATCACTCTCATTCTTGGTCAAATAGCCCTTACATAGCCTGGAGGTGTGTTTTGGGTCATTGTAGAGCAAATTATAGTCCCACTAAGCGCAAACCAGATGGGATGGCGTATCGCTGCAGAATGCTGTGGTAGCCATGCTAGTTAAGTCTGCCTTGAATTCTAAAGAAATCACCAACAGTGTAACCAGCAATGCACCATCACACCACCACCTCCATGCTTCACGTTGGGAACCACAGATGCAAAGATTATCCATTTACCTACTCTGCATCTCACAAGAAACAGAGGTTGGAACCAAAGGTCTCAAATTTGGATGTACCGATCCTGTGCAGGTGTTGTTACACTTGGTCTGCCACTGCGAGGACGATCAACTGTCCATCCTGTCTCCCTGTAGCGCTGTCTTGGGCGTCTCACAGCACGGACAATGCAATTTATTGTCCTGGCCACATTTGCAGTCCTCATGCCTCCTTGCAGCATGCCTATAGCACATTCACGCAGATGAGCAGGGACCCTGGGCATCTTTCTTTTGGTGTTTTTCAGAGTCAGTAGAAAGGCCTCTTTGGTATCCTAAGTTTTCATAACTGTGACCTTAATTGCCTACCGTCTGTAAGCTGTTAGTGTCTTAACGACCGTTCCACAGGTGCATGTTCATTAATTGTTTATGGTTCATTGAACAAGCATGGGACACAGTGTTTAAACCCTTCACAATGAAGATCTGTGAAGTTATTTGAATTTTTATTGAATTATCTTTGAATGACAGGGTCCTGAAAAAGGGACATTTCTTTTTTTGCTGAGTTTAGTTACGGCCATGCTTCTGTCCTGCTCCATTTGTTGCCACGTCAGTTCTGCTTTTTTTATTGAATTACTTTTAAGCTAACCTTCATGTTCCATTCTTGTCTTCTAGGACCCACACCTCAAGTTAAACGGACAAAGAAACCTCTTGTAGGAAAAGAGGAGATTCTCACCAAGCTAGAGGTAGGATATTACAGAAACGACTAACCTTTCTTCAAAAGGAGACTAGAGATCAGAAATACAAACCTTTTAGTTACTCCTAATTAGGGGCTAATATGCATGTACCCTGCCCTGGTTTTGATGTTTCTTGGAAACACACTCTTCAGACTCTTGAAAAGAAAGAAGAGGCGGTGAACTCTGAGGAAGAGCAGGACGAGGAGAAAAAGAAGACGAATGAGGAAGAAGAACAGGCAGATGAAGAGGACTATGAGGAAGACTTTGAAGAGGTAAGGGGTAATGGCGACTGATGAGGTCCGTCACATTTTATACCTTGTTCCACTTTGAATCTGATTGTTACGGTCAGATATTTAGTCGTAAAATATATTGTGAAATGCCAGTGAAGATAATGGTTGGTGAGTAAAGCTAATGCTAACAACGCAAATTTATCGTAATAGCTACTTAAAAGCTATTTACAAAATAAAAAAAGGTGCATAAATGGTGTCTAAGGTGTGTTTAGGCTCTGTAAAATCCTCACCTTCTAATCACAAGTTTGTTAGCTGGTAACAGCCATCTTTTGGTCAATAAAAGATGAAAATAAAGATATTGCCGGGCACATTGGCCAACAGCTAATACCCTGATGAGATGCATATCTTCTGTAAGTCACCATGGCTATGCATGGAGATTGGTTCAGGTTGTCCTTTTTAATCTTCTGTCCGCTCTTCCTGTCTGTCTTGCCACATTCTATCAACTGGGTCCGGCCTTCAAAGTTTCCCGTGCCATTGAGTTTGTGACAGACACATCTGTATTTATGCAGGCCATAAGTTTTCTACGGTGTTTTGCTAGATTAATCTCCCCAAAAGAATACTGACAGAAATGTTATACAAGTTCACAAAGGAGGAATATTTAGATGAAGTAAGATGCCTTCTTCCTCTAATGTATGGTTGAATAGCTATGTCAAACATGCTAAAAACAGCGCAAATCAAACTAGCTAGCTACTATACTAAGGAGCCACAGACAAGTGGAAAAATGAAAAAGATGTTGACAAGCCAGTGGACCGGGGAGCCATTGTTCACTTGGTAGGCTATCATTCCTCCTTGCATAGCTCAATAATCATCATCATCATCTGTGTTCCAGGATACCGACTACATCATGTCTTACTTTGACAATGGAGAGGAGTTTGGAGGGGACAGTGACGACAACATGGACGAAGCCACTTACTGAGAGACCGTAAGAGTGTTGATAACACTGAATAGACAAAAGGAGACGGCTTTGAGTTATCCTCCCTGCGGACATAGTTACAGTATTCTAATTACTTGTGGAGTCATTGGCCATGGGAAGAAAGACATTGACCGGTATAGTCTAAAACATGGAAAGAACAATATGCTGCTATGTGATAACCTAGATCCAAGACATGGAAGATGGTGACTGCTGGTGAATACAGTGGCTCAATGTAGACATCTAGAGAGAATAGTCAGACATTTTATTATTGTGTGTGGTGATTTAAAGTGCCAAAGATCCTAACTAGTCATGCTGACTGTTCCCCTTTCTTCAGCTATGTTGAGGTAGTAATGGGAGCTGAAGTATTTACAGGATATTGATGCCTTTTATAACTTTAACGGATTTGATGGTTTTAATTAACACGTACAATTGCAGCAGTCTATGGTTTTTAAAGTAAAGACGTGTTTTAGAGAGGTATTTTAGCTTTTGTAATTCCTTGGTGTAAGTCTCTTTTAAGTGTATACGACAATCAAATGTTGGCTAAGACATTGAAAACAATAGTTGCAATCCCCCCAAAAAATGGTGTGTATTCTTTTTAAATATTTTTTTCCTGTAATGTAAAATTATGTTATGCAAGTTGACAATTTGAAATAGTTGAATTTGAGTCTAAATACATTTTATAGCTCCAGAGTAAATATTTGTATCAACCAACCAGCAGATGGCATATTACTCCAAGGTAAATCAGGTGTGGTGTATTTTCACTGTGTTTAGTTGGTAGGTTATGCAGTTGACAAAAAAAGTTATTCACCATTGCCAATTTAAAAGGAGCAGGGATGGAATTGGGTGTGAACGTGTGTAAACTCATGACATGTTAAAAGTGTTTTTTCAGCCAACTTCCTGGTAATTTATAGTGGTAAGCTCCCAGAATGTTTTTTACTGTTTTTTTTATTCTACCCGTTAAAGGGAGTGATCCTCCATTTCCTTGAACAGCTTTTAACATCCTGCCGTCCAAGGTGAAAAGACAACCCTTAAAATGTAAGCCTAGTCTAGGGCAGAAAGTTTACATTGCGTGACTAGCTTTGAAAAACATGCTTCTTTTTTTTTTACTCTGAATATCAGTCCTGTAAGTCTTCTGCTTTTTAACCATTTGATTTTGAGAAATTCTATATCTAAACAACATCAATCACACTCAAACGAGGTGGGTAGCCTCAAGGTTAAAGCGTTTGTCCAGTAACTGAAAGGTCACTGGTTTGAATCTCAAGGCAGACAAGGCGAAAAATCTGACTCATTGCCCTTGAGCAAGGCACTTGACCCTAATTGCTCTAGGGGCACTAGAAAATAGTGACCCACTCCCTGCGGGTGACTCACGGGGGAGTTGGGATATGCAAATAACACACTTGTGAGTAACAACAAATATAATCACCCCACAAATAATTATTATTATTAAAAAAAGTGCATTATGCACTTGTGTGATTCATTATCATCCTCACACAGTCTGCTAGACCTGATCCAGACTAGCCTACTGCAGGTGAACTCCATCTCCTCTGCTGCTGGGTGTAAGTCAAGGTGGTCTACCAAATGCCAAAGTTTTTCTTTGGTATTTGTGTTTAAGCCAAAGCACTTGTCACGTCATACACGTATGCACACGTGTTGCCTTACATGTTGACATGTTCCCTCTGTGGTTCCCTCATTAGAGCACATCTAAACTATGGAGAAATACACTGAGTGTACCAAACATTAGGAACACCATCCTAATATTGATTTGCACCCCCCCTTTTTTGCCCTCAAAACCGCCTCAATTCATCGCGGCATGGACTCTACAACGTGTCGAAAGCGTTCCACAGGGATGCTGGCCCATGTTGACTCCAATGCTTCCCACAGTTGTTTCAAGTTGGCTAGATGGCCTTTGGGTGGTGAACCATTCTTGATCCACACAGGAAACTGTTGAGTGTGGAAAAACCCAGCAGTGTTGCAGTTCTCGACACAAACCGTTACGCCTGGCACCTACTACCCTAGCCCGTTCATAGGCACTTCCATTTATTTATTTTTGCACATTGCACACATACACAATCCCTGTCTCAAGGCTTAAAAATCCTTCTTTAACTTGTCTCCTCCCCTTGATCTAACCTGATTTGAAATGGATTTAACAAGTGACGTTAATAAGAGATCATAATTTCACCCGGTCAGTCTGTCTTAATGTTTTGTATGCTCAGTGTATGTTTTCATCTAGTTGCTAAGGGAAATGATACCCATTGCTACTGTGTCGGGAGTTAGTCCTGGGGTTAGTTCCTTTTTAGGAACAGAAAACTGTGTAGTCAGCATAGGCTGTGCACAACAAATCAACTGCTTGTGTGTGCATAGCCCCTGGCTGCTTTTTAAAGGGATACTTTGTGATTTTGTCAATGAGGCCCTTAATCTACTTCCCCAGAGTCAGACGAGCTAGTGCATGCCATTGTATTGCAAATGTTTTGGGTGTGGAATTAAATGTTTACAGTAGGCCTACTCTATCTAAAGGCACGGGAAAGACATGTAAACAGCACAGCTTCCTCAGATATGTGTGTGAACTAACCAGTTGAGCAACACGTTGCTTCATGTCAGGTCAACGTTGTTTGCCTTACATTGTATTGCCTATGGTTTTGTGGTTTAGGCTGAGGTAAGGAGTACTGTTCCTCCAAAGTAATAGTTGCTGCAGTCTTTATTGCTTTCAGTTCAAGTTATCTAGTGTCACATCTTCTGAAAAGTGAGTAATATTATGTGCTGAACAAAAGTATAAACGTAACCGACATCAGTGGTTTAATGCTCACCTTCGTTGGCCACTGGCACGCTGGAGAAGTGTGTTCTTCAACTGTACCGGGCAGATGGCGTTGCGTGGGCGAGCGGTTTTCTGATGTCAACGTTGTGAACAGAGTGCCCCATGGTGGCGGTGGGGTTATGGTATGGGCAGGCATAAGCTATGGATAACAAACACAATTGCAGTTTTAATACACAGAGATACCGTGACGAAATTCTGAGGCCCATCCTTGCCATTCCTCCTCCGCCATCACCTCATGTTTCGGCATGATAATGCACGGCCCCATGTCGCAAGGATCTGTACACAATTCCTAGAAGCTGAAAATGTCCCTTGTCTTCCATGGCCCACATACTCACCAGACATGTCACCCGTTGAGCATGTTTGGGATGCTTTGGATCGACGTGTACGACAGCGCGTTCCAGTTCCCACCAATATCCAGAAACTTCGCACAGCCATTGAAAAGGAGTGGGACAATCAACAGCCTGATCAACTCTATGCAAAGGCCAGTATCTGGTCACACCAGATACTGACTGGTTTTCTGATACACACTCCTATTTTTTAAGGTATCTGACTGTGACCTACAGATGTATATCTGTATACCCAGTCATGTGAAATCCCTAGATTAGGGCCTAATGAATTTATCAATTGACTGATATCCTTATATTAACTAACAAAGTAAAATCTTTGGAGTAACCCCTCCCCTAATTGGAGTTATCTGTTGCTTAGGGGAAAACAAAGTAAAAATATTTTTTTAAGTTAAATCTTTGAAATTGTTGCATATTGAGTTTATATTTTTGTTTAGTGTAGGATGAGTTTCACAACAGCATGTAGCAAATGTTCTCCTTTGCATACACAGATCTAACCCCTGGCAAAGATGTCCCCTCCTGTTGTTGTCAACTCAACTTATAGAGCTTGAGTGTTCTTGTCATTCATGAGTTCAGTATCTGAGCCACAGCCATTGGTAAACAAAGTCAAAGCTCAGTGGGCCTTACTATACATGGTGGCAGCCCCGCCCACTGTCACATATACAGAAAGAGTGGAGGCCACGGTGCTCCTCTGTCGGTCAGTCACACCACCATGAGTTCTGTTTACAGACCTGCATACCTCACTTGCTCTTCTTGCCAAATGACTCCTACATCGTGTTTTTCTTCCTGAGGGAAGACGGTATACTGTACATGCGTGGCCCACACACAGTTTTGTTCTGTACACTATGCGGCATGGGTATTTCTAAAACAACATGCAATGGTGAAAATGTTATTCTTACGTAAAACTCCTATGATCTCCACTGAGTTGGTAGTGCAATTATAATACTGCTGGGGATTAAACGGTTCTCATTTTGGACTCATGTACAGTACCAGTCGAAAGTTTGGACACCTACTCATTCAAGGGTTTTTCTTAATTTTTCTTATTTTCTACATTGTAGAATAATAGTGAAGATATCAAAATGATGAAATAACACACATTGAATCATGTAGTAAACAAAAAAGTGTTTAACAAATCCAAATATTTTATATTTCAAACTAGCGACTGCCTTGATGACAGCTTTGCACACTCTTGGCATTCTCTCAACCAACTTCACCTGGAATGCATTTCATTTAACAGATGTGCCTTGTTAAAAGTTAATTTGTGGAATTTCTTTCCTTAATGCATTTGAGCCAATCAGTTGTGTTGTGACAAGGTAGGGGTGGTATACAGAACATAGCCCTATTTGGTAAAAGACCAAGTACAAATATGTATTTTATTTAACTGGCAAGTCAGTTAAATGATTTAACCTACATAGACGAGGACATGTAAACAAACAGCTTCTTGACTGATTCTGAAGAGTTGGTCAACAAAATCACAGAATACTCCTTCAAAACAAGGTTGTGTTCATTTGGCACCATACAGAAGAAAACATCCTGAAATAGGGAGAGAATGCCTTGGTCGAGGGCAAGGCATTTTAGTTTTAAGTTGCAACCTGGACTTATTCACCACACACCTTCCATGGGTATCCCACTGGAATCGAGCCATGCTGCTCCCCATGAATCAAGACCATGGGACGTAACCAGAGAGGATTCTACTGTCTAATTTACAGCTCTTGACAGCCCCTACATTTTAACTGCTCGCAAGAATATCAGCCTTATGGAGTGGCCTGTGGCCATAGTACTGGCACCTACACAAGACAGTTTTTACAATGCGGCACACTTATTTCTTTGTCTACGACCTTGTGTTTGAACAGTGTATAGGTTAGTCCCTGTTGACCTCTTATGTCCCCTACCATGCTGGTCATTTTGTCAGCAGGATCGTGTTTACTGTAAGTGTGAAAGTGGTATTGCGGGTTAGCCTTCTGTTAATGGTGGGAGAGAACATAACCAGAAGATGATGTTTCCTCTACTGAAACCTTTTGGGTGGATGGGTCTCTACAGAGAAAAGGAACTCTTAGAAAAATAGACTCACACATCAGAGTTGTGTGTAGGGACAAGCACTGGAAAGTGGCACAAGCTGGAGTGTGATAGTGCAAAGTTGATCTTTTTGTCATTGTGGTTTCCCGAGGATATGGCCCCACCATCCTCACAGCGGCAGTATACTCTTCTGAACTATGTTCAAAACATTTCATAGGAGAGGAGCTTGTTGTTTCTCTCTCTTTCACCTGCCAACCATTGAAACGGTGGGGTTACCCAACACATGTTGCTCTTTCTTTATTTGAAGTAATAACCATCATATGTCATCAAAAGAAATGCATTGCATTCACTACAATGTCTGTAGATATGGCTGTACAAGGACGAAGGAGCATCCAACTCTAACGGTAGTTGTGAGGTTCACTTGAATGGTGCATATTGTTACATTAAAAGAAGTTTGTTATTGTGTCCTTTTTTCTCCTTCATGTTTCTTCCAGGCCCTTCATTCTGCAGGGCCTTCCACCATATGTTTGTGTGTGCATGGCAGTGTGTGCATTTGTACATAAGCTACCTTCAACTTTATGGTGGTTAGAGTGACTGTCTCTATGGTATAGAGTTAAACAGTGGGCACAGACTGTCAAGGGCAATCCAATGTGTGTGTGTTTATTTGTTTTTTGCTTGCTAGTTTGTTTGAAGCTAAAGCCATATGAAAGACCTACATGAAATCTTGGACAACATGAAAAGACACGCTGTTTGTGTACCTCCTAAGGCAACACATTGTAGTAGTGACAGAAACTGAGACTACACCGTGCCAGAGCAAGAGTTGTTTGAATGTATGGTATCATATCTATTGGCCTAATCACATGCTCAGTGTTTATATATCAAACCCCGATCATTAGGCCTACAGTACTTTGGTGTAATTAGCTACTTCAACTATTTCAACACAATTGTTTGGTCCTGGTAGTAGACGATACCTCATTGTGTTTACAATGACACACAAAAAAACTAAACGTAATTACGAGGGAAATAAAGTTAGGCATTTCCAGTAACAGAATATCTTTACATTTGCATTACTTATTTGAAATGGAAATTGACTCAGCCCTGATTAAGGTTAAATGTTTGGTTTCCAAAGTAACCTTTTGGTTCTAGGCTAGTTCTGCAATGTTTGCCTGTCAGGGGTTTAGCTTTCTGCCTGGCTGACCCAGCTGAGTTCTGCTAAGTAACACAAGCGGGTTAGGTTCCCAAGCACCTGTCACGCTTGGAGGAGCTCATCACTAATCAATAAGATTGTTGCCTTGAATACCCTCCTCTATATCCACTGTGTTGAGAGACTAGCTTTGACCAAGGTAGGTGCGGTTTGTTACCATGGTAAAAACAGTGAAGATGTATGTATGTTTGCCCATATTCTCAACCATAAGGTCCATAGTAGAGTTTTGATATGTCCAAGGATGGCGTGTTAGTGTAACATTAGCACCTTTGCTCCCTAGTGCCTGTACTTTCCAAGATTTCTCAGTCAGGTCAAGTGCACAGACTCACACGTGCGCAGCTAGTCTCGCAGCTCATTCTCTGGCTCTGAGAGGCTCTTTTCACAGGTGGCCATCCAATAAAACCACCCTCTTTGAGCCACCGCTGGTCATCCAATCAGGGCCCCGCAATTATCCAAGCGCTGGCACTGATCCAATTGGATGCTTCTTTCACCATTGAAGGGTAAGCCGGTCCTGGTAGCATGCGGGATAACCGGATGGGCTTATCCGATTTTATCCTTCTCATTCTACGTCATCACCCCCAGGTCACCAAGTTCTGACCCCGTCCTTCAGGTGACACCGCATGGCGCAGGTTACCGCCCCACTGCCAAATCGAGCCAGGTGAAAGTAGAGGATGGAAGAGGAGGTACTTATAGGACCAGTGCTAGACTTTGCTTTAATCCAAAGTCGGAAAGATTAGAACGCAGTAAGTAAAAAAGAGGATTTGACCAATGAGAATGAAGAGGGTGCACATGTCACAACTTCCCATGGTGTCACAACAGACTGGGGGAGAGCTGATCAGAAGGAGAGAGGAAGAGGACAACAGGAATATTACAGCAAGGTGATCCCTGTGAAGTGTGCCCAAACCTACGTTTACTGACGCCATAGTGTAGATTCATGCTTCTCTGGTCTGTTGATGAATCTCTTCTTCCCTAATCTAGCGGCAGGAATAGGGAAAACAGGTTAAAACAGCCGTGATTGTCCGCTGGACCATTACTACCCTTTTCCGAGCCTCGTAAGAATCAATTTAATGAGGCTCTTATTTATGTCCTAAAGGACTGACATACTATTGCAGTTCTGTGGCTGTGAACTATGAATTCAGCTTTCAGCCATTCCTATAGGAAGGGAGTATTACAGGGTAACCGAGAGCCGTTACTCTGTGCTAGAACTCCTGACCTCTTAGTTATGAGCCCTACATCCCACATCTCAGGCCACAGGCTGACTCAAATCTCTAACACGGCGCTTGAAATATGAGGTCTTCCACTTTGGCCACATCAATGTTATCACCGTATGGCCCCGGAGCAACAGCTCCAAATGACACCAGTCAATTTTGTGCCGTTAATTGTTTGATCCTCTTTCTAACTGAGGAGAGAAACTGGTGGGTATTGTCTTTTTTATATGGTGAATCAAATCTAAGTGTTTACAGAGAGCTACTTGCTTGTCAAGAGGCATCAGTCTCATTTCCATATCAACTTCAAGTTTTGCTGTCTCTTATGTCATGGCTTCAAAAAAGATCAATCTGAAGTGAAGTTTTGTGTGGCTGACAAAAAAGTATCTCTTGTTTGGTATATTTGGCTCAGCCAATGTCTTTTCAGTCTTGTAATTGGTTTAAAACAAAACAGAAAACCGTGACCTCTTGCTGTTTTATGAACATAGCCACTGGTGATTAACACAGGTTCCCTCCTACTTTACCTCTCTTACTCTGAGATAAACTCATCTAAATCTAGGATTTATCAGGTTCTCGCGAAAGCCATCAAGCCACAGTTGGATTATAATGTTTATGTCCTGTAATCGTTTTATGCTGATAAGGGAGCATATGTGGTCTTTTCTTGCTGAGGCTGACCCTTTTTTCCTCCGTTAATTCGGTGTGGCGTGTCTCCTGACTCCCACAAGACTCCCAGCCTACAAAACACTTCCTGTTTCACCCACAGAACAGAACAAGCTATTCGACAGTGTTTCCAGTCCGGATGGACCCTGACTGTGGGAGGGTCTGCATTAGACATCCTCTGTTTGTTCGTTTTACAGCTATCGCTTCCTCACAACTTCCTCTGAAATGGGCTTGCTACCCTGAGACTGCATGCTCTTATTATTTCAACAAACAAAGTGTTAGTGTTTCACTCTTACAAAGGTATCAGTAAATATTAAATATATTTCTAATCAAATACCTCGTTGTAATAAACGGGGCATATGATGTAAAACCGGTTTCACACTTTCCCTTTTCTCTGTTTTTCATGTTTCCTCTGTTTTGGATATCTAATAACAAATGTATTTTCTTTCTCGGTTATTATATTACTATGTTGTACTGATCCAGTATCTTACTTACTATATTTTCAACATCAAAGGTAATGTTCTTTATGGAGGAATCACTGATCCGATGAAGCCCTTGTCCCCCAGTTCTCATGATGACCTTTAAACTTCCTGGATTCAACCAATTACTGTATGCTCTAAACAGTCTGCCATGGGAACAGCCTGTGGCCTGGGACAGCTAACGCAAGAGACACTTTGTTGAAGCCCTACCAGCTGTCAACACTTCCTATGTGGGTGCATGTGGGCCCTCGATAGGACTTGATAGCAGTGTACTTCCACAAGAGCAGCAGATCACTGAACTCTAACGCTTATGAATGAGGAAGTTAATGCTGACGTTAGGTCTATGCCTTATAGGTAGCGATATCAGGGCACTACATTATATATAATCTATAGTGCTGTGTATTGCGTAGTCATTTGAACTCATTGGCATATTGTACCTTTTGTGGTGGATCTGGACATTTCACATTGCTGTAGTGTTATGAATGTTATGTACTGGATGTAGGACTAAGCTAAAGGAACATTACATGTCATCTTTAATCGGAAATGACTAGAAGTACAATGATATCGACAGAATCGTAACTGTACTTTGAAGGGCAGACCTCTGAAGATGATTGTGCCGTTGTTTTTTGAAGGGTTGTTGCATTGCAAAGTGAAGCACACTCCATCTTATCCAACCAAACTCAAAAGCAGTTTACAGCCATTGGTATCAGAGAGCCTATGCAATATCCATGACAACAAAGCAGGCCATAGCCATTTAAATTATTTTGGATGAGAACATAGAGAAACAAAACAACAATATGCTGAAATCTAGTATTTAGCCATAACACAGTACGATACTCGGAACAAGCCAAGGTCAGTAGTGTGTGGCTAAAGTGATTGGTTTTCTTCCATCCTTGGGGAGGATTCCAGTTTTTCTTCTCTGATGTCCTTCCATACAGAACAAAGACTCAGAAGCTGCATCTTAGCAGCATCCACCTGGACAAATCTGTATCCTTCTGCATCCTGAAACACCTGTAATGTAATGCAATCATTCAAACAAATTGAAGTATAGTCTACCCCTTTTCTGTTTACTTGTTTCCTCAAATGGCTCTTTCAAGACATATACCTCCTTCAATTACACTTGTGCAGAACAGAGGCATGGGACTCCCTGGTCTGTTTCTCTGGCGTCCAGCCAAAACCCTCCATGCTCTGTATCCTCTTTATTCCTTTCATTAAAGCGTCTCTAAGAGGGCCAATCTGTGATATATCGTCATTCGGTTCCTTTGCCAAGCCCGTGTCAACAAGTTGACACTGAGACAGCGCAACCCTAACCCATGGTGAGACGGTGGGGACATCCATGCTCCGTATTGCCACAACCAGCAGAGCTCAACAGGCCGTGATTGATGCTATTATTAGCCTAGGGTAGAGGGACCGTGTTATGGTATAGTGAGAAGGGCATTTCCCTGCAAGGCATTGCAGCTGCATCGTTACATTTACGTTTAGGGGTAATGGAACTCTCTGGCACATGCAATGCTGTTTAGAGCTTAAAGATGTCCATTGAAATTTTACTGTTGAAAAGTGATATCCCATGTATAAATACAGTAAAGTATGCACATTAAAGGGTAAAGAAAATATGTTTTTGAGCAAAATAGTTTTTTTTAGACACAGCTGCAAACTTCAACTTTTTGCTATGTCATGAGGATACCTGGACCACCTATTGAGATGGGCCTTTTGTTAAGTAAATCATTTTTTTTTTTTCACCTTTATTTAACCAGGTAGGCAAGTTGAGAACAAGTTCTCATTTACAATTGCGACCTGGCCAAGATAAAGCAAAGCAGTTCGACACATACAACAACACAGAGTTACACATGGAGTAAAACAAACACAGTCAATAATACAGTAGAAACAAGTCTATATACGATGTGAGCAAATTTTATTTATTTTTATTTTACCTTTTATTTAACTAGGCAAGTCAGTTAAGAACAAATTCTTATTTTCAATGACGGCCTGTCGTTCTGTTCAGGGGCAGAACGACAGATTTGTACCTTGTCAGCTCAGGGGTTTGAACTTGCAACCTTACTAGTCCAACGCTCTAACCACTAGGCTACCCTGCCGTCCCAAGGGAGGTAAAGGCAAAAAAAAGGCCATGGTGGCAAAGTAAATACAATATAGCAAGTAAAACACTGGAATGGTAGATTTGCAGTGGAAGAATGTGCAAAGTAGAAATAAAAATAATGGGGTGCAAATGAGCTAAATAAATTAAATAAATACAGTAGATAAAGAAGTAGTTGTTTGGGCTAAATTATAGATGGGCTATGTACAGGTGCAGTAATCTGTGAGCTGCTCTGACAGCTGGTGCTTAAAGCTAGTGAGGGAGATAAGTGTTTCCAGTTTCAGAGATTTTGTAATTCATTCCAGTCATTGGCAGCAGAGAACTGGAAGGAGAGGCGGCCAAAGAAAGAATTGGTTTTGGGGGTGACCAGAGACATATACCTGCTGGAGCGCGTGCTACAGGTGGGTGATGCTATGGTGACCGGCGAGCTGAGATAAGGGGGGACTTTACCTAGCAGGGTCTTGTAGATGACATGGAGCCAGTGGGTTTGGCGACGAGTATGAAGCGAGGACCAGCCAACGAGAGCGTACAGGTCGCAATGGTGGGTAGTATATGGGGCTTTGGTGACAAAACGGATGGCCCTGTGATAGACTGCATCCAATTTGTTGAGTAGGGTATTGGAGGCTATTTTGTAAATGACATCGCCGAAGTCGAGGATTGGTAGGATGGTCAGTTTTACAAGGGTATGTTTGGCAGCATGAGTGAAGGATGATTTGTTGCGAAATAGGAAGCCAATTCTAGATTTAACTTTGGATTGGGATGTTTGATGTGGGTCTGGAAGGAGAGTTTACAGTCTAACCAGACACCTAGGTATTTGTAGTTGTCCACGTATTTTAAGTCAGAGCCGTCCAGAGTAGTGATGTTGGACAGGCGGGCAGGTGCAGGCAGTGATCGGTTGAATAGCATGCATTTAGTTTTACTTGTATTTAAGAGCAATTGGAGGCCACAGAAGGAGAGTTGTATGGCATTGAAGCTTGCCTGGAGGGTTGTTAACACAGTGTCCAAAGAAGGGCCAGAAGTATACAGAATGGTGTCGTCTGCGTAGAGGTGGATCAGAGACTCACCAGCAGCAAGAGCGACATCATTGATGTATACAGAGAAGAGAGTTGGTCCAAGAATTGAACCCTTTGGCACCCCCATAGAGACTGCCAGAGGTCTAGACAAGAGACACACTGAACTCTATCAGAGAAGTAGTTGGTGAACCATGCGAGGTTCAGGTGATAAATGAGCTGAAAAAGAGACTGGAGTATGACTTTAAAGGGGTAGTTTACTCCAAAATCATAGTTTGTCAGACATCTAGAGATCTTTTAATGTGGTGTATTTCCAGGATATCTCTATTTTCTAAGTCCTCTATTATGGAGATCCAGCTATCGGTATGTGACTCAATCCCAAATGAATGGAAAAGGCCATTGAAATGCAGTTGCATTACAGTTGACTGCCGTGTTTTGCAACCCTATCAACAATCAAGCAATACAGTGAGTCATTATCAGATACCTAGTGTGGAGCAGCACTTTACGAGGGGAGTTAACCTCGTGGTGTCTCTTGTTTTGATCTCTTTCGCCTGGTATGCTGAAGCTTCAGGTAAACAGCACATTCCGATCCCTCGCAGAGTGTGGGATGGATGTGTTTGCTCAGCCTCACTCTGCGTGCCTCTGCATGTCCACAAACACACATGTGCACTCATAGACCACATGCACGCACAACGCACACACACACACACACTCTTTCCCTTTCTGTGTACATTCGTCAACGATCTTTCCCATGACGTTTTGATTCTATCTTCTAATTGTCTTAAAGGAGCACCAAGTGTTTTTCACACATTTGCACAGTCTGAACAGAGTATTCAGGTCATTGATAGGCTTACTGTATCTCTGTATGTATACTGTATTTTACTGTGCAGAGCAGTGGACTTTACTCTTTCTGTCATGCCCTGGCCATAGAGAGGCTTTTATTCTCTATTTTGGTTAGGCCAGGATGTGACTAGAGTCTGCATTCTAGTTTCTTTATTTCTATGTTTTGGCCGGGTATGGTTCTCAATCAAGGACAGCTGTCTATCGTTGTCTCTGATTGGGAATCATACCTAGGCAGCCTTTTTCACACTTGTGTTTTGTGGGTAGTTGTTTTCTGTATAGTTTATGCACTTTACAGAACTGTTTCGGTTTTCCCTCGTTTATTTTGTTCAAGTGTTTTGTGACCAAATAAAATCATGAACACTTACCACGCTGCGCTTTGGTCCAATCCTCATTACGATGAGAGCCGTGACACTTTCATTACTATGATCCAGAAAATGGGTGATAATAGCCGGTTAATCCCAGACTTGGATTAAGACTAGTCTAGTTTAGTCCTGGACTAAAAAACATATCTAGAAATTCTCCAATTAACTTTTTAGTCCAGGACTAGGCTTAATCTGTGTCCGTGCGAAACTGTCCCTAAAGAGTTTAACCTGGCATGTAGCTACAGATTATGTCTGTGTGTTGTGGGCGGAATAGCAGGTACTTTCTCTTCTTTCAGCAGAGAGCATGTACATGACCCCATTTGAGACATGTGACCACAGTATCTCAAATTCCACCAGCCCACATCCTGCTTATATCTTTCACCAGTCCTTGTGTTGTGTTTTGTCTTTTACAGTTTTTCTGTGTTAGCTGATCAAATTGATTTTACGCAGCCTGTGTCTCATGTCTATGTGTAAGTCAGTACAGTCCTTGACCATGAAAGTACCTTCTATCTGCGGTAAACAAAGAAGACGTCAAAGAAGACATTAGTTTAGTGCTCCGGGAAGTAGTGGTTCAAAACGTGCAAATGTAAGGTAAAAGTGGATGACGTGAAAGAGATGTCACTAGATTTGTTGAAACAATATATTATGTTAACTTTAGTGGCGTATGCAGACTTGTTTATGTAACTATTTAACTGTATGATTTCCACACCCCTTCAGAGCGAAAAGAGACATGTGGTCAAGGGATTCCTCACCCTCATGACTTGAGTGAACATCTTGTCTCCCTCTTCATTAAACTCCATTTTGCCATGGAAGGTCACACAGAATAGAAAAAAAACTTGACCGTCTAAATTCAACCTAACAGTTTGATAATTTGTTTTTCATGTGTTCCCTTCTAGGTTAAGCTCTCTCCTGTTTAACCTCTAGCGTCGAGCAATCCCATATCCGGGAGCGTAATCATAGCCTCAAGCTCATTACCATAACGCAACATTTCCTATTCATGAAAATCGCAAATGAAATGAAATAAATATATTCAAACACAAGCTTAGCCTTTTGTTAACAACACTGTCATCTCAGATTTTCTAAATATGCTTTTCAACCAAAGCTACACAAGAATTTGTGTAAGATTATTGATAGCCTAGCATAGCATTAAGCCTAGCATTCAGCAGGCAACATTTTCACAAAAACAAGAAAAGCATTCAAATAAAATAATTTACCTTTGAAGAACTTCGGATGTTTTCAATGACGAGACTCTTAGTTAGATAGCAAATGTTCATTTTTTTCAAGAAAAAGACTGGAAAATGCAGTCACTTACAACGCCAAACTTTTTTTCCAAATTAGCTCCATAATATCGACAGAAACATGGCAAACGTTTAGAATCAATCCTCAAGGTGTTTTTCACATATATATTCGATAATCTATCAGTGGTGGCAGTTGGCTTCTCATCAGAAGCAAACGGAAAAATACTGCAGCTGGAGATTACGCAATAATTGCGACGGAGGACACCAAGCCGACCACCTGGTAGATGTAGTCTCTTATGGTCAATCTTCCAATGATATGCCTACAAATACGTCACAAATGCTGCAGACACCTTGGGGAACACGTAAGCTGACTCCTAGCTCCTTCACAGCCATATAAGGAGTCATTGGCATGAGGCAGTTTTAAAAAATGCGGCACTTCCTGATTGGATTTTTATCTGGGTTTTTTCTGTAACATCAGTTCTGTGGCACTCACAGACAATATCTTTGCAGTTTTGGAAACGTCAGAGTGTTTTCTTTCCAAAGCTCTCAATTATATGCATAGTCAAGCATCTTTTCGTGACAAAATATCTTGTTTAAAACGGGAATGTTTTTCATCCAAAAATTAAAATAGCGCCCCCTATATCCAAGAAGTTAAACAGAAGACTCATAGCAAAACAGTCTAGGCCGGGATTCAATCAAAGATCACTTCCTTGATGTTCACAGAGATCGGATTCACATTGAGAGAACGCTGTGGATATCGGCTCAAGCGTAAAATACCTTGAAGTGCACTTTTGAATCCCGGCCTAAGGAGGAGTCAAATCTTAACTGGCGTGTTTGGAGTAATTATTTAACATTTTATGCTTCAGAATTGACTACAGTGGGTACAGTCAAATAAATGGGCAATGGCATAGTTTGGGTTTCAGACAAGTTCCGTGTTATGCCATAGATAGGTTGGTTGTTTAGCACAGACAGGGTTGGCTTAGATTGTTTGCAACATATATTACTGAAAACATAAATAAGTTTGCACGATGAGCACTTGTCTCTCAAATACATTGTTACAGTTGTTGGTTAGCTAGCTAGCTAGCGAATTTTCGCCATATATGTGACATCAGTCAAAACACCTCAGTCAAGACATGGTATATCAACAACAAGATAGTCTAGCTGAAACGAGCCACCTATGATTCCCCACATGGCAGCTTCTTTTCATTGTTGCTAGCTATTTTGCCATCCAGAATCACAACAACACATGTCCTTCTGCCCCATTAAAAAGCGCACATTGTTTTCATGACGTTGTCAGCTAACCTGTCTAGGAAGAGCATAGGCTAGAAGACTCAGCCCATTTAACTGACACGTGTTCCCACTCAATCATGGAAGATGTAGGTCAGTGACTGAGTTATGTGGACGCCACCAATGTAACTTCTACCCAGGGGAGATAGGGAGATTGGAGTGGGGCCCAGGGGTGTAGTGCCATAAGAGTGTGGGAACAGGGATTGATGTAGCAAAATTCACTGGGAACCAGATAAACCAGTGTTTCACATGTACTGTAGCAAAATTCAATGGGAACCAGATAAACCAGTGTTTCACAAGAATGAAAGAAATGGGAAGAAATATTTAGTAACCTTTTAGTAGTGCACATTGAGTGGAGGGGGAAGAGATTTCTAGCACACCTTGTTCTTCAGGTCCAGTCCATTTGAAGTTGGGCTCCAACGTAGGAATCGGGAGCTCACTCTTAAAACAAAGTTAGTCAGTCATTAGTGGTATGAGGGAGGCCCTGGAGAAAGCCTCTCTTCTAAAAAAAGTACTGTCTCAAGACCAGAGCCTGAACTGAACTGCCTGCAGGGGATGCTTACATGCACTCCTCGCATGGCAGCCGCATGCACATGCCCTTCAGCCAATCAGAGAGCGAGTGATAGCGCCTGTCGGCCAATGGGGGTTCTCATTTTTGTTGAGGATAAGCAGAGAGGAAAAGACTGAGTTCATCTCAAGCGAGGGCCTGTTGTACTATAGCAAATGTTTTGAAGGTCATAAACATTATCTCACCTCATAGAGTATGTGATGAGTTTATTTGATACAGGCTATTAGATTCTTCTAAAACAATATAACCTTCACCTTCATGTTTAAATCCACTTTTAACCTGTGATATATTCACATTTTAGCACATTTCCTATGTCGGAGTCAGACTGGGCTATACTGGGAATGAAAGGATCCCATGCTTGCATAAGAGAAAGACAGTTACCCTATACTGGCGCTTCTGTGACTCTAGTTATCTAATGCCTGTGTCAACTTAGTTAACGAAACTGGATTGACAAAATGTTGGTCAAGTTAACATTCACCTATTCATCAAATATCTTGTGTGTCATGTAGTCTACATACAGTAGGACTACCTCACTCATTTGTCCGGCAAATTGTTATAGGTGAAAAAGGTGTGAGGGGTAGTCTCGGGTCTGTATTTAGAATGGTCAATAGTCAAACTTGTCGAACAGGACTGTGATGTAATGTAAAGCCAGCACGCCAAGTAAGCCTTTGCATTTTTCCGGACATGCTCTCCCTTGGGAACATGAAAGAGAAAGGCACAGAAAGGAAGACTGCAAAGTTTGATGAGAGATTTTAGAGACAGAAATTGTTTGCCCGGCCAGTGTGATGGCTTATGGCGTTCTTTCACAGACCAGGCTTCATTGTTATCTTACATATAATTTTTACTCACACACGCTCTACCCCTCTTTTTACAATAAATATGTTAAATATTTGTACAAATATATCAGTCTTTTACATGAATCTATTTTAAACCATGTTATATTAAAATATATTGTGTGCCCTGGTTTTATGGAGGTCTTTTAGCGGTCACTAAGCCTAATAGTTGTAAAAGCAGGTCTATAATTGATCAGAGATGCTTTTTGTTTCCTTTAGCAGCTAGCTAACACATGGTGGCCTGGATTCTCTCAACCAGCTATAATAAAAGTAGAACAGAGAGGAGGAGGAGGAGGAGAGAAGAGACAAAGGCTTACTTGACTCAGGCCTCTTAGAACAGAAACAGGAAATCCACAAGTGGGAGGGCAAGGGTGTCTGATGCAGGGTGTGGTGAACACGTGCTGACTGAATGGTAGCCCTCGTGAACAACCGATATGACCAATCGCAATGTGAGTGATCAAGTGGCTGAGCCAATGAGAAGCCCAAAAAAAGAAACCAGAGAGTGTGAATACTGAGTTGAGTATAATGGTTTCATACCATCAGAGGGTTTTCTGTGATGAGACAATACTCAAATTTAGAACAAGGGCAGGATAGTCTGTTGCAATGTTGTGCATATTTGCGGAAAGGAAAGTTAGAACACATCTTCCAATCCAGGGGATGGTAACATGATCTTGTTTTTCCTTTTTGATGATGAACAAAAGTTGACATGAGGCTTATTTCCAAAGCTATTCAGAAAGTGAATAGAATTACAGAGAATCATTATTGTAATTTGTGTTAACTGGGTGTCATCCTGGCAAATCTTCCCACAAAATGTAATATTCTATTAACTGTATCATACTTGCTTGTTTCAGAATATGGAATGATTACTGAAGAGAACGACATACACCAAGGACTCCAAACTCTGATTCAAGAGTGACCAACATACAGTAACCACACAATGGGCACAATTCTTGTGTCTGTGTGTCCGAGACTGAAAGTTAGCTGCAAAATTAACTATTACTACAGTAGCTTCAGCGTCCACTGTATTAAATTGTCATACTTTTGTAAAAGTAAAGATACCTTAATAGAAATTGACTCAAGTTAAAATCACCCAGTAAAACACTACTTGAGTAAAAGTCTAAATGTATTTGGTTTTAAAAATACTTAAAAATACTTAAGTATCAAAAGTAAAAGTGTAAATCATTTCAAATTCTTTATATTAAGCAAACGAGACGGCACAATTTTTTAAAACAATTTTAATCGATGGATAGCCAGGGGCAACCTCAGACATAATTTACAAACAACACATTTGTGTTTAGTGAGTCTGCTAGATCAGATGCAGTAGGGATGATCAGGGATGTTCCCTTGATAAGTGTGTAAATTAGACAATTTTCCTGTACAAAAGTACTTTTGGGTGTCAGGGAAAATGTATGGAGTAAAAAGTACCTTATTTTCCTTCGGAATGTAGTGAAGTAAAAGTTGCCAAAAATATAAATAGTAAAGTAAAAGTACAGACACCCCCCAAAAATACTTAAGTAGTACTTTAATGTATTTTTACTGAAGTAATTTACACCACTGCAGTTTACTAGCCTGGTCAAGTCTGGAAACTGGATGGGGTGTATTTCCTTTTTTCCTAGAAGACCGGCTGCACATATCTTGGCAAGAGGCCAGTGTAAGTGTACGTGTGTCAGGAAATCTTGAAGCACATGCCATAGTAGTCAAGGCATACCAGAGCAGCACTGAGCAGGGAAGGAGAGCATTGCAGCAAGACAGAGTAACCTTGTTTGGTCAGAGAGAACGGCTAAGAGAACATTGGGTACTTCTCTCAGCTTTACAATGCTGGCCAAGCTTTCGGTCACAACACAATACTTAACACCGACAGGTATAACATATTATGATCCATTTATAATGCACTGTAAGACTTGTTATCAGCACGTATGACTTCCGGACTAAATAACAGCCATTTTGAGTACGACAATTTGCTACATAGAGAGACATAACATACTGTATAATACAGGAATCCTTAAAATAATAACACATAAAGGCTCATAAATGTTATAACAAGTTATAAAGCTTCATGTCTGTCAGGTTTATGTGAAGTAGTTCAATTTAAACCATTGTCTCCCTTCAATATCACTGGAACATGAATAATGCATTTTATCCTTTCCAACAGTTTGTCAAATGACTGACCACTTCTGTTACAGAAAAGCTATAGGGAACACAAATAATCAAATCAAAACTAAACAAAGTTGTATTTGTCACCTGCGCCGAATACAACCGGTGTAGACTTAACTGTGAAATTCTTACTTACAAGCCCTTTCCAACAATGCAGAGTTAAAAAGTATGAAAAGATTATCAAAGATGTCACGCCCTGACCTTAGAGAGCCTGGGGACCGCAGCGACGGTGCCCAGTCCGGAGCCCGCAACCAGGGTGCCCAGTCTGGGGTCGGTGGCCAGAGGCGCCACCAAAGCGGGGTGAGCCAGAGGCTACGTCCCCGCACCAGAGCCTCCACCGTAGATAGATGTCCACCCAAACCCTCCCCTATAGGTTCAGGTTTTGCGGCCGGAGTCCGCACCTTTTTGGGGGGGTACTGTCACGCACTGACCTTAGAGAGTCTTTTTTATGTCTCTTTTTGGTTTGGTCAGGGTGTGATTTGGTCTTTGACCATTTTTAGGGCCTTCCTCTCACACCGCCTGGGATAGAGGTCCTTAATGGCACGGAGCTCGGCCCCAGTGATCTACTTGGCGGTATGCAATACCCTCTGTAGCGCCTTGTTGTCGATTGCCAAGCAGTTGCCATACAAAGCGGTGATGCAGCCAGTCAAGATGCTCTCAATGGTGCAGCTGTAAAACATTTTGAGGATCTGAGGGTCCATGCCAAATCTTTTCAGCTTCCTGTGGGGAAATAGGCATTGTCGTGCCCTCTTCACGACTGTGTTGGTATGTTTGGACCATGATAGGTCCTTAGTGATGGGGACACTGAGGAACTTGAAGCTCTCGACTAGCTCCACTACAGCCCTGTCAAAGTGAATGGGGGATGCCCATGCCCTCCATTTCCTGTAGTCTATGATCAGCTCCTTTGCTGACTTTGAGGGAGACTGACATTGCCAGTCTTATCGTCATCGGTGATCAGGCCTATCACCGTCGTGTTGTCGGAAAACGTAATGATGGTGTTGGTGACGTGCACGGCCAAGCAGTCATGGGTGAACAGGGAGTACAGGAGGGGACTAAACATGCACCCCTGAGGGGCCCCCGTTTTCAGGGTCAGTGTGGCGGATGTGTTGTTGCCTATCCTCATCACCTGGGGGCGACCCACCAGGGTGCCTTTCAAAGCATTTCATGGCTACAGATGTGAGTGCTACGGGGCGAGTTCTCTTTACACTAGGACACATACAGAGAGCAAAGAAATTCAACTACAGTATACAACAAAAACTTCTTTGAACAATTTTAACTAAATTTAAGGTTAGATTCATATGATATTTTGAGTGTAAGATCAAGCTGATAAACAACAATGACATTTTTTCACAGCATTTGTTTTGTTCATATCTACCTAGGGTGCCAACCTCAGGAGGACACTGTATATACTGGAACCAACATACAGATCACATTCCCAGTTCTCCAGAAGTTGTATTGCATGCGCACCATGGCATTCTCCACCTAAAAATCATGACAGTGAATCATTTCACTGGGTTTTAGTCAAATTCTACGAAAAACCAGCAATCTGTTGTGTTTTGGGGTTTTTTCAACAACCAATAAATAAATGTAAAATGTAATGATATCATAAAATCGCCAGGATAAAAAAGACAATCCATTGCTGTTGAACCAGCCTTCGTTAAAGTAGGCTTAGGCGAAGGGTAACCTACAGAGGGCTTGGGTTTAAAAAATATGAAACGGAAAACAAACTTTTGTTACAGGAAAATAACTTATAAATACGAGGTTCACCAGTATTTACCGAGATCCTCATCTCTTGTTTCATGATGGACATGGACACATGTAGCCTACATCATGGAGGGGTTTTTACGCATGTCTAAACATGGTTAAAATAATGTAAGCCTGCCTACAATACATAGATAAAAAAAGGACTGTCCTCTCACTGTTTTTCCTCACTCAAACTTTATATTTTATTAAAGCTTTGTTGATTAAGATTTATTTCCAAGTGATTGGACGTAACTAGCCTACTTGATTACATTGGGCAGGACAAAAATAAAACAGCCTTCATTGAGAGGAGGAGAGGCTATTCTTGGTTTTGAATCAAACAAAACAAAAGTTGTATGTTTGTAAATACAAAGTAGCCTATACAAGTACCAAAAGCACATCTTGTTACATGCGCATATGGGCAGTGCACGCCCTGACTGGTTAGGCTGCATTTCCGCTGTCAAAATTCACACCATAACCAACTGTGTTGCCACTAAAATCACTTAAATATCCCAACCAGTGCTGCCTGAAATTTGCATTTTGAATCATGTTTTAAGGTCACATCTCAAATATTTCCATCCCTCCCATCTGAGTGCAAGCAAGCTGATGTTAGACAGGTAAATTGCCGAACCTGGCATTAGGGCTGGAAAATACCAGTGTGCCAGTTTGTACATGAGACAATTCCAAACTAATGTGCGTTTGACACTAGCACTGCCTTAACTCCAGCTGAAAACAGAGCCCTGGGTCAGGGAGAGGTTGGAAATGTCAGTGAAGACACTTGACAGCTGGTCAGTGCATGCTCTGAGTACGCGTCCTGGTAATCTGTCTAGCCCTGTGGCCTTGTGAATGTTACCCTGTTTAAAGGTCTTACTCACATTGGCTACCGAGAGCGTGATCACACAGTCATCTGGAAAAGCTGGTGCTCTCATGCATGGTTAAGTGTTACTGGCCTAGAAGCCAGCATAGAAGGTATTTCACTCATCTGACAGGCTTGCGTTGCTGGACAGCTCGCGGCTAGGTCTCCATTTGTAATCTGTGATAGTTTGCAAGCCCTGTCACATCCAACGAGCTTCAGAGCCTGGATATGAGCCCTGCTCGGGATAATCAATATGTCCTTCGCCTCCGACTCATTGAAGTAGAAGTCCTCATCCAAATCAAGGTTAGTGATAGCTGTTCTGATGTCCAGAAGCACTTTTCAGTCATCACTTTCTATTATTAAGTTTACCATCTGAAGAGCAAACCAAAACTTGAAGGGCATTGTGCATAACACAGTAGTGAGGACTTTGTGTTTGTTACAAGTTAGGTCTGTCAATTCATCCATTGTTCATTATTAAACAATTGAGTGCTCCTATTGGATATGCCTGGATGGTGGATGGTAAGGTGACTAGTATATTCCACGTACAGATGTTCTAAGATAACAGCCAGAGGGAAAGAGTCTCTCCTAAAGTACATTGGTTTCTGATATTTGCCATCACCAAGGACTTCCTATTTCACATGCTGACTCAACTCGTTTCTGATTGGCCAGAGAGCTAAATCACTTGCAATGCAATTGGCTGAGAGCAGTTTCACATGGGCTGCCACATGCACTCTGCATGCACAGCACTTCCCAGAGCTCTGGGTCATGCTGGATTTATAATCATGAAACTCTTGATGAACATGAACTGGCAAGTAAGGCATCATCACAATGATTTCACCCTTCAGGAATTTTCATTAAGCAAACACATACAAAAGGCAACATTGTCAGCTTTGTCATAAACATCCTCATTTGTTCAGTTGTCCTTTCTCTTAAAAATACAAGTTCAAGACTTATAAGACTTATCTAGGTTTTGAGTTCTGTTTTTCTTACAAAGTTATATAATGTTTTGTGAGATTGACTTGCTGTGACACACCAAAAACATGAATGGGATAGGTGGTGACTACTAGAGCCTGAGGCAAGTTATATTGCAAAATAAGAAAGTAATTAGTGGAACAGAAAGTAAAGGCAAAATGAGAACCAAAATCCCCCTTCACCACCACTCTGTCACAGAAACAGAGTTCTTTGAAATTCCCCAAGAGTGAAAACTCCAAGCCAACCAGACAAAACAACAGTTAAACTCTAACGTGTCACTGAGAAGTAGTGGCTTCTCGAGTGTTCTCTGTTAGCTGACCTAAAGCGTTTTTTTGGTTTTGGTGTCCAAGAGAACTCTCTCTACGAAGCCCACACCCATACCAGATGCCATCCTGTTCACCTCTGTAGTCTAGGCCATGCACACCTCAAGGTGATTCTGCAATCTGCGAAGACAACCAAGACTCATACAGTAAAACCATTAGTGTGTTTACTTCGTGTCTCAATCTCTTTTGCCTGCGGCCAAAGAAATCTATGAAACTCGAGACATGCTCCAAACTGCCAGGAGCCAAGCAAGTGTCTGGGACATAGCAGCCAATGGGAGACTGGATGAACAACTCCCCTTAACCAATTAGAGCTCTAATAAAGAGAATCTGCAATGCCTTTAGCTACCTGAGATAAGGATGAAACTTCCCATGCTGTTTTTCCTCCAATTACCTCACAAGACTCACCAATCATATACAGTTGAATTCGGAAGTTTACATACACCTTATCCAAATACATTTAAACTCAGTTTTTCATCATTCCTGACATTTAACCCTAGTAAAAATTCCCTCTTAGGTCAGTTAGGATCACCACTTTATTTTAAGAATGTGAAATGTCAGAATAATAGTAGAGAGAATGATTTATTTCTTTAATTTTTTTGTATCACATTCCCAGTGGGTCATATGTTTACATACACTCAGTTAGTATTTGGTAGCATTGCTTTTAAATTGTTTAACTTGGGTCAAATATTTCTGGTAGCTTTCCACAAGCTTTCTACAATAAGTTGGGTGAATTTTGGCCCATTCCTCCTGACAGAGCTGTTGTAACTGAGCTAGGTTTGTAGGCCTGCTTGCTCACACATGCTTTTTCAGTTCTGCCCACAAATCTTCGATAGGATTGAGGTCAAATCAAATCAAATCAAATGTATTTATATAGCCCTTCGTACATCAGCTGATATCTCAAAGTGCTGTACAGAAACCCAGCCTAAAACCCCAAACAGCAAGCAATGCAGGTGGAGAAGCACGGTGGCTAGGAAAAACTCCCTAGAAAGGCCAATACCTAGGAAGAAACCTAGAGAGGAACCAGGCTATGTGGGGTGGCCAGTCCTCTTCTGGCTGTGCCGGGTGGAGATTATAACAGAACATGGTCAAGATGTTCAATGTTCATAAATGACCAGCATGGTCGAATAATAATAAGGCAGAACAGTTGAAACTAGAGCAGCAGCACAGTCAGGTGGAAGTTGAAACTGGAGCAGCAGCATGGCCAGGTAGACTGGGGACAGCAAGGAGTCATCATGTCAGGTAGTCCTGGGGCATGGTCCTAGGGCTCAGGTCAGTTGAAACTGGAACAGCAGCATGGCCAGGTGGACTGGGGACAGCAAGGAGTCATCATGTCAGGTAGTCCTGGGGCATGGTCCTAGGGCTCAGGTCCTCCGAGAGAGAGAAAGAAAGAGAGAAGGAGAGAATTAGAGAACGCACACTTAGATTCACACAGGACACCGAATAGGACAGGAGAAGTACTCCAGATATAACAAACTGACCCCAGCCCCCCGACACATAAACTACTGCAGCATAAATACTGGAGGCTGAGACAGGAGGGGTCAGGAGACACTGTGGCCCCATCCGAGGACACCCCCGGACAGGGCCAAACAGGAAGGATATAACCCCACCCACTTTGCCAAAGCACAGCCCCCACACCACTAGAGGGATATCTTCAACCACCAACTTACCATCCTGAGACAAGGCTGAGTATAGCCCACAAAGATCTCCGCCACGGCACAACCCAAGGGGGGGGGGGGCGCCAACCCAGACAGGATGACCACAACAGTGAATCAACCCACTCAGGTGACGCACCCCCTCCAGGGACGGCATGAGAGAGCCCCAGCAAGCTAGTGACTCAGCCCCTGTAATAGGGTTAGAGGCAGAGAATCCCAGTGGAAAGAGGGGAACCGGCCAGGCAGAGACAGCAAGGGCTTTGTGATGGTCACTCCAATACCTTGACTTTGTTGTCCTTAAGCCATTTTGCCACAACTTTGGAAGTATGCTTGGGGTCGTTGTCCATTTGGAAACCCATTTGAGACCTATCTTTAACTTCCTGACTGATGTCATGAGATGTTGCTTCAATTTATCCACATAATATTCCTCCCTCATGATGCCATCTATTTTGTAAAGTGCACCAGTCACTCCTGCAGCAAAGCACCCCCACAACATAATGCTGCCAACCCGTGCTTCCGGTTGTGATGGTGTTCTTCGGCTTGCAAGCCTCCCCCTTTTTCCTCCAAACATAACGATGGTCATTATAGCCAAACAGTCCTATTTTTATTTCATCAGACCAGAGGACATTTCTCCAAAAAGTATGATCTTTGTCCCCATGTGCAGTTGCAAACCAAAGTCTGGCTTTTTTATGGCGGTTTTGGAGCAGTGGCTTCTTCCTTGCTGAGCGGCCTTTCAGGTTATGTTGATATCGGACTCATTTTACTGTGGATATAGATACTTTTGTACCTGTTTCCTCCAGCATCTTCACAAGGTCCTTTGCTGTTGTTCTGGGATTGATTTGCACTTTGCGCACCAAAGTACGTTCGTCTCTAGGAGACAGAACGCGTCTCCATCCTGAGCGGTATGACAGCTGCATGGTCCCATGGTGTTTATACTTGCCTACTATTGTTTGTACACATGAACGTGGTACCTTCAGGCGTTTGGAAATTGCTCGGCTGATTTCTTTTGATTTTCCCATGATGTCAAGCAAAGAGGCACTGAGTTTGAAGGTAGGCCTTGAAATACATCCACAGGTACACATCCAAATGATTCAAATGATGTCAATTAGCCTATCAGAAGCTTCTAAAGGCATTTTCCAAGCTGTTTAAAGGCACAGTCAACTTAGTGCATGTAAACATCTGACCCACTGGAATTGTGACACAGTGAATTATAAGTGAAACAATCTGTCTGTAAACAATTGTTGGAAAAATTACATGTCTCATGCTCAAAGTAGTTGTCCTAACCGACTTGCCAAAACTATAGTTTGTTAACAAGAAATGTATTGAGTGGTTGAAAAATGAGTTTTAATGACCCCAATCTAAGTGTATGTAAACTTACAACTTCAACTGTAAATAGGCTTTCTAACATCGTAAACATTTTTATAAGGATAGTGATGTTGTTTGTAGAGTTGTCATATATCTTTCTAAAAGTCAAATCTAGAACTCTGAATTGTATTCCAAGATGTGAATTGACCCTCTGTTTTTAATCCCATTTGACTGCTCGTGAACTTGGCACTGTGACAGTGATTGCAGGTGTAAAAATACTTTATCCTACAGTATGCCAGGGCCTCCGAGCACTAATGAGCACTGTATAAAATTAGCCCCCACTAATCTAAGGATTTCAATGGCTTAATCAACAGGCTGCTATCTGACAGTGTGCACACTTGCCCTGTCCCTGTAAAGACATTACAGCACCTTTAAGTATGGAATGGATGGCTCAGCAATCATTTGCAATGCTTGCATTAACATATGCACATTTAAAATAGAATTATATATATTATATATATTAAATTATATCATATGAATATTGTCTGGTGGTGCGGGAAGCACTTGCTAGCTTTACACGTGTTGTCCTGCGGTTCAATGGAGTGGAGTGTCTTCTCTGTGACACAATTCTCAGATGAGTTTCCTGAAAGGCACAGTGTACAAAACATTAGGAACACCTGTTCTTTCCATGACATAAACTAACCAGGTGAATCCAGGCGATATCTATGATCCCTTATTGTGGAGACACGTTAATAAATAAAGATATTTAAGCCTTGAGACAATTGAGACATGGATTGTGTATGTGTGCCATTCAGAGGGTGAATGGGCAAGACAAAAGATTTAAGTGAATTTGAGAGAGGTGTGGTAGTAGGTGCCAGGCGCACCGGTTTGAGTGTGTGAAGAACTGCAACGGTGGGTTTTTCACACTCAACAGTTTCCCATGTATCAAGAATGGTCCACCTCTCAAATGACATCCAGCCAACTTGACTCAACTGTTGGAAGCATTGGAGTCAACCTGGGCAATGAATTGAGGCTGTTCTGAGGGCAAAAGGGGTTGTAACTCAATATTAGGAAGGTGTTCCTAATGTTTTATACACTCAGGGGTCCTTTATTTCTTTTGACGACCCAAAAGCACACCACTCACAGAACTGCTTTATTTGATGAATTTGGTTTGCTCATAGACAGAGGATTCACAGTCAAATGTATGTTGTACTTATTACTCTATAACGACTGAGCTTTAGGGAAAAAATAACCGTGTTTCTTATAAGATCCTGAGATAGGCTTCTTTACTGGACCTATAAACTGAAGTGGATTTTTATACATTTATAACCACGCAATTTCTGCGTATATCTCAATACATGTATTTTTCATTGATTACGGACAGAATCATTTTCACAACTGTCTCAGAAATATAATCCATTTTGTTCTTTAGGATTCTTATCTTGCCAACTGGGTGAAAGGGAAGATGGTAATGAGATCAGTCTAGATGGGGCTACTCAGTAAGCCTTGTTTTGATATAATTCTCTCAGAAAGATCCCAGAACAGGTCTCATATTACGTCCTCTTGTCGCAGGACATGACCTTGTTTGTTCCACCTCTTGGCTTCGCTTGGCATTGAACATTCCAAAACAAACACATTTACACCACATGTTGCATGTCTCCCAGAGTGCCTGGATAAAAAAATATTTAAGAGAAATGTTGATGTCGCTGGCTCCCCAGCAGGTGATGGAAACTGGAGAACAGGTTTATCCTCTCACCTTTGTTCCACATGGCGTAATGTAACGTAAAAGGCTCATCAGGCCAATTTTCCCACTCACACTGTACACATACTGTACTCCCAGCTCATGCTGCTCCACAGTACATTCAGTTCCATTTGTGATGCTAAAGATATGCCTCTTCAGAATGCAGAGATTCTAATACTGCTTGATTCAAAGTTGTTTGTTTTTGTAGCATTTAAGGGCCAATCCGCAGTTGAACATTAACAAAGTGGACACCACGCCTCTGTTTTGGTCAAAAGCTGGAGAAAATGTAACTACTCTCAAATTCATAGACTGCGCTGTGGATGCAAGGACTGACCATCCATGTGGATATATAGTTTTAACAATTTTCTGAGGCTATACAGGGTTTGTTTACATTTGCTATGTTTACAAAACATTGGAGTCAAACAAGCTTCTGTTATATTCGTCAAGAATCAACGGCTATATATCATAAATTTATAGGTCCAAAAATGTATGTAGCATCTGCAGATTGCCGCTTTAAGATGAATTTAGTTATTTCCATAGTCTATAATGCTATAGTTATAGTTCTATTATTTTTTTTTTTTTTATCCCAGCCACTGTCCCTGCAGGATCATAGGATCCAGGTTCTTGCTATTTCCATGGATTTAAAAAATATATATATAATACTTAACCTTTATTTAACTAGGCAAGTCATGGTGAGCCTGGTGAGGTGGGGACATGTTGACAAGGTTGGTACTATCATTAAAACAAAGCCAATTGTCATAAGTTGGTGATGAGAGGATAGTAAATGCTCACACATAATGGGGAAGTGGTGATGGAAGGGAGGAGGGCAGGGTTTGACCTGGCCTCACTTGACGCTCCCTCGTGTCTGGTTTCCCCTGTAGTTACCTGGACTGCTATTTTGACAGCTAGGGGTTTGATTGACCAAGGGGTGAGGGTAAGGAGGTGAGAGGTAGTGGAGTCAAGTCCAAAGGGGAGCCTTGCTCTATTCTAAGAATAGTTGCAGGTGGAGTAAACAACAGTGTTGGGTTGCTAATGGGGTGTCTGTAGGGGCTCACTAGGACATGGACCAATGGGACTACTGGGCTATGTTGGTGGACAGAGGAGCCAACAGTTAAATGTAAATGGCCAATGCATTAACCAATGTGTTTTTACATTGCTGACATGATTGTTATCATAGTATACAGTGCATTTGATTTCAGAATTTTCATGTCCACTGTGTAATTGCATTTTGTAAGAAAATGAATTAATAAAGAACAAATAGCATTTTTTTTTTACGTCATATAGTGTGTGGAGAATGCATTTCTATGAACATATATTGTCACCATTATTCCTTTCAATTCCAATCACATTTATTTTCAATACCAGCCATTTGAACCTTACCGCTTCAAATGATAATGGTGCCTTGTGGTGTGCAGGGCCTGCGGGGGTAAGGCATGAAGCTTTCAGCGATGAGTCTCCCGAGTGAAGAGGCTACCTCCGACAGCAAACTGCACAAACCTTGCCACGCTTGATATATTCAACTTTTACCATAGCCAGTTGGCAAGCATGCCACAGTACAAGGTCTCTTTTGCCAGTCAACCTTTTAAAACACATCTGTTGGAGTGACTTTAAACAAAGGGATGGAATGGACATGGCTAAGATTCGAAATAGCAGTGTCGAAAACATGCTCGCACACTTTCATGTTGACACTGCATGGGTGATAAACACAGGTGAAAGGAAGGGTGGGGGCTATGGCAGAGAGTTTCCATTTACAAGGCTGGAGACTTCGCAAATCCCGTTATCACATTTTCTAACATGTCTCTCCCCAGAGCATCTGACCAAATTACATGAGGTTTTAGTTCTGGGTTAACCGAGATTACGCTAATGCTAACCGTTCCCTGTCTCCGCTAGGTTTAGGGCCTAAGATTAGAGGTATGCCCTGGCTAGGTCATGCAACGGACAAAGGGAGCGAGGGATCGAGGATTACAACGCTCTCACACTCTTTATTTATAACCTGCTTGTCTATCTGAGTGCACAAATGCAATGCCATGGAAAAAGTTTGAGTTTAGAATGAAAAGCCTCTTCTATATACAGTGCCTTGCGAAAGTATTCGGCCCCCTTGAACTTTGCGACCTTTTGTCACATTTCAGGCTTCAAACATAAAGATATAAAACTGTATTTTTTTGTGAAGAATCAACAACAAGTTGGACACAATCATGAAGTGGAACGACATTTATTGGATATTTCAAACTTTTTTAACAAATCAAAAACTGAAAAATTGGGCATGCAAAATTATTCAGCCCCTTTACTTTCAGTGCAGCAAACTCTCTCCAGAAGTTCAGTGAGGATCTCTGAATGATCCAATGTTGACCTAAATGACTAATGATGATAAATACAATCCACCTGTGTGTAATCAAGTCTCTGTATAAATGCACCTGCACTGTGATAGTCTCAGAGGTCCGTTAAAAGTGCAGAGAGCATCATATAAGAACAAGGAACACACCAGGCAGGTCCGAGATACTGTTGTGAAGAAGTTTAAAGCCAGATTTGGATACAAAAAGATTTCCCAAGCTTTAAACATCCCAAGGAGCACTGTGCAAGCGATAATATTGAAATGGAAGGAGTATCAGACCACTGCAAATCTACCAAGACCTGGCCATCCCTCTAAACTTTCAGCTCATACAAGGAGAAGACTGATCAGAGATGCAGCCAAGAGGCCCATGATCACTCTGGATGAACTGCAGAGATCTACAGCTGAGGTGGGAGACTCTGTCCATAGGACAACAATCAGTCGTATATTGCACAAATCTGGCTTTTATGGAAGAGTGGCAAGAAGAAAGCCATTTCTTAAAGATATCCATAAAAAGTGTGGTTTAAAGTTTGCCACAAGCCATCTGGGAGACTCACCAAATATGTGGAAGAAGGTGCTCTGGTCAGATGAAACCAAAATTGAACTTTTTGGCAACAATGCAAAGCGTTATGTTTGGCGTAAAAGCAACACAACTCATCACCCTGAACACACCATCCCCACTGTCAAACATGGTGGTGGCAGCATCATGGTTTGGGCCTGCTTTTCTTCAGCAGGGACAGGGAAGATGGTTAAAATTGATGGGAAGATGGATGGAGCCAAATACAGGACCATTCTGGAAGAAAACCTGATGGAGTCTGCAAAAGACCTGAGACTGGGACGGAGATTTGTCTTCCAACAAGACAATGATCCAAAACATAAAGCAAAATCTACAATGGAATGGTTCAAAAATAAACATATCTAGGTGTTAGAATGGCCAAGTCAAAGTCCAGACCTGAATCCAATCGAGAATCTGTGGAAAGAACTGAAAACTGCTGTTCACAAATGCTCTCCATCCAACCTCACTGAGCTCGAGCTGTTTTGCAAGGAGGAATGGGAAAAAATGTCAGTCTCTCGATGTGCAAAACTGATAGAGACATACCCCAAGTGACTTACAGCTGTAATCGCAGCAAAAGGTGGCGCTACAAAGTATTAACTTAAGGGGGCTGAATAATTTTGCACGCCCAATTTTTCAGTTTTTGATTTGTTAAAAAAGTTTGAAATATCCAATAAATGTCGTTCCACTTCATGATTGTGTCCCACTTGTTGTTGATTCTTCACAAAAAAATACAGTTTTATATCTTTATGTTTGAAGCCTGAAATGTGGCAAAAGGTCGCAAAGTTCAAGGGGGCCGAATACTTTCGCAAGGCACTGTATTTTACCAACCTTAAATGACCTCAGAACTTGTGCACAGAAATCTGAGTGGAAGAAAGTAAGGAGCTGCTCACAATTAAACTGTTTATATTAGCAGATAAGCAGTCCACACAGATAAGGTTTCTGCCTTTGTACTTAGCAAAGTACTGGTTACTCCCAGTGCCCTATATTTCCCATTGAGTAACACTGTTTACAGCACACGCTATGTACGTATATGCAATTACAGGTTTTGTTTTGGGATAAATACATGCAACAGTTTTCTAATGACAGAAATGGGGAAACATAGCAATAGCATGTCGATTTTGGACATCGAGTTGTCCTCTTCATAACCTGGTATGACTATGTGAAAGACGACCATAATGTAACACCGGAGATATCTTTCCACACTCGGCTGAGAAATAGTTTCTGTCATATGCCAATGGAACATAGTGAGACTTCCAGTAGTGTTTTTAAGAACTGGCTCTAGTGTTCAATTGATTTTAGGGGGCCTTGATCATTTACATACATGTCTGAAATACAGTGCCTTTGGAAAGTATTCAGACCCCTTGACTTTTTCCACATTTTGTTACATTACAGCCTTATTCTAAAATGGATTAAATAATAAAAATCCTCAGCAATCTACACACAATACTTCATAATGACAAAGCGAAAACAGGTATGTCGAAATTTTTGCCAATTTTTTTATGAATAAAAAAAATATACCTTATTTACATAAGTATTCAGACCCATTGCTGTAAGACTCAAAATTTAACTCAGGTGCATCCTGTTTCCATTGATCATCCTTGAGATGTTTCTACAAATGTATTGGAGTACACCTGTGGTAAATTCAAGGCACCCATCTGTCTATATAACTTCCAACAATTGACAGTGCATGTCAGAGCAAAAACCAAGCCATGAGGTCGAAGGAATTGTCCATAGCGCTTTGAAAGAAGATTGTGTTCAGGCACAGATCTGCGGAAGGGTACCAAAAAAAAGTCTGCAGCATTGAAGGTCACCAAGAACACAGTGGCTTCCATCATTCTTCAATGGAAGTAGTTTGGAACCACCAAGACTCTTCCTAGAGCTGGCCACCCGGCCAAACTGAGCAATCGGGGGAGAAGGGCCTTGGTCAGGGAGGTGACCATGAACATGATGGTCACTCTGACAGAGCTCTAGAGTTCCTTTGTGGAGATGGGGGAACCTTCCAGAAGGACAACCATCTCTACAGCACTCCACCAATCAGGCGGTCACGTATACTGCCTCCCCGGCCTCTAGGTCATCAGGCTGCTGATTATCCCGCACACCTGTCACCATCGTCAAGTGCACCAGCGCCTCATGACACTCACCTGGACTCCATCACCTCCTTGATTAATTTCCCTATATCTATCACTCCCCTTGGTTCTTTCCTCAGGTGTTATTGACTATGTTTCATGTTGAAACAAGATTCTCTGGTCTGATGAAATCAAGAATGAACTCTTAAACGTCACGTCTGGAGGAAACCTGGCACCATCCCTACAGTGAAACGTGGTGGAGGTATCATGCTGTGGGGATGTTTTTCAACAGCAGGGACAAGAAAACTAGTCAAGATTGAGGGAAAGATAAACAAAGCAAGGTACAGAGAGATCATTGATGAAAACCTGCACCAGAACGCTCAGGACCTCAGACTGGGGTGAAATTTCATCTTTCAACAGGACAACGACCCTAAGCACACAGCCAAGACAACGCAGGAGTCTCTGAATGTCCTTGAGTGGCCCAGCCAGAGCCCGGACTTGAACCCTATCGAACATCTCTGGAGAGACCTGAAAATAGCTATGCAGCGACCCTCCCCATCCAACCTGACAGAGCTTGAGAGGATCTGCAGAGAAAAATGGGAGAAATTCCCCAAATACAGGTGTGCCAAGCTTGTAGTGTCATACCCATATATCTGACAAAGGTGCTTCAACAAAGTACTGAGTAAAGGGTCTGAATATATATGTAAATGTGATATTTCAGGTTTTATTTTGAATACATTTGCAAACATTTCTAAAAACCTGTTTTTGCTTTGTATTTATGGGGTATTCTGTGTAGATTGAAGGTTGATGAGGGAAACAAACAATGTAATACATTTTAGAATAAGGCTGTAACGTAACAAAATGTGGAAAAAGTCAAGGGGCCTGAATACTTTCCGAATGCACTGTACATGTGGGTGGTATCCCCCATTACATAACACTGGATCACTGGTCAGCCAATCGATTGTGAGATTAACAGGGGCTGCTGACAGGTCTGGTGGTGGTCAGTCAGCTACAGAGATATACAGTATATAGCTGTCAAAAGATGGTACTTGTTTTCATAACGCTGGCTCTGGGGGTGGGTTGTGGGGGTAGTAGTTGAATAGTTGGGTTACAGACCAATCTCTCTTCTACACTGCAATTATAAAATACTCAGAAACAGGCTGTTTAAATTGCCTTCTGTATAAATATAAAATATTTTAGTTGCGCAATTTTACATCTAACTATAGTGTTTGGTGCAGTATTTCGCAAGTATTGTGTTGTGTGGTCTTATGTAAACAAAATTGGAACTACTGGGCAGTTCTGTCTCAATGTCTATAGATGGGTTAGCTGACAACGTCACGAAAACAATGTGCACGCTTCAATTGGGCTTCAAACTGCCATGTGGGGAATCTTAATTGGCTCGTTTCATCTTGTTCTTGATAGCATGTCTTGTTTTGAGGTATTTTTACTGATTTCATGTAAACGCTAATATGGCTGAAATTCGCTAGCTAGCTAACCAACAACTGTAACGATGTATTTGAGAGACAGCAAGTGTTCATTGTGCAAGTATATTTATGTTTTCAATAAACGTTGGAGACGAAATATAGTTTACATGTTGTCAACAATCTAAGCCAAGTCTGTTTTGCCCCATAGTTGTGCACGCGTCGGTTTTGTTGCTAAACAACCAACCCATCTATGCTATTGGATAGAGAGCAATCACCACAGCTGTTCACCCCATGTTAGTGGGGAAATGGACATCGTGAAATCAAAATCCAACCTTCATTTACCCATTGTGACGCACGGATGTTCAAAATTCTGTTTTAGACAATACTGACTTTATGACCAAAATTATAATATTTACACTTTAGTCAATTTTGACTCTGAACTGTTTCTGACTCATATCGATGCCACATACAATACGCCATTTTCAAAGGGATTCATTGCATTAAGTCCAGGGACTCTGAAGTCTATTTTGTGTGTTCTTATTTAATTGCTTACATATAGACTGAGTATACAAAACATTAGGAACACCTTCTTTATATTGAGTTGCAATAGTTTTTTTTCTGTCAATGACGTTTGGCTTATAGATGTGATGTGATTGGTGTGAAGCCAAATCCAGACTGGCTTCCCTTGAAGTTTGCTAGCAAACGTGCAATCTTTGGACAATAAAATAGATGACCTACACGGAAGATTAAACTACAACGGGACATTCAAAACTGTAATATTTTATGCTTCACGGAGTCGTGGCTGAACGACGACACAATCAACATTCAGCTGGCTGGTTATAAGCTGCACTGGCAGGATAGAACAGCGGCGTCTGGTAAGACAAGGGGCGACGGACTATGTATTTTTGTAAATAACAGTTGGTGCACGATATCTAAGGAAGTCTCGAGCTATTGCTCACCTGAGGTAGTGTGGTCAGCTTATCATGAGATACTCTATCTGCCTAGAGAGTTTTCATCTGGATTTTTCGTAGCTGTTTACATACCACCACAGTCAGAGGCTGGCACTAAGACAGCATTGAATGAGCTGCATTCTGCCATAAGCAAACAAGAAAACGCTCACCCAGAGGCAGCGCTCCTACTAGCCGGGGACTTAAATGCAGGGAAACTTAAATCCCTTTTACCAAATGTCTATCAGCATGTTAAATATGCAACCAGAGGAAAAAAATCTCTGGACCACCTTCACTCCAAACACAGAGACGCTTACAAATCTCCCACTCGCCCTCCATTTGGCAAATCTGACCATAATTCTATCCTCCTGATTCCTGCTTGCAAGTAAAAATTAAATCAGGAAGCACCAGTGACTAGATCAATAAAAAAAGTGTTCAGATGAAGCAGATGCTAAGATACAGGATTGTTTTGCTAGCACAGACTGGAATATGTTCCGGGATTCCTCTGATGTCATTGAGGAGTACACCAGCTGTTCCGGACAAATGACTACCGACCCGTAGCGCTCACGTCTGTAGCCATGAAGTTATTTGAAAGGCTGGCCATGGCTCACAGCAACACCATCATCCCAGGAACACTAGACCCACTCTAATTTGCATACCGCCCCAACAGATCCACAGATGATGCAATCTCTATTGCACTCCACACTGCCCTTTCGCACCTGGACAAAAGGAACACATATGTGAGAATCCTATTCATTGACTACAGCTCAGCGTTCAACACCATAGTGCCCTCAAAGCGCATCACTAAGCTAAGGACCATGAGACTAAACACCTCCCTCTGCAACTGGATCATGGACTTGTTGATGGGCCACCCCAAGGTGGTAAGGGTAGGTAACAACACATCCGCCACGCTGATCCTCAACACGGGGGCGCCTCAGGGGTGCGTGCTCAGTCCCCTCCTGTAATCCCTGTTCACTCATGACTGCATGGCCAGGCACGACTCCAACACCATCATTAAGTTTGCCGATGACACAACAGTGGTAGGCCTGACCACCGACAACGACGAGACAGCCTATAGGGAGGAGGTAAGAGACTGACCGTGTGGTGCAAGGACAACAACCTCTCCCTCAATGTGATCAGGACAAAGGAGATGATTGTGGACTACAGGAAAAGGAGGACCGAGCATGCCCCCATTCTCATCGACAGAGCTGTAGTGGAGCAGGTTGAGAGCTTCAAGTTCCTTGGCGTCCACATCACCAACAAACTAACAAGCACACCAAGACAGTCATGAAGAGGGCACGACAAAACCTATTCCCCCTCAGGAGACTGAAAAGATTTGCCATGGGTCCTCAGATCCTCAAAAGGTTCTACAGCTGCACCATCGAGAGCATCCTGATGGGTTGCATCACTGCCTGTTATGGCAACTGCTCGGCCTCCAACCACAAGGCATTACAGAGGGTAGTGTGTACGGCCCAGTACATCACTGGGGCCAAGCTTCCTGCCATCTAAGACCTCTATACCAGGCGGTGTCAGAAGATGGCCCTAAAAATGTTCAAAGACTGCAGCCACCTAGTCATAGACTGTTCTCTCTGCTACTGCATGGCAAGCAGTACCGGAGCACCAAGTCTAGGTCCAAGAGGCTTCTAAAAAGCTTCTACCCCAAGCCATAAGACTCCTGTACATCTAATCAAATGGCTACCCAGACTATTAGCATTGCACCCCCCCCCCCTCCTCTTTTACGCTGCTGCTACTCTCTGTTATGATCTATGCATAGTCACTTTAATAACTCTACCTACATGTACATATTACCTTGACTAACTGGTGCCCCTGCACATTGACTCTGTACCAGTACCCCTTGTATATAGCCTCGCCATTGTTATTTTACTCTTTAATTATTTGTTACTTCCTTGGTGGGTAATTTCACTGTAAGGTCTACACCTGTCTACATCAAATTTGATTTGATTTTGAGTGGGGAATATGGGTGAAATGCCTTGCATTTCTCAGGACATGTCGAGCATGTTACCAGCTGTGTTCATGCAATGTCCCTGTGACTGGCTTCATAGTTTGAAAAGCTGCTGGGGATAGGGTGAATACTCTGACTGATTTGTAACTCTGCAGGAGTTCAATGCTAATGCTTTGGTGCCTTGATGGAGAACACAATATCTGAGAAAAATATGCTTTGTCGGAGAGGCTTTATTTCAAGGGAAGCAAAATGCTACAAAGCATTAAATATCATTAGAAAGTGTACATTTTTTACATTTTGTCAGTGAAACAGTGTTGTTATTGAAGACTTTGAACAATTGAACTATCCCCAGCAGCTTTTCAACCTAGGAAGCCAGACACAGGGACACTGCATGTACACAGCTGGCAACATGCTCTGCATGTCCTGGGAAAAGTACCCATATTACTCACTCAAAATCAAATCAAATTTAATTTGTCACATGCGCTGAATACAACAGGTATAGATAGACCTTACAGTGAAATGCTTACTTACAAGCCCTTAAACAATAATGCAGTTTTTAGAAGAATGCCAACAAAAAAAGTGCCATCCAATGATCACACATACATATTATTAACAGCTGTGTGCTACAACCTGTTTGAGCATACAGCATTGGTGTTATACACAACCGTTTTCATTTTGAGAATATAATCGAGTAATCTACACTGAAAAAAATATATACTGTAAATGCAACATGTAAAGTGTTTGTCCCATGTTTCATGAGCTGAAATAAAAGATCCCAGAAATGTTACATATGGACAAAAGGCGTATTTCTCTCACATTTTGTGCACAAATTTGATTACATCCCTGTTAGTGAGCATTTCTCCTTTGCCAAGATAACCCATCCACCTGAGAGGTGTGGCATATCAAGAAGATGATTAAACATCATTATCATTGTGGGGACAATAAAAGGATACTCTAAAACGTGCAGTTTTGTGTCACAACACAATTCCACAGATGTCTCAAGTTTTGAGGGAGCTTGCAATTGGCATGCTGACTGCAAGAAAGTCCACAGGAGCTGTTGCCAGGTAATTTAAATGAAATGCTGATGTTACGTCTTTTAATGTTTGTTATCGGTGTCCATTCTGGTCAGCTGCCAGAGTTATCTATGCAGCCCCTCACCACATCTCATCTTTAGGGAGCCATGCCCTCTGCACATCATCCCCACATTAAAAAATACTATAGTTTAATATAGAATTCTACAGTTTTTTTATTTTATTTTACTAGGCAAGTCAGTTAAGAACAAATTCTTATTTTCAATGACGGCCTAGGAACAGTGGGTTAACTGGCTGTTCAGGGGCAAAATGACAGATTTGTACCTTGTCAGCTCAGGGATTTGAATTTGCAACCTTCCGTTTACTAGTCCAACGCTCTAACCACTAGGCTACCCTGCCGCCCTGTAGAACACTATACTACACACTGTAGTGTTCCTCGATCATGTGTAGAATATGATAGTAAATACTACAGTATTATCCCCCAAAAGCTCTGTAGTAAGTACTACAGTAATGTCTGCAAAAACACTACAGTTCGCAAAAACACACAGAACAGATCCACCACTTCTTAAACTTGCTTGCAATTATAATGACAGATCTATAACTCATATTTCTATGTGAATTTGGTCAGGTCGCCCAAAAAGTTACATATTGCAGCTTTAACTGTAAATACTACAATATTAGTCCGCAAAAACACTACAGTGTATAATATATATATATATATATATATATATAATATATATATATATGTATAATACTACAGTGAATAATATATTTTTTATAACATTTCCTATAGTATTTTTTCATGTGGGTAGCTCTGTTATCTGCTGTTGATATTTCTTCCACAGCCACCACATTAGCCATACCCACTCATTAAGTTCAGAATGGGCAAGTAATGGTGACTCAATGGAGTGGAACAATCTCAAGGGAAACAGCCATTAACCAATATGCGTGGGTGGGTTTCAACCATTTCAGTTCGCCATCTGCTACTCCTTTGGTCAACCATTAACTTTGGGAATGTTTCCAGAAGGTGGACATTACAGTTTTTTTTATTCAAATCTGTCCTATGCCACCCTCATCCTTTGACCACAGGGAAGTTGTGTACACCTGTACATGCAACTACCCACCCATGACATATGGCCAAACCAAACAGTTTGCCCATGTACATTAGTGCAGATGTTGGCAAAATGGCAACGGAAAAGCATGGCACGGCATGAGGATGGGCACTTCTACTACTAACGTAGCTAGTCGGTGTGACCTCACAGAGCTGTGTGAGGCCATGTGTCCACAAACGTGAGGGGATCCTGAATGGATACGAGGGATGGGCCCAGGAAACAAATTTGTTAAGGTTTCCCCAGGTCATGTGACCGGTGACCCTATGACGTCTGAAGAGTCAGGCCTTGCGGATCTCAACTTAGGATCAACCCTATATGTTCAGACAGAAAGTGAAATTGAAGCATAGGCTTCAGAGGTTAAGTCAGAGAAGAGAGGGGGTGGAGCTGCTGGACAGAAGATAAGCGACGGCCCTTATCGCTCTACCCACAGGAGCACTCAGGCACGTCAGCACCGAAAGAAAAGAGAATATGCTTAGGAAAAATGACCCCTGTTCATGCTTCTCAGTCTTGACTGAATCCATCACTAACGAGACAAGGGCACAAACAATTAAGGAGTCCTCTCCAAACTCCATATCTGCCTGTCTCCCTCAATCAAGCGTTAAAAGGCCAAATTACCAAAATATTCTGGCCGCAGGCTTGTAGGATAACCATCGCATTCAGGTAATATAAGCAAAATTACATGACTTTGGATTCCCACGCTAGACAGACAAAAAGGAGAAAACATCTAATTTGGGACATAAACTCAGCAAAAAAAGAAATGCCCCTTTTTCATGACCCTGTCTTTCAAAGATAATTCGTAGAAATCCAAAAAACTTCACAGATCTTCATTGTAAAGGGTTTAAACACTGTTTCCCATGCTTGTTCAAAAAACCATAAACAATTAATGAACATGCACCTGTGGAATGGCCGTTAAGACACTAACAGCTTACAGACGGTAGGCAATTAAGGTCACAGTTATGAAAACTTAGGACACTAAAGAGACCTTTCTACGGACCCTGAAAAACACCAAAAGAAAGATGCCCAGGGTCCCTGCTCATCTGTGTGAACGTGCTACAGGCATGCTGCAAGGAGGCATGAGGACTCAAGATGTGGCCAGGGCAATAAATTGCAATGTCCGTACTGTGAGACACCTAAGACAGCGCAACAGGGAGACAGGACGGACAGCTGATCGTCCTGCGCAGTGGCAGACCACATGTAACAACACCTGCACAGGATCTGTACATCCGAACATCACACCTGCGGGACAGGTACATGATGGCAACAACAACAGCCCGAGTACCATCAGTGCTCAGACTGCCCGCAATAGTATGAGAGACGCTGGACTGAGGGCTTGTAGGCCTGTTGTAAGGTCCTCACCAGACATCACTGGCAACAACGTCACCTATGGGCACAAACCCACGGTAGCTGGACCAGACAGGACTGGCAAAAAGTGCTCTCTGAAGAGTCGCGGTTTTGTCTCACCACGGGTGATGGTTAGATTCGTGTTTATCGTCGAAGGAATGAGTGTTACACCGAGGCCCGTACTCTGGAGCAGGGTCGATTTGGAGGTGGAGGGTCCGTCATGGTCTGGGGTGGTGTGTCACAGCATCATCGGACTGAGCTTGTTGTCATTGCAGGTAATCTCAACGCTGTGCATTACAGAGAAGACATCCTCCTCCCTCATGTGGTACCCTTCCTGCAGGCTCATCCTGAGATGACCCTCCAGCATGACAATGCCACCAGCCATACTGCTCGTTCTGTGCGTTATTTCCTGCAAAACAGGAATGTCAGTGTTCTGCCATGGCCAGCGAAGAGCCCAGATCTCAATCCCATTGAGCACGTCTGGGACCTATTGGATCGGAGGGTGAGGGCTAGGGACATCCCCCTCGGAAATGTCCGGGAACTTGCAGGTGCCTTGGTGGAAGACTGGGGTAAGAATCTCACAGCAAGAACTGGCAAATCTGGCGGTCCATGAGGAGATGCACTGCAGTACTTAATGCAGCTGGTGGCCACACCAGATACTGTTACTTTTGATTTTGACCCCCCCTTTGTTCAGGGACACATTATTCAATTTCTGTTAGTCACATGTCTGCGGAACTTGTTCAGTTTATGTCTCAGTTGTTGAATCTTATGTCCATACAAATATTTACACGTTAAGTTTGCTGAAAATAAATGCAGTTGACAGTGAGGACATTTCTTTTTTTGCTGAGTTTAGTATTATAAGGTGAAATGGTAAAAACCTGGGGACAGGTGTTCTTTTAATCTCCCTCTATTTACAAAACATAATTGGGATCACTAGACATGGAGGTAACTTGAAAGGATAAAAGTACAAGCTTCCCAAAGACAAGAGGTCACAAACTCAATAGTGTATACACCATGCATAGCACAACTAAACTAAGCCTGCATTCGCTCCACTCTCATTTGAAATGCCTTTCAAGTATATTTTCTAGCTAGGTAAACAGTGAGTATTTCTGTTTGTCTTGACCTATTTCATGAAGGGAATGCTTCCTAAGAATTGAGTTTATCCTTGTTCAGTTGGTAGGGGAAGTTATGGGCAAGGACAGGCATTGAAATCAATTGTGGATTTGCACAATGTGTCATTTTTTGGCCATTTCCGATTGAGGCGCCACATGCAGCATTTACTGTGAATGGGGTAACGTTGCCTTTAAAACATGCATTGCAAAGCGCAATCGGATTGAATCCCGGTTCAAGTATATTTGCTCTGTTATTGTGCTACCTCCAATAGTCGTGAAGCTGTAGTTACACAAGTTGAATAAAAATAAAGTCAGTATGACTGGTTATAAAATGGAATTTGGTGAAACCGAAGGTTTCAGAACCATTGTGTAAATACTAGGGGCAGAACTCAATCCATACCGCAGATCTGCATTAAAAAAAAGAATCCCAATGCGCCGACATGAGTTTACCGCGAATGCTGGAACATTGCCATTAAAATTTCGCTATAACGAGGATTTTTCTGCAATACAGATTGAATCCCACCCTAGGCTTTTAATTAAAATTCCCTTTCAGCGAAGGGATCATCTCTATAAGCAATTGTGGCCTGGTACCATTAACACTTGGCTAAACCGTAATGATTGTAGGTTGTCGTCATGCACATTAGATTTGTACCACAAGACAAATTAATTCCAACTTTTTATTTATAGATACTAGCCCATAGGGTCTCACAAAAAACACTTTCCATTTATGATCTGCACAAAATATAAAAGATGCATTGCATATGTGTCCTCACAGATCAGTCTTAGTCATTCAGTTTAGGGCCTGCTTAGGCATCCCACAGTGCAACACTGTCTAGGAGAAACCAAAAATGTTGACAATAATATTCACATATCAACATCTGATAGCATGTGCGAGGAGTTAAGCCTAAATACACCTGTTTGGCTTAGTGATTCAGCCCTCATTTGGAATAAGAAACAATTCGAGCCCTTGCCATAATATATTGAAGTTTGTTTTGGACACTCAAACATAACATTTTTTCTCTCTCAACAGAAACAAATCTAAACCAGGAGATCTCCTGTAGGCAGTTACAGAGCAATAGAATTAACATGTTCAAAAACACTGGTACAGAAAAATATATGGACTCGGCACGATTGTCTTGGGAGAATATATATATCTCTCAACATGTCACAATTATCAAAAGCAACAAATATTCTCTTAACATCAGTCTGTCAAACAAACTCCATAATAAAATTGCTTACTTTCATTTTAGAAATAAACAAAATATGGTTGCTCAGATGAAATCCCAATTTTCATGAAATACAGGAATTATAAGAATTGACTACACACTATGAAGGACAGACACCCAACAAGCAAAGAGCTTATTCATAATCAGTTGGGGACTTGTCAACGTGTGCTTGGCCCCGGTGGGAAAATAATGGACAAGACATCGCAAACCACAAGATCTGCAGTGGCACGTTCAGAAACCGGAACAGCAACAGAACAAGATCTGGTTAGATGGCGCAGCAAAGATTGCTGACAGCGCAGGCACAAGAACTCTTCAGCTTCTTGCCCTTCAGATCCTCTTCCTTTCTCGATGCAGGGCCAGCTCCGATATCCGCCACATCACTTCTCAAAGTCCGTCCAACACTTCTCCATAAGTAGTTTGGCTCTTCTACTCAATTGAGCTAAGTGCCGAAAGTGGCCCTTGAGCAGTGGACCAGAGTTCTGGAAGCTACAAGGTAGTTCAGCAGACCTGCAGCATGTGAGCGTTGCCACTGAACTCCTCATCAACCTGAAACATATGAGACGCTTTGTTAGATCACCTGCTCATCAATTCAATCACCCTTCATTCAACTAGTGCCATCATGGAGATATCACTTAATCACTCTGCATTTATTTTCGAGACACTCACCTCAGAGTAGGCAGGCAGGTTCGGGAACTGGAACGCAGAGGCGTGCATGAAGATGGGGCTGTCGTCACCATCGTAGTCATTCAGAAGGGGCGTGAGGGGCTGGTCCAGGCGGCAGTCACGTGTGACGTCACAGTAGCTGGGGGGAGCAGAAGGCATGCGCAGGGACACCCAGCTGGCTGAGGCGTTGCTGACCGAGCCATCTGTGCTGCTCATGCTGTTGGTGCGGCTTCCCAGGCCAGCTGTGCCGATGACCAGCGGCAGCTCCAGGATCAGCTTTTCGCTGCCTGGGATGTGCATGTAGATCTGGAGGTCGGGATAACATTAGAAACCAGACTTGCAGAGTGGCCATTTCAAAAGGCTGCATGTCTAAACTAGTGCGGTCACTTGGCTAATCCCCTTATCCAACTGAAGGGATCTGGTGGATTTACAGTAATGACCATAGTATTACAAGCATGTCTATGATGTGTTAGTTTGAAGGTTGATCAATACACTTAATTTCCCCAATGAAAGTTCTTTGCTACTTGAAACGGCTGCTTACCACCAAAGCCATTAGCACTCTGCTATTTTGCTAGTTGGAGGGGTCAAGATGCTCACCATGAGGGCGTACTCTACACGGATGATGTTGCAGCCCAGCATAGAGGGCTTGATCTTGGGCACCCGGATGGTCTTTCCCTGCCAGGCGTCGCACATGCCGGAGATGATGTGGTTGCCGCGCACAGACGAGAGCTTCTGCCGGAAGACCTTGGTCCTGCCATTGGCCTGGTAGGTGTGCTTGGAGATGATGGCCGCCTTGGGGACCACAATCCGTGAGCAGGTGTTCTCAAACTTGGCGCAGATGCAGATGTCTTCACCCTCACAGAACCCCTTGCGGTCAATCTTGGCATTCAGGGATACCTGGCCATCAGGAATGAACATGCAGGTGACCTTCTTCTCCTTCATGCCACCTGTAGGAGACTAAAGAGAGGGCAAGAAAAATAGTGGTTTCACAGGGGCTCACTTGAACAGATGTTTAACCATGTTTTTTAGAGCTCCAATTCAATATCGCTCTTCCTTCATGTCCACATAAATGCCAAGTTAACGTAATAATTTGAAGACTTCTAGGGACAAATCTGTCCATGCTTTAAGGCTTTACAAGGCAGATGCGCAGCATATGACAGAGCTGCCCGACCTGAAGCTTTACATCAGGACCCGACTAATCCCACATTTGAAATTATAGTGCAAGGGAAAAGTCTGCGATACAGACGGCTCACTCTTTTAACTTTTTAGGGATAAGGGGGCAGCATTTTCACTTTGGATGAATTGCGTGCCCATAGTCAACTGCCTCCTACTCTGTCCCAGATGCTAATATATACATATTATTATTACTATTGGATAGAAAACACTGACGTTTCCAAAACTGTTTGAATTATGTCTGTGAGTATAACAGAACTCATATTGCAGGCAAACTTCCAAACAGGAAGTGGAAATTCTGGGGCTGGTTGATTTTCAACTCATCGCCTATTCACATCCCAGTAAGATATAGATCTGTTCGCACTTCCTACGTCTTCCACGTTCTACTGACTGAAGCCTCTAGTGTGATGTGGGACCGGATGGCAGCTATTTGAGTCAGTGGTCTGGCAGAATGCCAGGTCCTGGTCAGGTACATTTCTCATGATATCGCCATGCGTTCCATTACTCTGTAGACAAAAACTAATGCTCCGGTTGGAACATTATTGGATATATGATAACAACATCCTGAAGATTGATTCTCTACTTAATTTGACCAGTTTATTCGACCTGGAATATAACGTTGAAGTTTTCATCCCGAGTTCGCCTGGACTGGTACCAGCTTTTGGACTTGTGAACTAAACATGCCAGCAAAAGTAGCTAATTGGACACTAGTAATGGACATTATCGAACAAAACAACGATTTATTGCGGAACTAGGATTTCTGGCACTGCATTCTGATGAAAGATAGGGGAAGGTAGGGGAATATTTATGATGTAATTTCGTATTTCTGTTGACTCCAACATGGCAGAGAAATATTGTGTACCTCTGAGCGCCGTCTCAGATTATTGCATGGTATGCTTTTTCCATAAAGTTTTTTAAAAATCTGACACAGCGGTTGCATTAAGAACAAGTGTATCTTTAATCATATGTAAAACATGTATCTTTCGTCAAAGTTTATGATGAGTATTTCTGTTGTATGACGTGGCTCTCTGTAATTACTCTGGATATTTTGGAGGCATTTCTGAACATGGCGCCTATGTAAACCGAGATTTGTGGATATAAATATGCACATTATCGAACAAAACATAAATGTATTGTGTAACATGATGTCCTATGAGTGTCATCTGATGAAGATTATCAAAGGTTAGTGATTAATTTTATCTCTATTTCTGCATTTGTGACTATCTTTGGCTGGGAAAAATGGCTGTGTTTTTTTGGGATTTGGTGGTGATCTAAAAAATATATGTTGTGTTTTCGCTGTGGGGTGGGGGGGGGGGGGTTAGCTAGCGGAAAGTGTGTCCTATTTCTACCTTTGCAGTTCAGGCTACGGTAAGTGAGAGATGAACTCACCAACAGATCTGGTGTGTTCACATCCAGGGGCTCCTCCACCTCAAAGTGTTTCTTGCACTCCAGGGCAGGCTGAGCAGGTCTCTCCATAAAGGCCTTGACGTAGTATTGGACATAGCCAAACTTGCCCTTGTAGGAAGACACAATCTGCCTTTGGGGAAACATAAAGGTAAAGATAAGACAGAGCCACAGACCCAGAGAGGAAGATGTATTGTATTGACAATAAAAGAATACAGGCCAATGCAGAGACATACCCTTGCTGGGGGAGCTCAAATCCAAACATGTACTCATACTTGTTGCCAGGTCTAAGGATAACGGAGCCATCATGATCTGAAAATGAAAAAGAAAGCCATTTAATAAAGGTGATTTATCTTGCCAATTCCACTAATCAGGCAAAAGGTTGGTTTATTTTATTTTTACTTTAGACAATCAGCTATGTTAACTTCCTGCCAAGCCTTGTGTTGGGGGGTTTGCCAAGGACACCATGCCACTCTGCCAAGTACGGTGAAACATAGATACTAAATGCTTGACACCTCATAAGGGGATTCCCTGTATCGACTGACCATGCACTGCTCAGTTAATGCTGCCAAAATCTTTTGCATTGTTCATTCCATGAAATTCAACTCTAAAATCAATGACTCCCTCATAAGTAGGGGACACTTTCAGTCTAAATAACAGTTCCGTACACTAATCTAATAACGTTATTTCACATTAATATGTAATTCAACCCTTACAGTGACATTTGAAATGCATGTCAATCACGAAAATGATTTGAGTCACTAACCTTAGCTAGCAAGTTAATCATCATCGACAGCAGCACCAGCTAAACGGGCATCCACATGGCTACACTTGAAAACAAGTTCTCATGTTGATTGCTTGGAAAATTTATATGAGGATCTTACCAGCTGGCTGGTCATCAAGTTGAACAACCTCTTCGTATCTCAAGTACTCATTCTCCTCTCGGCATTTCTGCTTTCCTTTGGCATATTCCACCTTTGCGCATCCAACTCCGAGCACTTTCATAGCCGAGACTCTCGTCACCTCAGCTACTTCCACCAGGATCTTCCCGGCTACTTTGTCTCCACTGCAGTAAAAAGTCTTGCTAGGATCGCTGAAAATAACCTCGAAGGTCTTCACTCTCTTTGAAATAACAACCATGTTCGCTATTTAATCGATATCCAAGTCGAAGAAGTTTTGAACTGCAAGAAGTTCAGAGCTATTCCAATTCGAAGTTTTGTTGTTCAATTAGACTGTCAATATGATTGGGCGAGGTTCAGAGGTCTACGATTGGGATGCAGCGCAAAATGCTTGCTTTGTAGCGTACGACTAAACTCATATGTTACCTTCTCTCATGTTAACAGTGTGAGCTATAAACCAAGAAGGCGCAGCTTTTATATGTGGAGACCAGCCAGTGATTCACCAGGGTTGTCGATCACCTCAGCTGAGCATGTGGAAGCAGAATGCACAACATGGCTCAGCGCATGCACATCACTGTCATTGGTTGAAAAATATGCTTGTGTCGTCTTTAACCAATCATCACCAGGGAACTGCGCGTGGACACCTCGTGGCTGAGAAGAGAGCGCGAGTGCTCAGCAGTTGTAACGGATGCGGAGGAGTGGCTAGACTAGACGCTTGTCTGGAGTAAGAAATTAACTTCACAAGCCCGGGACAGGAATAAGATAATTAATTTGCCTTCAAATCTATAACGTGATTTAGTATTTTACAGCCCCATCGATTTACATTTTCCATCCTGGTAGTGGATAAATGAGTGTTAATGGCTCTAACTATTGTCAGGTCGTCTTGGGAAAACAATTTGACAGAGTTGTTTGAGGACAAGCTTGCTTTGGAATATTTCTACATAGGCTTGGCCATGCCTTCAGTAGGCTTTCAAGGAAGCACAACGTGATTAGGTTCACAGTCAAGACATGTCACTGCACACAACATAAAACTTACAACCATCCACAAAAATGATCAAAATGAACTACATACATTTTCCTCAGGTTTGTTATTCCATGAAACCAATTTAGAAAAAGTAGCCAGATCTGCATTTTAACAAGATTTATGAGGGGTGATATTCAGTGTACATCCACTGCTATTATCAAATCAACATCCAAAACGACATATTGATAACTAACATATGGACTCTATAGTTCCCAGTTTTTTTTCATGCAATTCTACGTAATTTACATGACAGAAGAGAATAGCTGAATATTTTTTAATAACAGACAAATTACATAAATGAGTGGCAACTCTTGACTGACAAACTGAGATCAATTGGTATTGAATTCGTCAGGGCATGGACTCTAAAAGGTATCGAAGCACTCCACCGAGATTTCGGCCCATGTTGATTCCAATGCTTCCCACAGATGTATAAAATTTGCTAGATGTTCTTTGGGTGGTGGATCATTCATGATACACACAGGAAACTTTAGCGTGGAAAACACTGCGCCGTTGCAGTTCTTGACAAAAGCCGGTACGCAAATTGATAGCGGGTGCCAAAACAAGCGGGAGTTCTTATAGACCGCCAGTAAAAAAAAGCCTCTATTTACATGTTGTATATGAGTGCATTTCACACTACTTTTGGATTATAATTTAACTGTAAAACTGGGATGAAATTCGTTCTTAATATAATTTTTGTGTCATCATCGCAAATCAACTGCATTATACTTTAAAAAAACACTTCAACTTCAACCAGTAAAATGGCTCTTTGGCTAGCTTTTGGTATTAAATTAGTTAACGTGACAGCCTATCCTATATCAATGACTTTAGCATTTTAGCTAACAACTGCTGCATCCAAAATAGTTATTTATGCAAAGATCACAAGCACATATAATCTTAGCGACTGTTCAAGCAATAATCAAAACATCATTATAAGCGTATGATAACCCAACAGTCATTTTATTTAGAAGTAATAAAAACGTACATCTATGCTATGTTGAAAGGAGGGCAGTTGGCGATGGCTTTCTTACCGCCGCCTAGAGTCGCGCACATCTGGAAAAGGGTCTATGGCTTTCACCTGTTCAGTCTATGTCATGGAAAGAACATATGTTCTTAATGTTTTGTATACTCAGTGTATATCATAGGCTACAGTAGGCTACTAAATACAATTTCAAGTGGCACACTGACTCACCTAATGATGAAGGTGTTAGCCATAGCTAGGCTACTCGTGGACCGTTGGTGGCCACTGCGCTCGTAGTGGCAGTCGCGTACTGTTGTTACCTATCTCAAGATGCTGTTAGCAAAAATATAGTTTCTAACGGTTCTACAGACAGATAAGTACTCTCTTTTCAGCTGTATGCATTTTCTTTCCAAACTACGTTTTTCCTTCGGTTTCTGAAACCAGCCCTAAATATAATCCATACATGACTGTTCCCATTCAAGTCAGGGCTGGCATACATTGCTAGGGCCCATGAGTTTAACATTCGAATTGCCAGAGTAAGAGGTTACAAGTCCCTTCTATGGGGTATATATGTCTATGACCACAAGGCATATTTGCAGTGGTGGGAAAAGTACCCAAGGTTATACTTGTAAAGATTCCTTAATAGGAAATGACTCAAGTAAAAGTGAAAGTCACCCAGTAAAATTCTACTATAGTAAAAGTATTTGGGTTTAAATATTTTTAAGTATCAAAAGTAAATGTAATTGCAAAAATGTGCTTAAGCATCAAAAGTAAAAGTATAAATGATTTACAATTCCTTTTATTAAGCAAACCAGACTGCACAATTGTTTACGGATAGCCAGGGGCACACTCAAACAGTCAGACATCATTCTGAAACAAAGCAGTTGTGTTTAGTGAGTTGCCAGATCAGAGGTAGTAGAGATGACCAGGGATGTTCTCTTGATAAATGCATGAATTTAACTTTTTTTGTCCTGTTAAGCATTCAAAATGTAACGAGTGTTTCAATAATACATCAATATTGCTACAACGAGTACGTTTGGGTGTCAGGGAAAATGTATGGAGTAAAAAGTACATCATTTTATTTCACAATGTAGTGAAGTAAAAGCTGTCAAAATATAAATAGTAAAGTACAGATACCCCCAAAAAACAACTTAAGTAGTACTTTAAAGTATTTTTATTTAAGTACTTTATACCACTGCATATTTGGTGCACGCTGCCCAAACTGTGGCCTTCCCAAAGGTAGGCATTCTGGTAACTGCCAAAATAAAGGATACATTTTCCTGGCATGGTTAAGGTCCACTTGTAGAATTTATTGCCAAGGCGCATTGAGGCTGTTCTGGCAGCTCGTGGTGGCCCAACACCCTTTTAAGACTCTTTGTGTTGGAGTTTCCTTTATTTTTGTCAGATACCTGTATGTGCTTGTGATAAACTTAATCCACAGTATTTTTTAAGGAACTATTGATCCTCTGTAGCTAAATTATGCTCTCTGGTGTATTTTGAACATTGAGAGAAGGCTCCTGTGGTTGGATAAAAAAGATATTACAATAAAACAAAATAACCAATTTTTTTATTTATTTGTTTATTCTTTTGCCTCTTGGGCCCAGCCCCTGACTCACACAATTGACCAGTCACATTTATGTATTATGCCAGTTACCCATGTGTGTCTCCTACCTTCTCTCCACCCCCCATATGATGATTAGCAGAGTGGCAGCAGCAAGCAGTCTACTCTCATTGCGAGCAGGCTCTTGAATCCTCCTGTGATTGGTGGTTGCAGTAAAATAAAAAGACAAAATATATACTACATATATAATATATACTGTATATACAGTATATATTTCCTTTTTATAAAAACATTTTGCTTCCTCATGGGTCCCCCACAGGCCTGGGCCCTGGGGCTTCAGCATAGGCCTACATGCATGCATGCAGGAGCACGCACGCATGCATGCACACACACACGCTTAATGGCTTTGGGTTCTTTTCAACCATGACAAGGACTGAAGACCCTGCAACCTTGGGTCACAGGAAAGCTTTCTCAACAACTGTCATCTTTTTAGCATGTAGATCCTATGTCTTATCATTATCCCATAAGCAATGATCCTAACTAAATATCAGCCATTTTGAGTCAGTTCAAAAAATTATACATAGAGAGACATATTATACAACCCTTATAATAACACATCATGAAGGCTCATACATGCTTATAAAAAGTTATATATAACAACCTCTCCCTCAACGTGATAAAGACAAAGGAGATGATTGTGGGCAGAACGAGCACTCTTCATTCTTCCACTTCATTCTTCCACTACAGTCCCGCCATTCTTAATGACGGGACTGTAGTGGAGCAGGGTGAGAGTTTCAAGTTCCTTGGTGTCCACATCACCAACAAACTATCATGAGGGGGTATATTATTGTGGCCCTGGTGGCACAAAATCAATTAGTCTGACTGCATGGAGATGCTTGAGAATATGGTCAATACGGGGGACCGTGTTGTGGGTGTTTCAGGGGAAAGGGGTACATCTAGGACGTGACAATGGTTAATAAAATCTCCCCATTTCTGTCCATTTTTTGCAGTCTTGCAGGCCTTCTCATACAGCTGCAACTGTATATGCATTCATAAATGAAGACCTTTCTTGAGTTGGGCTCTGGGATGGTGCAACTGTTGAAAATGTGAGCCTATGGTTGTGTGAGGGAAAGGGGTTGAGTGTGTATGAGTGTGTGGGTGTATGTGTGTATGCCACAACTGTTGCAAGGGAGTAAAAGATGTTAGGAATAATACAGGATGATTCACAATAATTGTTTGCTAATATAATAATGGCTTGCAATAATGTCATTTTGGTAATGGCGAGACTGGTGAGAGGTAAAATCCTTTGCATAAATTGCCTACATTACTACAAATATTAATAGCTAATTATGGAAAATAAGATAAACAGGATTTTTTTCTATATATATATAAAAAAAATACGGTCTTAAATACCTCTATGGACCGTAAAGGAAATCGCACTACAAACTATCACCCTCAGGCACTTAAGGAAATCATGAATGTCATGGATATATTGGAATTAGTGGATATATGGAGGCTTAAATACCCTGACCTAGTGAGATATACATGGTGGAAGCTTAATCAAGCTAGTCGTCTTGATTACTTTCTTATGTCATTCTCTCTGGCACCAAAAAAGTGTTGATAGGTGTTGATAGCGGACAGAATGTGGTCGGATCATCACATAATTGGCATATATATTACTCTTACAGAATGTCCACGTGGGCAAGGATATTGGAAATTTAATCAAAGCCTACTAGATGATAAATTGTTTATAACTAGGACAGAATAATTTATAACAGACTTTTTCAGACATAACATAGGTACTGCAGATCCCCTTATTGTATGGGACACTTTTAAATGTGCCTTTAGAGGCCATGCAATTCAGTACTCATCTATAAAACAAACGCAATTTAGATCAAAAGAGTCCATATTAACAAAGGAAATTGAAGGGCTAACAGTGCAGTCAGATAGCAATAAAAAGTGTACCATAGAGGCAGAGAATAAGTTATAGGAAAATCAAAAAGAAATGGATGAACTTAATCAAGAAAGATCCAGTGTAATATATGTAAAATGTAAAATTAACATCTGAACAGAAAGACTCATGTGAAGGCCATATTACAGAGGAGGAACTTCTTGATGCAATTAAAGCCTTTAAGGCTGGGGAACACTCCAGGGCTGGATGGCATACCAGTGGAAGTATACCAAACTTTTTTTGATATACTCAGAGGACCATTATTAGCATGTTTTAAGCACTTCTATATAAATGGTAGATTATCGGACACGCAACAAGAAGTTCTGATATCATTATTTGTCACACCCTGACCATAGTTTGCTTTGTATGTTTATATGTTTTGGCTGGTCAGGGTGTGAGCTGAGTGGGCATTCTATGTTACATGTCTAGTTTGTCTAGTTCTATGTTTGGCCTGATATGGTTCTCAATCAGAGGCAGGTGTTCGTCATTGTCTCTGATTGGGAACCATATTTATGTAGCCTGTTTGGTGTAGGGTTTTGTTGGGTGATTGTCCTTGTTCTGTCTCTGTGTTACTTTGCACCAGTATTAGGCTGTTTCGGTTTTCATGTTACGTTTATTGTTTTTGTATTTGATTCATGTTTACTTTGTTTCATTAAACATGGATCGCAATAGCCACGCCGCATTTTGGTCTGACTCTCTTTCACCTAAAGAAAACCGTGACATTATTACTGAAACAGGACCCAAGTGGTATATATAAAGATCCAGTCCATTTAAAAAAAATGGAGGCCTCTTACACTTCAGTGTTGTGATGCAAAAACCCTAGCTAAATGCTTGGCGCATAGAATTAAAAAAGTATTGTCAGATATTATTCATCCTAATCAGACATTTTTTTTTTTTTACATGGACGATACATTGGAGATAATATAAGACAAGTACTGGAAACAATAGAATACTATGAAATATCGGGAACATCAGGCCTGGTTTTCATAGCTGATTTTGAAAAGGCTTTTGATAAAGTACATTTGGAGTTTATATAAAACTGCCTAGAATATTTCAATTTTGGGGAATCTCTTATAAAATGGGTTAAAGTTATGTATAGTAACCAGGTGTAAAATAGTAACTATTGGCCACATCTCAGAAAGGTTTTAAACTGTCTCGAGGAGTAAAACAAGGTTGTCCACTATCGGCATATCTATTTATTATTGCCATCGAAATGTTAGCTGTTAAGATTAGATCCAACAATAATATTAAGGGATTAGAAAGAACAAAGGTGTCATTGTACGCTGATGAATCATGTTTTCTTTTAAAACCACAATTAGAATCCCTCCACAGCCTCATAGAGGATCTAGATACTTTTGCTAACCTTATGTTACGTTGAAAAAAATGCTAATTGTACATTACCGTGTAGTTTACCAATAAAATGGTCTGACGGGGATGTGGACATACTCAGAATACAAATCCCCAAAGAACAAAATAATCTCACTCCAATACATTTTTATAGAAAGTTAGCAAAAATAGATAAGATCTTGCTACCATGGAAAGGAAAATACCAGCCTATTTGTGGAAAAATCACCCTGATGAACTCTTTAGTCATATCACAGTTTACCTATTTGCTTATTGTTTTGCCTACACCTATTGACCTACTTTTTAAATTATACGAACAAAAAATGTTACATTTTATTTGGAATGGCAAGCCCGACAAAATTAAAAGGGCCTATTTATATAACGAATATGATTTTGGAGGGCAGAAATGATTAAATATTAAAGCATTAGCCTATAGTCATAGAAAAGTTATACTTAAATCCAAACTGGTTCTCTAGTAAATTGGTAGGAATGTCTCACTCCATGTTCAAGAATGGCCTTTTCCCTTTATTCAGATTAACAACTGCTCACTTTCGGTTGTTTGAAAAGGAAATAATCCCCAGACTATTTCTGCTGGTACACTGTTTATTATCTATGCATAGTCACTTTAACTACGTACATTTACCTCAATTACATTGTCTAACCTGTGCCCCCGTACATTTTTTATTTTACCTTTATTTAACTAGGCAAATCAGTTAAGAACAAATTCTTATTTTCAATGACAGCCTAGGAACAGTGGGTTAACTGCCTGTTCAGGGGCAGAACGACATATTTGTACCTTGTCAGCTCCGGTTTTTGAACTTGCAATCTTCCAGTTGCTAGTCCAACGCTCTAACCACTAGGCTACCCTGCCGGTACATTGACTCTGTTATTTTACTGCTGGTCTTTAACTATTTGTTATTTAAAAAATGTCTTATCTATTTTTTACTTAGCACTTATTTTTCTTAAAACTGCATCGATGGTTAAGGGCTTGTAAGTAAGTATTTCACTGTAAGGTCTACTACACCTGTTGGATTCGGCTCATGTGACAAATACAATTTGATTTAATAAAGCATTATACCATTCAGCTTTAAGAAAAGTGTTACTAATATACCCTAGTCCTTCATCAATTCATACAGTATGAACATGCACCAGGATATGGAAACGGAAGTGTAATGGAATTCTAATCAAATCTGTTACTCTGTAGCTTCGCGTGGGTGATATTGCTGTTTTGCAATGAGAAAAGCGCCCTCTAGTGAGAAACCATAGCATGAATAAAATATTCAGTAAAACACCAAACATGAGACAAACTAATTTGGGGTTGAAGACACATTTGGTAAACAATCTCAGAATAATGGGTCACACACATAGCTCATTCCTGAAATTGCTTGTAATATCCATTACAAAACGACAGCGGGCTTTGTGCCAATTACATAATGTATGAATAAAGTTTGAAGAGAGGTCGACTGCTATTGCTTTTGCGCCGGATGTTTATGAGTATGCCAGGTGCTTTCTTGGAAGCAGGAAAACAACTGACTCCAGCAATGTCAATGTTTAAACGCTGGCTTCATAGGTAATACTCATACTGTACGTTTGACCTATGACTGAATATGAGCCACATTACAGAGTTCCAAATAGTTATAGATTCTGTGACTTTATTTAAATACTGCAAAGTTATCAAGACTTCAAGTGTTACCCTTTTTTTCCTGAGACATTAGAATGTTTGATTGGATGTCACGACATATATTATACCCAGATAGCACACATACATCTCGCCGATGTTGTACACATGATTCATCGGGAAAATGTTGTATAGAGAATGTTTGCTAACTGGCAAGACGTGGTGAGACTATCTGGGCAGTGTGCTAGCTGGGTAGTCAACGGTCTAAATTGGTCAAATTTCATCAAATAATCTTCGTCACCCACATTTGACTGGTTTGAATTTGAATGTCTGGAGCATGAATCAGAAGTGCAGAGAAAGTTCATGTTTCCCCTGTCACCACTAAAACTGTGATCACATTGCTCCATCTAGAGGTCAACGTGTGCTGCTATAGTTATTTTCTATGTAAACGCCTGCCGCGTCTTTTTTTAAATCCACGCCCACGGTTGTTCCCTGGGAGAAGGAAGAACGCTAGAGACCAAAACAAAACATTTCCAACCATACCTTGCATTTTCCCAAATGTGAATATAAAGCTGCATTAAAATAGATTTTTATTGAGCGATTTCAGCCAGACTGACTGACCAGATGGATAGCATCAACATCAATGATAGTTGCATTGTTTTTGGAGGTAATTAAACTGTGAATTATAACAAGTGTTATTTCTATTTGACACCGCTGACTTTTTTATTTTACTAGGTAAATCAGTTAAGATTCTTATTTACAATGGCGGCCTAGGAACAGTGGGTTAATTGCGTTGTTCAGGGGCAGAACGACAGATGTTTACCTTGTCAGCTCGGGGATTCGATCTAGCAACCTTTCTGTTGCTAGGTTGAAAAGAAAGAAACGGAGAGGGACCTACCTGAATTTTTTCAATAGAAATGATCGTTTTCGTCTCGTTTTCTGTTTGGAGTAAATGGTTTCAGTTGCAACAGAGTCTGCGTAATGAATACACCCCTGGTTATAACATGAATCCTGTGTCCTGATCTTGTCCTCATTCTTTTTGTGCCCACATTTTCAGACTTGTCTACACATGGTGTTAAAATGTATTTTATCCATGCACTGTGTATGCATTGTGACCAGATTTCCCGGCCCTCCTGTAAGACGCACAGCCTGCTGATGCCATAAGTCAGTGGTGCCAGTTGTAAATTATTTTAGAGGGCAGAATAATAATTTTAATGGATTTCACTGTCCAGAGCCGTCTACACTTGTAAAATATCCAGACACAATGCGTGCCTGACTACCTCCGAAGATGGGCAAGAGGATCTGATCACATTCAGATCACAATGCATCTTAGTTTTTTGCCCCCCATTTTCATGATATCCAATTGGTAGTTACAACCTTGTCTCATCCCTGCAACGAGGCGAGGGTTGAGACACGCATCCTCTGAAACGTGACCTGCCAAGCCGTGCTGCTTCTTAACACACTGCTCGCTTAACCCCGGAAGTCAGCCTTACCAATGTGCTGAAGGATTCCAGCTTTTATCAAAAGTTGGCATTTTAGCTAACCTTAAACCTATTCCTAACCTTAATCTAATTCTCCTAACCTTCTACTTTAATTATCCTAACCTGTTGCATAAGATATTCTAACTTGCTACAAACAGTCAAATCTGACGTTAATTTGACCAAAGCTGGATGCCTTCTAGCCATGACCTGTTTTCTCCGACACATTGGTAAGGCTGACTTCTGGGTTAAGTGAGCAGTGTGTTAAGGGTTACATACAAACAGACTCAGTAAAAAAAGATGGTGGATGGAGATTTGGATGTTTATTACTGTGAAATGTGTTTCTCGCAGGCTTCCACATAGGTCTGTCTTATCTCATTCTTCACAAAAGTCAGTGAGATATACAGTACTTCTCTTGAATTACTTCCATATCTGTAATAGCTATGTATAGCATTATTTCCTTATTGGGCAAAAATAACACACACACACACCTTTGTTTTCGATGATCCTCATAGAAACAACAAGTATAGAATTCATTATAAACTCAGCCTTGTGTTAAACCCTTCATCATGAGAAATATTGTACAATTTAACAGTGGATTCAGTGGTGTGTAATATGACAAGTGTGAGTCTGAAACCTTCATGATGCTCAGTTTAAGTCTAAGATTAGGCTTTTACATTTTTCCAACATATATTCACTACTAAAAAAAACTGCATTTAATTTTCCATTCTACATATACACTGAGTGTACAAAACATTAGAGCGCTTCAAAGGGTGAGTGGGCATGATAAACAATTCAAGATCTGCAACGCTGCAGGGTTTTTCCACGTTCAACAGTTTCCGTGTGTATCAAGAAAGGTCCACCACCCAAAGGGCATCCAGCCAACTTGACACAACTGTGGGAAGCATTGGAGTCAACATGGGCCACATCCCTTTCGATACTTTGTAGAGTCCATGCCCCGACGAGTTGAGGCTCTTCTGATTCAATATTAGGAAGGTGTTCCTAATGTTTTGTACACTCAGTGTCGTCCTGTACCTTGGGATTTCACAATCTTGATTTCTTAAAAGTATACTGAACAAAAATGTAAATGTATAGTGTTGATCCCATGTTTCATGAGAAAGATCCCAGAAATGTTCCATATGCACAAAAAGCTTATTTCTCTCAAATTGTGCACACATTTGTTTACATCCCTTTTAGTGAGCATTTCTCCTTTGTCAATATACTTAATCCACTTGATAGGTGTGGCATATTAAGAAGCTGATTAAACAGCATGCTCATTACACAGGTGCACCTTGTTCTGGGGACAATAAAAGGCCACTCTAAAATGTTCTGTTTTGTCATACAATACAATGCCACAGATGTCTTAAGTTTTGAGGGAGTGTGCAATTGGCATGCTGACTGCAGAAATGTTCAACAGAGTTTACCCAGAGAATGTAATGTTAATTTCTCTACTATAAACCATCTCCAACATCATTTTAGAGAATTTGGCAGTACGTCCAACCGGCCTCACAACCGCAGACCACGTGTAACCATGCCAGCCCAAGACGTCCACATCCGGTTTCTTCACCTGCAGGATCGTCTGAGGAGATGAAGAGTATTTCTGTCCTGTGATAAAGCCTTTTTGTTGGGAAGAACTCATTCTGATTGGTTGGGCCAGGCCCACCCATGGCTGCGATCATTGCCCAGTAATGTGAAATCCATAAATTAGGGCCTAATTTATATATTTAAATTTACTCATTTCCTTCTATGAACTGTAACTAAGTAAAATCTTTCAAATGGTTGCATTTTGCGTTAACATTTATGTTCAGTATAGCTTTCATTCTTCATTTTATATAATAATAATAAAAGCTATTATTTTGTCATTTTATATAATAATAATAAAAACAATTATTTTGTCAATCAATCTTTAACTCTTGACTTGGCCAACCTGTAGTCAGGTGTAAGGTTGCTGTGGAGTTAAAGACAGAAAGAGTACCACTGTAAAGTAAATGTACCTTAAAAACACACAAAAGTATGCATGTATATGCGCACACACAGACACACAGGATACAGCGAAGGCACAGGTGATGTAATGTAGCTGCACAGATGCTGTGCTAGGCTTAAAATCACACCCTGATGTGGATCTGCTTGCGGTAGAACTCATAGTCCTCTGGTACAGTATCTGATGGGAAAAAGAAAGAAAGGTTATAACCAGGAAGCCATAACAATTTCAATTGAATTAATTCAAGAGGTTAAATTCCAATTCAAGAAGGTTGACATACCGTTGCAGCGATAGCCCAGGTTGGACCAGATGATTTGCTCCTGGGAGAAGCAGAAGACGCCCAGCCTCCCGCCCCTCATTGAGGTGTCCACCAGCACGCCCGAGTCTGCCACCAATGTCATGCCTTCATACAGCCTCACTCTGGCATAGATATACACAATGAAAAGCTGTACAGATCGCTCTATCATCTGAATTATATATAGATACTGTATAGCCATAAAGAGCTATAGATCTATCTCTATACAGTAAACAGCTCAAGGAAACAGTGAGGAAGGCCCTACTTAATAACCTTCCATCTTCTCTAAATTTGCTGTTGAATTACAGATATCTGAGTTGCCTAACTTTTACACATGATTGGTTAACTTGATGTTCCTAGGGCCTCCACCAAGCTACTGTATGTATATGCATGTACAGTCGTGGCCAAAAGTTTTGAGAATGACACAAATATTAATTTCCACAAAGTTTGCTGCTTCAGTGTCTTTAGCTATTTTTGTCAGATGTTACTATGGAATACTGAAGTATAATTACAAGCATTTCATAAGCGTCGAAGGCTTTTATTGACAATTACATGAAGTTGATGCAAAGAGTCAATATTTGCAGTGTTGACCCTTGTTTTTCAAGACCTCTGCAATCCGCCCTGGCATGCTGTCAATTAACTTCTGGGCCACATCCTGCTGATGGCAGCCCATTCTTGCATAATCAATGCTTGGAGTTTGCAAGAATTTGTGGGTTTTTGTTTGTCCATCTGCCTCTTGAGGATTGACCACAAGTTCTCAATGGGATTAAGGTCTGGGGAGTTTCCTGGCCATGGACCCAAAATATCAATGTTTTGTTCTCCAAGCCACTTAGTTATCACTTTTGCCTTATGGCAAGGTGCTCCATCATGCTGGAAAAGGCATTGTTCGTCACCAAACTGTTCCTGGACGGTTGGGAGAAGTTGCTCTCTGAGGATGTGTTGGTACCATTCTTTATTCATGGCTGTGTTCTTAGGCAAAATTGTGAGTGAGCCTTGGCTGAGAAGCAACCCCACACATGAATGGTCTCAGGATGCTTTACTGTTGACATGACACAGGACTGATGGTAGCGCTCACCTTGTCTTCTCTGGACAAGCTTTTTCCGGATGCCCCAAACAATCGGAAAGGGGATTCATCAGAGAAAATGACTTTACCCCAGTCCTCAGCAGTCCAATCCCTGTACCTCTTGCAGAATATCAATCTGTCCCTGATGTTTTTCCTGGAGAGAAGTGGCTTCTTTGCTGCCCTTCTTTATACCAGGGCATCCTCCAAAAGTCTTCACCTCACTTTGCGTGCAGGTGCACTCACGCCTGCCTGCTGCCATTCCTGAGCAAACTCTGTACCTGGTGGTGCCCCGGTCCCGCAACTGAATCGACTTTAGGAGATGGTCCTGGCGCTTGCTGGACTTTCTTGGGCGCCCTGAAGCCTTCTTCACAACAATTGAACTGCTCTCCTTGAATTTCTTGATGATCCGGTTGATTTAGGTGAAATTTTACTGGCACAAATATCCTTGCCTGTGAAGCCCTTTTTGTTCAAAGCAATGATGACGGCATGTGTTTCCTTGCAGGTAACCATGGTTGACAGAGGAAGAACAATGATTCCAAGCACCACCCTCCTTTTGAAGCTTCCAGTCTGTTATTTGAACTCAATCAGCATGACAAAGTGATCTCCAGCCCTGTCCTCGTCAACACCCACACCTGTGTTAACGAGAGAATCACTGACATGATGTCAGCTGGTCCTTTTGTGACAGGACTGAAATGCAGTGGAAATGTTTTTGGGGGATTAGGTTCATTTGCATGGCAAAGAGGGACTTTGCAAGTAATTGCAATTTATCTGATCACTCTTCATAACATTCTGGAGTATATGCAAATTGCCATCATACAAACTGAGGCAACAGACTTTGTGAAAATTAATATTTGTGACATTCTCAAAACTTTTGGCCATGACTGTATACAGTCCATTCAGAAAGTATTCAGACCCCTTGACTTTTTCCACGTTTTGTTACGTTATAGCATTATTCCAAAATGGATTAAATTGTTTTTTTTTCTCCCGCATCAAACGGGAGACAATGACTATTGTAGCTGGAAACGGCTGATTTTGAATGGATTATCTACATAGGCGTACAGAGGCCCATTATCAGCAACCATCATTCCTCTGTTCCAATGGCACGCTGTGTTAGCTAATCCAAGTTGATCATTTTAAAAGGCTAATTAGTCATTAGAAAACCATTTTGCAATTATGTTCACACAGCTTTACTAATCTTCCGTGAGTTTTACTAACAATATACACAATACACAAATACTTATTTTCCACCATAATTTGCAAATAAATTCATAAAAAATCCTACAATGTGATTTTCTGGAATTTTTTTTCTCATTTTGTCTGTCAAGGTTGAAGTGTACCTATGATGAAAATTACAGGCCTCTCTCGTCTTTTTAAGTGGGAGAACTTGCACAATTGGTGGCTGACTAAATACTTTTTTGCCCCATATATATACACTGAACAAAAATATAAATGCAAAATGTTGGTCCCGTGTTTCATGAGCTGAAATAAAATATCCCAGAAATGTTCCATGCGCACATAAAACTTATTTTTCTCAAATTTTGTGCACACATTTTTTTACATCCCTGTTAGTGAGCATTTCTCCTTTGCCAAGATAATCCATCTGACATGTGTGGCATATCAATAAGCTGATTAAACAGCATGATCATTACCCAGGTGCACCTTGTGCTGGAGACAATAAAATGGCACTTAAAATTTGCAGTTTTGTCATACAACACAATGCCACCGATGTCACCGATGTTTCGAGTTTTAAGGGAGCGTGCAATTGTCATGCTGACTGCAGGAATGTCCACCAGAGCTTTTGACAGACTAGATAGTTAATTTCTATACCATAAGCTGCCTCCAATGTCATTTTAGAGAATTTGGCAGTACGTCCAACCAGCCTCACAACAGCAGAACTCGCGTAACCACGCCAGCCCAGGACCTCCACATCCGGCTTCTTCAACTGTGGGATCGTCTGAGAGCTCTCTCTCAGATGAGGTCTGCTGGGGGGAAGGGGGGGGGGGAGTATTTCTGTCTGTAATAAAGCCCTTTTGTGGGGGAAAACTCATTCTGATGGACTGGGCCTGGCTCCCCAGTGGGTAGGCCTGGCTGCACCCCTGCCCAGTCATGTGAAATCCATAGATTAGGGCCTAATGAATTTATATCAATTGACTGACTTCTTTGAAATTGTTGCATGTTGCATTTATGTTTTTGTTCAGTATATATACTTTTTGGGTTGTGTAAAATGTGTATATTTATAGGTATCTAGATCTCAAAATGTTTTCCCTGTTAAAATAAAGGTTAAATACAAATAATACATTGGCAGAAGAATACAACTAGGAGTAGAGCATTTGTGGCTGTAATGCCCTTTGACTTTTTGCTCACTTGATGTAGCCCATCTGCGGGCGGTGGCTGAGGTGCCAGCGGTAGGATGTCTTGTCCCTCCAGCCCACATTCCGGGGGTCCTTCCACAGCAGGGTGACCTCGCCCGGGGTGTCGCCCGTGTGCCACAGGGCGTTCCGGAGGTACTCGCCTGGACCCGTACGTGACTTCACTGCCTGTAGAGAGAAGCGAGTAAAGTCAAGTGTGTGGCTGGGGTAATCTAATATCTATTACATTTGGAGTTGAGGCACGTAGCTGGAACTACCCAACTGGATGACGTGGGATGTGGACTCAAGACTACTTTGAAGGTCTAAAAACATCTGACAAACTTCTGATGTTTAAGTGTAATGTCCCTTTAAAGCCACAAGTTTCCTGTGTGCCCCACCTTTAGTTGCAGGCCTGGCTGGGCCATGGCCCTAAAAGGCAGTGACTGCCAGTATGTCTGCTCCTTCTGTTTCCACATGACCACGTAGAAGCTGGACGAGTCCTGGTAACCGAAGATGAAGCCCACGTAGTCATCGTCTGTGGCCGTGTTGATGTGGAATGTCCCTTCAAAGTCTACCCCGTTAAAGGCTGTGTAGCCTGGTGGCGATCGGGTTGAGGCAGAGAGAGAGAGCGAGATACTTGACTTTTCATGCTCTTTTTTTGAGACATTTTCAAAAAAGGAGAGAAAGTGGGATAAAGAGGGGTGGGGTCAGAGAAAGACAGACAGAAAGATACACCACAAAGTGGCAGAAGGAGGTTTACAGACTTACCTATGGCCAAACCAGGGTCACTGTTCATGGTTTGAACAATTTCCATACCCTAAAAATACATTTCAGAACAATACTAAATTAATTGAAGTACATACAATATAATGTTTGTTTTCTATATGGGAATATTCCAAATGGTCACCCGATTGAGCACAATCCACTTGGGTTCGATTTGGGCATCGCCCTCCGGGTCCAGGATGACCGTCTGATAGTTTCTGAAGTCGGTCATTGTGACTTCAGAGCTCTCTGGACACACGTCAATCAAGTCTATCACGGAGTCGTTGTCAAAGTCATTCTCGCACATGTCACCAATGCCATTTCCTGATTGGAGAAGGGGGACACAAAAATACACAAACATACACCACTCTGAGAACACAGATGGGGAGGGGAGTATAGCAGAAATAGGTTACTGTAGTATGACATACAGTATAGGTTAGAACAAACATAGGTGGCCTGTGGTAGTTTGGCAGCAGTCCAATAAAATGCCAAACCATTTAAAACAGAATACGAAATTCTACTCTAACTTTAATTTCTAGTAAAAAGTTCTACCCCTCTGTGTGTGTCTGAAAAGTTACAGATTGGGCCTTTAAATCCTGGTCACCTTCTCACGTGTGAGTTTCAACTATCTCGAACAGTCGCCCCAGTGTGAGTCTCTTTATGCACGCAATGTCAGAATATACTTACTCACTGTTCCAAAATGTGATTCAAACCAAGCCACGCTGCCTGCTAATTATCTATAGGATATGTTTCAACTAGTCAATTCACATATAAGTAGTCCATTTCACTGTTGCGGACAATTTACGTTTGAGGCTTTACTGAGCAGGACATACTCCTCCCTGGCACATTTTCCAGCTTCCTTCACTACTAATAATAACTTTGACATGTGTACATTCCTATCAAAGTAAATGCCTTGTTACGCTATCATTATAGTTTCTGTATATCGTGTTATCGTTTCTAATGTAGAACACCGTATGTATGGAGCATAATGTATTGACTGTTTTATTCACGTTTTCAAGTACTGGTGACAAATCATGCATTCCGATTCTTGCATAGATTATAATGGACACATATGAAGTGTGTAAAATAGTTTTTTGAAGGATGTAATTATTATGATGAGCTAATGCTAAGCTATTTGCCAGCTACAGTTGAAGTCGGAAATTTACATACACCTTAGCCAAATACGTTTTTCACAATTCCTGACATTTAATCCTAGTAAAAATTCCCAGTCTTCATCAGTTAGGATCACCACTTTATTTTAAGAATGTGACATGTCAGAATAATAGTAGAGAGAATCATTTATTTCAGCTTGTATTTCTTTCCTCACATTCCCAGTGGGTCAGAAGTTTGCATACACTCAGTTAGTATTTGGTAGCATTGCCTTTAAATTGTTTATCTTGGGTCAAACTTTTTGGGTAGCCTTCCACAAGCTCCCCACAATAAGTTGGGTGAATTTTGGCCCATTACTCCTGACAGAGTTGGTGTAACTGAGTCAGGTTTGTAGGCCTACTTGCGCGCACATGCTTTTTCAGGTCTGCCCACAAATTGTCTATGGGATTGAGGACTTTGTTGTCCTTAAGCCATTTTGCCACAACTTTGGAAGTATGCTTGGGGTCATTGTCCATTTGGAAGACCCATTTGCGACCAAGCTTTAACTTGAGATGTTGCTTCAATATATCTACATACTTTTCTTTCCTCATGATGCCATCTATTTTGTGAAGTGCACCAGTCCCTGCAGCAAAGCACCCCCACAACATGATACTGCCACCCCCGTGCTTCACGGTTGGGATGGTGTTCTTCGGCTTGCAAGCCTCCCCCTTTTTCCTCCAAACATAACAATGGTCATTATGGCCAAACAGTTCTATTTTTGTTTCATCAGACCAGAGGACATTTCTCCAAAAAGTATGATCTTTGTCCCCAAAGGGAGTTGCAAACAGCAGTGGCTTCTTCCTTGCTGAGCGGCCTTTCAAGTTATGTCGATATAGGACTCATTTTACTGTGGATATTGATACTTTGTACCTGTTTCCTCCAGCATCTTCACAAGGTCCTTTGCTGCTGTTCTGGGATTGATTTGCACTTTTCGCACCAAAGTACGTTCATCTCTAGAAGACAGAACGCGGCTCCTTCCTGAGCAGGATGACGGCTGCGTGGTCCCATGGTGTTTATACTTGCGTACTATTGTTTGTACAGATGAACAAGGTACCTTCAGGCGTTTGGAAATTGCTCCCAAGGATGAACCGGACTTGTGGTGGTCTACAATTGTCTTTCTGAGGTCTTGGCTGATTTATTTTGATTTTCCCATGATGTCAAGCAAAGAGGCACTGAGTTTGAAGGTAGGCTTTGAAATACATCCACAGGTACACCTCCAATTGACTCAAATTATGTCAATTAGCCCATCAGAAGCTTCTAAAGCCATAAAATCATTTTCTGGAATTTTCCAAGCTGTTTGAAGGCACAGTCAACTTAGTGTATGTAAACTTCTGGCCCACTGGAATTGTGATACAGTGAATTATAAGTTAAATAATCTGTCTGTAAACAATTGTTGGAAAAATTACTTGTGCCATGCACAAAGTAGATGTCCTAACCGACTTGCCAAAACTATAGGTTGTTAACAAGACATTTGTGGAGTGGTTGAAAAACGAGTTTTAATAACTCCAACCTTAGTGTATATAAACTTCCGACTTCAACTGTATGTGTGGCACCATGTTTGCTGACCTCATACAATGCATTCACGTAACCGTCTGTTAGACCAGGAATTACTTTTATTAGATTTTTAGAAAGGGTTTTACTCAATTATTTAGATCACTGGTGAGGTCACCAGCGATGTGATGAATTGTAAATAGTAAATGCTATTATCCTTTTCATATTATGGTTTCTGTCATCCGAGAGTTAGCTAAATACCACTGCTTGTATTAGGTCACTCTTTCCTCAGTTAACACTACGACTAATGTGGCCAGCTCAAACACGGACTGTTGCGTCAATCATAACTGTAACCTTCTAAATAAGTGTTCTAATCACACCGGTTTGAGCATACGCTGCAGGGACCACTGTAGAATGATCACACACGTGTTCATACGTGTCAAAGGGTTAAAACTATGCGCTTCAAAGAATGTCTTTCCCTGGAACTCCTCCCATACCATTAGTGTCTGTCTGGCTGGGGTTAGGGATGAGACGACAGTTATCCGGCCCGGGAGGTCTCGCATCTGGAATGCCATCGTTGTCATCGTCATCATCGCATTCGTTGCCGATGCCGTCATTGTCTGAGTCCAGCTGGGAGCTGTTAGGGACGTCTGGACAGTTGTCCCTTGAATCCTGGTGGCCGTCCCCATCCCTGGACAAGATTGGGACATTAGGAGAAGGCTCAAGTATACAACCTGAGATCATGGACATTGTATTGTAAAATTATGTTTTTTACACATCTTGTTCGTGACAAGAAAAAGACAGCTTTACCTTGTTCAGCCTGGTTGTCATCTGGTTATATAACCAGATAACAGCTCCAAAATAGCTTCTTTATGTTTTGCTGAAGTCCCCTAAACCAGAAAACTAGTAAGAGCACTCACATGTCCTGGTTGGTGTCACACACATCTCCCACCAGGTCGTTGTCTGTATCAGACTGAACGGAGAAAATAGGTTTCAAAGATTTCCTCAATAAACTATAGTTTTATTTCAACTCTCTAGAATGTTATTCTTGACCTCTGACCTGCATGGGGTCGTTGACTTCCGGGCAGCTGTCACAAGCGTCCCCCACTCGATCCCCATCACGGTCAGTCTGCATAGGGTTGGGCACCTTGGGACAGTTGTCCAGCACGTTTGGGATACCTGGCGAGAGGACAAGGAGGAGGAAGATGAGCGATTCATTTATGGTTTTGGGCCGGTATTCACAAAGGGTCTCAGAGTAGAGTGGTGATGATCTACAATTAAGTCCTCCCTGTTCATATACTCTTATTTATTATGATTGACAGGCAAAGTGATCCTATATCAGCACTCTTACTCTGAGATTCTTTGTGAATACTGGCCCTGGAGGGCCAAAACACTTCCGGGAACACTTGCGAAACAAACACTTCCATTCATGAACTAAATCAGACAAAGAACATAATCAATAATATCAATCAATCAATTAACTACCAGGTGGGGAAAAAACCCAGCAGTACTTTGGTCCTTGTGGGACAGTAATTGAATAGTCCTGTCCTAAGCGATCCATAGCCTACCATCCCCATCAATGTCATTGTCACAGGTATCCCCAGCCCCGTTTCCATCTGTGTCCTTCTGGCTTCCGTTGGGAACGTTGGGGCAGTTGTCACACGTGTCCCCATACGAGTCTGTGTCCGAGTTCTGTTGATCTTTGTTGGGGACCAGAGGGCAGTTGTCCTAGAAAAACGAAGAGGAAAAACTAAATGGTGTGAAGTGGAAACAGGGAGATTCCATTTTGCCTACTGAACATGATCCCCCACTGATAAAATACAAGCATTTCTAAACCCAGAGGCGCAACCATCGCAAGATTTCCGGGAACACTTGCGAAACAGACCAGACCATGGTTTAAAGAGTCAAAGAGAGAACGCGTGCGCTTAGCTAGGCAACGTCACCATGACATCGCCTACAAGTGTGATCGGGGATTTCTGTTGGAGGAACAGTTTTAGCCTGTCTTCATAATGCACTGTCTTGGATACAAGGCTAGACTGACCTCCACGTTCTTGATGGCGTCTCCGTCCGCATCCTCATCACACTGGTCACCTATACCGTCTCCGTCTGCGTCCTCCTGGCCAGAGTTGGGCGTGTTCACACAGTTGTCCTGCATAGGGAACACAACACATAATGATTGTGGTAAGTAAGACATTTTGTTAGTGTTTTGTGTGTGTGTGTGTGTGTGTGTAACAAGCTTACGGCTCGGCAGTGATAGTCATTGTCTATGCAGGGGAGAGGTTGGTCGGGGTAGCCATCAATGTCTGTGTCTGGGCCACATGTATGCCCATTACCTGCCCAGCCCACATTACACTGTAAGGGAAGAGATATTCAGAGAGAATATACAAAGTGGTAAAAAATTGGAACAGGATTTCTTAATGGTGTCATACTGTATAACCAGATTACAACCAACTGGTCTCTGTTACAACCAAATAAGGACGTCTTTTCCATGGCAACACATTTTGGGGAAAATGTCATATTTTGGTTGTTATCTTTTTCTTGTTGCTAAAAAGACATTGAAGGGATAGTTCACCCAAATTACAAAATGACATATTGGTTTCCTTACCCCGTAAGCAGTATAGGGACAAGGTATGACAGAAATCCATGCGTTGGTTTAGTTTAGTTTCCACATTCAATATTTTAGCGTTTCTGGCACAAATCCTACTCAAGTCATGGGACCAATGTTAGCATTTTTCGCACATCATGTTCAAATAAACTATAAGGGACGTTGTTGAGGTTCACAATCAATTTTAGATACTTTTGGAGGATTTGGACACGATGCACGAAAAATTATAATATATGTCCCATGACATGAATGGGATTTGTGCCACAAATGCTAAAACATTAGCATGTGAAAACAATGCCAGGGAAACTTAACCAAAGCATGAATTGCTGGAAACCAATTTGTCATTTTGTAATTTGGGTGAACTATCCCTTTAACAACTTCCTTTTAAAAGCGTCTTTAGCCTATTGAGATGTGCTATGCGTGTCTTACCTCGCAGGAGACCCTGGCAGCACCCTTTATGACACAGTGGGCGTTGACGTCACAGGGGTTGAAGCCCAGCGTGGCGCAGGACCTCCGTAGGAAACAGCCCACCGTCTGGTTGCCTACGAAGCTCTCCTTACACGGACCACACCTGAACGAGCCCTTTGGTGGGAGGGCGAGATGGAGGAGGGAGTTGGGGTAAGACAGAAGGGGAGCGAGGAGGGAGACAGAGAGAAAGACGAGAAAGACACAGAAAGGGAATCATGTATTTCTTTTAACTGATAAAAATATTTCACCTCGCAACCTCTGACTCCCTTTCCACTACTGACCTCTGTGTTGATGCAGACAGAGTTCGGCACACAGGCCTTGTAGAGGACAGCACACTCATCCACATCTCTGCACTTCTACATAGACAGACAGAACACCTCAATTTAAGGACAAAACATATCAGACCACCTATTATGATGGCCATAGTGGCAATCACTTTGACACAGTGCACATCTATGTATACAGTGGGTGAGAAGAGGTGTCAATAGTGGTGGTGGTGTGTGCCTGCTGTGTATGTGTGTGTGCACAATGTTAATGTATGTGTGTAGGGTTAGGGAAAATAGGATTTTTAATGGTCAAACATTTTTACACTCCAAAAGGTCCTGACGTTTCACGAAAACAAAGTGTGTGTGTGTCAGGGGGTCTAATGTTGGTCAGACCTGCTTGTGGCTCTTGGCAAACTCCACCCCAAGCCCGCTAAGGAGGGGTCCGGAGAAGCCGACGGGACATGGTTCACAGGTGAAGCCCTTTGCCGTGTTTACGCAACCCTCGGGCGAGAAACAGGGCCGGGCTAGAGCACACTTAGTAGACATAGAGAGAGAGAGACAGAAAGTAACAATACACATATCAGTGTATTTGTGTTTTTGTCACACCTCAAAGTGATTGGTCGCCAAACATCAACTTTCTAATTGTTACTCTGCAGCTGGGTCGTCTGGGGAAATATTGTTCCACTTTAGCTGCAAAGCTTTTGGGAAACTCAACCAAGAATGTTTAAGAAATGATGGGAGCATATCATGCTATCATCTTGTGGTGCTAAAGAAATATAAATAAGACCCATAGAATACCTCGTCAGTGTCCTGGCAGTGGGTGCCATTCCCCGTCATGCCGTCTGGGCAGGCACCACAACGGTACCCTGGGTACTCCCTGGTCTCTGTACAGGCCAAGCCCTTATAGCAGGGGTTGGGCTCGCAGCGAGAGTGGGTCTCGTGGAAGCCTGGTTAACAAAAATATAGAGCATACCAGAGCTGGGTTCAAAATAGGATTTGAAATCTTTTAGCATGCCTTCGAGCTTGCACAGAGTGCCATATGGGCAGGATTTGCACTTAAACAGGCAATCTGCAGTTGCTACTTAGAAATGAATTATATGTATCCATTGATTCTTGAAGAATATAACTTATAAATGCTTAATGAGCTCAGTTCAACTGTCACATCCCATCAGAGCCCAAAATATAAGCTTGTTTTACTCCAATGTTTGTAAAGAAATTAAATGTAAGCACACACTGTATAGCCTCAAAACTATCATTTTTGGTATCATGGATGGTCAGTCCTTGCATCAATAGCTCTTTCTATGAATTTGAGAGTGGCTACATTTCTCCAGCCCCTTTCCTCAGCTTTTTACCGAAACAGTGGCGGGGAACTATTTTTTGCTAAATTGAAAGGGGCAATTTTTCCATTGGTTCCATTGCGCCAAGCAAGTTCAATCAAAGACAGCTAAAGTACTTCATATATTTCAATCTCTCTCTCGCTCTGATTTCCTGTGCTTCTCATCTCATCTTGTTTATCTTTTCTTTATATGAATCCCCTCTGTTTTATACACGGAGGCCCAGCCTGATGGTATGGTACTGCTCTTCATGCACTCACCACACACTTGGCACTCCAGGATAGTGTTCCTAATCAGAGACATCTCCTTTACCTGTGAAGACCACAAACATACAGCAGTCACCAGAACTGTTTAATGTATTCAACTCTAAATGTGGTATACTGTAGTTGCTCTATAGAACAGTAGTATAGCGTAGTTGCTCTATAGAACAGTGGTATACTGTAGTTGCTCTATAGAACAGGGGTATACTGTAGTTGCTCTATAGAACAGTGGTATACTGTAGTTGCTCTATAGAACAGTAGTATACTGTAGTTGCTCTAATAGAACAGGGGTATACTGTAGTTGCTCTATAGAACAGTGGTATACTGTAGTTGCTCTAATAGAACAGTAGTATACTGTAGTTGCTCTATAGAACAGTGGTATACTATAGTTGCTCTATAGAACAGTCGTATACTGTAGTTGCTCTATAGAACAGTGGTATACTGTAGTTGCTCTATAGAACAGTAGTATACTGTAGTTGCTCTATAGAACAGTAGTATACTGTAGTTGCTCTAATAGAACAGTAGTATACTGTAGTTGCTCTATAGAACAGTGGTATACTATAGTTGCTCTATAGAACAGTCGTATACTGTAGTTGCTCTATAGAACAGTGGTATACTATAGTTGCTCTATAGAACAGTCGTATACTGTAGTTGCTCTATAGAACAGTGGTATACTGTAGTTGCTCTATAGAACAGTAGTATACTGTAGTTGCTCTATAGAACAGTGGTATACTGTAGTTGCTCTATAGAACAGTGGTATACTGTAGTTTCTCTATAGAACAGTAGTATACCGTAGTTTCTCTATAGAACAGTAGTATACTGTAGTTGCTCTATAGAATAGTAGTATACTGTAGTTGCTCTATAGAACAGTAGTATACTGTAGTAGCTCTATAGAACAGTAGTATACTGTAGTTGCTCTATAGAACAGTAGTATACTGTAGTTGCTCTATAGAACAGTGGTATACTGTAGTTTCTCTATAGAACAGTAGTATACCGTAGTTTCTCTATAGAACAGTAGTATACTGTAGTTGCTCTATAGAATAGTAGTATACTGTAGTTGCTCTATAGAACAGTAGTATACCGTAGTTTCTCTATAGAACAGTAGTATACCGTAGTTGCTCTATAGAACAGTGGTATACCGTAGATGCTCTATAGAACAGTGGTATACTGTAGTTGCTCTATAGAACAGTCGTATACCGTAGTTGCTCTATAGAACAGTAGTATACTGTAGTTGCTCTATAGAACAGTAGTATACTGTAGTTGCTCTATAGAACAGTAGTATACTGTAGTTGCTCTATAGAACAGTAGTATACTGTAGTTGCTCTATAGAACAGTGGTATACTGTAGTTGCTCTATAGAACAGTAGTATACTGTAGTTGCTCTATAGAACAGTAGTATACTGTAGTTGCTCTATAGAACAGTAGTATACTGTAGTTGCTCTATAGAACAGTAGTATACTGTAGTTGCTCTATAGAATAGTAGTATACTGTAGTTGCTCTATAGAACAGTAGTATACTGTAGTAGCTCTATAGAACAGTAGTATACTGTAGTAGCTCTATAGAACAGTAGTATACTGTAGTAGCTCTATAGAATAGTAGTATACTGTAGTTGCTCTATAGAACAGTAGTATACTGTAGTAGCTCTATAGAACAAGGGTATTCAACTGGGGGAGGTACAGGAAGTCAGCACATTTTTAAAGTGGAAAATGTAATGTTTATTTAATGAATATCGCTAGGAACAATACAATGAACTAAGTTTGAATTGTCTACCCACAGTAGAAAATAGGAAAATATCTTCTTTCTAATGATGTCAACTTTATTTCTCAACTCCTAATATTGAGTAAATTACACTCATTGGAGCCAGTTACACTCACTGGAGTATCTGACATAGGCTTTGAAAAGGCATCCTCGAATATAATAGGCTATAATGGGGCTGTGGAGGTCAAAATAATGAAAAACTATCTAGCAAATCTATTCATTTAAAAATATGATAACTGCTCCTTGCCTGATGATAAGACATGACATATAATGGGGGTCCCTGTTTGGTTTTCCGAGGAGGTCGTCCCTGGGCAAGAAAAGCTTGAAAACCCGTGCTATAGAACACTGCCATCTCTCAAACAGTTACGTTCTTGTTTATGTGAGCACACAATTGATGAACCTGCACATTTCTGCTTGTTTCCTCTCTCTTTCATCTCTCTATTTTAGTCCCCTCTCACCCTCAGTCCATGTGCCTCTTATCCAGTCACCCCCTCCCCACACACCCCCTGCCTTCTCCCCTCTCTCTCTTTCATTCCCCCTGGGCCTCTTCCCCCTCTCATTCTCTCTCTATCTCTTACCTGTTCCCTGATGTCCTCTCGGAGTTCGCCAAGAATCTGGTTGAAGATGATCAGCTGGCCAATCAAAGCCTTGGTGTGGTCACCTGACACAGTGATGTCCAAGCATTAGAACATAAGCACAAGGAAACCATTAAAGTAAATGATAGCATTATACCGGTAACTATAATTGTTAGGTAGCATTTGGGTAGGGGGAGGTTGATAAACCAGTGTTTCTGATTGATACTCACCCAGAATGGCATTGACATCGGCGCTAACTACGGAGACAAGAAAGTCCACTTGAATCATTTCAATCACAACACACTACTCATTTTAATATACTATTCCTAACAATGCCTTTCACAGACATGAACTAGTACATGTAAACAGAGATGGAAAAAGGACAACCAACATGACAATTATATGTTAGTTACGTGGGCTCACCACTAGAGGGGGTTAAAGTGATAAGAATACATTACTGAGATTAGCTTCTGCTGACCAAATACCTAATGTGAGGTATGGCTAGGAGGAACAAGTGGATGGAAATATATATCAGCAGATATCAAAGTGAACACTCTCTATAGACAGACAGGTTTCCTCCCACAATGTACCAATATTCTGGCTTACATGTCTGTACATAATAAATGTCAGTTTGGCACAGAGGAAACAGCAGAGTTGGGACATCTGGCTTTCCTACATCACTGTCTTATCCGCAAGTTGCCGTAGCGTAAACCCCCAGACACAAAATGTATTTTTTTTGTTACCAAGACAATGTCATTAATCCCATATCTAGTGATGTTACTCCTAGGTCTGAGTTTCTATGACTAAAGTGAATATAACATTATACACTGAGTTTACCAAACATTAGGAACAACCTCCTAATACTGAGTTGCACCTAGGGTTGTGGCGATCACACATTTTGTCAGCTGGTGATTGTCAAGCAAATAACTGCCGGTCTCACGGTAACTGACCATTAATTAACAAACACATTTAGCATCTTCTGGCTTCCACACATAGCCTACTGATGCAGATCTTTGGAACATCTACATTTTAAAAAGTATAATAAACCCATGCAATATAGCCTACACCTTCACAATAAATACATTATTTATTTTAGACAGGTCTAAAGAAACATGATATGAAGAAAATGTAGTCTATTTCAGAAGAACAGAATAGCATACTCTGAGTTGTCCTTATGTTAGGTACTGATCTGGCTATGCCATATGGCTGTGGGCTACACTAGTTCATTTTAGCAGACAAGATTCGCTTAGAATTCCGTGGCATTATTTTCTAGTATTTTCTAGCATAAATTAGAAAGGGGCTTTCTCTAAATGATTTGAGGGAGTGTGCACATGCAGCTATTCTGTGTTGAGCGGTTAACAAAGACACAGGTACTCCTACATGCTTAACAAAGACACAGGTACTCCTACATGCTTAATTTAGAGTTATTAATGTAACTTTAGTTATGATACAAAGGCTTGTCTGTATGTTTTGATTTTTAATACATTCTAAGGCTGCATGACGCGACTCTAATGATTATTTGAAAAAAAGTTGAATGAAAGGCATGAGCTCAATATGTTTTTCATCAGTCTCTCATTCACAATTTGACAAATGCCTTGAATTTCCCAGTAGCATCCGCTTTGTGTGGCCGTAATTTCCCCCCAAAATATACATGCCTTTTGTGGCCAGTGGCTGTTGGGCTGAATATAATAAATTATAATTCTTTTTCCCTGTGTGCTGCTTGCTCCAAAGCACCTCTCACTCACATGGCTCTGTAACGGATCCCTCGGAACTTTCATTAAGCACACCTGTCCCCTATTCCCACTGATTAGTACTTGTACAGTTGAAGTTGGAAGTTTACATACACTTAGGTTGGAGTCTTTCAACCACTCCACAAATTTCTTGTTAACAAACTATAGTTTTGCAAGTCGGTTAGAACATCTACTTTGTGCATGACACAAGTAATTTTTCCAATAATTGTTTACAGACAGATTATTTCACTTATAATTCACTGTATCACAATTCCAGTGGGCCAGAAGTTTACATACACTAAGTTGACTGTGCCTTCAAACAGCTTGGAAAATTCCAGAAAATAATGTCATGGCTGTAGAAGCTTCTGAGAGGCTAATTGACATAATTTAAGTCAATTGGAGGTGTACCTGTGGATGTATTTCAAGGCCTACCTTCAAACTCAGTGCCTCTGCTTTTCATAATGGAAAAATCTAAAGAAATCAGCCAAGACCTCAGAAAAACAATTGTAGTCTCCACAAGTCTGGTTCATCCTTGGGAGCAATTTCCAAACCCCTGAAGGTACCACGTTCATCTGTACAAACAATAGTACGCAAGTATAAACACCATAGGACCACGCAGCCATCATATCGCTCAGGAAGGAGACGCGTTCTGTCTCCTAGAAATGAACGTACTTTGGTGCGAAAAGTGCAAATCAATCCCAGAAAGGACCTTGTGAAGATGCTGGAGGAAACAGGTACAAAAGTATCTATATCCACAATAAAATGAGTCCTATATCGACATAACCTGAAAGGCCGCTCAGCAAGGAAGAAGCCACTGCTCCAAAACCGCCATAAAAAAGCCAGACTACGGTTTGCAACTGCACATTTTGGAAAAATGTCCTCTGGTCTGATGAAACAAAAATAGAACTGTTTGGCCATAATGACCATCGTTATGTTTGGAAGAAAAAAAGGAAGGCTTGCAAGCCGAAGAACACCATCCCAACCGTGAAGCACGGGGGTGGCAGTATCATGTTGTGGGGGTGCTTTGATGCAGGAGAGACTGGTGCACTTCACAAAATAGATGGCATCATGAGGAAAGAAAGTGATGTAGATATATTGAAGCAACATCTCAAGATGTCAGTCAGGAAGTTAAAGCTTGGTTGCAAATGGGTCTTCCAAATGGACAAAGCATACTTCCAAAGTTTTGGTAAAATGGCTTAAGGACAACAAAGTCAAGGTATTGGAGTGGCCATCACAAAGCCCTGACCTCAATCCCATAGAAAATGTGTGGGCAGAACTGAAAAAACATGTGCGAGCAAGGAGACCTACAAACCTGACTCAGTTACACCAGCTCTATTGTGGAAAGGTGGTAGAAGTCTACCCGAAACGTTTGACCCAAGTTAAACAATTTAAAAGCAACGCTACCAAATACTAATTGAGTGTATGTAAACTTCTGACCCACTGGGTATGTGATGAAAGAAATAAAAGCTGAAATAAATCATTCTCTCTACTATTATTCTGACATTTCACATTCTTAAAATAAAGTGGTGATCCTAACTGACCTAAGACAGGGAATTTTTACTAGGATTAAATGTCAGGAATTGTGGAAAAACGGAGTTTAAATGTAGTTGGCTAAGGTGTATGTAAAGTTCCGACTTCAACTGTATAAGTGTGCCCTTTGGTTTCCATTGGGCTGTCGATTATTATTATAATGTTCGTTGGTGCGTGTGAGTACCTGTGCTGTGTGTTTTGGGTTTTCGTGCCCTTGTGGATTGCGCAGATGATTACGGGTCTCGTTCCGTGGGTGCGTGTGTGTATATTTTCGAGGTATTCCTCGCTCTTTTGTTTGGGTTTCAACCCTGTGTGTTGTATATGTGTTTGTTTGGTCTTCGTCCCCGTGCCCTCACACGGCACGCCATAACTTGGGGGCGTAATAAAAAACCCTATTACGCATTCCTGCGCCTGTCTCCCGAATCATTGTTACCAACGTGACAGGCTCTCTATCACGTGATCAGGTCTTTCTCACAGGCTGCAAGTGAAGACCGATACATCAGGGATGCAACTGCTTGTGTCTTTATCCAATTCTGAGGCGCATACTGAAGATATTGAACGGTCCACATTTCATTTGTCAGCCAACTAGGTGAGTAGGCCTAACAAACAGCAAAAGCACTAGCCTATGTCAGTCTACTATCCCCCATGGTAAAAATGCTGACCTATTCTGTGCGAGAAATAAATGTTACAAACATAGTCTGGGACAGTTGTGGGATGCGATAGATCACACATGAATACAACCACTAGCATCCAAAACCCTTATTTAAGCAATGAGGCTTACGCAACAGATAAGAATGTTGAGCTTAAAATGTTGATAAACTATTAGGCTATTTCTTCACATTATAAGCTCAGCCATGTGCACACGACAGTAGGCGATAAGCGCTAATGTTCCATTAACGGGAAAACACCATTATCAAAAGTGACCGCACAAAGGATTATGCATGTAATGCTTTTATTATAGAGGTGCATTTTTATGGTGAAAATTATCTTCCCAAAACTTCAAACTCACGCACTGCGTATGTATGCCAGTTAGGCTCTACACCTGTTGCAAAGTGGATTCATGTGCTTAATTTTAAGAAGTTATTTGGCCACTTTAGTTGTGATACAAACCTTACCAAAACATATAGGCCTATGGGCTAGACTACATGAGTTGTGCGACTAAAAAGTCACAAAAAAAGGTATGTCTTCTTTCTTGCCTTATGATGGTCATCATTCACAAGAGATAATAACCTCAGCAAAAAAAGAAACATCCCTCTCACTGTCAACTGCATTTATTTTCAGCAAACTTAAAGTGTGTAAATATTTGTATGGACATAACAAGATTCAACAACTGAGACAAACTGAACAAGTTCCACAGACATGTGACTAACAGAAATTGAATAATGTGTCCCTGAAAAAAAGGGGGGGGGGGTCAAAATCAAAAGTAACAGTCAATATCTGGTGGGGCCACCAGCTGCATTAAGTACTGCAGTGCATCTCCTCCTCATGGACTGCACCAGATTTGCCAGTTCTTGCTGTGAGATGTTACCCCACTCTTCCACCAAGGCACCTGCAAGTTCCTGGACATTTCTGGGGGGAATGGCCCTAGCCCTCACCCGCCGATCTAACAGGTCTCAGACGTGCTCAATGAGATTGAGATCCGGGCTCTTCGCTGGCCATGGCAGAACACTGACATTATTGTCTTGCTGGAAGTCACACACAGAACAAGAAGCATGGTTTGTGGCATTGTCATGCTGGAGGGTCATGTCAGGATGACATGGGGGAGGAAGGGGAGGAGGATGTCTTCCCTGTAAAGCACAGCGTTCAGATTGCCTACAATGACAACAAGCTCAGTCCGATGATGCTGTGACACACCGCCCCAGACCATGACGGACCCTCCACCTCCAAATCGATCCCGCTCCAGAGTACAGGCCTCGGTGTACCGCTCATTCCTTCGATGATAAACGCGAATCCGACCATCACCCCAGGTGAGACAAAACTGTGAAGAACACTTTTTGCCAGTCCTGTCCGGTCCAGCGACGGTGGGTTTGTGCCCATAGGCGACGTTGTTGCCGGTGATGTCTGGTGAGGACCTGCCTTACAACAGGCCTACAAGCCCTCAGTCTAGTCTCTCTCAGCCTATTGCAGACAGTCTGAGCACTGATGGAGGGATTGTGCATTCCTGGTGTAACTCGGGCAGCTGTTGTTGCCATCCTGTACCTGTCCCGCAGGTGTGATGTTCGGATGTACCGATCCTGTGCAGATGTTGTTACACGTGGTCTGCCACTGCGAGGACAATCAGCTGTCCGTCCTGTCTCCTTTTAGCGCTGTCTTAGGTGTCTCACAGTACTGACATTGCAATTTATTGCCCTGGTCACATCTGCAGTCCTCATGTCTCCTTGCAGCATGCCTAAGACACGTTCACGGAGATGAGCAGGGACCCTGGGCATCTTTCTTTTGGTGTTTTTCAGAGTCAGTAAAATTGCCTGTTTATAGTGTCCTACGTTTTCATAACTGTGACCTTATTTGCCTACTGTCTGTAAGCTGTTAGTGTCTTAACGACCGTTCCACAGGTGCATGTTCATTAATTGTTTATGGATCATTGAACAAGCATGGGAAACAGTGTTTAAACCCTTTACAATGAAGATCTGTGAAGTTATTTGGATTTTTACAAATTATCTTTGAAAGAGGGTCCTGAAAATGTGACGTCTCTTTTTTGCTGAGTATATAATTCACAAGTGATAGGCTAATATTATCACCCATCAGACTATTCTTGATTTAGTCTTGTCTTTACATATACTAAATAATATGTGTATAATTTGTTTTGATTTAGAATGGACCATTATCATGCACCTGTCTCGAAACAGGGGCAAGGCAAAAAAAATACATGTCATCTATGCACTTAAATAGCGAATGGAGGATGCTTTTCCTGTAGTTTATTTTCATGCCAGCTAGGTAGGCTATACTCCTGTTGTAAAGAGAATCAATTTTCTTAATATTCGAAAAGTTGTAAATATAGTATACCTAATCTATAGAACGCTGATGGGATTATCCTCATTTTAATAGAGCCCATCACTCTGTTTTCTCACGCAATTGCAGAGTCTATGGAAATGTGGTAGCCTATAGAAAATGTTTGGACACCTCTACTCATTCAATGGTTTTTTCTTTATTTTTACTATTTTCTACATTGTACAATATTAGTAAAGACATTGAAACTATGAAATAACACATATGGAATCATGTAGTAACCAAAAAAGGGTTAAACAAATCAAAATATACTTTTTATTTTCGATTTTTCAAAGTAGCCACCCTTTGCCTTGATGACAGCTTTGCACACTCTTGGCATTCTCTCAAACAGCTTCACCTGGACTTTCCACATATGCTGAGCACTTGTTGGCTGCTTTTCCTTCACTCTGCGGTCCAACTCATCCCAAACCATCTAAATTGGGTTGAGGTCAGGTGATTGTGGAGGCCAGGACATCTGATGCAGCACTCCATTACTCTCCTTCTTGGTCAAATAGCCCTTACACAACCTGGCGGTGTGTTGCGTCATTGTCTGTTGAAAATAAACGATAGTCCCACTAAGCGCAAACCAGATGGTATAGTGTAAAGCTGCAGAATGCTGTGGTAGCCATGCTGGTTAAGTGTGCCTTGAATTCTAAATAAATCACTGACAGTGTCACCAGCAAAGCACCACCACTCCATCACACCTCCTCCTCCAAGCTTCACGGTGGGAAATACACATGCGTTCACCTACTCGGCGTCTCACAAAGACACAGCGGTTGAAACCAAAAGTCTCAGATTTGGACTCATCAGACCAAAGGACAGATTTCCACTGGTCTAATGTCCATTAAGGCTAGGGGGCGGTATTTTCACGTCCGTGATTTGTTTAACACTTTTTTGGTTACTACATGATTCCATATGTGTTCTTTCATAGTTTCGATGTCTTCACTATTATTCTACAATGTAAAAAATAGTCAAATAAAGAAAACCCTTGATTGAGTAGGTGTGTCCAAACTTTTGACTGGTACTGTATATTTGCATTTATGTCAGAGTGATTAGAGGGACAATTGAGTGCTGAGTACCAGGCAGTTAGCAAGTTTGGTAGGCTACTAATGACCATCAGCAGCATCAGAGCTTGGAGAAGCCTAATTACAAGTGGAATGTGACTGCCTTCATGACTCGTGACTGCCATTGTGGCGGTCATACGGTCCCCATAACAGCCCTAGTTGTCTCGTCCCCTTCATCTACACTGATTTAAGTAGATTTAAACAGGTGACATCAATAAGGGATCATAATATTCACCTGGATTCACCTGGTCAGTCTATGTCATAGAAAGAGCAGCTTTTCTTCATGTTTTGTATACTCAGTGTAATAAATTAGTATGAGGATCATTTGCATGTGTTTATGGTTGTATACAAAGATTTTACCTGAATTCGGAAAATGTGTATCTCCATGAAATGGACAGTCGGTAAGGATTCCTGCTTTGGCTATAGAGCCACCCAAAGCCAGTTTCAAAGAGTCCACTGAGCCCTGAAACATGCACACACAAGCACAGTACAGTTAAATCAAGTTAAATTAATTAACTCTCACACACACAAAGGGGCATGGTAGGTGGAAAATCATGCTAATTTGTTTTCGGAGTAAACTGTCACTTTTAAATGAATGTCTAGGCCTAGGGCTATGTTATGCAACTGACAACATGCAATGTTCCCTACAACTCCTCTGGGACTGCAGCTCCCCCAGGACTGCTGCGCTAAAGAAATACCAGCTCGTGCATAGAAGTACAACAAAAAAAATCCCCGTTAGTTAACACAATCAACATTTCCCTCCACTCCAAATTTTTCATAAAATCAATGTAATATTTGCCACTTTCAATGCACCGTGACGAGCATGAGCGGTTGCAAGTAGATTCACTTGTTTTGAGATCAAAGCGTGTGCACATTTATTCATCTTCTTTGCTAGTTATTGAGTTATGGCTAATTTCTGGTCAGCATCTTTGAAAAACGAGTCAGGTAAAGAGCTTTTTTATATCTTAAAGGGGCAGCGTTATATTTTGAGACAGGCTTGAATAAGCTAATAATTAGCCAATAGGCAGAGGATACCATACATTTGTGTCTGATTCATTGTGTAATAATGGTATGGGAATAATAATGCATTTTATTTTGTAAAGTGGTTTCTTACATCAAACACAACACAACAACATTTTCTGGCACTTCCTTGTCTGAAGGACAAGTGGATAAACTGGTTAATGTCAAGCCCTGCATGGCTTTTGAAAAAGTCTCATGGAATGTAATTCTACATTGAATACCAAACATTGGCTGCTACAGTAGGCTGAATGCTAGAACTGCTATTTCCATGTAAATAATATTGTTTTTCATGGTAGGCCACTCTGGTAGGCCTACATTATGATCACTGTTAAAACTGTAACTTAAAGTGGGTACAATCTCAGTGTTCACAGTAAACGCATGCAGGAAGGTGCACAGAATATCCACAACATTCAAGTTTGCGCTCAGTAGACCTGAAATTTTCTCAGTGCGAAAACAATTAGAGGGAACATTGACCCCCAGTCTTACTTAGACATATTGAGGCACATGCTCTGGGTTGTTTTCATTGGGGCACACTGTAGCAAAAAATTATCCAAATGTTGTGCAACGGAAAGCGAAACATGTGTTTCTTATTGGACAAATTCTGATAGTACCTCCCAGTTTCACTCCCCTTCTGACCGTTTCCTTCTGTTTTATGCCTAGTGAACATGACCCTGGTCAGTACCCGTGTACATCTGCATGCATATCACCTGAGCGGTCCATTCAAGATAAGAGATACAAACTAGGAACAATAGCTGCAGTGTGCCCTCTCATTTTAGATATTTCATTTTACAATTCCCCCCCTCCTCCTTCCTGTTCTCTCTTTCATCCATCCTGACAGGGAGTGTGGCATCTATCAGTCAGATAGTCACACATGCAAACAGCACCACAGAGTTACAGATAACTATAGAGTTCTCCATATAAGCGTCAGCATGAGCCATAAAAGTGTAGCTGATAGATAGGATGTACAGCTCTAGTCCATGTTATTCAATTTTTTTGATGAAAAGTTACCTATAAATAAGTAGACATTTGACAGTTCACTCAATTTACGTATGTGCATACCCCAACCAGAAGCCATGGATTACAGGCAGCATCTGCACTGAGCTAAAGCCTAGAGCTGCCGCTTTCAAGGAGCTGGACTCTAACCCTGAACCTTACAAGATATCCCGCTATCCCCTCCGATGAACCATCAAACAGGCAAAGAGTCAATACAGGTCTAAGATCGAGTCATACTACACCGGCTCTGACGTTCGTCAGATGTGGCATGGCTTGCAAACCATTACAGACTACAAAAGGAAGCACAGCCGAGATGCTGCCCAGTGAAACGAGCCTACCAGACGAGCTAAACTACTTCTATGCTCGCTTCGAGGCAAATAATACTGAAACATGCATGAGAGCACCAGCTGTTCTGGAAGACTGTGTGATCACACTCTCCGCAGCCGATGTGAATAAGACCTTTAAACAGGTCAACATTCACAAGGCCGCAGGGCCAGATGGATTACCAGGATAGGTACTACGAGCATGCACTGACCAACTGGCAAGTATCTTCGCTGACATTTTCAACCTCTCCTTGTCTGAGTCTGTAATACCAACATGCTTTAAGCAGACCACCATAGTCCCTGTGTCCAAGAACACTAAGGTAACCAGCCTAAATGACTACCGACCCGTAGCGCTCACGTCTCTAGCCATGAAGTGCTTTGAAAGGCTGGTCATGGCTCACTACAACACCATCATCCCAGAAACCCTATACCCACTCCAATTTGCATACCGCCCCAATGGATACACAGATTATGCAATCACTATTGCACTCCACACTGCTCTTTCTCAACTGGACAAAAGGAACACCTATGTGAGAATGCTATTCATTGACTACTGCTCAGCGTTCAACACTATAGTGCCCTCAAAGCTCATCAATAAGCTAAGGACCCTAGGACTAAACACCTCCCTCTGCAACTGGATCCTGGACTTCCTGACAGGCCGCCCCCAGGTGGTAAGTGTAGGTAACAACAGGGCTGCAGTGGAGCAGGTTGAGAGCTTCAAGTTCATTGGTGTCCACATCGCCAACAAACTAACATGGTCCAAGCACACCAAGACAGTAGTGAAAGGGCACAAAACCTATTCCCCCTCAGGAGACTGAAAATATTTGGCATGGGTCCTCAGATCCTCAAAAGGTTCTACAGCTGCACCATCGAGAGCACTGGTTGCATCACTGCCTGGTACGGCAACTGCTCGGGCTCCGACCGCAAGGCACTTCAGAGGGTAGTGCGAACGGCCCAGTACATCACTGTGGTCAAGCTTCCTGCCATCCAGGACCTTTATACCAGGCAGTGTCAGAGGAAGGCCCTAAAAAAATTCAAAGACTCCAGCCACCCTAGTCATAGACTGTTCTCTCTGCTACCGCACGGCAAGCAGTACCGGAGTGCCTACCTACATGTACATACTACATCAACTAACCTGTGCCCTCGCACATTGACTCTGTATCGGTAACCCCCCTGTAAATAATCTCGCTATTGTTATTTTACTGTTGCTCTTTAATTACTACTTTTATCTCTTATCCATATATTTTTTAAACTGCATTGTTGGTTAGGGGCGCGTAAGTAAGAATTTCACTGTAAGGTTTCACTGTACCTGTTGTTTTGGTCACGTGACTAATAAAATAACATTTGACTTCATAACTAATATCTACGACATCTTATTAGCCATGCAAAATCTAGGTAATTTGCTTAAGTGGCATAGATGGCAGTTGTGGATAGAAGATTAGGCATGTAAATCAACCATAAATGAGCAACACTATTTAAATGAGGAATCCATTGTGGTCAGGCTGGCTTTGTGTTTCATGTACTGTATGGCTTAATTGCTTTGGTCTTATAAAAGCTAATCTGCCAGACTCCTGCCAACTACATAAGTAGTGTAGTACAAATGGTTGAGTTACGAAGTATGATTAGAGACTTTGAGTCTGAGAGCATGCTCTAAAATGTGCTCTGAATAAATAGAGGTAGACTAAGCAATATGACATCATAATTTTGCTGCCCTGCCACCTTCTGCTATACAAAAACAATTAGCTCTTCCCAATTGTTGCACTCCCTTGAGGCACACATGCCCACATTGGGGAGAGTCAATTGTGCAAGCCATAAGGCAGATTTAAATGTTGTTGTTGATTTCTGTAAGCAGGATGCCCCACTGTGTATGATGATATATTATTGCTAAGTCTACCTTTAACTTCATTCTAGGTCTGTTCGGAACTTATTAAAGTTGTGTTTCATCACCTGTAGCCTGGCATAGGCCTTCTGCCCGTTGCGTATCTCCACAGACTCTGCCTCGGCTGGGAGCTGGACCATGGATGGCAGGACCTGTGCTGAGTCAGCCAATCGGCAGTTGACATAGAGTTCCATGTGGGGGTGGTTTCGTTGGAGCCCACCCACACGGAGGATGAGTGACTGGGTGCGTCCATCAGAGAGGCCGGGGTTCTGGAGGTTCACTGTGTGGAGTTTACCATCCTTGCGTACGTAGCGCACCAGAACTGAGAAACAGAGAGGATTCTAAGATCAGGTAATCTCTTGTAGACAGATCTACGTAAACATAATTGGTACCATAGAATCTGCCGGGAAGAAATGGGATACGTTGGATAACGAACAGCAGTAGTTCCTGTGTTTGGATTTTTCATCACTGGTTATTTGGACAAATCACAATTTCATAGGTGTTAGCATCTTTCAAATTACAGAAGGGAAGGGGACATTCAGTCCATAACCCGCAATCTCTCTTGGACAGATTCTCGTGAAAAGATGAAACGGCAATAATCTAGTAGTTCCTGGTTTGGAGTTTTAGACGTTGATTATTTGAACGAATCAGGATTGGATGAAGTCGGTTCATAAACTGGTGGGGTGATTTTCAAGCTTGTGTATGATAAACGCTTTCCACTAGATTCCACAGCCACAAAGTCAGAATTGGCTATTCGATAAAAATTCATACAAATACAATAAAAAATGTATTGTGTGAAATGAGCGGGAAGGGAGGTGTTTAGCCAAGAGTTACCATTTGCGAGGGAGAAGACTAATCACAATTGTTAACAGCATTCCCCCAGAAAGTAAAACAGGAAATTACACACTTCAGGGGAGAATTTTACTTCTAGGTAACCGAGATTATCTTGCCTGTAATTTAGCAAAGAGAGAAGGTGGAGATCCTCGTTCTGGTTCCGCTCCTCGTTCTAGTATCTCTTAATCCCTTCTCTTAAAATGTACTGTATGTACCCAGAACATAGACATCAGGCAACCCTGAGCATCATTGAAGCTAGCCTACATACTGTAGAAGAGTTTGTAGAACGAGAGCTCCATATGAAAAAACAACATACATATTGTTAATTGTTTTGCAACTATCTTAGATGTATGGGTGTAGGGGCTAGGGGTCGATTGGGGAATCCCACTATTGGGATTGGATGATTGTGTCTTAGTTATAGGCCATGAAGAGAATCAATTTAGGCTACACCAAAATATCTATCTACCACACTTCCCTCCCTATCCCCTCTACTGACAGTACACCCTACCTTTGTTGACCTTGCCCATGAGGGCCACCTCCAGGTACTTCCTGTTGTCGCCTTTGTTGTAGACTCCCAACAGCACTCCTCCCAGTTTGGGCGGCAGACGAAGAGTTGACACCAGGTAAAGGTCCGACACGAAGCCCAGAGCCCCCGACATCTTCCCCACCGCGGACGCACTCTGCCTGGCATCGTGCAGCTCCAGCATGTCAATCACTGAAAGATGGAGGGGTGGTGGTGAATTACATGGGTCCAGTTGGAATACTTTGGAAATGCCTCCTTAAAGTGTGCACGTGTGTCGGGTGTGAAGAGGAGGAGGGATGGATAGTGATGGAGAAGGTAGAGAAAGAGGGATATTGCAATAGAGAGAAAATAGGCATACACAAAAGAAAGAAGGCCAAACAGAGGACACAAAAAAGGAGATATCGGATGGAGTAAGAGTGAAAGAGAAAAAATGAATGAATAGACAAATGGGGGATTCATCCTTTTTGCGTTTACTGCAAGGGTTTTTTGAGAATTTATAAGCCAGACACAAACTCAACACCTCGTCTTCTTTCTGTTCCGTCGCCCCTGCCACAAAATAAACACTGTCACTGAAAAGACCAGCCTTCGCTGTCACTGTTGGTGGCAGAATTGATGTCTGTCATTAAACTGGGTGCTGCTGGAATCTTTTCTTTATGAGACGTCTCTCCATTTATGGTGAATTTCAGGGGGGGGTTATAATGGTAAGTTATTGGCCATGGTTGGCAATGGCGACTGGCGTGGGGCTGCAATATACATTGTGCTCCTTCGCTTAAAAAAAACAACCGTTTCTTATATTTGTCTATGAAGATATTGGAAACCCTTTGAGAGGTTGGAAATACTGCAGGGAGAAAAACATGGGGTGCAGATGACAGAAAAAGTCTTAAAATGCTTGTAACCATCATGAGTTGCAAATGTGTGCAGCAACAGAACGCAGACAAAAGAAATGTCACGTGTAACATTTTCAACTGTTGTAACAAGTATGTTCAAGGCCTAGATAAGAGTCCATTTATCCTATGAGCATTTTGCTTGAGCTCTCGTCCAGGTGAGTGAGTGAGAGAGAAAGATGACAGACGTATCGGGATTAGACATTCCAGCCTCTCTCTAATCGTTCTTGTGTCTCCCTAGTGGCTGCCCATTCAGCAATCTGACTAAAGCCAAAGACATCAGGGGTGCCTCTAACCCCCAATTCTCCCCTTGCAGACGTCCGTCTCTGTATATCTCCCCCCCCCCCCCCTTATAATACAAGCCCAGGATTTGTTCAGTCTGAATTATGTTGAATATAGACCTGGACCTAATGTGTGAGCAACTGCGTTCGGACCCAGTTCTCTTGCACGCCAGAAGATTAGCTAACTCAGCTAAAACCTTCATGTGTCAGCCAGTTACAGTACTCATCTCTTCATGGTTTACCAAATCACCAGTTAGTAATGAACCTTAGGATTTAGCTTAGCGGGTTAATACAGTATTGTGGTGTGCAGGAGACCCGGGTTCAAACCAATAATGTTATTAACCCAGGATTGCTGATGCTATTTATTGGCCAATGAGAGGATTTGAAGCAACCGTTGGCAATATTGACACTTCTCAGAAGAAGCAGTCCTCGATAGGAATGAATGGAATTCTACAGTATTTCATTTAAATGTTTCAAGAACAAAATGACATGTATTTCAGTACTGTTTTGTGGTAGTGGGGGCAGTATCATAACGAATAGCACAAAATTGTACTTTAAGGATTTATTTTATGTTTAGCTCACATATAATTTTAAAGTATGCATTAAGATGTATGTAATATAATAAATCTAGCAAAAATAAATGTAGACATGAATAAATGCATTTGTATAGCTTCCAAAATGTTTTTTTTACAGTGGTGGTGGAGTGCCATGTTGGAGGCTTGAAAACAGCGCCCCCTGTCAGTCATATAGTGTATATATAAATCATTGGTTTGAACCCAGTTGGTCACATCAGCACCCCAGGCATTCCATGGCATCTTATTCCATTGTCACACAATGCTAACTCCTCTTGTTGGTCACCTTTGCATTCAATCAATTTTTTCTCACTCTCTACCTTGGTCTCCTCCCCATCTCAACTGCTGCGTTGCTTGTTGGTTAGTTCTACTTGGTCTCCTTTTTATTTTCTTTGATGATCTTCCTCCAAGTCCTTACCATCTCACACTCATTCTCTCTTCAGTCTTCTCCCATTCTCTCTCACTTCAGATATTCACTATGACACATGGCTGAAAGTCAAAGCTGCAAGAATTGATTGGGGTAGAGCTCAACATCATTGGAGTCGGTCCTGGCTTGCAAAAACAAGGCTCTCTGCATTTGATATCAACCCTAACAAAAATTATTCTCTTAAAAAAAAAAAATCTGCCTCCACTATTTGATCGAATCCGAAAGGTCTCCTTCCGGACACCCTCTTCTTTACTCTATCCCCAACTTTCAGAACACTATTAAATCACTTGTAAACTTGGGATGGGCTTGTTCAGTAGACCAGAACACTTACCACTGCAGATAGAAATGCACCGTATAGAACAGATTCCCAATTGTATAGGTGACGAGTGAGTCCAGTCTATACCATTTCTATCTGCACCATTCTGAATGTTCAGTCCCACTTAAAGCAGCCCTAGTGAATGAAAAGGCAGGGCAGCAATGACCCCAGCGGTTAAGAATTTGTGAGGTGATCCTTCTGTTGGACTGTTGTATGGGCCAGTAACCATTAGTAATCAGTGTGATGGACAGGTGTAATTAGAATATCTCTTTCTTGCTCTCCCTAAGTCATAGTTGACATGCGCACACCTTGAGCTGACAGCCATTCGACCGCTGCACCATCGTTGTGTGCATGTCCCTGTGAAAACTTATTGATGCCCATCATCTGCTTGGCCCCATTGCAACATACGGTTCAGCAAACACCTTCTAGTGGGAGGCGGACCCATCAGTGAGTGTTCATTGTTTCACTGGTTGAATCTTATTGCTATCTTAAACTGCATTTAGCAGGACATCTGGTCATCTCTATTGTATAGAGACGGCAGCCATTGTATGCAGAATTAAGAAGGAAAAGAGTAGGCTAGAGATGTTTACCATTTCAAGTTTAGGAGCTCTTTATAAAGCAAATGTATGCTTAATATGCTATTTATTATTCTGATGGCATTGCAATGTAATGATAGAGATGATGTAATACGCAGCCACAAATTTAAGGAAAATAGAAGGGGGGGATTCTGTCCGGGGGGAGATTTTCGGCACAACACGCAACAACAAAAAAGTCCTTCAATTTGCATGACCTCAAATGTTGAAGAGGTCGTGGGCGATGGCAAGCATTCCACAAGAGCACACATTTCGCGTTTGCCACATACGTGTCTATTTGGTCAATTTTTAATACACTCGAGTCTATAGTGGTGCAATTGAACATAGCCTAATCAGAATGCCTCAACACCGCGAAAGTGAATTTGATAGGAATTACCATAATAATCATGAAACTTTTTACATATAGGTTGTGGCATACAGCCACTGAACGATGCAGTGGCTTCACTTACAATACAATTAAAACTAACATCAGAATACTATTTTGTCAAATCATGCGTTATAGTTTTCATTACCTTGCATTTCTGAAGCCCTGGTCAAGCCCAAGAGAACCGCCGCGCTCGCAAGCAGCACATTTAGCACTAACCTCACCATATCCATCCTCAAGGCACAAGGTTTATAAACGTTACCTAAATAATCGAATGTATAACTTTTCAACTGTGACTACACCGAAGTAACGAAACGTGAGTGGGAGTGTGTGAAGAACACTCATCGACCGGCACGCTGACCAGCGCGGGTGGAGTTGTCAAGGAGTTTAGGCTCGCACAGCCTGGCAGGTCAGCGGGTCTCGCTCGTGATCCGCGCAGCTTGGGATGTGCTGCACCGAACACTTTCCCCATCTCCCAAATGAGAAACATGAGCTGGTCTGCGAGCTACTACAGACAGTGAACAGGGCAATTGCCTTTGTGCGCTCCCTGTCTCCAACTTGCATACTGATAATCTGAAAAGTATTCAAACGAAATGAAAACAAATATCACTTCTTACTGTACATGAATTGCAATCACACAATTAATGTTTAATTATGGTGCAATGATTCCGTTTCATATGTGTGCATACATACGATTTGCTTAAGAGCTGGTAAATACGGGATATTCATTTAACAATAGCACCATTTTTATAAAAAAGCATCCCACAGGATCTAATTGACAATCCTACTAGACCAGGTCCAAACAGCCAAACCTTACCCTTGACAACATTGGGAATGACCTGCCAGAAGCTTTGAGAATTATCTTATGTATTTATGAAAACTTGTTTTTTTGGTTCAAGTACCACTGTTGAGATTATGTCATGGCTCTGGGCTTTTGCCTTCAAGTTATAGTTTTCTTTTCTGAAATAATGTGGTTGTAGATTGATTACTGAGACTGTTTAAACTAAAGTACACTTAGTGTGATTTCATCCATATGTTGTGTCTCATTGGCAATGTTTTGGCCTACAATGTACACAATGACAACACACAGGTCAAATGATGAATGTGGAGACAAAACATATGGTGAAAATAATATCGCCCTCCTTGTAGTAGTTGCCTGAAGTGTAGCTCATAGAACACACAAACAATGTCAGTTGGAGCCATTTTTCAGCATATTATTAATTGTACTGTATTTCACTGTTTATATGCTTCAGTTCAACCTCAGCGTAAGAACCAGGGTGTGTTTAGGAGGGTGTAACATAACATAACATTCAGATAGGTGTATATTGTCTCCCCAAAGCATTTCTAACAAAAATATAAAATGCAACAATTTCAAAGATTTTACAGTTCATATGAGGAAATCAGTCAATTTAAATGAATTCACTAGGACCTAAATCTATAGAATTCACATGACTGGGAATACAGATATAATATGTTGGTCACAGATACCTTTAAAAAGAAAAATGGCCCTAAAGGATCTCATCACTGTTTTTCTGTGCATTCAAATTGCCATTGAGAAAATGCAATTGTGTTCGTTGTCCATACCATAACCCCACTGCCACCATGGGGTACTTGGTACATGACGTTGACATCAGCAAACCGCTCGCCCACACAACGTCATACTATCTGCCCAGTAGTTGAAACTGGGATTAATTTGTGAAGAGCCCACTTCTCCATAGGCCATCAAAGGTGAGCATTTGCCTGCAGTCAGGTCAAGACCCTGATGAGAACGACGAGCATGCAGATGAGCTTCCCTGAGATGGTTTCTGACAGTTTGTGCAGAAATTCTTCGGTTTTGCAAACCCAGTTTCATCAGCTGTCTGTAATGAAGCCCTTTTGTGGGAGAAAACAACATTCTGATCGGTTGGGCTATGCCCTCCCAGGCCCACCCATGGTTGTGCCCCTTCCCAGTCATTTGAAATCCATAGATTGGGGGATAATCCATTTAGTTCAATTGACTGATTTCCTTAAATGAACTGTAACTCAGTAAAATCTTAGAAATTGTTTCATGTTGCGTTTATATTTTTGTTCAGTGTATAAATGTGTTTTTTTCTGTTGTGACAGAAACCTTCTCTGTGTTAAACTAAAGTCTGTCTCCTTCCCCTTCTTGGAAAGATCAAGCAATTTAAATAACAACTTCCAGTTAATATATCTGCTGTACTGTATCATTCTGTCTATGTTTTCCATTGTGATTTTAGGGGTAGGGTAACATATTTGAAGCTTGGAGAAACTGGAATGTTGGCAAACATACAACAAACACCTTGTGACAGATGGTTCAGCATTTCACTTTTAATGACCTGAAATCAAGTCAAAATTCTGTTTGTATAAGTGAAACCTGACAAAACATTTCAGAAAGTGGCTCAACCCTCAACCTCTACCTGAAAGAAAGAAACCTGAAAAAATAAAAGGCATACCATTCTTGAATTAAATTAAAGCGTTCTTGAAGATTCTGAGACAAGAAAAGGTATGCCTTCCTGGGATGTCGAGAAAACAAAAAACAAGCACCAAAAACAGAGACTGCATAACTAGGCATGTTTGTGGATGCCTAGAAGTGGTCTGAACTGACAGAGGATTATCGTGCATTGTGGGAGATTGAGATGTTTGAGGAACGTAATTCCTGTCCATCTATTCTCCGTCAATATGCACAGAATAAGTCAGAGAACGTCCATTTTCCCCTCACAACACCTCCTTCTACCTGGTCCTACACCGAGACAGTACTGCTCATTCCTCTTCCTCTTCCTCGCCTCCTTCTTCGATGTGGCGGGGTCCCACTAGCGCTGCCTGCGGTCGGACGTGCTGGATGCTGACAATCCCCATCAAAATGGCGTAGCCCAGCATCGAGCCCATGGCGAACAGGACCGACAGGATTTGCTTGCGTCGTTTATGGGGCTCGCTGTCAAAGTCACTACTGTCCGAATGGACTGACACCTTGTGAATGGGTGGCTCTAAAACAGAGAAGAAAAAACAGGATGAGAGTCCAAGAGCAGAAAGCATGAAGTCTCTGCACACAGTGGATCTAACATTTTAAGCAATAGATTCTCAATACAGTTAAGCGTTTTCAGTGTTTTAGAATTGAGTATCAGACTGCTAGACTAGGCACTCAAGATCAGCATTTTTAAACTCTGGTTCTCGAGTATCCCAAACAGTACAACTTTTTTTGATGTAGCCACGGACAAGCACACCTGAATCAACCAGTCAACCAATCATCCACTTGACTATTTGAAATCAGGTGTGTTTGTCCTGTGCTACAACAAATGTGTGTACGGTTGGGGTTACTGCTGGAGAACCGGAGATGAAAAATAATACTCCAGGGAACTTACCTCCGCCCTCTGAGGGGAAATAGAGGATGAGGATGTTGGTGCAGTAGTGCCGCAGGTTGTCTAGGGAGTTGAGGTGTTGCTGGAGTTTCCCATTGGGCAGCTTCACCTTCAGCAGGGGGGCTAGGTGACCAAACACATAGGCATCCAAAGAGGATGGGCTGTGGAGACAATCCACAAATGACAGTATACACACACTCATATGAAGGACAGTGTGGCAAACATGTTATACATGCAATTTGTTTGCAGTTTGCACACAGCAGCCACTTACGAATCCCCGAAGAAGAACTTGTGTGAGCCCAGCCGTTGAGAGAGCAGGGTCATGCACTCTAGCGCATCCTGGTAGAGCTGTGGAGAAGATGAAAAGCCCCCAGACAACCATCAGCATGGACACACACACGCTCTTATCTTCTTCCATAATATGCCTTTCTCACCCTCAACCATTCCTCCTCACCTCCTTCTCCAGCTGCTCCCCAGGCTCCAGTGTGGGGTCTCCCCTCACCAGCCTCAGCCTTTCCAGTTGCTGGTTGTGAATGCGGTTGGGCAGCAGGAAGTTGAGTGGGAAGGGGATGTTCTCGGCGTACCAGCGCCGCGTCACGTCCACATAGTTTTTTGAGTCCACCCACTGTGTGTAGATCTGAGGAGGGAGATGGAGAGAGACAGAGAAAGGCAGGGACAGACACATACAGTGCCTTCAGAAAGTATTCATACCCCTGGACTTTTTTTTATAGCCTGAATTTAAAATTGAGATTTTTTTTGTTACTGGCCTACACACATATAATTATCATCCCTCAGTTGAGCAGTGAATTTCAAACACAGATTCAACCACAAAGACCAGGAAGGTTTTCCAATGCCTCACAAAGAAGGGCACCTATTGGTAGATGGGTACAAATAAAAAAAGCAAACATTGAATATCCCTTTGAGCATGGTGAAGTTATTTATTACAATTTGGATGGTATATCAATACACCCAGTCTCTACAAAGATACAGGCGTCCTTCCTACCACAGTTTAATGGCTGTGACATTGTAGTTACTCCACAATACTAACCTAATTGATTGAGTGAAAACGAGGAAGCATGTACAGAAAACAAATATCTCAAAACATGCATCCTGTTTTCAACAAGGCACTAAAGTAATATTGCAAAAAAATGTGGCAAAGCACAAAGTGTTATGTTTGGGGCAAATCCAATAAAACACATTGCTGATAACCACTTTCCATATTTTCAAGCATAGTGGTGGCTGGATCATGTTATGGTTTTGCCTGTAATCGTTAAGGACCGGGGAGTTTTTGTCTAGCAATGATCAACAACCAATTTGATAGAACTTATAAAATGTAGAATATAATAAAAATGGGCAAATGTTGTACAACTCGGGTGTTCAAAGCTCTTAGAGACGTACAGCTTTAATCACTGCCAAAAGGTGTATCACTGCCAAAGGTGTAACATGTATTGACTCAGGAGTGTGAATATTTATGTAAAAGGAGACACACTATATATACAAAAGTATGTGGACATACATACCCCTTAAAGTAATGGATTTGGTTATTTCAGCCACACCTGTTGCTGACATGTCTATAAAACTGAGCACACCACCATGCAATCTCCATAGAGAAACATAGGCAGTAGAATGGCCTTACTAAAAATCTAAAGATGTCATAGGATGCCACCTTTCCAACAAGTCAGTTGGTCAAATTTCTTCCCTACTAGAGCTCCCCGGTCAACTATCAGTGCTCTTATTGTGAAGTGGAAACATCTAAGAGCATCAACAGCTCAGCCACGAAGTGATAGGCCACACAAGCTCACAGAATGAGCGAGTAAAACTTGTCTATCCTTGGTTGAAACTAGAGGTCGACCGATTAATCGGAATGGCCGATTTCAAGTTTTCATAACAATCGGAAATTGTTATTTTTGGACGCCGATTTAAAAAAATTTTTTTTTTACAACTTTATTTAACGAGGCAAGTCAGTTAAGAACACATTCTTATTTTCAATGACAGCCTAGGAACGGTGGGTTAACTGCCTTGTTCAGGGGCAGAAAGACAGATTCTTACCTTGTCAGCTCAGGGATTCAGTCTTGCAACCTTACGGTTAACTAGTCCAACGCTCTAACCACCTGCCTCACGAGGAGCCTGCCTGTTACGCGAATGCAGTAAGAAGCCAAGGTAAGTTGCTAGCTAGCATTAAACTTATCTTATAAAAAAAACATCAATCATAATCACTAGTTAACTACACATGGTTGATGATATTACTAGTTTATCTAGCGTGTCCTGCGTTGCATATAATCGATGCGGTGCGCATTCGTGAAAAAGGACTGTTGTTGTCCAACATGTACCTAACCATAAACAGGTGAAATTGTGTCACTTCCCTTGCGTTCATTGCACGCAGAGTCAGGGTATATGCAACAGTTTGGGTCGCCTGGCTCATTGCGAACTAATTTGCCAGAATTTTATGTAATTATGACATAACATTGAAGGTTGTGCAATGTAACAGGAATATTTAGACTTATGGATGCCACTCGTTAGATAAAATACGGAACGGTTCCGCATTTCACTGAAATAATAAACGTTTTGTTTTCGAAATTATAGTTTCCGGATTCGACCATATTAATGACCAAAGGCTCGTATTTCTGTGTGTTATTATATTATAATTATGTCTATGATTTGATATTTGATAGAGCAGTCTGACTGAGCGATGGTAGGCAGCAGCAGGCTGGTAAGCATTCAAACAGCACTTTCGTGCGTTTTGCCAGCAGCTCTTCGCTGTGCTTCAAGCATTGCGCTGTTTATGACTTCAAGCCTATCAACTCCCGAGATGAGGCTGGTGTAACCGATGTGAAATGGCTAGCTAGTTAGCGGAGTGCGTGCTAATAGCGTTGCAATCGTCACTCGCTCTGAGACTTGGGAGTGGTTGTTCCCCTTGCTCTGCATGGGTAACGCTGCTTCGAGGGTGGCTGTTGTCAATGTGTTCCTGGTTCGAGCCCAGGTAAGAGCGAGGAGAGGGATGGAAGCTATACTGTTACTCTGGTAATACTAAAGTGCCTATAAGAACATCCAATAGTCAAAGGTATATGAAATACAAATCGTAGAGAGAGAAATAGTCCTATAATTCCTAATAACTAACTACAACCTAAAACCTCTTACCTTGGAATATTAAAGTCTCATGTTAAAAGGAACCACCGGCTTTCATATGTTCTCATGTTCTGAGCAAGGAACTTAAACGTTAGCTTTCTTACATAGCAAATATTGCACTTTTACTTTCAACACTTTGTTTTTGCATTATTTAAACCAAATTGAACATGTTTCATTATTTATTTGAAGCTAATTTGATTTTATTGATGTATTATATTAAGTTAAAATAAGTGTTCATTCAGTATTGTTGTAATTGTCATTATTATAAATAAATAAATGTTTTTTTAATCTGCTTTTTTTGGTCCTCCAATAATCGGTATCGGCGTTGAAAAATCCTAATCGGTCGACCTCTAGTTGAAACACTCTCTACCGAGTTCGAAACTGCCTCTGGAAGCAACATCAGTACAATAACTATTGGTTGGAAGCTTTATGAAATGGGTTTCCATGGCCGAACAGACACACACAAGCCTAAGATCACCATGTGCAATGCCAAGCGTCGGCTGGAGTGGTGTAAAGCTCTCTGCCATTGGACTCTGGAGCAGTGGAAACACGTTCTCTGGAGTGATGAATAACGCTTCACCATCTGGTAGTCCGACGGTCAAATCTGGGTTTAACGGATGCCAGGAGAACATTACCTGCCCGATTGCATAGTGCCAACTGTAAAGTTTGGTGGATGAGGAATAATGGTCTGAGGTTGTTTTTCATGGTTTGTGCCAGGCCCCTGAAGACCAGTGAAGGGAAATCTTAAAGCTACAGCATACAATGCCATTCTAGACAATTCTGTGATTTGTGGCAACAGTTTAGGGAAGGCCCTGTGCACAAAGCCATGTCCATGCAGAAATGGTTTGTCAAACATATTTGGGATTAATTGGAACGCCAACTGCGTGCCAGGCCTAATCGCACAACATCAGTGCCCGACCTCACTAATGCTTGTGGCTGAATGGATGCAAGTCCCTGCAGCAATGTTCCAACATCTAGTGGGAAAGCCTTCCCAGAAGAGTGGAGGCTGTTGTAGCAGCAAAAAGGGGCACCTACTCCATATTAATGCCCATGATTTTCAAATGAGGATGTTCAATAAGCAGGTGTCCACATACTTTTGGTCATTTAGTGCATTTCATTTCCAATACATTCGCAAACGTTTCTAAAAACATGTTGTTTTCATTGTCATTATGGGGTACTGTGTGTAGATTTTTTTTTTTAATCAATTTTGAATTCAGGCTGTAACAACAAGATGTGGAATAAGTCAAGGGCGTATGAATACTTTCTGAAGGCACTGTAAATGGATGGAGGAGGAGGAGAACAGAAGAGGCAGGTACCATAGATTGCGACCATAAAGTACTGCTAGAGCAACTACAACAAATTATCAAAGGCACGTTATAGAGCCAACACACAACAATGAAGATCAAATGCAACTTTTTTCAAAACACACCTGTGATCTTTTCAAGGTGCAGAAACGTGCGTGTTCCACACTAGTTCCTACCCTGTCAACACCATAGGTTATCAAAAGGTCAACTCCCAATACCAGACAGAATTAATAGGACAGGACCACCCTGACTTTCCAATATGGGAAACAGTTGATCCTATTGTTGAAAATAGTATCAATGACTAGGACTCCAATTTTGAAATCTGGATGTTTGATGACATAATTCATGCTATTTAACCAGGGGCACAATGGTATTTAACCTGACCATCTTGGGGTGCCATTTTCCTAATAGTAAGGCTACACTGCTGCTCTATTCCCAGGGGCTCAGTGCAGATGCAAGGGGTCACCCCAGGTATGGTCAAACATACTTGAGACTCTTCCGCTTGTTTCCAGACGCATTTCCTTCCCCTCAGAGACAACTTCTGTCAACTGTTTCATGTTTTATTTATTTTTACACAGGAAGCCAGACACTTTTATACAGGAAATGCAGCACAGGTTGGGCACAGTAAACTTATGAGGATTCTCCGCAGGGCCCAAACAGTAAACACAGGCAAGCCTGTCTTGCTCAATCACTGTCCCTGAGCCATGTTCCAATGTCCATATTAGCCTACTGATAAGAATGCATGCCCAATACATTGCTGCACACTAAGTGGTATGCTAGAATGAAAATTGGTACATTACCATAGAGCTGGGTACTATCGCTGCTAATCAATGCTCAATTAAGCTTCAAAAGCTTTGACGATGAATGCCTACTTTCCCTTCAACATTAAGCTGAGTAGAAATCTATTATTTCACAGTTCTAAAGCATATTTCACAATAACTTACTTCTCTTGTACTATTAAGAGAGCAATTGCATTACCAATACCTGGCATTTAACCTTGCCCACTGAAGCTCATGCCAGGCGAAAGCATTTAAAAAAGGTGACATTGATTAGGAGTGGGTCACATGCTGACCACACAGCTCGCGTCGCAAAATAAATGTACACATACATGTTATTCAAATCATTGCACCCACACTGCTCGCGCTCGCCAACGAGCGTCTGCGCTGCCAGACGCTAAAATAGAAGTTAGTTCTATTTGTGACGATGAGCGTGGTGCAAGTTCTGCCTCTCCCATCTCCTCATTGGTTTATAGACGCAGATACCCACGTGCCATCTCCTCATTGGTTATACCCACATGGTTGATTGAAAGACGAATTAAGGTCGGTCGTCGTTGTTGTAATACTATGAAAGTTAGATGCCAATCGCCATATAAAGTCCAAAGAAGAAAAGGCCTGGAAGGAGGAGCGATGACTAGAAACGATTTGGTTGACTGTTTTATGTGTGGATTAATTGTCAGAGTAGAGGACCTTGTGCATTTCAGGTAAAATAGCAACTCAACGTTTATATCCCGGGACAAATTAGCTAGCAATAGCAAGCTTGGTAAATAGGACAAATTAGCTAGCAACTGCAAGCTAGCTAGCTAAATTGCCATAAATGTTTAATGCTTTTCGACCTGTCTCCAAATTAATATAATTGGTTCAGAGTTTTTGATATTTCAACATGCGTGTCGTGATCGCGTTTGGTGTGGGGGGGACAAAATCAATTTGCGCACGATGGACGAACACACGCGCCCGGTTTGGGTATGGTGTCAGACAGAATTTATTTTCCTGAATCCACAGGGGTAACTCCAACTCCTCCCCCTGGCACAGACTGAAAGAGCCGAGACCTTTGATAATGTTTGGATCATCATCAACCACCATGGAAAGGCAATAATGGGAATGTTAAGATGTGGATATGGTTATTTGTGTGTGTGTGTGTGTGTGTTGACCCCATGCCCCTGTTTTACCCTGATCTGCTAAACCATATCCACCCTTTACCCCTTTTTCTATGTTCTACGGTATGTGAAGAGAGAAAAACAAACTGTCATCTTTTTCCTCTGGCCTTCCCTCGCCACATGTAGACGTTATCTCACCAATGCGGGCAGCAGTTTCTCCTCCAGTAGTGACACAAAGGCCAGAGTGTCCGCCCCTTCCTTGGCTGAGAGGTCATAGTCAGCGTTGTATTTCTGAAAGACAAGGATGGTCAGTCATTTAGTTTAGATATGGGATATCAGGTCCTAGATGAGAGTATGGATGCCGTTACAAAATAGTCAATAGAATTCACCAGGTAAAAAGACAGTCCTAGCAAAAGTTCTGGTGAAAAGGCCTTTACAAAGCACAGAGAGGAATCTATACTGAACCAAAACAGAAACGCAACATGTAAAGTGTTGGTCTCATGTTTCATGAGCTGAAATGAAAGAACCCTGAAATGTTCCATACGCACAAAATGCTTATTTATCTAATTTTGTGCACATTTGTTTACATTCCTGTTAGTTAGCATTTCTCCTTTGCCAAGATAATCCATCCACCTGACAGGTGTGGTATATCAAGAAGCTGATTAAAAAGCATGGTCATTACACAGGTGCACCTTGTGCTAGAGACAATAAAAGACCACTCTAAAATGTGCAGCTTTGTCACACAACACAATGCCACAGATGATTCAAGTTGGGGGAATGTTCAATTGGAATGCTAACTGCAGGAAAATCCACCAGAGCGGTTGCCATCAGCCACCTCCAACATAATTTTTTATATTTTGGCATTACGTCCAACCGGACTAAAAACCGCAGACCACATGTAACCACGCCAGCCGAGGACCTCCACATCAGTCTTCTTCACTTGACGGATTGTCTGAGATCAGCCACCCGGACAGCTGATGAAACTGAAGAGTATTTCTGTCTGTAATAAAGCCCTTTTGTGGGAAAACAAATAATTGTGATTGGCTGGGACTGGCTCCCCAGTGGGTGGGCCTATTCCCTCTCAGGCCCAACCATGGCTGCACCCCTGCCCAGTCATGTGAAATCCGTAGATTTGGGCCTAATGAATTTATTTCAATTGACTGATTTCCTTATATGAACTGTAACTCAGTAAAATCTTAATACAAAGTTGAGAGCCATTTCCCTGTAATGCTTAGAGAAAATCTAATGTCAAGTGTTATTGAAGTGTTGTGGTTGTAGGTTCACCTGCCTCATCAAACCCCTATTATTTCAGGGAGTTACTATACTGTAGGTCACCAAGTGCTAACAATCAGTATCTATATAATGTGTGTGAAATGCTTGATATTGTATGTGATGTAAACAGGTCTACTTTCTTGGGGACCTGAATATTGATTGGTTTTCATCAAGCGGAAGCTTCTAACTGTAACCAGTGCCTGTAATCTGGTTCAGGTTATTAATCAACCTACCAGGGTGTTTACAAACACTACAGGAACTATATCATCCACGTGTATTGATCACATTTGTACTAATACTGTAGAAAAGGGATCTTCAACTAGATTAAACCGCCGGGCCAATTTTTTATTGAGCAGATGGTCAGGGGGCCCGGAACTTAATTACAAATATTTTGTAGACTGAAAATTGACCACAAGTAGTACAAAACCGTTACATACCTCAGCTGAATCTGGTAATGAATGGTGTGGCTGTTGAGCAAGTTGAGGAGACTAAAGTAACCATAGATTGTAAACTGTCATGGTCAAAACATATTGATTCAAATGGTTGTAAAGATGGGGAGAGGTCTGTCCGTGATAAAGTGATGCTCTGCTTTTTGACACCACACTCCACAAAGCAAGTCCTGCAGGCTCTAGTTGTATCTTATCTTGATTATTGTCCAGTCAGAAGTGCTGCAAAGAAGGCTGCAGCTGGCCTCTTCATTGTAATCAGAGTGCAAATATCAATCTCTTAGCTAATAGTTGAGGAAATACTAACTGCATCGCTTCTTGTTTTTATAAAGAGACATTGTTTACATAGTCAATTTACACACAGCACTGGCAAAATTCAAGGAAACATACAGTATGATACAGAGCCATGATAGCATGGAACTCCCTTCTTTCTCATACAGTGCAGGTGAACAGCAAACCTGGTTTCAAAAAACAAATAAAGCAACACCTCTTGGCACAATGTAAATAGTCTGGTGGCCATTTGATTAATTGTTCAGCAGTCTTATGGCATGGGGGTCGAAGCTGTTAAGGAGCCTTTTGGTTCTAGACTTGGCGCTCCGGTACTGCTTGCCGTGCGGTAGCAGAGAAAACAGTCTATGACTTGGGTAACTGAAGTCTGACAATTTTTTGGGCCTTCCTCCGACACCACCTAGTAGTATATAGGTCCTGGATGGCAGGAAGCTTGGCCCCAGAGATGTACTGGGTCGTACGCACTACCCTCTGTAGCGCCTTATGGTCAGATGCCGAGCAGTTGCCATACCAGGCCGTGATGCAACTGGTCAGGATGCTCACAATGGTGCAGATGTATAACTTTTTGAGGATCTGGGGACCCATGCCAAATATTTTCAGTCTCCTGAAGGGGAAAAGGTGTTGTCGTGCCCTCTTCATGACTGTCTTGGTGTGTTTGGACCATGATAGTTTGTTGGTGATGTGGACACCAAGGAACTTGAAGCTCTCAACCTGCTCCACTATAGCCCCGTCAATGTTAATGGGGGCCTGTTCGGACCGCCTTTTACTGTAGTCCACGATCGGCTCCTTTGTCTTGCTCACATTGAGGGCGAGGCTGTTGTCTCATCGTTGTTGGTGATCAGGCCTACCACTGTTGTGTCGTCAGCACAACAGTGCTTAATGATGGTGTCGTGTTTGGCCACGCAATCGTGGGTGAACAGGGTGTACAGGAGGGGACTACACATCCCTGAGGGGCCCCAGTGCTGAGGATCACCGTGGCATATGTGTTGTTGCCTACCCTTACCACCTGAGGGCGGCCCGTCAGGAAGTCCAGGATCCAGTTGCAGAGGGAGGTGTGTAGTCCTAGGGTCCTTAGCTTAGTGATGAGCTTTGTGGGCACTATGGTGTTGAACGCTGAGCTGTAGTCAATTAACAGCATTCTCACATATTTCTTCCTTTTGTCCAGGTGGGAAAGGGCAGTGTGGAATGCGATTGAGATTGAGTCATCTGTGGATCTGTTGGGGTGGTATGCGAATTGGAGTGGGTCTAGGGAATCCGGGAGGATGCTGTTGATGTGAGCCATGACCAGCCTTTCAAAGCACTACATGGCGACCGACGTGAGTGCTACGGGGCGGTAATCATTTAGGCAGGTTACCTTTGGTTCCTTGGGCACAGGGATTATGGTGGTCTGCTTGAAACATGTAGGTATTACAGACTCGGTCAGGGAGAGGATTAAAATGTAAGTGAAGACACTTGCCAGTTGGTCTGGGCGTGCTTTGAGTACACAGCCTGGTAATCTGTTTAAAAGGTCTTGCTCACATCGGCTATCGAGAGCGTTATCACACAGTCGTCCTCGTGTCCATAAAAGGCCTTTAGCTCGTCTGGTAGGCTCGCGTCACTGGGCAGCTCACATCTGGGTTTCCCTTTGTGGTCTGTAATAGTTCTCACCCCTGCCACATCCAACAAGCGTCAGAGCTGGTGTAGTAGGATTCAATCTTAATCCTGTACTGACACTTTGCTTGTTTGATGGTTCATCTGAGGGCACAGCGGTATTTCTTATAAGTGTCCGGATTAGTGTCCACCTCCTTGAAAGCGGCAGCTCTAGCCTTTAGATCAATGAGGATGTTACCTGTAAATCCATGGCTTCTGGTTGGGATATGTACGTACGGTCACTGTGGGGACAACGTTGTCAATGCACTTATTGATAAAGCCGATGACTGAGGTGGTATACTCCTCAATTCCATTGGATGAATCCCGGAACATATTCCAGTCTGTGCTAGAAAAACAGTCCTGTAGCGTAGCATTCGCATCATCTGACCACTTCTGTATTGAGTGAGTCACTGCTACTTCCTGCTTTAGTTTTTGCTTGTAAGCAGGAATCAGGAGGATATAAATGTGGTCAGAGTTTCCAAATGGAGGGTGGGGAAGAGCTTTGTATGCATCTCTCTGTGTGGAGTAAAGGTGGTCTAAAGCTTTTTCCCTCTGGTTGCACATGTGACATGCTGGTAGAAATGAGGTAAAATGGATTTATGTCCCTGGCCACTAGGAGTGCCGCTTCTGGATGAGCATTTTCTTGTTTGCTTATGGCCTTAAATAGAGTTGGTTGAGTGCGGTCTTAGTGCCAGCATGGGATTGTGTTGGTAAATAGACACGAATAATAGATAGTAGATAGTGTGGTCTACAGCTTATAAGGTACTCTACCTCAGGCGAGCAATACCTCAAGACATTGTGAACCAACTGTTATTGACAAATAGACACACACCCCTCGTCTTACCAGACGTAGCTTCTCTGTCCTGCCGGTGGGTGGAAAATACCGCCAGCTCTATATTATCAGTGTCGACATTCAGCCACGACTCTGTGAAACATAAGATATTACAGTTAATGTCCTGTTGGTAGGATAATCTTGATCGTAGGTCATCGATTTCATTTTCCAATGATTGCGCGTTGGCAAATAGAATGGATGGCAGTGGGAGTTTACTCGCTCGCCTACGAATTCTCAGAAGGCAGTCTGACCTCTGATCCCCTTTTTCTCCATCTATTCTTCATGCAAATGACAGAGATTTGGGCCTGTTACCGAGAAAGCAGTATATCCTTCGTATCGGACTCGTTAAAGGAAAAAGCTTCTTCCAGTTCGAGGTGAGTAATCGCTGTTCTGATGTCCAGAAGTTATTTTCGGTCATAAGAGACGGTAGCAGCAATATTATGTAAAATATAAGTTAAATGCTATTATTTTTTATACAAATATAGCATGTGACCTGCTTGTTGTGTGTATGAACTGACGTATGTGTAACTGATGTAAACACACACACACACTAGTCACTTATCTTATTACTCATTTCACGTATATACTGTATTTTATACCGCCTATTGCACCTTGCCTATGCCGCTGGACCATCGCTCATCCATATACTTATATGTACATATTCTCATTCACCCCTTTAGATGTGTGTATTAGGTACAGTTGAAGTCGGAAGTTTACATACACTTAGGTTGGAGTCATTAAAACTAGTTCTTCAACCACTCCACAAATTTCTTGTTAACAAACTAGTTTGTTAAGTCGGTTAGGACATCTACTTTGTGCATGACAAAAGTAATTTTTAAAACAACTGTTTACAGACAGATTATTTCACTTACAATTCACTGTATCACAATTCCAGTGCTTCAGAAGTTTACATACACTAAGTTGACTGTGCCTTTAAACAGCTTGGAAAATTCCAGAAAATTATGTCAGGGCTTTAGAAGCTTCTGATAGGCTAATTGACATAATTTGAGTCAATTGGAGGTGTACCTGTGGATGTATTTCAAGGCCTACCTTAAAACTCAGTGCCTCTTTGCTTGACATCATGGGAAAAGAAAGAAGAAAATCGTCCAAGACCTCAGAAAACAAATTGCAGACCTCCACAAGTCCGGTTCATCCTTGGGAGCAATTTCCAAATGCCTGAAGGTACCACGCTCATCTGTACAAGCAATAGTACACAAGTATAAACACCATGGGACCACGCAGCCTTCATACCGCTCAGGAAGGAGACGTGTTCTGTCTCCTAGAGATGAACGTACATTAGTGCAAAAAGTGCAAATCAATCCCAGAACAACAGTAAAGGACCTTGTGAAGATGCTGGAGGAAACAGGTACAAAACTATCTATATCCACAGTAAAACGAGTCCTATATTGACATAACCTGAAAGGATGTGCAGCAAGGAAGAAGCCACTGCTCCAAATCCACCATAAAAAAAGCCAGACTGCGGTTTTCAACTGCACATGGGGACAAATATTGTACCTTTTGGAGTAATGTCCTCTGGTCTGATGAAACAAAAATAGAACAAAAAATGACCATCGTTATGTTTGGAGGAAAAAGGGGGAAGCTTGCAAGCCGAAGAACACCATCCCAACCGCGAAGCACGGGGGTGGCAGCATCATGTTGTGGGGGTGCTTTGCTGCAGGAGTGTCTGGTGCACATCACAAAATAGATGGCTTCATGAGGAAAGAAAATTATGTGGATATATTGAAGCAACATCTCAAGACATCAGTCAGGGAGTTAAAGCTTGGTTGCAAATGGGTCTTCCAAATGGACAATGACCCCAAGCATACTTCCAAAGTTGTGGCAAAATGGCTTAAGGACAACAAATCAAGTATTAGAGTGGCCTGACCACAAAGCCCTGACCTCAATCCTATAGAAAATGTGTGGCCAAGAAGTTAAAGCTTGGTTGCAAATGGGTCTTCCAAATGGACAATGACCCCAAGCATACTTCCAAAGTTGTGGCAAAATGGCTTAAGGACAACAAATCAAGGTATTAGAGTGGCCTGACCACAAAGCCCTGACCTCAATCCTATAGAAAATGTGTGGCCAAACTGAAAAAGTGTGTGTGAGCAAGGAGGCCTACAAACCTGACTCAGTTACACCAGCTCTGTCAGGAAGAATGGGGCAAAATTAACCCAACTTATTGTGGGAAGCTTGTGGAAGGCTACCTGAAACATTTGACCCAAGTAAACAATTTAAAGGCAATGCTACCAAATACTAATTGAGTGTATGTAAACCTCTGACCCACTGGGAAAGTGATTAAACAAATAAAAGCTGATATAAATTCATTCTCTACTATTATTCTGACATTTCACATTCTTAAAATAAAGTGGGGATCCTAACTGACCTAAGACAGGGATTTGTCCTAGGATTAAATGTCAGGAATTCTGAAAAACTGAGTTTAAATGTACTTGGCTAAGGTGTATGTAAACTTCTGACTTCAACTGTAGTTTTTGGGGAATTACTTGTTAGATATTACTGCACTGTCTGAACTAGAAGCACAAGCATTTTGCTACACTTGCATTAACATTTTTAAAAAATATCGTTTTTTTTTCTCACATTTATTTAACCAGGTAGGCCAGTTGAGAACAAATTCTAATTTACAACTGCGACCTGGCCAAGATAAAGCAAACAGTTCGACAAAAAACAAAACAGAGTTACACAAACAAACATACACAATAGAAAAATCTATATACAGTGTGTGCAAATGTAGTAAGATTAGGGAGGTAAGGCAACAAATAGGCCAGAGTGGTGAAATAATTACAATTTAGCATTAACACGAGTGATAGATGTGCAGAAGTTGATGTGCAAGTAGGGATACTGGGGTGCAAAAGAGCAAAAATAAATAACAATATGGGGATGAGGTAGTTGGGTGGGCTATTTACAGATGGGCTGTGTACAGATGCAGTGATCGGTAAGCTGCTCTGACAGCTGTTGCTTAAAGTTACTAAAGGAGATATAAGACTCCAGCTTCAGTGATTTTTGCAATTTGTTCCAGTCATTGGCAGCAGAGAACTGGAAGGAAAGGCAGCCAAATTAGGTGTTGGCGTTGGGGATGACCAGTGAAATATACCTGCTGGAGCGTGTGCTACGGGTGGATGTTGCTATGGTGATCAGTGAGCTGAGATAAGGCAGGGCTTTACCTAGCAAATACTTATAGATGACCTGGAACCAGTGGGTTTGGCGACGAATATGAAGCGAGGGCCAGCCAATGAGAGCATACAGGTTGCAGTGGTGGGTAGTATACGGGGCTTTTTGGCAATAAAACAAATGGCACTGTGATAGACTACATCCAATTTGCTGAGTAGAGTGTTGGAGGCTATTTTGTAAATGTCATTGCCGAAGCCAAGGATCGGTAGGATAGTCAGTTTTACAAGGGTATGTTTGGCAGCATGACTGAAGGAGGCTTTGTTGCGAAATAGGATGCCGATTTCAGATTTAATTTTGGATTGGAGATGCTTAATGTGAGTCTGGAACGAGAATGTCCAGTCTAACCAGACACTTAGAATATGTGGACAACTACAAATACCTAAGTCAGAACCGTCCAGAGTAATGATGCTAGTCGGACGGGCAGGCAGCGATCGGTTGAAGAGCATGCATTAAATTTGCAGCGGGGGGTGCAGAGCTGTTGGCCGGGGTTGGGATAGCCTGGTGGAAAGCATGGCCAGCTGTAGAAAAATGTTGATTGAAATTCTCAATTCTCGTGGATTTATCGGTGGTGACAGTGTTTCCTAGCCTGAGTGCAGTGGGCAGCTGGGAGGAGGTGCTCTTATTCTCCATGGACTTTACAGTGTCACAAAACCTTTGGGAATTTGTGCTACAGGATGCACATTTCTGTTTGAAAAAGCTAGCCTTTGCTTTCCTAACTGACTGTGTATTTGTTCCTAACTTCCCTGAAAAGTTGCATATCGCGGGGGCTATTCGATGCTAATGCAGTACGCCACAGGATGTTTCTGTCCTGGTCGAGGGCAATCAAGTCTGGAGTGAACCAAGGGCTATATCTGCTAACCATGTGTATGTGACCATTAACATTTGATGTTAATGTTTTTAAATGTATGTAAATAAAGTTTTTTGTCTGTAATGTATTTTTTGTTATGTGTCGGACCCCAATAAGACTGTTGCCATTGGCCCTAACCCCTCAATCTGTAAGGTTGAAGCAATATGGGAGACGCTTTACCACAACACTGCTAAACAAATCATCTGTTGCTCAACCTGTGGGGTATACTACAAAGTAGGATCAATGAGTTAGCCAACTAATTTGATAAACAACCAGAAACAACTATTGATTGATTTCTGAAAGCTAAATTTAGATGTGTTTTTGGTTGTTGGAGTCAATTAGACCATGTCCATTTCAAGCTTATCTTTCTAAATTGTAAAAGGTTATTTCTGAATATTAAGGCAAGTTAGCTGGCTAATTTATTCATCCTGATTTGTAGTATACCCCTCTGGTGACTTGATGAGAGACCCCTTCCATCAATGCAGAGTTTATGGCCAAGATTTCTACACCAGAGGCTCACAACCCAGCCTAAAACACTAAATTAAGCCTAGTAAATCACTATGCCAAGACTTTCTACCAATAAAGGTCAATGCAACAACTCATAACAAGTTAATCTCCACCCCCAAGACTCATATATTTAAGGACCTCAGGTTTTGCCTACGGTCTTCCTTTTGCATACCAGTTGTATCAGTTTGGCAGACGAGAAAGACCCCTTGCACTTATGCAAAAGTGTGCCTTTTTTAAGTTTCTTAACCATACTTCTTAATATGGTTGGTTAAATGGTTATATCAAATAAAAAATTGTTTAACGTAAACTTTAAATCCGAGTGTGTGAACCTCCACTTTGAGTACTGACGATTTAACTTGAACGCACCAACAAAATAACTAGTGCGCAACCCAACTATAGATGTGGAGGTCTTGTAGAGATTACCATGTTGTTACTGGAGCTCAAGAAAACACTCGTGAAACTAATTTGTGCCTTGAATCTGCATGCCCAGAATTTATAAGCAAGGGAATATACCTTGAAGCCAAAAGCAGTACACATTGGAAATCAGTTCCCGACTATGACGATATCTACAAATGGCTCCGGATGTCACTCACCTGTTTGTTACTAAGAATGTCTCAACCTTTTAGTGTTACATTAACACACGTTTCCTATAGAACAGCTCATAATTTGGCAGAGCATCATTACCCACCTGTTCCCTCTCCAAAAGGATGGGGGTGGAGGGGGAGGTTGTCTTTCACCTGCTTACCATTCATCTCCCCTGTGGGAAGAGGAAGGGACATGGTAGGAATAGGACTCACCTGTTTTCTAAGGTGAATGATGATATTACTGGGTTTGGAAAGACTACGAGTACTTTCCTCCGTGGTCTTCAGTGCCGGCAAGGTACCTGAAACGAGGGACCAGAGCAGTCAGCCGAAAGGGCGCAATCAAGGTAGTCTTTATTGCAATCGCTCTGCGCAGATTATCAGACCTCACTCAACGAAAAGTGTTTAACATCTCAGGAAACACATTAAAATGATATAGCGATATTCTGAAATGGATAGCGGGAATGCAAAAAACTACGATCCAGACAGTAACCATAAAGACCTCAGAGTCGTCTGAACCCCGTGGTGTGAGGAAGCCAGGAGGGTGCAGCAAAACTGGGCTGGCATACAAAGAAGGTGGTACTGAGAGATATGAGAACGTCAGGTGCTCGCTGACCTTTTGACTGTTACCACACGACCTGTGACCCTTGTTCTACTCCAGTGAGAAGAGGGGGAAAGTAAGAGCTTCCTATTCTCATATATCAAACCATGGCTTTCTTCGTGCCTAAGGGTGAGTGAACGCAGGCGGTAAAGTAACGCTTTGGGAGTTGTGTGATGTGTGAGCCTGTACGGAGTTCAGTGAGGTCATTCCAAAAAAGGCATGGTGAGTACTAGGGCTGGGAATTGCCAGGGACCTCATTACGATATCAAAATGCTTAGATGCTGACAAGATAAGAATTGCAATTCTCCCTATTCTATATGTATTGTGATTCGATTGGGATTTGATGTTCCAAACATATTGCTCACTATACACTGTGTACAAAACATTAGGAACACCTTCATAATATTTACATGCACACCCTATTGCCCTCAGAACAGTCTCAATTCGTCAGGGCATGAACTCTAAACGGTATCGAAAGCATTCCACAGGGATGTTGGCCCATGTTGACTCCAATGCTTCCCACAGTTGTGCCATGTTGGCTGGATGTCCTTTGGGTAGTGGACCATTCTTGATACTCACATGATACTGTTGAGTGTGAAAAACAGCAGCATTGCAGTTATTGACACATTAAAACCGGTGTAGCTGGCACCTACTACCATACCCTGTTGAAAGACATTTCAAGCTTTGTCTTGCCCATTCACCCTCTGAATGCACACATACACAATCCCTGTCTCAATTGTCTCAAGGCTTAAAAATCTGTCTTTAACCTGTCTCCTCCCCTTCATCTAGACTGATTGAAGGGGACTTAACAAGTGACATCAATAAGCTTTCACCTGGATTCATCTGGTCCAGTCTATGTCATGGAAAGAGCAGGTGTTCCTAATGTTTTGGACACTCAGTGTGTGTCTGCTGAAGAGAGACGAGACAGCATAAGAAAATGACTTTTGATCAGTCATGGAAATAAAAGTGCTGAAAACGTATTTAAAAGAAGATGAAAATACTGGAGTTTTAGCGCAGGTACTGCCGACTAGCGCTAGCCAAGCTACCTAGCAAAAAAATACAACATTTCAAATTGATACTTGAAGTCAAAATATCAATATAATCCAAAATAATTTTGCAATATGTATAGATTTTTACGATAGTGAGAACAGAACATAGCAGTGCTCTGGGTTGGAATTACCTGTGGGGCTTCTCCAGGGGTTGGTGATCTTGTGGACTTTGAGTGGAGCACCAGCAAACTTGGCATAGGCCTGCGAGAAAGAAAGACAGAGAAACAGATGAGCAAACAGTTTCCAATAAAGTTTATGACTCAATATAATAAATGCCATTTAGTAGAAGCTTTTATCCAAAGCAAGTTACAGTAACGCGTGCATACATTTTACATATTGGTGGCCCCGGGAATCAAACCCAGAACCCTGGCTGTGCAAGCCCCATGCTCTACCAACTCGCTCATACAGGACCACAGTAATGGAGTCTTATGGATTACTTTGGTGCCTTATACTTTAGGACAGAGAGATGCCTCTTTCACCACAGAGAAACTATTCAAGCAAGAAGAACACCACTTCTTCCAGATCGCACTGAAGAAATTACATGTCTTTGGAACTGAAGAGAGGTGCCTGACTCTTTTCCGGCCAAAATACCAGATTACAAAGCTCATTACGTTCTTGAAAATTCAGTGAATGTTTAAATAACACAACGACTCCTTCAAAGACCGAGAGATCTCGTTAGGAAAACTCAAAAGGCAAGAATATTCTGACATTTTCAACCTCCCCTGTCGGAGTCTGTAATACCAACATGTTTCAAGCAGACCACTATAGTCCCTGTGCCCAAGAACACTAAGGTAACCTGCCTAAATGACTACCGACCCGTAGCAATCATGTCTGTAGCCATGAAGTGCTTTGAAAGGCTGGTCATGGCTCACATCAACACCATCATCCCAGAAACACTTTGCATACCTCCCTAAAAGATCCACAGATTATGAAATCTCTATTGCACTCCACACTAGAGGTCGACCGATTAATCGGAATGGCCGAATAATTAGGGCCGATTTCAAGTTTTCATAACAATAACATTTTTCTTTTTACACCTATATTTAACTAGGCAAGTCAGTTAAGAACACATTCTTATTTTCAATGACGGCCTAGGAACGGTGGGTTAACTGCCTTATTCAGGGGCAGAATGACAGATTTTTACCTCGTCAGCTCAGGGATTCAATCTTGCAACCTTACGGTTAACTAGTCCAACGCTCTAACCACCTGCCTCACGGTGAGCCTGCCTGTTACATGAATGCAGTAAGAGGCCACGGTAAGTTGCTAGCTAGCATTAAACTTATCTTATAAAAATCAATCATAATCATTAGTTAACTAAACATGGTTGATGATATTACTAGTTTATCTAGCGTGTCCTGCATTGCATATAATCGATGTGGTGCGCATTTGTCAAAAAGCACTGTCGTTGCTCCAACGTGTACCTAACCATAAACATCAATTCCTTTCTTAAAATCAATATACAGAAGTATATATTTTTAAACCTGCATATTTAGCTAAAAGAAAGGTTAGCAGGCAATATTAACCAGGTGAAATTGTGTCACTTCTATTGCGTTCATTACACGCAGAGTCAGGGTATATGCAACCGTTTGGGTCGCCTGGCTCATTGCGAACTAATTTGCCAGAATTTTACGTAATTATGAGATAACATTGAAGGTTGTGCAACGTAACAGCAATATTTAGACTTAGGGATGCCATCCGTTAGATAAAATACGGAACGGTTACGTATTTCACTGAAATGATAGGTTATTAATATGGTCGAATCCGTATACTAAGGCAAATTTTTCTGTGTGTTATTATGTCTATAATTAAGTCTATGATTTGATATTTGATAGAGCAGTCTGACTGAGCGGTGGTAGGTACCAGCAGGCTCGTAAGTATTCATTCAAACAGTACCTTAGTGAATTTTGCCAGCAGCTCTTCGCAATGCTTCAAGCATTGAGCTGTTTATGACTTTAAGCCTATCAACTCCCGAGATTAGGCTGGTGTAACCGATGTGAAATGGCTAGCTAGTAAGTGGTGTGCGCTAATAGTGTTTCAAACGTCGCTCGCTCTGAGACTTGGAGTAGTTGTTCCCCTTGCTCTGCAAGGGCCGCGGCTTTTGTGGAGCGATGGGTAACGCTGCTTCGAGGGTGGCTGTTGTCGATGTGTTCCTGGTTCGAGCCCAGGTAGGGGCGAGGAGAGGGATGGAAGCTATACTGTTACACTGGCAATACTAAAGTGCCTATAAGAACATCCAATAGTCAAAGGTATATGAAATACAAATCGTATAGAGAGAAATAGTCCGATAATTCCTATTATAACTACAACCTAAAACTTCTGACCTGGGAATATTGAAGACTCATGTTTAAAGGAACCACCAGCTTTCATATGTTCTCATGTTCTGCGCAAGGAACTTAAACGTTAGCTTTCTTACATGGCACAGATTGCACTTTTACTTTCTTCTCCAACACTTTGTTTTTGCATTATTTAAACCAAATTGAACATGTTTCATTATTTATTTGAGGCTAAATTGATTTTATTGATGTATTATATTAAGTTAAAATAAGTGTTCACTCACTATTGTTGTAATTGTCATTATTACAAATAAAAGATACATTTTTATTTATTTTTTAAGTTGGCCGATTTATCGGTATCAGCTTTTTTTGGTCCTCCAATAATCGGTATCGCCAATCATAATCGGTCGACCTCTACTCCACACTGCCCTTTCCCACCTGGACAAAAGGAACACCTATGTGAGAATGCTATTAATTGACTACAGCTCAGCTTTCAACACCATAGTGCCCTCAAAGCTCATCAATAAGCTAAGGACCCTGCGACTACACACCTCCCTCTGCAACTGGATCCTGAACTCCCTGACGGGCCGCCCCCAGGTGGTAAGGGTAGGTAACAACATATCCACCACGTTGATCCTCAACCCTCAGGGGTGTGTGCTCAGTCCCCCCCTGTACTCCATGTTCACTTATGACTGCACGGGCAGGCCCGCCTCCAACACCATCATCAGGTTTGCTGATGACACAAGTGGTAGGCCTGATCACCGACAACGACGAGACAGCATATAGGGAGGAGGTCAGAGACCTGCCCATGTGGCACCAAGACAACCACCTCTCCCTCAACGTGATCAAGACAAAGGAGATGATTGTGGACTACAGGAAAAGGACGACAAAACCTATTCCCTTTCAGGAGACTGAAAGGATTTGGCATGGATCCTCAAAAGGTTCTACAGCTGAACCAGAGTATCCTGACTGGTTGCATCACTGCCTGGTATGGCAACTGCTCAGCCTCTGACCGCAAGGCACTATTGCGAAGTACATCACTGGGGCCAAGCTTCCTGCCATCCAGGACCTCTATACCAGGCAGTGTCAGAGGAAGGCCCTAAAAATTGTCAAAGACTCCAGCCACCCTAGTTATAGACTGGCGAGCAGTACCAGAGCGCCAAGTCTAGGTCCAAGAGGCTTCTAAACAGCTTCTACCCCCAAGCCATAAGACTCCTGAACATCTAATCAAATGGCTACCCAGATTATTTGCATTGCCCCCCCTCTTTTACACCGCTGCTATTCTCTGTTATTATCTATGCAGTCACTTTACCTACATGTACATATTACCTCAATTACCTCGAATAACAGGTACATTGACTCTGTACCGGTACCCCCTGTATATAGCCTCATTATTGTTATTTTACTGCTGCTCCTTAAATTATTGTTAGTTTTGTTTATTATTCTTTCTTTTTTTTTAGGTACTTTAAAAATGTTAAACTGCATTGTTGGTTAGGGCTCGTAAGTAAGCATTTCACTGTAAGATCTACACCTGTTGTATTCGGCGCAATAAAATTTGATTTGATATCCAGGATTATCCTACCTTTACGAGGTAGAGCTTACAGCACTCCGAAACCCTTAAGGGCACATTACTTGCATTATGCTGACAGGGCAAGTGTCCAAATATTTCTATTTAGCTCAACTTTAAGTTAAACCCCGAGGACGTCAGGCCACCAAAATTAAAAAACCAACCTGCACTCCCTAAATTAGGTCTACATGTAGGCTAGGCCTCTTGAAAGTTGAGGGGGGATACATTCAATATTCACTAGACTCAAACTAGCTGGGTTTAATTGAAAACAAAGACGTCAATCATCGCTTTGGCATAAAGTAGGCTAAAAGTAGTCACCCTTACAGGGGTTAACTTAAAATCTATCTGGGTGGTGGTGGTAGGAGGGGAAAGAAAAAGAAAGGAGAGGAGGGGTGACGAGCCCCTAAGTCGTCTTCCTGAGGTTCAAACCCCCCCATTTTCTGAAACCCCTAGGAAACCGCAGTTAAAAAACATAAAACGCAGATACCCTCAATCGTGGAACTGTTGGCAAATTTCACTGAGGATTGAGGTACTCTGTGGCGCTCGGAGCGCTCTATAAATCATCTTTATTTATGGGTGTCCATAGGGATGGAGAGGAATGCATAGCCTATTTCACATAGAGCAATAAAAACCTACAGTACCCTAAACAAACACTGACTGACATTTACAAGGATATACAAGCCAAGTATGCTACAGCCTAAACTTGGCCCAGCTATCACATTCATTTTGAAATCGATCCTGGAAATGTTTAAAACGAGGGCCTGAACTAAACTCAGCAAAAAAGAAACATACCTTTTTCAGGACCCTGTCTTTCAAAGATAATTAGTAAAAATCCAAATAACTTCACAGATCTTAATTGTAAAGGGTTTAAACACTGTTTCCCATGCTTGTTCAATGAACCATAAACAAAACTGAGGACACTAAAGAGGCCTTTCTACTGACTCTGAAAAACACCAAAAGAAAGATGCCCAGGGTCCCTGCTCATCTGCGTGAACGTGCCTTAGGCATGCTGCAAGGAGGCATGAGGACTGCAGATGTGGCCAGGGCAATAAATTGCAATGTCCGTAGTGTGAGACGCCTAAGACAACGCTACAGGGAGACAGGACGGACAGCTGATTATCCTCGCAGTGGCAGACCACGTGTAACAACACTTGCACAGGATCGGTACATCCGAACATCACACCTGCGGGACAGGTACAGGATGGCAACAACACCTGACCGAGTTACACCAGGAATGCAAAATCCCTCCACCAGTGCTCAGACTGTCCGCAATAGGCTGAGAGAGGCTGGACTGAGGGCTTGTAGGCCTGTTGTAAGGCAGGTCCTCACTAGACATCACCAGCAACAACGTTGTCTATGGGCACAAACCCACCGTCGCTGGACCAGACAGGACTGGCAAAAAGTGCTCTTCACTGACGAGTCACGTTTTTTCTCACCAGGGCTGATGGTTGGATTTGCATATATCGTCAAAGGAATGAGCGTTACACTGAGGCCTGTACTCTGGAGCGGGATCGATTTGGAGGTGGAGGGTCCGTCATGGTTTGGGGCAGTGTGTCACAGCATCATCGGACTGAGCTTGTTGTCATTGCAGGCAATCTCAACGCTGTGCGTCCTACTCCCTCATGTGGTACCCTTCCTGCAGACTCATCTTGACATGACCCTGTAGCATGATAATGCCACCAGCCATACTGCTCATTCTGTGCGTGATTTCCTGCAAGACAGGAATGTCAGTGTTCTGCCATGGCCAGCCCGGATCTCAATCGCATTGAGCACGTCTGGGACCTGTTGGATCGGAGGGGAGGGCTAGGGCCATTCCCCCCAGAAATGTCCGGGAACTTGCAGGTGCCTTGGTGGAAGAGTGGGGTAACATCTCACAGCAAGAACTGGCAAATCTGGTGCTGTCCATGAAGAGGAGATGCACTGCAGTACTTAATGCAGCTGGTGGCCACACCAGATACTGACTGTTACTTTTGGCTTTGATCCCCCCTTTGTTCAGGGACACATTATTCCATTTTTGTTAGTGATATGTCTGTGGAACTTGTTCAGTTTATGTCTCCGTTGTTGAAACTTGTGATGTTCATACAAATATTTACACATGTTAAGTTTTCTGAAAATAAAACGCAGTTGACAGTGAGAGGACATTTCTTTTTTTGCTGAGTTTACAAATAAGCTAGACTGCTAAAGAATTGAGTTCCTGCAAGGATCTAGCGTAGAGTAGGCTATACCACGAAAATGTGCCAACATTCGATGTTGGCTATCCCTGGATAATAATAACAAAATCAATGACTTTCCCAGAATTCCCAGTTTTTCCATAAATCCTGGTTGGGAATATCCTGGAATCAGGAGGGAATACGTGCAAAATCCAGAATCCGGGATTTCTAGAAAACCTGTGGATTGTAGGTAAATTGCAACCCTACACCTGACCAAGACACCTTTATTGTTAAGTAAAAAAATAGGTAGCTAGAAAGTCAAATTAGGTCAACTGGCCTGGATGTTGATACTGTGAATGCTGTCAAACAATGGTTCTTAATACCATGATGTGTTTTGTGCCCAGTATGTGTGGGTTCACATAGCAGGACAACACTGACACAGCTTTAGAAAACGGCCCATGACTTAGGAAAATATCTTAAGTGAAAGAGATGAATTCTGTGGCCTGACAAAATAAAGCCCTGTCTGCCTTGTCATGGCAGATCATATAACACTGCCAAGTAGCCTCCAACCCCAGTGACTGCTGTGCAGCTTTAGAGCAGCTAAGCAGAACATTCCTCCCTCCCTCAATCTGAGTGTGATGAAGTCCAAACATCACTTTCTCAGCACAGTAACTAAACAGTAGATTCCCGTATGTCTGAATGTAGACAGTTTGGGCCTATAGAGCTCTCATCTCTCTTTGAGTAGCTCAATTATCATAGCCTACCCTTTAGGCACTATCGTGCTGACCCGAACTGTGCTGGTCTGGCTTGGATATGTCTTTGACCCTAGATCGTAATTTCTAGCATGGTTCGAGCAACTAACCTATGTGTAACCAGGTCAGCACAGAACAGTTCATCTCGGCTTGTGAAATGGCCATTAGACCACTTTAAGCTCTCAGAATGAAGACAACCTTAATGCTCGGATGTGTATACAAGAAAATCACCTTTACCCCTCCCATATGGCCTCTGTGTGTGACTGTAGTTATAATAAGAGAGGGTTCAGGACATTGTACCATATGTTAGAAACCATAACCCCACCCTCATCCCCCTCGGGTGTGGGTTTAGTAAATGGAGACCCCACTTTGTTGCAGATGAGAATGAAAATCATTACATTTTTCCCTGCCACAGGAAAAATTGTGGGAGTGTTTCCTTCCCACTGTGGGATTTGCCAAACGCTTTTAAATCCCATTTCCTTGGGTTTGCCAGCTGAAGCTATTTGGGTTTGCCAGCTGAAGTGTGTCCTGCTCGAGGGAAACAAAAGAAACACTAAGGTCTAGATCACTATCCTAGTATGCCTAAGTCATTAAACAGACGCTGTGGAATGAACATTGTTCATTAACATGGTTTTAACTACTGTCGATTATGCCAACACCTGCCTGAGATGGGGAGAGAGGTGATGTAGTCTATGGTTTATGCTGTATAGACGGCATTGGAGCTTTAAAGTAAGAGCGTGGTAGTATTGTGCAGTGCAAATCATGTAAATTGAGAAAGCTCGACAAGCATTGGGTTTCAGATCCCCTAAAAATACAGACAAAGGAGGGAGCCACAGTAATTGGCAGAGACCTTTGTCAGGCAGCAGGACATTTCCTTGTGGCTCCCAATCATGTCTACACATATTTTGTTGGAACTTACACTACATGACCAAAGGTATACCTTCTCAAAAATCATTAATATGGAGTTGGTTCCCACATTTGCTACTATAACAGCCTACACACTTCTGGGAAGGCTTTCCACTAGATGGTGGAACATTGCTGTGGGGACTTGCTTCCATTCAGCCACAAGAGCATTAATGAGGTCGGGCACTGATGTTGGGCGATTAGGCCTGGCTCGCAGACATTGATCCAATTCATCCCAACGGTATTTGTTGGGGTTGAGGTCAGGGTTCTATGCTGGCCAGTCAAGTTCTTCCACAGAGAGGTCAGTACAGGTCCATCAAAGCTTGGACCGAGAGCCTAAAAAACAGCTTCTATCTCAAGGCCATCAGACGGTTAAATAGCCATCACTAGCTGGCTTCCACCCGGTTACGTAACCCTGCACCTTAGAGGCTGCTGCCCTGTATACATAGACTTGGAATGACTGGCTACTAATAATGGAACACAATTCACTTTAATAAATGTTTAAATAACGCTTACATACGGCTTTACTCATCTCTTATGTATATACTGTATTATATTCTACTGTATTTTAGTCAATGCTCGATTTATAGACCTGTCAGCAGCGGGTGTGGGGAGGGGGTAACAGGGCATCTTTCCAAAGGAAACACAATTTTTTGTAAATTATACAAGGGGAAGAGTGTGTGCTTATTTATGTTTTCTTCCCCATTCTTGGCTTTTCTCTAGTTTCTTAGAACCCCGCTAGTTGGGTGGTGGTGGTGATGATGATGGCTGCATGCTGTTTAGACAGCTGCACTGGACAGTGAGATAATCCATGCTGGGTAAATTAAAACAAAGACAAGTAATAACAGGCTTGCCAGGGTTCAAAGCAAGTCCCTATAACACCAACAAAAGGGGGCTAAAGTGAGAGCCGGTCCCTTTCCAGTCGCCACCATTCACAATGACATCAGCATCAATTGTGTGTTAGTTAAATGAAATCTGCCATAGAATGAGGTATTATAATAATGTAATAGGATCTCTATGTTACCAGACCTCCGATGTTCACTGGAGGAATGAGCCTCCATATTAATTACCCTATGCCGAATACAAAGAAAACACCAGGCTAAAATCGGTTAAATTATTGACACTTTTTCTTACAGTCAAAGATCTCAAACACCATCTGGGAATTAAAGTCATGAAATAGCCTAGCCTAGTGTTTAATCTGTCCACAAATATTTGGGTGTATGAGAACACATTCTCATTTGCAGAAACAACGTGGGGAATAGTTACAGGGGAAAGGAGGGGGATGAAAGAGCCAATTGGGAATTTAACACCCCTACTCCTGTGATAAGTGCCATGGGACCGCAGAGTCAGGACACCCGTTGAACATCCCATCTGAAAGATGGCACCATTGATTTTTCACCTTTATTTAACTAGGCAAGTCAGTTAAGAACAAATTCTTATTTTCAATGACGGCCTAGGAACAGTGGGTTAACTGCCTGTTCAGGGGCAGAATGACAGATTTGTACTTTGTCAGCTTGAGATTTGAACTTGCGACCTTTTGGTTACTAGTCCAACGCTCTAACCACTAGGCTACCCTGCCACCCCTAATGCAGGGTGGTATGCTGCTGGTGAATTGTATGTTTAGTTAGAAGTAGTAAATTAAACTAACTCTAAACTAAAAATTATTGCCATTGTAAATAATGAATGCGTATTGTGAACTGGACATTGCAGTGGCCACTTATTAGTCACTTTAAGAATTTTAAAAAATGACACTATAAATGACATTTATTTTAGGCCTAACTATTTTTTCCGGGGGCAAATTATGAAATTGGTGTCTGAGCAAAGACAGTTGAGCAAAACAGAATGGAAAGCGTTTAACATAACCTTTGACAATTTAGGCCATTACTCGATCCTTGGCTTTAGCTAATACCAAGACATGTAGCTAGTTCAAACTGTCATCAAATTCAGCAATAGAAATTCTCAACACAATATTCCAACAGAGTAGTACAGTAGGCCGTTTAAGTCATGTCACACTTGACTTGTCAAAAGCAAGCAACCAGAAACCTGAAATTGGCTGTTCCCTGACCAAGTTGCATATCCAACTAGTTAACGTTACCTGGCTAAATAATAAGAGCATGTTTTACTGGATTTTAGCTAAATGTTATAACTGAGCTAACATAATGGGAACGTGACGATCATTGACCAGCCTAGGATTGTTGGATCAATGCATGTCATGTTGTCAATAACACATGATGTAGTTAGTTAGCTAGCTAACATGAGTGTGCATTCAAGTCATTCATCAAAGCGGAGCTAACCGTTAGCTAGCTAGCTAGGTCACCTCAGTCCTCACCCACTGTTGCCTTGTGTTGAAGGGAAATTATTTATGCGACGACAGTAACGGTGAATAATAATTTACGTATTGTAATCACCTATTGTATTTCTTACCAAAACGGTTAGACAGTCTGTATCAACTGAGGGTAAACCCCAATCGCCTTTCCAGCAGTACAACTCCAAGGGGGCAGCCATCTTAATTTGTTAACCCTTCACTCGGAAGCTAAGCTGCGAACGCCTCGATAACATCGACAGTGTCATTGTGCAAAATCCTACGCAGCATCATCTGGATGTGTCCAATAAAAGTTAAACATTCATATTCTACTACCATTTCGGTCAAGCCTTCTGTGCATACAATTTGATGCATACGTTCGATAAATCCACACAGAACGCACTACTTCTGCAACGCAATGCTGCAAGGCACACACGCAGCGTTCCATTGGAAATGAATGTACTTCTGGGGGGTACCAAACCCTAAACACTGTCGGTGTGAACAAGGCGTTCGCGCCACTGTAACCACTGACAACAATCTCAGGACTTCCTTAGCAACGTTGAATGAAGGAACAGATATAACAATGAGCTATTTGATGAAGGCACAAGAAGGGAGGACAAAGATGGTGAATACATGAAGATACCGGTAATTCACTGAGGCTGTTTACCAATGAAAAAAAATATTATTCTTCGATGAGATTTAATGGCGGTTGGCATCCAATAAATGTTGTATTACCGCCACCTACTAGACTGGAGTACAACCCCGTACACTTTGCTTGAATAAATAAATAAACACATACCCTACCATTTAACACCACACTCATATTTGTATTTATTTTTAAAACAAATAACACCACCCTACCCTATTTAAATCTATTTAGTCCTACCTCAGGCCAACAACCTGAAAGGCTGCGACACCACCACTTAACACACCCAATTACTGGTAAAGATCTACTACTCACACCACTCCTCTAATGATCCTGCCCACTTTACCCATCTACCTCTACTTTCTTCACTGCCTCAACATATGACAACTTCTGCACTACTCTAACCCTGGAAACCTCAACCTGCCTCTCTCACACGGGACATTTCTGATCCCCAGCCCCATGGGCACCCCTACAATTAACACATACCACTACTTTCCCCTATGCTACACATTAATTTATCTCATGCCCTTCTGCACACTTCTCACACCTATGATAAAATCAAATCAAATCAAATGTATTTATATTGCCCTTCTTACATCAGCTGATATCTCAAAGTGATGTACAGAAACCCAGCCTAAAAGCCCAAAGAGCAAGCAATGCAGGTGTAGAAGCAAACTCCCTAGAAAGGCCAAAACCTAGGAAGAAACCTAGAGAGGAACCAGGCTATGAGGGGTGGCCAGTCCTCTTCTGGCTGTGCCGGGTGAAGATTATAACAGAACATGGCCAAGATGTTCAAATGTTCATAAATGACCAGCATGGTCAAATAATAATAATCACAGTAGTTGTCGAGGGTGCAGCAAGTCAGCACCTCAGGAGTAAATGTCAGTTGGCTTTTCATAGCCGATCATTAAGAGTATCTCTACCGCTCCTGCTGTCTCTAGAGAGTTGAAAACAGCAGGTCTGGGACAGGTAGCACGTCCGGTGAACAGGTCAGGGTTCCATAGCCGCATCAGAACAGTTGAAACTGGAGCAGCAGCATGGCCAGGTGGACTGGGGACAGCAAGGAGTCATCATGCCAGGTAGTCCTGAGGCATGGTCCTAGGAACCTCCCTCCTACACACTGCCGCCACATGCCCAGAAGCTTGACAACTGTAACAACATAATTTATTCGGCACAAAAGCTGAATAAATGATATATCCTAGCATCACTTTGTCGGGCAAAGACTCAACATCAAAACTCATAAGAACAAACAATGACTCTTCTGTTTCCCCACTCACATCCACCCTGTCTGTCGCACCAAATGACGAGCATCAACTTTTACATTTACTGTTACCCCGGTAATCACTCCTTTCAATGGCACCCTTTTCTTGAGAGCAAAACAATTCACATTTCTTGCCCCCATTCGTTTAATGTGGAACGCCTCTCCCTCTGACCAGCAGAAACACAAACAATTATCACAAGACCACTTCTGGTTACCTTCACCGATTCCACAGCACCCAACTCTGTTTTCACCCACCCTGAAACCACAAATGAATCAGCCAAAAGGCAAGGGTCCACTTTTCCAAAAACTTCACTTCTAATGTCACAGACTCATCTTTATCCTGACCCTCAGTGCAAGCCTCATGCTCCTCATCCTCGCTCTCTTTTTCCCTCCATTCCTCCTCTATATTCCAAGTATACGTCTCCTTATGATAATACTGCACTTCTCCTGACATACATCTTGTTCTTGCTTTAATTGGCAAACAATATGTGAGATGTAGCCTATTAAACCACCAGGGGTGTGTTCATTAGTCGGAAACTGTTTACTCTGAAGAAGTTTTGCAACACAAACAAGAGTTTCTGTTGGATGCAGGTCGCCCGCCCAAAAAGGTGCTGTTGCGCCTTCTTCACCACACTGTCTGTGTGGGTGGACCATTTCAGATTGTCAGTGATGTGTACACCAAGGAACTTGAAGCTTTTTACCTTCTCTACTGCGGTCCTGTCGATGTGGATAGGGCCGTGCTCCCTTTGCGGTTTCCTAAAGTTCATGATCAGCTCCTACGTTTTGTTGATGTTGAGGGAGAGGTTGTTTTCCTGGCACTACTCCGCCAGGGCCCTCACCTCCTCCCTGTTGGCTGTCTCGTCATTGTTGGTAATCAGGCCTACTACTGTTGTGTTGTCTGCAAACTTGATGATTAAGTCGGAGACGTGCTTGGCCACATAGTCATTGGTGAACAGGGAGTACAGCAGGGGGCTGAGCACGCATCCTTGTGGGGCCCATGTGTTGAGGATCAGCGAGAGCCATAACTGGCATACATAGGCAGCGTGTGAGTTTCAAGTTTGGGGAAGATCATTTTCACCATAAAAATGCATCTCTATAATAAATAATTACATGGCAATCTCATTTACGGTCACTTTTGAGAACAGTGTTTTCAGCTAACTGATTGCATTTTGGAACATTCACGATTATAGCTTATAATGTGAGGAAATATCCTAATATTTTACCAACATTTTAAGCTAAGCGTTCTGATCTGTTGCATCAGCCTCATTGCTTTTAAAATGTTTTTTGATGCCAGCGGTGTATTAATTTGGGATCTACCGCATCCTACAACTGAAGATTTGTTTCTACTCGGTTTTGGACGTAGATAAGTTTAATACACACTAGTACGGGTTAGTACGGGTTAGAGGGCCTTGTCATTGCGTGTTAGGGTCTGCTCATGGACTCGACGACTGACCTGTCATTGAATTTTAGAGCAATGCCTGTTTGATTAGCTTGCCAGGTGTGATTATTGACACTTTCGGACGAGTGTCCTTATATTCCTCAATTTTTTAGTTTTGTTTCATTATTTATTCATTTATCAATTCTTACTTATTATCATTATCATACCTTTTTGTTTTGCAGGGGGTGATGGTTGGGGCAGGGTAGATGGGGGAGCATCAGACACCTGGAAATCGTGTTGATGTTTTGTGTCGTTCCTCTGGTTCCGCTCCGATCATTTCCGTGGGCACGTTCTCCCCAATTAGGTTCCCACCAGCCTCCTGTGGTGTTTGTGTATGTATGTATGTATGTATGTATGTATGTACAGTATATATATAAATGTGTGTGTACATATAATTAGTATTTGTACTTTATTTTTTCTCATCGTTTTGTTATTATGTATGTGTATATATATTTTAATTTAGTGTAGATTTTTTTATTAGTATTTATTTTATATATATGTAATTTCTATTTATACGTTTTCTCTTTCTATTTTTTGGATTGGGGATACGTTTAATTTAGCAAGATCCTTGTTCCGATTTCCCAACCCACAATATGTAAATGTACTGCTGTCTGTATCAGTTTCTGATGGTTTATGTTTAGATCTGCATTGCTCTGCAATATAACCTTGAGCTGTTACATCTTGCTTATCTCATGGAGTCAATCCAGGATGGAGCTTAAGTGCGTAATACATTTACATTGCAACTTTTTTTGTTTTTGTTTATTAGATGCTAAATTAACACTTGATTTGCGGGAGCCTCCTCAATTCATATGTTAGTAGAAGTTCTAGGATAGTGAGTGGTGAACATACTGTATATTTGGGATTTTATTTTTGTTCTCGTTTGAGGTCACGTCATGAATTTTTGGCATCAGCCAGACAGTGTGTTCTTTATTTAAATTTGTAATAATTTGTTTCCTATTTGTATATGCTTGTTCAAGGTTGGTTGAGGGGGAGGGTAAATGTTGGGGAAAGTTGGGGGACAGGGTGGCTAGTAAGGGTGCTTGCTGGGGGAGGGGTCAGTGTAAGTGCTACATATGCTGCTCTTGATGGTTTGGTGGGCTTTCATACCTTTTTATTGAGTTGCATGTTATGCAGGTCACCATAGGAACAATAAACGAGAGGAGGGCGGGGCTTACGTTTATTTCCTGGAATGTCAAGGGTTTAAATGAACCAGTCAAGAGAGGCAAGGTCCTAGCCCACTTGAAATCACTCTCGTCTGATATTATATTTTTGCAAGAAACCCATCTGAAAAACAATTCTTATAGCAGACTTAAATGTTGGTGGGTGGGTCAAGTGTATCATTCTAGCTTCTCCGCCAAAACGAGAGGCAAAGCAATTCTGGTACAGAAAATAATTGCAAGGTTGCAATGTGATCGCAAGGAGAGATCCATTCTACTTCTGTAACTTTACTGAATATCTATGGGCCAAAAATTGATAACCCCACCTTTTTCAAAAGAGTCCTTGTCCTAATTCCAGCTATCTCCCATACTAACCTGGTTATTGGAGGGGACCTTAACTGTGTGCAAGACCAATATTTGGATAGATCCTCTACCCGGAATACCTCTGCCCCCTATTCAAACAAATTTTGAATACCTACATAAAAAAATCTAACTTATTTGATATTTGGAGGATCTCCAACCCTACGTGAAGGGAATAGTCCTTTTATTCTCATGTTCAAAATGTTTATACCCGTATTGACTACTAGAATGCTAGTCATCCATCTATGGAGAAACAAAATAAATAACCTCTTTAAAATTGGAATATATTGCAAAATCTTTTCTCTATTCCAAGCAAAAATATTTTGAGTTTAGTGACAAACCGCAGAAATTACTTTCCAGACAACTTTAAAAAACTGAGTGAACAAATGATTCACAAAGTTACATCTGAAACTGGAGAATTACTCTCTTTCCCCAAGGACATCAATGACAGATTCCATCAGTTTTACGAGACTCTATATACATCTAAAGCAGATTCTAACCCCTTAATTATGCCCAAAAAAATTGGAGGACTGTAATCTCCTTGCCTTGAACCAGGAAGATTCTAACTTCCTGAATGAGAAAATATCTCTCTGAGAAATTCGAGAAACAATTAAATCTCTAAAGAGTGGCAAGACCACGGGCCTCGCTCTACAACAAAGCTTTCTTAGTGTCCAACAAGCTTTCTCTGCCCTTAACCTTGTTCTGAACACCCACAAAACAAAGGTCATGTGGTTTGCTAAGATTTCCCCTCTCCCAACAAGTGTGATTACTACCTCTGAGGGTTTATAGCTTGAGGTAGTCACCTCATACAAGTACTTGGTAGTATGGCTAGATGCTACACTGTCTGTCTCACAGCATATATCAAAGCTACAGGCTAAAGTTAAATCTAGACTTTGTTTCCTCTATTTTAATCGCTCCTCTTTCATCCCAGCTGCCAAACTAACCCTTATTCAGATGACCATCCTACCCATGATAGATTACGGAGACGTAATTTATAGATCGGCAGGTAAGTGTGCTCTCGAGAGGCTAGATGTTCTTTACCTTTCGGCCATCAGATTTGCCACCAATGCACCTTATAGAACACATCACTGCACTCTATACTCTTCTGTAAACTGGTCATCTCTGTATACCCGTCACAAGACCCACTGGCTGATGCTTATTTATAAAACCCTCTTAGGCCTCACTCCCCCTATCTGAGATATCTACTGCAGCCCTCATCCTCCACATATAGCACTCGTTCTGCCAGTCACATTCTGTTAAAGGTCCCCAAAGCACACACATCCCTGGGTTGCTCGTCTTTTCAGTTCGCTGCAGCTAGCGACTGGAACAAGCTGCAACAAACACTCAAACTAAACAGTTTTATCTCAATCTCTTAATTCAAAGACTCAATCACGGACACTCTTTCTGACAGTTGTGGCTGCTTTGCGTGTTGTATTGTTGTATCTACCTTCTTGCCCTTTGTGCTGTTGTCTGTGCCCAATAATGATTGTACCCTGTACTGCAGCCATGTTGTGTTGCTACCATGTTGTTGTCATGTTGTGTTGCTACCTTGCTGTGTTGTCATGTGTTGCTGCCATGCTATGTTGTTGTCTTAGGCCTCTCTTTATGTAGTGTTGTGTTGTCTCTCACATGTGTTTTTTCCAATATTTTCATTTAATTTATTTTTATTTTTAATCCCCCGTCAGTGCAGGAGGCCTTTTGCCTTTTGGTAGGCCGTCATTGTAAATAAGGATTTCTTCTTAACTGACTTGCCTACTTAAATAAAGGTAAAATTAAATTAAATAAATAAATAAAATGAAATAAAATATGGATTCCCTGGTGAATTCTAAAAAACATTCAGTAACATTCTCTCTCTACCTGCACAAACTGTTTGTTCAGGCCAATGAGGATGGAGCTCTCCCACCTACTTTGGATGAGGCGTTTATTACAGTTTTACAGAAAAAGGGTAAAGATCTGTAAGAAGTAGGGTCATACAGACCAATATCTCTCCTCAATACAGACCAAAAGAGCTTAGCAAAAACTCTGGTTAACAGGCTTAGCACTTTAGTGGGCAAATTGGTTAATTCAGATCAGACCAACTTTATCCCTAACAGAAACTAATTCTTCAATCTCAGGCGCCTCTTCAACATTATGTATTTTCAGAGGTTACCGAACGTGGACCTTGCTGTTATATCGCTGGACACAGAAAGGCCTCTGACAAATTGAGTGGTCCTATCTATTTAAGGTCCTACAGAAATGTAATATTGGAGATGGGTTCATAAAATGGATCCAGCTTCTATATGGGAACCCCTGTGCAAGAATACTCACTAACCAATCATTGTCGCCCCTATAGAGGGACCTTAACCTTTATAGAGGGACAAGGCAGGGTTGTGCTCTGTCGTCTTTGCTTTTTGGTCTAGCCATTGAACCTCTCGCTCAAGTGATCAGATCTCACGCACCAATACACGGCTATAATACTAAAGATACTCTGTACAAGATTTCTCTATACGCAGATGGCATTCTTCTCTCTGTAACTGATGCCCAATCTATTCTTGATTTTATTAACCTGTTTGGTACCTTCTCGGGATATAGAATTAATTGGAACAAGAACGAATTAATGCCCATGTGGTTGCAAAACCCCTCTTGGTTAGAACTTCTACAATTTAAATTAATGTACCGTTCTAGGAATTGTAGTTACCAAACAATAATCCTCCATTTAAAGAGAATTTCCCCTCTCTGATGCAAAAACTCAAGGCAAACATACAATTTTGGACAACTCTCCGAATTTCCCTGCTCTGAAGAATTAATGCCATTAAAATGGTCTTCCTCATACAACTGCTTTAGCTATACCAGAGCATCCCGGTATTCATACCTACATCCTTTCATAAACAACTGGACTCAATTATCAATCCATAAAAACACACAGGATAGGTAAAAAAACACCTCTGTAAATCCAAGATGGAAGCCAGAATGTCTCTCCCAAATGTTATATTTTATTATTGGGCTGCTAAACTCTGTGCTGTTATGTTTCGGCTGGATGACGCACCTCTTTTTTTTTGACCTTAATCCAATATCATTCCTGCTCCCTATTGTGAGGAATCCCTCCTTTGCCCCCTCTTACTTTGACAACACCTTGGTGAGCAATGGTGAGAACTAGGCATCAATACCATAGGGGATCTATATATGGAAGGGACCTTTGCCTCCTTTGATTTGCTGAGGGAAACCTATAATCTTCCCAGAAGTAACTTTTTCAGATACCTACAGATTAGAGACTATGTTAGAAAACATCTTGCTACATTTGGAAATGCTAAACCTTCGATGTTTGATGGATGCATAAAAATCTGTCCCACCACAGGCAAACTGATATCTTGTCTATAAGACCCTTTTAAATATGTTAGCACACCTTCTACAGATACCATTAAGGCAAAATGGGAGGAAGAGCTAGCACTGACATTTCTGTAGCAGACTGGGAAGATAGTATATGTAGTAGATCCACACCTGCTCCATTAACTCCAGACATCGTCTCACACAATTCAAGGTATTACACAGATTACACTATTCCAAAACTAAGCTGAATAGGATATTTCCTGATACCTCCCCTATGTGTGATACATGTCATGCTGAGGAGTGTACACTACTCCACTGCTTTGCCCTATGTGTCAGGTATGTGTAAATGGCTGTAAGGGAGTCAGGTGCAGGAGAGCAGATATTGGGTAGCCAACGGAGCCTTTTATTTAGGCGAACCAAAAGCACACGGTAAAATAAACACTAAATAACAATTCCGGTTAACATAACCCAGCACAACAGACTAACGTGCGCATAACATGAAACAGAATAAACAATACCACATAAAGACATGGGGGAAACAGAGGGTTAAATACACAACACATAATGAAGGAAATGAGAACCAGGTGTGTGGAAAAACAAGACAAGACAAATGGAAAATGAAAAATGGACCGGCGACGTCGACCGCCGAGCACCGTCCGAACAAGGAGAGGTATCGACTTCGGCAGAAGTGCTCTAACTTGCATGGTTATTGGTATGGAATTTTTAGGATCCCCGAAGTTCTGGAGACTTCAATCGACTCAGACCTGCTTCTGATCATCGTGGGAGTGTCAGAAACCCTAAACAGATTAACCAACCTCCAAAAACAACTAAACTCTCAGTCTCATTTCAGCAATAAAATGTATGTTGTTGTTTTGGAAAAGGAAGGAAGTTCCATCTACCAATTTATGGCTCAGCGATTTGGCAAACACGCTACACTTGGAAATTTTTAGATATATTCTGAGCAATAAATTATCAAAATGTTATGAAATCTGGCAACCTCTCCTCTCTTATTTGGACCATTTGGCGCTGTGAATTTGTACATTTCCATGCACCCTGATATTTTAATCTACCCGGCATGCGCTTGCCGCCCAAGGGTAGATTAAAGGGGGGATGATGAAGGGGGTGTTGATGAAAGGATGGATATGAGGGGTGACATCTGCCCTATTTCTGTTTACCTGTCCCTGTTCTGTATATCTTATTATGAATTATTTCTTATTTTTGTATCTGTCTGCTCTTTTATGTTTATATAAGAATTGTCTTTTCTACGGAGTACCTACACACCATTCTTGTGTGCGTTCAATAACAAATAGTTCAGTAAAAAAAATATAAAAAGTAATACCACGGAATACTTTTTTTTTTACACCCTTTTTCTCCCGCTAAACCACTCTCCTAAACACCCGCCCGCTTAACCCGGACGCCAGCTGTACTAATGTGTTGGAGGAAACACCATTCAACTGACGACCGGTGTCAGCATGCAGGCGTCCGGCCTGTCACAAGGAGTCACTAGACTGCGATGAGCCAAGTAAAGCCCCCCTGGCCAAACCCTCCCCTAACCCGGATGACGCTGGGCCAATTGTGCGCCGCCTTATGGGACTCCCAGGCATGGCCAGGTGTGACACAGCCTGAGATCAAACCCGGGTCTGTAGTATTTTTATTTTTATTCATTAGGGATCCCTATTAGCTGCTTCCAAGACAGCAGCTATTCTTCCTGGGTTTCAAGCACACCAAAGCATCGACATTACATATAAGACAAAAGATAAAACAGTGAACTATGTTTGTTCTGAATGAGCTAAAGATAAAACAGTACATTTTATAACATCCCTAGACCACCACATTTCCTCAACACAAAATGTTCAATACCACCATACAACAGTATCACAATGTGTGCGTATGCATGTGTCTGTACCTTTGTGTGTGTCTCATGTGTTTGTACCTTTGTACACCTTTGCGATGCAGTGCCTTAGACCGCTGTACCACTCGGGAGGCCAATGCCACGGAATTCTAAGCAAATATTGTCTGCTAAATGAACTAGTCTAGCCCACAGCCATATGGCATAGCCATATCAGGTTCTAACATGCTATTCTGATTTATTAAACTGTAGATGTTCCGAAGGTCTGCATCAGTGGCCTGTAGGGTCTGCAGGGGAGCCAGGAGATGCTAAATGTGTTGATGTTAATAAATGGTCATTTACCATGAGACAGGCAGTTATTTGCTTGACAATCACCAGCTGAAATGTCATTACCGCCACAGTCTTAATTCTGAGCAAAACATTTATCTTCTTTTAAAGACTCATTTTAAATTGCATGTACCTAGTTAAGATCATGTATGTGTCTAATCTGTGTTATGTCTCAACAGCTCTGACCTGTACTGTGTGATCTCACAGTGACTGGAGCTATCAGTGGTTCAAAGACAGCGGTAACAATAGTGTTCCATTAGTATAGCTTCTGTATCTGACCAGGGTCAGTACTGGTGTGAAGGGAACAGATTCTCTGGACCCACATCTTCATAACCAAGTGACGTGTTTACTCTGACAATAAATGGTGAGTTACTCTCTTGTGTGTGACTTTTTGTCATACAGTTGGACATTGAGTCAATGTTGAGTCAATCATAGACATGTTATGTGTCAGTAGGCTATTCTGCCTCACTGAATTTTGATCAGTTACTCATCAAGAGGACATATCAGGCAGCAGATTCGAGAGATGTTTTCCTGTTGCATAACACCCTTTCCTTAATTCCAAAAGATAATCGTCCGACAGCCACACTGAAGTCCGGCCAAAGGGCAGTATTCACAGGCGATACAGTGATACTGACCTGTACAGTCGAGTCTTCTGGGTGGACACTCTACTGGTACAGACACAGCCAAGGCTCTGACCCAGTTACTATCGCTGGATACTCCTACACAGCCGAGTCAGTGTCTCAGATGGAGGGCAGTACTGGTGCAGAGCTAGGAGTGAGGACCCTGCCTACTAGACCCTGTACAGTGATCCAATCCAGATAAATATTAATGGTGAATCTGAAATAAACTATATTTTTTACCAAAACATGAATGGATGATGCATTTTACTTAATTGTATTGTCTACACATGATCTATTTACGGTTCTTAATGTAACCTCAAGCTTTTGGTCATGAGTATCGATTAATATATTCAGAATTGTAAAACTGAGATAATTGTGTGTGTTGTGTTCGTACAGACTGACCCAATGCTGTTGTGACCTTGTAGTCTGACTGGACCCAGATATTCAGTGGAGAGATAGTCATTATTAGATGTAAGAGACTGGGAGTATAAGTGGTATAAGGACAGGATGTCCGGCTACTCCAGTACAGCGCCCTAGTACAGAATCAGTCCTGCCAAAATGACTGACAGAGGTTCAAACCCTGGAGACTCAGTGACTGAGCTGTGGGGTTAAAGAGTTATCTACAGGCTGGAGATTCTTCTGGAACAAGATTGTTCCCTACAGAGAAGAATAACCTCTTGAGCCCCTATATGACATAAGTAATGGGAATGCAGGGAGATTCTACACTCTTATCCCTGCTGGTTCTACTTACAAAGGAGGATATGTGTGTGTAGCTGGGAGAGGCAAATAGCAAACTTCCGTTTCTCTGGTCAGGAAGTAAGCGTCTATGGTTCTGTCTGTCTGTCTGCCTGCTTGTCTATCTCACACTACTGTATCTCAGTTGAAACTCTGACCAAGTATGTCTTTGTATTAGATATGCATCCTCCTTTAGTTTCTTTTACCACAAGTCCCAACAACACCCAGCATTTTGCATGGAAATCTCTCACATTGAGCTCTGAGGAGAAGGGGAACACTACTGGATGGAGACTGAAAAGGTACAGACAGAAGATTCCTGTCCATGTCTGTCTGACTATAACAAGGGGTCAGTAACAGGGTCCACATGTACTATCAGCTACACACTTGAAGGGGACAGTGGAGTAATACTGGCGTGAATCTGGAGCAGGAGAGTACAGTACTGCTGTCAACATCACATTGCATGGTATGACTGTTGTACTCCATGAAAATTGTAATTGTAGAGTTCAATGCATTATGAGACACAAGCTCAGACGAAATTGTTCAATTGTGTGTGATGTCTGTCTATGACGTCTACAGGGATGTTGATTAATGCATACCGATTTACAGTGTAAATATGTTTTTGCTGCGATCCGGGAGACGGAGGGAGAATCTACTACTATGCGCTGTGGATTTAGATATCAGGACTGAGTACTACAAAGACGGATTACGCATCAAGAATGAGACCAACGGAGAATTGAACTATCCCCATAGTGGCATAATCAGGCAGGTGAAAGCTCCTATAAGTGTATGTCAAATGAAGGAGAATAACTAGAGAGCTGGGTGACAGTTGGAGGTGAGAGAACCTATTTGACCACTTGTTATCTTTTCATAATGTCTTTGATAGTCTAAGATTTGTTATGTTAGTGTTAACAAGCATAGGTTTGGAGGTGCAGCCTTTGCCAGTCAGTTGTCAAGATATTTATTCTATATTTTATCTACAGCAATGTGTCCACTTCAATAAATTATATTTATTCTCTATTTCATCTACATTTTTCTTTGAGTATTGGTCTGATGTTTTGCGGTCCTTAAAGTCTCATCAGTCCCAGCTTTTGGATCGTCTTCATCAGTCCCAGTTGTGGGTCTTGTGGCCACCTGTGTTTTACTGGTCATTCTACTGATACTGCTGTGTTCATATAAATATGACAAAAGTGAGACCTTTATTAGAATTCAGATGTGCTGGCACTACTTAAAGACTTCTCTGGAATGGGGTACTTTTTTTGGTATTCCAGCAACAATGTTTTTCATTCATGGTGCTCTTATTACTTTTAAAAGCTGACAATGCTTGCCATGCTTTAAAAATAGTTTGATATGTCCAAACAAACCCCATGTGGGATTTGTTGAGGGGGATGGAGGGACACCCCTTCAGAGGAGGAGCATGAGAAAACGAGGAACATTCATGTTTTTATGCATGCACACACACCCACGCAGTTATGCACACAGGCACGCAGTCAGGTATACACACACACACACACACACACACACACACACACACACACACACACACACACACACACACACACACACACACACACACACACACATGCTTGCGGCTATGCACACACATGCAGCCATGTCAACACACACAATAACAGCTTGTACATTAAAGATTTTAAACTTATTTTATAAGCTATATTTTATTGTATTGTGGATTAATCATGGTTTGATTGTGTTGAACTATATGCTTGTTAATATGCTATGCTATGTTTATATGCTATTCTCAGTTTTTTCCATTGTGGTCTGAGAGGCATTTGAGAAATAGTCAGTTACAGTTCATATGATGTTTGATATTATCAGATGTTGTGTGGAAGGCTGATGACTCCGGGTTGGTTGCCTCTGACAATTGCACTTGCCAATATCCCTTACAGAGGTCAGGTATAGTGAGGTACTTGTGTGCTCAATATGTTTCACCCTGATTGGTTTCACCTGTCTTCGTCCTTGTCTCTACACCCCCTCCAGGTGTCGCCCATCTTCCCATTGTCCCCTGTGTATTTATACCTGTGTTCTCTGTTTGCCTGTAGCCAGTTCATCTTGTCTTGTCAGGTCTTACCAGCAGTCTTTCCCACCTTTCTGTTTCTCTAATTCTGTTTCCTATTTTTTTCCGGTTCTGCCCATTCTGCCTGCCCTGACCCCGAGCCTGCTTGCCGTCCTGAACCTGCCTGACTCTGACCTGATCACGAAGCTCTGCCGGCCCTCGACCTGCCCTTTGCCTGCCCCGTGTTTCTAATAAATCATCTGAGAACTGTACTATCCGCCTCCCGTGTCTGCATCTGGGTCATATCTTGAGTCATGATACAATAAGCTTAGTAATATCATCCTTTCTGAGCAGCATAGGGTAGAGGTAAAATGTTGAAATGGAGATTTAATCCTGACCCCCATACAAAACCTAGGCATGATGTGAAGTGTTTGGTTTCAGTCTTTTTTAAATGTATTTCATTTATTGTTACCTAAACCCAACCTTTTCGCGGTTCTTGCATCAAAAATTGCATCAAAATTCAACGTCTGTGGTAAGCGGGATAAAAAAAAAAACATGGACACTTGAGAACCCTGTAGAGGCTCTTCAAGGACCACGGTATAGGTACTGTATATAGCAGACAAGTTAGGTAAGATATTAATCACATTCTTCCACTGGGCGGCACTAACTGCATACAGATAGCCAATAGATTGCGGGCAGCTAGAGTTTTTTAGAGTTGAAAATCAACAGAAAGTCTGCACCAATGTCTTACTAGCCTGTGAGTAATATGATGTTCATTTGGTCATACATTGATTAATACAAGCCCAGCCTTGAAACATTTTGTGGCCATGGAAGAAAATTCAAGATTACATGTACTGTACCTCACTTGTGTTGTTGATTATTAGTGTTGTGTTGGACAGTCAATCACTCAGATCAATCATAGTCTAGACAAAAATAATCCATCAAACGCATTTGGCATTTCATCATAGTGGTCTCTGACTTGTGGCCAGACTCGCTCAGGTGTAACAAACTTCAATTTGAGCCTTTTTTCAATGGTGAATTGAATGTCATTGAGAAAACAGAAAAGTGTCATAATCAAAACATTTTGGAAACATCCATTCTGAAATTAAAAGTAATCCAATGAGTAATCATCCATTTTTTCTAAAGTATCTGTAATCTGATTACAATATTTTTGCAGGTAACTGATTACAGTTACAGTTTTTTTGTAATCAGTTACTCCCCAACCCTGGTCTTATTCATAGTTTTATTTTCTGGTTGATGAATTGCATCCCACAGGGTTTGCCATTACGCAACAGTGTGTAAATCGTTCCAACATGACAAGTCATTTGGGTGGATACAAGGACCTAATAACAGTAAGCAAAGGCTCCAAGGCTTTGCGACAGCAAATACAACCTATTATAGATGGATTAAAAAGCAATTTTACATGCTGGTGACAAGCTACATACGTCAAAAACGTTCTTTGTGTCCTCCTTTGCCACACAACTCCCTTCCCCTTTGAAGCACAATTATAAGAATAGGTTAGGCAAAAACTAACGTCAAGGTGGTGTTTTGTTTGTGTATAAACAGATCCTAATCAATGACAACATTTGAAATTGAGTTATCAAGAGGTTTATGTTCAATATAAAAGAGCTGCATCATAACCAAAGATATTAAAGCATTTTGATTGAGATACTGAAAATGCTGATTTTAGAATGATTTAGAAAATCCCTTTTCTGTTTTAGTCTAACTGAGAAAACACAAAATCAGAGTACAGTGTTGGAAAAGTCTCAATTGCATGCCTTCCTCTCTCCTCTGTCTAAAATGTTATTTAATAATGTTATCCGTATGCTAACACAACTATTTAGCTATTCCAATAATAAGCAAGTTCTCTCTGGCTGGCATCATAACAGAAGAATGGGATAAATTATGCTTTTAATCATCATTTTTATCTCGGTAGGCTTTTTATTTGAGAGAAACGGTGGTGTAGTTGACCCTGGTCAGTAAATCGACTGCTCTTCCCTCTGCCAGCCTCTAGTTGACTCGACAGTTAACCTGTCAACTTCTGGTGAATCTTTGTTTTCATTTCTACAATTGACTATCTGTGATGTGCTAGATGTCTTGCTTAAGATGTATGTATAACAAATCCACTGGAGCTGATATGCTTGATCCATTTTTGCTGCAGCTTTCTGCCCCCCTGATTACTGAATCATTAACCCATATTTTTTTACCCAATGATTATATCTGGTACTATCCCCAAGGTTTGGAAGGCAGCCCATGTACTCCCCCTTCACACAGGTGATGATGCTTGTGACCTAAATCATTATCAGTCTCACACTCTTGCCTAGCTAAACTATTAGAATCCTTGATCAATTCTCACTTTAAGATCTTTCTTATCTTTGAAATATATTCTAAATGTCAGGTTAGTAGTCATTAGTCAGGTTTTAGACCAGGTCAAAGCACTATCTCTGCTGCATCCCTAGTTATAAATGAGGTGGTTAACTGTATGGATAAAAGGCAACATTGTGCTCCCTTCTTCATTTGACCTGTCAAAGGCTTTCGATACTGCTGATCACTCACTGCTAATTCAGAGGCTTTCCTCAATTGGCCTAGACCAGGCTGCATGTAACTGGTTTAAAAATTGTGTCCATATTGATTGTGTCCCTGCTTACAAATATCTGGGCATCTGGATAGATGAAAAGATGTATTTTAATAACGATATTGAGGAGTTTGTTAAGAAGCTGAGCTCTTCTATAGAAATAGGTCCTACCGCTAAATAGTTGAAAGCAGATTATTCAGCCGAAGTTCCTACACTCTAAAAATAAAAGGTTATTGGAGTATCATTTAGGGGTTCTTCACATTGAAACTGTGTGGGAACCCCTATAAGTTCTTTGAAGATCTTCAAAGAACCGATTTTAATGGGTCCTCGAGAAGAACCCTATTATTATTATTATTATTAATAATAATAATAATAACATGCATAATAACAACAACACAATATTTTAGTTGTCAGTGATTATTATGATTTTAGAGGCAAAACAAATATGAGGTAAACTCCCAGCAGAGCCCCAAATGCAATGGGAAAACCCTCTTGCGTGTTGATGTTAATGTGTTGACGTTCTACGTATCCACAGCCAGAATGATTTTGCAGTGCATGGTGATCTAACAGGTTTCCTGTTATATTCATCAGAGGTGTAGGGAGGGTGAAGTCTGAGAATTCAAAAAATAGTAATTATAAAGATGATTAACAAAACATGTACACAACAGTATTAATAACTAGTTTTTTTTGTGGTAAATGTGATTGATTTTGTTTTTTTATATAATGTTTTTCATACTCATACCTTGTCCACAATGTAGAGGCCTATGGAATTTTCATTGAAGATGTAAGGGAGGAGGATGGTACATGTGATCTGCTTAACATACCAATACCAATTGACATACCTTTGTGTGCCTCCTTGTCTGCATACCTGCAGACACAGACACAAAGTGAGTAGTTCTGCACCCAATACGGCTAGCCTTCAACATATGCTTATAGCCCACATATTCTTACCTCTTTCTTGATTGATATCCATTGAATTGTGTCCATTTTCTGTTTTAGAAAGATTTGCACAAATATGTATAGATGGTATTATAAAACAACATCAATTTAGTTGGGACAAGGGACAAACCTTAACTTAAATTGAGGAGATCTTAAAATGTTTCAGTTAAGTGCCTGCACCAGCTATCATTCCAAATTCAAATTCAAATGTTTAATTTGGGTAGTTAGGTTCCTGCAAGACTAAGGAGGTTTGTCGATGAACCCCATCTCCTATGGGGTTCTTGGAAGAACCTTTTGGTGGCAATTTTCAGTACCAAGAACCCTTAGATTCTTGAAGAACTTTGAGGATCTTAGAAGAACCCTTGTCGAACCCCTAATGATTTGAGTTAATCGGTCCTAGACTATGGCAACATCCTCTATATGAACGCAGCTGCCACTTAAAGCGCTTTATTACGGGCCACAATTTTTGTACTCATCACTGCATTCTCTACCAGAAAGTTGGTTGGCCCTCTTTGATGCCACATAGGTTGATACAAACTGTGTATAAAGCCCTTTTTCAAAAGGTCTCACTCTACCTAACATCCTTATTAAACTTTAGACATACGAGTTACCACACCCTGTCTCAGGGATGTCTAACTGGGAATTCCTTTGGCCTCTACTGAGTTAGGTAAATCAGCTTTTAGTATTTGTTGCACCTTATTTGTGGAACAATCTTCAAAATATTGTTAAAAGTGATGTTCTGGTGCCTCTAGGGTAATTCAGAAAGCTGATTGAGGACCTTTATACTGATGAATGTGTTTGTTTTTTTACGACCATGTTTTTGTTCCTGCTTGCATTTGGAATTTATGTTTTAAAGTGTGTATTCTCAGTAATTTATGTAATTCAGAGCTCATCTGTAAATGACACCTTGGACTCAGTATGACTCCCAGATCAAATAATTGTTAAATAAATTGCAGCCCAGCCAACGATTTACACAAGTGTCAGGACAAATATAGATATAATTTTTTTCAGATCCAATTCAGTGTATTGTGTGTTCAGGTCAAACAAATGTGCCTTGATGCTATAGCTCAAGAATCACAGCAGCAAACAGAGTTGAGGTATGATTCACCTCTCACTCAGTTTATCACGGCCCAGCCTCAGACCCATGTGGCAATTGAGTTAGGTTAACCCATATAAAAGACTGGTACCTCACCCTGCAGATGACAAATTCCACTCATCATTGAAAAGTCCATACTTGAGAAGTTAAATCATTTGTATAATATATTTGGTTGAATTTGTTTAAATAGCCTGATTTTAATCATCAAGATGGTACGACCTTCGACTAACCTTTTGAGGACTACACAATGCATTTTAGTATTTGCCATCTCAGGTAAGAAAACTCATTCAGTTAAGTAAATACAACATTATTGTTGCTTTATGGAAAAAGGAAGGAGAAATGTTTCTGTAGCTTGAAGTTGGAAAAATGTCACACTTGACTTGCCCTAACATAAAATGTATCAACCCCTACAAAAAAAATGACTGGTGATTGTCTTGGTGTTGATTCAGGTATATTTGACTGATTTTAAGTGGGAAAAGATGCCCTACTTTCTGTGACTTGAAAATACAATTATTTTGAAATATATCCATAATTCAATTCAATCTACTGTGGTTTGGTTCATTTGAGCTAAAAGGACAATGGTCCCTGTATACTGTAGTCTTAGTCCCAACCCTAAATGCCTTGCATATTAATGACAGTGATGGAATCGCTCGAATGTTCTCTACACTCAGATCTCCATGAGTTGATCATCCCACAACAACTAATTAGCAAAGTCAATCTAAGTGCAAACACTTTTGAGAGGGGTATTGTTCTTCAATTGATGTCTGATGCGAATATAGTAATCTAAGCTAAAGAGTAATGAGGATAGAGTAATCCGGTACACATTGAATTCTATGTCGGGCATAAATGAGTGTTTGGATAGGAAAGTTTCCTTTTATGACCTCTACAGGCCTGAATGTTAAATAAAATTACATTTTACTTTACGGGTTGTACGTGTCCTTTTACAGGTAGGAATGTGATACAATATACAGTATCCCCAGAAAGGTATAATTCCATCCAACTTTTGAAAGCGCAGGTAATGCGTTCAGATTTATATCACCATGCGCACAAGATGAAAATACATGCAGGAGACCTATGCATACTTCCCAAGAACGTGTTTACATGGTTCTCCGCATGCGTCAGGTGATAGAAATCTGAAAGCACTACCAGCTCTTTGACAAGCTGATGTAATTATACTTTCCTGTGGATATGTTGTCTCACATTCCTACCTACAAAAGGACCAACCGCACGGACAACTGGTAAAGTAAGTAAAAATACAATTGTATTTCATCTTAAACTGTACAGCCAACAGCTAACTCTATGTGTGTGTACAGATGTAGGATCTTCATCTCTTTTGCTGCTGAGAATTTTCCTGCACTTTTACTTTCCTGACTTTATTGTCTCCACAAGTCAATTTTATTGTATTATCATGTACACGTTTAAAGTGGCGTTTAAATACAGTAGACAACAAATTGACAATACAAAAATCATAACAGTTACATACACAGCAGGAAATGCAAACTTGTCATGTCTTCAAGATTTTAAAAGGCTTCTAAAAGTGTGTAATTGATCTAATTGATTTGCCCTCACATAAAATGTATCAACCCCAACAAGAAGTTTCCATTTAATGGTAATACGTTTAATAATTCACATTTCCTATTGATGCAGGATTATTTTCTTGCTGTAGCAAACTTGCTCAAATTAAGACTCGACATCTATCTGTTAGCACTTTAGGCTCCCTCAAATATCCTCTGACTCCCAAGATGAAACTTTGTCCACCTTACACTTTAGCCTTAATTTATCCACTTGAGTAAGGTGTATCTTTTTGCTTCTCACAGGTGCCCTGTCTGTCAGCTTCTTTCGAGTGCCCCGTTCAGTCACCCCAGCGAGTATGAGCACCACCCCCACAGCAAAAATGGCCTACCAGATCTGCTTGGAGATCATCAATCGGGTCTTCAATGACTCCCTGTTGAGTCCAAATTCTAAGGACTACAAGAAAATGTATGACGAGGTCGACCAATTGGTAAGCTTGAGAACCATGCCTTGAATTAAACAATACCACTATACCACAGCAAGGACCTATGGGCTGTTCTGGCCTTGTCCGAGGCTGACTTACTTACTTACTTACAGCAATTATCACAGCAGGAATGATCTCTGAAAGGGATGGTCTCATGACAATGATGGAAATGGTGGACTAATGTAGTATTTTGCAGCTTGCTGAAGTCTATGGGTGTCGTACGTGCTCAACAGGATCCGTTTATGAGGGCATTGCAACAATGACTTTCAGGTACAGTAAGCTTGGCTGAGTCACCTGGATCCTCAATCTGCTTTTAAGTGGATGTGTCACTAAAGTATAAACACTGTATTTATATCTGTCCTTGACTTAGATAGAAACGTTAAATTATGACTTGGAATGACATGTCTCGTCTAAACTACATAATCTCGTAAAAATTATAGCTTCAATGACGCAATATCCTTAATGTTAAGTTTTGGTGGGTTAGGGTAGAGACATATCAAACTTTGAACCAAAACAAAAACATTGAAAATGGCTGTACCTCACGCAGGGCCAAACTTATGATATTCTGGTTTGCAAGCCGTGTTTAATGCCCGCAATCCACCTGATCGAGGTTGGGTGTTGGATTTGTTATTATACTGTATTATCTTTAACTTTCTTAATTTTCTGAATCTTATCTTTCACAGTCATGGATCAGTGATAGCAAACGCTACCATAGTTTTCCACACACAGGGTATCAATCAATGGGTGGTCAAGTATCTCTTCCTGAAACATATCAAAGACAATCCTTCTGCCGTTCTCCAGATAAATTCAAATTATACCGAATGTAAGACATACAAATATACCAATTGTAATTTTACATAATGTAATATTTATTGATTCATTACTCTGATTGAATGTTTTACCTGAATGAGTTCCTCTTTTCTCTGTTCAGTTCAAGCAACACCAGTACCAGCCGTGGTTCCAAACATAACCATCCCCACCACACCTGCTAAAATCATAACAAATACGACTCCTATGTCTACAACCACTACTACTAACCAGCCAACAACCACTACTACTAACCAGCCAACAACCACTACTACTAACCAGCCAACAACCACTACTACTAAACAGCCAACAACCACTACTACTAAACAGCCAACAACCACTACTACTAAACAGCCAACAACCATTACTACTAAACAGCCAACAACCATTACTACTAAACAGCCAACAACCACTACTACTAAACAGCCAACAACCACTACTACTAACCAGCCAACAACCACTACTACTAATCAGCCAACAACCACTACTACTAAACAGCCAACAACCACTACTACTAAACAGCCAACAACCACTACTACTAAACAGCCAACAACCACTACTACTAAACAGCCAATAACCACTACTACTAAACAGCCAACAACCACTACTACTAAACAGCCAACAACCACTACTACTAAACAGCCAACAACCACTACTACTAACCAGCCAACAACCACTACTACTAAACAGCCAACAACCACTACTACTAAACAGCCAACAACCACTACTACTAAACAGCCAACAACCACTACTACTAAACAGCCAACAACCACTACTACTAAACAGCCAACAACCACTACTACTAAACAGCCAACAACCACTCCATTGGCTACAACTACGAAAGATCCCTCATTTGGCAAAACCAAAGAAGGTCCAATTGGCGTTGCAACCGTCTCTACCACTATAGGCAGTGGGATGAGAAACGATAGTGCACGCAGTACACCCAGTGCTACATCTACTTTATCTTCAGTGATAACCGATGGCTCAGGAGGAAACAACAGGACCAATACAACTTTTCCACCAACCACAAGTCATGGTGCCAGTACTTCACCTGGGAGGGTGGACTCAGCAAAAACCAGTAAGAGATCAACCACCTCCCCATCTGGCAGTTCTACTAAACGTCCCCTGAAGCCTTCAACTAAATCTAGCACAACTGCCAACGTTGCTTCCGGGGGTAATGGTGGTGGTTTCAGAGACTGGGTACCGGGGTGGGCCATTGCTCTGTTGGTGTTAGCCGCTGTCATCCTGCTACTCCTCATTATCATCTTCATCATGATGGTGAGTAACCTGCATGGTATTTTGTGTCCATTTGGAAGAAAATATTTAACGCAAACAGTTTTCCGCAATGTCTAATAGCTTTCTTATATGTTGCTCTCTCAACAGGTGGTGCGTTGGTGCTGTAAAAGGTCAAAAGATGAAAAAAAGAGCACCCCCAACATCGGCTCTTTCCCCGGACATGTCTCCCCTGGCCCCCAGTACCAGCCGGAGCAACCCAATGGAAAGACCTTTGAGACCATTGTAAGAATAACTCTAAACATGAAATCTGATCATCTGATCATGCACTTATAGTGGTCTACCTCAACATAGCCTTTATCTGCCATTGGCGCTGGAAATGTTGAATATTACAGCAGCTAATATTACTAATACCACATTTAGTACAATACAGTGCCTTGCACTGCAATACAATGCCTTTCATCCCCCTTGGCGTTTTTCATATTTTGTTGCATTACAACCTGTAATTTAAATAGATTTTTATTTGGATTTCATGTAATGGACATACACAAAATAGTCCAAATTGTTGAAGTGAAATTTAAAAAATGACTTAAAAAAATTAAAAACGGAAAAGTGGTGCGTGCATATGTATTCACCCCTTTTGCTACAAAGTCCCTAAATAAGATCTGGTGCAACCAATTACCTTCAGAGGTCACATAATTAGTTAAATAAAGTCCACCTGTGTGCAATCTAAGTGTCACATGATCTGTCACATGATCTCAGTGTATATACACCTGTTCTGAAAGGCCCCAGAGTGTGCAACACCACTAAGCAATGGGCACCACAAAGCAAGCGGCACCATGAAGACCAAGAAGCTCTCCAAACAGGTCAGGGACAAAGTCATGGAAAAGTACAGATCAGGGTAGGGTTATAAAAAAACGATCAGAAACTTTGAACATCCCACTGAGCACCATTAAATCCATTAGTAAAAAAATCGAACGAATATGGCACCACAACAAACCTGCCAAGAGATGGCTGCCCCTCAAAATTCACAGACCAGGCAAGGAAGGCATTAATCAGAGAGGCAACAAAGAGACCAAAGATAACCCCGAAGGAGCTGCAAAGCTCCACAGCAGAGATTGGAGTATCTGTTCATAGGACCACTTTAAGTAGTACACTTCACAGAGCTGGGCTTAACAGAAGAGTGTCCAGAAAAAAAGACATTGCTTTAGAAAAAAATAAGCAAACACGTTTGGTGTTCGCTAAAAGGCATGCGGGAGACTCCCCAAACATATGGAAGATGGTACTCTGGTCAGATGAGATTAAAATGTAGCTTTTTAGGCCTCCCGTGTGGCGCAGTGGTCTAGGGCAGAGACTCTGGGTTCGAGCCCAGGCTCTGTCGCAGCCGGCCTCGACCGGGAGGTCCATGGGGCGACGCACAATTGGCCTAGCGTCGTCCGGGTTAGGGAAGGTTTGGCCGGTAGGGATATCCTTGTCTCATCGCGCATTAGCGACTCCTGTGGCGGGCCGGGCACAGTGCATGCTAACCAGGTCGCCAGGTGCACTGTGTTTCCATCCGACACATTGGTGCGGCTGGCTTCCGGGTTGGATGCGCGCTGTGTTAAGAAGCAGTGCGGCTTGGTTGGGTTGTGTTTCGGAGGACGCATGGCTTTCGACCTTCATCTTTCCCGAGCCCGTACGGGAGTTGTAGCGATGAGACAAGATAGTAACTACTAACAATTGGATACCACGAAATTGGGGAGAAAAGGGGCTAAAATTCAACAACAACAAAAAATGTAGCTTTTTGGCCATCAAGGAAAACGCTAAGTCTTGCGCAAAAACAACACCTCTCATCACCCCGAGAACACCATCCCCACAGTGAAGCATGGTGGTGGCACCACCATGCTGTGGGGACGTTTTTCTTCTGCAGCATAGTCAAACTCCAGACCTCAATCCAATTAAGAATCTGTGGTTTGACTTAAAGAGTGTTGTACACCAATGGAACCCATCCAACTTGAAGGAGCTGGAGCAGTTTTGCCTTGAAGAATGGGTAAACATCCCAGTGGCTAGATGTGCCAAGCTTATAGAGACATACCCCAAGAGACTTGCAGCTGTAATTGCTGCAAAAGGTGGCTCTACAAAGTATTGATTCTGGGGTGGTGAATAGTTATGCATGCACAAGTTTTCAGTTTTTAGTCTTATTTCTTGTTTGTATCACAAGAAAAAATATTTTGCATCTTCAAAGTGTTGTGCATGTTGTGTGAATCAAATGATATGAACCCCCCCCCCCAAAAAATCTATTTTAATTCCAGGTTGTAAGGCAACAAAATAGGAAAAATACCAAGGTGGGTGAATACTTTCGCAAGCCACTGTACAATACAAATTAATCAAATTGGCCTGGCCCCCTCTGTACATTTGATGATACTTAATATGATCAACAACAAAAGAATAGGAACAATAATATTTTTGATCATCTACAATCCAGCTTCCTCTTTAATCTTAGTGGCCTTCCTTTTGGCCTTCGGTCTTCCTTTGGGGCTATCTCTGAGTAAAGTTTGTTATCAAAGCACTCTAGTGTCTGGATGTAAGAACTCAAGTGCATCTTGATGTCAAAAGCTGTGGTTATCTGTAATAGCAACAAATAGAAAGAACCATATAGTGGGGGAAACAATGTGGCATACCTCTACAAAACCACATCACGGCAACAGCTGCAAATTGAAAAGCCAGAGTGAAAGACTTTAAACCAAATATTTGAATTACTGTGAGTGTTAAGTGTATTGGACTAACAATGCTGAATGGATTTCATGAACTTCACCTACATCATTTTTGCATACGTTTAGTGAGGATGGGATAATCTGACATAGACATTAGAGGAAGGGTTGTTTTGAAAGGAAGTTCTGAAATGAATGCATCTGTCTGATACTGAGTTATATCTCTCAGCAGGATGAGCCCCGAAAGAAGAATAAAACAGGCATGTACATAGTGAACCCCTGAGCAGGAAGATGTGGAGGTGACATACCAACAGGTACCTAAATCCAACACAGCTCCTGATTGGTGATGTTAACAGACCCACAATCTAAGACTTTTCCGGATTGGTTGTGAATTTTATGTCACTAAAATATGGCTTAAAATATCATTGACCTGTGATATGCAAATAACATATTGCTCAGGATTGTTGTGACAGCCACATTTTGCGTATTCAAGTTCAGGTACATATGGATACTTGATTGAATGATGTCTGCAGGTTCCACCTATTGACAGTATCCATATCCCATTGTCCAAATATATTGCTTTTCCCAGTTGTCATCATAGCATCAAGAATAATGTTCCAAGACACTTGCAAAACACAAAGAGCAGTATCGAAAGGACTGAGAAAGAAGGAAGGGCCAGAAAACTTCGGGCTCAAGTGCTTACCACAGGGACAAATGGGTAGAGCGAGCCCTTTCAGCTTAAACAAATTTAACCAAGCCACACAGTACACAGCCATATAATCCAAACAATAGGGGAGAAGCATAATGCAAACAAATGCATTCAGCTCTGCTCTTTGCTGTTGTTATTAATACATATCAAATCAACCTCATAATACTGTTCTTCAATGGCTTTTACATTGCAGCAGATTACACACAAGCAGAGCGCACACATACATTAAACTATTTAAAATACACTACACAGCGGAGAGAGTTACAGGACATAGTCAGGTAATCACATTACAGGAATTTATGCAAATAATTTGCAGCACAAAAATGAAATACATATGTTTTCATTGTGTTGAGTGTCACGTGCACATTGATGGAATGATCGAACACATTCAATCTAATTTGCAATCTGTAGTTTAGTTTTGTTGACATCCAATTGGCCTGCTATGGCCAAAGAGGAGTCCAATTAAAACAGTTGGTCTTTCCTATTTGATATCAGATTATGTTGGATCAGTACTCAGTTTGTCCATTCACAGCAACGCCCTACAATCTTTTATGCCACTATATGTCAGTCTTACAAAGGCTTATAAGGGATACTTCCTGTGAATGGCACCCAGCACCATTGTTTTGTTGGTGATTGATACCCCTGTACTTACTTTGGTAGTAAAGGCGGCAGATTGACTCACCTGCATTCTAGTGGCCCTGCCCAGTGCATGCCAATCATATTCATAATATCCTTAAATGTAATGGATATATCTTGTATGGGAAGAAGCCTATACAATGCAGCCTCTCCCCACATCCCATTGTGAGTCATTCATTGGCCAATCTGTTCCCATATGAGGCTCAATCGAAATGAGTCATTATTTTTGACGAATGGCAAAAAAAACATTGACTGATTGTCCACCTTGTGTGTGTGGTTTGAATAACCTGTCATTTTCAGTGTAAATGACCAGTAAATTGGGTTCAATGAGAATATGTAATATTGACATGAACAAGCAATTAAATTATTGTGAAAATCAACAGTAGGGTTCCATACTATGGGTGAGAATGTTTATTAATAGGTCTGGTCAAGCCAAACCCCCTTGAAACATATTATTATTTTCTTGCTTGATCAAGAAAATAATAATCTATCTGATATCACAGATATTAATGATAATCATTATTTATTTTTTCAGGCAAACTCTGGTCAACAGAACAAGAGCAGATAAGGATGAGCTACAAGCAAAATCACATCACAGCCCCTGTAGATATGTATAGTTTATCAGGAATTTAGTATGTTATATTTTAAGAATGAAAATGATTGGAATGAATGGTTTCATACTTTTTTATTTATTACACTTTTGTTTGTGCATAAATATTGGGCAACCTTGCTAGTATTTGTATTACTCTATATGACGTCATCATCTTTGACCCTGTTATCAAGACAACCAGCATTTGTATTATATTCTGACTTGTCCATTGGTACAAAACAATATTGGTACAAATATCTCAGATGTTTTGCTTTGCATCTTATGTAACTGTTCAGTTGTATAATGTTAAAGATTATTGTTAAAAAATATATGTAAAAATCAGAGTGCATTCCTTAATTGGTCAGATATTTGAATAGGGAGTTTACACTAATAATGTGATAACTTGCAAAATGGAAATGAATCCTAACTTGACTTGAGATCCCATTGATGTCAATGGAAGATTTGCAAAAACTCAAGTTACATGCACAGATCTTAAGTTAGTTTTGGGAGTTGAGCACTACACATCATTAGTGTCCTTGATTTTTGTGTATTGAGTTTGTATCACATCATGTTATATACAGTTTAATGGAAGACTTCATTGAAGTGTCCTCATTAAAGTGACAGTTCACTCCAACATCAAAGTTGCTATTTTTCTACCTTAAAAGTAGTTTAATGTAGAAATAACTACATGCTTCAAGTAATCTAATCTGAAAGTCATTCAAAAGGCATGCAATCCCAAATATCCTTTGATTTACATGAAATTTGGTTTAGTCTTTATTGATTTACATAAATAGGATGTGGGCTGGTAAAAAGTAGATTCATTAATGAAAATGCATTCAACCGCTTACCTCTGTCCATGTAATCTACACACCCCACCCTTAAAGGAAGGATACGCCTTTTAAATGGCAATTTCATATTTATTTGAACCCAATGCAAATACCATTAACATTATGTAAGCAGACAGGTTGTTTAGCATGTGTGGTATATGAGTAATGTGTGAATGACACGATGCTCCAAGAAAATTATATATCTCTCCATCCATCTCACTGTAAGATGCAAGTGTCGTGGAGGTGGTTTGATGAAATACTTTGAAACATGAACTATCTTTGCATGATGAACCTGGCTGAGATCTGAAAACCTGTGCTTAGTATTTATTTTTAATCATTATTAAATATTAAATTAAGATAAATGCTTTATTAAACATTGTGGCATGTTTTGTTTTGTCTTGCAATGTATGTATTTTTACTCAAATAAAATATATGAAAACCAAATATGTACTTAATGCTTTAGCTCAGCAGGCTAACCGTCTGTTGGAGTGCAGACATTCAAAACGAGGTTCAAACCCAGTTGGTATTATAGGTGTATATACTGTATATATCCGGAATAAGAAGGATATATATATATACTGTACATAAATATAATAAACCTGTTAAAATCCTCCTTTACAACCATGAACAGCAAATCCACATTGTGCTGGTGCATTATGAGTTGTAAAGTACAGAGTCAATACACGATTGGGAAAGTAAACAGTCTACAGAATAAAACAGTCTTTCAGGCCATAATCCCTCTAAGCTTTACACAAATAATCAGGTGTGTTAAGCTGAGCTCTTCCTGTTGTACATGCTCCCAGTGTGATTGAAATCAGATGGTTTTGAGAAAACCTTATACAAACCCTCAACCAGAACCGTGTAATCCATCTAATAAGTTTCTATTCCATTTTTTGTACCATACACGTTACAAACAGCAAAGTTACCAACTATGAACGCACATACAAAACTTGATATGCCTATTTTGGCCCAATCATTGAGGATTCTTCAATATTTAACTTTTATGTGCATTCCTTATTCGTGACTGTGTTGTTAGGAACATGTGGAACTAGAAATGGAATGAAACCCTTCTATGGATCACACAGGCCACCCACAATCACGGGTTTCTGTTGTTTTGGAGCTCACAGCCTTCAACAATTGTTTACTCCTCCCCATACCCTAAACATCATTATAACTTTCGAGGCTTGTGTAACATCGCTTGTATAACATCAATTGTCAAATGTGATTATATCAGTTTAAATAATATAAAATACCTGGATGTGTAGTTTTTATATGATAGTTACACAGATAACAAAGAGAGCCAACTAACAACCCAACTTAATACTATCTTACTACATTTGATTTATTTTTCATTGACTGACATTGGGTACTGTTGTATTCCTGTACATTGTTCATTTAACATTGTTTCTGTTATATACACTGAACAAAAATATAAACGCAACATGCCACAATTTCAAAGATTTTACTGAGTTACAGTTCATAAAAGGAAATCAATCAATTGATATCAATTCATTAGGCCCTAATCTATGGATTTCACATGAATGGGAATACAGATATGCATCTGTTGATTACAGATAACTTTAAATAAGGGTAGGGGCATGGATCAGAAAACCAGTCAGTATCTGGTGTGTGACACATGCGACACATCTCCTTCGCATAGAGTTGATCAGGCTGTTGATTGTGGCCTGTGGAATGTTGTCCCACCCCTCTTCAATGGCTGTGAGAAGTTGCTGGATATTGTCGGAAACTGGAACATGCTGTTGTACACGTCGATCCAGAGCATTTCAAACGTGCTCAATGGGTGACATGTCTGGTGAGTATGCAGGCCATGGAAGAACTGAGATATTTTCAACTTCCAGAAATGGTGTATAGATCCTTGCGACATTAAATAAACAAGATGTGAGTCAACAGGCAATGTGCGTTTCAGCATTATCATGCTGAAACATGAGGATGAATGGCACGACAATGGCCCTCAGGATCTCGTCAAGGTATCTTTGTGCATTCATATTGCCATCAATAAAATGCAATTGTGTTCATTGTCCGTAGCTTATGCCTGCCCATACCATAACCCCACTTCCACCATGGGGCACTCTGTTCACACTGTTGACATCAGCAAAGTGCTGGCCCACACTATATCTGCGGTTCTGAGGCCAAAATTCTCTAAAATGACGTTGGAGGCAGTTTATGGTAGAGAAATGAACATTCCTGCAGTCAGCATGGTGGACATTCCTGCAGTCAGCATGCTAATTGCACGCTTCCCCAAAACTTAAGACATCTATGGCATTGTGTTGTACGTCACGCCCTGGTCTAAGTATTTTGTGTTTTTCTTCATGTATTGGGTCAGGCCAGGGTGTGGCATGGAGTTTTTGTATTGTGGTGTGTTTTGTCATGGGGTTTTGGTGTGTATGTTTTTGGGATTGTAGCTAGTGGGGTTATCTAGCAAGGTCTATGGCTGTCTGGAGTGGTTCTCAATTAGAGGCAGGTGCTTATCGTTGTCTCTGATTGGGAACCATATTTAGGCAGCAATATTCTTTGAGTTTGTCGTGGGTGATTGTCCTATTTGTCCTTAGTGTCTTTGTTCCTGTCGCATTGTTAGTTGACACAAGTATAGGCTGTTTCGGTTTTCATTTACGTTTATTGTTTTGTAGTGTTTGGTGTTTATTCATTGTTACGTTTGTTTGAATAAATATGGATCGCAATCGACACGCTGCAGTTTGGTCCGACTCTCCTTCATCACAACTAGAAAGCCGTAACATTGTATGACAAAACTGCACATCTTTGAGTGGCCTTTTATTGTTCCCAGCATAAGGTGCACCTGTGTAATGATCATGCTGTTTAATCAGCTTCTTGATGAGCCATACAGTCAGGTGGATGGATTATCTTGACAAAGGAGAGATGCTCACTAAGAGGGAAGTAAACAAATTTGTGCACAAAATTTGAGAGAAATTGTCACAATCGTTGGAATAAATGGACCAAGGCCTCATGTTTAATTGAAATGAAACTCACAAAAACAATAAAGAGCCAAATGAAACGTGAAGTCATGGAGTGCTCACAGGCACTACACACAAACAAGATCCCACAAAAAACCCAGTGGGAAAAGGCTGCCTAAATATGATCCCCAATCAGAGACAACGATAGACAGCTGCCTCTGATTGGGAACCATACCAGGCCAACATAGAAATACAAAAGTAGAGTACCCACCCTAGTCACACCCCGACCAAACCAACATAGAGAATAAAAGGCTCTCCATGGTCAGGGCGTGACAGAAATAAGCTTTTTACGCGTATGAAACATTTCTGGGATCTTTTATTTCAGCTCATAAAACATGGAACCAACACATAAATGTTGCATTTATATTTTTGTTCAGTGTATACAATATATACTTATGATAGCATAAAGAGTTAAACCTATCTGATGCTGATGATGCCAGCCATTCATTGCCCTATGTTACTACTAGCATACAGCATTACCATAGTGGACAATGTTACATTTTATTATTTCAATGGACACTGTAGCAATGTTCTATTGTTCTTAAATAGTTAATTATCATGGCACTGGTCAAAATGATAAGACACTTATCAGCTACTGCAAACTGTTTCACACTATCACGTTTTAGGGAAGACAGGGGGCAGGCAAAACAACAGGTCGAGGGCAGGCAGATCAGAGTCCAAACGGTACAGAACGGCAGGCAGTCTCAGGGTCAGGGCAGGCAGAGTTCAATAATCCAGTGTGATGTGACAAGGTACAGAACAGCAGGCAGGCTCAGGGTCAGGGCAGGCAGAATGGTCAAAACCGAGAAAACTAGAAAAGAGGAACAAGAAACAGACAGGAGCAAGGGGGGAAACGCTGGTACACTTGACAAACAAAACTTACTGACAACAGACAAACAGAGAATAAATACACTGTGGATAATGGGGAAGATAGGCAATACCTGGAGGGGGTGGAGACAAGCACAAAGACAGGTGAAACAGATCAGGATATGACAGTACACCCAGGCGCAACCTGCGTCCTACCTGAGTTGAATGGCACCCCCTGCATTGGATATCTGCGATGAGGCCTAGGTCTAGGATGTCCCTAGCGGGGACCCAGCACCTCTCCTCCGGGCCATAACCTTCCCAGTCAACCAGGTACTTGAATCCCCTGCCCCGAGGTCGAACCTTCAGGAGACAGGAGACAAAGGGCTGTGAGACATGGGTTTGATTCTAGACACATGAAAAGTGTGATGTATACGGAGGGTACGGGGCAATAGAAGATGAACAGCAGAGGGGCTAATGACCTTGGAGATGGGGAAAGGGCCAATAAACTGGGGGGAAAGTTTGCGGGACTCCACTCGGAGGGGCAGATCCCGGGTGGAGAGCCATACCTTCTGCCGAAGACGATACCTGGGAGTCGGGGTCCGGTGGCAGTCGGCTTGTCGTCGAGACCTGGAGGTGGTTTTGAGAAGGGCCGTCTGGGCTCTGTTCCAGGTATGACGACAGCGGCAGATAAACATCTGGGCCGACCTCTTCGTCTTGCTCAGGGAAGATCGGGGGCTGATAAACCAGGGAACCCATCAGGTACCCATCAGGACGGTAGCGTCCCACCTCAACAACAGCCAGTGAAATTGCAGGGAGCCAAATTCAAACAGAAATCCCCAAGTTAAAATTTCTCAAACATACAAGTATTATACACCATTTTAAAGATAAACTTCTTGTAAATCCAACCACAATGTCCGATTTCAAAAAGGCTTTACTGCAGAAGCAAACCATGTGATTTTGTTAGGTCAGCGCCTAGTCACAGAAAACCATACAGCCATTTTCCAGCCAAGGAGAGGGCTCACAAAAGACAGAAATAGCGATTAAATTAAGCTGCTGAGTATAGGGGGCAGAATTTTGATGTTTGGATGAAAAACGTACCCAAATGAAACTGCCTATTTCTCAGGCCCAGAATCTAGAATCTGCATATAATTGTCAGATTAGGATAGAAAACACTCTAAAGTTTCCAAAACGGTCAAAATATTTTCTGTGAGTATAACAGAACTGATATTGCAGGCGAAAACCTGAGGAAAATCCAACCAGGAAGTGCTGTTTTTCCTGAAAGCTCTCTGTTCCATTGCATGCCTTCCCTCCATTTAAAGGGATATCAACCAGATTCCTTTTCCTATGGCTTCCCCATGGTGAGAACAGTCTTTAGACATAGTTTCAGGCTTTTATTCTGAAAAGTGAGCGAGAAAGATCACATCACGTCAGTGGATGGCTGGGTGCCAGCAGCGTTTTGCATGCGCCAACAGAGTGGAGCAGACATTTTCTCTCTCTCTCCTATCGAAGAAGCTACGGTCCGGTTGAAATTTTATTGATTATATATTATAAAAACAATCTAATGATTGATTATTTGGAATTTTCGTCTGCCCCGTCGTGACCGCTCGAGCCTGTGGATTTCTGAACATAATGCGCCAACCAAATGGAGGCATTTTGGATATAAAAATAATCTTTATGGAAAAAAAGGAACATTTATTGTGTAACTGGGAGTCTCGTGAGTGCAAACATCCGAAGATCATCAAAGGTAAGCGATTCATTTTATTGCTTTTCTGACTTTCGTGACCAATCTACTTTGCTGCTAGCTGTTTGTAATGTTTTGTCTGCTTTGTCCTTACATAAACGCTTGGTATGCGTTTTTTGAAATCTGACACGCCAGGTGGATTAACAACAAGCTAACCTGTGTTTTGCTATACCTGTGTTTTGCTATGCACTTGTGATTTCATGAATTTCATGAAAATGTTAATTTGGCGCTCTGCAATTCAGCGGATGTTGACGAAAATGATCTCGCTAACGGGATGAGTGCATCAAGAAGTTCATCTGCAACATGTTTCATAATCTTCTGCAAGCCTAACAGTTTATCCACTCCACGGGTGGGGAGAGAATGTCCTGTAAGGAACACAGTAATACAACTTGTCTGTCGATCGCTCCTCTTATCATTTGTTTCACACTTGCACCCTGCTTACATACTAAAAAGTAGCAAAGGTCCTTGATCTAATTCTGATTAAAACTACACACATCATCAGATTATAGTTTTATGATTCTAATAAATTTCATACAATTATATGGTTTCAGGGTGGAATTCTTTAGTCATTATTTTTAACATATAAATTCCATTATCAGGGTCCACTCCAGGACCGAGGAGCGGACCTTGTCAGGAGCAAACATCCGGTTAACGTCCAATCTACCACCACTCTCACCTTCCCGGGATCCATCTGTACACTCCCTGCAGTAATGATGTAATCCAGGAAGGGGATGGTGGAGCGAAAGCACTTTTCTGCTTTCACAGAAAGCTGGTTCTCCGGGAGGCGTTGGAGAAACTGTCAGACGTGGAGCACATGTTCTTGGGCGGATGTCGTCAAGGTAGACGAAGACGAACCGGTTCAACATGTCGTCGCAAGGAACATAATTAACCAGAGCCTGGAACACAGCTGGGGAGTTGGTAAGGCAAAATGGCATGACCAGATACTCGTTGTGATTGCTGGCCATGTTGAAGACAGTCTTCCAATCGTCCCCTTCCCGTATCCTCACCAGGTGGTAGGCATTCCGTAGGTCCAGCTTGGAGAACACAGTGTTCCCTCTGGAGCGACTCGAAGGCCGATGAGATGAGTGGTAGCAGGTAGCGGTTCTTCACCATGATGTTTTGTCCTTCTTCTCCACAAAGAAGAACCCTGTGCCAGCGGGGGAGGCAGAAGGACAGATGAACCCAGCAGTTATGGAGCCCTCAATGAAAAGGGGTGCGAGTAAGGGGAGAAGAGAAGTTCTCCGTATGGCCCACCAGAGTACTCGCTCCTACCGGTGAGCCTGGTCTTTTAGTGGACAGGTGGAGACGAAATTATCAGTAGTTCTGCAATACAGGCAACTCTTACTGTGAAGCCTGTATAGCCGTTCTGCTGGAGACAGCCTACTTTAGCTCTGCCTAGTTGCATTGGCTCGGGAAGGGGTGAATTGGTAGACCTCGGGTTCTCTCGGCAACGGGGATGGGGTGTCTCAGAGGCGAACGGCAGGCTCAGGGTCAGGGCAGGCAGAATGGTCAAAACCGGGAAATCTAGAATAAAGGAACTAGAAACAGACAGGAGCAAGGCGGAAAACGTTGGTCGGCTTAACGAACAAAACAAGCCGGCAACAGATAAACAGAGAACACAGGTATAAATACACTGTGGATAATGAGGAAGATGGAAGACACCTGGAGGCGGGTGGAGACAAGCATAAAGACAGATGAAACAGATCGGGGTGACACACACACACAGTTGTTCTTAATGACGATATCCTGACGATAGAGTGGGCAGTACTTTCAGTACCATTTGCATGATGATCAATTGTTACTCCATTGAGAACGGAGAGTCAAAAATTGAATTAGAGATCATAGGATCCAAAAGGCCTCGTACACAATGCAGGTTGTAGACAAGTACAATCCCAATGTGGCCATAAGCATGTGCCCACACTTAGAAAATAGAAAAACATATTCACACATCATGCACACTCAACATGGGCTCAGCTTTGCATCACATTCCAGAGTCTTGAGTGCCATTGAACTGTGTAATGCAAAGGGGATTAATTACAGAATTTGGAAATTGAAATTATGACATTATTTACTCTACCATGTTACAATCCATGATTAGATAGTACTAGCTTCACTGAACCAAAAGTTGTATTCAGTAAAGAATGGAAGTCTGGCTTTCAAAACTTTAGAATGTTTCAGCTTTTTTCCTTTACCTGTCAATGTTTAGAGATACTGTACGCAAGAACGTGTCTGTGATCATTTTATTTCGAGTTTTTTTTAACCTTTTGACCTTACTTTACACATTACCTCCATCCTGTCTAGTGACCCCAGTTATGTTTTAGAAATAGTAAGCTAACATATGACATGTTTTTGATACGCATTGAATAACACATTCATCAATGGCGAAAAAAGACAGTCAAAAAATGTAGCATAAGGAATAAGCTTTTGAAGTGTCTGTCCTATATCAAGGAGATAAGAGAGCTCAGGAAATATTTGTGTTTTTTTGGACACATATTTAACCCCTTATTTTTGTTGGCACAAAACTACCTCCATACTTCCATTTGTTTGTAGGCCAAACCATTTGGACACTACTGACATTTTTGTGAGAAGACCGATTTTCGAATGTCTCATGGTCTGACAAACACCATTGTGAACGGGGCGGCAGGTAGCCTAGTGGTTAGAGCGTTAGACTAGTAACCAATGGGTCAAATCCCCAAGCTGACAAGATTTTAAAAAACACTGTTCCTAGGCCGTCATTGAACAAATAAGAATTTGTTCTTAAACTGACTTGCCTAGTTAAATAAAGTTTCAATGAAATTGTAGCTCAGCCACCTTCCACTGCAGATGCTGACATAGGAGAAAGTGGTGGATTGAGATGCAACCCATGCAAAAAAGATTTTGATGAGGATATTTTTATTATGTTACTTAGATTGACGTCCAGGTTCGTCAATAGGACCTCTTAAGGAGTTTTAACTACCATTTAATCCAATAGCAAAAAAATGCAAAAACGGTTATTTCTGAAATTCTGAATAGAAAGAATAGTAGATGGTAAAAATCATTTTCTATACAGTCGTGGTCAAAAGTTTTGAGATTGACACAAATATTAAATTTCACAAAGTTTGCTGCTTCTGTGTCTTTAGATATTTTAGTCAGATGTTACTATGGAATAGTGAAGTATAATTACAAGCATTTCATGTGTCAAAGGCTTTTATTGACAATTACATGTAGTTGATGCAAAGAGTCAATATTTGCAGTGTTGACCCCTCTTTTTCAAGACCTTTGCAATCCGCCCTGGCATGTTGTCAATTAACTTCTGGGCCACATCCTGACTGATGGCAGCCCATTCTTGAATAATCAATGCTTGGAGTTTGTCAGAATTTGTGGGTTTTTGTTAGTCCACCCGCCTCTTGAGGATTGATCACAAGTTCTCAATGGGATTAAGGTCTGGGGAGTTTCCTGGCCATGGACCCAAAATATCAATGTTTTGTTCCCCGAGTCATTTAGTTATCACTTTTGCCTTATGGCAAGGTGCTCCATCATGCTGGAAAAGTTATTGTTAGTCACCAAACTGTTCCTGGATGGTTGAGAGAAGTTGCTCTCTGAGGATGTGTTGGTACCATTCTTTATTCATGGCCGTGTTCTTAGGCAAAATTGTGAGTGAGCCCACTCCCTTGGCTGGGAAGCAACCCCACACATGAATGGTCTCAGGATGCTTTACTGTTGGCATGACACAGGACTGATCGTAGCGCTCACCTTGTCTTCTCCGGACAAGCTTTTTTCCGGATACCCCAAACAATCAGAAAGGGGATTCATCAGAGAAAATGACTTTACCCCAGACCTCAGCAGTCCAATCCCTGTACCTTTTGCAGAATATCAGTTTGTCCCTGATGTTTTTCCTGGAGAGAAGTGGCTTCTTTGCTGCCCTTCTTGACACCAGGCCATCCTCCAAAAGTCTTCACCTCACTGTGCGTGCAGATGCAAATGCAGTTCATTTGCATGGCAAAGAGGGACTTCGCAATTAATTGCAATTCATCTGATCACTCTTCATAACATTCTGGAGTATATGCAAATTGCCATAATACAAACTGAGGCTGCAGACTTAATATTTGTGTCATTCTCAAATCTTTTGGCCACGACTGTACAGTACTTTACTTTCAAAATACAAAATTCTGGCCCATATGATTCTCCTGAAAACTTGATTGCTGACATGCAAAACATTTTCTGACTATATCAACATTGGACTAATGAAACAAATACCAAAGGATTTGGGGTTTTGGGTGGAGTTTTCCTTTAACGTCTCAAAATGGTCTAGAACATATCAATGGTTAAACAATTGGAGGATTAATGGAGGAGCAATTCAGCAGGTCGGATACAAAGCGTATGTGGCAGGGGCTTCTAAAGATCACGGATTACAAAAAAAAAGCCAGTCATGTCGAAGACACCAACACCACCCTACTGAATGAGCTAAACAACTTTTTCTAAAATTACTCTGAGCTGCTGAGGAGAGCCCCTGAGGACAAAGAGGACTATGTGTAAGTCATTCAAATGGCCCAGATGGCATCCCTAGTTGCAGACCAACTAGCTGTTGTGTTTTCAGACATTTTCTCTCTCTAGTTCTCCATTATAGCCACCTGCTTCAAAGTGTCCATTACCATCCCATGCCCAAGAAAGGGAAGGTAACTGAACTAAATGACTACCGATCTGTAGCACTCACTTCTGTTATCAGGCTAGTCAAAAACTACATTGAAGAGGGTTGATTGTGTCATGGAGGGAAAAGGTCCATGACACAATCAACCCTCTACAATTCGTCTACCGCCTCGACAGATCCACGGACAATGCAATCGCCATTGCACTGCAAATTGACCTCATCCAGATGGACAAGCGGAATGCATATGTGAGGATGCTGTTCATCAACTACAGCTCGGCCTTCAATACCTTAGTGTCCTCTAAGCACCACAAAGCTCACAGCCCTGGGACTGAACTCTTCCCTATGCAACTGGGTCCTGGACTTCCTGACAGGCCGCCCCAATGTTGTGAAGGTAGGCAACATTACCTTCTCCACACTGATCCCCAAAAAGGATGCGGCCTCAGTCCTCTCCCATACATCCCTCCTGGGGCGGCAGGGTAGCCTAGTGGTTAAAGCGTTGGACTAGTAACCGGAAGGTTGCAAGTTCAAACCCCCGAGCTGATAGTATTGTGCCAGGAGGACTTCAGGAGGAACCAGGCGGGGCATGCCCCCAACTTCATCAAGTTCCTCGGCGTACACATATCATAGGAGTTGAAATGGTCAAGCCACAAAGATGTTGTGTTGAAGAAGGCATGACAGTGACTCTTTAACCTCAGGAGGCTGAGGAAATTTGGACTGTCCTAGAGGGCACTCACAGTGTTCTACAGGAGAATCATCGAGAGTGAGGGGGCGCTGGTGAAGACGCATTTTCTCGGTGCTCCAATCCAGGGCAAACAATTTACTATTCATACCTGACCAACACTTCCCCCACAGTGTTAATTTTGTAACATTTCATTTGGAATCGAACCCAATGTACTAATCTGTCTTTTTTTCCTGAAATTGTTGGCCATTTAATCGTAAAATGTCTGGACAACAACGGCTACGGGCCACAAAGGAGTAGGCCTCTGCTGAAGCCTCGGGCTCACCTGACAAAGACTCTGATCCCCCCCGACCTAGCCGTGGTAATGGCGGCTATCATTAAATCTGAACAGACTGTGCTGGCTAAGGTGGAGTCACTGTCCACTGACCTATCCGCACAAATAGCTATTCTTTCCACCAAGGTCAACATAAAGAGCAAATCCATTAAAGAAGACTTGGATTTACCCAGACTACATGGCAACAGTCATGAAGAAGAGGTCAGTCTTCAACGAGGTGAGGGGGCTCCTACACTGGATACACTGGAAACTGTCTTGATACCAACTGTACCGAAGATCACTACTTCCTCCTGCGAGCAGAAGACATTCTTAGACCCAACCAAGGCCAAACAATACATTGTCGTGCACCTACATCCACAGGAGGACAGGCAAAACTATACTAACTAGCCATTGTAGGCTCATACTCTGACCCTGCACTAGCCGTGCTAACGCGACCAAGGACCAACTAGTGAATTCATATCTTGATTAGAAACGTGCCTCCACCCTGCTGCCAAAAAAAAAGACAATTATTCATCCAGTAACTTAATTAACGTTATGAACAATGATGGTATGTATAGCGTGACATGTTCTAACAAGGACAATATAGTTAGAGTAATATTTTATTCACAGTATATGGCACAATTAGCTTTTTCCAACTCGCTGCGGTGCTAGGTGTTGCGGTAATAATTAGCCTAGTCGCTACCTAAGGCTAGCCACTAGGCTCTCTTTCCATGCTTTAATTAATAGGATACCCTACTAAGATACTGTGAGCATGTTTAATACATACAAGTTTATACTCCCAAAGGACCATGTGTATTATTCTTTACTATTTGACTGGTTGGTCCGCCCTGGTGCTTGGTGGCGGATGGCATGGGTGTGCAGGTTGTATAGCCGAGCGGACACTGCAGGACGGTTATTAATTACCAAGCGTTTGCCAGTCATTTTTCAGTGTTCTGACTTGTTGGGGTGTTCAACAGGGGGTTACATTTATGCAAATGTTGAATTTTACTGGGTATGTTTTCCTATTTACTTATTTAATTCTCTTTTTTTAAAGTATGAGTGTGAGTTTTCGTCAGTGCATTTAAGAATTATGGAGGGCACTGTGTTCTTGGGGACTTTCAACGCTGCAGAAATGTTTCGGTACCCTTCCCCAGATCTGTTCCTCGACACAATCTTGTTTAAGAGGTCTACGGACAATTCCTTTGACCTCATGGCTTGGTTTTTACTCTGACATGCACTGTCAACTGTGGGACCTTTTATAGACAGTTGTGTACCGTTCCAAATCATGTCCAATCATTTGAATTTACCACAGGTGGACTCCAATCAAGTTGTAGAAACATCTCAAAGATGATCAATGGAAACAGGATGCATCTCAGCCCAATTTCGATTCTCATAGCAAAGTGTCTGAATACTTATGTAAATAAGGTATTTCTGTTTTTAATTTTTCATAAATGTAAAGAAATGTCTAAAAACCTGTTTTCACTTTGTCGTTATGGGGTATTGTGTGTAGTTTGCTGAGGATTTTATTTATTGAATACATTTTTGAATAAGGCTGTAACGTACCACAATGTGGAAAAAGTAAAGGGGTCTGAATACTCTCCGAAGGCACTGTATATATTATTTATTCATTCACACCTGCGCTGTTGGAGCTCAGATCTAAAGTATTTCACTGTACACTACATCTACATCTGCGACCCTGTGTAAATTACTAAATAAAAACTGTAATCAATCAAATCTAACAATAAGCACAACATAGAGGATGTTTAAGAAAATATATTGAACATTTGACATGTAGGTAACACTTTGTTTGGACAGTACATCTGTAGATGCTCTACAGATTATCAGTAAAATTTCAACTAACTACAGTGTCTACTAAGCCTAACCCTAGTGCTAACCCTAACCTTCACCTTAACCCTTACCCTTACTTTAAACCTAACCCTAATCGTAACCGTAGCAAGCAGTTGCATATCAACAGATAGTTTGATAATAGTATGACCATATGTAGAGCATCTACAGATGGAAAATCCGGACTATCCAAATATCCAAGTGTGAGCTTTGAATCACTCTTTTGTTGCTGAGACTGCAAACCCATTTATTTTTATTTATTTAACCTTTATTTAACCAGGTAGGCTACTTGAATTAACAAGTCAATAACACAGTAGAAAAAAAGGGGAGTCTATATACATTGTGTGCAAAAGGCATGAGGAGGTAGGCGAATAATTACAATTTTGCAGATTAATAACACTGGAGTGATAAATGATCAGATGGTCATGTACAGGTAGACATATTGGTGTGCAAAAGAGCAGAAAAGTAAATAAATAAAACAGTATGGGGATGAGGTAGGTAAAAATGGGTGGGCTATTTACCGATAGACTATGTACAGCTGCAGCGATCGGTTAGCTGCTCAGATAGCAGATGTTTGAAGTTGGTGAGGGAGATAAAAGTCTCCAACTTCAGCGATTTTTGCAATTTGTTCCAGTCACAGGCAGCAGAGAACTGGAACGAAAGGCGGCCAAATGAGGTGTTGGCTTTAGGGATGATCAGTGAGATACACCTGCTGGAGCGCGTGCTACGGATGGGTGTTGCCATCGTGACCAGTGAACTGAGATAAGGCGGAGCTTTACCTAGCATGGACTTGTAGATGACCTGGAGCCAGTGGTTCTGGAGACGAATATGTAGCGAGGGCCAGCCGACTAGAGCATACAAGTCGCAGTGGTGGGTGGTATAAGGTGCTTTAGTGACAAAACGGATGGCACTGTGATAAACTGCATCCAGTTTGCTGAGTAGAGTGTTGGAAGCAATTTTGTAGATGACATCGCCGAAGTCGAGGATCGGTAGGATAGTCAGTTTTACTGGGGTAAGTTTGGCGGCGTGAGTGAAGGAGGCTTTGTTGCGGAATAGAAAGCCGACTCTTGATTTGATTTTCGATTGGAGATGTTTGATATGAGTCTGGAAGGAGAGTTTACAGTCTAGCCAGACACCTAGGTACTTATAGATGTCCACATATTCAAGGTCGGAACCATCCAGGGTGGTGATGCTGGTCAGGCGTGCGGGTGCAGGCAGCGAACGGTTGAAAAGCATGCATTTGGTTTTACTAGCGTTTAAGAGCAGTTGGAGGCCACGGAAGGAGTGTTGTATGGTATTCAAGGATTAAAAAGGCTTCTAAAGTTTGTCATTTCCATTTAAAATGCCAGACTTGATTTGCCCTAACAATTTATTTTAGATTAGTTATATACCACATAATTGTTCACATTTCCTATTGCTGCAAGTGAAGATCCTACATCTCTGTACATGGTAAAGTATACAGTAGTCCTCATTTCAGGTTAGACCCTGCAAAAATACTTTACTAATGATTAGTCAATGGTTTATACGGGCCTATAATAAACATCTTATGAATGAGTAATGATTAATACATGATCAGCAAACTGTTCGCAAATTTCTTATACAAGTTTATTACTGAACGTTATTATAAAGTGTTACCAAAGAGTTTGCTTTATGGATAGCTGTGTAAAACCAACTTGTTGTTTTTTGGAATATGTTTAGTGGTTGGTTTCCAAGGGAGAACATTGGCAAAGGCCACCACCACTTCACCTAGATCTATCAATAGAAGATTCTTTACGTCAGAAGGGGAGAGGTGGGCAGAACAAAGGTCTTATTTGTGGATCATTTATCAACATGCTTTTCCTTTATTAAATGGCCATCATTATTCATTGAATTGGAAACCCGCCCTTAGTGCTTGAACATACTGTAGGTATCAGATCCTAACACACACACACACACACACACACACACACACACACACACACACACACACACACACACACACACACACACACACACACACACACACACACACACACACACACACACACACACACACACACACACACACACACACACAGGACCGAAGGACTGAATGTTCTATATCGTACACCTGGATAGGTAATTATGAGTGCCCTTATGAACTACTGGCAGCGTACGGAGGGTGCCGATATCGCTATAATCTTGATATCAATCAAATAAAACTATCTATTTGACATATTGTTATGTAAAGAATGATAATCGCTGATGCTTACGTCAGTATCAAAACGTTTTTTTTTCTACCAATCACAGTCTGTCTTCCACAAAAAGCAAAAAGGACCTGTAATTAAATTAAAATCAAATCGTATTCATATTCGTCACATACACATAGTTAGCAGATGTTATTGCGAGTGTAGCGAAATGCTTATGCTTCTAGATCCGACAGTGCAGCAGTATCTAACAGGTAATATCTAACAATTCCACAACAACACCTAATATCTAACAAATTCCACAACAAAACCTAATACACACAATCTAGTAAAGGAATGGGATAGGAATATATAAATATAAGACATATGGATGCAATAGATAGTATAGATTAGATAGTGTAGTGTACAGTATACAGTATAAACATATGAGATAATTCATGCGAGATATGTAAACATTATTAAAGTGACTAGTGTTCCATTTATTAAAGTGCCCAATGATATCAAGTCTGTAAGTAGGCAGCTGTGCTAGTGATGGCTGTTTAACAATCTAATGGCTTTAAGATAGAAGCTGTTTTTCAATCTCTCTGTCCCAGCTTTGATGCACCTGTACTGACCTCACCTTCTGGATGGAAGCAGGGTGGACGGGCAGTGGCTCAGGTGGTTATTGTCCTTGATTATATTTTTTGCCTTCCTGTGACATCGGGTGTTGTAGGTGTCCTGAAGGGCAAGTAGTTTGCCCCTGGTAAAGGGTTGTGCAGACCGCACCACTCTCTGGAGAGTCCTGTGGTTGTGGGCGTTGCAGTTGCCGTACCAGGCTGTGATACAGCCTGACAGGATGCTCTCGATTGTGCACCTGTAAAAGTTAGTGAGGGTTTTCGGTGACAAGCCAACTTTTTCCGGCCTCCTGAGGTTGAAGAGGCGCTATTGCGCCTTCTGTCTGTGTGCGTGGACCATTTCATTTTGTTGGTGATATGGTCACAGAGGAACTTAAAACTTTACACCTTCTCCACTGCTGTCCCATCAATGTGGATATGGGGGTGCTCCCTTTAATGTGTCCTGAAGTCTGTTGTTCAATTTCTTCAACAAATGTTCAGGTCAAAATAATTATCAAACACACATTAGTAATGGAAAGGAAACACAGACTCTTTATTTAAGTATTAAAATACTCCTTTTAGTAATACAATTGTAGGCAGAAGTTGATACAGAGTACAGTATAACAGTATATGATAGTTCTCCCTAAGTTCTGCAAAATGTCTAAGACATCCAGTAACTCATAGAGCCTCCCTAATCCCCCTTAGGTAACTTTCCCTAGCAACAACATATTAATAATTATTGTATGCATTGCAGAAGTTAGAGTAGCAATGGTTGAGCGTGTTACTCGCTCATATACTGCAATCGATATGCTGATAGAATTTAGGTAGCCTTGTTCTCAAATTAGCTGTGTAAAATCCCCAGCTACAATAAATGTAGCCTCAGGATATATGGTTTCCAGTTTGCATAAAGTCCAGTGAAGTTCCTTGATGGCCGTCTTGGTATCCGCTATACATGGATATACATGGCTGTGACAATAACGGAGGAGAGTTCTCTTGGGAGATAATACAGTCGGCATTTGATTGTGAGGAATTCTAGGTCAGGTGAACAAAAGGACTTGAGTTCCTGTATGTTGTTACAATTACACCATGAGCCGTTAAACATGAAAGAATACATCCCCGCCTTTCTTCTTAACGGAGAGATGTTTATTCCTGTTGGCGCGATGCACTGAAAATCCCATTGGTTGTACTGACTCTTACAGCATTTCTCAAGCTAGCCGTGTTTCCGTGAAACAGAGTATGTTACAATCCCAGATATCTCTTTGGAAAGCAATTCTTGCCCTAAGTTCGTCGACTTTGTTAACTAGGGACTGGTCATTAGCGAGTAATATACTCGGAAGCGGTGGGGGGGTGCGCACATCCGAAGCCTCGCTAGAAGACCGCTCCGGCTCCCTCTCCTCTGGTGGCATTGTTTTGGGTCGGCCTCTGGAATCAGTTTGAATGCCCTGGGAGGTGCAGACAAAGGATCCACTTTGGGAAAGTCGTATTCCTGGTTGTAGTGCTGGGTGTGCTGGTAAGTTGACGTCTCTCTGATATCCAATAGTTCTTCCCAGCTGTATGTAATAACACTTATGGTTTTCTGGGCTAACAATGTAAAAAATAATACATAAAAAAACTAAATATAGCAGTTTCCTAAGGGCTAGAAGCGAAGCTGCCATCTCCATCGGTGCCATCTTGAAGTTAATTAACAAAATGAATGGAAAGTCTCAAAAACCTATTAAAATCTGTAAGTAATGTCAAATTAAATTAAATTTCCTGTATCCTTTGGTATTGAACGTGGTTTTTCAAAAACACTGACAATCAACACAATCAGAATGACAGTCTCACTGGATTTACAATATAAATGTAAGGATTGTTGAGGAGGACCCTATTAACATACAGTGCCTTTGGAAAGTATTCACACCCATTGACTTTTTCCACGTTGTTATGTTACAGCCGGAATTTAAAATGGGTTACAAATGTAGATTTTTTGGTCGTTGGCCTACACACGATATCCCATAACGTCAAAGTGGAATTGTGTTTTTCAACATTTGTACAAATTAATTAAAAATGAAAAGCTGAAATGGCTTCAGTCAATAACTATTCAACACCTTTGTTGCTTGGACTCACTCTGTGTGTAACAATAGTGTTTGACCAGATTTTTGAATGACTAACTCATCTCTGTACCCCACACATGCAATTATTTGTAAAGTCCCTCAGTCAAGCAGTGCATTTCAAACACAGATTCTAAATAAATACAATTATTTTAAAAATGCAGACATTAAATATCCCTTTGAGTATGGTGAAGTTTTTAATTACACTTTGGATGGTGTATCAATACACTCAGTCACTACAAAGATACAGGTGTCCTTAACTCAGTTGCCGGAGAGGAGGTAAACTACACAGGAATTTCACTTTGAGGCCAATGGTGACTATAAAACAGTTAGAGTTTAACGGCTGTGACAAGAGAAAACTGAGGGATGGATCAACAACATTGTAGTTACTCCACAATACTAACCTAATTGACAGAGTGAAAAGAAGGAAGCCTGTACAGAATCAAATTATTATGTTTGTGGTCAAATCAATACAACACATTGCTGAGGACCACTCCATATTTTCAAGCATAGTGGTGACTGCATCATGTTATGGGTATGTTTGTAATCATTAAGGACTGGGGATTTTTTCAGGATAAAAAATAAACGGAATGGAGCTAAGCACAGGCAAAATTCTACAGCAAAACCTGGTTCAGTCTGCTTTCCACCACACTGGGAAATGAATTCACCTTTCAGTAGGACAATAACCTGAAACACAAGGCCAAATCTACACTGGAGTTGCTTACCAAGAAGACAAGTGAATGTTCCTGAGTGGCCAAGTTAGTTTTGACTTAAATCTACTTGAGAATCTATGGCAAGAACTAAAAATGCTTGTCTAGCAAAGATCAATAACCAATCTGACAGAGCTTGAAGGATTTTGAAAAGAATAAAAGGCAAATGTTGCACAATCCAGGTGTGTTAAGCTCTTAGACTCACAGCTGTAATCGCCGCCAAAGGTGGTTCTATAAAGTATTGACTTAGGGGTGTGAATACTTATGTAAATTATATATTTCTGTATTTTATTTTCAATACAGAAAAGAAATGGGGTAATATGTGTGTTCTTTTTTTGTAATTCAGGCTATAACACAAAATTTGGATTAAGTCAAGGGGTAGGAATAGTTTCTGAAAGCACTGTAGTAAACAGTACCAGTGTCTACTGCATATGATCCAAAGAAACTGGCTTGCTGGATAATTAACCATTTTAAAGTTTCATTCATGGTTTCTTGGTGGGGAGGGAAGGTGTGGGCGGACAGATGGGGACTGAGGGGGGGAATGGGTTTGGGTTATTTTTGTATGTATTTCTTTGATTGTTTTAGTACCTATAACCCCCCCCCCCTCTGAAAAAAATGATATAACTAAATAAAAAGTTGGCTCTGAAAGACTTACTTTATTGCATGTTAACAGAAATACCCATATCAATAGCACAGTCAAACACATTGTAAATAAACAGCAAACCAGACCTTTAGAACATCAACGCATTCACCAATGCTGCCCTCTTGTGAGGACAAGGCATCAGTGGACCATGCACAAATATTACAGTAACAGCAGTGACTTTTCTTCACAATGAAAACAGGTGGAGGGTGGTCGACAAGTGCTGTAATGTCGCAAAAGGAAGAACTGCAAAAGTTAGTTCAGTGGTCAACATGGGCTGGAATGACACAAAAACGAGTACTACAATGTCAGTTAGCTTTTGGTTAAAATGTCAAATGGACATGCATTTTATTATTTTTTTAGGGCAGTCCAGAATATTCTTACTGTTTGAGTATTTTAGTATGTCTAGAATATTAGAGCATACGCAAGAGACTATTTTGCTTTGCTAGAGCAAATTGTTCAATAAAATAAAAAATAAAAAAAATAAAAATAAAGAAAGTAGATATTCAAACAAATGCCATACAAGTCAGGTTTCTTATGATGGAATCATAACACACACGGAAAAGGTTAGGCTATGGTAGGGATCAATTACGTATTCTGTGTGTTGATGTGGCATGTATTTGCTTGCTTTTTTCTAATGTGTTCATCAGTGTTCATCTACAACTATTCTATATTCTAACATGATACAATCCTCTCAATGAGCTAGACAATACATTGCCAGCATTGGTTGGTTAGCTTGGTAAGTGATTCGAGCTGTGATATCATTCACTTTAAAATACATGAATGTGCAAAACTAGACTAAAAACAATGAACAGAATTATATTATGTAAAGCATCATGAATACATCACTATACAGTATTATGACACGGTAGTGATAAAAGCGTGTATTATTTGGTCTCAAAAAGTGTGATGCCACCAAAAAACAACAAAAGAAGCAATGGAAGTATACCTACATACAATTTTACATTAGCTTCAGTTAGTCCCTAGAATCCTCCAATCCATGCAGTGACAGTGTTAGAAACTAAGACCTTGATTAGTGGTTATTTGAAACTGCTGTGTTAGTGTTGGGCTAGAACAAAAGCCTGCATACCCTCCTCAGGATCAGAGATGTAGAACCCCTGTCCTATATGTTCATCCTTCACTTTCTGCATCCATGATAATACTTATAATCAGTCTCGTAGCTTTGCAAACATCCTCAAAATGAATAACATTGGTAACAATTGACATTTTCTTCCCATTTTATATAGCTTAATAATTACTGAGGCAATACAGGTTTGAGTGCCTTCATTTACGGCAAAACAGTTATATGTCATTCATGAGAATTTGCCCTGCCAGTCACCACACCATCTCCTTAGAAAGCTGAATTCCCAATGAACCCCTAGCCCCTATACCCCTTGGCATTACTGTAGATCTGAAAGGATATGAAAGGTTTGAACAGTATGTAGGCCAAATGCTTCACCTTGCCTTTAGGTAGGCTGGGTGGAATTTCCACCACCTATCTAATCGTTTCAGATCTACAGAACTGTCTAGGGCTCGATTTGGAATTCAGATTAAGACCAACACTGTTGCGCATATAATCCGGCCCAAGTGGCTGGAGTGGAGGATGAAGGAGGTTTGGTTTAGGGCTCAGCCGCCTCGATGGGCTCCACCTGTGGGTCAGTGGGGGGAGTGGAGACCTCCTCTACCTGGTCGGAATCAGGTTCAGTGACAACAACGGCCACCTGCTTAAGGAGAGAGGCGGAGAGAGAAAGACTGAGAAAGAGACAGTTATTATATTGACATGTAATGTTTGACATTAGAAGAATCTATTACTCGAACACATCAAGGTAATCAAACCTCAAGAGATGCACAGTAAATGGTAGCCAACAGTGCTAAATGGATAAGCCATTTTAGGCTGGCACTATATGGTAGGCTAACCCCTCCGGCCAACTAGGCCCTACCTGAGATGCTGCAGCCTGCACAGCAGGGGGACCTGCCGGGGGGCGAGTCTGGGGGTAGGCTGGGCGCTGAGATCCACTGGATGACTAGAGAGAGAGCAAGAAAGAGGAAGTTAAAGGGAGAACAAGACATAAACTTGTGATGTTCAGTATCTATATGTAATAGAGGGTTCACCCTGCCATTTTTTTTAATACATGAAGGGTATCATTTTTGTTTTCTTAAAAAAGGCACAATTTGCACTGAAAGAACTCACAAACTTTGAAGTAAAATGTCTTAAAACTTCCCATACAACAAAGTCCTTAAGAAGGTGGCAATTATTTATGCACATATGGGGGAATTCAGATCCGACTTCTCTCCACATGTATTCTGACCAGTGCCCGCAACGTACACGTTTTGTGCCCGCAAGGGATGAGTACCCTTATTGTTATAGTTTTCTCCTCTTCCAATATTTAATGGATTGAACAACTGAATGGCAACTTTCAGGATAATCAAACCACTGTATTTTGTATTGCCCAATATATTTTGTCAGTAAAGGCTCTCCAAATCTTTTTTTTTTTTTTAAGTAGGTAGATCCCTAAATATGTTCCTAACCCTTAATAATGTACAGATCGGATACTTTTTCAATTTACCAATTGGTGCTAAAACTGAGATATGCATAGGCCTATAATTGTATGGCTTTCTTTCATTGATCCCTAATATTCTGAACCCGTTCTCTCAATATATTATAGTGACTGTCAAGAAAATTTCAATTAAAGGTGCACCGTATTTAAAGGGATGGCTTTAGATAACTGAAAACCACATTGAGTGGTTTCAGTTGGCCAGCAAGTGGGAGGGTTTTCAGCAGTTTAATTAAATGTATTCAGTGCGCATAAGGGAGCCACTCTCAAAGAGCTTGTTGCGCACCTGCGTAAAGTAAGTCTGAATACCAAATACTGAGAAGCGCAGGAAAGGCAAACATTTCTAAAATGGTGCTTGGAGCATTTAAGAATGCCCTTTCCCATGTGTTCTGTTATATGTGGGTTCACCTGCATTCCACCACTTGAGGCCAGCACACTGAGGCCAAACAGCATGGCTGTGATGCAGATGAGCAGCTCCAGAATAAGGAAGATAACCAGAGTACCTATGATGCCGTCAATCAGGAGCTATAAGAAACCATCCATGCGGGAGAGAGACAGGTGAAGAAAGGCATGCGGGATGGACAGTGGTATTGTGGTCCAGAGAAAAATGCTTGATATTACAGTAGCATCAATAAATTCCATACAGCATCAAATGAATGCAATTGCAGGATAAAACACATTGTCCAAAAAGCAAACTATAATGTCAGATCTTATTAATTTAGCAAGATAATACAAACAGATGTCAAACTAGGCCTTTTGAATAGCCATAAAATCAACCACATGACAGTGAATAAAATGTATAACAACTAATACCTATCTAAACTTACGATTGGGTAAGATGTTATTTAAAACTTTTGCTGCAATACCTTTTCGGGTAATGCTTTGTTATAGCAACTATACGAACAAGGCAGAAATACTGCAACCTACCAAGTGTTAGCATTGACCAGAACATATCTACAATAGTGGTCAACTACTTACTTTACATTTCATTTCGATCAGCCCAGTGCATTTCCTGAAACAATGTTGCTGCAGTAAACAGTAAACACAAAGAAAGATGTTTTTTGAAGAACAATTACACTTTTTCCCTTGAAACTACATTAACCTAGATAAGATACTCATATGGTGTGTTTCTATTCTATAAACAGAAACTCTTCATTTGTTCTTACATATTTTTTACTTAAAAATATGGAAAAATACAATAGATGATTGGCTGTATCATCAATTAAAACCTTAATAGTGTCATCAAAAATAGAAATGTCATTTACATTCAATTCTAGATCCCACACAGGTTTCGTACTGTTCTATATGAGGACTAAGTTTGAGCAGTTGTGTTAGCATAGTAGAATATGTGTGCATGTTACCTCCTATGCAGACACAGAATAAAGTGGGTCAAAGACTTTGATGCATGACCCCATTTTGACATAGCTCCCACCATAAATAGTTTAGGGCAAATTGTTCCATTGCAGCCTTTTTACAGTTTAGAACAATGTTGTTAAAATTGGTCAAAGCCTTGCCACAATAATCAAAATCCAAAACTCCTTTGCTGAATTTTTTAAAAGGTCGTTTTTAATCATTCTGGGTAATACCAAACCCTAAAACACTTATTACATTTTTCATCAATGATTGCTTTAATTTGCTGTTTTCTTTAAACAATAATGACAATAATGAAAGTATTTTTGTGGTGGTACTGATATCTACTACTAATATGTGATGTGGCAGAAAAAGAAAAGCCTGCACACTTAATTGACACATTTAAAGTTGTTGTGGGATGTTTTTTTTTGTATATTCATATGTTTTGAAAAAGTGGTCATAAATCATGTGTAATGGGAGCAATGTTGAAATATAGGCCATTAAACAAATCCACTTGGTGGCCGAAATAAAGGTATGCATGTCTGCCAGTATTCCTTGGTGGAGATTGGAGTGCCTAACTCAAAACAAAAAAATATTTGTGTAGATGAAACACTCTTGAAAACCATGTAACTGATCCTCTCCGTCATTACTGTATGGTTTGAAGCTGGGTGCTGTGCTGAACCAATTAATCAACTAATGTTTTTAATGCTTATTTTACAGAAAACTTTGCTTTAATCAGATGTACTGTATATAGGCCACACGTTGCTTTTAACTAGCAGCACATGGCAAAGGAAAATATACACTGACTATACCAAACATTAGGAACAGCTTCCTAATATTGACTTGCACCCCCCCACCCCCTTTGCCCTCAGAACAACAAAGATTTAAGTGCCTTTGAACGTGGTATGGTAGTAGGTGCCAGGTGCACCAGGTTGTGTCAAGAACTGCAAAGCTGCTAGGTATTTAATGCTCAACAGTTTCCCATGTGTATCAAGAAGGGTCAAACACCGAAAAGGACAGCCAGCCAACTTGACACAACTGTGGGAAGAATTGGAGTCAACATGGGCCAGCATTCATGTGGAACGCTTTTGACACCTTGTAGATTTAAAAAGGTGACATCAATGAGGGATTATAGCTTTCACCTGGATTCACCTGGTCAGTCTGTCATGGAAAAACCTTAATGTTCTTAATGTTTTTAACAGTGTATAATATCTTGAGCAGATAAGTGTGCGCAACACAGATTTACGCATTAATCTTTGCTCATTTAAGTTAAGCATGCTGATCTCATGTCAGAATACTGTGAAGTGAAGACATTACACTAATACTTCCACGAAAGACACAATAGATTTTTTTGTATAGGCTATTGTTGGATGCAACAACCCTTTTGCTCTCTATAAAAATTGAAATGTTTTTTCTGAAATCCCGGTTGGAGGATCCCAGAATCAGGAGGGAACAGGCAGGATATCCGGAATCCTCCAACCAGGTGTCTGAAAAACCAGGGAATTTATTAAAGTTCCAGGAATTCTGCAACCCTAGTCCTGAGCAAACATTGTTTCAGAAAATGCATATCAGCAACTGATACAAATGTATTCAAACAACAACGGTAACGATCTTTCAAAACATTTGTCAGAATAAATTAAAGAACTAGCTTAAAATTATATGAAATTCAGCAAATGAGTTGGGGAATTTTACATTGTGACTCTGATTGTATGTCTTTTGACCACATGAACTCTCAAGGGGGAGAATGTGTGACATGGTCAGCTACTCAATCAAGATGACCGAGAAGGTTGACTAAACAATGATGACTACATCAAAATTCAGCCTGCACTTCATTGTTTCTTCCTAAAATTATGCAATTCTTTTAGACGCTTTTTTAAATAATGTTATTCAATTTGCAAATGTATGTAAAAAGTTTGGGGTCAATTAAAAATGTTCTTGTTATTGAAAGAAAAGCTCATTTTTTTTGTCCATTAAGATAACATAAAATTGATCGGAAATACAGTGTAGACATGGTTAATGTTGTAAATGTCTATTGTAGCTGAAAACGGCTGATTTTTTTATGGAATATCTACATAGGCTTACAGAGGCCCATAATCAGCAACCATCACTCCTGTGTTCCAATGCCACGTTGTGTTAGCTAATCCAAGTTAATCACTCCTCTTTCTATTCTGGTTAGGGCCAGTTTGCACTGTTCTGTGAAGGGAGAAGTACACAGCGTTGTGTTAGATCTTCAGTTTCTTGGCAATTTCTTGTATGGAATAGCCTTCATTTCTCAGAAAACAAATAGACTGATGAGTTTCAGAAGAAAGGTCTTTGTTTCTGTCCATTTTGAGCCTGTAATCGAGCCCACAAATGCTGATGCTCCAGATACTCAACTAGTCTCAAGAAGACCAGTTTTATTGCTTCTTTAACCAGAACAGTTTTTAGCTGTGCTAATATAATTACAAAATGGTTTTCTAATGATCAATTAGCCTTTAAATATGATAAAACTTGGATTAGCTGACACAACATGCCATTGGAACACAGGAGTGATGGTTGCTGATAATGGGCCTCTGTAAGCCTATGTTGATATTCCATTAAAAATCATACATTTCCAGCTACAATAGTCATTTACAACATTAACAATGTCTACACTGTATTTCCGATCAATTTTATGTTATTTTAATGGACGAAAAATGTGCTTTTCTTTCAAAAACAAGGACATTTCTAAGTGACCCCAAACCTTTAAACGGTATTGTATGTAATAATTGTTTATATGCAAATTGATGTAATAATTCAAGGTATACTGTTAGAATGACTGGTTACCACGGCATGCAGCTCCAGTCTCCGGCAGTGTTCACAGTGGTAGGAGTCCTGGCGGTAGGGCAGGTGTTTGGACATCAGGCCCAGAGCAGCCGTGGAGAAGGCAGCACTAATCAAGTGCAGCACCAGGGTACATTTCACCTGGGGAGAGAGTACACCACTACACTGAATACGCCCAGATTGACAGAAAATATTATACATTGAAAGTTAGTTTTTTGGGGTTTGTGTGATTTCTTATAAATTGCCTACATCACTCACAAATATCAGTGGTCACACTCTGCCACAACAGGAGTAAACATACCTCCAAGAATGGTGTGCAGCATTTCGGGATAATGTGTTGTTCGGTACATACTGTTGAAAAATGCAGCAAAAAAATGTAACTAGCTGAATGCGCTCCAATTGCATTATACCCACCCAAAAGAGAGAAGGCTTCTTGCCCGCGTGGACAAGGACCGACCCAGACAGGATGAGCTGTGGGAGTATACCCATAACAGAATAAGACACATGACTCACAGGTCAGATTACACACCTATACAGAGATTAAAATAACTGATTCAACAAAATAAATGATCTATTCTAGAAAATTGCCATTGTAGGGCTATAAGCCTATTCATGTGTGCTGGATCAGGGTTGGAGCGAAAGCCTGCAGGAGGGTAGCTCTCCAGGAGGAGGGTTGGCCCGATCTGGCCTAAAGACACACTGCCAATGTAGAGGGCGCTGTTGTAATAGTTGATACTTGGCCAGTAAATTCTGACTGGTACATGTCATCTGGAGTAGGTAGAAATTGCCCTTACTAATTGATATAGGGCTGGGATTGATTTTATTGCCCTAATGGTTAAGATTAGGATTGGGGGTAGGGACATCTAATTGTAGATCTTTGGTTGGGGTCAGCAATGGCTCACTCACCTGTAAGACAACAATCAAAAGGACAGCGACATCACCAGTGAAGTGGATCTCGTGGAGCTGCAACACAGAGGCGCTCAGGCAGAGGACAAGACACCCGATGATGATCTGGATGGCCTGAGACAATACATTAAGAACTCTCATCAGTACCATTAAAAGGACATTATGTGTTCTTTACCATTCGGCCACCTATTGTCCTTATAGGACACACCACTGCACTCTATACTCCTCTGTAAACTGGTCATCTCTGTATACCCGTTGCAAGACCCACTGGTTGTTGCTTATTTATAAAACCCTCTACTGCAGCCCTCATCCTGAGCTGCTGTTGTCTGTCTCAACAATGTTTGTACCCTGTTTTGTGCGGTTACTATGTTGTGTTGCTACCATGTCGTTGTTATGTTGTGTTGCTACCATGCTGTGTTTTCATGTGTTGCTGCCATGCTATCTTAGTGTAGTTTTTATGTAGTATTGTGTCGTCTCTCTTGTCCTGATGTGTGTTTTGTCCTATATTTTTATTCCCAGCCCCCATCCCCACAGGAGGGCTTTATTGTCATTATTGTAAATAATAATTTGTTCTCAACTGACTTGCCTAGTTAAATAACGTTATTTTTTTTTTTTTAAATGCCTGTGTGAAGACGTCACTCACCCCCAAGGTTTTAGGCTCCAACTTCTGGAAGGAGCCCACTTGTCCTGAGGTGAGATTGCTCGTGGGAGGCAGGGGGTCCTGGCTTTTGAGACCCATGTTGTCGAGGCTGACAAGGCTTTAGATGCAGAAAAGCTACACAAAATGGCATAGATAAACAGTAATGAACTGAGAAAATGATTGGACAAGGCAATGAATGAAAGCTGCAGTAAATTACTGGAGGAGTATACAATGATGAAAAGGGTTATGAGGAGGGGCAAATGTATGTTTTTTGAGGAGCCCAGCAATAATAAAGAGAGCGAAAATGTAACTGCAGGAAATCGTTTTGCAGGATAATATGAGGAATTTGGGATACTTCATTGACATTGGTTGTAAACACGCCATATTTGGATTGAACAAATATGCAAATGCATTAGTGGGCAAAACCTGCAATTTGTCTTGACAAAGGTTATTATGAACTCTGGGAACAACAGGCAATTACAGGTCATTGTGATCTTGAACATGCAGGCTCTCAATTACATTTAAAAAATAACAAATATGTGACGTAAATGATCAAGAACTCTTCGTTAACATAAAGCAATATCATGTTTGCATTCCAATTAACTTCAAAATATTTCAGAGGGAGGTAAATTGAGACGTCTGCCGCCGGTGACAAAAGAGCAACATCAGGACCGCAGTCGATTTTGGCAATTCTCCAAACCCTGTACTGCGCCATCATCACACAACTTTAACCCATGTGAGGACGAGCTCATCACCATACTATAGATGATCTTCTTCACAAATATCGAAGATAAAGCTTTAGTCAGAAAACCGATAAATATCTGCAATGTTCTGTGGTCGTCAAATTAGATAAATACGGGTAGGATATTGTAAATTTAACCATACACCTGCTAATTTGGGCTACATAAGACAGGAACGTGCTACGTCATGTCCCAGTTAGACCATCTCACAAAGCATGCCGCATTAAAGTGTGTATTCTGTCTTACCTCCTCTGGTTCGAACAACAAAGTTATTCCTTTATTTATTTTCTGATTTATAATGTCGATAAGGCGCGTTCAGCTACTCCTAACGCGTTGGTGTTGATGGGAGCTATAAAAAAAAAAACTAGCGGAGACGCAATGCGTGTGTGCTGTAGGTGGATGGGACGTTTTTCACTGCAGTGAGGCGCGGGATGCGCTGCTGCACCGAACTGCGTGTGCATGTGTGCGCGTGTGTGCTGCGGCACTCTGGAAGAAAGACATGCATGACTCATGCTTTTTAAAAAACTTGCATAGCAATGGAGTAGTTGAGATGAGACCGGTGTAAAATAAAATAACATATATTCACTATTTGCTGCTAGACCAGAGAGATAAAAATCAGAGAGATAAAAACGCCTGTAGTTAATAGTGATCAAACGTATTCCCAAAAACGCAGCACAGGGGCAATGTCCTACATTTTTATCGGACATTTATCCCAAATTTTTATCTGATGCAAGACGACAAGCATCATGGCGGTTCCATACTCAATACAGGTATCATGTATAGTAGCGTGCTCTATGCAATCTAAACTCAAGGACATGTGAAGCTTTACCTAAGGGGGGGTTCCCCCACACCGAAATCTCTGCAACTGCCTCTACAACGCAATGCTGCAAGGCAAACAGTGTTTCATTGGAAATTAATGTAATTCTGGTGTACTAAAATGCAATGACACTGTCGGTGTGATCGAAGTGTTACGGATTACGGATTGCCTTTTATACGCTTGTCGTCCCTTTATGCCATAGTTTGTACTTCTCAATTGTCAGTAGAAACCACATTTTTTTAAGCAAGTCAGCCATATCAGCTATGTTTTTTTTAAAGGCAGTAAATGAGGCTGAATGAACTGTTTCGCTGCCATATAAGGCTCCGCTGATAGCAGTGGTAAGACAGCTGTAGCAGTGGTAAGGTGTTGGGACTGCTGTTGGGGCTCTGCTGTTGGGAGAGCTTTATGTAGGGCTCCCGGGTCGCGCAGCGGTCTAAGGCACTACATCTCAGTGCAAGAGGTGTCACTACAGTCCCTGGTTCGAATCCAGGCTGTATCAAATCAAATTTATTTATATAGCCCTTCGTACATCAGCTGATATCTCAAAGTGCTGTACAGAAACCCAGCCTAAAACCCCAAACAGCAAGCAATGCAGGTGTAGAAGCACGGTGGCTAGGAAAAACTCCCTAGAAAGGCCAATACCTAGGAAGAAACCTAGAGAGGAACCAGGCTATGTGGGGTGGCCAGTCCTCTTCTGGCTGTGCCGGGTGGAGATTATAACAGAACATGGCCAAGATGTTCAAATGTTCATAAATGACCAGCATGGTCGAATAATAATAAGGCAGAACAGTTGAAACTGGAGCAGCAGCACAGTCAGGTGGAAGTTGAAACTGGAGCAGCAGCATGGCCAGGTGGACTGGGGACAGCAAGGAGTCATCATGTCAGGTAGTCCTGGGGCATGGTCCTAGGGCTCAGGTCAGTTGAAACTGGAACAGCAGCATGGCCAGGTGGACTGGGGACAGCAAGGAGTCATCATGTCAGGTAGTCCTGGGGCATGGTCCTAGGGCTCAGGTCCTCCGAGAGAGAGAAAGAAAGAGAGAAGGAGAGAATTAGAGAACGCACACTTAGATTCACACAGGACACCGAATAGGACAGGAGAAATACTCCAGATATAACAAACTGACCCCAGCCCCCCGACACAAACTACTGCAGCATAAATACTGGAGGCTGAGACAGGAGGGGTCAGGAGACACTGTGGCCCCATCCGAGGACACCCCCGGAGAGGGCCAAACAGGAAGGATATAACCCCTCCCACTTTGCCAAAGCACAGCCCCCACACCACTAGAGGGATATCTTCAACCACCAACTTACCATCCTGAGACAAGGCTGAGTATAGCCCACAAAGATCTCCGCCACGGCACAACCCAAGGGGGGGGGCGCCAACCCAGACAGGATGACCACAACAGTGAATCAACCCACTCAGGTGACGCACCCCCTCCAGGGACGGCATGAGAGAGCCCCAGCAAGCCAGTGACTCAGCCCCTGTAATAGGGTTAGAGGCAGAGAATCCCAGTGGAAAGAGGGGAACCGGCCAGTATCACATCTGGCTGTGCTTGGGTGGAGCACAATTGACCCAGCATTGTCCGGGGTAGGCCGTCATTGTACCCCCCCCCCCTACCACCAAAACAGATGTCTGCCCGCTTCCCTTTTTAGTTGAATTCTCCTGCACTCTCTCTCTTCTCATTAATACATCTCCAACAGCATCCTGTAGAGGTGTGCTAGGCATGGACAATCTAAATATTTTGCGATACTGCATTTGGTAAAGTGGGCACTGGTTATCACCGGGCGACATCAGCACTCACCTAAATAGCCCTCATGCCACTGGGTGAGAGAAGTTTCGATGTTTTTAGGCAGAATCATAATTTTTTTTACATTTTGTTTTCATTATTGTGATAGGCTCATGTTTTACAGGTATAGAGTACCCTCACTATTTATTTTGCCGGGATGCTATACCGGACCGTACCGCTTTATATTCACTGCTTGTAGTGTATGTACAGTAAAGTGCTATCCCCTTCAGTAACAGAACTGGCCTTGTAAAGTTAAAATTAATTGGGCATTACAGAGGCCCAAACTTTGTTCTTTGGAGCTGGTTTTCCTTATCCTTCTTGCGTGGAGCCATCCCGGATCCGGGATCGTGACTACAGCCTCAAGCCCATTACCATAACGCAACGTTAACTATTCATGAAAATAGCAAATGAAATGAAATCAATATGCTAGCTCTCAAGCTTAGCCTTTTGTTAACAACACTGTCATCTCAGATTTTCAAAATATGCTTCTCAACCATAGCAAAACAAGCATTTGTGTAACAGTATTGATAGCTAGCGTAGCATTTAGCGTAGCATTTAGCGTTAGCATTCAGCAGGCAACATTTTCACAAAAACCAGAAAAGCATTCAAATAAAATAATTTACCTTTGAAGAACTTTGGATGTTTTCAATGAGGAGACTCTCAGTTAGATAGCAAATGTTCAGTTTTTCCTGAAAGATTATTTGTTTAGGACAAATCGCTCCGTTTTCTGCGTCACGTTTAGCTACGAAAAAAACCTGCATCCAGGATTGTGTAAATCTATCCGCAAGCTCATTAGCATAACACAACGTTAACTATTCATTAAAATCGCTAATGAAATGATATCAATATGCTAGCTCTCAAGCTTAGCCTTTTGTTAACAACACTGTCATCTCAGATTTTCAAAAATATGCTTCTCAACCATAGCAAAACAAGCATTTGTGTAACAGTATTGATAGCTAGCGTAGCATTTAGCGTAGCATTTAGCGTTATCATTCAGCAGGCAACATTTTCACAAAAACCAGAAAAGCATTCAAATAAAATAATTTACCTTTGAAGAACTTCAGATGTTTTCAATGAGGAGACTCTCAGTTAGATAGCAAATGTTCAGTTTTTACAAAATGATTATTTGTGTTGACAAATCGCTCCGTTTTCTTCATCACGTTTGGGTAAGAAAAAAAAACAAAAATTAAGTCATTAAAACGCGAACTTCTTTCCAAATTAACTCCATAATATCGACAGAAACATGGCAAACGATGTTTAGAATCAATCCTCAAGGTGTTTTTCACATATCTATCGATGATAAATCCTTCGTGGCAGTTGACTTTCTCTTCTTGAAGAAATGGAACGCGCATGGACCTAGAGATTACGCAATAATTTCGACACAGGACACCGGGCGGACACCTGGTAAATGTAGTCTCTTATGGTCAATCTTCCAATGATATGCCTACAAATACGTCACAATGCTGCAGACACCTTGGAGAAATGACAGAAAGGGCAGGCTCATTCCTGGCGCATTCACAGCCCTATAAGGAGACATTGGAACACAGCGCCTTCAGAATCTGGGGCATTTCCTGTATGAAACTTCATCTTGGTTTCGCCTGTAGCATTAGTTCTGGGGCACTCACAGATAATATCTTTGCAGTTTTGGAAACGTCAGAGTTTTTTCTTTCCAAAGCTGTCAATTACATGCATAGTCGAGCATCTTTTCGTGACAAAATATCTTGTTTAAAACGGGAACGTTTTTTATCCCAAAATTAAAAGAGCGCCCCCTATCTCGAAGAATTAAAGGCAGATTAATCATGTAGGCCACTAGCAACCATGCACAAAACATTAAACTGAACAAAAATATAAATGCAACATGCAACGATTTCACTGAGTTACAGTTCATATAAGCAAATGAGTCAATTTAAACAAATGAATTACGCCCTAATCTATTGATTTCATATGACTGAGCAGGGGCACATAGGCCTACCCACTTGGGAGCCAGGCCCACCCACTGGGGAGCCAGGCGCAGCCAATCATGACTTTTTCCCCTCAAAAGGGCTTTATTACAGACAGAAATACTCCTCAGTTTCATCAGCCATCCGGATGGCTGGTCTCAGACAATCCCACAGGTGAAGAAGCCGGATGTGGAGGTCCTGGGCTGGCGTGGTTACACATGGTCTGCGGTCCTGAGGCCGGTTGGACGTACTGCCAAATTCTCCAAAATGACGTTGGAGGCAGCTTATGGTAGAGAAATAAACATTAAATTATCTGGAAACATCTCTGGTGGACATTCCTGGAGTCAGCATGCCAATTGCACGCTCCCTCAAAACTTCAGACACGTGTGGCATTGTGTTGTGTGACATAACTGCACATTTTAGAGTGGCCTTTTATTTTCCCCAGCACAAGGTGCACCTGTGATAATGATCATGCTGTTTAATTAACTTCTTGATATGCCACACCTATCAGGTGGATGGATTATCTTGGCAAATGGGAAATGCTCACTAACAGAGATGTAAACAAATGTGTTTACATAATTTGAGAGAAAGAAGCTTTTTGTGCATATGGAACATTTCTGGGAACTTTTATTTCAGCTCATGAAACATGGGACCAACACTTTATACATGTTGCGTTTCTATTATTGTTCAGTATATAACCTAAGTAAATTGGCATTACACTGTCTCACTGGGCATTTTCCAAAGGGGTCTAATGTGAGAGGTTTTCTGCAGCTTTGTATGATTACGGAGTAGAGTGAAAGAGATTCATAGCCAAAGGCTCGAACCTACTAGTCTGGCTAACATCCAATCTCAAAGTCCTCCTGACTTCAGTGTCCAGAAAGGCTGCTTTGATGTTGTTGAAACAATGTGTTGATAATGAAGGGGACTGTGCTTTTACTGGATGGTTCTCCTAAGTGTCCCTCTCACTCAAACACACAGGCAGAGTTAAACACAGCCCCTGAGTGCCGCCCTCTGCCATTACGACAGGTCTCAACTACCCAGGAAAAAAACGAAAATTTGAGAGAACCAATCAAATGTTGCATTGACAAACAGCCTCCTGTCCAGACCAGTGAGTCACTGCTCTTTCTCGCTGTGTGGTCACGTGGGTCACGTCAGCTGGGCTACGAACCTACAGGCACAACCAACAAACAGATGAGCGGGTGCACTTACACATAAAAGTTATGGACAATGTAGGCGTGCATTCTCAAAGCCTGAGGATGGCAGGTTGAGGATCACTGACCAGGTCTCCCTTCTCAATACAATCTAGTAAAAGCAAAACTGATATTCTATCTGCCCCAAAATTATTTTTGTAGATCATAAAAGATGGGTGTGTGGTCAGTGGTGAGAGCTTATGATGAGGCGGGAAAAACCAGACCCCGGTGCGTGTGTGTGTTCTCATCATTTCTGGACCAATGTAATGCATGAATTATATTAACACACATTTCATTATATTATAGCACTGCAGTGGTAGTGTTTCTGTTTTAAGGCGTATGCTCCTACTGTAGACATACTGCCTAGTAGCCAAGATAACTTGTAGAATGTGAAACTCAATGCGTTCACTTCTGACCATTTGTTTTCAAGTGTATCTCCACAAAAATAGTGGGCCGACAAGGCCACACACAGAGCAGAGATAATCAGACAGCAATGGATAATTGAAGTACACAAAAGGGCCACTAGATGTCACACTGACAGAGATAAAAAACAAAAGTAGATCGTATAAATCAAATTATAGATGTATCTACCAAAAAACACATGTTAAATGTAGTGTTAATAAAAGGAACCTAAACTCTCAAGAAGCAAACAATAACCGTACAATTTTAAAAACAGACACAACAATATGCAACAGTAGATACATTGCACCAGGAGAAAAAAAATAGATGTAAGTAAAAGGGTGGTACGATAAGGGCAGGTTTCCATAACACAGATTAAGCCGAGAAATATTAGACTGAGTAGGTGGAAGTAGTTCCAAAGCCATAGTGAGGCAAACTATTCTCAAACTCGAATTTAGTTTTATTGTGGCAATGGAACCTTTGGGCCAGCATACAGTGCATTCGGAAAGTATTCAGACCCCTTGACCTTTTCCACATTTTGTTATGTTACAGCCTTATTCTAAAATGGATTAAATAAAAAAAAAATCTTATCAATCTACATACAATCCCCTATAATGAATACTTATTTACATAAGTATTCAGACCCTTTGCTTTGAGACTCGAAATTGAGCTCAGGATCATACTGTTTCCATTGATCATCCTTGAGATGTTTCCTCAACTTGATTGGAGTCCACCTGTGGTAAATTCAGTTGATTGGGCATGGTTTGGAAAGGAACACACCTGTCTAACATAACGTCCCACAGTTGACAGTGCATGTAAAAACTAAGCCATGAGGTCAAAGGAATTGTCCATAGAGCTCTAAAACAGGACTGTGTCGAGGCACAGATCTGGGGAAGGGTACCAAAACATTTCTGCAGCATTGAAGGTCCCCAAGAACACAGTGGCCTCCATCATTCTTAATTGGAAGAAGTTTGGAAGCATCAAGACTCTTCCTAGAACTGAGCAATCTGGGGAAAAGGGCCTTGGTCAGGGAGGTGACCAAGAATCTGATGGTCACTCTGACAGAGCTCTAGAGTTCCTCTGTGGAGATGGGAGAACCTTCCAGATGGACAAGCATCTCTGCAGCACTCCACTAATTAGGTCTTTATGGTATAGTGGCCATATGGAAGCCACTACTCAGTAAAAGGCACATTTTTTATTTTTTATTATTTGACCTTTATTTAACCAGGTAGGCAAGTTGAGAACAAGTTCTCATTTACAATTGCGACCTGGCCAAGATAAAGCAAAGCAGTTCGATAGATAAAACGACACAGAGTTACACATGGAGTAAAAACAAACATACAGTCAATAATGCAGTATAAACAAGTCTATATACAATGTGAGCAAATGAGGTGAGAAGGGAGGTAAAGGCAAAAAAGGCCATGATGGCAAAGTAAATACAATATAGCAAGTAAAATACTGGAATGGTAGTTTTGCAATGGAAGAATGTGCAAAGTAGAAATAAAAAATAATGGGGTGCAAAGGAGCAAAATAAATAAATTAATTAAAATGAAATACAGTTGGGAAAGAGGTAGTTGTTTGGGCTAAATTATAGGTGGGCTATGTACAGGTGCAGTAATCTGTGAGCTTCTCTGACAGTTGGTGCTTAAAGCTAGTGAGGGAGATAAGTGTTTCCAGTTTCAGAGATTTTTGTAGTTCGTTCCAGTCATTGGCAGCAGAGAACTGGAAGGAGAGGCGGCCAAAGAAAGAATTGGTTTTGGGGGTGACTAGAGAGATATACCTGCTGGAGCGTGTGCTACAGGTGGGAGATGCTATGGTGACCAGCGAGCTGAGATAAGGGGGGACTTTACCTAGCAGGGTCTTGTAGATGACATGGAGCCAGTGGGTTTGGCGACGAGTATGAAGCGAGGGCCAGCCAACGAGAGCGTACAGGTCGCAATGGTGGGTAGTATATGGGGCTTTGGTGATAAAACGGATTGCACTGTGATAGACTGCATCCAATTTGTTGAGTAGGGTATTGGAGGCTATTTTGTAAATGACATCGCCAAAGTCGAGGATTGGTAGGATGGTCAGTTTTACAAGGGTATGTTTGGCAGCATGAGTGAAGGATGCTTTGTTGCGAAATAGGAAGCCAATTCTAGATTTAACTTTGGATTGGAGATGTTTGATATGGGTCTGGAAGGAGAGTTTACAGTCTAACCAGACACCTAAGTATTTGTAGTTGTCCACGTATTCTAAGTCAGAGCCGTCCAGAGTAGTGATGTTGGACAGGCGGGTAGGTGCAGGTAGCGATCGGTTGAAGAGCATGCATTTAGTTTTACTTGTATTTAAGAGCAATTGGAGGCCACGGAAGGAGAGTTGTATGGCATTGAAGCTTGCCTGGAGGGTTGTTAACACAGTGTCCAAAGAAGGGCCGGAAGTATACAGAATGGTGTCGTCTGCGTAGAGGTGGATCAGGGACTCACCAGCAGCAAGAGCGACCTCATTGATGTATACAGAGAAGAGAGTCGGTCCAAGAATTGAACCCTGTGGCACCCCCATAGAGACTGCCAGAGGTCCGGACAGCAGACCCTCCGATTTGACACACTGAACTCTATCAGAGAAGTAGTTGGTGAACCAGGCGAGGCAATCATTTGAGAAACCAAGGCTGTCGAGTCTGCCGATGAGGATATGGTGATTGACAGAGTCGAAAGCCTTGGCCAGATCAATGAATACGGCTGCACAGTAATGTTTCTTATCGATGGCGGTTAAGATATCGTTTAGGACCTTGAGCGTGGCTGAGGTGCACCCATGACCAGCTCTGAAACCGGATTGCATAGCAGAGAAGGTATGGTGAGATTCGAAATGGTCGGTAATCTGTTTGTTGACTTGGCTTTCGAAGACCTTAGAAAGGCACGGTAGGATAGATATAGGTCTGTAGCAGTTTGGGTCAAGAGTGTCCCCCCCTTTGAAGAGGGGGATGACCGCAGCTGCTTTCCAATCTTTGGGAATCTCAGACGACACGAAAGAGAGGTTGAACAGGCTAGTAATAGGGGTGGCAACAATTTCGGCAGATAATTTTAGAAAGAAAGGGTCCAGATTGTCTAGCCCGGCTGATTTGTAGGGGTCCAGATTTTGCAGCTCTTTCAGAACATCAGCTGAATGGATTTGGGAGAAGGAGAAATGGGGAAGGCTTGGGCGAGTTGCTGTTGGGGGTGCAGTGCTGTTGTCCGGGGTAGGAGTAGCCAGGTGGAAAGCATGGCCAGCCGTAGAAAAATGCTTATTGAAATTCTCAATTATGGTGGATTTATCAGTGGTGACAGTGTTTCCTATCTTCAGTGCAGTGGGCAGCTGGGAGGAGGTGTTCTTATTCTCCATGGACTTTACAGTGTCCCAGAACTTTTTTGAGTTAGTGTTGCAGGAAGCAAATTTCTGCTTGAAAAAGCTAGCCTTGGCTTTTCTAACTGCCTGTGTATAATGATTTCTAGCTTCCCTGAACAGCTGCATATCACGGGGGCTGTTCGATGCTAATGCAGAACGCCATAGGATGTTTTTGTGTTGGTTAAGGGCAGTCAGGTCTGGGGAGAACCAAGGGCTATATCTGTTCCTGGTTCTAAATTTCTTAAATGGGGCATGTTTATTTAAGATGGTTAGGAAGGCATTTAAAAAAAATATCCAGGCATCCTCTACTGACGGGATGAGATCAATATCCTTCCAGGATACCCCGGCCAGGTCGATTAGAAAGGCCTGCTCGCAGAAGTGTTTCAGGGAGCGTTTTACAGTGATGAGTGGAGGTCGTTTGACCGCTGACCCATTACGGATGCAGGCAATGAGGCAGTGATCGCTGAGATCTTGGTTGAAGACAGCAGAGGTGTATTTAGAGGGGAAGTTGGTTAGGATGATATCTATGAGGGTGCCCGTGTTTAAGGTTTTGGGGAGGTACCTGGTAGGTTCATTGATTATTTGTGTGAGATTGAGGGCATCAAGTTTAGATTGTAGGATGGCTGGGGTGTTAAGCATGTTCCAGTTTAGGTCGCCTAGCAGCACGAACTCTGAAGATAGATGGGGGGCAATCAGTTCACATATGGTGTCCAGAGCACAGCTGGGGGCAGAGGGTGGTCTATAGCAGGCGGCAACGGTGAGAGACTTGTTTTTAGAGAGGTGGATTTTTAAAAGTAGAAGTTCAAATTGTTTGGGTACAGACCTGGATAGTAGGACAGAACTCTGCAGGCTATCTTTGCAGTAGATTGCAACACCGCCCCCTTTGGCAGTTCCCTTTGACAGCCCGCTTGGAGATTGTCAATAGACACCTACAGACTCTCAGACCATGAGAAACAAGATTCTCTGTTCTGATGAAACCAAGATGGAACTCTTTGGCCTGAATGCCAAGTGTCATGTCTGGAGGGAACCTGGCACCATCTCTACGGTGAAGCATGGTGGTGTCAGCATCATGCTGTGGGGATGTTTTTCAGTAGCAGGGACTAGGAGACTAGTCAGGATTGAGGGAAAGATGAACAGAGCAATGTACAGAGAGATCTTTGATGAAAACCTGCTCCAGAGTGCTCAGGACCTCATACTGGGGCGAAGGTTCACCTTCCAACAGGACAACGACCCTAAGAACACATTCAAGACAACACAGGAGTGGCTTTGGGACGAGTCTCTGAATGTCCTTGAGTGGCCCAGCCAGAGCCCAGACTCGAACCCTATTGAACATCTTTGGAGAGACCTGAAAATAACTGTGCAGCAACACTCTCCATCCAACCAGACAGAGTTTGAGAGGATCTGCAGAGAAGAATGGGAGAAGCTCCCCAAATACAGGTGTGCCAAGCTTGTAGTGTCATACCCAAGAAGACTCAAGGCTGTAATCGCTGCCAAAGGTTCTTCAACAAAGTACTGAGTAAAGGGTCTGAATATTTATGTAAATGTGATATTTCCATGTTTTAATGTTTGTAATGTATATAAATTAGCAAAAAAAATGTTTTTTTAATAAAAAATGTTTTTGCTTTTTCATTATGGGTTATTGTGTGTATATTGATATGGGAAAAAAACAAACAATTTAATACATTTTAGAATAAGGCTGTAACCTAACAACATGTGAAATACTGAGTGTCTGAATACTTTTCGAAGGCACTGTATATTGTAGAGAATTCAGGGCGTAGCTTCTACTCAAACCCGGATCCAGTGACCGTCATTCCAACACTAACTGTACGCAAAAAGGTTTGGAACACACACGGCAAGCCAACCCCTACTAACATACCCACTATCCACTTACATTTTCAATGTTAAAAAATAATTTTGAAGATGGATTGATGACCACAGGCCTTTGAATGACATCTACATGTATTCACACTTCTTAAATCTTTATCATACCATTTTAATTTTCTTACTCCCCATCAGGTCATCTCAGATGAAATAAGTGTGGGTCTTTGGACTGTTTCATGCATAGAGCAGGTAGGCTCTAAAAAGCATAATGTCATAGGGAACCTTCTGTAATGAAAGACAACTAATGTCATCCCAATAATGCTGAAATGGGTCACTGCTCACCTGTGTTGGTGGTTGTCCTACTGTAATGATGATGATTACTTTAAGAAACAACAATGAAACTTAAGAATGGGAAGCATAGGAATAGAGCACATAGAACATATATCCCACTTTTTAGAGTTGCTTTCAACACGAATGACAGATCTATAACTCACATGGCTATGTGACCTTGGTCAGCTCACCCAAAAAGTTACATATTGCAACTTTAAGAGTCCTTGTTTCCATATATGTTTTTGTCTAAAAACAAAAGAATGTGTCAATGTTTCATTGTTTGAACGGGGGGGGGATATGTCTGGAATTACTGGCCAGGCAGTTTCTATGCCCTGAGAGGCTGACGCTGGTCATGTTCACAGCACTCTGTGCCCATATCATGAGAAGTTTGCACGTCCTTGTTGAGCCCCATTGTCCTGAAAATGTTGGAATTACTGTTTCGCAAAACTGTGAATTTCCATACTCCATAATGCAATCCACCATTTGCATGATGACAGCCCCCGTCAGATGGGTGGCAATCAACTCGTATTCCTCAGCGTGGCAGTCCGACAACTTTTTGTGTTCTCTCAGATTGTTGTTGCTGAAGTTCCAGAGGTCTACAGTGACCCCTTCCAACTTACAAAGTGTCAGGGCCAAGTCGACCTTTCCACAAAAGATTGGGACAGTTCTCTGCTACATGGAGCCTTTTAAATGGTCTTCATCGCAGGTCGAGAGGTTTGACTGTGAACACCTTGCTCAGTTGCATCAGACGGGGTTGCCCTGGTTGGCTGCAAGTAAATAGGTCAAAAGATTTTGGGAGATTAGTGGCCTCAAACAATACCTTGCCATGGTCAATGATTTACAGTATCTTCATGTTTACAGCTTGTTTTACCTCAGAGCTCGTTCCAGTCTCATTGACCTCCACATCTCTGTGAAGATACAACCCAACTGTATAGTAAAGTAGAGGTAGCCATAGTAAAACTGAGCACAGAATTAGAATTACTGATTGTCTGTACTGTAGGTGTGTAATACCTGGCATTCTCAGTAGCTGTACGGTTTCTGCCTGTACCCTTGCTCTTAGTATCAAAACACAGATACAGACATTTAAGAAAAGCCTACCCTTATCCTACAAAATAACATACCTACCATAAAGCATAAACATCACTTTTCAAAAATACCTTTGGATGACAGATTGATAACCACAGGTCTTTGAGTGACATCAACCTTTTTTCAACTATTTTCTGTTAATTAGGGTACTAATATTACTCAAACACACATTAAATCAACCAACAGGACTTGGCACTTCAATAACTATACCTTTTTCGATTTGTTCCCTCCTATGGTTGACCACCTTAAGTTGAAAAATGTTACTGGAACGTTGCATTCAGAGAACAATGGTAGTAGGTAACATGTCATAATGCATGATGTCAGTTATTCCAGGGTGGAACGTTCTAAATGATCCACATGTTCTGAATGGATTTCTATAATAAGTTAGCAGAAGTCTTAAATGATACGGCTACGGAACACACGGCTAGCATTAATGGGATGTTTATAATCGACTTGTGTGTTTGATCTCCACCGATCATTGTGTACCATTAATATACATATATAACATTACACTACATAGTTCCATGCCTCAATCCAAAAGTCATATCAGGAAGGAATTCATGTATTATGGCTAACATCTTGTGGCCAGAACAGGACACAACAGTTAACCATACATCATTGTGAAATAAAATGGCTGTCATAAATACACTGAAGAGTTTATTTATTAACCCATTGAAATCACTTATGATTTACCCATTCCCAGGATAAATAAAAAAATGCTTTGACAGGAATCTACAAACATATTTTCCACAAGTCAACAATGACACTGTCGGAGAGTGGACTCTTCAGTAAAAGATGCAGGTCTTCTCGTACCCCCCCCTATCTTACATTTGGTGGCAGCTGTGGGATGAACGTTAATGTCCAGGTGGAACGATAAGAGGGGAAGGTGCACATTCTATAAGGAAAGGCACTCCTGGTGGGGTTGACATAAGTCCACATAATCACAGGCACATAGAAAGTTAAACATGACAGGCAGGTGGACTCATTTTGTAATCAACATGTTTATTGGTTTGAAATAAAATGGACTGGCAGCTAGCTACAATGGTAGAACTAAGCAAGAAGCGTGGCGGATTGACAATCAGTGAAAAAGATCCAAAGAAAGTAACTGGAATTTTACTCCTTACATTTTTTGGGGATTTTAGGTCCACTGTGAATTGCTGAGGATCTGGCTATGACCCACCAAAAATAGAATCCTTTTGACAGCATTAGGTTTTGAAAGTTGAAATGTAAAAGGGAAAAATAATGAAAAGGTCCAGAATCATGGAGCAGGTCAGTCAGCGTACAAAGTTGACTATGAATGAGTTACGGTCTAGCAGTTGAAAGGGAAGCCTGGTGTAAAGGTCTGGGCCATATTCAGTACAGACTGAGAGCAGTTCTAAGGCCTGTTCCTGAAACGCACCTGTGTGTCGTGGTTCAGTTAATTAATGACTTATGGAATTCTAAAAAGACCTGATGATTGAATGCATATATGGATTTCACCAAACAAGGGCCACAAAATTGCAACAACGAATTAATGACATATCCAAAAATCATCCAATCATAAAACTGAAGACACGCGCCCCCCCCCCCCCCCCCCCCACAAATCACAAAACATACATAAGGGAGGGACCAATAAATGTGACAAAAAAAGGGCTCCCCGAAAAAAAGAAATTCACATATTGCATTTCAAATATCAACACAAGGGTTATATTCTTACGACAACACAAAACAATAAAACATTTGGTTTAGCAGCCAAAATCATAGGACAAGTCTCACTCTGTTTCAGTTCAAAAGGTTTGAAGGGGAAGTCACTCACACCAAAATATTAAGCTACACACAGTTACACATACTCTAAGTATGCCCCACAGTGAATAGTATAAGGGAAAAAGCAGAGCAACTTCAAATCAGAATTGTGACAATCATGTACCCAAAGACAGAGCTATTCTGCACAGTGTTGAAGTGTTCGGTTTTCACAGGTGCCCCAATATCAAAATAACCTGAACACCATCTTGTTGGCCACAAGGCTGATGTCCTCTTCACAACATTGTCACCATTAAAGCACCATAAGAGATGGATGACATGAGATTGTAAAATGTCTGGACCAATGAACAGTGCAGTTTCTATCAAGAAATGTAAATATTTTTTCAAGAACTCATTAAAATCTGAACCTTCCACTGCTTTTTTCCACTTTTCATTATTCCCTTTCTAAATCAGGTTTAACCTGGGATATCAGGGAGGCGAAATTAATTAGGTGCAATTAATAGAACTGAAAACCAGCAGTACTCCAGACCTCCAGGGTAGGAGTGAATGCCCCTTCCATAGAACATAGTCCCCTTCCTAGTCATCTTCCAGACCTGAAAGTATTGCGCTTCATCAAACATGTCACTGGTTAATACCAACATTATCACAGAAACATTCAGGAATGTTTTTCTTGCTTTTAACAATGCACATTTCACTTTGGGGTAGTTTCTGAAATATAGATTTCCCTTCATTATTTACACGTCGGAATTGACCTATATGGACAGTGATAAAGTGTAATGGTTCTGATAGAAGAAATCTGAAAATGCATAAGCATGGTAGCAATTGAAAGGGAAGAGTTTGGAGATTATGGAATCATGTTTAGACCAACGCTGAGGACAACGGTTTACCTGACATCCAAACATTACACTGCTGATTTTATGTGCATTTTACATTTAGTGTACATTTCTTCGCATTTGTTGATACCAAAATCTGAAATATACTCTGGATACAACCAGTAAGGGAGAGATGGGGGCAACTTCTGAACTTGAGCACCGCACACGACAAGAAAGGTTGTCAGTCAAAACCCATACAGCGCTGTGACACGCAGAGCCAGAGCTCTGACGTCATTTATAGCATGTTACTGTAGAGCCACTGCGTTCCAATTTAAACTTATCAGTGCCCAAATCTGCCATTTTCAACCCATATATTGGTTTGAGTGTAAAGGGTTAAGACAGGGGTTTGCAAAGTGGTTTTCGTTTCCTTGTGCTTCTGTAAATAGATGTGACATTCAATCAAAATAGGGAATTCGGTGTCATTGAAGGCGCATTATTTGGTCACCTACCATGTACAGGTAACATGCAACATGTTATATAGCATTAAAACGACAATTGTCGCTAGAAAAACTTGCTAATGATCTAGGCAAAGTTAAATATCTTAAAAGTGCAACACACCATGAGTAAGAAAATACATTGCCTGTTTCAAAGTCAGGCCGAGGAAAGGGAAAGAAAAGCAAGTACAATTACTATTATGTATACACCTTAAAGCCAAGAACACATCTTTTTATAAAGCACAACGACATAGCAAAACGCTATCAAGTCTAACACCAACGACCCTCATAACTAAAAACCTATTCAAAAACAGGATTTTTATGTTAAATGGAAATGAATTATGAATGTAATGTGTACTAGATTTCCCCAAATTTGTTTTGTTTATGTTTAGATTCTTGTTAAAGAAACCGTATGTGTACTCTCTAAACTGTAATGCATTTGACACCTAGCAGCCAGACATCATAATTGGACAAAAAAAAAAAAATTACACATCCGAAACACATTTCCTCTTGAGCCTTGAATTTCTCATTACTATTGGTTTGACTTGACAATTTCAATCCTGGGATATACAATATCCCCAACTGGCAAGTAAGGTTTTTTTTGCCTTTCAATATATATATCTATTGATATATAGCAAGTACAATTTCTATATAGGTCTTAACACTTTCCAGTTACTTAAACAGCAGAAAACTAGCATTCAAAGATGAGCTAATTACTGTATGTTGACGCCCCAAATTCCACAGAGAAGAACCAAGGGTTCTTGGTCTTCCTCGGAGGCTTGATGTTAAGCACTGTCCATCACAGGCTGAGAAGAAAGCATGGAGAAAATGTTACATCGCATCAGTAATTTAATTTTTTATAATGTTGGATATGAACCAAACACCACCAACAACTCAAAGTTAGGTGGATTAGGTGCGAGTTTCTCGAAAGCCTCGTTGCCAGTGCAGTAGTATATACAGTATCTATTGATGAACAATTCCGCGTAGAACAGCAAAGTGCTTAATTGGTTCAATTTCGTTAGTTCAAGCACAGAAGATTGTCAACAGAAATAACAGGCCACATTAGCTAGAAGGCTTTTGGGAAACTCACCCTGGACCAGGCCCTGATGTATGACCAAATTAATAGATCTCCTCTGAACAGGAGATCGATGTAAAACAGTGAAAAAAGGTAGTTTCATATCTAACTCAACGGTCAAAAGACAGCATCCCTCACCTTCTCTGATGTTAGTTGGCCCTCGGTCGGTGGTTTTGATTCACCCGGCGCAGAAGACAGGTCAGTGGGCTTATGCCCTGCCTTGTCATTAAGCTTCAGCTCAGTGTCAGACTTCTTACTATCCACCTTCGAGTCACCTTTGCCCTCTGTGTCCTTAGGTCGTTTAGGAGAGCTCTTCAGAGAGAGAGAGAGAGAAAGACGCATCACCCTTATTCAAGTGACATGTTTCCCCAAGTGGCAAGAAAAAGCATGTGAACCCTTTGGAAATATCTGGATTTCTGCATAAAATGGTCAAAAAAATTTGATCGGATCTTTATCTAGATCACAACAATAGACAAACAGTCTGCTTAAACTAACAACACACAAACAATTACATGTTTTCATGTCTTTGTTGAACCCCCCGGGTAAACATTCACAGTGCAAGGTGGGAAAGTAAACGAAACCTTGGATTTAATAACTAGTTGACCCTCCTTTGGCAGCAATAACCTCAACCAAACCTTTTCTGTAGTGGAATTTTGGACCATTCCTCTTTACAAAACTGTTTCAGTTCAGCAATATTCTTGGGATATCTGGTGTGAACTGCTCTCGAGGTCATGCCACAGCATCTCGGTCAGGTTGAGGTCAGGACTCTGACTGGGCCACTCCAGAAGGTGTATTTTCTTCTGTTGAAGCCATTCTGTTGTTGATTGACTTCTGTATTTTGGGTCGTTGTCCTCTTGCATCACCCAACTTCTGTTGAACTTCAATTGGCGGACAGATAGCCTTACATTCTCCTGCAAAATGTCTTGATAAATTGAGAATTCATTTTTCCGTCAAAGATAGCAAGCTGTCCAGGCCCTGAGGCAGCAAAGCAGCTCCAAACCATGATGCTCCCTCCACCATACTTTACAGTTGGGAGGTTTTGATGTTGGTGTGCTGTGCATTTTTTCTCCACACACAGTGGTTGTGTGTTCCCTCCAAACAATTCAACTGTAGTTTCATCTGTCGACAGAATATTTTGCCAGTAGCGCTGTGGAACATCCAGGTGCACTTTTGCAAACTTCAGACGTGTAGCAATAGTTTTTTTGGGGACAGAAGTGGCTTCTTCCGTGGTGTCCTCCCAAGAACACCATTCTTGTTTAGTGTTTTATGTATCTGCGCTGTGCTCTTGCAGTAATCTTTGCAGGGCGGACACTCCTAGGTAGAGTAGCAACCGTGCTGAACTTTCTTCATTTATAGACAATTTGTCTTACCATGGTCTGATGAACATCAAGGTTTTTAGAGATACTTTTGTAACCCTTTCCAGCTTTATGCAAGTCAACAATTCTTCATCTTAGGTCTTCTGAGATCTCTTTTGTTTGAGGCATAGTTCACATCAAGCAATGCTTCTTGTGAATAGCAAAATACATTTTTTGTTGAGTGTTTTTTTAAATGGCAAGGCAGCTCTAACCAACATCTCCAATCTCACCTCATTGATTGGACTCCAGGTTAGCTGACTCCAATGACCTTTTGGAGAAGTCATTAGCCTAGGGGTTCACATTCATTCTGTATTCAATGTAGACAAGAAAAATACAATAATTTGTGTGTTATTAGTTTAAGCACACCGTTTGTCTATTGTTGTAACTTCGATGAAGATCAGATTTTATGACCAATTTATGCAGAAATCCAGGTAATTCCACAGGTAAGGGTTCACATACTTTGTCTTGCCACTTAATGTACATGATTGCTTATTTGTTCGTTTTTATTTTATTTTACTTTTTTAAATAAACAACAAAAAACTTTAAAATCCCATGCAATGATAGTTTTATTATGACAAGCAAAGTGACCCACACCTGCCACTCGTCTATTGAAGTCAGTAGTACTTTGTTAGAACACCTTGAAATATATTTCACAAGGGATTAGTTAATAGCTTATTCATCATTACTCCCACATTTGTTAATGTTAGCAAGGTAGTTATTCACACATGTATAAACAACTTTAAAAAGTAATAATGATCCATATCATTTATAAGATGTTTAATAGTAGGTTCATAAACCATTTACTAATCATTTTTCCTTTATAAATGCTTTGAGTGAACAGTGTAATTTATCACAAAAATAACTTCATTGGTAGACATTCCAGCCGTATACGATTCTACTTAAGGTCTCAAAATAGCCTAGAACATAATGGTAAAAGAATAAGCACACAAGACAGGATGTTGAAGGAAATGTAAAGCATATTGTTTGTAAATGAAGAAGTGTTTGTAATGCAAATGTTTTGCTAATGTCAACCTTGCAAACCCAAACTAATCATAAATCAGAGAGATGTAACCTACACATAACAGCTGGCCGGATCGGCCCATTTTCCTCTAGTGGATTTTCATTCCTTCATTACAGCTGATATGTGATTGAAGTAGAAATGTTACATGTATGATTTGCAGGTGGAAATGTTACATGTATAACCTTTAAGCGCAGACTATTTTCACACTTTGGTTTTGGTATATCACGTGCAAGAAAAAGGTAATACCGTGGGGCAAAAAAGTATTTAGTCAGCCACTAATTGTGCAAGTTCTCCCACTTAAAAAGATGAGGCCTGTAATTTTCATCATAGGTACACTTCAACTATGACAGACAAAATGAGAAAAAAAATCCAGTAAATTGTAGGATTTTTAATGAATTTATTTGCAAATTATGGTGGAAAATAACTATTTGGTCAATAACAAAAGTTCTCAATACTTCGTTATATACCCTTTGTTGGCAATGACAGAGGTCAAACGTTTTCTGTAAGTCTTCACAAGGTTTTCACACACTGTTGCTGGTATTTTGGCCCATTCCTCCATGCAGATCTCCTCTAGAGCAGTGATGTTTTGGGGTTGTTGCTGGGCAACAGACTTTCAACTCCAAAGATTTTCTATGGGGTTGAGATCTGGAGACTGGCTAGGCCACTCCAGGACCTTGAAATGCTTCTTACGAAGCCACTCCTTCGTGTCATGTCATCATTGTCATGCTGAAAGACCCAGCCACGTTTCATCTTCAATGCCCTTGCTGATGGAAGGAGGTTTTCACTCAAAATCTCACGATACATGGCCCCATTCATTCTTTCCTTTACACGGATCAGTCGTCATGGTCCCTTTGCAGAAAAACAGCCCCAAAGCATGATGTTTCCACCCCCATGCTTCACAGTAGGTATGGTGTTCTTTGGATGCAACTCAGCATTCTTTGTCCTCCAAACACGACACGTTGAGTTTTTACCATAAAGTTCTATTTTGGTTTCATCTGACCATATGACATTCTCCCAATCTTCTTCTGGATCATCCAAATGCTCTCTAGCAAACTTCAGACTGGCCTGGACATGTACTGGCTTAAGCAGGTTGGACACGTCTGGCATGGCAGGATTTGAGTCCCTGGCGGCGTAGTGTGTTACTGATGGTAGGCTTTGTTACTTTGGTCCCAGCTCTCTACAGGTCATTCACTAGGTCCCCCCGTGTGGTTCTGGGATTTTTGCTCAAAGTTCTTGTGATCATTTTGACCACACGGGGTGAGATCTTGCGTGGAGCTCCAGATCGAGGGAGCTTATCAGTGGTCTTGTATGTCTTCCATTTCCTAATAATTGCTCCCACAGTTGATTTATTCAAACCAAGCTGCTAACCTATTGCAGATTCAGTCTTCCCAGCCTGGTGCAGGTCTACAATTTGTTTCTGGTGTCCTTTAACAGCTCTTTGGTCTTGGCCATAGTGGAGTTTGGAGTAGACTGTTTGAGGTTGTGGACAGGTGTCTTTTATACGGATAACAAGTTCAAACAGGTGTCATTAATACAGGTAACGAGTGGAGGACAGAGGAGCCTCTTAAAGAAGACGTTACAGATCTGTGAGAGCCAGAAATCTTGCTTGTTTGTAGGTGACCAAATACTTATTTTCCACCATAATTTGCAAATAAATTCATTAAAAATCCTACAATGTGATTTTCTGGATTTTTTTTCTCATTTTGTCTGTCATAGTTGAAGTGTATCTATGATGAAAATTACAGGCCTCTCATCTTTTTAAGTGGGAGAACTTGCACAATTGGTGGCTGACTAAATACTTTTTTTGCCCCACTGTAATTCTGTTTTCCTACGAAAATGTTACTTGACCAGCATAGAGTGCGTCTGAAGTTACACATCACACTATTACAACAGTGTGACTGTTTGAATGAAATTATAAATAGATTGCCTTAAACATCCTCTGTAGTGTGTGATTGTTTAACCAATGATATGTTCAAGGCCATTCTAGGATAAAATATGCACTACATATTCTGCTGTTCTTTCCCCCACGTTGCACGATGCTCCTCACCTCCACTTGGTTCAAAAAAGAAACAGATTCCCTTACTGCAGATTCAGTCTAAGGAGCATCAGGTACTGCTGAATGGTATACCAATGGCATGTACATTATTTTATGAGAATGTGCACTGTTCACTCAAGACATTATGAATAATTATTACATACTTAAAAGGTTGTTTATAAATGTGAGAATAACTAGCTTACTAACATTTACACATGTGGGAGTAATTATTAATTCATTATGAATAAACTATTTACTTATCGTTATTATAAAGTGCTGCAGAATATTCCTGTGGAACATGTAACATGTAACGTAACATTGCCTGTGAGGCAGTTCTTCTGCGATACCGGCCATCAATGTTTCCAAACATTTTTTGGGCACTGAGCAAATTTCAGGTCTTATGAGCAGAATCTTGAACACTGTGAGCATTCTTTGCAACTTACAGCACGCTTTTACTGTAAACACTGAGGCTGTGCCCACTTTCAGTTACAGTTTTAGAAAATGTCCAAGTAGACAACTGAAGCTATTTGGAGCCTATTAGGACATTCACAGTTGCCTATCAACAAAAACAATGGATCAAATGCATTGCATAACATTTTCAGATGAAAATAGCTATTGATTGAGGCCTGTATTCCATGAGACTTTAAAAAAACCTTATGCAGGGCTTAACATTAACCTTAGGTTTTTTATTTGTCTGAAAGCTCAAGTCACTTATCAGAAAACAGAAAAACTTGTCTGTAAACAGTGAACACCATGGGCAAAATATGTGACTGGAAATTGTGTTGTATTGTGACGAATGAAGGAAGAAACTACTTTACAAAATAAAAGTATCATTATTGGTACCATACAGAGAATTGTAAAAAAATATTGTCTTCTTTGTATATTCAAGCCCGTCTCAAAATACACTACTGCCCATTTGAGACAAAAACAAAGGTCTTAACCTGACGTGCTTTTGAAAGATGGCAAGAAATGCGTCGCGGCGGTCTAAGGCACTGTGTCTCAGTGCAAGAGGCGTCACTACAGTCCCTGGTTCAATTCCAGGCTGTATCACATCCAGCTGTGATTGGGAGTACCATAGGGCAGCGCACAATTGGCCTAGCGTCGTCTGGGGTTGGCCGTCATTGTAAATAAGAATTTGTACCGACTTGCCTAGTTAAATAAAGGTTAACAAATGAACAGCTTTTGTATTAGCTATAACCTGCCTAATAACTTGCTAACTATTAAAGAATATGAAAACATTTCCACACACGGCACTGCTCTTTGATCTCAAAAGCGCTTCTATTCCAACAGTGGGTGATTCCTGATGGGCTGGCCCCAGGTGGTAAGTGTATGCAACAACACATCTGCCACGCTGATCTTCAACACGGGGGCCCATCAGGGGTGCATGCTTAGTCCCCTCCTGTACTCCCTATTCACCCACGACTGCTGTGCCAAGCACGACTCCAACACCATCATTACGTTTGCTGACGACAACAGTGGTAGACCTGCCTGACCACTAACAACAATGAGTCAGCCTATAAGGAGGTCAGAGACCGGCAGTGTGGTGCCAGGAGAACAACCTCTGCCTCAATGTAATGAAGACAAAGGAGCTGATCGTGGACTACAGGAAAAGGAGGGCCGAACACGCCCCCATTCACATCGACAGGACTGTAGTGGAGAGGGTCAAGAGTTTCAAGTTCCTTGGCGTCCATATCACCAACAAACTATTATGGTCCAAACACACCAAGACAGTCGTGAAGAGGGCACGACAACACCTTTTCCCCTTCAGGAGACTGAAAAGATTTGTCATGGGCCCAGAGATCCTCAAACATTTCTACAGCTGCACCCTTGAGAGCATGCTGACCGGTTGCATCACTGCCTGGTATGGCAACTGCTCGGCATCTGACCATAAGACGCTACAGAGGGTAGTGCGTACGGCCCAGTACATCACTGGGGCCAAGCTTCCTGCCATCCAGGACCTATATACTAGGCTGTATAAGAGGAAAGCCCAAAAAATTGTCAAAGACTCCAGTCATCCAAGTCATAGACTGTTCTCTCCGCTACCGCACGGCAAGCGGTACCAGAGCGCCAAGTCTAGGTCCGAAAGGCAACTTAACAGCTTCTACCCCCAAGCCATAAGACTGCTGAACAATTAATCAAAATGGCCACCTGGACTGTTTACATCGGCACCCCTTGCCCCTTTGTTTTTACACTGATGCTACTCATGGTTTATTATCTATGCAGTCACTTTACCCCTACTTACATGTACAAATTACACCGACTAACCTGTACCCTTGCACATGGACTCAGTACCGGTACCAGATGTATATAGCTTCTGTTATTTTATTGTGTTACTTTTTAAATTACTTTAGCTTATAAAGGTAAATGTTTTCTTTATTATATTTCTTGAACTGCACTGTGGTTAAGGACTCGTAAGTAAGCATTTTACGGTAAGGTCTACACCTGTTGTATTCGGCGTATGTGACAAATACAATTAGATTTTGAAACTGCTTGTGCCGGCCAATGCAATAGAATGCTATTCTGATGCGCTCTGCCTACGACAAAATCACTGACAATCTTGCCAAGTTGGGTTTGATGCATTGAAAAAGACTGATATGTTCATTTGATCATAATTCCCACATTACTGTAGAAGGAAACGTTGATCTGTTTCAGGCAAGAATGTAAACTAACGGGGCAACTGAAGGTCAGTAAAGTTACATTTCATGCAACAGGATCTCTGCGCAGGCTGGCATTTCTTCTCCACTGCAGACCTGAAGGAGCTGCGCAGCTTAGAGGGAACATTGTCATAAATTACTACCTACAATAGTGGCTATATAGCCAATTGACTTGTTAGTAAATGCTCAGCCGTTTGAATGCCCAATCAATTGAAATGGGCAAAATATAAACAAATACAGTAGCGATATGGGGTATGGTTCTACTTGTTAAGACTGACTAGACATTTGAATGTTTGACACTTACCTCGCTGGAACCCCCAGCTTTCCTCTTGGCCACTCCCTTGTCATTCTTCTCATCGATGACGAGGGTCCCTTCGTCCTCGTCACTGCTTCCTTCTGCATCCCCCTTTTGTGCCCCTCCTGCCTCCACCGCCCCCTCTGCTGGAGTCGTCTCCTTTGCTGGCTGGGGGAGAAAGAACAGAATTAAGGATGGGAAACGTGCTGAACTACTCCCAATGCACACCTGTATTTGTTGAGGTTGAGTATAGGTAAATGTGTATTTGGGAGTACTTTTCATCATTGATGATGAAGTAGTAGGGTTTTTGTGTTCCCAGAATAGCAAAGAAAAACATTGGGTGGTGTGCGTCTTAATATCTGCTGAAATCATATACCATCATGTGTCACACAGGAACAAAGGCTCAAGCATGTCAGCAGGCACACAAACAGACACGTCCCTTTCCGTCTCTAAGCACACACCTCATAGCCCGCGGGTTCGTGTATCACTGTAGGGTTGTTCTCAATTTCCCAGAGACCCTCGCTGAAGCCTTTCCTCTTGGTGGGCTTGCCAAACTTCTCCTTGCCCTCCTCATAAGGGAACAGGTCCTTGGGACCCAGGAATGCCCTGAGAGGGTGAAGGTTATAAAGTTCAAAGGTTGACGCATGCAACCACCTACAGAGCTTCAAAATACTGTTCTATGGAACTACCAGGTAAACGACTAATGTGTCATTCCAAATGAACCACCCAGTGCACTCATGGAGATCTGGAGAGAATTTGATAGGTGTGAGGAACGATATGGTGGTAGCTCCAACTTGTTCTCTGATAGGTATAAGTAATACGGAGAAAATACAGAGTAGCCTATTAAAGCCTCTCATATCGCGACTATTGTATAGAAGGTAGGGGCTAGGGATTCATTTGGAATTAGGCAAGACTATGTGATAGGATTCATTGCATCAAAAATGATTTACTTACGTCTCATGTGTCCCAAAGAAGAACACTTGGTACTTGTTGGAGGGGGACTTGACCACTCCTTCGGGTAACTCGTTAATCTGCGGAAGAAGGAAACAATGAGTGTAATTGTTAGGGAGTGCTTCAAACTAAATAACTAGGGGCAAAAGTGCAAAGATGGTGATTTATGAATTTCAGGAGCTACCGCAAACAATACAAGTTCATATAAAATATTTTGTTGGGCTACTGAAACAAAGAAAAGGCAGACCAGCGTAAACTAAAAAGGCCAGAGCTGCTTTAAGAATTAGGTCATTAAAAATGTACTTCATACACTCACTTGAGGCCAGGTTTCAAGTGCTTTAATGACTGACACACACTTTCATTTTCTCAGTCAAATATACACACATAGCGTAAATGACTGACATTCAGAGTTCTGTCAAAATGGTGTCTCTCCCCCCAAGGCAAATATTGGGCACTGGACACAGTGGCAAATCAATGAGTCTCTTCACCGACCCCCTTCACCCAATTTGAGCTGAACAACAAAACAGATAGCCCTGTGTGTATATGTATGGCATAGTTTAGGGAATAGTAAAGAATTGTTGTTTTGTGTCCTGTGAATGTATTATGAATGTGAATGGGATCATGCACAAATGTATTGATAATTTTCCTGTAATTTTCCTGTAATGCTAAGCATGTAACGAGTACTTTTGGGTGTCAGGGAAAATGTATGGAGTGAAAAGTACAGTGGCGCAGCGTCTAAGGCAATGCATCTCAGTGCAAGAGTGTGCAAAACTGTCAGCAAGGCAACGAGTGGCTACTTTGAAAACACTAAAATATCAAATATATTAGGATTTGTTTAACACTTTGGTCACTACATGATTCCATGTGTTATTCTACAATGTAGAAAAATAGTCAAAATAAAGAAAAAACGTTGAATGAGGTGTGTCCAAACTTGAGGTACTGTCTGTCTGTGTGTGTGTGATATATATATATATATATACACAGTGCCTTGCGAAAGTTTTCGGCCACCTTGAACTTTGCGACCTTTTGCCACATTTCAGGCTTCAAACATAAAGATATAAAACTGTATTTTTTTGTGAAGAATCAACAACAAGTGGGACACAATCATGAAGTGGAACGACATTTATTGGATATTTCTAACTTTTTTAACAAATCAAAAACTGAAAAATTGGGCGTGCAAAATTATTCAGCCCCTTTACTTTCAGTGCAGCAAACTCTCTCCAGAAGTTCAGTGAGGATCTCTGAATGATCCAATGTTGACCTAAATGACTAATGATGATAAATACAATCCACCTGTGTCTAATCAAGTCTCCATATAAATGCACCTGCACTGTGATAGTCTCAGAGGTCTGTTAGAAGCGCAGAGAGCATCATGAAGAACAAGGAACACACCAGGCAGGTCCGAGATACTGTTGTGAAGAAGTTTAAAGCCGGATTTGGATACAAAAAGATTTCCCAAGCTTTAAACATCCCAAGGAGCACTGTGCAAGCGATAATATTGAAATGGAAGGAGTATCAGACCACTGCAAATCTACCAAGACCTGGCCGTCCCTCTAAACTTTCAGCTCATACAAGGAGAAGACTGATCAGAGATGCAACCAAGAGGCCCATGATCACTCTGGATGAACTGCAGAGATCTACAGCTGAGGTGGGAGACTCTGTCCATAGGACAACAATCAGTCGTATATTGCACAAATCTGGCCTTTATGGAAGAGTGGCAAGAAGAAAGCCATTTCTTAAAGATATCCATAAAAAGTGTCGTTTAAAGTTTGCCACAAGCCACCTGGGAGACACACCAAACATGTGGAAGAAGGTGCTCTGGTCAGATTAAACCAAAATGGAACTTTTTGGCAACAATGCAAAACGTTATGTTTGGCGTAAAAGCAACACAGCTCATCACCCTGAACACACCATCCCCACTGTCAAACATGGTGGTGGCAGCATCATGGTTTGGGCCTGCTTTTCTTCAGCAGGGACAGGGAAGATGGTTAAAATTGATGGGAAGAGCCAAATACAGGACCATTCTGGAAGAAAACCTGATGGAGTCTGCAAAAGACCTGAGACTGGGACGGAGATTTGTCTTCCAACAAGACAATGATCCAAAACATAAAGCAAAATCTATAATGGAATGGTTAAAAAATAAACATATCCAGGTGTTAGAATGGCCAAGTCAAAGTCCAGACCTGAATCCAATCGAGAATCTGTGGAAAGAACTGAAAACTGCTGTTCACAAATGCTCTCCATCCAACCTCACTGAGCTCGAGCTGTTTTGCAAGGAGGAATGGGAAAAAAATTTGGTCTCTCGATGTGCAAAACTGATAGAGACATACCCCAAGCGACTTACAGCTGTAATCGCAGCAAAAGGTGGCGCTACAATGTATTAACTTAAGGGGGCTGAATAATTTTGCACGCCCAATTTTTCAGTTTTTGATTTGTTAAAAAAGTTTGAAATATCCAATAAATGTCGTTCCACTTCATGATTGTGTCCCACTTGTTGTTGATTCTTCACAAAAAAATACAGTTTTATATCTTTATGTTTGAAGCCTGAAATGTGGCAAAAGGTCGCAAAGTTCAAGGGGGCCGAATACTTTCGCAAGGCACTATATATATACAAATTTTAAAAATAAACAAATGGCAATTCTTAATGAAAATAAATGACCTACTTTCCACTAATTTGCAATGGAGTCTGAGCTAAAACACCCGTACACCATTTACATTACCTTACAATAGGCTCATGCATTGCTGCCAGACAATCAAATGCCAACCGCTGCCACCAAATACCCTATATATATATATATACACAAAAGTATGTGGATACCACTTCAAATTAGTGTATTCAGCCACACCTGTTCGCGACAGGTGTATAAAATTGATTACACAGTCATGCAATCTCCATAGACGAACATTGGGCTTACTGAAGAGCTCAGTGACTTTCAACATGGCACCGTCATAGGATGCCACTTTTCCAACAAGTCAGTTCGTCAAATTCCTGCCCTGCTTGACCTGCCTGTCAACTGTAAGTGATGTTCTTGTTTAGTGGAAGGGTCTAGGAGCAGCAATGGCTCAGCCACGAAGTGGTAGGCCACACAAGCTGACAGAATGGGACCGGCGAGTGTAGAAGCGTGTAGCACGTATAGCTAGCCTGTCCTCGGTTGCAACACTCACTACAGAGTTCCAAACAGCCTCTGGAAGCAACGTCAGCACAAGAACTGTTCGTCAGGAGCTTCATGAAAACGGGTTTCCATGGCCGAGCAGCCGCACACAAGCCAAAGATCAACATGCACAATGCCGAGCGTTTGCTGGATTGGTGTAAAGCTCACCGCCATTGGACTCTGGAAACACTTTTTCTGGAGTGATGAATCACGCTTCACCATCTGGCAGTCCGACAGACAAATCTGGGTTTGGCTGTTGCCAGGAGAAAGCTACCTTCCCCAATGCAGAGTACCAACTGTAAAATTTGGTGGAGGAGGAATAATGGTCTGGGGCTGTTTTTCATGATTCGGCTAGGCCCTTTAGTTCCAGTGAAAGGAAATCTTAATGCTACAGCATACAATGATATTCTAGACGATTCTGTGCTTCCAACTTCGTGGCAACAGTTTGGCATTCTGTATTTTATTAGGATCCCCATTAGCTGTTGCGAAAGCATGAAAACACAGAACATGAATAGACAAGAACAGAACAGTTTGGGGAAGACCCTTTCCTGTTTCAGCATGACAATACCCCTGTGCACAAATAGAGGTCCATGCAGAAATGGTTTGTCAATGATCGGTGTGGAAGAACTTGGCTGGCCTGCAGAGCCCTGACCTAACCCCCATCAAACACCTTTGGGATTCATTTGAACGCTGACTGCGAGCCAGGTTTAATCACCAAACATCAGTGCCCAACCTCACTAATGCTCTTGTGGCTGAATGGAAGCAAGTCCCAACATCTAGTGGAAAGACTACCCAGAAGAGTGTAGGCTGCTATAGCAGCAAAGGGCGGGACCAACTTCATATTAATGCCCATGATTTAACAATGTTCGACGGGCAGGTGTCCACATACTTTTGGTAATGTGTATTATCCATTCGGAATTCCCACACTAGCAAACTCCGTTACAATGTTTCAAAGTATCCATTTCGCGACTCGACTAGTAGCAACTTTGTATCACAATCACATTTAAAATACTACTGGTTGGACTTGGAATAGTCTAATATCTTAGAAGTCGAGGGGTAACTGACATTAAATGTACTCCAGCCTATTTGTTACAAGTTGAATATATGATATGTGTTTACTTGACGCAATGGTCTATCGGACAGCCTATACTAGGCCTCGTATCAATGATTAAATTAAACAGCATCTCTGCGAAATGAATAGTACTCAGGACGGCATTTGCTAGGTCAATGTAAAAGTATGTTTACTGCTACAATTTAGATTTCCCAAAATGAAACACCAAATGTACAACAACAGAAAACATGTCACTAGCCTATTTCACAGCGCGTAGTCATACGCAAATAAACTTTGCAAAGACCAGGGGTAGGCCTCAATGAACTGATCTAGCAGATAGGCCCATATACATGTGGGATAGAAACAAGAAGACGTAGGCCTACTATTAGCGTTTGGTTAAGTAAAAGTCTGAAGTTGCTTACCCTCGCGGGCCAATGTGGATAACCCTTCATTTTCGCAAACACGAGATCCCCAGGCTTATATTCTTTTTGCCTATTCGACCTCGGCATGGCTTCTCAGTGGATGAATAATATATATATATATTTTAATATATATATAAAAATGGACAATGTCGGTTTACTGTTGCAAGAACAACGAAATATAGCAACCTAGAGGATTGCACTTGTTAGGTTAGGAGCTCCAACTTTCGGTTGCTTTAGGTTTTCGCGTCAAAATTCAGCCACGCGTAGAAAATTGGAAAGTGGACGCAATCGAATTGGTAACTTTGCGCGGTCTAGTGCTTTGCAGAGTGTGGTTACAAGATGCACCTATCAATTGTAATTTTCGTATGTTTTATAAAAAATCCCGTTATTCCTGCCGTCCTAATCCTCTGTATATAGAGACTTGTTTTTGTTTGAAATTGGAACCGCTTCCCTCTTCCGAGCAGACTCATTATCTGAAATTGACTAGTATGGGCTAGGCTTGAAACCGAGGTAGCAAAGATATTGGAATTCTGCAAGATTACATAACCTCCAAGGATTTTAAGGTAAATAAACCTACCAAAACACCAACAACATCGTTATTTTGTATTTGATTTGCATTACCTCAGATTAAAATTGTCTATAATATTTTACTGATACAATATCATTGATGTATCTGAATAGCCTATCTAGGGAGATCCAATTCAATTTTCTCCACTATTGTGTCAATCCAAAAGGGGTACTGTATTGGCTTTATTTTCTTTCACACCTTCCTTTGTAGCATGGTTCCAGAAACCATATGGTGAATGAATGTGTAACCCCACAATTCAGCTTGGTGCAGCTCTGCTGGCTAGTAGTGTGAAAAGGGTTGGGTAGTACGTAGTACACAAGTTTCAAACTGACAATTAACTCTGAAATGTCCAACTGAACTTTTTTTATTTTAAATGTAACCTTTATTTAACTAGGCAAGTCAGTTAAGAACAAATTCTTATTTACAATGACCTGCCTACCTGGGAACTGTTGTTCAGGGGCAGAACAACAGATGTTGACCTTGTCAGCTCAGGGATTTGACCCAGCAACCTTTCGGTTACTGGCCCAACACTCTAACCACTAGGTTACCTGCCGCCCCAATTATATGTCCCAGGGTTGCTCCTGTTATTTTCAATTTAAGACAAAGTGTGGGAATATTGAAAACTCCAAAGAACCTGTACAAATCTGTGTAAAAATGATTGACATTAATGGATATATCAAGTAAATGTAGTTTTAGCAGTACTTTCACAGGGTTCATTAGTGAGCACTGTCCAGGCGAATTGCTGAATTTCCATCAAGGGTGGAAGAAATTTGATCTTGTAACAACATATTTTTATGCCCTTAGGGAAGACACACCACAAACACGGACAAACACCCTTACATCAGAACACTCGTATGAGAGCACTTGACAAGGAGTCCATTGCAACTGGGGTAGTACATCTTGGAACTTAACAGAATCTTTGTAACTATGCCTCTTTTAAGACATTATGCATCGAATAAAGATAGACTCTATTTGGAATGCCTTGAAGCAGTGAGACTCATCACTCTTTACATTCACCAGAACACAAAAGCAGTGTGACCATCAGTCGGCTGAAAGAGTCCAGTCTTCCTGTTAGATATTAGTAAAAATCCAAGACCAACCAAAATATATCCAACTAAACCAAACCCGTTTGATGTGATGCCAGACTAACCATGGTGCCTTAGTCTCGCCTATACACTTTTGACACTTCATTGTATAGCATCTCAAGTATCTTGTTTGACAGGTTCTGAACAGCACAGACAAAGGTTGCAGAAAAACCTGCCAGCAGGTTTGGGTCCATCCACACTTATGCCTAAGGATAGCTTCCTGGGTATTCCAAACAAGGCATCTGCAGCTACAATTTGAGTCCCATTTGCCTAAAATAAATTACTCCCACCTGTCAAATCCATATGGTTGTTTCTTGCTGTATACCCGAGGACATAGAGAGGTTCTGCTGACATCTGAGGAGGCTGGTGGAATCTAACTACTAGTATTGAGTACATGCCCAGTGGGAAAAACTTGGTTGAAAGGACGTCAGTATGACGTCGTTTTATGACATCTTATTTTGGTGACAAACTGGTTGAAAAATTATGTTTTTTAAACCAACCAGAAAATAACGTATTTTTCTGACCACCATATGACCAGTTGGTCATAATTGTGACTATCTGACCAGCTGGTCATAATTCTGACCACTATAATATGTGATATATTATGTAGCCTACTGGTCATAGTTAAGACCCCATCATAGACCCCATTATTACCTATTACGGAAGTCCTTGTATGTCTCATTTGTGAAGTTCCTGTAAGATCGAATTTCTCCTCCAAATAAAGTACAGGAAATGAGAACCACAAATGTTGTTGTTGGGTATTCATGGATCAGTATTTCAACCCAAACACGGTGTGCTTAGTAAAGACAGTAAAAGTTGCTAAAATACACTCACTTTGGATCAACATGATAGCAACATTAGATTTGTAAAAAAGAAATAAACAAAAAAAACGAGCAATCCCATGTGGCAGTCTGTGAATGAACTGTCCTGTCTAAGAGAAACATAGCATTGCATTCGCACTTCATTTAGCAATATCTGTTATGATTATGCAGAATAGTGCAGAAAAGCTAGAATGATCAGCTGCTGATGAACAGGTGCTCTAAGGTCAATTGAAAGCTCATTGGATACAGTACATACCTCCCACAATTCCAAATGAAGAACAATGTTTCTACCATTGCGAAACCTAAGGATGCCAGTGCCACAGTCTCTACAACACCAGATCTCACCGCCTCCCTCCTGTGACACTCCACAACTGACACAGCATGCTGTGTCTAGTGGAGTTTAAGCTCAACAGCTGGGATGTGAAGCAGCAACTCCTGCAGGGTCCTCCAGTGTCCTCTGTATCAGTCTCTTGGTCTTGGTCTTAGTCTTTGTATATTTAAAGGGTTCATTTCCCTGAAAGGTTTAAAGGATGTCCATGTACTTGAAAGATACCATGTACCAATAGCTTATTTTTTGTCAGATCACCATAACAATGGTAGATTTGTACCTGCTGGACCTACTGGACCTAATACACAATAGGTACCTACTGTTCTCATTCAATAGGGAGATTTGTTTTTAGGGTTAGTGTTTGGAATTTTAAAAAACATTTTTATGGTTAGGCCCATCAGGTGCGTGTTCAGCATAGGGCTGAAATCTATCTACATGTCAGAGTCCATTCTAATTGTTTTGTATCCTTTGACAATACTGACAATTATTGAAATGTGCCCTTTTTTTGGTTTGATATGACTTTTATGAATATTTGTACCATAGGATATTGATCTATGGGGCGAATAACATTTTCCATGTCAAAGTCAAGGTGCACAGAAAAGGTGGATTTGCAGAGTCTGATGGTGTGTTCAGTAAAGTTGATGGATGTGAGTGGGGGACTGTGGCATTGGAAAATGGAGCAAATGGGAGATGTATTTTGGGAGACCCAATTGCTTTCGTGCAAATGGTGGAGGATGCATTGGAAAAGGTGGAGTTAACCAGAGTTACCAGGAGTGGTATGTGGTTGATTTATTGTGTATCGGAAGAACAAAAGGAACCGGTAAAAGGTGTCATCTCTGGCATCTCAGTGGAAATTGAGGCTCCATGTCATAAACACCACATACCAGGAGCAGTGGAGGAATGTAGGAAACGTATGGTGAATGGACAGAAGAAGGGAAGTCTATATGTTATTGATATTTGATGAAGAGTTTCTCCCCACACATGTATAGCTGGGGTATATGAGATACGCAGTGAGAGGTTTGTGAACAAGCCGTTGCAATGTCGTAATTGTAAAAGGTTTGGGCATTTGTCAAATGTGTGTAGAAGGAATAAATATGTTACTGAAAACTCAGTCAAATCAAATCAAATTTGATTTGTCACGTGCTTTGTAAACAACATGTGTAGACTAACAGTGAAACGCTAATTTACGGCCCTTCCCAACAATGCAGAGAGAAAGAAAATAGAAAAATAATAGAAAAGTAAAACACATAATAAAATAAATAATAAATATACAAACATGGCTATATACACGGGGGCCAGTACCGAGTTGATGTGCAAGGGTACGAGGTAATTGAGGTAGATACTCCATATATACAAAAGTATGTGGACACCCCTTCAAATTAGTGGATTCGGCTATTTCAGCCACACCCGTTGCTGACAGGTGTATAAAATCGAGCACAAAGCCATGCAATCTCCATAGACAAACATTGGCAGTAGAATGGCCTTACTGAAAAGCTCAGTGACTTTCAATGTGACACTATCATAGGATGCCACCTTTCCAACAAGTCAGTTCGTCAAATGTATGCCTGCCCCAGTCAACTCTAAGAGCCGTTATTGTGAAGTGGAAACATCTAGGTGCAACAACGGCTCATTCCGCAAAGTGGTAGGCCACAAAAGCTCACAGAATGGGACCTCCGAGTGCTGAAGTTGTAGCGCGTAAAAATCATCTGTCCTTGGTTGCAACAATCACTACCGAGTTCCAAACTGCATATGGAACCAACATCAGCACAATAACTGTTATTTGGTAACTTCATGAAATGGGTTTCCATGGCCGTGCAGCTGCACACAAGCCTAAGATCACCATGCACAATGCCTTTTTGTAATTATGTTAGCACAGCTGAAAACTGTTGTTTTGATTAAAGAAGCAATAAACTTGTCCTTATTTAGACTAGTTGAGTATCTGGAGCATCAGCATTTGTGGGTTCAATTACAGGCTCAAAATGGACAGAAACAAAGAAGTTTCTTCTGAAACTCGTCAGTCTATTCTTGTTCTGAGAAATGAAGGCAATTCCTTGCGAGAAATTGCCAAGAAACTAAAGATCTCGTACAACACTGTGTACTACTCCCTTCACAGAACAGAGCAAACTGGGTCTAAACAAAATAGAAAGAGGAGTGGGAGGCCTCGGTGCACAATTGAACAAGAAGACAAGTACATTAGAGTGTCTAGTTTGAGAAACAGACGCCTCACAAGTCCTCAACTGGCAGCTTCATTAAATAGTACCCGCAAAACACCAGTCTCAACGTCAACAGTGAAGAGGCAACTCCGGGATGTTGGCCTTCTAGGCAGAGTTGTAAAGAAAAAGCCAAATCTCAGACTCTTTTTATTGGCCAGTCTGAGATTTGTCTTTTTCTTTGCAACTCTGCTTAGAAGGCCAGCATGCCGGTACTATTTAATTAAGCTGTCAGTATATGGCAGCATGCACCTTTAACGTTTGTTTGCAGCCCGTTATAATACCATAGAAGAAGAAGAAGAAGAAGAAGGGAGCATGGCAGCAAAATGGTTGACAACGTAATTAAATAGGATCATAAACTGGGTTGTTCGAGACCTGAATGCTGATTGGCTGACAGCCGTGGTATTTCAGACGGTATATAACGCATATGACAAAGCATTTATTTTTACTGCTCTAATTACGTTGGTAACCAGTTTATAATAGCAATAAGGCACCTCTGGGGTTTGTGATATATGGCCAATATACGATGGCTAACAGGCTGACGACACCGCTCGCGTGTCTGCATTGCCAAAGGCTAAAATAGAAGTTAGTTCTATTTGTGATGCAGATCACGCTGCAAGCCCTGCCTCTCCCATGTCCTCATTCGTTTATAGAAGCAGGTACCCACTTGCCATCTCCTCATTGGTTATACCCACGTGGGTGACTGAAAGACGATCGAGATCGGTGGCGGTAATACATCTAATTTATGAAAGTTGCCAATCGCAATATAAAGTCCAGAGAAGAAAAAGCCTGGAAAGAGGAGAGATGACTAGAAACAATTCGGTTGACCATTTTATATATGGATTAATTGTCAGAGTAGAGGACCTTGTGCATTTCAGGTAAAATAACAACTCAATGTTTATATCCCTGGACAAATTAGCTAGCAAGTGCAAGCTAGCTAGCTAAATTGCCATACATGTTTAATGCTTTCGACCTGTCCCCAAATTAATGTAATTTGTTCAGAGTTTGTTTTGATATTTTAACCTGCGTGTCGTGATCGCGTTTGGTGTGGGGGGGACAAAATACATTTATGCACAATGGAGCACGCGCACAGCCGGTTTGGGTTCCATGTAAGGACTGTGTCCAGGCATTCTGCATTGCGCATAAGAACAGCCCTTAGCCGTGGTATATTGGCCATATACCACATCTCCTCTGGCATTATTGCTTAATTAGATGGCGGTGAAATGTCCTTTTTTCCCCATTTCCATAAAAAAATGTGCAATCCCTTTTCCAAACTATGAAAGGCAGCAACACCCAACAAGGAAGCATGTAGTCTGCCGGAAAACCAAACGAAGAAGGTGGATTTGCGTCGAAGCTGCGCAATTAGTAGCAGCTTGAACACTTCTGTTTTGCACGCATCCATCCATGGTATTAGAGACCCCAAAAAGGATAAGCTAGCGATTGCTGTTATTGGATGGAACGAGTTATTTTGGTGGAGGAAAGAAACCATGGGTATTGACTGCATAATATTCAGTGTAACGTTAAACTAGAACTAGGTTAACATTCACATTAAAGGTATGTTAAGCACCTGCCGAGGCCTTGTTTGCTTCGAGTCTAGTCAGTAATCGGCCTGTTTGGAATATTATTAACTTACTCTGCAGTGGCTCGACTTGAGCCGCAGGATTTAGCCTCTAGCTAGCCTTTGGCGAGTCAATTGTTTACAATTTGAAAATGACCTATAAAGTTTGTCATAAATGTAAATTGTTGTCCACAATTTATTGGTTGTTCTAATGAAGTAAGCCTCGTATACGTGTACGGCCAAACAATTTTAGCTAGCGAACGTTAGCTATCGTAAACTTGGCAGGTGTGGGTCGGTGGGTGCAGCTAGCTAGTTAGCCATATCAGTATTTACCCGCTACTTATGCCAAAGCTGCTCCAGAAACATCAACAATGTCTTTGGTAGCGTATGCTAGCAGTGATGACAGTGATTCAGACGAAACGTATAACGTTAGTTCCATCGTCCCGGGTAGCAAACGTGGGGGGCTTTTCGCACGCCTCCCTGACCCCAAAAGGTCTGCCTCAGAGGCACTAGGAAACGTGCGACCAAGCAAAGGGACAACACACTTCTCTTCACGGAACACTGTGTCAAACGATGGCGACGAGGACTCAGTTACCCGTTCTCAACCGTCCAAGGGAGGGTTGCTTTTCGACTTACCTAAACCGAAGAAGCGAACAGAGCCTGTCAAAATCCCTATACCTGAGATAAAGAGAGGGGATGTAAGTAACAGGGCCACAGGCTCATAACCATGCTAGATTTTAAACATTTAATGTGCTTGTTTTGAAATGGATTAGAAGTGTTGATTTCAAAATGATCCTATGTCTTGTCAACAGTCTGACTCTGATGAAGATGAACCAAGGAGAAAGAAATCCCTGCCCCAGGTAAAACATGATTAGCATTTTAGATCATTTTCAGTGACAAATTCTCAGTATATTTAACCTTTATTCAACTAGGCAAGTCAGTTGAGAACTAATTATTATTTACAATGATGGCCTACCCCGGCCAAACCCGGGTGACGCTGGGCCAATTGTGCGCTGCCCTATGGGACTCCCAATCACGGCCGGAGGTGATTAAAAAAACAATATATATATTTCACCAGGTAGGCTAGTTGAGAACAAGTTCTCATTTACAACTGCGACTTGGCCAAGATAATGCAAAGCAGTGCGACACAAGCGACAACACAGAGTTACACATGGAATAAACAAACATATTCAGTAATACAATAGGGGGGGGGGGGGGAGTCTATATACAGTGTGTGCAAATGAGGTAAGATAAGGGAGGTAAGGCAATAAATGGGCCATAGTGATGAAATAATTACAATATAGCAATTAAACGCTGAAGTGATATATGTGCAGAAGATGAATGCAAGTAGAGCAAAATAAATAACAGTATGAGGATGAGGTAGTTGGATGGGCTATTTACAGATGGCCTATGTACAGGCGCAGTAATCTGTGAGCTGCTCTAACAGCTGGTGCTTAAAGCTAGTGAGGGAGATATGAGTCTCCAGCTTCTGTGATTTTTGCAGTTTGTTCCAGTCATTGGCAGCAGAGAACTGGAAGGAAAATTGGCTTTGGGGGTGCATAGTGAAATATACCTGCTCGAGCTCGTGCTACGGGTGGGTGCTGCTATGGTGACCAGTGAGCTGACATAAGGCGGGGCTTTACCTAGCAAAGACTAATAGATGACCTGGAGCCAGTGGGTTTGGCAACAAATATGAAGCGACGGCCAGCCAACGAGAGCATACAGGTTGCAGTGGTGGGGAGTATATGGGGTTTTGGTGACCAAATGGATGGCACTGTGATAGACTGCATTAAATTTGCTGTGTAGAGTGTTGGAGGCTATTTTGTAAATTACATCGCCTAAGTCGAGGATCGGTAGGATAGTCAGTTTTACGAGGGTATGTTTAGCAGCATGAGTGAAGGATGCTTTGTTGCAAAATAGGAAGGCAATTCTAGATTTAATTTTGGATTGAAGATGCTTAATGTTAGTCTGGAAGGAAAGTTTACAGTCTAACCAGACAGGTATTTGTAGTTGTCCACATATTCAGAACCATCCAGAGTAGTGATGCTGGACGGGCAGGCAAGTGTGGGCAGCTATCGGTTGAAGATACATCAGCTATTTGGGTGAAGGAGAAATGGGGGAGACTTGGGCAAGTTGCTGTGGGGGGGTGCAGGGCTGTGGACTGGGGTAGGGGTAGCCAGGTGGAAAGCATGGCCAGCCATACAAAAATGCTTATTGAAATTCTCAATTATCGCGGATTTATCGGTGGTGACAGTCTTTTCTAGCCTCAGTGCAGTGGGCAGGTGGGAGGAGGTGCTCTTATTCTCCATGGACTTTACAGTGTCCCTGAACTTTTTGGAGTTTGTGCTACAGGATGCAAATATCTGTTTGAAAAAGCTAGCCTTTGCTTTCCTAACTCCCTGTGTGTATTGGTTCCTAACTTCCCTGAAAAGTTGCATATCGCGGGGGCTATTCGATGCTAATGCAGTACGCCACCAGATGTTCTTGTGCTGGTCAAGGGCAGTCAGGTCTGGAGTGAACCAAGGGCTATATCTGATCCGGGTTCTAATATTTTTGAATGGGGCATACTTATTTAAGATGGTGAGGAGAGTACTTTTTAAAGAATAACCAGGCATCCTCTACTGATGGAATGAGATCAATATCCTTCCAGGATACCCGTGCCAGGTCGACTAGAAAGGCCTGCTCGCTGAAGTGTTTTAGGGAGCGTTTGACAGTGATGAGGGGTGGTCGTTTGACCGCAGACCCATTACGGACACAGGCAATGAGGCAGTGATCGCTGAGATCCTGGTTGAAGACAGCAGAGTTGTATTTGGAGGGCAGGCTGGTTAGGATGATATCTATGAGGGTGCCCGTGTTTACGGATTTGGGGTTGTACCTGGTAGGTTCATTGATCATTTGTGTGAGATTGAGTGCATCAAGCTTAGATTGTAGGATGGCCCAGGGTGTTAAGCATGATACAGCTTGGAAATGTGGACGTAGGCCTTGCCAACCATACCTATCATGTTCTAAGCCCTCATCTAAGTCGCCACTAGCCGGCCTCCACCCAGTACCCTGCCCTGCACCCTAGACTGCTACCCGATGTATATAGTCATGAACGTTATACGGTTTCACCCACATTATATGAATACACAGTATTTTAGTCATGATTCATCCTATATAACTTATTTAAAAAATGTCAGGATTGTGTGTATTGTTTGTTCTTCTAGTTATTAATGCACTGTTAGATCTAGGAACATAAGCATTTCGCTGTACCTGTGATAACATCTGTAAATCTGTGTATGCGACCAACAAACTTTGATTTGAGGACATGTTTTCTTTCTCTCTTTCCATCTCTATCTCAGGGTCCTGGCACTGGCCTTTCCTCCCTCCTGCCTCAGCCAAAAAACATGGTTGTGAAGGAGATGCAGAGGGCCCTAGTGCCGCACACCCTCACCAAGCGGCCTGAGCCAAGGAAACCCACAAAGCCCTCCTTAGGGGCCTCCCAGGGCCACCTTAGCTCCAGTGCATCCCCCTCCGCCATCAAAGCAGCAGCTAAATCGGCTGCCCTGCAGCTAGCGAGGCAAATAGCTGCTGAGGAAAGTGACGAAGAACTTGCCCCCGAGAACTACTTCTCCCTGGAAGACAGCGCCAAGCCTCTCCCCGCTGTGGTCCCCAGCTTGAACCCGGAGCCTGTCCCCACCTCAGGCCTGCTACCTGCTCCTCCAGGCATGCAGCGTGGTACATTCCAGTCAGATGCCCCTCTGGACTTTAGCGCGAACCAAGAGGGAGCTTGGGGAGGTCAACAGCTAGGGGTGTACCAGCAGCCCTCGGCAGAGCCTCAGGTACGGAGAAAATTTTGGGTCAATGGATACTTTTGGTTATGTAGTGTATGTGGACACGTGCTTGTGGAACATCTCATTCCAAAATGGGCATTAATATGGAGTTGGTCCCCCTTTACTTTAATAGCAGCCTCCACTTTTCTGGGAAGGCTTTCCACTAGATGATGGAACATTGCTGCAGGGATTTGCTTACATTCACAAGAGCATTAGTGAGGTTGTGCGATTAGGCCTGGCTCGCAGTTGGGTTTATCAATTCATACCAAAGGTGTTTGGGGTTGAGGTCAGGGCTCTGTGCAGACCAGTCCAAGTTCTTCCACACCGTTCTCAACAAACAATTTCTGTATGGACGTCGCTTTGTGCACGGGGCATTGCCATGCTGAAACAGGAAAGGGCCTTCCCCAAACTGTTGCCACAAAGTTGGAAGGTAAGAATCGTCTCAACTGTCATTGTATGCTGTGGCGTTAAGACTTCCCTTCACTGGAACTAAGGGGCCTAGCCCGACCCATTATTCCTCCTCCGCCAAACTTTACAGTTTTCAATATGCATTCGGCAGGTCGCGTTCTCCTGGCATCTGCCAAACTCAGATTAGTCCGTCGGACTGCCAGATGATGAAGCGTGATTCATTACTCCAGAGAATGCGTTTCCACTGGCGGCGAGCTTTACTCCACTCCAGCCGACACTTGGCATTGCGCGTGGTGATTTTAGGATTGTGTGCAGCTGCTCGGCCATGGAAACCATGAAGCTCTCAACAAAATGTTTTTGTGCTGATGTTGGTTCCAGAGGCAGTTTTGAACTCTGTAGTGAGTGCTGCAACTGAGGACAAACTACTTTACATGCTTGGGCACTCGGCGGTCCCGTTCTGTGAGCTTGTGTGGCCTACCACTTCGTGACTAAGCCGTTGTAACAGCACTTACAATTGACCGGGCAGCTCTAGCAGGGCAGAAATTTGACGAACTGACTTGTTGGAAAGGTGGCATCCTATGACGGTGCCACGTTGAAAGTCACGAAGCTCTTCTGTAAGGTCGTTCTATTGCCAATGTTTGTCTACGGAGATTGCATGGCGGTGTGCTCAATTTTATACACCTGTCAGCAACCGGTTTGGTTGAAATGGCTGAATCCACTCATTTGAAGGGATGTCCATATACTTTTGTGTATATATAGTGTGTAGCTCTTTATCCCTCTAGCTAGCTAGATGGACATATATAAGCTTAGCAATGCATTGTGTAAAACTATGTTGCCAATACATCAAAATAAACTCCAATAATACTCAACTTCCACAATAGACCAAATACAATAGACCTACTGTGCATTACCAACTCAAATGTCCAACTACAACTTATTTTAGATGAGAGCAAATTATGGATATCAGTCATACCAAGCTGATATTCAGTTTCAAACATCAGATGTACTATGCCCAGAATTGATCCTTATTGACCCCTGTGAGTTTGGCACACAGCAGTTTGCTGTAAAATCTCTTGTTCTCATCCGTTGAGATGACTCAGGGTGGCGTAATGCTCTTATGTCATGTTGCATTGATACAGGCTAACAAAAAACATCCTGTTGGATAGGGTTACTACAACGAGGCTTACTACCAGGATCCCGAGTCTGACCCAGCGTTGCCCGAGCCAGAGCAACCTTGTTCCTCCGCCCTGTTTGATGATGAAGCGGTAAGAATGTTTCTTGACTTGACATTGGTCTGTTGGCTTGTTATTGATCAGGAATGTGATTTTTCCCTGATCAATCAGGAAGCCCTTCCCTTCTGACATCCTGTATATCACTGAATTTGACCTACCCCGAAACCAATATCCTGCTCTTCTTGATTTGTTTTATATTGTCCTGATTGCATCCATAATTGTCAGCATTGTTCATACACTGAATAGAGGTTGCTGCTTCAAGATATAGAAGAGTATATTTTCTGGTTGCAGTTCATGAGGCTGCAGGGGAAGAGGAACAGGGGCAAGGAAGAGGTAAAGTTCCTGGAGATTAAGGGAGATGACCAGCTGAGCGGCAACCAGCAGTGGATGACCAAGAGCATGACGGAAGAGAAGCAAGAGCGCAAATCCTTCAGCAAGGTGAGGGAGATTTGCACTGGAACCATCCTCATATTGCTTACACTTGTCCATTCTTTTCAGATCTGTGAACATCAAAGGGTTAGGTGCTAGGAGCTGAATTGGAACCTGGATTGTAGTAGTGATGATGGGGTAGGGGAATGTAAGGCGACGGTGGATTTAGAGTTGAGGAGTTGGTAGGTTAGGACTTTTTTCATGTCGCTTAGTGAGGATTTTGTTATCTGATCTCAACCTTGCTTGGGCTGACTCTCTAACCTCTTCCCTATGTCTGTAGAAAAAGGGAGACCAACCCACAGGGCAACAGCGACGCAAGCACCAGATCACATACCTCATCCACCAGGTGAGTAAATACTGTTTACATTGCTACAGTACTGTCTTGGACCCTAACAACAAGGTCCCATTCAGTAGACCCAAACCGGAGAAAAACAAAATGTGTCCCCACTGGACAAGTTGTCCTTCTGTTGAGAATTTAAAAAAAAATGTTTTTCCCTGTTTGGCGCCTACTGAACACGACTTGGCACACCTATCACTGGCAATCATTTTGGAAACACTTAACATGTATGGTTATTGGCCTCATATCAACAGACCTGGATTTGACCAGATATGTGATTTTTACAAGCAAAATGTGTCAAAGTTTGAGTTAACTTGTAATTCTGATCACCTATAGGCAAAGGAGCGAGAGCTAGAGCTGAAGAACAACTGGGCTGACAACAAGCTGACTCGCCGGCAAACACAGGCCAAATACGGCTTTTAAGAACCGTAACAGAAGGCTTGGTGGCATGCATAGCCCCCCCCCCCCCGGAGATTTAGAGTAGTACAGTCCAGAAGATTTTCTCAACATGGGGCATATACCCTTGCCGTGGGGGAGGGGTTACACACCTCATAGACCCATCCTTGGAGATGTTAGCACTGACTTTCCTTTTTGTCCCCCCTGTTTGTGGGCCTCCCTGGATTTGATACTTAAAACATTGCTGATATAAACAGTAGTTTTGGTGGTCTATTTGATATTTGTTTGTTGGCTGCATAGGAAATCAAACTAATCAGACTGCTGCACACATGCTTTCCTGGGAAATTGTATTTAAAGGCAATTTTATGTGCTGGTGGTATTTCACCAGATTACACATTACTGATAATTGGTCGTTCCAGTCTGAGCATAAGAGGAATGTTTTCCTTGCGGAATCCATATTGTATGTTTCCAATGGTGGGACAGTGACCTGCTCTAAAATGTCAATCCAACCACAAGCTTCCCCTAGTTTTTTAAATGTTAGGAAACACATTTTTTTTCCTTGGTGGAATTTCCCTGTTGTGGAGATGTATTCCAAACAGGTCAGGTTGAAGCATCTCTTTACTGGATTTTGGGGGAGAGTTAGTCTTTGAAAGGAGCCAGAAACTTCTGTCTGCCAATAAACACAATCATATACAGTGATGACTTATTGGTATTATAATGAACTGTGCAATTTGAATAAATACTGCCTGTTGCTCAGCCTGTGGAGAATCTTGTAGGACATTGCCTTCTCTTCAGAGGGAGCATGGATGTGAAATTGGATCTGTTTTGTATTTTACCATCCTGGCTAGCTAACCAGGTTTTTAAATGTCTCTTTTGCCAGACCTCAACATTTAGTGAGGATTTGTGAATCCATGCTTCTGAAGGGTGCTCTCTGCACATTCTGCTGGTGTTATAGCAATTCTGGATCTAAAGACATCAGATACTGTATGTACATTCCTTGCTTACACTTACCCAATCCTCTCAGATCGTCACGGGTGTGAATTAAGAGAAATGGAACTTGGAAAGGCAGTTTACTAATCATTACAACATTACATCTTGGTTCTACCTTTCGTGATGAGCTAGCTCGTGTTTTGTATATTGACTCCTATTAAGTAAAAGCAGATATAATGTAACCATGTTCACAACTTGGCATTGGCAGGGACAAAGACTGGCGCTGCCAAAAGCACCCCATTGGGGACAATGCTATAGACAGACTGCTAGATTTCTAAAGGTGTTACGGCTAACTATTTTAGGCACTCAGATCTTAAAGGTCTGTGCTTTGCCAAGCTCATTAGGAGGCATTTCAATACTGTATATCTATGTAAGAGGCAGGGGAAATACCTTTTTGTTTTACCCTATACTGTTACATGTTTTGTGCTGTTACAATAAATGTTTCATTTCCTGACTTGCCAGATTTGATACGTATTGTCCAACACCTCAGCTCTTAACATTAAGGACAAACCTAAATAAAAATCAGTCGATGGTGCTGACACCTGGACAACCAGACCGAGTTAACAGCTCCATCCCAGGCAGTTGCACTGTAACTACTCTTCATGTGAAAGTGATGGCATGCATATGAAAATGAATTGACAAAATGAGACTAGAATACAATAACTCAATCTTGCACTTTCAAAACAGATCCAAAGATGCTTTAATCATTTATTGTCAAACAGTAAACCGTTCCGTGAGCATCTAGTAATGACATTAAAAGTAGCTTTGGAGTACTTAAAGTTTAGTCCTCAATCATGGGGTTCTTTGTCTTTTTCCTGAGTCGCTTCTGGAATGGTAGCCTCTGGAACAGTAGCTGCCTCTTGTACTGCAGCCGCGACAGTCTCCTCCTGCTTTTTCCTTTTCAACAGTTTGCGCCCAGTCGCTGTAGGGTCTTCAAAGGGCACCACCGACATGGGGATGCGCACAGTATCTATCCCATTAACCTGGGGAGACGAGAAAAGGCAAATTAACACTGGAACCCCAGGGCCAGATTACCACACAGGACACTAAACCTTAACCCCCCAGATAGCATATGAACATCATAAGCCATGACAAAATGTGTAGAATTGTAGGAAATTAGCTATAAAAAGGCATGTGTAGCTGTAAAACTGCAAATTTCTCTCTGCACCATGGCAAAACCTAATCGCAGCAAATTAGTTAACCCAAATAATAAAAAAAGCCAAATCTATTAATATATGTGTGAAAATAGTTTTGATATAGGTGTAGTTTCAATGGGACGTTGCTAGATGGGCAGCCAACTGTCGGGTAAAGGAAGGGCGGGCAATGACATGTCCTCCTAAAACTGCTTAGAACAAACTGATATCTAAATTCTAACAATGTCAGTGTGTTAAATATACTTTAGTTAAAGTAGAGGATGGAGGGGGACATAACTTGGCAGTGATACTACAATTCTTTATTCACAAAAGTCAGTGGCGGTTCTAGTGTTAATGGAATGCCTTTAAAATCATCTCAACCATTTTGGCTCCTCACTCTCCAGTTTCTGGGAGGCAACCATGCTCATCCTGTCTGATACCAGAACAGAGCCATTTGAGCTGCTGCTCTCTTCATTAGTAATGAAAGGGAATAGTTATTTTGGTAGTAAAAAGCCAATGCTTTCATTGGAGAAAATTACCAATAAAACCCACAGTTCCATGCATTTAGACCAGACAAAATAAAAAATAAAATGTCAACACAGTGAAATATGGAGTTGTGCCCTTACTGTGACCTCACACCAGTAATCTCCCAGGTCTTTGATTGACTCTTCCGGTAGTCTCAGTGCATGAGGTGGCACAAATATGCCCCGCTGAATAGGAAAAAGATGAGAAGACTAAATCAAAAGATTGCTTTCACTTCAATGACTGCTTCTCAGTCATCATTGGCAACCTTTGTTACAGAACATGGTAAAAAATGCTACCAAACCGACACCACTTAATCAGTAGAGGATGATTAGACATGAGTGAATGTGGACAATTCCACAGTAACAGTGTTGCTGAGACACCCAATTTTTTTCACTTTAAAATGTCAAACAAAAACCAATCATTGAAAAGTTGAAACATACAACTACGCACAAGGACTACTTTTAACAATTTTACAAAAACACATTTGCAGTTGCAAAGTTTGGTAACAGAATGACGGTTTGTGCCATCATTCTGCTACCCAACTTTGCATCTGCCCTGTTCTTCAAGTAAATGTGTTTTTGTCAAATGTTCAGTGAAAATTGTTAAAAGTAGTCCTTGTGCATAGAGTTGTATGGTTTGTTGAACATTTTCAACTGTGAAATTGCTCCATTACTGTCTGTTTGATGAAAATGGTGATAATCCAACCCTCGCAGATCTGTGACTGCTTTAAGGAAGGATGAATGTACTCCATTTTTCATTTTACTGAATAATCTACAAGCCCGGTCTTACCTTCTGGAGAATCTGTCTGCAGACCATCTCTTTGGTGATGTCATACTCAATGGAGGTTCTTTTCTCAACCTTCAACTCCATATGCTTCAGGATCTCCACTGTCTGCAAACAAGACACACAGCTCGGTTGTAGACAACTGACAGACTAATGGGTAGTAGGAGCGATGTTCATTTGCAAATACAGAAGTACAAATAGGATCTATTAAATATTATTCTAGTTGTTTCAGACATACGGTTGGTGATGAGCAACACAGCCACAGTACACCAACGAAGCAGGGGTTAGCCTTAGAAATGAGATGAACTAAAGGAAAAAGGAATGCCCTGCTCACCAGCTGTCCTGTGCGGGTTTGGATTCTCTCCTCGGGCCTCCCTTCATGTAAAAGCTGTAGAGGGAAATGATACGCCTGTTTTAGGAGGTGCAATATAAGGACTGCATATAACATAGCTGGATCCTATGTTTCATCAACCCTACAATAAAAATGGCAGACTCACACCCATTAACCTTTTTCTACAAACCATACCCCCAATACATCTAAAGACTCAGAAGAAAACACTCACCCTCAGCTCCTCTGCAAACATCGCTTTGTTTTCTGGTGATGGGTAGACTGCCAGGCCTTGGGCCAGGAGGTTATTGCGTCCAACAGACTTTTTCACAAACACAGTGTCACCTCGCCCACCAAGCTCTGATAATAAAGCCATAAATACATTAGAATGCATGCATGCCCAATACTTCATGCTAAGTAATATCCTTGTCCGGAGATTGGAAGAACAAACAGGCATACGTACTAGCCACAGTCTGTGAGAGGATGAGTTCCATCTTCTCCTTAGGAGCATGCTTTGTGTCCTCTACCACTTTGTAGACCCGATGTCGCCGAGGGTATAGTCTTGGTGGGCGGCCCTCTTTGGACAATGGGACCTGCCACCAACGCTCTACCACAACTGTATTCTGTGCAAGAGAGAGAATGGGGTATAGTAGGAGAGCTTGGTTCCCCAGGGGTGTATTCATTAGAGAAACCGTTTACTGTTTAAGAACCAAATGGAAGCAAACAGAGAAAATGTAACTAAAACGGGAAGGGACATACCTGAATTTGTCCAATACAAACTCTTGTTTAAGAATCATGACATTGTGTACTTGAGGAAAATAGGCATGTTTCTCGACTCAAACCCTGACTTTAAAATATGATCGATGGACAAATAGCTTACCAACCACACAATGCAGCATGACAACGTGAACACGATTGATCAAAAGTCTGCTTGGCAGGGTGTTATACGTTCCTCCATTCGTTGCAACCTGGTCTCAGAGCATTTCATACTATTCTGCATGTAAAGCTGGGATAATTAATTCAGTATATATATATATATATGTTACATTTTGTATGGTTACAGACAGATGCTTACTTTTAAAAAACGAATGGAGGGTGGTTGGTCGGGTAGATAGGTGGGGGTTGCGAGTTCAAATCTCATCATGTTCAACTTGAGCATTTTAGCAACTTTTCAACTACTTACAACTTTTTAGTTACTTTGCAATTACTCAGCATGTTAGCTAACCCTTCCCCTAATCTTAACCTTTTTAGCTAACTCTTCCCCTAACCTAACTCCTAAACTTAAACCCTAGCCTAGCATATGTTAGCTACCTCGCTAGAATTCATAACATATCAAATTGAGCACATTCGTAACAGATTGTACATTTAGCAAATTTGTAACATATAATCCACATTTTAATTCCCATATCATACGAAATGGGTAATGGACAGCCACAAATTAATACATACCGTACTAAATGGAGAGTGTCTCGGATTTATGTACAGAATAATACGAAATGCTCTGAGACGAGGTTGTTCATTGTCCAATGGGATTCCTGACTCCTTTCTCTAATATCTGTCTAATTCACGGGACTGCTCATAATAATGTCTTGAACGGAGCGAATGGAATTGCACAAAACACATGGAAACACTAGCAGTGTTTGAATACTCATACTAACAAATCAAAATAAAATAAAATGTTATTTGTCACATACACATGGTTAGCAGATGTTAATGCGAGTGTAGCGAAATGCTTGTGCTTCTAGTTCCGACCATGCAGTAATATCTAACAAGTAATCTAACCTAACAATTTCACAACAACTACCTTATACACACACACACACACACAAGTGTAAAGGAATGAATAAGAATAAAAATATATGAATGACTGATTGCCGAACGGCATAGGCAAGATGCAGTAGATGGTATAGAGTACAGTATATACATATGAGATGAGTCATGTTGGGTATGTAAACATTATATAAAGTGTCATTGTTTAAAGTGGCTAGTGATATATTTATTACATCACATTTTTCCATTATTAAGGTGGCTAGAGTTGAAACCAGTATGTTGGCAGCAACCACTCAATGTTAGTGATGGCTGTTAAACAGTCTGATGACCTTGAGATAGGAGCTGTTTTTTAGTCTCTCGGTCCCCGCTTTGATGCACCTGTACTGACCTCACCTTCTGGATGATAGCGGGGTGAACAGGCAGTGGCTCAGGTGGTTGTTGTCCTTGATGATCTTTTTTGCCTTCCTGTGACATCAGGTGGTGTAGGCGTCCTGAGGGCAGGTAGTTTGCCCCCCCCAGTGATGCTTTGTGCAGACCTCACCACCCTCTGGAGAGCCTTATGGTTATGGGCGGAGCAGTTGCCGTACTAGGCGGTGATACAGCCCGACAGGATGCTCTCGATTGTGCATCTGTAAAAGTTTGTGAGTGTTTTTGATGACAAGCCGAATTTCTTCAGCCTCCTGAGGTTGAAGAGGCGCTGCTGCGCCTTCTCACCAAGCTGTCTGTGTGGTGGACCATTTCAGTATGTCCGTGATGTGTACGCCGCGGAACTTAACTTTCCACCCTCTCCACTACTGTCCCGTCGATGTGGATAGGGGGCTGCTCCCTCTGCTGTTTCCTGAAGTCCACGATCATCTCCTTTTGTTGACATCGAGTGTGAGGTTATTTTCTGACACCACACTCCGAGGGCCCCCACCTCCTCCCTGTAGGCAGTGTCATCGTTGTTGATAATCAAGCCTACCACCGTAGTGTCGTCTGCGAACTTTTTTATTTTTTTACCCCTTTTTCGTGGTATCCAATTGTTTTTAGTAGCTACTATCTTATCTCATCGCTACAACTCCCGTACGGGCTCGGGAGAGACGAAGGTTGAAAGCCATGTGTCCTCCGATACACAACCCAACCAAGCCACACTGCTTCTTAACACAGCGCGCATCCAACCCGAAAGCCAGCCGCACCAATGTGTCGGAGGAAACACCGTGCACCTGGCAACCTTGGTTGGCGTGCACTGCGCTCGGCCCGCCACAGGAGTCGTTGGTGCGCGATGAGATATCCCTACCGGCCAAGCCCTCCTTAACCCGGACGACGCTAGGCCAATTTTGTTTGGCCTATACTTGTTTGTCTCTATACTGACGCTTAGCTTGTTTGGATTGCCTTGCGGAGGGAATAGCTACACTGTTTATATTCGGTCATGTTTCCGGTCACCTTGCTCTGATTAAAAGCAGAGGTTCGCGCTTTCAGTTTTGTGCGAATGCTGCCATCAATCCACGGTTTCTGGTTGGGGAATGTTTTAACCTGTAGTGACATCCAGCCCGTGAACGGGACCGTTATCATCATCATGACACTAATTAGCATAACGCAACGGACATAAATCTTCCTAGAAAATATTCCTATTCATGAAAATCACAAGTGAAATATATTGGAACACAGCTTGGCCTTTTGTTAATCACCCTGTCATCTCAGATTTTCAAAATATGCTTTACAGCCAACGCTAGACAAGCATTTGTGTAAGTTTATCATAGCCTAGCATAGCATTATACCTTGCTAGCAGCAGGCAAACTTGTCACGGAAATCAGAAAAGCAATCAAATTAAATCATTTATCTTTGATGAACTTCGGATGTTTTCACTCACGAGACTCCCAGGTACACAGCCAAAGTTCATTTTTTCCCAAAATATTATTTTTGTAGGCGAAATAGCTCCGTTTGTTCTTCACGTTTGGCTGAGAAATCGCCCGGAAATTGCGGTCACCACAACGCCGAAAAAATATTCCAAATTAGCTCCATAATATCGACAGAATCATGGCAAACGTTGTTTAGAATCCATCCTCAAGGTGTTTTTATAATATCTATTCGATAATATATCCGTTGGGACAATTCCTTTTTCTCTAGGACCGATTGGAGTAATGGCTACCTCTGCACTTTACTCTCTCGGAGCCACCATGTGACCACTTACGCAATGTGCCCCCATACGGCTATTCTTCAACAGAAATGCGTAAAACTATGTCACAATGCTGTAGACACCTTGGGGAATACGTAGAAAGTGTAAGCTCGTTGATGGTACATTCACAGCCATATAGGGAGTCATTGGAACGCAGCGCTTTCAAAACCTGGGGCACTTCCGGATTGGATTTTTCTCAGGCTTTCGCCTGCAACATCAGTTCTGTTATACTCACAGGCAATATCTTTAAATTTTTGGAAACGTTAGTGTTTTCTATCCAAAGCTGTCAATTATATGCATATTCTAGCATCCTTTCCTGACAAAATATCCCATTTAAAACGGGAACGTTTTTTCCCCAAAAATGAAAATACTGCCCCCTAACACCAAGAGGTTAATTAATAGACGCTGTGGGTACAACATCACCGATGCACTTGTTAATAAACTCTCACCGAATCAGCGTATTCATCAATGTTGTTGTTCGACGCTCTGCGGAACATATCCCAGTCCAGTGATTGAAGCAATCTTGAAGCGTGGAATCCGATTGGTCAGGTGCTTCCTGTTTTAGTTTCTGTCTATAGGATGGGAGCAACAAAATGGAGTCGTGGTCAGTTTTTCTGAAAGGAGAGCGGGGGAGGGCCTTATACGCATCGCGGAAGTTAGAATAACAATGATCCAGGGTTGCGCCAGCCCGGGTAGCGCAATTGATATGCTGATAGAATTTTGGGAGCCTTGTTTTCAGATTAGCTTTGTTAAAAGCCCAGCTACAATAAATGCAGCCTCAGGATATGTGGTTTCCAGTTTACATAGAGCCAAATTAAGTTCTTTCAGGGCCGTCGATGTGTCTGCTTGGGGGGGAATATACACGACTGTGATTATGATCGAAGATAATTCTCTTGGTAGAGAATGTGGTCAGCATTTGATTGTGAGGAATTCTAAGTCAGGTGAACAAAAGGACTTGAGTTCCTTTATGTTGTTATGATCACACCACGTCTCGTTAATCATAAGGCATACACCCCAGCCCTTCTTCTTACCAGAGAGATGCTTGTTTCTGTCGGCGCGATGCGTGAAGAAACCAAGTGGCTGTAACGACTCCGATAGCATGTCTCGAGTGAACCATGTTGCCGTGAAACAAAGAACATTAGTCTCTGATGTCTCTCTGGAAGGAAACCTTTGCTCGGATTTCATCTACCTTGTTGTCAAGAAACTGGACATTGTCGAGTAATATGCTCGGGAGCGGTGCGCGATGTGCCCGTCTACGGAGCCTGACCAGAAGACCGGTCCGTCTGCCCATTCTGCGGCGCCGTTGTTTTGGGTCGCCGGCTGTGATCTGATCCATTGTCCTGGGTGGTGAGCCAAATAGAGGATCCGCTTCGTGAAAGTCGTATTCCTGGTCGTAATGTTGGTGAGTTGACGTTGCTCTTACATCCAATAGTTCCTCCCGACTGTATGTAATAAAACCTAAGATTTCATGGGGTAACAATGTAAGAAATAACACATAAAAAAACTAAATACTGCATAGTTTCATAGGAATGCGAAGCGAGGCGGCCATCTCTGTCGGAAGTTAGACCATACTATTTGTGACAAAAAATTGTTAATTATTTATACATTATTGGTATTCTTACACAGCTCATGTGTTTGACACCTTTCCACACATTCTGCTCCAGCCATTACCAAGTGCCCATCCTCCCCAATTGAGGTGCCACCAACCTCCTGTGTTGGCTATAGTTAGCAGCACCCATTTAGCTTGCAACCGTATATATTATTCCTGCCTACGTTTAAAAAACAGAAAAATGTTATCATTCACTCAAAAACAAAACTAACTTTACCTTGCATGATGTTTGTGAAAAACACTGAACCGAGGAATGTGTCTTTTTCGTAAACTCCCGGACTAGATCATGAAGGACATGACGGCTGGTGCTCCACATGGTTGTCAGATTAGCTGCCTATAAAATTACCGTTTGTATTCAACACTGCACAACTGCTATTTTCAAACTGTACTAAAGCAAGGTGGCGTTAATGCACCTAAAGTTTGATGTTATGAATCAAACAAGATCTTGAAATTCATGCTAATCGGCTAGCTGGTTACACTTGACTAGGCGCTGTTGATGTGCGTCACATGAGCGACTACGAAGGAAAGGACCCCAGATAGGAATCTTAAATGAAGCCTGCAATAACTTGTATCTTCCGTCAAAATGTTTAAGGGTAATTTATATTAGGAATGATTTGAATGAAAACGTTGGAATTATTTTATGCAATTTCATAAAGAAACAAGCCTGTGTGAGAGAGAGAAATATAGGTTGTGTGTATGTTTTTTGGTAAAGGCTATGAATTCACCAGTGATGTTTAAGATGAGGGAGTACATTCTTTACATGTTTTTTTGCATGGCCATTTCTATTACCAGCATATTGGATAACTCATTCATCTTCCATTCACCCAGCTAAATGTAACAGATAGGTTTAGGCTACTACAGGACTCAAGTTTTCCCTATACATATCATGATGTTTTTACAATTTAGCCTATGAATTAGTTTACAACATAGGCGCACAGGTCGACAGAAACATTTGAGTAGGTGACAGACTGACACATTCCAATACCACTTTTCACACTCCTGCCTGCATCTAGCTGATCTAGTGTGTAATCATTAGTCCAACAGTTGCAAACAAGAGTATCTATTGGACAAATTCAGGTATGTCAATCAAATCAAATGTGTCACATGCACTGAATACAACAGGTATGCTTACTTACAAGCCCTTAAACAACAATGCAGTTTTAAGAAAATGCCTATGAAAAAATAAAAGTAACGAATAATTAAAGAGCAGCAATAAAATAACAATAACGTGGCTATATAGAGGGGGTACCAGTACAGAGTCAGTGAGCACCGGTTAGTCGAGGTAATGTGTGCATGTAGGTAGAGCTACAATTCAAATTGTCTGGGTAGCCATTTGATAAGATGTTCAGGATTCTTATGGCTCGGGGGTAGAAGCTGTTTAGAAGCCTCTTGGTCCTAGACTTGGCGCTCTGGTACCGCTTGCCGAGCGGTAGGGCCTTCCTCTGACACTGCCTGGTACAGAGGTCCTGGATGGCAGGAAGCTTGGCCCCAGTGATGTACTAGGCGGTATGCACTACCCTCTAGTGCCTTGCGGTCGGAGGCCGAGCAGTTGCCATACCAGGCAGTGAGGCTCTCGATGGTGCAACTGTAGACCCTTTTGAGGATCTGAGGACCCATGCCAAATCTTTTCAGTCTCCTGAGGGGAATAGGTTTTGTCGTGCCCTCTTCATGACTGTCATGGTGTGCTTGGACCATGTTAGTTTTTTGGTGATGTGGACACCAAGGAACTTGAAGCTCTCAACCTGCTCCACTACAGCCCCGTCGATGAGAATGGGGGCGTGCTCAGTCCTCCTTTTCCTGTAGTCCGCAATCATCTCCATTGTCTTGATCACATTGAGGGAGAGGTTGTTGTCCTGGCACCACACAGCCAGGTCTCTGACCTCCTCCCTATATGCTGTCTCGTCGTTGTTGGTGATCAGGCCTACCACTGTTGTGTCATTGGCAAACTTAATGATGGTGTTGGAGTCGTGCCTGGCCATGCAGTCAAGAGTGAACAGGGAGTACAGGAGAGGACTGAGCACGTAACCCTGAGGGCCCCCCGTGTTGAGGATCAATGTGGCAGATGTGTTGTTACCTACGCTTACCACCTGGGGGTGGCCCGTCAGGAAGTCCAGGATCCAGTTGCAGAGGGAGGTGTGTAGTCCCAGGGTCCTTAGCTTAGTGATGAGCTTTGAGGGCACTATGGTATTGAACGCTGAGCAGTTGTCAATGAATAGGATTCTCACATAGGTGTTCCTTTTGTCCTGGTGTGAAAGGGCAGTGTGGAGTGAAATAGAGATTGCATCATCTGTGGATATGTTGGGGTGGTATGCAAATTGGAGTGGGTCTAGGGTTTCTGGGATAATGCTGTTGATGTGAGCCTTGACCAGACTTTCAAAGCACTTCATGGTTACAGACGGGAGTGCTATGGGTCGGTAGTCATTTAGGCAGGTTACCTAAGTGTTCTTGGGCACAGGGACTATGGTTGTCTGCTTGAAACATGTTGGTATTACAGACTCCGACAGGAAGAGGTTGAAAATGTCAATGAAGACACTTGCCAGTTGGTCAGTGCATGCTTGGAGTACACGTCCTGGTAATCCGTCTGGCCCTGCGGCCTTGTGAATGTTGACCTGTTTAAAGATCCCTGTTTTCTTCTGTTTTTCTACTGAAGAAAACATTTTTCAACCGACTCTGTGGAATTAAAACACCCCTGATCACATGCAAACACAGTTCACTTTCATAGCAGCCACATAAAAACAGCATGATCATTTTGCTCTTTGTAGAGTTCCTACTCGCATCTAGGGTTGGTCCTGGTCAGTCCCTGGATGGGAGACCAGATGCTGCTGGAAGTGGTGTTGGAGGGCCAGTAGGAGGCACTCTTTCCTCTGGTCTAAAAAATATCCCAATTCCCCAGGGGTGCTGGGGTGCTGTCTTTCAGATGGGACGTTAAACGGATGTCCTGACTCTCTGAAGTCACTAAAGATCCCATGGCACTTATTGCAAAAGTAACCCCGGTGTCCTGGCTAAATTCCCAATCTGGCCCTCAAACCATCATGGTCACCTAATAATCCCCAGTTTACAATTGGCACATTCACCCCCTCCTCTCCCCTGTAACTATTCCCCAGGTCGTTGCTGTAAATGAGAACATGTTCTCAGTCAACTTACCTGGTAAAATAACGGATAAATAAATAAATATACATGCTCTCCTCCTCTCACCTTTTACCTTCGCTTGTGGACTTCAGTGCACAACACATCAGCTGTCTGTGACCAAGCAAGAAAATCTTTTCAAGCCAAACCTTCATATTATAACCGCTACACACAGCCTACATCATTGTCACCATATTAGCTAACGTCATAGCTAGTCAACGTAGCTACTAGAACTAACGCGTAAGTAAAACCGCTACAATCATGCAGTACAGGACAAGCAGTTTAGCAGTTACACTGGCGGGACCGGTAGCAATAAATTAATCAAACCAAAAGCTTACCTTGACTTGGAAGAGTTCCAGTGTTGGATAGCTATAGCCAGCTAGCTAACATAGCATCCCTCTCTGTTCGAGCTGGGTGTTTGAGTAGACTAAACTAGCTAGCTGCATTCGCTAGCGAAGTGAGAGAAAAAAAATACAATGAAATATAGCTAGTTCTATCTCTCTCTTGCTTCTTCATTTTTCAAGAAATATATTTGATCAAAACTGTTCAACTATTATCTTTCTCTCTCAGTGAACTACTCACCACAATCTATGCACCGCAGTGCTAGCTAACTGTAGCTTCAGCTTTCAGTACTAGACTCATTCTCTGATCCTTTGATTGGGTGGACAACATGTCAGTTCATGCTGCAAGAGCTCTGATAGGTTGGAACATGTCCTGCGGAAGTTGTCATAATTACCGTGTAAGGCCGTGAAAGGGGGTGAGAACCATGAGCCTACTAGGTTTTGTATTGAAGTCAAATTACCCAGAGAATGATGATGAAGCTAGCTGTCCTCCGGCTGGCTACACCATGGTGCTATCCTACAGAGTGCTGTTGAGGCTACTGTAGACCCACATAGCAAAACAGTGTGTTTTAATCAATTATTTGGTGACGTGAATATATTTAGCATAATTTTATCTAAAAAGGATAACTTTATTAATTTCACTATTTTTTATTTTATGAAATTCACAGAGGAGAATGGTCCTCCCCTTCCTCTTCTGAAAAGCCTCCACTGGAATTCATTGTCTCATGATAATGTCCACCAGGCTGCTGTCTTGCTGCCATCATCAGGGTTATAGTCTACCAAGCAATGTCTTCAACTGCAAGCGAATTGGTCCCTCAATAGTTTTATTCATACTTGCCTCTTCACCAGTTTTGACAACAATTATCATTTTACATTGCAATGCCTCTTTCAATAACTTCCAGAGAATACTCAAAGCTCCCAAATGAAATCCACTGAGTCCTCAAACCCACATAGTCCCATTTTAGCTGTTGGAGCCATAGGTCTACCAATGGATCCCAAAATAAGCCTTCCATCTGGCCCCTTGGACCTAAGCAGCTGCATCGTGATACATAAGGCTTGTGGCGAACACTGCCATGTTTAGTTTTGCCCAACCTAGGTCGAGGCACAGACACGGTCTCAATGGGGATAGCTGAGCTGACTACACTGACTGAGCTAGTGGCAGACTCCACTAAGCTGGCAGGCTGGCTAACAGCCTGCTGCCTGGCCTGCATCCTATTTCATTGTAGAGCTAGGGGAGTTAGAGCCCTGTCTATGTTCGTAGATAAGATGAGAGCACCCCTCCAGCTAGGATGGAGTCCGTCACTCCTCAACAGGCCAAGCTTAGTCCTGTTTGTGGGTGAATCCCAGAAAAATCTACAAATTATATATTTTGGGAGGAGCAGAAAACAGTTTTCAACCAGCGATTGAGTTGTGAGACTGTTGTAGAGCTCATCACTCCCCCTAACTGGGAGGGGGCCAGAGACAATTACTCGATGCCGACACATCTTTCCAGCTGATTTACACGCTTAATCTATATTGCGCTTGGTGACCTCTGACTATTTCATCCTAACATCGTTGGTGCCGACGTGGATAACAATATCCCTATAAAGTATCAGGATTTAACACAGTTCACCTCTTCAGGGTCACATGAGACATTGTCTCTTCATCATGTCAATATTCTTCCTCCTGTTCTTGTCCTGGATTGCACAGGGTCTGCCATTGTCCAGATTGGCCTCTGTCTTGGGGGTCCCCATGGTGGCGGATTGGTTGGGTGGCGGCTGCCATGGCTGTTGAGCGGGGGGATACCACAGTCCTTGTCCTCCGGGTGGACCTGCCCCCCTCGGGGCTCCTCTGCCTCTTGGTCCGCCCCTGCCTCTCCCCTCAGCTGCTGGGCTTGTTTGCATTGTGCAGCGAAATGGCCTGTCTTGCCACAGGTGAAGCAACTTCCAAGTTTGGGTTTTCCTCCACTTGCACCACCTCCCACTCCAGCAGGCACCTGCCCTTGGTAGAATGTCAACTGGGCAGCTTGCAATGTCTGAGTCTTCACTTTTTCTTGTTGTCACTCAGCATGTTTGCAATGTTGTACCACAGTGGCCAGGGGTTCAGTTTCCAAACTGATACAGGTGGTTCTCACCACTTTCTCCAGGTCTGGTGTCAGGCCTCTCATGAGGGCATCCTTCAACAGATCTCCATATGCCAGTTCATTAGGTCTGATGCCGCTGTGCAGCCTGAAACAGGTTTCCAGTCTCCTTCGATACGCTAACAAGTGCTCATCCTTCGACTGATGTCGTCCAGTCAGTTTTGGCGGGATACAGTGCCCCTATTCTTCCCAACACGGCCACCAGTTGGTCCTGATAATGGCCATTCTCAGCCCAGAGCTGGTTGTAATCAAAGTCCCCTTCTTAGTTCCCTCATAATCTGTTCATCTCTCCCTAACCTCATCCAACAGTGTCACACTCAGTGTCCCTGTCAAAGAAAAACCTCCTTCGATATGCCACAATTTCACATGGTACAAAATATCCCCTCCCTACTTATCTACCACAACCTCAAGGGCAGATGTTGGGGGATCTGGAATGCTGTGTCCTCTGCTCACGTGTGCTCCCATGGTTCCTGCTCTTTCACTCATACACACTCACAGAAAACACAAACTAGACACACAGGGGATGAGACAGACCCCCCCCCCCCGCTGTTTTTAGATTTAAAACCCTGTCTATATGTGAACAGGGTAACCCATATCATTTATCAAAATGATTGCCTAGTTAGTGGTCTCAAAACACTGTTAGTGCTGTCTCCCCACTGGGATATCGCCTACTGCGATAACTGTGGTACAGATTATATTATGTCTATCCAAATGTGCAAAACCACCTACAGAGTACCCATGTCTTGCATAACACGATCCTCAAAAATCCAATCTTATCTCGTTCATTTTAATCTCCACCTCCGGTGAAGTGCCAGGAATAACAAAAAAACTCAGAATAATATCTAACATTAGTAACCCAGGGCATACCTGTTTACTTCATTTATCAAAACATTTCATCAAAACATTACACGTTATAATTTTAAATTTACCAAGCCAGATGACCTCGCAAGGCGTCACCTGCACTGTAGTTCCTCATTCAATACATTCACCTCACCAGTCCTACTGTGATCAAACCAGTACCACGGATCTGGACTTTTGGTAGACCGACCGCTACTGGCTAATTAACAATCATGTCCAAGGATACCTCACTTAAGAACACTCTTATCAACTCAACTCAGTCCTGCTAGTTACCCCAGCCCTGGCCCTCTTAAGGAAGACCTTGCTCTGAGTGTACCCTCAACAGGGGCTTTTGTTATTTTTCCCCTTCATCTACACTGAATGAAGAGGAGTTAACGGTTGACATCAATAAGGGATAATATCTTTAACCTGGATTCACCTGGTCAGTCTGTCATGGAAAGTCTGTCTATGTCATGTTCCTAATGTTTTGTTCACTCAGTGTATATATACAGGACATTCGGAAACTATTCAGACCCCTTGACTTTTTCCACATTTTGTTACGTTTTCTAAAATTGATTAAATTGTTTTTTTTCCCCCTCATCAATCTACACACAATAGCCCATAAAGACAAATCCAAAACAGGTTTTTAGACATTTTTGGACATTTATTACAAATAAAAAAATGTAATATCACATTTACATAAGTATTCAGACCCTTTACTCAGTACTTTGTTGAAGCACCTTTGGTCCGGGCTCTGGCTGGCCACTTAAGGACATTCAGAGACTTGTCCTGAAGCCAATTCTGCATTGTCTTGGCTGTGTGCTTATGGTCATTATCCTGTTGGAAGGTGAACCTTTGCCCCAGTCTGAGGTCCTGAGCACTCTGGAGCAGGTTTTCATCAAGGATCGCTCTGTTCAGCTTTGCTTCAATCCTGACTAGTTTCCCAGTCCCTGCCGCTGAAAAACATCCCCACAGCATGATGCTGCCACCACCATGCTTCACCGTAGGGATGGTGCCAGGTTCTGCAGATGTGATGCTTGGCATTCAGGCCAAAGAGTTCAATCTTGGTTTCATCAGACCAGAGAATCTTGTTTCTCATGGTCTGAGAGTCTTTAGGTGCCCTTTGGCAAACTCCAAGCGGGCTGTCATGTACCTTTAACTGAGGAGTGGCTTCCGTCTGGCCACTCTACCATAAAGACCTGATTGATGGAGTGCTGCAGAGATAGTTGTCCTTCTGGAAGGTTCTCGCATCTCCACAGAGGAACTCTAGAGCTCTGTCAGAGTGACCATCGGATTCTTGGTCACCTCCCTGACCAAGGCCCTTCTCCCCCAATTGCTTAGTTTGGCCGGGGGCCAGCTCAAGGAAGAGTCTTGGTGGTTCCAAACTTATTCCATTTAAGAATGGTTCAGGCCACTGTATTCTTGGAGACCTTCAATGCTGCAGACATTTTTGGTACCCTTCCCCAGATCTGTACCTCGACACAATCCTGTCTTGGAGCTCTACTGACAATTCCTTCAACCTTGTAAAGAAGGTATTTCTGTTTTTTATATTTAATAAATGAGCACAAATTTCTAGAAACCTGTTTTAGCTCTGTCATTATGGGGTATTGTGTGTAGATTGCATGAAAAAAATGTAATCCATTTTAGAATAAGGCTGTAACGTAACAAAATGTGGAAATGTCAAGGGACCTGAATACTTTCCGAAGGCACTGTATATATATTGTGCATAGTAATTTTGTAGGTCAAACTAGGCTTGTTATTTATTTACTGATTCATAACGATAAAAGCAAAGGTTTCACTGTGGGAAAATTACTAGCATCGCACCTGCTTGGGACACAGGTCATGGTACCCCTACATTAAGAATATATCTATAAATAGCCATAGTAATGTTTTTGGTCAAACTAGGGATGATATTTATTTACTTATTCTTAAGATAAAAGCCAAAGTTTCAATGTGTGAAAGTTGCTGTCATCACACCTGCTTGAACACAGCTCAATTATTTCTACAGCTGTTTTCTTTCAAAATCTCCATTCAGTCAATTCCCATTTGATTAGTAATTGTATTCACAAACAAAGCATATATTTTATGTGGATTAAAGCAATTTATTTTCTATTGACAATTTTGAAAAGCCTGTCCAATCATTATGCCATTGTGTCATTGTTGTGACTGAAACACTGCTGGGTTTGAAAGGGGTTCATATCTTAATGACATCACTGTCCAACAGATATTAAACAATACCACATGTAAGGATTGAAATCAATGACATGTCAGAAATTACTCAAAGATGTCCTTACGGTTTTCCGTTTTGAGTTCCCAAATGTGTCAGTTTTCTTTGAACATTACCACTTAAAGTAAATGTTCACTCCAAAATTAAAGTTTTTCAGACATTTTCAGATCTACTGTTGTGTAGGTCCAGCTATATGCATCAATCCCAATATGAATGAGAAAGATGGGCACCATAGGCATACTAGGGCTGTAGCTGGATGGTGTGGGACATAGATTAATCTCGACATTAGACAACTTTTGAAGTCCCAACATATCTGGAAAACTTTGATTTTGGAGTGAACTAGCCCTTTCAAATAGTGATAGTCAATTCCTATAGTTCTTTTCTTGATGAGGTGCTACACAAATTAGAATTGCGACTCGTCCTTGATCACCTGGCCAGCGGTCAAAATTAGCTATTGGACATCTTAACAATGTTATTTTCTGGTTGTATCTGGTTTTCTGGTTGTGGGGACCAGATGATAACCAATTTATGATGTCTTACTTCCTTTTACAGTTAGTACACAACCTGACCATGACGTCAGAAAATATATCAGTCTGACATCATTGCAACCAGTTTTGCCAGCTTGTTGGAAAGTCAAGAGCGATGACGAACCTCACCAATAAACAACTGCTTACTTAAGTAGCAAGGTATAGTGAAAATAAGCATACAATGAGAAAAATGGACTCCCAATCATCATGTAGTGTCCCAACAATTTTAATTTGAGAGTATCTATGTTGATTGTATGGTAGTAGGCTTAGTAGATGAGGGACCTCTCTCTCAGTTGAAGTTGATGATCATTTGAAGGAGGGGAGAGGCGGGGAAATCCATGGTGATGATTCCGAAGCGCCTGTTCTGCCCTATCAGTGCCATCAGGTAGTCGTACAGGCGGGCATTGATTCGCTGGGCGATGGCGTTGGGGTAGGCAAAGATGCCCGCTCCGCTGCCATAGGTGAGGAAGATATAGGCCTTGTTGCCAACAGGGGCAGTCTCCAGGTGTTCGTGCACACTTTGCCATTTCTCAGCCACATGCAGGAGGGTGGGGACCTGAGGAGACAACAAGCATATGAGACTCAACAAAAATGTTTAGCCACAATTTAGTTTTCAAAATGACCGTCTCCTTACCTTCCAGTCATCTGCAATGTCCAGGGAGCCGTAGCGCATGCCGAGGTCAGGTCCGCCAAAGTCCTGGAGGACAATGAGCTTCCCTCTGGCCTGTCCCACAGTTGGCATGAGCCGACTGTGCCACAGCAGGTCCCAATCGGCGTAAAGGTGAATGTAGCCGACCACCGCCCCGTAGATGTCAAAGGTCTCACTGAACTCCTCCTTGAGCCGCATCAGCACCATCTCGCTGGGGTACTCACGTAGGAAGTCAGCCACGCCCTCCAGCACGTCACCGAAGTGCGCCCGCTGGTAGGACACGCCGTGGTGGATGGTGAGGTTGCCACGCACATGGCGCACACGAACGTCCAGGAAGCGCACACCGGCACGCAACTGTGACGCCAGGCTCCAGGACTGGCACTCGGCCAAGGCGCCACCGTAGATGGCCATGGTGTTGTGGGTGCCAGGCATGGTGACCTCGGACAGCGGGCGGCTGTCCGGGAGGTCCGCCATCCAGGAGGGGTTGAGGAACTCGGGGGCCGCAGTGTCATCATAGTCAGGCCTCTGGATGGCGCTGTTGCTCAAACCAACAGCCCTGGTGGGTAATTAGATCAAAGGTCAATACTTAATCCCAAAGCGAGCTAATTATATTACTCATAACTGACTCTCACACCACTCTTACACTATCTCCTTTGCTTCATAACTACATCAATCTTAGATTGGCCTCTTCTATATTGTTCTGTCCTCTCCAGTCATTCAGATTAGTGCTAATGAAGGAAAGAAGGCTGTGAGTCTCCTTAAACTATTCAAGAATATTGAGACACAACCCCTGACTACCTTTGAAATAAGATACTCACCCCAGTAGGGTCATCAGCTCAATAAGCATCTTCCCCATCCTGGGGACTCCTTTGGTGCTTGCCATGTCTGATTCTTCAGTTATATTAATGGGGACTAAGTTTGGGGGCAAGGAAAGGAAGCACAGATGAATCTCAGGGAAATTGTTTGATGCTTCAGTTTTAGAATAGCAGCGATACAGGAATTGTTTTGTCATTTTTGGTTTTGGGGGTTACAGGTACAATATCCATTATAATCAGTTTATATAAAATGTACCCGTGGGCTGCCACACAAAAGAAAAATGCAAGCAAGAAATACATAGTTTTAAGTAATAATAAATTCAGTATGAACAGGAAAAGATAATTGACATAATTATTTTACAGAATTAGGTATATTTGTCCGGGCCTCAATTATTCCTTGACTAGCAGTACCATTCATTCTCGCTGTCGATAATTCTATTGTTATCAGTTCTAATAGTAACGGTATCCACTGGTGAACTGGGAGAGAGTGAGGTGATTGCCATCTAAGAGCCAACATATCTTTTTGCGCTCTCATTATTAAGTAACATAATAGATGCAAAGCATTGAATATTTACGATGATGCATTTCAAAATACATTTTGTAACTTTCATTTTGTAACTTTGCCCCAGAAGCAACTAACTGCAGGGCACTCCCACATCATATGAAGGAATGTGCCTACCTGATTCAGGGGACAGAGTGAACAGTTGGGGACAATTTCATCGTAAAACATTTCCTTGGTGTTAAATAGAGATAAATACAGATACTAAGGTCATATTTTTTCATATTAGGGTTGTTCAGAATCAATTATATCTGTCGACCATACTTTTTTAATGGCTAGTTCAGAATATGAGCTTTCCCAAAGTTGTTTATAGAGATCAGTCCTTTTGGGAGCCCAGATCATTCATTTATAAATACCATCTTTGGATGGTTCGGTAGTTGGGTTTCCCAAGAGACTCCATAGGCCAGCATAGCTGATCTAAGTTGTAAATATTGAAAAAAGGAGTTGCCTGGTAATGTGTATGGATCCTTCAAATCTGTGAATCTTCTCAAACCATTACTGTCCATGATATTGGCAAGGGGGGGATGCAAAAGGCCGCCCTCCAGATCACAAGTCATTATTGAAATATTGGAGTATGGGTATGCCATTTTGATTCCCAGTTCCTTTGTTTTCAAATTTGCGCCAGATAGAGATTGTGTGAGCAATAATAGGACCAAAGCGTAGTATAATGTCACGGCGGTATAAAGGATCAGGAGACATGCATAGGAATGGCACGGGGACGAAGACCAAACAAACACGTATAGAAAACATAGGGTTGAGACCCAAACAAAAGAGTGAGGAGTACCTCGAGGGCAATAGGAGACACCATATGTCTCTCTATACTCAGCCAGGGAGCGGTACAATCATGTCTAAACCAATTTAGGATGGGACAAAATGCTAGTGCCTGGAAATACAATTTAAATGTATAAATACAAATTAAAGTTTGGTACGTCTTTCCCTTGTAAATGTGTTAATTTTAGCCAGGATTGCTTACCTTTCCATATACATTTAGATACCACACTATGTAGTTTGTCCCAATAGCCAGAAGGGGAAGCAATGGGAAGCATTGAACTACAGAAATTCAGCTGTGGCAGTAGACTCATTTGACAATAGATATTCTGCTGGTTAAAGCAACTGGGAAGTTATTCCATCTACTGAGGAATGGATTGAATTGATTTAAGCATTCTGTTAAATTTAAAACAATACCATTATTTATTAAATAAATTGTATCAATAGCATGTCAACTATTAAGGGGTTTATGAATGCTTATTCGTGAAAGTTATTAGAAAATGTTAACAAAACGTATTGTCTGAAATCAACACAAGCAACTTAGTCAGCCTGTTGCTCTTTTGTTTTTCGTAAGAGGCGCAAATGCCAACAGATACATGTTTTTCTGCTTTTTTTGGGAGGAGGTCAGGTGGTTTTGGAACTACAGTGCCTTCAGAAAGTATTCATACCCCTTTACGTATTCCACTTTTTGTTGTGTTACAGCCTAAATTAAAAATTGATTAAATAGTTTTTTTTCTCACCCACACACTACACCCCATAATGACAAAGTGAAAACATGTTTTTAGAAATTTTTGCAAATCTATTGTAAATGGAATACAGAAATATCTAATTTACATAAGTATTCACATCCCTGTGTCAATACTTTGTAGAAGTACCTTTGGCGATTACAGTTGTGAGTCTTTTTGGGTAAGTCTCTAAGAGCTTTGCACACTTGGATTGTACAATATTTGCACATTATTCTTTTTTTAATTCTTCAAGCTTTGTCAAGTTGATTATTGCTAGACAGCCATTTTCAAGTCTTTCCATAGATTTTCAAGCCAATTTAAGTCAAAACTGTAACTCGGCCACTCATGAACATTCAATGTCGTCTTGGTAAGCAACATCAAATCAAATTTTATTGGTCACATACACATATTTAGCAGATGTTATTGCGGGTGTAGCTAAATGCTTGCGTTCCTAGCTCCAACAGTGCAGTAGTATCTAACAATTTGGTACATCAGTGTAGATTTGGCCTTGGGTTTTAGGTTATTGTCCTTCTGAAAGGTTGGGAAGCAGACTGTACTAGGTTTTCTTCTTGGATTTTGCTACTACAGACTACAAAGGGAAGCACAGCCGAGAGCTGCCCAGTGACACGAGCCTACCTACATGTATTCCGTTTTGTTTTATCCCCCCAAACAACTAGTCCATGCTGATGATAAGCATACCCATAACATGATGCAGCCACCACAACACTTTAAAATATGAAAAGTGGTACTCAGTGATGTGTTGTGTTGGATCTGCCCCAAACATAACGTTTTGGATTCAGGACAGAAAAGTGAATTTCTTAGCAATTGTTTTTCCAGTATTACTTAACAGGATGCATGTTTTGACATTTTTGTTATTCTTTACAGGCTTCCTTCTTTTCACTCTACCATTTAGGTTAGTATTGTGGAGTATTGTTGTTGATCCATCCCCGGTTTTCTCAAACTCAAGCTGTTTTAAAATTACAATTGGCCTCATGATGAAATCCCATGAAATTTCTCCAGAAACTTAGTTAAGAAGAATGCCTGAATCTTTGCAGTGACTGGGTGTATTGGTACACCATCCAAAGCCTAATGAATTGCTTCACCATGCTCAAACGGATATAAAACTTTCAATTATTTTGTTCACCCATCTACCAATTGGTGCCCTTCTTTGCAAGGCATTGAAAAACCTTCCTGGTCTTTGTGGTTGGATCTGAACATGAAATTCACTACTCTATTGAGGGACCTTGCATATAATTGCATGTGTGGAGAACAGAGATGGGGTAGTCATTCAAAAATCATGTTAACCACTATTATTGAACACGGAATGAGTCCATGCAACTTATTATGCAATTTGTTCAGCACATTTTTACACCTGAACTTATTTAAGCTTGACATAACAAACGGGTTGAATACATACTGACTCAAGACATTTCAGCGTAAAATAATAATTATTATAATTTATATATGTTCTACAAACAAAATTTCACTTTGAAATGATATGGTATAGGGTTTAGATCAGTAACACAACATCTAAATGTAATCCATTTTAAATTCAGGCTGTAACACAAAAAAAATTGGGAAAATGAAAGGGGTGTGAATACTTTCTGAAGGCACTGTATACCGTATGCACTTGTGGACACAGGTGAAACCTAGAGTAGTTTTCCCACTACAAAAGGTAAAGGTTCTGTAAAAGGTAAAGATCACACTATTGATTATCTAACTCTTGTCAAACTTAAGTTGCATAAATAGAAACATAACAACTTTATTTCTTATGCTGACTGTGCTAGTTTAAATTATTTCAATACCTGTGCTTATAGATTTGTTTTAACTTACAGTAGTTTATTTTCAGTTATTACTTGCTTTGTCAGAGTTGACCGCAGAGTAATTTCCTAGATGATCCCTAAATTAATATATCTTCCTTTTCAAAAACATGATTAACCTCAAAACCAGACTTAAAGATAATATAAATCTAGGATGCAATTGCATGTGGCTCAAAAACAGCACAGATGTACAGTAGGCGTAATAAAAGCAAGCAAACCCATGAAAAAGTTGGCAGCGATATGGGCAAAGTGCAGGCAATGAATGAATTTGATGTGAACCCAGTTCACCCCACAAGGAATTTCTATGGCAGGCTAAACCTTTCTAAGCCCAGATCCAAACATGAGTTCCTCCATTCTAGCCACCACAGTTTCAATGCCCTTGTTACCTGAACCCAAAAGGTGTGAGTCTTCGGCCTGACAACCCTGCAGCCAAAGGAGGACAGCGAGCAAGAGAGAGACAGAGACGGACTGAGTGAACGAGTGAGGGGGCATGTTGATGGGGGATGTTGATGTAGCAGATCCCATGGAAAGCTATGTGGGTTCAACATCAGTGTGTGAGAGGGGGGCGCTCGCTCGCTTGACCGATCACGCCACTGTTGTTTCAGACCGACTGTTCGGCGTGCTCACACACACACACACACACACACACACACACACACACACACACACACACACACACACACACACGTAATTCATAACCACTCAGGCAACTGCGTAACCATAAAACGTCACATTGTCGTATGTTTGCTGTGCTTGTGTGATATTAATTGTGCCTTAGTGCCAAATAGAAATATATAAAGTGAATATTAACTTTTTGGTAACACTTTACTTTATGCACAGCGTCACAACACGTTATGACACGGTCATAACCATGTCATAATATGTCATAGCAGCTGTCATAACCTGTCACAATATGGTCATAACACTGTCATGACCCATATATGTTGTGACATATATTGCGTTATTTTATGATTGGTTATGACACCTACAAAAGAGTGTCAAACCCACATTTTTGAAAAGTGTTTTTTCCCTAACAAGAAGTTTTCTTTTGTTTAAAAGTTGGTTTCTTAAGTCCTTTGTTGTTGTTATAATTAATTCTCCACAGTTATGTTTGTTTCATCATTAAATAACTTGTAGAAAATGCACTTTATGACACTGTCAAGAAACATTATGACCATCATAATCATATAAGCCAGATAGACCTACCTATCACGTACATGCCCTTATGTCAGTCATCAGTCAAAAAGAGGGTGTCTTGTCCTGCTCAATATGGTTAATCTCACAAAATGTTATATAACAAACATACTATTCAGAAAATCTAATCAAATTTTATTTGTCACATGCGCCGAATACAGCAGGTGTAGACCTTACAGTGAAATGCTTACTTACAAGCCCTTTACCAACAATGCAGTTTTAAGAAAAATACCTGAAAAACTAAGAAACACCGGGGACCGGTAAGTTGAGGTAATATATACATGTGGGTAGTGTTATTTAACTGACTTATGCATAGATAATAACAGAGAGTAACAGCAGCGTAAAAGAGGGGGCAATGCAAGTAGTCTGGGTAGCCATTTGATTAGATGTTCAGTAGTCTTATGGCTGTTTAGAAGCCTCTTGGAACTAGACATCGGTACCGCTTGCCGTGCGGAAGCAGAGAGAACAGTCTATGACTAGAGTGGCTGGAGTCTTTGACAATTGTTAGGGCCTTCATCTGACACCGCCTGGTATAGAGGTCCTGGATGGCAAGAAGCTTGGTCCCAGTGATGTACTGGGCTGTACACACTACCCTCTGTAGTGTCTTGCGGTCGTAGGCCGAGTACGAGGCAATGATGCAACCAGTCAGGATGCTCTCGATGGTGCAACTGTAGAACCTTTTGAGGATCTGAGGACCCATGCCAAATCTTTTCAGTCTCCTGAGGGGGAATAGGTTTTGTCGTGCCCTCTTCATGACTGTCATGGTGTGCTTGGACCATGTTAGTTTGTGGACACCAAGGAACTTGAAGCTCTCAACCTGCTCCACTGCAGCCCCGTCGATGAGAATGGGGGTGTGCTTGGTCCTCCTTTTCCTGTAGTCCACAATCATCTCCTTAGTCTTGATCACGTTGAGGGAGAGGTTGTTGTCCTGGCACCACACAGCCAGGTCTCTGACCTCCTCCCTATATGCTGTCTCGTCGTTGTTGGTGATCAGGCCTACCACTGTTGTGTCATTGGCAAACTTAAAGATGGCGTTGGAGTCTTGACAAGCCGTGCGGTCATGAGTGAACAGGGAGTAAGTACCCTTACCACCTGGGGGCAGCCCGTCAGGAAGTCCAGGATCCAGTTGCCGAGGGGGGTGTGTAGTCCTGGGGTCCTTAGCTTAGTGATGAGCTTTGAGGGCACTATGGTGTTGAACACTGAGCTATAGTCAATGAATAGCATTTTCACATAGGTGTTCCTTTTGTTCAGGTGTGAAAGGGCAGTGTGGAGTGCATTAGAGATTGCATCATCTGTGGATCTGTTGGGGCAGTATGCAAATTGGAGTGGGTCTAGGGTTTCTGGGATAATGGTGTAGTCATTTGGGCAGGTTACCTTATGGTTATTGGGGCACAGGAACTATGGTGGTCTGCTTGAAACATGTTGGTATTACAGACTCAGACAGGGAGAGGTTAAAAATGACTATTATTATTATTTTTATTTATTTAACCTATACTTAACCTTGCAAGTCAGTTAAGAACAAATTCTGTTTACAATGACGACCTACCGGGGGACAGTGGGTTAACTGCCTTGTTCAGAATGACAGATTTTTACCTTGTCAGCTTTCGGTTACTAACCACTAGACTACCTGCCGCCCAAATGTCAGTGAAGACACTTGCCAGTTGGTCAACGCATACTCAGAGTACACATCCTGGTAATCCATCTGGCCCTGCGGCCTTGTGAATGTTGACCTGTTTAAAGGTCTTACTCACATCGTCTGCAGAGAGTGTGATCACAGTCATCCGGAACAGCTGGTGTTCTCATGCATGTTTCAGTGTTACTTGCCTCGAAGCGAGCATAGAAGTAATTTAGCTCGTCTGGTAGGCTCATGTCACTGGGCAGCTCTTGGCTGTGCTTCCCTTTGTAGTCTGTAGTAGTTTGCAAGCCCTGCCACATCCGACGAGCATCGGAGGCGGTGTAGTACGATTCGATCTTAGTCCTGTATTGATGCTTTGCCTGTTTGATGGTTCGTCGGAGGGCATAGCGGGATTTCTTATAAGCTTCCGGGTTAGAGTCCCACTCTTTGAAAGTGTCAGCTCTACCCTTTTGCTCAGTGCGAATGTTGCCTGTAATCCATGGCTTCTGGTTGGGGTATGTACGTACAGTCACTGTGGGGACGACGTCCTTGATGCACCTATTAATAAAGCCAGTGACTGATGTTGTGTACTCCTCAATGCCATCGGAAGAGTCCCGGAAAATATTCCAGTCTGTGCTAGCAAAACAGTCCTGTAGCTTAGCATCTGCATCATCTGACCACTTTTTTATTGACCGAGTCACTGATGCTTCCTGCTTACATTTTTGCTTGTAAGCAGGAATCGGGAGGACAGAATTATGGTCAGATTTGCCATATGGAGGGTGAAGGAGAGCTTTGTACGCTTCTCTGTGTGTGGAGTAAAAGTGGTCAAGAGTTTTTTTTCCCTCTGGTTGACAATTTAACATAGAAATGAGGTAAAACAGATTTCCCTGCATTAAAGTCCCCGGTCACTAGGAGCGCTGCCTCTGGATGAACGTTTTCCTGTTTGCTTATGGCAGTATACAGCTCATTGAGTGTGGTCTTAGTGGCAGCATCAGTCTGTGGTGGTATGTAGACAGCTACAAAAAATACAGATGAAAACTCTCTAGGTAGATAGTGTGGTCTACAGCTTGTCATGATACATTACCTCAGGCGAGCAAAACCTTGAGAATTCTCTAGATATCGTGCACCAGCTGTTGTTTACAAATATACATAGACCGCTACCCCTTGTCTTACCAGAGGCTGCTGTTCTATCCTGCGGATGCAGTGTGTAACCCGCCAGCTGTATGTTAATCATGTCACCGTTCAGCCACGACTCGGTGAAACATACAGACATTACAGTTTTTAATGTCCCGTTAGTAGGATGTACGTGCTTTTAGCTCGTCCAATTTATTTTCCAGCGATTGTGCGTTGGCCAGTAGTACGGATGGAAAGGGCAGATTAGCCACTTGTCGGAAGATCCTCACAAGGCATCCCGATCTCTTTCCGCGATATCTTTTCCGCCTCTTTCTCCTGCGAATGACTGGGATGAGGGCCTGTTCCGGTGTCTGGAGTAAATTCCTCTCGTCCGACTCTCGTACTGTTGACAAGAAGGCTAACATGTAATGGAATGTTTTGCCTTGTGTGGTAGGTTTTGTGGGTTTTTACACTCTTGTGTAGTTGTCATAACCAGCAATAAAATAACTTCTGTGGTAGGTTTTGTGGGTTTTGACACTTTTATGTAGGTGTTATAACCATCCATAAAATAATGCAATATATGTCACAAAAGGTTATGTCAAGGTATTTCAGCTGTTATGACATTTTATGACATGGTTATGACGGTGTCGTAACGTGTTATGACTCTGGGTGTCAAGTAAAGTGTTATCAAATTTTATTTTCACATCACAATGGCAATGTTACCATCAATAAAACTCTTAAATAATTGAAGAGGAAAATAATGGAGCCAACGTTTGTTGTCATTGGACAATGAAAACAAATGAATATAGATGAGAAAATTTGAAGGGGGGCAAGGAGACATGTATATTGTTATAATCTTTGATGAGCCTTTATGAATAAGGCTAATTATGTATCTTTATGTTTTCAACTTATCTTTTTGACTAGAGAACATATGTAGACACTAGTATGATGCTAGAGATAATGAATACAAGGTTAAAAAGTGGTGAAATGCACCTCTTCTTATACCTTTGTAGTAACAGTGTAATTACTAGTGTTGTTGCATAGTAACTTAGTGATTGCTTTGTAATTGCATACCAATGGTTGAGCAGTTTTTGTAATTAAATATGTTTAATGAGTCCCCGATTGTTGTGTGAAAAACTGCTTCATTTCATTTCTGTACAATTCAAATTAAATTACTGAAATTCAATGTAACATCAATAAGATGTTGTTACTAGTGTAATAACAGTGTTACACAAGTATAAGATACATTTAATGTAAAGTGAGTAATACAGGCTTACAACGTATTCCTAACATGTGATCTCATAGGGTTGCTCACTTTAGGACCTACAGTATCTTCTCTCTAATCATAATATAGGGCAGGCTACTGAGAGTGTGGCGGCAGCCGGAGGGTTGTTGTCATTAATATCCCATATGCTACCCACTGCCATTGTGCCCTCGAGTAAGGCACCTAACCCCCCAAAACTCCTTCAGGAGGGCTGCTCTCTCTCTCTCTCTTTCTCACTCTTTGTGTGTGTGTGTGTGTGTGTGAGATAGTTGTGGTGTGTTGGTTTCGTACTATGAGAGCAGAAAATAAAGAATTGCCATGCAAATTGTACACATATATTATATTCTGATGGATTCCCTCTACCCTTATCCCTACATTCACAGCACTATTAAAAACTCTTGCTACTGAAGGTGTGGATGCATTTGATATGCCTAAAACAATAGACATCCTGCTTTGCCTCTGCTTGGTTTACAGCCACAAAGCAGCCAGCTGCATTTCCCCCTCCATCCAATCAGCACAGCCCAAACAAGAGTCATGTTTCCTTGTTCCTCTGTCCTTATATGGCAGAAAGTAGGCTGGGCTTCTCAGACTGGGGGACTCTTGGAAAATGGTCGCTTGGAAATACTGACAGCTTGTATAAAGAGAAGGATAACAACAGCTTGACCTCAGGTAAACAGAAGATATTTAGCCTTAAGGGCTTTGTATTATCTTTTGAGATTTTATCTGAAAAATAACACTTTATATTTAAGTCAAAAGGGAATCAGTGGTTCATGATACATGTTTGTGGTTGGAGAAACAGGAAATGAGTGTAGTTAGATCAAAATTAATGTGATTTACTCAAATGGATCTCTGAATTGATGTACAGTACATTGGCATGTGCCTTTATCATTTTGTTTTTCTTTAGAAAATCCTGCCGGTGTAATAGGAGGTCAATGATTGTATTTAATGTATCCAGGCGACACACCCACTGGTCTTCCAGATTTTTTTTCCTTGGGCATGATGAGTAAGAGCTAAGCTATGAACTAGGGTTGTATACGATTTGCAGAGCCACACAAATCAGTTAGTGTACACACACAGGACAACATACACTCCCTTTCATAGGTGACCCAAATGTATGTTGTCCTGTGTGAGGTTTGAATTTAGAAGCCCTGTATCTGAATGAAATAATGTACTTGATTCCAACTGATTGCTAACAGCCATAAATATGAAAAGAAAAGATTGATAATGAAAGATATGTTCTCTTAGAAAGACATGGTCTCTAATTCTATCTCAAATAAGATATAACAGTTAATCTTGGCTTCTGAACCGAAGTCATTATTGACTTGTTGCCCTGGCCTAGTGACTTGTTACTTACTACACAACTAGAGGCTTTGTGAGAGGTGTTACTCATGAGTATTAAAACTGTAGCTTGATACATAAAGCTAAAAGACACAAAGTGACATAATGCATGTGTGGAATGCAACTTGAGAACTAAGATGCCCAATTTTTTCAGCAGCATTAAAAGTAATAAGATTATTGTGAAACATTGGTCGATCTCCCCCATCTACAAGACAAACTGAAATAGAAACTGTTCAGTTCATTGACTACCCTCACACAACAGCCTGACACTGTCTCTCTCTCTCTCTCCTTTTGCTTTCTCTTTCTCTTCATCATTATATTTTTCGCTCTCTCTGTCAGTCACAGACGCTAACAGCAATGGCTGAGGCCGGGCAAATCAGAAAGACAGCGGCCAAGGTGTTGGGTTGTGTGGAGAAGGTCTCCTCCTTCGCCTCGTCCATCGACCCCCTCTTTGGCATCGTCTCCTCCCTGGTGGGGGTGGTGCGCACAGGCCTGGTGGGCGAGGAGGCGCACGCCCTGGACAAGGACTTCCAGGTGGTACACGGCAAGTTGCAGAGCATCTCAGCGAAAAACCATCAGTGCCTGCGGCAGATCCGTGTAGACGAGGTCAATGAGACGTTCGGCAAGTATGAAGAGTACATCAAGCACCAGTATACCGCCTTCAGCTCCATGGTGACGATGGTGAGGAAGGACCCAGAGGGAGCGCGGCGCCACATGGCCAACTTCGAGCGGGCCTACGAGAGGGACAAGAGTGACCTGAGCCTGGACGTGTACTACCGAGGCGTCATGGGCACCGGGTCGGTGTTTGGAAGGTCCCTGCTGAAGGTGTACCTGGAGCACTGCGACGGAGACCGCAGGGTTATGGAGCACCGGTGCTCTCACTTGGGCCACCTGTTCCACATCGGCCTGATCGCTCTCATGGCCTACACAGCGGTGACGGAGGACGACGAGGAAGAGGTGCGGGAGAAGTGGGCCAAGCGCGTGGAGGACATCCAAGCCAAAATGCAGGAGATTTTGAGCCAGTGCAAAGAGGAGGAGGAGAGGAGTCCGCCCTAAAGCTTGGGAAATGGGAGAGGTGGGGGCCCTGTCCAGAAATAACCCCTACTCCCAGTCCTGAAGTGCTACTGGGTGTGCAGTATGTCCTGGGTGTTTCTGCCCTGCTCGAATACATCTCATTCTACTAATCAGCTGCTCATCTTGAGCCTAATTAGCTAAACCAGATATGTTAGAGCAGGGATGGAATAAAAGCCTGCAGACCCAGTTGTTATCCAGGAGGAGGGATAATCTAACCCCCTTGTTAGAACTGGATAGGTACGCACAATATGGCTGTAGCTCCACCGTGCCCTGTGAGTGGCATGGTGGAATTTTTGCCAAATATTTTGCTTAGACCTGTCCAATTGATTCCGATCAACACAAGTGCCAAGGGGTAGGGGCTAAGGGTTGATTGTCGACAGGGCCAGCGATTGAAGGGAGCTTCGGTGGGTTAGAAGTAGAGTTTTGTGGTTAAAACTGTAGAGAAGTGGTTCCCACTTTCTCAGCAACCACACTCATTCAAGTGGACCAAGTAAAACAAGGAAATCATATATTATGTGTATTATGAATAGATGGAAAACCAAATTCACAGTTAAAGCAATCAAAATACGTTTTCTTTGTTTGTCCACAAAAACTGCATGTTTATTTTGGTTAACTGAACTCTCTGTTATTGTGGTAATTGTTCCTAGTTTGAATTTGTGTTCATACCGCTGCCTTATATTAGGCTACCTGCCAATACTTGCTCTGGTCTGGTAATCTATTATACTCTGTCTTCAATAAAGAAGTCTAAATTATGACCAATATTACAGTATGTACAAGATATATGACTGAAAACCTAGTACCATTTCTCTCTCTCACACACACAGAATTGTAGAGCACTGCCCCTATTAGTTATCTTGACCTGACCTAAAGATTATGGATAGACCTATAACATGTTATATTGGTATTACAGTAAAGAATAGCCATACATGGGGAAAGTTTGCTATGTTGCCTATGACACCATACATCAGGGGTTCCCAACCTAGGGACCTTGCTTGATTTGAGAGATACAGTTTGCGATTGATAATACCGATCAAAAACTGAGCTAAGCTACGACCTTCTAAAGTCGAGGAGTCAAATAAATCGGACGTTGCTTGGGAAGTAAATGCATACACAACCTAGGTTTCCATCCAATTGGCCACAGCTTTTCATGCGAATATTCTAGAATCCGCATAAAGGAAATATGCGCATTTTCCCACCAGTGGTGTTTTCATCAAATGGAGTTGTTGCAAAAAATAAATAAATGCATGATGACGTTATACACACAAAATGGACTTATTCGCTTAAATGTTCCCGCACCGAACAAAAATCAAACGTTCAATATGTTTCCATCGCTTTTTCAACTATAATGATAGTTTTGTCACAAAAACGTCTTAATTAAATAGTAAATGTGTCTACTCCGGTCTTGGCACCTGCGCTTTAGCCAACAGCTCACAGATACAGTGCGGATAGGCTTTGCGATTTGTCTAGTTTACATTATGATATTATTATGGGTAAAAGCGAGAATATTTGTATTTGTCAAACGGCAGCTAAACATCGATCATCATGTCAACAGAATAAGACCCTCGGTAGGCCTATTTATTGGTAAGCAGCATCAAGCTCATCACCGTGCACTTTCACCATCCTGTGAAGTTCATCATAATTTATTTCATCTGTAGCCTAATAAACGGCATGGTTTCCCGAGTCGTGGTGGCAGAACTACACACCATATCATTGCGTGACTAAATGTACTTCGATACGATGGTTATCATGTCAATATTTGCGCATAAAGGCGTTTCCACCGCCATATCCCGCATAATACATTTTACTGACACAAAAAGATCCCACTGTGTCAAACGAACAAAATACCTATCTACATTTTTTTTACATTACACCGACACTTCCTGTTTCCATCACAGAGTTGTCGTGACTTTAAAATAATTACAATATCACTTTACTCGGGTAAAAACTGTGGATGGAAACATGGTTAGTGTGTGATTATCAATTAATCGAATCACTTCGGGTAAAATAGAATATGTATAATTAAATTAAGGGTTCCTATAAATTATCATAGTAAATCATATGTAATTCACATTAAGGCCACGAGATGTCCCAATTATTTCCCCAACATTTCCCCTGGCAGCAACTGCTCTTACTCAACAAAAAATGTCCTCTGTGTCATATCACAACTTTTGGAGATATTTCAACAAAACGATTTTATGGTATTCATTTGAATTATTATTATATATTTTTAAAATGTATAATTAGGAAAGCCTTAAAATAAATAATCCGCTTGTTTCGCGAGAAAAAATGTAGATAATTTTTTGTAAAGTAATATGTTGGATGAGTGTGTTGGAGAAAACCCCCCTGGTGGCTAGTTACCGCTTCATGGTTATGAATGTGTCATTTAGACAATGACTAGCCCAGTTAGCGCTAGTTTATGCTAACTTGCTAGCTAACAACTTCACTAGTAGTAAATGCTAGCAAACTAGTTAGTTAGCATAAGCGGCTAGGAGTGCTAGCTAGCAAGCTTACTACTAGACCCTCTGAGGTAAAATACATTTAAAAAAGATAACTTAATTGCAGTTGTAAATGTTTCCACAAGTGACTGATAGGTTTACAGTTAATGTTATTTTACACAGCATTTTATGTCATTATAGCTAGATAGCTAGCTAGCTACAATTTTAAGAGAGAGCTTTTCAATTGACATCTCTCCTCGTGTTTTCAGTCACAGGTGGGGACTAGATTATGTGTGAGCAGTGCAGGAGGTGGGCTCATGAGTTGTACTCCACTTCTACTGGGGATAGCTTTGTTTGTGACCTATGTACAAATTAGCAATAGCAGAGCATAAGAGAGTTGCCACATCATGATTTATTTTTTTATGTATTTCCTTTTTCCTTTATTTAACCAGCTAGGCCAGTTGAGTTCTCATTTACAACTGGGACCTGGCCAAGATAAACAAAGCAGTGCGACAAACAACACAGAGTTACACATGGGATAAACAAACATACAGTCAATAACACAATAGAAAAATCTATATACAGTGTGTGCAAATGTAGTAAGACTAGGGAGGTAAGGCAATAAATAGGCCATAGTGGTGAAATAATTACAATTTAGCATTAACACGAGTGATAGTTGTGCAGAAGATGAATGTGCAAGTAGAGATACTGGGGTGCGAAGGAGAAAAAAACAATATGGGGATGAGGTAGTTGGGTGGGCTATTTACAGATGGGCTGTGTACAGGTTCAATGATCTGTAAGCTGCTCTGACAGCTGGTGCTCAAAGTTAGTGAGGGAGATGTAAGACTCCAGCTTCAGTGATTTTGGCAATTCGTTCCAGTCATTGGCAGCAGAGAACTGGAAGGAAAGGCGGCCAAAGGAGGAGTTGGCTTTGGGGATGACCAGTGAAATATACCTGCTGGAGCGTGTGCTACGGGTGGGTGCTGCTATCGTGACCAGTGAGCTGAGATAAGGCGGGGCTTTACAAAGACTTATAGATGACCAAGCCAAGACTTATAGATGGCATGGAGCCAGTGGGTTTGGCAACGAATATGAAGCGAGAGCCAGCCAACGAGAGCATGCAGGTTGCAGTGGTGGGTAGTATATGGGGCTTTGGTGACTAAATGGATGGCACTGTGATAGACTACATCCAATTTGCTGAGTAGGTTGTTGGAAGCTATTTTGTCAATTACATTGCCGAAGTCAAGAATCGGTAGGATAGTCAGTTTTACGAGGGTATGTTTGGCAGCATGAGTGAAGGATGCTTTGTTGCCGAAATAGGAAGGCGATTCTAGATTTAATTTGGGATTCTAGATGCTTAATGCGAGTCTGGAAGGAGAGTTTACATTCTAACTAGACACCTAGGTGTTTGGAGTTGTCCACATATTCTAAGTCAGAACCGTCCAGAGTAGTGATGGTAGACGGGCGGGCGGGCAGTGATCGGTTGAAGAGCATGCATTTAGTTTTACTTGCATTTAAGAGCAGTTGGAGGCCATGGAAGGAATGTTACACTGAATTAATTAGTTAAGTTATGATTTGTTGTTATTAAATGTTATATTCCAATGTTATTTAATGGTATTAGTTATTCCATTCCAATATTATATTATAATGAATCTTTTTTTAAATGAATTATAAACAACTGTTCAAAACCTTTTGCACCTGAATGACATTTTTTAAATAATATTTTGGGCAATTGTACATAATGGATTGTATGGAAAAGTAACAACAAAGAAAATGTATGTGCAGTTGAGTTAAAAAGAGGGACTTTACATCAAATCTCCTCATAGTGCGGATATTAATGGTGACATGTGCAAAACCATTTCCCTCGGGGGCCTGTTACCCCGGGAACTTTTAAAAATGCCCCTTTTCTAATAACAACTTTTCATGAATATCTAAAAAAGTGTAAACTGTAGCCATTTATACCCCTTTATAGTTTATTTGCCTAACCAGTGGTGTAAAGTACTTAAGTAAAAATACTTTAGAGTACAACTTAAGTCGTTTTTTGGGGGTATCTGTACTTTACTTTACTATTTATATTTTTGACTCCTTTCACTTTTACTTCACTACATTCCTAAAGAAAATGATGTACTTTTTACTCCATACATTTTCCCTGACACCCAAAAGAACTCGTTACATTTTGAATGCTTAGCAGGACAGAAAATGGTCAAAATCGCACACTTATCAAGAGAACATCCCTACTGCCTCTGATCGGGCGCACTCACTAAACACAAAATGCTTTGTTTTTAAAGCCCTGGCTAGGTCACACCCCAAGAAGAAAATTGTGCGGTATAAGGAATTTTCAATTATTTGTAATTTTACTTATGATACTTAAGTATATTTTAGCAACTACATTTACTTTTGATACTTAAGTAAATTTAAAACAAAATAATTTTACTTTTACTCAAGTAGTATTTTACTGGGTGACTTTCACTTTTACTTGAGTCATACCTTAATAGAACATCTTTATTTTTTACTGAAGTATGAGAATTGAGTACTTTTTCCTCCACTGCGCCTAAGCATGATCTTCATCCACATACCGATTTTTTTCCAAACGTTGCTTTTTTGGGTCAGCAATTAGACATTGTTTTTAGGGGGGGGGGGCTAGTTACCCCCTACTAACCTAACATTTGGGGAAATATTATTATTAATATTATTATTATTATTATTATAATAATCATTAAATAGCCTACCTAAAATATATCATGAGTCTTGTTAAAACTAGGTAGAATTGCAAGAAATTAGCTTCAAAACAACATATTCCTAGATCCTCAAATTAAACTCTTGTTCCATTCAAATATGAAAAGGGGGGCCCTGGGGAAAAATGGTTGGGAACCTCTACCATACGTAACCTGAAACTGGCAAAAGTGTACCTTAACTATTTAACATACAAATATTAGGAAACATGGACAAAAAATGTACACTAGAATTGCCTGAATGCAATAACATTTTATTCAGAAAAAAGTTACGAGTCAATGGCGTTACATCATACCAGAGAAAATTACTTTCACATCCGATTTGATATCTGTCGCCTATCATTTATTTTAATCTGTCTACATTTTCTCAAGAAAATATGCGCACTAAGTCCACCCGACCAGCAGAGTTCCCTGTTGTCAAAACGAGTCAGTCCAGGCATAATGTGACTCTTGTCTATTTCGCTTGCTGTGGTCGGCAACCGATGTTATGCTTTTAGGAAACACAAATATCTACTTAGAAGTTTGCCTATATTATTGATCCTGCATGTCTATGACTTATTCCACCCGGGAAAATAAAGACACCGATACCATATACGTTTTAAAGTTTGTGAGAGATCATAACATCAGGTATGTTTGAAAGCGTTTCTCAAAATGTAGTTATCTGACGCATAGTTTCACGTCTACTTCTAAGGACACAATGTAGCTTTACTGAAAATCCGTGCTGCATATTACTTTTCATGTTGTATTTTACACTATGTGATATCAATAGTCTTCAACTGAGGAAGGCAACAGTGTGCTTGGTTTCCGGGGCGTGACTTTTGTTGGGACAAAATAACTTCTTTCAAACTTTTAAACGCAATCAAATGTGCCCTTTGAAAATATTTTTAACCTAATAGTGCTACCATCATTATGCTATTTTATTTGCATGCGTTAAAGTAACAACCTAGGCGAATGTTGACATTATTAAGTCATTTATTACAAGTTAACAAGTTAGAAGTCTTTCAAGATTGATCAGTGATGAGAACGATATAGCATACTACTTTTAAATAATTAAAATACACCCTGCAATAGAATATAGATTATTAATAGAATAATCATGTTTTGCTGGCTCCCAATTAGATTCTGATTATATTTTATTATTTATAACATTTCAGACATGGTGCTCCTCATCTTCCTCATAAATCGGTCCTTATGTAGGATACCTGATAAAAATTGAAGGCAAGTCAACGCTATGGGCAACCAAGACAACTTGGAAGATGTGTTTGTAGCTGTCGTTCGTCCAAAGAACCATGTCAGTTTGAGCTCTAAGGAATATCGGGCTAAAGCCTATGAGGTAAGAATACAGTACCTTTCATAAGATACAGTAGTGATTAGCGACCATTCAACACCTAGCATCTGTTAGGTTAGGATCTCTTTGCATAACAGCAAGGGGTTGGACTGAGAGTCGCAGGGTGCTGTGTTTGAGTCCCGGTCTGGACTACTCCCTGGATTTGTTATGTTGGTGTCAGAAGTGGGATACACATTATTTTGTATACATGCTTAAGTATCCCTGCGAGTAGCAGACTATGGTTACAGCAAAGTGGCAACACCTTTATTAATACATTTAGTGTAAGGAGACTCAGTTCTGGAAAGCTCCCTGGAAATGCAGCTCTAGGTTTTGCCATATCATCCACCCCAAATCTTCTGCAATATAATTTTACTTTAACCCAAATATTGTTAATGGCAAATCACTATTATTTAGCTTATGGTTTGATTTCATAAATGTATTTCTAGTTCAGTTTATCTTCACCAGTGACATCATGTGTAACTCTGTTATTACCCCTCCTTTAGATCCTGTTGATAGAAGTTCCTTTGGAAGGAAAAGAGAAGAAACGAAAGAAGGTCTTACTGGCGACCAAAATTCAAGCCAATGGGGACACAGCCAGATCCATTTTGGATTATGTAGAAGAAATGACTAAACCCATATCTAACAACAAGGGTTTTATTGGTAAATAAATATCACTTAGTTGCTTTTCTGTAATTATGGTGGCTTTCCAGATTTGGATGCGAATCATTTGTTAATATAAATGTTCTATGAAGAGTAGAAAGACATTTCAAATAATAATTGTGTCAAAGCACTAATCCCTCTTATGCTGTTGCTCATCACAGGAAAGCGTGTGGTGCACATGAAGAAATTCCATCTCGATGGTGACAATGAAGGAAAAGAGGTCTCCCTCTTTTTTGTGCCAATTAATGTCAAAGGTAGAACTTGACACTAACTTGTCAGCACATAAATCATTTGGTTTACAATAACTTATAAATGATTAGAAATGTTATAAATGGGGGCCTCTTGAGTGGCGCAGCGTTCTTAGGCACTGCATCACAGTGCTTGAGGCGTCACTACAGACCTGGGTTTGATCCCAGGCTGTGTCACAACCGGCTGTGACCGGAAGTCCCATAGGGTGGCGCACAATTGGCCAGTGTTGTCTGAGTTAGGAGAGGGTTTGGCCGGGGGGCTACTTGGCTCATCATGTTCTAGTGTCTTCTTGTCGCGGGCCGGGGGCCTGCAGGCTGACTTCAGTCGTCAGTGGAACGGTGTTTTCTCCGACACATTGGTTCGGCTAGCTTTCGGTTTAAGCGGGCGGATGTTAAGGAGTGCAATTTGACGGGTCATGTTTTGGAGGATGCATGACTCAACCTTTGCCTCTCCCAAGCCCGTTGGGGAGTTGCAGTGAAGAGACGATCTAATTGGATCGCAATTGGATATCACGAAATTGGGCTGAGAAAGGGGGTAAAATCCCTTAATAAAAATAAGCAAAAGATGAGGTAGAAAAGAAATAATGCTAATACTGAGCATTAGTATAGTGCCTTTAGAAAGTATTCAAACCCTTAATTTATTTAACATTTTGTTGTTACAGCTTGAATTCAAAATGGATAAAATTTAGATTTTTTCTCGCCCATCTACACACAATACTCCATAATAACAGTGAAAATATGTTTTAGATTTTTAGCAAATTTATTGAAAATGAAATACAGAAATATCTATTTTACGTAAGTATTCACACCTTTAGTCAATACTTTGTAGAAGCATCTTTGGCAGGGATTACAGCTGTGAGTCTTTCTGGGTATGTCACTAAGAGCTTTCCACACAAGGATTGTATAACATTTGCTCATTATTCTTTTCAAAATTCTTCAAGCTCTGTTGAATTGGTTGTTGATAATTGCTAGACAACCATTTTCAGGTCTTGCCATAGATTTAAGTTCAAACTGTAACTCGGCCACTCAGGAACATTCACTGTTCTTGTTAAGCAACTTCAGTGTATATTTGGCTTTGTGTTTTAAGTTATTGTCCTGCTGAAAGGTGAATTAATCTCCCAGTGTCTGGTGAAAAGCAGACTGAACCAGGTTTTCCTCTAGGGTTTTGCGTGTTCTTAGCTCCATTCTGTTTCTTTTTTATCCTGAAACTCCCCAGCCCTTAATGGTTACAAGCATACCCATAACATAATGCAGCCACCACTATGCTTGACAATATGGAGAGTGGTACTTTGTAATGTGTTGTATTGGATTTGCCCCAAACATAACGCTTTGTATATGCTGTTCATTGACTACAGCTCAGCGTTCAACACCATAGTGCCCACGAAGCTTATCAATAAGCTATGGACCCTGGGAATAAACACCTCCCTCTGCAACTGGATCCTGGACTTCCTGACGGGCCGCCCCCAGGTGGTAAAGGTAGGCAACAACATGTCTGCCACACCTCAACACTGTACTCCCACAACTGCGTGGCCAAACACAAATACCACACCATCATTAAGTTTGCTGACGACACAACAGTGGTAGTCCTGATCACCGACAACGATGAGACAGCCTATAGGGAGGAGGTCAGAGAACTGGCAGTGTGGTGCCAGGACAACAACCTCTCCCTCAATGGGAGCAAGACAAAGGAGCTGATCATGGACTACAGGAAAAGGCGGGCCGAACAGGCCCCCATTAACATTAACGGGGCTGTAGTGGAGCGGGTTGAGAGTTTCAAGTTCCTTGGTGTCCACATCACCAACGATCTATCATGGTCCAAACACACCAAGGCAGTCATGAAACCTTTTCCCCCTCAGGAGACTGAAAATATTTGGCATGGGTCCCCAGATCTTCAAAAAGTTCTATAGCTGCACCATCGAGAGCATCTTGACCGGTTGCATCACCGTCTGGTATGGCAACTGCTCGGCATCTGACCATAAGGCGCTACAGAAGGTACTGCGTACGGTCCAGTACATCACTGGGGCCAAGCTTCCTGCCACCCAGGACCTATATACTAGGCAATGTCAGAGGAAAGCGCAAAAAATTGTCAGAGACTCCAGTCACCCAAGTCATAGACTGTTTTCTCTGCTACCGCACGGCAAGCGGTACCTGGAGCGCCAAGTCTAGGACCAAGAGGCTCCTTAACAGCTTCTAACCCCAAGCCACAAGACTGCTGAACAATGAATCAAATGGCCACTGGACTATTACATTGACCCCCCTCCATTTGTTTTGTATACTGCTGCTACTCACTGTTTATCATCTATGCATAGTCACTTCACCCCTACCTACATTTACAAATTACCTCTAACCTGTACCCCCGCACACTGGCTCGGTACCCCCTATATATAGCCTCGTTTTTGTTTTGTTATTGTGTTACTTTTTATTATTTTTTACATTAGTTTATTTGGTAAATATTTTCTTAACTCTTCTTGAACTGCACTGTTGGTGCCATTTCACGGTAAGGGCGGCAGGTAGCCTAGTGGTTAGAGTGTTGGATTAGTAACCGAAAAGGTTGCAAGATCAAATGCCCGAGCTGACAAGGTAAAAATCTGTCGTTCTGCCCCTGAACAAGGCAGTTAACCCACTGTTCCTAGGCTGTCATTGAAAATAAGAATTTGTTCTGAACTGATTTGCGTAGTTTAAAAAGGTAAAAAATAAATACAATTAAAATAAATTAAGGTCTACACTTGTTGTATTCGGCACGTGACAAATAAAGTTGGATTTGATTTGTATACAGGACACATTTTTTTATTACTTTAGTGCCTTGTTGCAAACAGGATAGATGTTTTGAAATATTTCTATTCTGCACATGCTTCCTTTTTTCACTCTGTCAAATAGGTTAGTAGGGTTTGAAAACTTATTCAGTTAATTTGTAATTAAAAAAGAAATAAAATCCACTATGACATTATGGGGTATTGTGTGTAGGCGAGTAACAACAAAACTCAATTTAATCTATTTTAAATTCAGCCTGTAACACAACAAAATGTGGAAAAAGTGAAGGAGTGTGAATACTTTCTTAAGGCACTGTGTAATTTAAAAAAAAGTTATGACTTGTATAGTAATACAATTGCTCAGAGGAAGAGATTTTGTTTAACAAGAAATATCGTGGTCAAAATGATTGGATCCCCTGTTTACAATTCTCAAGCACTCTCCCCTTGCGAGGATAATGACACCTTGAGCCTTTTTCTAAAATGTTTTATGAGATTGGAGAACACATTGTGAGGGATGTTAGACCATTCCCCCAAAGAGAATATTTCCAGATCCTTGATATCCTTCATCTGCAGTTATAGAATGCCCTCTTCAATTCAAATCAAAACAGGGGATCCAATATTTGTTTTTATTACTTGTTAAACATAATGTCTTTATCTGAGCAATTGTATTACTATAGTTTATTACCATATACTTTTTTTTTTTGAGCATACATTATAGCTCAGTATTTGTATTACCGGTATTTCTTTTATAGTCTTTATTGCTGATCTTTATCAAGGGATACAATAATTCCTGACCCCCTTGTAAGTGTTAGAACACTTGTATCTGGGGTACTTTTTAAAGCATTCCTTAGAATAATTCCATAATAATATTCTTTAGCTAACAATGTTTTTTTATTATTGTGTGCTGCTTATTGATCTTTCGGGAACAGATAATAGCAAGCCTATCTACAACCCTGGGAGCCCAAGTTTTTACTGCCTCCAGGATATCATGCGTGTGTGTAGCGAGACCAGCACTCATTTCTCCTCCATCACCTCAAAGATGCTCCTGGCCTTGGACAAGTAAGTCTTTGTCTATGATTTCATATTGAAGTAATTTAGCAGGCGCCCTGATCCACTGAGAGCTTAAAACCAGTGTATATGGTAGCTTCACTTACTCTACCATCTTCATGGCTGTTGTATTCATGCCACTTCGGGGGAGGTAGGTAGCCCAGAGGTTAGAGGTGGACCGGTAACAGAAAGGTTGTTGGTTTAATTCCCAGGCCGGACGATGAACTAAGTGTTGAACTAGACTGGTTACTGGAGGCCTGCTGGTTTCAGATTATTACTACTATCCACTGCTGTTGTGCCTTTGAGCAGTCTTGTGACTGTGTATGTGTGGTGTCCGGGGGTTGGGATTGGAAATAACATAAGATATTTAAAACGACTTACAGTGCAGTGAGTGACACAGTAGATATTTCACCCACCATAGAGACATTGGTAAGCCTTACCAGAACGTCACCACTAAACCTTGCCCGTTGAACTTGTACCTGCCCTATACAGGTGGCTGGCAGAGAAGCACACCATGCCTCACGCCATTGCAGCTCTGTTCCGGCCCGCACCGGTGGACCGAGTCAAGACCAATGTGAGTAACCCTGCATACACCAGCGAGGGCAAACCCAGTGATGGAGATTTGCACATGGGCTACACCGCCTTGGAGATCAAGAGCAAGATGCTGTCACTGGAGAAGGCCGACATGTGCATTCAAAACCCTCTCTACGGCTCAGACCTGCAGTATACCAACCGGGTGAGAGCCCAGATACCGTTTTCTCCAATTCCTACCCTCTCCCGAGGGACGGCTTACAAGACAGTTCACATTTTTGTTTTAGCCCTGCACGGACACACTTTTATTTAAACAGAAATAGTGTGTATCATAATCAAAATATGTGAAGATAAACTACAGTGTTTACGTATCCTCTCTATTTTTGCCATTTCTAGGTGGACAAAGTTATCATCAACCCTTACTTTGGCCTTGGTGCTCCAGATTACTCTAAAATCCAGATCCCTACTAGAGAAAAGTGGCAGCACGGCTCTAACAATGTGACAGAGGAAAAGTGAGTGTGCCTCCCAAAATGTAACTTCAAAACAACTTAATGAATTCTCCAGACCTGGGTTCAAATAGTATTATTTTCCCTTCAAATAGTTTGAGCTTGTCTGGATTTGCCAAATAGGTGACATTTCCACATTTGGGACTATTCCATCAGTTCCATTGCACCAGGCAACCTATCTGGCAGTTTGGGCCTTTTCAAATTCCTCATGACACTGTGACGTTCAAGTGATTGAACGAGGCCTATTCTCTGTCTCCTCCATAGGGAGCACCAGTGGGTGGATGACTTCCCCTTACACCGCAGTGCCTGTGAAGGTGACACAGATCTGCTCACCAAGCTCCTGGAAAGTGGCTTCTCAGTCAAACAGCTGGACAGCGACCACTGGGCCCCCATCCACTACGCCTGCTGGTACATCTCATACGAGTAGTGTTTGGTTCTAGCACGGCTGTACACCAAAACAAGTGGCAGGGCTGCCATTTTGCTGAAAAACTCATCCTAGATTGTAAACCAACCTGTAAAATAAAGTAAAAATAAAGTGTTACCCAAATTCCCTAAAGAAAATTAAAGTCTCTAAGGACATTAACTTTTATATATATTTTTTTTATTGTACAGCTAACGTCAAATAAGAGTAAAACGTCTGTGTTGTTTTGAATGTAGGTATGGTAAAGTGGAGGCAACAAAGCTACTGCTGGAGAAGGGAAACTGTAACCCCAACCTGCTGAATGGCCAGCTGAGCTCCCTGCTGCACTTTGCAGCTGGAGGGGGCCACTCAGAGATAGTACAGCTTCTGCTCCAGCATCCTGAGATAGACCGGGTAAGACTGAGACAGATGCACTAAAACAGGTTTAGATCCTGACAGGGGTCTCCGACTCTAGTCCTGAGGAGCTATTAGGTGCATTGGCTTTCATGCTAGCCCTTCAGTAGCACATCTGATTCCCAAGCTGAAGATCATGCTTAGTTGATTATTTGAATCAGTTTTGTTTGCGATGTGCTCAGTGGTTAAATTGAGCCAGAGCTGCCCGGAGCCAAGCTCCTGCACCTTGGGTGAAAGGGAGAGCCAGGCAGAGCCAAGCTTCTACACCTCACAGGTCAAAAGACAACAGTAGGATAAAAGTATGCTAAATCAAGATTAGGGTTAGTGTTGAACATAAGGTTAAGGTCAAGGGTTAGCTTTATGGTTAAGGGACACAGGTTAGGAGAGAATTTTTGCTAACCCTTTCCCTAACGTTAAACACAGTCTCCTAACCTGCTACATGAATTATCCTAACCTGCTGCATAAGTTCTCCTAACCTGCTACGAAAAAGGAACATTGGTATCAGTGGCTTGAAAAGAGTGTTTCCCTTATGGGTAAGGTTATGAATGGAACACTAGTCACTTGAATAATGTTTCCATATTTTGCATTACTCATCTCATATGTATATCTCATACTGTATTCTATTCTACGCCGCTCTGACATTGCTCGTCCATATATTTATATATTCTTAATTCCATTCCTTTACTTAGTTTTGTGTTTATTTGGTATATGTTGTGAAATTGTTACATATTACTTATTAGATATTACTGCACTGTCGGAGCTAGAAACACAAGCATTTCGCTACACCCACAATAACATCTGCTAAACATGTGTATGTGACCAATAACATTTGATTTGTTGACTAGTAGGCTCAGGGTTGAGTCGGGGCATGGACATGAACCTAGGGATAGGTTTAAGTTAAGGGTTATGGCTGTGGTTAGAGTTGAGCCAGGGTGTCGACATGAAGCTAGGGTTAGGGTTGAGCCAGGGTATGGACAAGAGGAAAGTGTGGAGAGACAGCAGAAGACAGTGAGCATGGCTTAACCATAATCCGTACACTTTTGAATGACCAATTCAACCCCTAAATGTGCTGGAATAAAAGCCTGCACACCCAGTAGCTCTCCAAGACCTGCATTGGAGAACCCTGGTTGAATCCAGTATATCCTGCTTCTACACCTGCATTGCTTGCTGTTTGGGGTTTTAGGCTGGGTTTCTGTACAGCACTTTGAGATATCAGCTGATGTACGAAGGGCTATATAAATAAATTTGATTTGATTTGATTTGATTTATCCTCCATCCTATTTGCATTATGACCACATACTGTAGGGTGTGCTGGTACCAGTGGAACTTCATAGTTTAGGATTTTAATATGTTCCCAGTAGTAAGTAGCAGTAAGAAAGTCAGTCACTTTGCTTGCTTGTTTTTATACTCTTATAAGCACATAGAGGATCAGCAAAAGAGATCGCCCCTGCAAATCTGTGAAGAGAACAAGCAAAACGAATGGGAGGAGACAGTGAAACTCCTACAGCAAGCCAATAACAAACCAGTGAGTGTGGAGTGTGTGTGTGTCAGTGTGCGTGACTGTATGCTACTCCAACAGACTTGTCAAATTATTTTATTACCATTAGCAGTTGATGAAACTGTGTGTTCGTTCCGCAGTACGAGAAGGTGCGCATCTACCGCATGGATGGCTCGTACCGCTCGGTGGAGCTGAAGCACGGCAACAACACATCAGTGCAGCAGATTATGGAGGGCATGCGGCTTTCCAAGGACACCCAGCAGTACTTCACCATCTGGATCTGCTCCGAGAACCTCAGTGAGTCACACATACACAGATCCAAAATGGTTGCCCAATATTTGGGCATAGGTATTATATTATTGTATCTGTAGTATCCTATTTCCATGCTACCTGTGCTCATGACACCCTTTGTGTGTGTTTGTCTTGTCTTCCATCAGACCTGCAGCTAAAGCCCTACCACAAGCCCCTGCAGCACCTGCGTATCTGGACAGAGATCGTCACTGACCTCACTGTCCTAGACCCCCAGAGGGAGAACCCACAGCTCTTCCTCCGTAGAGATGTCCGTCTGCCCCTCGACATTGAGAAAAAGGTTTGTAACCAATTTGATTCTGATCAACTTTATTATCCCCTTGGGAAATTCTTCTTGCTGCATCTGTAAAGCAAGGATTTGGGATATTGAATATTGCTTAGATCAGTGTTTCTCAACTCTGGTTAAGGGGGACCCAGAGGGTGTGCATGAATTTGTTTCAGCACAGTAATAATAAACATGATTAAACTGATCAAGGGTTTGGTGTTTAAGTTCATTAATTTGTTCATTAATCCATCCACGATTGGCTTGAATCTTCTCCTCCAGATTGAGGACCCCCTGTCCATCCTGATCCTGTTTGATGAGGCCAGACACTGCCTCCTCAAGGGCTTCTTCCCCTCCCCAGACAGCAAGCTGATCACCCTGGCCAGCCTTCTACTGCAGATCATCTACGGAAACTATGAGAGCAAGAAGCACAAGCAGGGTTTCCTTAAGTAAATATCTTAAATTGGTCCCCGAATTCAGTCAATCTAGCATAGTACTCTTCTTTAAAACTGGGGAAATCTTGGTATGATATTTGAAGATAAGGTACATAAAGCTGTGGTAATATGATATACTATTGACATAACTGTCTATGTAAATGTTTTGTTTTCAACAGTGAGGAAAACCTGAAATCTATTGTCCCAATATCCAAGGTGAAAAGCAAAGCACATCATTGGACAAGCAAGATTCTTCATGAGTATAAGGTCAGGTTTATTTTAATTATTTAGTTTTTGTGAAATAACTTGTAAACATTTATATCTGTGGGGTCAAACTCTTAGCCTTACTTCACCTTATTGGCCCCACAGTGCTTCAGTATGAGTGAGGGTGTGAGCAAAGAGATGCACCACCTCCAGAGGCTCTTCCTGCAGAACTGCTGGGACATCCCGACCTATGGTGCCGCCTTCTTCACAGGCCAGGTCTTCACCAAGGCTAGCTCCAGCAACCACAAAGTCATCCGCGTCTTCGTGGGTGTCAACACCAAGGGCCTGCACCTCATGAACATGGAGACCAAGGTACCCCGGGGCTATTTGTTGGTTGGGGACAGATTCATATGAATACAGAGAGAACCATGTTTAACCATGCAGTATACAGAATACATTCTTATTTAGTGGTCACAAAGTAAGCATGGATGTAAATATCTAAGCATATAAATAAGGCTCAAAAGTATCCAGCTTTGTATATTTTGAATGTTTTCATGTAAATGCCCTCTTACTGATACTGTGCATATGTTTTCCTGTGTATCTGTAGGTACTTCTTATCAGTCTGGGGTATGGCTCTTTCATGTGGCAGCTAGGGCATGCTGATCAGTACTTTCAGATTCACAGTCTGGAAAACAAGATGAACTTCATTGTGCACACCAAACAGGTAAATATAGGACCTTTCCCAAGTCATTCCAATGGATGTACCTGTGATTATGTTGAATCAATGTGTTGTAGCCTGGAAAACAGTGCAGATTGTATGATTTATAAGAAAATATTTACCATAGCATATAGCTCTAACTGAAGAGTTGATTGTGGGCAATATTACATGAAATTGCTTCTATTCATTGGCTCCTTTTCTTCTTTCCTCAATAGGCTGGCCTAATTGTTAAACTGTTAATGAAGTTGAGTGGACAAATGACTCCAAATGACAGAAGTTTAACAGACAAGTATGCATATGGTTGATTCACCATGTACTTTTTCACCAATTACATAGTTTTGTATCACAATAGAACAAGACATGTATCACATTTGGTTTATTTGATATTAAGATTTCTGTTACATTTGACAAATTCTTACATGCTGTAATTTTTATGGTTGTAAATAATGTGTATTTAATGATTAATTTTAATAAAATGAATACTATGAGTGTAATTCCTTCTGTTTTGAAGAAAATAGCACTGCCCATATAACTCAATCTTATGAGCACAATTTATTTGTTATCTGTGTGCATTTTGTGGCTAGAAATGGTTTCAGTTCTGCAATGCAAAGTAAAACGGCATTAGGACAAATTAATTCCCTAAAACTTGAAATCAGTGAAAGACAATGAAAATGTAATGTCAGAAATCAGACGGACTGACATCGGTAACATCAGTAACTGACACATGAGGGAGCTCTGCTAAAATAAATGACTGAACTTGTCCACAGTACGGTCATTTCAAACGGCTTGAACAAGATAACGTTGCTAAATTTGTATTCAAACGTTTAAAACCATGTGAAATTAATTTAAGTGAGTAATAAGACATTCTGCAAGATTCAGCCAACTTCTAAGCACGAGGGGTGAGGAAACGTCATTGTTTACATTATGTAACCATGGTAGCCATGATAGTAGCCTGCTGACATCTTCTCTATCACTGAAAGTCAGTGAAATGTATTTAATTAACTTATATAGAAGTTAATTTATATGGCGATGTTGTGGACAAACCAAAGGTAACATTAAAATGATATGCTTGGCAACGATACGCTTTAAGTTAGTGACATGCGAAATTAGCACTGCCATCGTGTTTGGAAGCTTGCCAGCCGAGAGCCAGCTTCAGTGTTACATTATAACAATATCTTCACTCAGCAAGTGTTGTAACAATTTGTGGAATGAGACGGGTAAAGTACCATTACTGTAACATTCACCAACAACAGTATCTATAATTGTAACAGTATGGAAATGACAGATGCACTTTGGGCTCTATAGAGCCCCACTGTGGAGGTGTCATAATACCCATAAAACCTAGGGGTCAAACAGGGAAATGGTTCCAGTCATTTTTCCACCATTCTTTTTTCCCATGGAGAATTTTAGGAACACTTCAAATAAGGGCTGTGTTTTGTGTAGGCTGACACTGACATGACGTTTTGATAGCCATGTATATCTCTCTCGGAGAAGGTGACTTTTATCAATATATTCGGTTCTATTTACTCTCAGATTTCGAAAAAAACGAATTAGCATCAAAGTAGACATAATGCAAGACTACAAATCCCTGCAAGCTCCTGCACGTTGTCTCTAGCTGACACCTTTGCTAACAGGTATTGTGTCAATTTAAATAACATTTCATTTTTGGGTTGTAAATACAGGTGAATATATTGATAAGTCACCTTGTCCTAGAAAGATTTACACGGTTATAAATGTCACGCCACAGCCCTTATTTTAGGTGTTTCTAAAATCCCCTATGGGAAAAATAAATGGTGGGAAAACTATTGGAACCATTTCCTTGTTTGACCGCTAGGTTTTATGGGTATACTGTGTTACTCTATTCCATAGCCATGGGAAGTAAGGGTGCTGTAGTACCCCCTGAAAAAACAATCTGTAGCGTTGGCAAAGAAATTGCACATCCCTACCCCAAACATCTTCCCGCTGCTATGCTCTATTCAATCTGTGCTACAAATGTAAAGGTAATTTCTGATTGAGCCGACATATGCTGTGTTTACCGTGAATGCAGTCTCCGGTAACATTGCCTTTACATTTCAATCACGCTGTAACGCTGAATTTACAGATTGAATACAGTCCAAAATCTAACCGCTATCTTGTTTCGCAGGGTTAATACAAGTCAGAGATAATGTTGGAAGACATGACTGACCAAAACTCTCCTTTGGAATTAATTCAGGAAAAACCTGTGACATTCCTCACTTTATCAAACAATGAGCTAAAACACTTCCAGAAGAAATAGGAGACTTGAACAATGTGGAATTATTATCTCTTCAAGGAAACAAATGAACTTCAATACCTTCAGCTGTCCACTCCCTGCACATCCTCAGAGCCGTTGACATCAGTAATAATACAATTGTAAGGCTTCCGGATGAAATCTGTCAGTTGGAGAATATCACACATCTCAATTCAAGCAACAACAAACTCAAACTCCGATTTGACACACTGAACTCTATCAGAGAAGTAGTTGGTAAACCAGGCGAGGCAATTATATGAGAAACCAAGGCTGTCGAGTCTGCCAATAAGAATGTGGTGATTGACAGAGTCGAAAGCCTTGGCCAGGTTGATGAATACGGCTGCACAGTAATGTCTCTTATCGATGACGGTTATGATGTCGTTTATGACCTTGAGCGTGGCTGAGGTGCACCCATGACCAGCTCTGAAACCAGATTGCATAGCGGAGAAGGTACGGTGGGATTCGAAATGGTCGGTAATCTGTTTGTTAACTTGGCTTTCTAAGACCTTAGAAAGACAGGGTAGGATAGAAATCGGTCTGTAGCAGTTTGGGTCTAGAAGAGGGGGATGACCTCGGCAGCTTTCCAATCTTTGGGAATCTCAGACGATACGAAAGAGAGGTTGAACAGGCTAGTAATAGGAGTTGCAACAATTTCGGCAGATCATTTTAGAAAGAGAGGGTCCAGATTGTCTAGCCCGGCTGACTTGTAGGGGTCCAGATTTTGCAGCTCTTTCAGAACATCAGCTATCTGGATTTGGGTAAAGGAGAAATGGTGGGGACTTTGGTGGGTTGCTGTCGAGGGTGCCTGGGCAGTTGACCGGGGTAGGGGTGGCTAGGTGGAAAGCATGGCCAGCCGTAGAGAAATGCTTATTGAAATTCTCAATTATAGTGGATTTATCGGTGGTGACAGTGTTTCCTAGCCTCAGAGCAGTGGGCAGCTGGGAGGAGGTGCTCTTATTCTCCATGGACTTTACAGTGTCCCAGAATCTTTTTGAGTTAATACTACAGGATGCAAATTTCTGTTTGAAAAAGCTTGCCTTAGCTTTCCTAACTGCCTGTGTATATTTGTTCCTAACTTCCCTGAAAAGTTGCATATCACGGGGGCTATTCGATGCCAATGCAGAACGCCACAGGATGTTTTTGTGCTGGTCAAGGGCAGACAGGTCTGGAGTGAACCAAGGACTATATATATATTCTAGTTAAAAAATACAATTGAATGGGGCATGCTTATTTAAGAGGAGGAAGGCACTTTTAAAGAATAGCCAGGCATCATCTACTGACGGGATGAGGTCAATGTCATTCCAGGATACCCCGGCCAGGTCAATTAGAAAGGCCTGCTCGCAGAAGTGTTTTAAGGAGAGTTTGACAGTGATGAGTGGAGGCCGTTTGACCGCTGACCCATTACGGATGCAGGCAATGAGGCAGTGATCGCAGAGATCTTGATTGAAAACAGCAGAGGTGTATTTGGAGGGTGAGTTAGTTAGGATGATATCTAGGAGGGTGCCTGTGTTTACAGATTTGGAGTTGTACCTGGTAGGTTCATTGATAATTTGTGTGAGATTGAGGGCATCAAGCTTGGATTGTAGGATTGCTGGGGTGTTAAGCATGTCCCAGTTTAGGTCACCTAGTAGCACGAGCTCAGAAGATAGATGGGGGGCAATCAATTCACATATGGTGTCGAGAGCACAGCTGGGGGCAGAGGGAGGTCTATTGCAAGCGGCAACAGTGAGAGACTTGTTTCTGGAAAGGTGTATTTTTAGTAGAAGCTCGAATTGTTTGGGTACAGAACTCTGCAGGCTTTCTTTGCAGTAGATTGCAACACCGACCCCTTTGGCAGTTCTATCTTGACGGAAAATGCTATAGTTAGCGATGGAGATTTCAAGGTTTTTGGTGATTTTCCTAAGCCAGGATTCAGACACGACTAAGACATCCGGGTTGGCAGAGTGTGCTAAAGCAGTGAGTAAATAATATATGAACTGGCCGTCTAGCACGTTCGGAAGAGAGTAAAGGGAGCAGGTTTATGGGCACGATAGCATAGATTAAAGACATAGTGTACAGACAAAGGTAAGGTAGGATGTGAGTACATTGGAGGTAAATCTAGGCATTGAGTAATGATGAGAGAGATATAGTCTCTAGAGACGTTTAAACCAGGTGATGTCATCGTATATGTAGGTGGAACAACATGGTTGGTTAAGGCCTATTGAGCAAGGCTAGAGGCTCTACAGTGAAATAAGACCACAGTCACTAACCTGGACAGTAATGGGCGAGGCATATTGATATTAGAGAGAGGCATGCATAGCCAAGTGAACATATGGGTCCAGTGAGTGGTTGGGCTGACTGGGAACATGGCGATTCAGACAGTTAGCAGGCCGATGCTAACACGCTAACAGTTAGTAGGCCGGGGCTAAACAAGCTAGCAGTTAGCAGACCGGGTTAGCAAGCAAGCAGTTAGCAGGGGATAGCAGTTAGTAGACCGGGGCTAGCAAGTTAGCCTTTGGGGGATGTCGCGGTGGGGGTAAGTCTGTTTTTGCCGATACACCAGTGATCTGAGATCACTTGAAAAGTTGAAAATCTGCCACAGAAGAGGCATCAAGGTAAGCTATAGTGAGCATAAATTAAGATAACTTTTTTGCACCAACCATTACAGCTAAAATACAATTCATTAATATTTTGGACAGATATCAGAGCTAAGGTTTTCCTCAAAAGTTTCTCATCTGTGTGTCTTCTTGACAGCTAACCACACTGCCAAAGACCTTGTCGAAACTAAGATGTTTGAAAGAACTGGACTTCTCAGACAACGTAGGGTAGCAGATTCCTGAGAGCATCGGATTCCTGAGAACAGTGGGGATAATACACAAGCATTCCACAGTACATTTCATATTAAAATTGTATTGTTGTGTACTGTATGCTTAGCAAGTGAGGTATTGTTTCAACTTTGTTATTTTGTTATAGAGCACATCTTACAAAAGGCTTTCCGGTCTCTGGCCAATAACTTACAGGGCGATGACGTAAGATACACACTGAGGAGTTTAAGTCCAAAGAGAATAAACGGTATGACTTGAATCATCCTATAAACCTCTAATTTGGCATAGAATTTCAGTGATAATGTTCCTCAATTTCATTTCAGTGTCCAATTACAATCAAGGAATTGATAGGAAATGGAATCACTCAATTTGATTTGACACTCAATTTGATTACTTTGTGTGTGTAGGGCATCCCAGAAGGAAAAAACCATGCAGGCCCTGACTCTGTGGATAGACTTATTCCATAGTGACCAGGAGGCATCTGTCATAGCTGACCAACTTGTGAGGACTCTGATCTTGGCAGGCCTATACGCACTCTACTCTCAGGTTCAGGCCATCAAGATATATGCCAAAGCCAGAAGACAATGAATACACTATGCCAAATGTGCTATATGAATAGAGGCATAGTTCATGACATTTTGAAGTTGGAAAGTGAGAGGAGTCATTTGTTTTTCATAAATGTAACATTTACCAAGTGAATCCATACCAAAGTATTGATTATTGTTTGACCATGAGAATAAATGCAATTGGATATGCATCAACATTGTGTGAAAGTGGTTATTGATGGATTACAAAATCAATTATAATCATTCAAAATCATAACAGTAACCTACACAAACATAGCCTACATCTAGGCATATTGCTTTGTAACGTTCACTGGTCTAAAAAAATCGATTGAATTTGACACCCTTTAGTGACTACAGTAGCTACATCTATACCTATTCTACGCTGTATGTAGTTCAACCAATGTGATTCTCCTATTGGGGCAGTGACATCATATAGCCAGACATCAGTCCAGGTAGTGATAGCCAACCAGAGTGCAGGAAGGCAGCTGCGGAGCGTGGAGTTTATTTGACGGACACACAGCACCTAGCAAATGAAATGGCTTTATTTGTTAGGCGGGGGCACGACTAACTTCACATCTACAGGTGGAGATGCCAAGGAAACAATACAATCTGTCACGTAATTTCATTTAGTGCTATAATGAGAATGGATGAAACTATGCCTTTGGACTAAAGAGGGATTTTACTGAGCACTGGGGAACACTATTTTCTGCGAATACTAATAGCCTGGGGCCTTCTGGAAAACCGAATTAGATGTGGTAGAAGCGACACCACAACCGTGTAACAGATTTGTTGCAAATTCAAGGAGCCTGGCGCAGTAGCCTACAATATTTTACAACATTTTTAAAGAAACATAAGACGTAACAATGGCTATGCATTTATATCAAGTTAGTAGTATGCTAATAGAAAATACAGTCGGGAAAATGAGTGACAACTTGACATCAGTGGTCCTTGCAGTGTCTGTGATCACCCTAACGTTGGGATATATTTCTAAACTGGTGCTCAAACAGTCACAATCTTCTTCAGAAGAACACAAGGTATGTACATGAAGAATAAATCAATTGAGTTACAGTATATATTACATTATTATTAGGTCTGCTACAGTGAATTACAGCATCACGGCGCATTCATAGCCCATTGCATATTGTCCAAAATCACAAAATCATATGGCTTGTGTATTTTATTTTTGTAACTAAATGAATGTTTTTATTTTCTCAGAAATACCCACCATACATACCTTCTAGCATTCCATTTCTGGGTCATGCCATAGCATTTGGGAAAAGTCCCATTGAATTTCTGGAGAATGCATATGAAAAGGTAAGAATACAGTACTGCTGTAAAGTATACTTAATATATTTTAGTGCTCAAAGTGCTACCTATTTTGTTTATAAAACATGCAGTAATAAATTGCATTCACTTTACAATAACTTATTTCATATAATACAGCTTTTGAATCTCTACCTTACTGGTGTATAGTGCCATGTGAAAGTGCCCTTTATAGTAGGTGCTAAAACAAGGTTTATTTTCTTTCTATTCACAGTATGGGCCCGTTGTCAGCTTTACCATGGTGGGCAAAACCTTTACCTACCTTCTGGGTAGTGAGGCAGCCACACTGATGTTCAACAGCAAGAACGAAGATCTCAATGCAGAGGATGTCTATTCTCGATTGACCACGCCAGTTTTTGGAAAAGGGGTTGCCTACGATGTACCTAACCATGTAAGCAAATAAATACTTACAGAGATACTCCCTTTTGCACTCACAAATGTAGAGAGAATGTTACCACACACAACAAAGTGTTCACATAAGTTTGTTTGTCTTGTGTTTCATCTCATAAACCGATCATAAACTAAGTATTGATTTATCTAATTAAGTCCAATTATGCCGCTCATTTTCTTTTGTAGATCTTCCTGGAACAGAAGAAGATGTTTAAGACAGGACTGAACATCGCCCATTTCAAACAGCACGTTGAAATTATAGAGGAGGAAACGAAGGAGTACTTTTCACGATGGGGAGACAGTGGGGAACAAAGTAAGATGACCGAGCCATTACAATTGGTCGGAGTTTCTACAGTATTCCATGTGGAAAGTAATCCAGAGAGCAGTGATCTCCCATGCACATACTCAGATACTTAACGGGTTACTAATGACCGCATCCTTTTGCTTCACACTCTTGATAGAATCGGTTTGCAATTTGTCGCTGTTTATGAGTACGTCATAACGCTTGTTTACACGCCATAACATTTGAGCCGTAGCGTAGTCAAAGTTATCCAGTCAGCAATTCTGACCTCTGTTCTCTCTCCCTCTCTGTCTCACTCATTCACTATTTCCATCCATCTCCATCTTCTTATCTCTTCCGCTCTCTCTCTTTCACACCTTCCTAACACCCCATCTCTTCTACTCCTCCCTCAGACCTGTTTGAGGCCCTGTCGGAGCTGATAATCCTGACGGCCAGTGCCTGTCTGCATGGGAAGGAGATCCGCAGCATGTTGGACGAGAAGGTGGCCCAGCTCTACGCAGACCTGGACGGGGGCTTCAGCCACGCTGCCTGGCTACTGCCCGGCTGGCTGCCCCTGCCCAGTTTCAGGTAAGAGAAAGACTTCATTCATACTGTCCGTTCCTCAACCAAGGGTCATTTCAAACTGTTCCACCTTCAGGTTAGGTTTTTTGTTTGACAGACCAAGTTAGCCTGAGTTACCAGAACAGTTGCTGGAAATTATGATTCATTAAACTTTATTAATTGTTCTATCCTCAGGTTAAGGTTTTGGGTGATCAACTGAGTTGGACTTAATTATTATTGTATTCATTCTGTAATTGCAATATGAGAATATCTTATTTCTATAAGGCAGGAAAAAACAGGTTGTCATTTTTGTACAGACGACGGGACAGAGCACACAGGGAGATCAAGAACATCTTCTACAAGGTCACCCAGAAACGCAGAAGCTCTGGAGAGAAAGTGGACGATATGCTGCAGACCCTCATAGATACCACCTACAAGTAAGACATAAGTGGAACAGATGCCAGTATTACTACATGTGGTACAAGTATATGCCTCCATGCCTCCCAACATAACTGAAGTGAATGGATATTTGGTTTAAAGGTGTTCTACAACTGTTGTACCATTTCAGACTGATTCAATCCTAACCATATTTGCCCTTTTTAAGAGATGGGCGGCCCCTAAATGATGATGAGATAGCGGGCATGCTGATTGGTCTACTCCTGGCCGGACAGCACACATCTTCCACTACTAGTTCCTGGTTGGGCTTCTTCCTTGGCAAAGATAAGGCCCTACAGGACCGCTGCTATGCTGAACAGAAAACTGCATGTGGAGAAGACTTGCCCCCACTCAACTTTGACCAAGTCAGAATCCATAACTGGCATATTACCAACTACACGTAAATGGTCATAAGACTACACTACAGCTTTGTTGTTGAAAATATTAATTATGTTCTTATACTGCCTTACAAGTGTTGACTATATTCAATCCATTATATTAAATATAGGTACATACATCTTTCTGAATTATTTTGTTGAAACTTATTTAGATCCGTTTATTGACCATATTCTATTTAAACTGGGTAATTTTATATTGTATGTAAGCAACTTCAGTTTAGAACCTTTTTTCTAGACTGCTAAACCCACAAGTTCAGCTTTTCATTTGGACAGTTTTTATCATTTAAATATTTGACATGGTCTTTTACTTACCTGTTCTCTTGTTCATACATCAGCTGAAGGACCTGACTTTGTTGGATCGCTGTTTGAAAGAGACCCTCCGACTCCGTCCACCCATCATGACCATGATGAGAATGGCACGCTCTCCTCAGGTAAGCTCAATATCATTATTTGTTGGGAAGTTAACAAATACCCATTAAGTCATTCCTTCTGTCAAGAGATTTTACAAATCCATTAGAATAGCAGTTAATTGAAAAAACATTTTAGACACTGAATTTAACAGAGAGAAATGGGAATAATGTAAATTGTCCATATATTTATTTATTTACATTGAAATGGAATGGAGCCCCAACCCAGCTAAATGCATGTGTGTACAATAGGTGAGTGAGTGACTATTGACCAACCCTGACCCTTTGCTTCAATCCACTCCCAGACTGTAGCAGGCTACACCATCCCAGCTGGTCACCAGGTATGTGTGTCCCCGACAGTCAACCACCGTCTGCAGGACACTTGGACAGAGAGGATGGAGTTTAGGCCTGACCGCTACCTTAACGACAACCCTGCTGCAGGGGAGAAATTTGCCTATGTGCCCTTTGGTGCAGGTAAGAATATTTAGTAGTTTTTTCATCCCTATTAGCATCTTATACGTTAGGTGATCTGCAGTCTTTAAGAGGAAACAGAAGTGTCAAAGCATGTACACAATGGTAGGGGAAACATCTTTCATGCAGTATGCATTTTGATCCGTAAAATTTTGTCAGTAGGTGGGGCTCTTGCTCAATAAATAAACTTTACTCCCATTCCAAGCTGTCTCATGCCACAAAGTTTCAGATCAGACCCTCATTTCCATGACAAAAAAAACTAAAACACAGATGTTCACTGTCTTCTAGGCCGTCACCGCTGCATCGGGGAGAACTTTGCCTACGTTCAGATCAAGACCATCTGGTCTACCATGCTGCGCCTTTACGAGTTCAACCTGGTCGATGGTTACTTCCCCACAATCAACTACACAACCATGATCCACACCCCACACAACCCCGTCATCAGATACAAGAGGAGACAACACTAAGAGACACTGAGCGCAAAAACACAGCAGCGAAAAGAGCAAGGCTTTGTCCAAAATGGTTTCCTAGTCTATATGGTACTACTTTTGGCCATAGCCTCATAGGGCTGGCTCTCACAAGGCTCTGGACAAAAGTAGTGCACTATATAGGAAATAGGGAGCCATTTCAGATTTGCCCCAACAACCTCACCTTTAACAGTTTTATTTAGAGAACATTCTTGTACTTGAATTTAGGAACTGTTCAAATTAACGCAGAGTTCTGTCTGAAAATCTAATTCACTTTACTTTTTGTTGCCCCCACCTTATGTTTGCTGTGTTTTTAATTTGCTAGAATGTATTGTAAATGTATTGTAAGCCACAGGAGGCTGGTGAGGGGAGGACGGCTCATAGTAATGGCTGGAATGGATTAGTGTCAAACACATGGAAACCACTTGTTTGATGGGATACCATTCCACTTGTTCAGTTCCAGCCATTACTATGAGCCCGTCCTCTGATTTAAAGGGACACCAGCCACCATTGATGTAAGCCTAAACTGAATCAGTTAGTTTATTCATCAAAAGCTCATCTTTTGTAGCCTGATCCCAGATATAGTCCAACTACCATAGGATTTGGCTATACAACACAAACCGATCTGGAACCAGGCCTCAGCTTTTGGCCATTCTATTTCAAAATGTCATGGTAATGCATATAGCTTTCAAGCTTCCACTGTCTGAAATGTGATATGGAGTCCACTGTGTAGGAGTGAAAATACTACTGTAAGAATGAATATTACTGGAGTAAAAAAGCACCTAAGCACTGTCTTTTCTAGAGCTGTGAGAAATATTAAAACCACTGATCCTTATCCATTGCTTCATAGAGATCAGTGATCAAACCGACCATCACTGACTTTGTATGTACTGTCTATTCATAATTGTACAAAGATAGAGGACCTAGGCTGGGTAAAACAAAGACCAAGGACTTTAAACGGGGAGGGACAACCAGCACTTGCTTAACAAAAGACACATTTTCTGTTGTGTGCCCTAATAAACACGACTTGGCATGTTGGGAGGTCATAGTGAAGTTTGACCAATGTAGTGCCTTGATGATGGAAAATTATTACTCCATTTTATTTAGATTGATTTTACTGTTTGAAGCCTAATTTTGTGAACATTTGTAAATACAAATTATATCTGAGATGATGCCATGTGAATTCCAGGAGTCGAAATCATGTCCAATTTGTCTTCACACCATAATTGCATTGACCGTACATTTCCCCCATACCAGATTCACATTTTAGCTGAAGTTTTATTTTGCTTTACAACAGTTAGAACTAACTACATGTGTACTTGTAAAATCTGATTGTGTGTCAGTGATGCTGAATTGAAAAAACAGTGCGACCACATATTTCAAGTGTTAAAATGCATCTTTAATTACATTTCTAACAAAATACCCAGAAAATTCAAAGTTCCTACCTTTACAAAAATATGTCTTCTACAAATTGTAGTCTGTCCAAGAAACCATTCTAATAAAACACAGTGTAGTGTATATAGATCCTGTAGCAGCCTCCTCAACAGTAAAGTCAAACATTCTCCACGTCAAGAGTTCTCCTAATTCCCGTCTTGGAGAGCTACTGGGCGTGCCAGCCCAGCACTAACAACAATTTCCAATAAATCAACCAATCATGGTCTTCCATTTAAGAAACCACGGTTACTTTAATCAGGTGTGTTAGACCTGGGCTGGAGCAAAGACCTGCACACCCACCCGGTACATCTCCAGGACTGGAGTTTTCCAGCAAAGCCTGCACTACATATTCTTCCACCCACACAGTATAAATTAAGTTAATCAATGTTTTTTGTTTAAATTAGCATTCCACAAATAAACGTTTAACGTGATTGTGTTTATCCACAACAAAGAGGCAGACCAAAGTTTACAAAACATAGAAGCTGTTTCAAGTGCTGGCGACAAAAAGCCTGATTATAAGATGTCCACACACAAAAAATTGTTCTTGGTCCCCACGTAATATATATAGATATATACTGTACACAGCAGAATGATACAAAATACCAAAGCTCAGCACAAGAAAAGGCAACAGTTTCTTCAAGACAGTTTCAATGTAAATTATAGACTTCTATCTTCTTATTCCAAAGTGCAATTGAGCATATGAAGAAGAACCTAGGAAGGGAAAAATGAAGTTGTTTAGATCCCAAGACTTAACTCTTGACAAGAACATTGGAAGCATCATCTGCACATATTTTGTGGAGTGATTGAATGAGAGGGCAATTTCTGCTTATGGCATTACATTATTTAACATTAGATCGTATGAGGTAGTATGGTTGGAAGTGTGTGTGTGTGTTACCTGATTGCACGCTCCCCAGTCTCCTCTGCAGGGCCTCCAGTCTGGAGATGTAGTCGGTGAGCGCTCGGTCAGGGTCGTAGTTCTGGAGGTGAGAGCAGGTCAGAGGGTCCCCAGCCATGTGGAACCTGTGTTGTGCAGAGGAAAGGGCGGAACTGGGGGAGTCTCGTCCAGTGCGCCCCCTGCTGGCCCCTCTGATTTCCCCGTACACCTCCACACTCCCTGGATGCAGGTAGGGTGAGTCTGTCCTCATCTCAATACCTGAAGAGGAAGAGAAACAGTTGTCAGTCCTCTGTGTGGTTTTTCTCTCACAAAACCGGATTAATGAGTCATCAGGACAACTTTGAATTCCAATGAAAAGGTAATTATTAATTTTCTGCTTTTGTTTGAACCTGGCACTTTAGAATATTCAGATTATTTATTTAGATTAGCTAGCCATGTGGACCACCTGACCAATCAGCACTTAATTGATTACAAGTGTGTAAGCCTAGGTTAGCAGAGCTTGGTTCTTTACCATTTAACTCAATAACCAGTTCATTCATTCCCAGTTCATTTTCTTTGTGTTGGGGTTAGTGTGAGGGAATGTGATTTCCATACCTGGTGACTGTCCCAGACCGTTTCTGTTCACATTGCCAGATGCTATGGACCTCATCCCCGTAGCTTTATGCCATCGCTTGACCAGGAAACGCATTCTGAAAGAACAGAACAGTTTGATTCAAAAAGATGGGATAGAGGACCATTAGAGTACATATATCATAAGTATTAGCTATACCATAGCCTCTTCCTAACAGTTGCAACACCATCCTACCACTTCAGTTCCCATTTTTTACCTGGAGAGGGCGATGGAGACGCGGACAGCCGAGCGGAAGCGCGTCAGCCCGCGGCGGTGTTGCGTCGGGGACTCCAGGCTGCAGTGGGAGGGCCGGCCGCCCATGCGAGCAATAAGCGACAGCGTGGCTTCCTCACACTCCTGGAAGCCGCCGAGCAGCAGCAGCAGGTACTTCTTCTGGTAGATGAGGGCCTTGCGGAAACTCTCGGAGCGCAGGTACTTGCCATACATCCTCTAGAAAAGGGGAACAGAAGAGAGAGAGAGGAGTGTTGTAATAGTGTAAGTTAAGTGGGTTTTATAGATGTGCAACAATATATTTTCTATTCAACTCTGACAAAGAGTGGAAAAGTGGTCAATTTGTAAAGAGGTGAGTGTTATGGAGAGATGCAGGGCAGCTTTAAGCTCACCTTCAGTGTGGCGTTGTCTGTGTCCGGTCCGGTCATGTCTCTGAGGGACTCTGTCCTGATCTCTCCCCTCAATCGGGTCACCTCGGCCTGGGCTAGACGCAGGCCCTTCTCCAGCCGGCTCCTCTCCCTGGTCCAGGACTCGCGCTCCGATGAGAACAGAAGGCTGGCCGCCTCATGCTGCTTGTTCACTCCGCCTCTCCTGCTGGACTGGAGGGAGGGATAGAGATAGAGACGAGTGATGTTGGGGTGGTGCAAATTAACGCAATGTCTCCACACATTTTTACTTCTCTGCAATTTCTAGGTGCTTCTGCAATCCAGTATTGTACACTCTCTGTCCCATCTCTAGATTCCCACCCTGCCACTGGACCTGTATAGTATTAGACTATTATTGTACTGGTCCCAGACCCGTCACCAGCCCTGAATTGCATTAGATCTAGTATTGTAACTCACGCTGTCCCCTGATCCCAGACCAGCCTGGCGGTAGCGTCTAAGCTCATCTTCCAGGCGGAGGACCTGGTTGCGCAGATCGTTCTTCTCCTCTGTCAGACGGCTGACGAAGCCAGTGAGCTCAGCATTCTGCCTCAGCAGCCGCTCTGTCAGGGAGCTGGACTGGCCTCCCGCCAGCAGGGCGGTGCTCTGTAGACACAGCAGAGAAGAAATGTCAGTACTCAGTAGCCACTGAAATGGAATAGCTTACTCCTATATGTGCAGGTGTTGGGCAGGGGGATACTATTTAAGTCTGACTAAGACCAAGGTTTGTTTCCTATGTGGTTTATGTATATAATGTGTGAGCTGTGCTAAGATATTTTTGTAGGACAATAAACAACAATCTAATCAAAGTAGTCTGAAGTGCCATCTCACCTCAGGGACCAAGGGGAGTGCTGGAGACTGCTGCAGCATAGTGATGACCTCATCAATATTGGTCTGCAGCCACGACAGCCCTTCACTGTCCACCTCCGAAGTCAGCCTGTACATACACACATATATGGATTAATCCACACAACATCAATCTACACCTGCACATATGGATCGGTTCACTTCAATGAGAAGTTGAACGGATGTATATAACATGTACAAATGTGTTGAGACAAAGTTGTTAAGTAATTGTGAGATACCTGCCAGAGCCCTTGCTGACCATGGTTCGGATCTTGGCTGCGATGAGCTGCAGTTTGCCCAAGACCTTGTCTGAGTGTTTTGGGTTATGGTGGGGGGCGAGGTTGACCCCTGTCCCAGTGACCTCAAGGAGGGAAGGTGCGCTGGATTCGATAGTAAGCATGTTGCCAGGCTTCTGCTGGAACACCCAGTCTCTGGTCCGGTCAGTGGGAATGCCTTGCCACACAGCCTGCTGCTGGCACAGACACGGTACAGAAAAGTTTCAGCTCAGAAGACACATAGCATAGTAGAGTCTAAATAACTTATGACCAACAGACTCTCAAATGGCCATAATTGTGGATTATAATACATTATAATTCTGTTGCTGAGCATAAAACAGCTCCACCTTAACATTACATGGACAAAGGTATGTGGACACCTGCTCGTCGAACATCTCATTCGCATTAATATGTAGTTGGTCCCACCTTTGCAGCCCTAGACCATTATTCCGACTTCACCAAACTTTACAGTCGGCACTATGCATTCGGGCAGGTAGCCTTCTGCTGGCATCCGCCAAACCCAGATTAGTCAGATGGTAAAGTGTGATTCATTACTCCAGAGAATGCGTTTCCACTGCTCCAGAGTCCAATGGCAGCGAGCTTTACACCACTCCAGCCGACGCTTGGCCTTGCGCATGGTGATCTTAGGCTTGTGTGCGGCTGCTTGGGCCATTTCATGAAGCTCCCGACGAACAGTTATTGTGCTGACGTTGCTTCCAGAGGCAGTTTGGAACTCGGTAGTGATTGTTGCAACCGAGGACAGATGATTACTGAGCTTTTCAGTAAGGTCATTCTACTGCCAATGATTGTATATGGATTGCATGGTGTGTGCTCGATTTTATACACCTGTCAGCAATGGGTGTGGCTGAAATAGCCGAATCAACTAATTTGAAGGGATGTCCACATACTCCTGTATAGTATAGTGTATAGTGTGATTATTTTATCATACATAGCCGGGTTCTAACAACAAGAGCTTAATAATCGCAATATATTGTAGTACCAATAGCTAAGAAAACAATACAATATTCCTATTGGATTTTTCTATAAAATTTCAATTGTATATGTATTTCAAAATTTCAATTGTACCATCTAATTCAAAAGCGCTGTATTTGGTTCATTCAAAGTGTATGAATGTAGGATATAGGAATGTGACCCACGTTTTGGTTATCAGGCTGCTGTTGCGTCCCGCTCCCGACCGTCTCCCCCCCTCTCATCTCTCCCAGCCGGACCACTTTCTCCTGCAGCATCTCCTTCTCTTGCTCCAGTCGCTTCCCCTGCTGCACCTCTCTCACCAGCTGCGCCATGGCATCCCGCGCCTGCTCCCCCAGGCTTTCCAGCTGGCCCCTTGCCTCACGAAGAGCCTCCTGGTCCTGGCATGACCTCTGAGCTGCCGAGGTCAGCTCCTGTTCCCGTCCCACAGCCTCCAGCTTCTGGGCCTCCACCTCGTCCAGCAGACTAACCACCTGAAGAGGGAATAAATAGGAGGTCACAGGATTTCGTGGGAATGCAGAAGTGGAGGTAACTATTGTTACTATAATAGTAATGCCTATGTAATGTTGTCATGACAATTTGAAGAAAGCAGATGCACCACCTGATAAGCCAATAGGGAGGCACAAATTAGTAGGGGTGCAGAATCACATGACATAACTGGTCATAATGCCAACCCAATATTTTCGCTAGCACTTTCTGTGAATCTCCTGTGTGCAGGGCATTGATAGCAGCCTGGCTGATGCGACCACACAGCGTGAAAGAGCTGTGACTCACTGGTCTGGACAGGAGGCCGTTTGTTAATACTCAGAAATTGTGCAGACTTGATTGGTTCTCTCATCCAGAAGAAAAATCCTGGGGGGTTGAGACTGCGTTGTTTGGATTTGAAAATACAACAGTTGTAATGGAAGGGGGCGGCGCTTGGGGGCCGTGTGTGGCTGTGGGTGTTTGAGTGAGAAAGACATGGTGAAGAACCAACCGGTAAAAGTACAGCCCCCTTCATTGCATCATAAGACCTATTGTAAGTAAACTAGTGTGAATGTACTTGTGTGTGTGTGTGTGTGTGTGCATCTGCTTCAGCTACAAACAAACAAACAGCCCACCTGAGCATGCTTCTTGTCCATCTCCCTCCGCAGTCCCTCCAGAAGAGCTTCGGATGACATCGCCCCTCCCACCACTTCATCCTCCCCACTCTCAGCCCCCTTCCTCTCTGGGCTTTCACTCCAGGATGAGCCGTGCTGGCGGAGCTCCTTCTCTCTCCCCAGGGCGCTACTCAGCTCCTGGGCCCGGGCTCGCTCTGACTCTAGTTGGATGTGGAGCTGCGAGGCCTGGGTCTGCAGTATGGAGCGCTCCTGTTCGGCCTGGACGGAAAGCTGGGAGGTGGACTGGCGCTCCTGGTCTAGGGCTGAGGTCAGCTGGGCTACGTGACTCTGCTGCTCCTCCAGGGCCAGTTTTAGATCCTGGAGGGAAGGGGTGTAAATACAAAGTGTGAAAAACACGAGTAGACCTACTCCAGTGACTAAGGTGAACACATCAGTAAAACACTGCATTTAAGTCAAACACACTAAAGTGAAGACATGTGAAATTACACTGGGACACCTGTCTACTACCTCCCCTAAAAACTGTCTTACCTCCAGCTCCTCGCTCTCCAGCTCCTCTTTCTTGTCAGATTTACACTTCTCCTTCTCGAAGGCCCACTGCATCTCTCTGGCCTTCTTCTGTTCGTCTGCCAGTCTGTCCGTCAGGGTGTCCACCTCAGCAGCCTTCTGTGACACCTCCGTTCTAGAAAAAAAGACACCGGTCTGGATCCATCCAACAGCAACTAGGAAGGGACACTAGATGTGTATGCAATACCAATGTTGGGAAGGTGAGTGTAAGTCGATGTTTGTTTCTGTACATCTCTAAATAGTCTTACCTGAGAATGTTTTGCTCTTTTATGTATCAAACTAAGACACTGATGGTGTGTGTTTGTGTGAGCGTGCATTAAAACCTTACCTGACTGTGTCCAGCTCCTTCAGGTGTTTTTGCTGGGCCTGGAGAGTGGTCTCCAGCTCTAGTTTGGTCTGGGACAGCTCTCCCTTCAGCTCCTCCAGCAGAGCCCTGTCAGCCTGCTGCAGTGTGGGGGGCTGCTGAACGCCACACAAACCAGCCTGAGGGGCTCCTCTCTCCCTCTGCTGCTCAACACCAGGCGACACACTGGGCTGAACACCTGAGTCGGACAAGCAGCCAGACAAAACAACATGCAAGACATTAGAATCAGCTGCTATTTCTCCTTTTTAGATTCATTAAATTGGTTGCATTGAGTTGAATAGCTGTGACCTCATCAAAGACAATTTACTATAGATATTACTCAATCAAAAAATCAATGAATTTATCCATCCAGCCCCCACACATTCATCCATCATCATCATCCATATGTGTCCTTACCACCCACCCACACAGCACGAGAAGCAATTGGAGGGCCAGACTACAGACCTTGATTGGATCTGCCAGGCTCCTGGGCTTGGATTTGTTGTAGCTGGACCCGGAGCTGCCGGACCTCTGTCAGCAAACTGCTTCTGTCTGCAGCCTGCAGCATCCCCATGGCATCCCTGTGATGGGCATCCTGTAGATTTACACACAGACACAGTTTAGCCTTGGAACTTAAAAACAATGCATATAACCACCAAGTTTTCCTACGAAGTGGAGAAATAGACCCTAGACTAAAACTGCTCTATATTTCTTAATTACCTGTTGGCTATATCCCACACTCCAGCTAGCTAATAGAGCTAATACCAAGATAAGCAGGTAATGTCTAAGGCTAACCTGAGTGTTAAGTGTTTGTTAGCTACCTGCTCAGCTAGCATGTGCTCCAGCTAGTTGAGGCTAATGCTAAGGTTAGCCAGAAGTTAAGCTAAAGTGTACATCGTTTTTCAGTAACCTGCTCAGCTAGCCTGTGCTCCAGATGGTTGAGGTGGATGACACGGTCGCTAGTGTCCAGCTGGTCCAGACGGGCATAGAGGGTGCTCTTCAGCACACTCCGCTCCCTCACAAACACCTGCTGCACTGCCCCCAGCAGCTCTCCTCGCCAGTCCGCACTACCTGGAGTCTGAACATACACAAGCACATAGACATGCATATTTACAGACAATGAGGGGGAAAAAGTGTTTCTGAAGGCTTAATTAAGCCTTAAAAGCTGTGTTTCACTGAACCCATCAAAGTCTTAGCCCTGTCTAAGCCAGGGGAGGGGGGGGGGGGTTCTACTAAGCTTTATGGAATTGTTTTAAGAAGGTCATACCAAGGATAATTTAGCTATTTTATTTTGAATTTTAAGACCCCTTGAAGTACCAAAAAAAGTATTTTATGAAAATATTTATTTGGCCTTACTGCTATTAGCCCAGACAAACGCATTGAGTAACAGATTCACTAATCTTCCAAAGGGTCTATCCTAGATCTCAAAGATATAAGAAAGATCAGGAAACATTTGTTATATATACATACATGTTTTTTATTTATTTATTACATGTATTTAACCTCTTATTTTTGTCACTAAAGTGTCTCCATATATATTTCCACAATTATTTTTCGACTGGGACCTTCAGACGAGTCTTGTGAGGCCTGTGTGTTTCCTAGAGCCCAAACTCTTCGGACGCTACAGACAGAAGTTGGTAGATCAGCTGTACCAACTTCAGACGAGTCCCAAGATGCTTGTGGGGGTCGTAGAGCATAATGTCTCATGGTCTGACATACACCACTCTAGCTTTGTCACCTTTCATGCAGATGCAGAAGTGCGACAAATATCTCTAACTTAATCTGATGTTTTCGGGGGGATTTATTATGCTAATTCGATTTTAACAGGGACACAGACATCAACCTTGGGAGTTAAACTGAGACCAACAAAACCCCTACGGTATTTAAGTGAGGCTACTAGTACAAAGTATCCACGCTACACAGTACAGATGCTACCAGTACTGTACCTGTGTTTCCCTGCTGTGTGTCTGCATCTGGGCAATGAGGGCCTTGAGGGACTCCACAGTGGCCAGCAAGGCCCCTCTCTCTTTGGGCCAGCCCTGAGCATGGTGGATCAGGCTGGCTGGGTCAGCCTCGCCCTCTGGGATTGGCAGCTCCGACAGGGATAGCACCTGCATACCCTCCTGGTGCACCTCGCGGAGCAGGTTCTGGAGGGGACACATGTACAGAGATACATCTTATAAACATTAAACCATGTGCAAACTAGACATCTACACCAATACACAGATTGGTATACAAAGACATGCTTAACTTTACATTTCCAAATGCAGTTCTTGTACCTTAATTCTGTCAGGCAGGGCTTCGTCTGTCTCTATCCTGGCTCCCTCTGGCGTGGTCCTGAACTCCTGCTGCAGATTAGGCAGGTCATAACCTGTCCGCTGACTCCATTCAGAACTGCTGTCTGCAATAGGGTACACACAAGGTTAACATTGCATACCAATGGAAGCAAAAAACTCTTTCTTTGAATAGGCATGAAAAATAACATTTTCTCAAATCATGCAAAGCATCCTTCGTCAAACACTAGCAAACATATGCATCAACTCAAAAGACACACACCATGACTCGTAAAATGATGTGTTTGTTGATAATGTATTGTATACATATTTATGCATTGATTGTGAAGGTGTTATATTGCCTAAGGTATTGCGATTACTAGGGAAAGCATGCAACCTCTTGAGAGACACTTGGCATAGCATTGAATACAGAGGCTCACATTTGGCATGGAGGTGCAATGTGTGACACTACAACAACTTACCACTGGTGTAGCCGTCTTTAAATTGCAATCCTGCGGGACGCTCTGGTCTCGATGAGGGGGCCTGGAGGGCATGAAACCAGGTCAGAACACAGAAGAGTTTGAGTTCCTTTCCCTCCCCACTCCCCCATAAAAATGTCAAGCTCATCATCTCGGTCATGTTTATTAAGCACCACATGAAAGAAAACAGACCGAAACCGGGTTCTGCGACAGAAAACGAAAACAAGCTTCCGGGTAGACTTTTGTTCTGTTACTCACTTCTGTTTTGTGCCTAATGAACACAACTCAGGTCTGCTGAGATGTCACCCAATGAACTCACCTCATGAGAGCGTTGCAGCTTCTCGATGACGGTCTTGAGAGCCCTACACTCCTCCTCCAGCACCTGAGCATCCTTCTTCAGGGCCTCGCTCTCTGCGATGTGCCGGGCCTCCATGTCCAGGATCTCCGCCGCGTGCAGCTCCTGCATCTGTACGACCTTCTCCTGGTACTCCCCGATCATCTCCTCCACCTCTTCCTCTGACACAGACCTGGGCTGGTCAGATGTCTGGGAGGAAAAGGTCTCCGTCTGGGTGCCAGCATCTGTACGAGGCAGACGTTGAGATACATTAAGACCAAACGATTTGTCGGAGGACGTTTGGTTCTCCGCGGCAGATATCTTCCTGGAGAGCGATGGTTTGTCTTTGGCAGTGGCGGACATTTTTCCCTTGGCTCCATGGCGGTGGTCTTGCGATTTGACTCCTTTCTTTTTCGGATTGGAGGCTGGTACCGGCTGCTGCTGCTGGGGTGAGGGAGACTGAGATGGTGCTAGTGGGAATAGTGGTGACGGTGACTCTGTGGTTTTCGCCAAGGCTATTCTGAGCTGTTGGAGCTCTTCTTGAAGCTGTGCAATGGACAGGTCACGGACTTGGAGTTCGTTCTGGAGTTTATCGCTGCACTCCCTGAAGCTGTTCAGGTGTTCTTTGGTAGCAGCTGCCTCTTCTCGGACCTCCTGGAGCTCTTGGAGAAGTTTAGACGAGGTGGCACTGTCACCTTCCGATGAGGCCTGTAAAGTTCGGAGACACCAACATCGATACAGAAGTGAAGATATGCCAATAGATATTTTTCCATATTGTTGACTAAAGTTGGAATATTCTTCCATGCAGCAATATACACTTACCCGGTGGAGTTCTCCCTTGAGATGTGCTATGGTCATCTCTCTCTCCTTCGGTACAAAAAAAATATTGAAATGGTCGGATTGGTTAATCACTGAAAAGACTACAAACATACAACTTCCCATTTGATCAACATTTTTAAATGTACAGTTATCCACACAAAATGGACAGTTAATAAAATTGACAATTGAGTTTGGCACCCGAAGACTGCGACTCCCATAGTTCTTTGCTCTGCTGAACACTGGTTGATTGGGACTGTGTTCATACCTGTAGCAGCTCCTGTAGTTTGTCACAGCGTTCCCTGTAGCTGCTGAGCTCCTCTTTGGTGGCAGCGGCCTCCTCTTTGACCTCCTTCAGCTGCCGATGGAGCTCAGACACCTTGGCCTCACCGCCTCCCAATGACACCTGCTGTCAAAGGTAGAATTTGGATTTCAAGACAATGAATTTAAGGGAATGTCAAGAACAAGAAAGTATCGCAGTACTTTAGCAACACTGAGGCAGTAGAATTGTATTGTGTCTGTGCCTATGGTAAACAGAGGAACTCCCTTTGTTTCTTACCCTTTGAAGGTCTTCTTGAAGCTTTGCTATTGCAACCTCTTTTGCCTAAAAAAGGAAAATATGTGATAATTGTAACTCCCTTTCAAGCAACAAGTTGAATAGAGCACTAATCAAACATGGGAGTTGAGTGTGATATTACATACCTTGAGCTCCTGCTGGAGTTTATTGCTGTTCTCCCTGTAACTGCTGAGCTGTGCTTTGGTGGCTGAAGCCTCGTCTTTGACCTCCTGTAGTTCCTGTATCATCCCAGATACAGCCGGCTCGTTTTCTCCAGAAGATGGAGTCTGGTTCAGAGTTCAAAGAGATAGCAGCTTGTCAGCAATTAAACTGTGAAAAACATTACAGGCAGTGTACGCTACAGGTAATCCACTCATCGATGGGAAGTACTACAGGCTAACTCTAACACCTAAAAAGTGAATTTATAGGAGGCAGTGCAGGCTAGAGCTAACTTAACTTATTGCCTATGGGAGATAAGTCCTACCTCTTCGGCCAGAAACGTTCTCTGGTATCCACCAGGCTTGGTCGTCCTCATCTGATTGAGCAAATCCATGAGCATGACCAGCCTCTTCTCGTACTCCAACACCTCCTCCTCGGAACTGGAGAGCAGCTGCTTCTGCAGCTCCTGGTCCTTCTGTATGCCACTCAGTCCCACCTCCAGCTCGCGGAGCTTCTCCGTCAGGAGGACCACCTTCCCCGTGGGGCTCTGTTTGGCTCCTTGGATCTCCGCTGCTCGGGATGTTCCTGCAAACCCAAAGTCCGGTACCTCCATCTGTCCCTGGGGATCCTGGTGGCCGAATTCTTTGGTTCTCTGGCCCTTGGACTCCTGCGATTGATGCAACTGTTGCTGGATGGCGCCCAGTTGGGCCTGGCTGACAAGCGCGGCCGCCACCCTCTCCCTCAGCTTGTCCTCCAGATCCTGGACCTTGCGCTGGAGCTCGTCGGCGTCCTCCTGGGTACGCTCCACCAGGAACCGGCAGCGGATCAGTTCAGAATCTCTTTCTCTGACACAGGCTTCAAGTTCCTGGACGCGGAGGCTCAGCTCCTCCAACCTGGAGGTGGCGCTCTGCTCCAGCGCCTGGATCTGAGCCTGCACCACCAAGAATTCTGCAGTCTTCTCCGTGAGGGCATCTTGCAGCTCCATCGCGGTGTCGTCCGACTGCTCCTTTTCCGATTCGGCTAATGCTAGCCTGCTCTCCTGCAAGCACCGGTACCTCTCCAGGAGCATGCATTGCTCTGCTTTGATGGTGTCCAGCTCTTGGGTGGCCAGGTCCATCTTTTGCTTCATTTCGTCGTACTCCTCCTTGCTGGGACCTCCGACCTGGCTCTCCAACTGGCCCTTGAGCTCCTCGTCCGTCTCTGAGGATTGCTTCCGCTCGATGTTGGCTAGCTCCTCCTGGAGCTTGTCGATGACGGCGTTTAGCTGCTCCAGCTCCTCCTCGCTGTTCTTCTTCAGGCGCTGCTGCTCGCTCCGCATGCACTCCACCTGGGACTCCAGCTCCCACAGTAGTTCATCCCTCGCATTGATTTCCTGAAGGGAAGGATGGAGCAGCGAATGTAGGTATAAGGACGAAGATGTGGAGGAAAAAGACTGGCTCATGCTTTCTGGTAAACCTCTGAGAGAGTTGTGCCACGGGAAGATAGTTAATATTGATAACATTTTTTTGTGATATATTATCTATGGTTGAAACTCAATCAGGTAACAACGGTACTTCAGGAACAAATTCTGATTTGTTGGACATTTCTAGGGTGTTCCAAGTGTTCTCAGCTGTTTAGTAAGCCAACATAAAAACCATATATCACAAGACAACAGAGCATGGGAACTTATCAAAACCTAAAATGGTAGGTTAAGTCAAAACAAAAATAAAAAATAAAATAAACGGCTGTCACACAACACACACACTGATCCACTATCACAGAGATATACATATACGTGGACAGAATATCAAATGGTCTGTCTGTAACATATATGTATATGGGGTTACCTTGTTATCAGGGGCTGATTCCGTGTGTTGAAGCTTAGCCATCTGCTCATTAAGAAGGGCTATTTCCCTGTCCTTCTCCTCCATCACCTTCAAAAATGTATCATATGTTCAGAGATTATAATCTGCTGGCTTTCAACACACAAAAAAAATCACCCTTAATAAACTGGGACTAAGACAATAGGGAAGGAACATTTATGGGGGATTTGTTTATCTTTAGGGTGGGGATACTACCTATCACTACTACCATATTAGCCTAACAGGTCCCACATTTGTTGCTTTGGCTAATGTGGCTTTGTTTAGCAGATGGAAACCACGTGTCAACCTTGTTGGATTAAGGATTACCTATAGTAAATGTTAGCCTTTTTCGTGGCTATTTGTTGTGTTGTGTTACCTGGTTGCTGCTAGTCTAACTGTCTGGCATATCTAAATGTTAGCCTAGCTGTGGCTAAGCTGTCAACATGCTATCCTAGCGTTGTGGCCCAGGCTACCTACATGCTAGCCTAGCGTAGTGGCCCAGGCTGCCTACATACTAGCTTGGTTATGTGGTGGCTAAGGCTACCTACATGCTAACCTAGCTGTGTGGGTGGCTAAGGCTACCTACATGCTAACCTAGCTGTGTGGGCGGCTAAGGCTACCTACATGCTAGCTTAGCTGTGTGGGTGGCTAAGGCTACCTACATGCTAGCTTAGCTGTGTGGGGGGCTAAGGCTACCTACCTACAGTGGGGCAAAAAAGTATTTAGTCAGCCACCAATTGTGCAAATTCTCCCACTTAAAAAGATGAGAGGCCTGTAATTTTCATCATATGTACACTTCAACTATGACAGACAAAACGAGGGAAAAAAATCCAGAAAATCACATTGTATGATTTTTTATGATTTTTTTTTGCAAATAATGGTGGAAAATAAGCATTTGGTCAATAACAAAAGTTTATCTCAATACCTTGTTATATACCCTTTGTTGGCAATGACAGAGGTCAAACGTTTTCTGTAAGTCTTCACAAGGTTTTTACACACTGTTGCTGGTATTTTGGCCCATTCCTCCATGCAGATCTCCTCTAGAGCAGTGATGTTTTAGGGCTGTTGCTGGGCAACACAGACTTTCAACTCCCTCCAAAGATTTTCTATGGGGTTGAGATCTGGAGACTGGCTAGGCCACTCCAGGACCTTGAAATGCTTCTTACGAAGCCACTCCTTCGTTGCCTGGGTGGTGTGTTTGGGATCATTGTCATGCTGAAAGACCCAGCCACGTTTTATCTTCATTGCCCTTGCCCCATTCATTCTTTCCTTTCCACGGATCAGTCTTCCTGGTCCCTTTGCAGAAAAACAGCCCCAAAGCATGATGTTTCCACCGCCCATGCTTCACAGTAGGTATGGTGTTCTTTGGATGCAACTCAGCATTCTTTGTCCTCCAAACACGACGAGTTGAGTTTTTACCAAAAAGTTATATTTTGGTTTCATCTGACCATATGACATTCTCCCAATCTTCTTCTGGATCATCCAAATGCTCTCTAGCAAACTTCAGACGGGCCTGGACATGTACTGGCTTAAGCAGGGGGACACGTCTGGCACTGCAGGATTTGAGTCCCTGGCAGCGTAGTGTGTTACTGATGGTAGGCTTTGTTACTTTGGTCCCAGCTCTCTGCAGGTCATTCACTAGGTCCCCCCGTGTGGTTCTGGGATTTTTGCTCACCGTTCTTCTGATCATTTTGACCCCATGGGGTGAGATCTTGCGTGGAGCCCCAGATCGAGGGAGCTTATCAGTGGTCTTGTACGTCTTCCATTTCCTAATAATTGCTCCCACAGTTGATTTCTTCAAACCAAGCTGCTTACCTATTGCAGATTCAGTCTTCCCAGCCTGGTGCAGGTCCACAATTTTGTTTCTGGTGTCCTTTGACAGCTCTTTGGTCTTGGCCATAGTGGAGTTTGGAGTGTGACTGTTTGAGGTTGTGGACAGGTGTCTTTTATACTGATAACAAGTTCAAACAGGTGCCATTAATACAGGTAACGAGTGGAGGACAGAGGAGCCTCTTAAAGAAGAAGTTACAGGTCTGTGAGAGCCAGAAATCTTGCTTGTTTGTAGGTGACCAAATACTTATTTTCCACCACAATTTGCAAATAAATTCATTAAAAATCCTACAATGTGATTTTCTGGATTTTTTTTACTCATTTTGTCTGTCATAGTTGAAGTGTACCTATGATGAAAATTACAGGCCTCTCTCATCTTTTTAAGTTGGAGAACTTGCACAATTTGTGGCTGACTATATACTTTTTTGCCCCACTGTACATGCTATCCTAGCTGTGTGGGGGGCTAAGGCTACCTGCATGCTAGCCTAGCTGTGTGGGGGGCTAAGGCTACCTACAGTTGAAGTTGGAAGTTTACATACACTAAGGTTGGAGTCATTAACACTTGTTTTTCAACCACTCCACAAATTTCTTGTTAACAAACTATAGTTTTGGCAAGTCGGTTAGAACATCTACTTTGTGCATGACACAAGTTATTTTTCCAACAATTGTTTACAGACAGATTACTTCATTTATAATTCACTGTATCACAATTCCAGTGGGCCAGAAGTTTACATACACTAAGTTGACTGTGCCTTCAAACAGCTTGGAAAATTCCAGAAAATAATGTCATGGCTGTAGAAGCTTCTGATACTCGAATTGACATCAATAGAGTCAATTGGAGGTGAACCCGTGGATGTATTTCAAGGCCTACCTTCAAACTGAGTGCCTCTTTGCTTGACATTATGAGAAAATCAAAATAAATCAGCCAAGAAGAAAACATCTTAGAAACAAAATTGTAGACCTCCACAAGTCTGGTTCATCCTTGGGAGAAATTTCCAAACGCCTGAAGTATCACGTTCATCTGTACAAACAATAGTATGCAAGTATAAACAGCATGGGACCACGCAGCTGTCATACCGCTCAGGAAGGAGACGCGTTCTGTCTCCTAGAAATTAATGTACTTTGGTGTGAAAATTGCAAATCAATCCCAGAACAACAGCAAAGGACCTTGTGAAGATGCTGGAAGAAACAGGTACATAAGTATCTATCCCACAGTAAAATATCAACATCACCTGAAAGGCCGCTCAGCAAGGAAAAAGCCACTGCTCCAAAACCGCCATAAAAGAGGCAGACTACGGTTTTCAACTGCACATGGGGACAAAAAAAACGTACCTTTTGGAGAAATGTCCTCTGGTCTGATGAAACAAATATAACTATTTGGCCATATTGACCATCGTTATGTTTGGAGGTAAAAAAAGCCGAAGAACACCATCCCAAACGTGAAGCATGGGGGTGGCAGCATCATGTTGTGGGGGTGCTTTGCTGCAGGAGGGACTGATGCACTTCACAAAATAGATGGCATCATGAGGTAGGAAAAGTATGTGGATATATTGAAGCAACATCTCAAGACATCGGTCAGGAAGTTAAAGCTTGGTCGCAAATGGGTCTTCTAAATGGACAATGACCCCAAGCATACTTCCAAAGTTGTGGCCATTTTGTTTTTGGCTAAGGTGTATGTAAACTTCCAACTTCAACTGTACATGCTAGCCTAGCTGTGTTGGCCGATTACCTGGAGCAGGTGGTCCTTGGTCTCCAGGTCTTTCTGCTGGGTGCTCAGCTCCTTCCTCTGGATCTCCAGCTGCATGTCGAGCTGCTGCACCTCATCACTCTTGTTCTCCAGCTCCTCCCGGAACTGCTCCAGCTGCTCCTCCAGGTTACTGATCTGGAAGGGAGGAGGGGAAAGGGGGGAGTCAAGCTGGAGTGTTGTGTGTTCTTATCCATCTAACTGAGGACCAGGGCATCGACACATGAACAGGGGACTTGAAATCTAAGTGGGACCTGTCTTGTGTCCATCATTGGCTATTGTAGGAGCGTGATTTGAGGCGAAGTGAAAGATGGCGGGCAAAGGGTTGCAACAAGTAGAGGAATGGTCTAACTTATGTAAATCGTCAGGGGAGGTGATAACCAATTAAGGTTTTCGCTGGCTAGCTTTGACACAGTGCTGGACTGGCTACTTAGAAATTCCCTTCCAAACATGTGAAAGAAAGAAACCCCCATAAGAACAATACATTACCTCTTTCTCTTTCCTGTCCAGAGCCTCTCTTTCAGTCTGTAGCTGAGCCTCCAGTGATGAGTCCCCAAGCTCACAAACAGACACATCCTGCCTCTTATCATCCACCTGAAACAGACATGCATGCAAGCAACGAGCACACACAATACGTTATTATTTAGCGACCAGTCATGCGCGACGCATGCACACACAAGCAAACATACACACATCACACGCAATATTATATACAAGCATACACACAAATATCAGGATAGCCACACACACACAGCCATACATCATATACAGTATCTGTGATGTCATGCACTTAATCAGCTGGGCAGTAGCAAGGTATGGGGACATTTCTTTCACTGCTCTGTTTCAGCCTGCCAACAGTGATATTGGTTTCAAAACTCATTACTATGGGCACACACATTCTCAGCCATGATGTCGGGTATGCAGGTACACTCAGTCTCCTTTATCAATGCACACATACACCCATATATATGCAAATATAGCTTCACGCTGTCACTCACACTCTACCAGAACACACACTCATTCTGACACTAACATGCACACGCACTCCATTCTCTCTATCACACACGTTATGTTCTTCTATCCTCGTGCGGACTTAAAATGTATTTCCATTGAAAATCCTATCCCTAATAGTAACCCTAACCACTAAGCTTAAAATAGCCTTTGTCCTCATGGGGAATTTTCCTTGTTTTACTATCCTTCTGGTGACTGAGATTTTAGGCCCCCACTGGGAAAATAGAACCACCCCACCCCCCCCAACACACACAAACACACTCCCTCTGGGGAGCAATCTTGGCAGTCGCTAGTCTTAACACAGCATCACCAACAGCAGTGGCGGGAAGGAGTGGGGGAACTGTCTCTTTCTCTCTCTCCCCACTCCTTTCTCTACTTGTTGTTCTCTCAGTCTCTATCCCACTTCATCCATCCCCCCCCTTCCTCTCCACCCATCTCTCTTTTCTCTCTCACCATCTCGGTGCTGGCCAGCAGCGCCTGCTCCAGCTCGCGGATGCGACCCTCCAGCTTGTCAATCTCCTCGTTGCGCTCGCCCACCTCGCGCTGCAGCTGCTCGGACGCCAGCAGCAGCTCGCTGCACCAGTCCGCCTTCTCCCTCAGCTGCTGGGTCAGCTGGTCCACCTGCGAGAGGAGAGGGATGAGGAGGAGGAGAAAGGAAAGGGAGGGAAAGAGGGGTTTCAGTGTGGATCGTATAGTCTGTAGCTTCAGTGTATCACTGTGGCTAGCTAGTAGTAACAACACAGTAGCTGGGAGGTCAGCTGATCCACCTGCCATTTTGAAGAGAGGGGGAAAAGAGAGGAGGTAGTAGGGCTGGGAATTGCCAGGAACGTCATGGTACGATATTATCACGATACTTAGGTGCTGTTGCGATTGTCATGATTTTATATGTATTGCGATTCGATACTGCGATTTTATTGCAATTTTATGTTCCAAACATATTGCTCACTAAATGTCAGCTGCAGAGAGGCAGAGAGCATTAGGAAATTAGTTTTGATGAGTCATGGAAATAAAAGTGCTGGAAACATGTTGGCTCACGCTATAAGATTAAACATACCAGAGTTTTGGTATAGGTACAGCCGGCCAGCACCAGCTAATGCTACATAGCAAAAAATGTGTTTTTTTTTACTAATCGATACTTAGGGTCAAAGTATCGATAAAATATTGCCCCCCCCCCCCAAAAAAAAACTGCGATATGTAACTATAAATTTTCCCCCCATCACTAGGGGCTAGAGGGAAAGAGGATAATGTAAACAGGAGCAATATTATGAGGTCAGATGATCCTCACCTGCTATATGGTAGGGAAAGGGAGATGAATAGGGGAAAGAGGGAGATGAATAGGGAAAGAGGGAGAAAGGGGGGAAGAGGGAGGTTGAGTGCAGCTAATGATATTTAATGGAAGGTCCTTTTCAATGACGCTAGCACCACTAATCGCTGGGATCCACCTGCTATGGTAGACAGAGGAATATTCAACAGGACGAAAAGGAGAAAGAGAGCAGAGGAAGGGAAAGAGGGGGGCTCTAATGTGGTTTGCAATGACAGGCTGCTACCATGCAACTGATGGAGTTTTGTTAATAGAGAGGCTGTTTCAATGCAACTAATAGCAATACCTGGGAGGTCAGCTGATCCACCTGCCATGGGAGAGAAGCAAAGAGGAAGAGGAGGAAAAAGGGAGAGAGAATGGCCTTTAATGAGCATAGCAGTGACTAATAGGAGAAGGTGATGGGAGAAGGAATGGTTCTATGATTCTGATAGCAGAGAAAGGCTGCTGTGATATTGTCAACTGCATATAGCTTAGCGAAAACAAGCCCTTACAGTATCAATAATGGTGTTTAAATAATTCTGATCATTCTGAGTTACTTGTAGTGACACATTTCCACAACACATGCCACTATAATACAGTTAAAGACTGAACACAAACAACAGTATGGTAACAAATGTAAAACACAGCTGATGGCAACAGCAAGGAGAGCCACTGCCAAAGCATGCCAAAGAGATGTGGAGCTATGATGATGCTAATGACTTTTAGCAGAAACCAGCCACAACAACTCGGTTGACGTACAGTAAACCAGAGAGAAGCAGTATATCACAGCTGTTATGATAGCAGATGCAATTATAATGCAAAGACAGACCTCCATGGTCCAGATGATGATGCTCAGCAGAAATATCCTAATGTAATATCTAATTACATTTACTAGCTACAACATGGTGCGAGAGTAAATACAACCTCTCCATGGACACTGCTTTTTTTGAAAGATAAAAAAATATATTAAGTGTTTAGGACAAGACCACTGTTAAAACCATTAATGTTCAATAAAATGTTCCATAAAAAAACCTAGAATACTAGTTGTACAAAACGCATTACAAATCACACAATACCCACAGCCCCCTCAGTTAATAAACAAATCACCATGGCGATGATTGACAAATCAGCCCTCACCCCAAAAAAGCACATCAAAAATCACATCCAGCATATAAACTCAGCAAAAAAAGAACCGTTCTCTCACTATCAACTGCGTTTATTTTCAGCAAGCTTACCATGTGTAAATATTTGTATAAACATAAGATTCAACAACAGACATAAACTGAACAAGCTCCACAGACGTGACTAACATAAATGGATTAATGTGTCCCTGAACAAAGGGGAGGGGTCAAAAGTAACAGTCAGTATCTGGTGTGGCCACCAGCTGCATTTAGTACTGCAGTGCATCTCCTCCTCGTGGACTGCACCAGATTTGCAAGTTCTTGCTGTAAGATGTTACCCCACTCTTCCAAGGCACCTGCAAGTTACCGGGCATTTCTGGGGTGAATGGCCCTAGCCCTCACCAACAAGTCTCAGACGTGTTCAATGGGATTGAGATCTGGGCTCTTTGCTGGCCATGGCAGAACACTCACCGAACGGGCAGTATGGCTGGTGGCATTGTCATGCTGGAGGGTCATGTCAGGATGAGCCTGCAGGAAGGGTACCACATGAGGGAGGATGCCTTACTTATAACGTACATCGTTGAGATGACAACAAGAATGACAACAAGCTCAGTCCGATGATGCTGTGACACACCACCCCAGACCATGACGGACCCTCCACCTCCAAATCGATCCCGCTCCAGAGTATAGGCTTCGGTGTAACGCTCATTCCTTTGACGATAAACGCGAATCCGACCATCACCCCTGGTGAGACAAAACCGCGACTCGTCAGTGAAGAGAACTTTGTGCCAGTCCTGTCTGGTCCAGCGACGGCGGGTTTGTGCCCATATGCAATGTTGTTTGCCAGTGATGTCTGGTGAGGACCTGCCTTACAACAGGCCTACAAACACTCAGTCCAGCCTCTCTCAGCCTATTGCGGACAGTCTGAGCACTGATGGAGGGATTGTGCGTTCCTGGTGTAACTCGGCAGCTGTTGTTGTGCAGGTGTTGTTACACGTGGTCTACCACTGCGAGGACGATCAGCTGTCCGTCCTGTCTCCCTGTAGCGCTGTCTTAGGCGTCTCATAGTACAGATATTGCAATTTATTGCCCTGGCCACATCTGCAATCCTCATTCCTCCTTGCAGAATGCCTAAGGCACATTCACGCAGATGAGCAGGGACCCTCGGCATCTTTCTTTTGGTGCTTTTCAGAGTCAGTAGAAATGCCTCTTTAGTGTCCTAAGTTTCCATAAATGTGACTTTAATTTCCTACCATCTGTAAGCTGTTAGTGTCTTACCGACCGTTCCACAGGTGCATGTTCATTAATTGTTTATTGTTAATTGAACAAGCATGGGAAACAGTGTTCAAACCCTTTACAATTAAGATCTGTGAAGTTATTTGGATTTTTACGAATTTTCTTTGAAAGACAGGGTCCTGAAAAAGGGAGGGTTATTTTTTTTGCTGAGTTTATGTCCATTATCCTTCAGTTCCAGTTTGACTAGTCTGGGATCATATTTGGGTAACCACAGGCAATTCTACCTCCCCACTGTCCTGGCTGACACTGAGCCCTCATGTACAGAGCAACAACAGTACATTTTTACAAGACGAGCATATACATTACTGCCTTTCCCATTGTGAGGGAACAAAAGGAGGGAGAAACTGCCTGTGGGGTCCAACAGGGCTCAATGCCGGGGCTATTGCGGAACTGAACTGTTACCTCTCTGCTTCTTTGCTCAGAGCCGGGCTGCAGCTTCTGGCTGTTCTTCAGCTGCTGCTCCAGATTCAAGATCTCCTGCTGGAAGACGTCCCTCTCGTGTTCCCGGTCAACGGCCTGCTCCTGGGGTTCAGAGATGAAGACAAAGCCTTTAAAGGAGAGTTGCTATGGGAAATACCCATTACATATCAAATTAAATTATATATACATTGAATCAGAAATACATGGATGATGAATAAATGATGGATCAAGTGTAGTGCTTTATGCACTGCCTAACCCCCAATAACCAAAGTGCACATTCATATAACATTCATGTAAATCTGTATTCTTTTAAACGATAGACTTCCTATGGTCCTCCCCCATCCACCCCATTCATCCATCTCTCCCATCTCTATCCATATCCATCCGTACAGCCATGCATCCATCCTCCCCATTCCCTCCCCTCTATTTCTTACATCCAGGAACCTCCGATTCTTCTCCAGTTGTTTCTCCAGAGCCTGGATCTGCTGCAGCAGGTCACCGCTCTCAGTCTTGCGGGCATGCTCCAGCTCGATGACCCGGTTGATCTGCTCCTCCAGCTCAGCCTCCAGTGTTTTCACCTGGTGCAGAAGGTCCAGGCTCTCCTTCTCCGCCTGCCGCTGCACCTCTACCTTCTCAGCCATCAGCTTCTCTGTCTCCTCCAGGAGGTCTGGGGTGAAGGGAGAGAGGGACGGAAGGAAGGCGTCACATAAGGTGGCTTTGGAGGGGAGGAGTCAATGATTTTGGACATACAGGTTTGATTCCAGCAATGAACAGGACAGGATGCTGAGATGGAGTTGTTGTGGACTGTCAATAATCTGAAAATCAGTTACAGGCCTGTCAGCCTTAAGATTCGTTTCAAATCTAAGTATATTTAGCTGTTTTTGTCTCAGAACTTCTAAACTTGTGTTTTACGCATTTTAACAGCATTACAGTATTGAGATGGCTGCTTTCAGCAAAATGTCACCAATACAGTCCTCCATTTCAGAATCATGTAGCTACTGTATATAACAGACAATCTCACACCCAGTATCTTCCCAACATATCCCTTTAGTAACCCACTGCCATCATTTAACCAACATTGAACCTACCAACATCGCTTCCCCCCAGAGAAGATCGAACCCCATTGTATTAGTACAACAGATAAAAAGGTAAGAGAGTGCAAACCACAGACCAACGACGTAGACAGTGCTGTGATGGTGCAATATCCATGCCCCATATGCAGTTGCAGGCAAGGGGTGGGACAAATTCCTAATTGAGCAATCATCTTACTCCAAAGGTAGCAGATATTGTCACGATGTTAGCATGGACAATGTGAAGTAAGGTTAGGGTGAGCTAAACTCTTCTGAACATTTACATCAAGGGATTTTAATTTAGGAGCAAAGATGATTGCCAAAAAAGAAATACTTATGCTTACAGTACCAATGTCTCAAAATACAGTTCATCAGATTCCTTCAATCGTGCTCAATCATAAATAAAATGAGAATGTTCACGCTGACCCATAAGACATTAACATGACAAACCATGATATAGAAAAGGGAATCAAAAGAAAAAGCGTAAGCAAGGGTTAGTGATTGAGTGAGTGAGCTCATAGCAAGCAAGCTCCAAGCTTTTTTTGTGAGTTGCTGATTCTGGCGTTAAAAAAAAATACAGTACCAGTCAAATGTTTGGACACACCTACTCGTTCAAGGGTTTTCTTTATTTTTTGATATTTTCTACATTGTAGAATAATAGTGAAGACATCAACACTATGAAATAACACATATTGAATTGTTATGGGATTTTTATGAATAATGGCTAAATGATGTATACATTTAACATAGAACTATAACTAAAGAGAATACTACCCTGTCACTGTATGAATCTTATTATAATCGTAACACCGAATATAATGTGTGTAGTTTTAGTCAAGAATTAGAACAAGGACTTTCTGTTCCTTGTTAGAAACTAATGGAGCTACCGTCAGACCGGCTGGAATACTGTGTTCCTTACAGGACATTCTGTCCCCACCCAGGGAGGGGAGAGACCTTGGGCTTGTAGTAGATTGTTTAACAGGTGGCAGACAATTTGTGAGTAGGAGAAGACTTGTGAACTATATTGCCCTTATGTCTGAGAGGGACATTTATGACGAAATGTGAGGTATATAGACCAATGTACCGGAAATGATAGGGAGAACATTCCCGTGAATAAACATTTAACTATTGTACTATTGTAGACTGGGCCTCTGTCTGTCTTCATTTCTATCAGTATCCTACAAATCCTGATCAAGCAGACTGGTTAATGAACACGAGAACTAAATTCTCCTGACAGGAATCGTGTCTTGTTAAAAGTTAATATGTGGAATTTCTTTCCTTAATGCGCTTGAGTCAATCAGTTGTGTTGTGACAAGGTAGGGAGGTATACAGAAGATAGCCCTATTTGGTAAAATAACAAGTACATATTATGGCAAGAACAGCTCAAATAAGCAATGAGAAATGACAGTACATCATTACTTTAAGACATGAAGGTCAGTCAATACGGAAAATTTCAATAACTTTGTGCTGTCGCAAGAAACATCAAGCACTATGATGAAACTGGCTCTCATGAAGACTGCCACAGGAAAGGAAGACCCATAGTTACCTCTGCTGCAGAAGATAAGTTCATTAGAGTTACCAGCCTCGGAAATTTCAGCCCTAATAAATGCTTCACTGAGTTCAAATAACAGACATCTCAACATCAACTGTTCAGAGGAGACTTGTTGCAAAGAACCCACTACTAAAGGACACCAATAATAAGAAGAGACTTGCTTGGGCCAAGAAACACAAGCAAAGGACATTAGACTGGTGGAAATCTGTTCTTTGGTCTGATGAGTCCAAATGTGAGATTTTTGGTTCCAACCGCAGTGTCTTTGTGAGAAGCAGAGTAGGTGAACGGATGATCTCCACATGTGTGGTTCCCACTGTGAAGTATGGAGGTGGTGTGATGGTGCTTTGCTGGTGACACTGATTTATTTAGAATTCAAGGCACACTTAACCAGCATGGCTACCACCGCATTCTGCATCGATACGCCATCCCATCTGGTTTGTGCTTAGTGGGACTATCATTTGTCTTTCAACAGGACAATCACCCAACACACCTTCAGGCTGTGTACAGGCTATTTGACCAAGAAGGAGAGTGATGGCATGCTGCATCAGAAGACCTGGCCTCCACAAATCACCCGACCTCAACCAAATTGAGATGGTTCGAGATGAGTCTGACCACAGAGCGAAGAAAAAGCAGCCAACAAGGGCTCAGCATATGTGGGAACTCCAACACTGCTGGAAAAACATTCCTCATGAAGCTGGTTGAGAGAATGCCAAGAGTGTGCAAAGCTGTCATCAAGGCAAAGGGTTGCTATAAAATATATTTAGATTGGTTTAAAACTGTTTTAGTTACTACATGATTCCATATGTGGTATTTATTAGTGTTGATGTCTTCACTATTATCCTACAATGTAGAAAATAGTATAAATAAATAAAAACACTTGAATGAGTAGGTGTGTCCAAACTTTTGACTGGTACTGTATGCATTTGTGAAGTGCCACTCGACTAGAGACAAAAAAGTAACAGACTGGCCATGCTCTGATGTGGGACACACCTGCTTCAGGTGCTGCATCGACTGCAGCTTCAACTAGGCCTATAGGAAGAATAAGAAAGCACAGTATTTCAACATGCACTTGTTTTGTCATAAAAAGGAGGAAGACTGGAGGAGAAAGGATGTGAGAGGTGAAAGCGAGAGGTGAAAACGAGAGGGCGGGGCTTCCCTGCATGTGCTGTGGTGGTATTGGTTAAAGCTGTGTCGGCAGAGGATGGATGAGCCAATGCTGTAACGTGAGAGCCGGCGTGAGGTGTTCCTAAAATGGCCCCCTGTACATTGAATTCATGTGCTTGTCGAATACTTGCCATTTCATTATGGATTATTCCTTAACCTATGGAATACCTTGAAATAGTACTGGATAGAGGTAATGAATCAGAAAATTATTTAAAAACGTTTTGCAGTGTGTGTCTTATTAGACAAGTCAAGGTAGTTCCTCCCTGTTTCAGTCGACTTAATTCTATTTGTTGCCTAATGAACACGACGCAGGTGAGACTTTTCAGATGCAGTACTTGTGTTACACAAAAACAGTTATCAATTGTAAACTTCATTACAACATGAATTCATCATGGTCACCCTTTCTACAGGAATTTAGCAAAGTACAGTAATAACAAAGTACATTAATAAAAATGACAAGAATTTATAACACAGAATAAAAATTGTTACAATGTCATTGAGTGGTAACACAATAACAATGAGTGGCTCCTGCTAAGCTGACATACTGTGTGATGACATGAGTCATACAAATATTCAAATGTAGATCTAATCAAGGAAATAAACCAACCTTCTGTATGCAAAAGAACATGGGCCTGTTATCTTTGTCATAGGACCCACAGAAATAAAATGACTGTCAAATTGCGATGGTCTGAAGGGCTTTTCTCATAATACCAGTATTTCTATTTCAATGATACGACCCCCACTTCACCCTGCCCACTCTTTGGAGTAGTGATGTCATATAAGACGTAGTCACAGTTCTCTATTATCACCAACTGCTTGTTTTTGAGCATCTGTATTGGAATAGGCACTGTGCATATCCAATACACTTTACATGATATGAAAGTAAAATTTTCACGATTATTTCACTGTGTAGAATACTTGAATGTTTGTCAAAATGTATATTTTGTTCCATTCAGATCCACAAGGAGTAAGTGGTGGGGCACATACGTAACTCGCGGGGGCCGGCATGCTCCCTCATGGCGTCCTGTTGCCGTGACAGTATCTCACGCTCTTCCTGCATCTGCAGCCTCTCCTGCTCCAGTTCATGTAGGCGGCTGCTCGTCACCTGCAGGAGCCAATGACAATCAGTTAGAGGCAGGTTGACGATATGGTTAGCCAATTAAAAAATGACAAAGAGAACAAACTGCCCTTGCAGTGTGCGAAGTTGCCCGACATAGAGGTAACATTTTAAACCTATGGGAAACAACTTGCAACATAATTGTCCACCATTTTCTTTAAATCTGCATGGATAGTTTTGAGACAATATTTACCTAGTGGGCATAACTGCTTGAAATGACATAATTACATCAGAGCATGTCACCCTAAACGGTTATAACACACAGTGATTATGGTGGTTGTAGACTAAAGAGTGGGTCTGTCTTACCTGCAGCTCCTGCTCCAGGCTTAGCTGTAGCTCCTCCTTCTGACGCACCTGCTCCTCCAGCGCAGCACGTTCACCTGTGTAGCCATCAATCAGACCTGGGGGGGGGGGGGGTGTTAATATATAGATTTAGAGATTGTTTCACTCAACAATCACACACATAGTATCAGTTCAAGCACACATTAAAGTGAAAATACAAACTCATACAACCAAAATCAAGGCGATAAACTCCAAAAACATAGTACCTTTGGAAAGCATTCAGACACCTTGACTTTTTACATTTTGTTACGTTACAGGCTTATTCTGAAATTGATTAAATAAATAAAATCCTCAGCAATGTACACACAATACACCATAATGACAAAAGAAAAACAGTCTAGAAATGTTTGCAAATTTATTGAAAAGAAAAAACGGAAATACCTTATTTACATAAGTATTCAGACCCTTTGCTGTGAGACTCGAAATTAAGTTCAGGTGCATCCTCTTTCCATTGATCACCCTTGAGATGTTTCTACAACTTTATTGGAGTCCACCGGTGGTAAATGCAATTGATTGGACATGATTTGGAAATGCACACCTGTCTATAATAAAGGTACCACAGTTGACAGTGCAAGTCAGAACCAAGCCATGAGGTCGAAGGAATTGTCCGTAGAGCTCTGAGACAGGCTCAGATCTAGGCAAGGGTACCAAAACATTTCTGCAGCATTGAAGGTCACCAAGAACACAGTGGCCTCCATTATTCTTAAATGGAAGAAGTTTGGAACCACCAAGACTCTTCCTACAGCTGGCCGCCCGGCCAAACTGAGCAATTTTGGTGGAGAAGGGCCTGTGTCAGGGAGGTGACCAAGAACCTGATGATCCTCTGAAAGAGCTCTAGAGTTCCTCTGTTGAGATGGGAGAACCTTCCAGAAGGACAACGATCTCTGCAGCACTCCACCAATCAGGCCTTTATGGTAAGAGTGGCCAGGCGGAAGCCACTCCTCAGTAAAAGGCACATGACAGCCTGCTTGGAGTTTGCCAAAAGGCACCTAAATACTCTCAGACCATGAGAAACAAGATTCTCTGGTCTGACGTAACCAAGATTGAACTATTTGGCCTGAATGCCAAGCGTCACGTCTGGAGGAAACCTGGCCCCATCCGTATGGTGAAGCATGGTGGTGGCAGAATCATGGTGTGGGGATGTTTTTTCAGCAGCAGGGACTGGTAGACTAGTCAGGATCAAGGGAAAGATGAATGGAGATCTTTGATGAAAACCTGCTCCAGAGCTCTTAGGACCTCAGACTGGGGCGAAGGTTCACCTTCCAACAAGACAACGACCCTAAGTACACAGCCAAGACAACGCAGGAGTGGCTTCGGGACAAGTCTCTGAATGTCCTTGAGCGGCACAGCTGGAGCCCGGACTTAAACCTGATCGAATATCGCTGGAAACACCTAAAAATAGCTGTGCAGCAACACTCCCCATCCAACCTGACAGAGCAAATACAGGTGTGCCAAGCTTGTAGCGTCATACCCAAGAAGACTTGAGGCTGTAATTGCTGCCAAAGGTGCTTCAACAAAGTAATGAGTAAAGGGTTTGAATACTTAAGTAAATGTAATATTTCAGTTTTTTTCAACGGGTCTGAATACTTTCTGAAGGCACTGTTTGTGCACAACACTATACAAATATGCTACATCCAAAAAGCACTCGCATGTAACACCCACCCACTCCTCCCCAAGGTGCACACGAACACAAAAATATTCAGACAAACAAACACAGGCAGAATGTCAAACCAATTTAACTAGACAGAGTGTAGTCTAGAGGGCTAAGCTGCCAACAAATGCAATGAAATATTCTATTATTAAACATCTTGTTACCGGTCACTAGGCAAATGCACTACTGGAATGTAATTCAGCTGATGATAAATCTGTTTGGAAGACGTGAGTGCATACTAGCAATGTTCCCAAAGATCTGATAGAGATTCCTTACAAAATCATATCTAGTACTAGTATGTAGTAGCTATACTAAATAGGTGAGGCGAATATGTTCTTCCAAGAACATTGTTGTGTTGATGAGTTACATAAGGTTGTGGTGCTCCAACTGATCTCTTTGTTTACTGTAAACACAAATCGTTTGAATGGGTGGCTCGACCCTTCTGTCTTCATTTATTCTGTTAGTATTACAAAAGTATACGAACCCACGTAGAAGTAACACATTTATCACAACTAAGGAATGCATCTTAGTTACATTCCCAACATTTAATCATTTACAGTGGATTAGACCACTCCAAGAAAGCCTTCTACATAAAAATGACAACTCATATATGGGCCAACCTTTAAGATTTCAATGCTGTCACTAACGAGGTTTCCATCCAACCTTTTAAGCGAGTAAAGTACGTCAGTTAAAAAAACATCACGACAGGCCTGATGGAAACAGCTAATTTGTCCGTAAACTTTCCAAATGTTCACAAAACAAAATACACAATAACATTTTTGGATTTAACCTTTATTTATCCAGGCGAGTCAATTAAGAACAAATTATTATTTACAATGACGTACTGGCCAATGTGGGATCTTTGTGTCTGTAAAATTAATTATGCAAGAAATTACGATTTTATGTGCAAATGTTGATAAAATCACCATCATATCAAAGTAAACTTGGAGTCATGTAATCATAGGTTGTGTTGCCCTCCCACTTTGACTTGGGAAAGCATGCAGTTTATTAGGCTACAGGTGAAAAAAGTTACGATTAACTTCACAGGGCGGTGAAAGTGCACAGCAATTTACTTACGATCTTGTCTCATCGCTGCAACTCCTCAATGGGCTCGGGCTCAGGAGGCAAAGGTCGAGCCATGCGCCCTCCAAAGCATGACCCTCCAAGCCACACTGCTTCTTAACACCTGCCCGCTTAACCCGGAAGCCAGCTGCACCAATGTGTCGGCGGAAACACCGTTCAACTGACGACCGAGGGTCAGCTTGCAGGCGCCCGGCCCGCCACAAGGAGTCGCTAGCGCACGATGAGCCAAGTAAACCCCCCCGGCCAAAACCTCCCCTAACCAGGACAACGCTGGGCCAATTGTGCGCCGCCCTATGGGACTCCCAGGCTGTAGTGACGCAACACTCCGATGCAGTGCGTTAGGCCGCTGCGACACTAGGGAGGCCTGCACGGTGATGAGTTTGATGCTCCTTTCTAAATCGAGGGTCTTATTCTGGTGACATGATGATAGATGCTTGGCTGCAGTTTGACAACTAAAAATAATCTTGCTCTTTTGTCAATAATCTCATGTAGGCTATACCTGCACTGTATCTAAGACCTGTTGGCTAGAGCGTACATGCCAACACCAGAGTGAGCACATTCGCTATATAAACGCCATTTGTGTGACAAAACCATCAGTAGAGTTGGAAATATGATGGAAACACATTTACCCTGTTTTTGTTATTTGTATTTTTTATTGGTAAATGGTCATTTAACCGCAAAAGGTATTTTTATGCACACTACGTCATCACGCATAGGCTTTAATCCGTAACAAGTACATTTGATGGAAACATCTCCGATGGGAAAAGGCTAGAAGAAAAATGTATGCAAAAAAATATATATATATATTCACATGAAAATCTGGTCACCAATTGGATGGAAATCTAGCTAGTGTCAATTGATACAAATGTTGTTTGTGTGTTGAATGAAAAGGTTAACGAGCACAGCAACACTATATTAATTGATTACTTGTAACTATGCACCATGTTAGCTAACAACTAATATGACAGGGTAGTTTAAACAATAACTCATGTGTTAACTCATATGTTGAAACTTGGAATGCTGCTCTCATGGCAAGGGGCCGTTTACCAGAAACTCAGTACTCTTGGATCTGCATTCCTCTGGTGATAAGAGGTTAATTGTCAGAATCAATCCACCAACCAACAATTCACGGTTTGTTAAGGAAGTTACAATTTATAATAAAGCTGATAAAAATAAAAGTTGATAATTGAGTACTGATGAGACGGCTCTGGTCTTACGTATCGTGTCATTTTATTAGGCCACAGTCATGAAGCCTATATGCATCTTGATAATATCAGATGTCTGATATAGCCTAACACTGGAAGCTTGTGATGGCCTCCTGGCTTCACCCTCCAGGTACTGCAACAGCCAAAACTGGTTGACATGATCTCATTAAAGACAGAAATGGCAGTTTTGCCCTCTGGGTAGTGATGGGAGGGGGGAATCAACACTTACATATAGTCATATTATTTTGGACAATATAAATTACTTTGACTCCAAGTATAATTTTTTGTTGTTGTTGCTTGGTAGTGTTAGACGGCGCTAGTCAGCTGTACAGGCGGCAAAACTATATTTTTCATCCTATTGCTTGTTCTCCATCTTCTTTTTAAATAGTGAGCCAACATGTTTTCAGAACTTTTATTTCCATGACTGATCAAAACTAAATTTACTCATGCTCAGGAAGGAATCCCTTATGGCTGAAACGTATAATGCTCTAGTCTCATGGAAACAAATTGCGTATGATTAGGTGCAAATAGAGGACCATCGATCAGGGTGCAATGCAATGCAGTTAAACCCCACAACAACTAGTCCCTGGGCACCGATGACATGGATGTCAATTAAGGCAGCCCCCCGCACCTCTGATTCAGAGAGGTTGGGTTAAATGTGTTGGACAAATTTTGGTTGAATGCATTCAGTTGTGCAACTGACTAGGTATCCCCTTTCCCCTTCTTAAAGGTCTATGTCTCGCTCTAATGCTCTACTATAAAACCTATCCTCTGCGAAACATAATACAGAACTACATCATAACTCCCCCCAAGAGACTTGAGTGGCCTGAGCCTGGCTAACATTTTCAGAATCAGGCAACCATGAGCCTGTTCCTCCGTCTTCATTGAAATCAGTTTTCCACACCAAAAGCTAGTTATTACATAGTGAATCAGACAGGACAAAAGCAGGAAATCATTACGGCTTGACATTAACCATGTTTGAATATGTGGATGGGGGAGCAAAACACAATGGAGGAAGACCGAGTCATTTTGGTTGGAGGCGTGCTCGAAAGCTTTTAAGCGCCTGAAATGCATGTTGAAATATGTAGGCTAATACAGCCGGTCAAATCACGTAATTGCAGGTAGTAGTGATTTATTAAACTTTAAATGTCTGGGTGATGTTTTCTTTTTAGTATACGAGTCTGTGAATAAGAATGTCCTTCTACCCTATGTGTGAGTCATGAAAAAAAGCAAATGTAGAGGCAGAAACACTTAAAGTACTCTCCTTATCTTATTTGTCCAGCTACATTTGGCTGCGTGTATTTACTCCATAAAAAAAAAAAACTGCAAGTCGCATTTCAGAAACGTACGCAGATGAAGACATATCCCAAACTTCAACATTGCTGGTGAACATTTCAAAGGTTAGCATTATCACCAAACATCAAGCAGCAGTTGGGAGATGACTTTATGAAAGCAAATATTTTTCATACTTCAGAATCCTATCACATTTGACATATATACAGTTGAAGTCGGAAGTTTACATACATCTTAGCCAAAAACATTTAAACTCAGTTTCACAATTCCTGACATTTAATCCTAGTAAGAATTCCCTGTTTTAGGTCAGTTAGGATCACCACTTTATTTTAAGAATGTGAAATGTCAGAATAATAGTACAGAGAATGATTTATTTCAGCTTTTATTTTTCACATCACATTCCCAGTTGGTCAGAAGTTTACATACACTCAATTAGTATTTGGTAGCATTGCCTTTAAATTGTTTAACTTGGTTCAAACGTTTCGGGTAGCCTTCCACAAGCTTCCCACAATAAATTGGGTGAATTCTGGCCCATTCCACCAGACAGAGCTGGTGTAACTGAGTCAGGTTTCTAAGCCGGTGTAACTGAGTCCTTAAGCCATTTTGCCACAACTTTGGAAGTATGCTTGGGGTCATTGTCCATTTGGAAGAGCCCTTTGCGACCAAGCTTTAACTTCCTGACTGATGTCTTGAGATGTTGCTTCAATATATCCACATACTTTTCCTACCTCATGATGCCATCTATGTTATGTTATGTCGATATAGGTCATTGCTAAACATCCATTTTCAGGTCTAGCCATACATTTTAGAGTTGATTTAAATCAAAACTCACTCGCCCACTCAGGAACATTCAAAGTCTTCTTGGTAAGCAACTCCAGTGTAGAATTGGCCTTGTGTTCTAGGATATTGTCTTGGTGAAAGGTGAATTCATCTCCCAGTGTCCATTGGAAAGCAGACTGATCCAGGTTTGCCTCTAGTATTTTGCCTGCTATTCGGTTTCTTTTTTATCCTGAGAAGCTCCACAGTCCTCATGATGCAGCCACCTCTATACTTGAAACTATGGAAAGTGGTACTCAGTAATGTGTTGTATTGGATTTGCCCCAAACATAACACTTTGTATTCAGCACAAAAAGTAAATTGCTTTACCACTTCTTTTGCGGTATTACTTTAGTGCCTTGTTGCAAATAGGATGCATGTTTTGGCATATTTTATTCTGTACAGGCTTCCTTCTTTTCACTCTGTCAATTATGTTAGTATTGTAGAGCAACTACAACGTTGTTGATACATCCTAATTTTCCACCCATCACAGCCATCACAGCCACACTCTGTAACTGTTTTAAAGTCACCATTGGCCTCATGGTGAAATTCCTCTCTGGCAACTGAGCTGGGAAGGAAACCTGTATCTTTGTAGTGACTGGGTGTATTGATACACCATCCAAAGTGAAATAAATAACTTCACCATGCTCAAAGGGATATTCAATGTCTGCTTAAAAAAAAAAAAACATCAACCAATAGGTAACCTTATTTGCGAGGCATTGGAAAACCTCCCCAGTCTTTGTGGTTGAATCTGTGTTTGAAATTCATTGCTGGACATAGGAACCTTACAGATAATTGTATGTGTGGGGTACAGAGATGAGGTAGTCATTCAGAAATCATGTTAACCTCTCTTGGGTAGGGGGTAGTATTTTGCCGTTCAGATGAAAAGCGTGCCCAAAGTAAACTGCCTGTTACTCAGGCCCAGAAGCTAGGATCTGAATATAATTGGTAGATTTGAATAGAAAACACTCTAAAACTGTTAAAATTGTGTCCGAGTATAACAGAACTAATATGGCAGGCGAAACCCAGAGGACAACCCCCCCCACCAAAAAAATAATTCGGCCTACCACTATTTTCAATGGCTATCAATTCTATTATAAGGCCAAGTCCTCCCAGATTGCAGATCCTAGGGCTTCCACTAGATGTCAACAGTCTTCAGAAAGAGTTTCAGTTTTTCTAGGTGGCTCCCATTTTGGCTGTAGTGTTTCCAAGCGCGCGGAATAGATCATTTATTTACGTATTAGGGTACCTAAGGTTTGATTATAAACGTTGACTTGTTTGGAAAAGTTTATTAGTAACGTTTGAGATTAATTTTGTATGCATTCTGATGGAGGGAAACTGGGTAGATTATTGAATGAAGTGCGCAAGCTAAACTGAGTTTATATGGATATAAAGAAGGACATTATCGAACAAAAGGACCGTTTGTGATGTAACTGGGACCTTTTGGAGTGCCAACAGAAGAAGATCAAAGGTAAGGCATTTTTTATATCGCTATTTCTGACTTTCGTGTCGCACCTGCCCGGTTGAAATGTGTTTTTCATGTGTTTGTATGCAGGGCGCTGTCCTCAGATAATCGCATGGTATGAAATCTGACACAGCGGCTGGATTAAGCTTTCTTTTTATGTATTACACTTGTGATTTTATGAAAGTTAAATAATACTATAGTTTGAATTTCACGCCCTGCAATTTCACCGGTTGTTGGCCAGGTGGGACGCTACCGTCCCACAAGAAGTTAAACACTATTATTGCACACAAAGTTGCACACAAAGTGAGTCCATGTAATTTATGTGACTTGATAAGCAAATTTCTACTTATTTAAGCTTGCCATAACAAAGGGGCTGAACATTTCAGCTTTTAATTTTGTATTATTTACTACAAAATTCAAAAAAACATAATTCCACTTTGACATTGAATATTGTCTGTATGCCAGTGACAAAAAAATCTCTAATTAATTTAAAATTCAGGCTGTAACAACAAAATGTTGAAATAGTCAAGGCGTGTGAATACTTTCTGAAGGCACTGTACATGTTACTATTAACAAGCCAATGGATGAAAATACGTTTGCTTAAGAGTGTGTGGAACTGAACTTTGTTAGTGAATCGGGTGGGCTGTGTCACGTGTGTGAATCTGTCACGCCTCTCGTCGGTCAGCTGTTCCTGATAGGGATGTCACATCATAATCACTACCTCCGACAAGGATGTTTGGCATGGAGCATTGAATGTGCTGATGGCGCAGAATGTGTCACTACACTATTAAAAACATGGTAAATTGGAGCATAAATCTCTTAATACTAGATTTCAAGTGTAGTGTATGGAAATGTAATTGTTCACAAACAATTGCTAAATCTTTAATTACACAGACACTTTCGTTTGCCATCTAAAGTACTCACACACCCTCTCTACAGTATATATTAATTTCTGTTTCACCCACAGATCCCCTAGCCATCTGACTCACCAAATCACACAACACACACCATCCCCCACAAACAACCCCAGACACACACTTCCACTCGTCATATGGCATTCTCACTGCCCTTCAAACACACACACACCCACCCACATTTAAAAACAACCCCATCCACAAACACAACACCCCCCCCCCCGCCACTCACCCTCAGCCCTGTGGAGCTCCAGGGCCAGCTGCTCGCGGGCACGCCCCTCCTCCACCAGCCTCTCCTGCAGATCCTCCTGCCGCCGCAGCAGATCGCCCATCTCCTGGTTGTGGCGGAAGGACTCGCGCATCAGCTCCGTCTGGGTGATGCGTGCATGTTCCAGCTGATCAGGGTTGGTAAGATGGGTGGAGAGACAAAGATAATGACTTTAGTGAGCAAAGAACCTATAAGGAAATACTGGTTGAGGTGGTGAATAATTCTGAGTTAGAAGTTCCGATACATAAAGCCTTGAAACAAGTTGGTCCACACAGTGTGGCTCAGTTGGTAAAAAAGCATGGCACTAGCAACACCAGGGTTGTGGATTCGATTCCTACTGTGATCACATATACAAGAAATGTGCGCACTCAGTGCACTGAAAGTTGTTTTGGATTTTAAAAATCTGCTCAATGGAACATGTTATATTATTAAATATATCCCATGCCATGAATGAATGGGCATCTCTTCTGTCATTTAGGACATAACCTCTCATTATGGACAATATGCTGAGCCTTGTGACAGTCAGTATAATGTCATATTTATGATCACCAGTAATGGTTTCCAGTTAGTGTCTTAAGAGAAAGTAAAACAATTATGACCAATTAATCAAAGCTGTAGCCCACTTCAGGATAATGGATTATTTCACTTAGCACATAAGATACACAGAGTGAAACAGTGGGTTCACAACACACATGGCCTGTATTGTTATGCTTAAAGGAGTATCCCAATAACAACTACAGGGCAATGTACAGATGTGTGGAGATGGTTAGCTGTATACAGTTCAGTGGTAAGTCTTGAGTTGTACAGTGGCACATCATGACAGTGTAAATATTCTCACTTGCTTCAAGTACTAACATACTGAGGCCTATTGCCTTATCATTGTGGGATAATTGTACACATGCGGTCATTTTCTATAAAGTTATGTTGGTGAAAATGCATGCCATATAACTATTCTTATTAAAATGAGTAAACCTATGCCCCAGTTTGACAATGATCAAGGAACCAACATAAGATGTATGACATGCCATTTCAATCATAACCCTTTAACTTCGGACACAGATGAGGCACGTTTAGTAGACATTGCCCTGTGACGCATTCACAAAAGCCTTCTTTCCTGGCTGAATTATCATGGAATTGCTATTGTGCAATAAACCCCTGACTTATTAGCACCACAACTCACATGCAGTTGGTTTTACAGGGCGAGACTCCCACAACAGCAAAGGTCATACTGCAACATTATGACAACCAGGATGTAGTCACGCGACTGTGCCACGCTGAAATCTTGGGAGTCATTTTTTGCTCACCTGCTCAGATGAAAGCAGAGTAGGGAGATCTAGGACTGTATACAATACTCTCACTGTGTTTTACACTGCACAAGTTGCCCAGTCGAAACTATTGCTGCCAATTAAGTTAGCAGGATATTGTATACGTGTAGACTCCCGATATAGCAGGGGGTATGCAAGTCATGAACTGTATAAAATAATGGACAAAACTGCGGTTTAGAGCATCAAGTCAGCCAAATGAAAGACACTTTCATTCAGATAAATAAGATAACTGTCCAGATGGAGTCAGATTTACTCACTAGTTATACAGTTCCATATAGGTTACATGGCAGGCCAGCAGCTGAATGGTAACTTACTGTATAGGGTGGTGTGGGGAGGGAGATCTTAGAGATCACCTTAAGGAGGTGACCATTGGTCCTGTGGTTGACGTGTGATATTTGAGTCTGTACCACCACCGCGTTTTTCTCATTGAGGACGCTCGAGAGGGGGAAAGGCCGGGGCAGGGGCACACGAGATTCCACCTCGTACACATCCTGATCTTCCCCTTCCACCCACATGGCCTGGTGGCTCGAATTCCAGTATGAGCGGTAGGAATCCATGGTGGTAGACAATTTAACTGCTTTCAATGACCTACTAGTTTATCCTTGTAGTGCTTTCCATCCTCTTCCCTCCAGTGTTCCTTTCAGCATCTACAATGCACCTGCTACCATGGATGTAGTCTTCAGCGGAGGCCCAAGAGGGAACAGCAGCGGAGAGCAGACAAGTCCCGATGACGTAGCCGGGTTCTAAGCAACAGTTTCTACGGAGCTGCCAAGCACAGAGCCTTGGGTAAACACACGAGTCGCAGTTCAGACTCAGATCCACGAGCATGGCGTACCACAGTGAAGAGACAAAAAAGGTCCCAGGTAAATACTGGGAACTAGGTAAACCCTTGAAACAATAAAACAAAGTTTTAAGTCAGAAAATAAGAGATACCGGTAGTGCTTCTCCTCGTGTAATCCTTCCTGGGGGAGAAAGTTTGAAGTCACATCTTGCACATGTGAATCCTGAGCTCAACTGGGGAGGGATAAAATAAAGAGAAACCTAGCTTTAAGATCCTGCGCATCTCTCTCAGTCAGACTTTTCTCTCTGTCTATTTTACTCACTCTTTCAGAGCACAGCGTGACCCTGCCCCTCAGCAGTACTCACTCCCACTCCCTCGCTCGCCCTCTCCCTCCCTATGGAAGCTCATTAACAATTCCATGCCGCCACAGCAACGCAGCACCGATCCGCAGGGAAGGGAAGCCTCCCGGTCCCCCCTTAACTGCTTTACACAATGGGCAGCCAACCAAGGGTGAAGTCTGAAGCCGCCAGTGGGGCTCTCGCTGCACTTCTTTCTCTTCTGTCAAACTCTCTCTCCCTCTTTCATTCTCCCTCTCATTCTTGATCTATCCCTGTAGCCTCTAACTTCTTTCTGTTGTTTGTCACCACTTTTCTAGCTCATTCTAGCTCCATGTTCCTCACTCTTGCCCGCTCCCCGTCTCTACTAATATCCCAGCCTGACTTTCACTGTGTATCTCGGTCTCTCGAAACAGACACAAAAGAAGAGGTTGCAGTCTAAACTGTTCTCCCAGAGTGTTTTGCAGCAGGCAGGCAGTCTCTCTCGCTCTTTCACTTCCTGGATCCATTGCATCGGCAGGGTATTGTTCAGTGAAAAGGGGGAGGGAATAGTCAGCGTGGTTTCAACCCCCTGGGCTAGTTGGGCAGGTACAGCTTTGCAAATAGACATTTTCCCTCTCCCTCACACCCTCATACACTCATACACACAGCCTTTTTGCAGGAGCTTGTCAAACCAGATTTATATTCCACGTCAGTGCAGATGAACTGACTTAGGCATTGTCTCCTTCGATCTTGTGAGCAAGTGAACTGTAAAAAAGTAATGGACCTACACAATCAACACGTCGGCCCAACATGTCGCTCTCAATGATCTATAATAGGAGGATTAGTGAGCAACACCTACTCCAACAAATTATTTCCAAAGCCAACCGACAGGACACTTAACATTCCAGAGAAACTCATTACATCAAGCCTTATTCACACAACCTGGCCCTCCAGACAGGAAACAACGATCCACAATCATTAATGATCCTTCACTCACAAGGAACCAATGCAGATCTAATCAATTCATTCTGGAAGGAATAACATTAAAGGGATAGTTAGGAACTGTCCCCAGAGTCATATGAACACGTGGATACAATTTGTTATGCATCTGTGTCCAGTATGAAGGAAGTTAGAGGTAGTTTCGCGAGCCAATGCTAACTAGCATGGGAGCTATTCCCATACAGTGGGGCAAAAAAGTATTTAGTCAGCCACCAATTGTGCAAGTTCTCCCACTTAAAAAGATGAGGCCTGTAATTTATCATAGGTACACTTCAACTATGACAGACAAAATGAGAAAAAAAATATCCAGAAAATCACATTGTAGGATTTTTTATGAATTTATTTGCAAATTATAGTTGAAGTGTACCTATGAAGACAATTACAGGCCTCTCATCTTTTTAAGTGGGAGAACTTGCACAATTGGTGGCTGACTAAATACTTTTTTGCCCCACTGTATATGTCCAGTCATTGCTCTAACGCAAGTTAGCAATTGCGATAACGCTAGTTGGCAACCTCCATCAAACTGAAAGCAGCGACATAGAAATGGTATCCACAAGTTCATCTGAGTCTGGAGAAGTAGATAAAGGGCCTAATTGGCAAAATCCCGAAGTATCCCTTTAAATGAACCATTCGGTCTTGTGAAGGCGGAGAGCTTGATTGATTTCTGAGCTTGCCTTCCCATCACTAGGCAGTTACAGTGCCTTCAGAAAGTATTCATACCCCTTGACAAAAGGACTTTCACTTTCTTGTTCTGAAGTTAATCCAGCGTTTATTTGGCTGTATGCTTGGGGTCATTGTCCTGTTGGAACGTAAAATCTTCGTCCCAGTCTAAGGTTGTTTGTACTCTAAAGCAGGTTATCATCAAGGATTTTCCTGTATTTTGCTCCATTCACTGTTTCCTCTATCCTTACCAGTCTCCCATTTACCTGCCACTGAAAAGCATCCCCATAGCATGATGCTGCCACCACCATGCTTTACGGTAGGGATGGTGTTAGACAGGGGATGAGCAGAACCTGTTTTTCCTCATAGCACTTTGCATTCAGGCCAAAGAGTTTTGTCTCACCAGAACACCATCTTTTGCCTTATGCTCTCAGTCTTACACGTTCCTTTGAGCAAATTATGTGTGTGCTGTCATGTGCCTTTTTCTCAGGAGTGGCTTCAGTCTGACCACTCTCCCATAAAGCCCAGATTGGTGAAGTGCTATGGAGACTGTTGTCCTTCTGGCAGGTTTTCCAATCTCAGCCAAGGAACTCTGAAGTTCTGTCAGAGTGGTCACTGGGTTCTTGGTCACCTCCCTGACCAAGGTCCTTCTTGCTCAGTTGCTCAGTTTGGTCCGACAGCCAGCTCTACCCACAGTCTGGGTAGTTCCATATTTTTTCATTGATGGAGACTACTTTGCTCTTGGAATCTTTCAACACTCTAGAAATGGCAGCTACACTGTGTTTTTTCATTGTTCCCCTCTAATCATTGACTGACTTAAACGTGGGATACCAGGTGGGTGCAATTAATTATCAGGTAGAACAAAAAACCAGCAGGCTCTGAACCTCATTGGGTAAGAGTTGAATGCCTCTGGTATAATTTCAACTGTGGGACCTTATATAGACAGGTGATTCTGAATAATGTCCAAACAATTGAATATGACATAACACATATGGTATCATGTAGTAACCGAAAAAGTGTTAGAGTTCATTTGAGTTGCCAGCCTCAGAAATCAGCAATTAACTGCACCTCAGATTGCAGGCTAAATAAATGCGTCTCAGAGTTCAAGTAACCTACACATCCATACCAACTGTTCAGAGGAGACTGCGTGAATCAGGCCTTCATTGTCGAATTGCTGCAAAGACACCACTACTAAAGGACACCAATAAGAAGGAGAGACTTTCTTGGGCCAAGAAACACAAGCAATGGACATTAGACCGGTGGAAATCTGTTCTTTGGTCTGATGAGTCCAAATGTGAGACTTTTGGTTCCAACCGCCGTGTCTTTGTGAGATGCAGAGTAGGTGAACGGATGATCTCAGCATGTGTTGTTCCCACTGTGAAGAATGGAAGTGGTGGTGTGATAGTGTGATGTATTTCGAATTCAAGGCACACTTAACCAGCATGGCTACCATGCTTCATGAAGCTGACAGAGAATGCCAATGTGAAAATGTATGGGGGTGCCACAGGGTTAAATTCTTGGACCGACTCTCTTCTCGGTATACATCCATGAGGTCGCTCTTGCTGCTGGTGAGTTTCTGATCCACCTCTACGCAGACGACACCATTCTGTATACTTCTGGCCCTTCTTTGGACACTGTTAACAACCCTCCAGGCAAGCTTCAATGCCATACAACTCTCCTTCCGTGGCCTCCAATTGCTCTTAAATACAAGTAAAACTAAATGCATGCTCTTCAACCGATCGCTACCTGCACCTGCCCGCCTGTCCAACATCACTACTCTGGACGGCTCTGACTTAGAATACGTGGACAACTACAAATACTTAGGTGTCTGGTTAGACTGTAAACTCTCCTTCCAGACCCATATCAAACATCTCCAACAAAGCATCCTTCACTCATGCTGCCAAACATACCCTTGTAAAACTGACCATCCTACCAATCCTCGACTTTGGCGATGTCATTTACAAAATAGCCTCCAATACCCTACTCAACAAATTGGATGCAGTCTATCACAGTGCAATCCGTTTTGTCACCAAAGCCCCATATACTACCCACCATTGCGACCTGTACGCTCTGGTTGGCTGGCCCTCGCTTCATACTCATCGCCAAACCCACTGGCTCCATGTCATCTACAAGACCCTGCTAGGTAAAGTCCCCCCTTATCTCAGCTCACTGGTCACCATAGCATCTCCCACCTGTAGCACACGCTCCAGCAGGTATATCTCTCTAGTCACCTCCAAAACCAATTCTTTCTTTGGCCGCCTCTCCTTCCAGTTCTCTGCTGCCAATGACTGGAACGAACTACAAAAATCTCTGAAACTGGAAACACTTATCTCCCTCACTAGCTTTAAGCACCAACTGTCAGAGCAGCTCACAGATTACTGCACCTGTACATAGCCCACCTATAATTTAGCCCAAAGAACTACCTCTTTCCCTACTGTATTTAATTAATTAATTAATTTTGCTCCTTTGCACCCCATTATTTTTATTTCTACTTTGCACATTCTTCCATTGCAAATCTACCATTCCAGTGTTTTACTTGCTATATTGTATTTACTTTGCCACCATGGCCTTTTTTTTGCCTTTACCTCCCTTATCTCACCTCATTTGCTCACATCGTATATAGACTTGTTTATACTGTATTATTGACTGTATGTTTGTTTTACTCCATGTGTAACTCTGTGTCGTTGTATGTGTCGAACAACTTTGCTTTATCTTGGCCAGGTCGCAATTGTAAATGAGAACTTGTTCTCAACTTGCCTACCTGGTTAAATAAAGGTGAAAAAAAAAATGAACAAAAAAAAGCTGTCAAGGCAAAGGGTGGCTACTTTGAAGAATCTCATATAGAAAATATATTTTTATTTGGTTACAACATGATTCCATGTGTTATTTCATAGTTTTGATGTCTTCACTATTATTCTACAATGTAGAAAATAGTCAAAACAAAAGAAAAAGCCCTGAATGAGTAGGTGTCTAAACTTTTGACTGGTACTGTATGTAAATGAGATATTTCTATATTTCATTTTCAATAAATATTTTCACTTGTCATTATGGGGTATTCTGTGTAGATAGGTGAAAAAATATCAATTCTGAAATCAGGCTGTAACAACAAAATGTGGAATAAGTCAAGGGGTATGAATACTTTCTGAAGGCACTCTCTCACTATTTTGAAATGATACTTAGTATTTGACATGTATTCACATAATCCTCGGTCAACATTCCATACAAAAAATATATATATTTGATTGATTTAAGGTTGAAACTTTAAACTCGCCGACTGGTTCAGAGTACACAAACTGCTGACTTTATTGGGCTGTCCGGGTAGGGAGCTAGAGATATTGTATTTATCTCCACACACGGACACACAGTCTATCTGTGTAACATCAAGCTAAAGTTACAGGTAAATTGTTTGGTTTTTAAACACCTGATATCAGCTCTCTTAAAGGCGTATTGGAATATGCTTATTTATATCATACAACATGATTCAAGAGAAGTTTCCACACAAAGTTGAGCCTTTTTCCATCAAATGGAAGCAAGCAGTGAATCACTAAAACCTACACTGACCCTAGCACAACATTATTTCAATGTTAAACCAATGTTGATGTTATATGGATCAACACAACCATCATGAACTCAGTGATTTCTGTAGCGTTGACACTACATGAATTATTGTCCTACACTGAGTAATAGGACAAACGGAAATGAAGAAGTAGCATGATGCAGAAACTGTACCACACTTGAATGATGTATAAAGTATCTCTAGGTTGGCAGAGGACAGATGCACAGTGAACGGGCAGTAGTAGCCTGAGGGGGAGGAGTCATCGGAGTTCAACTGGATTAGAATAGGGGGAGGAAGGGAGACAAAGCTCTATGCAAATCGGCCAGTATCTACAGGCAACCGCTAGGAATGAGACAGCCCTATTGTGTGGTGAATGAATTCTAGCTACAGCTATCTCCTTGCAAAGAGGATTCTGCAGTCTCATCTCTAAAGGGACTGGGTGTGACCAGACTCAAATACCACAGGGGGTTATGACTGTGCAAAAGGCATTGTGTATTGTCAGTGACTGGCCATTTACACTTTTGACAATAACTGCATGCATGTCATGTATTTCACAAAGAGTACATTAATGTAGTTGTAGCTTCCTAGAGCTTAACAGCCACAGCTAACTTGAATTAAGTAAAAATATGGGAATATTAAGACCATGTTTAGGTGACAAAGCCATTCATTACCAACAGCTGTACAGCTCTGGTATTTTGCTCACACACAGTACCCGGAACGGTGTATTTACAGTATGTGGCCTACCGCCAGGGCAGTGATGATACCAGTAAAGCAATATTATTTTCATGCCAAAAATGAAAACACAAAGCAGACCGAACTCTTTGGTCCTTTAAAAACCTGCTGTATGTAAAATATTGTGTGCTATAGCTTGGAAAACAAATGTGACTCTGGATGACCACATGATGTTTGTTTCCAACATCAGAGCTGTTTTTCTAAAGAAGTTAAATTCGCTATGTGTTTTGTTTCCTTGCCGCGATACTAATGTGAATAGCAAAACTGATATTGCTAGAATTTTAAAAAATTATAGCGCTAGATACAGTGAGTATTGGGACAATTAAATTGTTTTGATGTTGTACCTGCTCGTCAAACATCTCATTACAAAATCATGGGCATTAATATAGAGTTGGCCCCCCCTTTGCTGCTATAACAGCCTCCACTCTTCTGGGAAGGTTTTCCACTAGATGTTAGAACATTGCAGCAGGTACTTTCTTCCATTCAACCACAAGAGTATTAGTGAGGTCGGGCACTGATGTTGGGCATTTAAGCCTGGCTTCGCAGTCAGCGTTCCAATTCATCCCAAAGGCGTTCGATAAGGGTTGAAGTCAGGGCTCTGTGCAAGTCAGTCAAGTTCTTCCAAACCGATCGACAAACCATTTCTGTATGGACCTCACTTTGTGCACAGGGGCATTGTCGTGCTGAAACAAAGTTTGAAGCACAGCACCTTCACTGGAACTAAGGGGCCTAGTCCAAACCATGAACAGCAGCCCCAGACCATTATTTATTCTCCACCGAACTTTACAGTTGGACTGAATCATGGTGAAGCGTGATTCATCACTCCAGAGAACGCGTTTCCACTGCTCCAATGGAGGAGAGCTTTACACCACCCCAGCCGACACTTGGCATTGCGCATTATGATCTTTGGCTTGTGTGCGGCTGCTCGGCCATGGAAACTCATTTCACGAAGCTCCTGACGAGCAGTTATTGTGCTGATGTTGCTTCCAGAGGCAGTTTGGAACTAGGTAGTGAGAATTGACTCTTACGCACTACGTGATTCTGCACTCGGTAGTCCCATGAGCCATTGTTGCTCCTAGACGTTTCCACTTCACAATAACAGAACTTACAGTTGACCGGGGTAGCTCTAGCAGGGCAGAAATTTAACAAACTGACTTTTTGGAAAGGTGGCATTCTATGACGGTGCCATGTTGAAAGCCACTGACCTCTTCAGTAAGGCAATTCTACAGCCAATGTTTGTCTATGGAGATTGCATGGCTGTGTGCACGACTTTATACACCTGTCAGCAACGGGTGTGGCTGAAATAGCACAATCCACAAATTTTAAGGGGTGTCCACGTACTTTTGAATATACCGTGCATTCGGAAAGTATTCAGACGCCTTCATTTTTTCCATATTTTGTTACGTTAGAGCCTTCTATTTTTCCCCCTCATGAATCAATTCATTTGATTGGACATGATTTGGAAAGGCAAACACCTGTCTACACCTGTATGTCAGATCAAAAACCAAGCCATGAGGTCGAAGGAATTGTCCATAGAGCTCCAAGACAGGATTGTGTCGAGGCACAGATGTGGGTTCCAAAATAATGTCTGCAGCATTGAAGGTCCCCAAGAACACAGTTCCATCCTTAAATGGAATTAGTTTGGAACCACCAAGACTCTTCCTAGAGCTGGCCGCCCAGCCAAACTGAGCGATCAGAAAGACCTTGGTCATGGAGGTGACCAAGAACTTGATGATCCCTCTGACAGAACTACAGAGTTCCTATGTGGAGATGGGAGAACCTTCCAGAAGGACAATCATCTCTGCAGCACTCTACCAATCAAGCCAAGATAAATTGAGTGGAGAGACGGAAGTCACTCCTCAGTAAAATGCACATGACAGCCCGCTTGGAGTTTGCCAAAAGGCACCTAAAGATTTTCAGACCATGAGAAACAAGATTCTCTGGTCTGATGAAACCAAGATTGAACTCTTTGGCCCGAATACCAAGCTTCACGTCTGGAGGAAACCTGGCACCATCCCTACGGTGAAGCATGGTGGTGGCAGCATCATGCTGCTGTGGGGATGTTTTTCAGTGGCAGGGACTGGGAGACTAGTCAGGATCAAGGAAAGATGAACGGAGCAAAGTAGAGAGAGATCCATGATGAAAACCTGCTCCAGTGCTCTTAGGACCTCAGACTGGGGTGAAGGTTCACCTAACAACAGGACAACGACCATAAGCACACTGCCAAGACAACACAGGAGTGGCTTCGGGACAAGTCTCTGAATTGCATGACATAAGTATTTGATACATCAGAAAAGCAGAACTTCATATTTGGTACAGAAACCTTTGTTTGCAATTACAGAGATCATATGTTTCCTGTAGTTCTTGACCAGGTTTGCACACACTGCAGCAGGGATTTTGGCCCACTCCTCCATACAGACCTTCTCCAGATCCTTCAGGTTTCGGGGCTGTCGCTGGGCAATATGGACTTTCAGCTCCCTCCAAAGATTTTCTATTGCGTTCAGGTCTGGAGACAGGCTAGGCCACTCCAGGACCTTGAGATGCTTCTTACGGAGCCACTCCTTAGTTGCCCTGGCTGTGTGTTTCGGGTCATTGTCATGCTGGAAGAGCCAGCCACGACCCATCTTCAATGCTCTTACTGAAGGAAGGAGGTTGTTGGCCAAGATCTCGCGATACATGGCCCCATCCATCCTCCCCTCAATATGGTGCAGTCGTCCTGTCCCCTTTGCAGAAAAGCATCCCCAAAGAATGATGTTTCCACCTCCATGCTTCACGGTTGGGATGGTGTTCTTGGGGTTGTCCTCATCCTTCTTCTTCCTCCAAACACGGCAAGTGGAGTTTAGACCAAAAAGCTCTATTGTAGTCTCATCAGACCACATGACCTTCTCCCATTCCTCCTCTGGATCATCCAGATGGTCATTGGCAAACTTCAGACGTGCCTGGACATGCGCTGGCAAGAGCAGGGGGACCTTGCGTGTGCTGCAGGATTTTAATCCATGACGGCGTAGTGTGTTACTAATGGTTTTCTTTGAGACTGTGGTCCCAGCTCTCTTCAGGTCATTGACCAGGTCCTGCCGTGTAGTTCTGGGCTGATCCCTCACCTTCCGCATGATCATTGATGCCCCACGAGGTGAGATCTTGCATGGACAGAGGGTGATTGACCGTCATCTTTAACTTCCATTTTCTAATAATTGCGCCAACAGTTGTTGCCTTCTCACCAAGCTGCTTGCCTATTGTCCTGTAGCCCATCCCAGCCTTGTGCAGGTCTACAATTTTATCCTTTATGTCCTTACACAGCTCTCTAGTCTTGGCCATTGTGGAGAGGTTGGAGTCTGTTTGATTGAGTGTGTGGACAGGTGTCTTTTATACAGGTAACGAGTTCAAACAGGTGCAGTTAATACAGGTAATGAGTGGAACTGGAGGGCTTCTTAAAGAAAAACTAACAGGTCTGTGAGAGCTGGAATTCTTTCTGGTTGGTAGGTGATCAAATACTTATGTCATGCAATAAAATGCTAATTAATTACTTAAAAATCATATAATGTGATTTTCTGGATTTTTTATTTTAAGATTCCGTCTCTCACAGTTGAAGTGTACCTATGATAAAAATTACAGACCTCTAAATGCTTTGTATGTAGTAGGAAAACCTGCAAAATCAGCAGTGTATCAAATACTTGTTCTCCCCACTGTAGTTATTGCGTGTTATGAATATGGGACCAAATACTAAACTTTTTTACTACTTTAATACACATAAGTGAACTTGTCCCAATACCTTTGGTCCCCTAAAATGGGAGACTATGTACACAAAGTGCTGTAATTTCTAAACAGTTCACCCGATATGGATTAAAATCGCCACAAATTAAAGCTGACAGTCTGCACTTTAAAGTCATTGTATCCTTTGAAATCCAAAGTTCTGGAGTACAGAGCAAAAAGAATAAAATATGTGTCACTGTCCCAATACTTTTGGAGTTCACTGTATGTCAGAGTGCCTTTAGATTGCTCCACCTTGATTTAATCAAAAACGGCCTTTTAAATGACTGTCAATTTGTACAAGACAGCAAAAATAGCTTTTGGCACTTTGATTCACAGGAAAATGTATAGTTAAACAGAACAGATACATTTTCTGTGTGGTCCCACAATTTATTATGCTGTGATGTACCTGATTGGTCGTCTCAGTAATGGCCACCAGCAGTTTCTCCACGGCAGCCTGGAGGCGGGAGCTAATATTCATGAGGTACTCCTCGTTCTCCAGCTGAAGCTCCGGCAACAGGCTGTGACTGTCCGTCATCATCTGCTGGGACATCTCCAGGCCCTCGTCCATCTCCGTCTCGCCCGACCACACGCTCACGTTGTCCACCCCAGGCTCGCTTCCCTGGCAACTCTCAGTCGCCAACGCATCTGGGCATGAACGACCAAAATAGAGGGCAAGGTTAATTGTCAGGAGAAAACACTTAATTGGAAACAATAGTGTTAATTATCACCAATATCAACCAGTCATTCATTTTATTATTTTTATTCAAAGAATACATTTTTGGCCAAAGCATTTATCAACATATTATAATATAAGGGATAGTATCCCAGATGTTAATCAGACACAAGGATTCCAAAGACTGGAGTTGCCCATCCCTTCCTTGATCTAGTAGACTGAGCACTGTCCTTGTGCCAATATCACATTCAAACTGCTACATAATGTACTAGTATAATCCATGAAAACAGAGGTTACAGACTCTATCCTAGCTGACTGGTAGTGCCACCCTAGACACGACCACACACAGAACTAAACAGCAAATACCGGACATGATGCTACTGAACAAAATCAGAATAAAAGAAAATATCTTAGAATCTTTAAAAGGAGTCAGTACTATTGTGCACATTGATAATTATTTTGTTCACCCAAACATCAAGTTCACTTGACAGTCAAATTAACCCTGTCAACAGCTCTAATTCATTGATAAAATACCAGACCGTATGAAAAGTTGTAAAAAGGTAAGGGGTTGGTTAAATAGCTAGTTCTCTGAACTGTAAAATCTAACCACAATAATTCACCTATTTTTACATTAATGCATAGGTGTCTGTGCGTTTGTTTTATGTGTATATGTGCACACTACAGTATCTGTGTGTACACACATATACATGTTTCGTGTGTGTCGAGAGGGCAGGCAGCTGTTTACTTGACTTTGCAGCTTAAAAGGATACTGCGAGGTTCTGGCATTTAAGGCCTTGTTCTACTTACCCAGAGTCAGATGAACTTGTGGATACCATTTTTATGTGTCTGCGTACAGTATGAAGGAAGTTAGAGTTAACATCACAAGCCAATGCTAACTAGCGTTAGCGCAATGACTGGAAGTCTACAGGTACGGTAGCATTGCTACTGTACCTGTAGACTTCGTCATTTCACTTAAATGCCAGAATCTGGCAGTATCCTCTTAAGCCTGTAGACACAGAAGGGAGAGAGACATATGGCTACGCTTGGCAAGGGTGTTGTTTCTTAAACACACTTGTCACATTTGGCGACTCCACCTTTGGGCCACATACCAACATATGAGAGATGAGACTATACTGTAGACACTAAGGAGTATAATGGCATAACGATTATTGTCTGATAGTTAGGGAGTGGTTGGACCATAAAATTGCAGGTTCAAATCCAGGGTAGGGTATACTGGAGGTTGTGCCCTTGAACAAGTGCACCTGACCTCAATTGACCAGGAAAAACTCTGAGCTCTACAATAAGAGTCTGCCATGTCACCTTTAGAGTTGGATTCATTCCTATGATTCATCAGTTACAGCATGTGATTCTGAAACGATGCCTACTATTGACAGGTCTGTCAGTCTGGCTGGACTGCTTTTCCTCTGGCAGCTGTGGGAACTTGATTTTTAACAATGTTAGGCGCAGGGCAAACAAAATGCCATGAATTCTATAGTCCCTGGGGAATCAAGTGTATTTCTCTCTCAGTCTGCATAATGAAACAGATTTTTGTGCACTAAGCAGCCATTGGCTGTAATGATGAAAAGATACAAACGTGATCATTTTTCATGTTTTGGTCAGCCTGATGAAGGTTGTATGATGAAAATATTTGTACAATAAAGTGAAATTTGCATTGATATTACATGTATGAATTTCCCCTGTATCCTAGCAGCCTTGTTTGGATCAATTCCATTTAAATTCCATTCAATTCAGGAAGTATACTAATATTTCAATTCTCTTCTACGATTTTCAATGAGGAACATTTTGAATTGGAGTTTGGTTCACTTGTTGAATTGACTGGAGTTTAAATGGAATTGACCCCAACCCTGTAATCCAGTTGACTTCAACACAAACTGCATATTGGCAAAATTGATGATACTGTACACACCAAGTGCACAAAACATTAGGAATGCCTGCCCTCAGAACAGCCTCAATTCGTTAGGGCTTGCACTCTACAAGGTGTCGAAAGTGTTCCACAGGGATGCTGGCTGGTGGAACATTCTTGATACACACTGGAAACTGTTGAGCATGAAAAACCCAGCAGCATTGCAGTTGTTGACACTCAAACCGGTGTGCCTCCCATACCCCGTTCAAAGGCACTTAAATATTTTGTCTTGCCCATTCACCCTCTGAATGGCACACATAAACAATCCATGTCTCAATTGTCTCAAGGCTTAAAAATCCTCCTTTAACCTGTCTCCTCCCCTTCATCTATACTGATTGAAATGGATTTAACAAATGACATCAACAAATGACATCAATAAAGGGTCATAGCTTTCACATGGATTCACCTGGTCAGTCTGTCATGGAAAGAGCAGATGTTCCTAATGTTTTATACACTCAGTGTACATCCACAATTAATTCAATGTGATGCATAGCAACTCCTTTATATATTTTAACCTGACTTCCCTTACTCTGATGCCATAGAGAAAGGTAGAAGGTAACCAGTCAGTCAGGGTAGATTTTTAGATTTTCAAACCAGTATTGCCACTGGCAGGCCTTGTTAGCAGCCAATTAAAATTCATATAAAATTAAATCTGACATTTTCCATGGCAATAAGTATTCTCTCTCTCCCCATCTTTCCTTCCGGTCCTGTGTATATTTCTGTCACACAGCGAGCCCTCAACCCTTGGACCTCTTCTGGTTTTGTCTGGATCTTTTTAATAAAACCTAAATCATCTTGATGGAGAGAGATAGAGCTCTTCCAAGACTTCGATCCCCAAGGTGGCCTGATTGGTGTCACACGTTTGTCACAGCCCTAGCTACTAATCATGGTCTTCAGTTAAGTGTAATCAGATGTGTTGGTTAGAAATGTAAATGAACTGTGACACCAGTAAGGCCCGGGGAGCCATAATGCTCACTCCATTTTACTTATCAAAACATGCACAGGTGGTAGAGGTTGATTTGGAATTGGCTGCTCAACTAACCTCCCGCAGCCTCTGTGGCAGGCCTGAAGGGCTCGCCAGCAGCTCTCTGCCAGGTGGGTGTCTGTGAGGAGGATGGGGGTACCAGCAGCCCCTCCACGTGACGTCCAATGGTCTCCTCAGCGGCCGCTGTGGTCTTGAGCACATCACTCAGCACCTGGCGGAGGCTCTCGTTGGCCTTACGCAGCAGATTCCTGAGGAAAGAAGAGAAGAAAAGTTGGTGGGACAAAAGATTATGGTCTTTCATTCACTTGAAACAAATGTTTTGGATACGGGTGAGGTTGGCAAGATGCATATCGCACAAGTGCTTTGGGTTGTGGTCCTTTGTCATAGTCACTACATAAATCTGTTTTTGAATGAACAATTTTTTTGTGTTGTAATATTGTTCTTTAAGAGCTCCTGTTGAATTAACCCACTTATATAAAAATATTACATTGTCATATTCAGTATAGAACACAGCTTATACTTAGACATTTTAGGATAGGTCGGGTCCAATAAAATGTGCAGAGGTAAAATCATGACGTGCACTGGATGGAGTTAAATACATTTTCTACAATATAAATGAAATATAAACTTGAAACATTTCTATCGTTCTATAGTCATACCTCTCAGTAGTGATGACCTGATGATCTGGACAGGAAGAGCCATCCCCTCCAACTTGTGACGAAACAATTCCACTAACTGCCATCTTCCTCCTGACCTCTTCATCTTCCTCTCCTTCCTCATCTCCTCTCTTCTTCAGCAGACGGACCGGCAGGAGGGAGAAGAACGACAACAGCCCTGTCATCATCACCCGTTTACAGACAAGCACACACTTCCACACTGTGTTGACGATCCCTGGAAACATGAGATAGTGACGGCTAGGCAAGCTAAAGGCATGACCATTATAAGGATGGTGGATTCAAATCAGATGAGTCCCAGTGCGCCCCAGTACAGGCACACTCACAAACACATTAACTTCCATGGAAGCAAGGGAAACACTAGTATCTGTGCTGTTATGGCAACAAGTGCACCTGAGACAATGGGCTGATGCAGGAAGTAGAGTGGCTCCCTCTCTTGGTGAGGGAACAGAAATGCTGCTAATTCAGATAAACAATCGAGAGATGTGGCCATTTAGGAATGAACGTGAACATTGTGTATACTGGTTGAGGCTGTTGAGGTTTCTGCCATAATCTTTTAACCTTTGAGCAATTTGACATTTAAATGAAATTAAAAACTGTTATAGAGTAGGTACTCTTCATGTCATAATAAGTTGGGACTCTTTGCATTATAGCCTAACTGAACATCAGTAAATGCAGTCAATAGATTAAAAGGATTGCATGAATTGCGGGTATAACATATTAATAACTAAACACATCAAGGGGCCAAAAAGGTTGAGTGACCGCCATCATGGATGTTCCAGGGGCTGATTGTATAAACATAGCCTGAAGACATTTCAATTCACACTACTGAGTGAGTCTCCATTCATCAAACACTGCATAACATAATGGATTCCGAACGCAATTCATTTCCATTCACACCCCGAGGGGCAAGTCTCCATTCATCATCACTGAAAAACTGCATTATTATAATGGGTTCTGAACAACTCTGATAGGCTGAGGCGGAAAGTAGTAGAGGTGCAACTGAACTGTAAAATAAATATGACCTTTTCTTTCTGTGAGCCTCTGCTTTTCATTTGTGATTTTGCCCTTTCCTTCTTTCCACTTTGTTTTCTCTCGTTCTCTCCATCAGAGGAATATCCCATTTGCAATCAATAAGCAAGTAGCTTTAATTTATTCAATGATCAAAAAGATAACATTCACGACAATTTAGAATCGTTGTTCGCCGCTTCATATTGTCTTTGAATCAAAACATTTGTGATGTAGTGGCTTAAACATTAGCTGGTAGCTTAGCTCACCCCTAGTATCAGTTTGTCAAGTAACTGGTAAAGTTATTTATACATGCAATCTCGTCAATGCAGGCAGTTAACCCACTGTTCCCAGGCCGTCATTGAAAATAAGAATGTGTTCTTAACTGAATTGCCTGGTTAAATAAGGTTAAAAAAAAATATTTAAAAAAAAAATGCTATGAAAAATGCTCACACACACTCAAACAAAGGGAGAAAGTTGCCTGAATGCAATCAAACTCTAGCTATGAACAACCCAAAAAAAACACAATCAGGTAAATTGCAGTTAAATAACTTCTTTGCCAAGTTGTCCTCAACATTACAAGATTAGTCTTGAGTGCGTGTGAGGAAGGATCTCGTCACATCACAAACATCGTACCCGGCATCCAATGTCATCATGCAGGTAATGACTAATCACGCAATAAATGTTTTGAGAAAAGCCTGCCGGAGCAAGGGGGTCTGTGTGTGTGTGTGTGTGTGTGTGTTGCACACCTTAAGTATGGTCAGGTCTTCCCACAATCACCTTTCAAAATACATTAATATTTAGTTCAGCATCAATGTCTCAAGGATGTAAAACACAGGGCTTGAATGACAGCTCAAGTACTCAGGTACTCACATCATACCATGATGGTGCTTCAATTCCCTCCCACACATCACTGATGAGGACATGGAAAAATTATATCAGGGAAAGTAGGCAAGCACTGTTACATTGAGGCTTGCTAGACCCTTTAGCAATGCCAAAAATCAAAACGAAAAGTTACTATGGCATGGAAACACTTTGGACATGATGTAAAAGGCTATGGCTTAGGCAAAAAAATATCATTGATAAAAAGGGCTAGAAGGAGAAGGGGAACAACTAGAGTAAGGACAGTGTTGTCCTTCAAAAGGCCCCTGGAGGGTTTGTACAAAGCAAACCACACCATGTGAGGTATAATAATATCCCTCAGGTGATCAAGTGGTTGAACCCACTAAGTGCTTCTCAATATGAAGAGCAATGGGTTAGAAGAGACAATACCTGGCAGGTGGATGAAAATCATTGTCAAACTCCTCAATTAACACATAACTACATTCAGGTTCTACTCAGGGTGGTTGCATTTAGTATTTTAGATTGCATGTTTTGTAGAGCTTAAGACCTATTCAAAGTACCAGTGACTCCCTCAATACGGAACTGGTCAGATGACGCGGATGCTATGCTACAGGACTGTTTTGCTAGCACAGACTGGCATATGTTCCAGGATTCATCCAATGGCATTGAAAAATATACCACCTCAGTCATCGGCGACGTCCCCACAGTGACCATACGTACATATCTCAACCAGAAGCCATGGATTACAGGCTACATCCACATCGAGCTCAAGGCTAGAGCTGCTGCTTTCAAGGAGCGGGACGCTTATAAGAAATCCCGCTACGCCTTCAGACGAACCATCAAACAGGCAAAGCGTGAATACAGGATTAAGATTGAATCCTACTACACCGACTGACACTCGTCAGACGTGGCAGGGTTTGAAAACTATTACGGACTATAAAGGGAAACCCAGCCGAGAGCAGCCCAGTGACGTGAGCCTACCAGACGAGCTAAATGTCTTTTATACTCACTAAAGAATGCATGAGAGTACCAGCTGTTCCGGACGACTGTGTGATAATGCGCTAGGTAGCCGATGTGAGCAAGACCTTTAAACAGGTCAACATTGACAAAGCCGCGGTGCCAGACGGATTACCAGGACGTGTACTCAAAGCACGCGCGGGACAACTGGCAAGTGTCTTCACTAACATTTTCAACCTCTCCCTGTCTCGAGTCTATAATACCAACATGTTTCAAGCAGGCCACCATAGTCCCTGTGCCCAAGGAAGAGAAGGTAACCTGCCGAAATGATTACCGCCCCATAGCACTCATGTTGGTAGCCATGAAGTGCTTTGAAAGGCTGGTCATGGCTCACAACAGCATCATCCCGGATACCCTAGACCCAATCCAATTCGCATACCGCCCCAACAGATCCACAGATTACGCAATATCAAATCGCACTCCACATTGCCCTTTCCCACCTGGACAAAAGGAACACCTGTGAGAATGCTGTTCATTGACTACAGCTCAGCATTCAACACTATAGTGCCCACAAATGTCATCACAAAGCTAAAGACCATGGGACTAAACACTTCCCTCTGCAACTGGATCCTGGACTTCCTGACGGGCCGTCCCCAGGTGGTATGGGTAGGCAACAACACGTCTGCCACGCTGATCATCAACACTGGGGACCCTCAGGGATGTGTGCTTAGTCCCCTCCTGTACTCCCTGTTCACCCACGACTGCGTAGCAAAACACGACTCCAATACCATCATTAAGTTTGCTGATGACGGGGGGCGCTGGTGAGTAGCAACATGTGAAGATGCTTTTTCTTGGTGCTCCGATCCAGGGCCAACAATTTACTATTAATACTTGACCAACACCGTGTTAATTTTGTAACATTTAAATTGGAATCGAATCCAATTCACTAATCTGTATTTTTTCCCTGAAATGTTTTGCCTTTTAATCGTAAAAACTTGAGACAACAACGGCTACGGGCCACAAAGGAGCAGGCCTCTGCTGAAGCCTCGGGATCACCTGACAAGGACTCTGATCCCCCCGACCTAGCCATGGTAATGGCGGCTATCATTAAACAGACTGTGCTGGCTAAGGTGGAGTCACGATCCACTGACCTATCCGCACAAATAGCTATTATTGCCACCGAGATCAACAAAGATTGACTCCGTTAACGAAGACTTGGCGAGACAAGACACCCGTCTGAATAGCCTGGAAGATGGTTCAAATGTTTACTCCGACAAAGTGGTGACACTGGAAGAGCAAGTCAACCGGCTATCAACAGATGTCATCAAACTCCCTTCCAAGGTTGAGGACCTCGAGTACAGACAGCGCCGGGGGAACGGTCGCATTTTCAGCTTGAGAGGGGGACTCTAGACCATAGGCGGAATGCGGCCAACCCAGTCCATAGCTAAACTGCTACAGGAAATCCTATGCCTTGATTACGCCCCCACTCTTAACCATGCGCACTGAAGCATATAATCCGCACCGAAGAATCGGGAGCCTCCCATAGTAGTTAAATCCCACTACCTTTAGGAGAAGGAGGATGTCTTCCGTAAGGCAACGTGAGCGGCTCCCATCACCCACGACAGCCAGAATATTAGCATTTACCCAGACTAAGGGGTTCCTACACCGCTGCCTAGACACCAAGTTCGGCATTCTTTACCAGCTGCACTGAAGATCACTACACTCTGTCGCAAGCAGAAGACATTCCTAGACCCAACCAAGGACAAAGAATACATTGTCTCGCACCTACATCCACAGGAGGACAGACGACATAAACCTAAGGCTAGCCAGTCTCTTTCCATGCCTTAATAGGATACTTATTTTTTTACACTACTACTGGTCAGCAAATATATCTAAATGTGTTTATTGGGTTTCTACATTTGAAAACAAGGATGGCCCAACTTGGGCTATCATGGAGTTACAGTCTCCGGTCTCACGCCTGTGCTCCCTAATGCCCATGAACCTTGGCACCCATGTTTTAAACCCCATTGTTAAGTACTCCCTTAAAATCTGGTCCCAATTCCAAAGTCACTTTAGCCTTAAACAAGCAAGCGGTGTCTCTCCATTAACATCTAATAATCTCTTCCCAACAGAGTGACACGGCATTCCAGTTCTGGCATAGGAACGGTCTGGTGTTTTTTTGTGACCCATTTTTTGTGACCCAGTATCTCATTCGATACTCTGAGGGTTGACCATAACATTCCCAATACACACCTTTTTAGATACCTGCAAACTCGCAGCTTTGCCCCAAAACAATTCCCTTCATTTCCACTCGAGCCAACTAAGTGTCCAGTCGAGTGGTGCTTAGATCTTAACCCTTATCTGAAGGGCACAATCTCCAGATTATATGACATAATACAGAACATTAATCCACCTTCCTTTGCAAATACAAAATCTGCATGGGAGCAAGACATAGGTGGCGAGCTACCCAATGATATATGGCAACAAAGTGTATCTACACTAGAGGTCGACCGATTATGATTTTTCAACGCCGATACCGATAGCGATTATTGGAGGACCAAAAAAGCCGATACCAATTAAATCTGCCAATTTTGTATTTATTCATTTGTAATAATGACAATTACAACAATACTGAATGACCACTTATTTTAACTTAATATAATACATAAATAAAATAAATTTAGCCTCAAGTAAATAATGAAACATGTTTAATTTGGTTTAAATAATGGAAAAACAAAGTGTTGGAGAAGAAAGTAAAAGTGCGATATATGCTATGTAAGAAAGCTAATGTTTCGGTTCCTTGCTCAGAACATATGAAAGCTGGTGGTTCCTTTTAACATGAGTCTTCAATATTCCCAGGTAAGAAGTTTAAGGTTGTAGTTATTATAGAAATTATAGGACTATTTCCCTCTATACCATTTGTATTTCATTAACCTTTGACTATTGGATGTTCTTATAGGCACTTTAATATTGCCAGTGTAACAGTATAGCTTCCGTCTCCTCGCTCGGCTCGAACCAGCAACACAACGACAACAGCCACCATCGAAGCAGCGTTACCCATGCAGAGCAAGGGGAACAACTACTAGAAGGCTCAGAGCGAGTGACGTTTGAAACTCTATTAGCGTGCACTAACTAGCTAGCCATTTCACTTCGGTTACACCAGCCTCATCTCGGGAGTTGATAGGCTTGATGTCATAAACTGCGCAATGCTTGACGCACAACGAAGAGCTGCTGGCAAAATGCAAAGAAAGTGCTGTTTGAATGAATGTTTACGTGCCTGCTTCTGCCTACCACCGCTCAGTCAGATACTTAGATACTAGTATGCTTGTATGCTCAGTCAGATTATATGCAACGCAGGACACGCTAGATAATATCTAGTAATATCATCAACCATGTGTAGTTAACTAGTGATTATGATTGATTGTTTTTTATAAGATAAGTTTAATGCTAGCTAGCAACTTAGCTTGGCTTACTGCATTCGCGCAACAGGCAGTCTCCTTGTGGAGTGCAACGAGAGAGAGGCAGGTCGTTATTGTGTTGGACTAGTTAACTGTAAGGTTGCAAGATTGGATTCCCCGAGCTGACAAGGTGAAAATCTGTCATTCTGCCCCTGAACAAGGCAGTTAACCCACCGTTCCTAGGCCGTCATTGAAAATAAGAATGTGTTCTTAACGGACTTTCCTAGTTAAATAAAGATTAAATAAACAAGGCAAATCGGCACCCCAAAAAATACAGATTTCCGATTGTTATGAAAACTTGAAATCGGCCCTAATTAATCGGCCATTCCGATGAATTGGTCAACCTCTAATATACACATCGCTCAAATGGCTTACTCAGTTTAAGGTTTTGCACCGTCTCCATTACTCAAATGACCCAAATGTTGACCCCAAGTGTATGAGATGTCACTAGAGTCCAGTGACTGAGGGACACATGTTCTGGTCATGCACTGCTGCTACTCGCTGTTTATTATCTATGCATAGTCCTTTTACCCCTACCTACATGTACAAATTACCTCGATTAACCTGTAGCCCCGCACATTGTCGTTGTATTGGTACCACCTGTACATAGACTCGTTATTTTATTGTGCTACTTTTTATTATTTGAGTTTAGTTTATTTGTTAAATATTTAGTTAACTTTTTCTTGAACTGCGTTGTTGGTTAAGGGCTTGTAAGTAAGCATTTCACGGTAAGGTCTACCGGTTATATTTGGCGCATGTGACAATTAAAGTTTAACTTGACGTACTAAGCCAGTGCAACCTTACACCTAATGCCAACCTAGATGTCGTAACCCCAAATACTAAGCAAAGTCTGGTATCAACTGCCTCCATCGAAGACATTCTGCTGTGGAAATCAAACTCACTCATGAAAGCGCTATCTGGAAAGCCCCATTGCTAACCTGCTCAGATCCAGGACCTCCGTGCCAAAGCTGCCCTTCAATCCTACGGAGCTCCGCAGTCCTCTCTTCCAGCTCTCTCTCCAGCCTCTCTTTATCCTCCACGAACGTCCTCTGCACCGCCTCCGGAGAGATCCCCTTGGCGAGTGAGCTCCTGGGGGTCTGCTGCTCCTCTTCCTCCTCAGATTGGGTCTGCATGGCCGAGGTTGTCTCGCGGGCGCTCTTGGAGATTCGGGCCAATTCTCTCTGCTGGGCAAACTCCACTGACATCTGAACTATGACCTAGGAGAGATGCGTATGAGGCATCATACATTTCGTTAAGTGAAAGAAAAAGGTTCAATTAAAAGTAGATTTTCAACTAAATTTGAAAGGCAATTCAATCTAGATAGTACTTAAAGCACTGCTACCCACAAATAAATGCTAAAAGAGCATATTCGTAACAAAAAACCTTTGGTGCAGCTTAAATGGTATGCTTGGTACATACGTACTTATGACTACTGTGTGTGTGTTATTTTTAGATGCTCACAGGATTCACTGTGCCCTAGGATACAGTTAGTGCTTTAAACATACAAAGGCTACTCATTAAATTAATGGCTAAATGTCTGCACTCTCCAAAATTCTCCAAGATTTGTTTTCATGCTTGTTAGTCGTTTAAGTCATTCTACAAGAAGAAAATTGTATTGGGTTATACTCTTCAAAGTACAGTAGGACCTTGTTCAGAAAACTAAAATATTTGTCATCATGAAATCGACTTAAACTATGTAGAAAATCTGAATAGCATACCTACACATATTTTACCAGACACTGTATGATTGAGCTGTTGTTAGTACATGAAAGCAACATTTAAGTTTGTCTCTAGTCTTCAATAACTATTTTTTGCGAGTTTTAATAATTGTCCCCGTTCAATATTGCCTGTTTGACAATCAACTTCTTACCTTAGCTATCTCTTCCTCCACCCTCTCCTGGTGTCTCCTCTCCTCCTCGCTGGGCCCTTCGATAGAGCGGACACCTCCGTTGATGACCTCTGGATCCTGCTTCACCTGCTTCACCTGTGACCACACCTCCTCCCTCCCCTTCTCTCTCTTTTCCAGCTCCCTCTCTTCTCTGAGTCTGGTGAGCTCGGCACAGTGTTGCTCCTTCAGCGCGGCCACCTCCTGGAGGTACTTGTGGTAGAGCGCTCCCCTCAGCGCCTGCAGCTGTGCCGTCAGGCTCATAGACTTTGCCGGCCCGCGTAGCTCCGCACCCAGGCCCACCAACAACGCCTCCTCCACCAGCTAGATGAGGGGGAAGAATGGACAGGGAAAAGGACAGGAAAAGGATGGACACAGACAAAAATCAATGCGCCGGAGAGAAACGTGTATGGAAAGAAAAATAGGAGAGAGAAACAGGGATTGAGCAAAAGCCAGATGAGAAAATAGAGGGAAAGATCCAGAGGCTTTTCAGAGTATGCCCCCTAACTTTCCCCTTACGCCTCAGCCATCAGCTAGAGATGAATGCACCAATTCTACTTCCTATGCCTCCAAGGCTGATTGACACACACTGATAAATAGATGTCAGACATCCTATAGAGCAGAGTTTCAGTTCGGATAGCGCACCAGTATGTCCAGCTACAATAGTAAGTCTTTGCTCTTTCTGTCTTTCACTCAGTGACTCGTTATTGTGCTATAATGGCGCTTGGTGTTGGTTGCTCTCGTTGCTCCATCAATCTCCCTCCCCCTCTTTCTCTCGTCCTTTCCCTCCACCTACTTGTGTTCCCCATCTTTCCTTCCCTCACCGGACACCTCTCCATTTCTCACCCTTTCTTTCTGTATTTTCTTTCTCCCTCAATCTCTCAGCTGCTCTCTTCTCATGCTTTCTCCTCGGATGTGCGAGACAGCGTCTCACGCTGCTAGACTGGAGAGCATGGGAGGTAGAGGGAGAGAACAAGCGGGTGGTGCAGTGATAGTGAGCGGGAGGCTTGACTGAAATGAACCGGGTCACTCACGCGGATAGAATCATGCAGCCGTAGACTGGCGTACCGTAGTACTATATTGCCAACGCTAGCATCCACGCTACGCTAACCATTTACATAACTGGCACCACGACTCTGAAACTTCCCCTCAGATAAAAATCCATTTGAATGTGGCCTCTCACTGCAGCAACCACCCAGGGATCTGGGGCAGGTTTTAGCCAAAGGCTGCATTCTCCCCCATCCCCCTCCATCCATCTCCCCTCCTCATCCTTTGCTCGCAGTGACGGCTAATGGAGTGTCTTAATTCAAATCAGCATTTGGGCTCAGATCGAGGGGAGGTGGTGTGTAATGGGGAAGATTTGGATAGTGAGATGGCGTGTGCAAACCTTTAGTTCCTTTGCATCCTCTTCCTCTGTCCGCAAGCCAAGCTGGGCAGCACTGGACAGGCTGAAAGACAAGTCAGTTCAAAATGTAAGAAATTAGTGGTCTTAAAAGCAAGCACATTTAAAAGAAAAAGACACCTTCACTTATGAAATGCAGCACCAATAGGTACCAATAACAACTTCACAATGTGGTCAAAGAAGTTTGCTACAGCAGAATTCAATATAAAGGCCAAAGACAGTGAAAGGTAAAGGGTAAACAAACCTCCGCTATAGTGAATAGCCTACTAGTGAATCAACTAGTATTATCTTTCAACATCTGCCTTTTTTAAAGGATGGAATTCATGGTCTGATCTAAGTTCAGTTCATTTCCAACCACCCAGTGTGTGAAATGTACAGGGAACTGCTCCACCCAAATTATCCTTTGGGATTAGCTAACTGGCACCATTCTATCAATCAACGTCATCATAGGGCATGTTCAGTGGGCTGCAATGTTTTAAACTTTGCAGATAGGAATGCAATGTATAAAACTGACACACGATTAGTAGTAATATGAGGGTTATTCAGATAGAAATGTATCATGTAAAAAATAAGCCTTCAGGCTTCGATGCCAAAAGGCTCCAAGTATTAATATAATTTAACAGCAGGGGGCAGTAGTATAATTTAATTATACCCATTAGATTAGAAACGGGTTGGGCAACTGGTGGCCCGTGGGCCTGACTGATGCCACTTGTTAAGTCCACTTCAATCATTGTAGATGACAGGGAGGACACCAGTCTAAGAAGGATTTTTAAGCCTTGAGACAAGGATTGTGTATGTGTGACATTAATAAGGTGAATGGGCAAGACAAAGATTTTAATGCTACTGAATGGCGTATGATAGTAGGTCCCAGGTGCACAAGTTTGAGTGTGTCAAGAACTGCAATGCTGATGGGTTTTTCACGCTCAACAGTTTGTGTGTATCATGAATGTTCCACCACCCAAAGGACATCCAGCCAACTTAACACCTGTGGGAAACATTGGTGTCAACGTGGTCAGCATTCCTGTGGAACACTTCTGACACCTTGTAGAGTCCATGCCCGACGAATTGAGGCTGTTCTGAGGGCAAAACAAAGTACAACTCAATATTAGGAATGAGTTCCAAATGTTTTGTACACTGATTGTTTAAAGCAAAACTACCAAACCTATTGCTGATGGTGAACCTGAATGATCAAAATATAAATATATTTTAAGCCCCGTCCAGCAGGTATAGCCAGATGAGTTCTCTCTCCGGTAGCTTACCTTTATTTCAGCAAAACACAATTTAAAACAGAGCATTTGATAATACCTATCAAATTACAGTAACCTAATATTGCGTAAGCCATTTTACAAACATTTGAATGTAGAGTGCAGATGTGTCAGATCTCATTGGTCAGGCTACTGGTATTGCCTGGCGTTGTTCGGCATGCAAAATTACTTGTAGATAAATGACTGTCAAAACAGTTACATGCAGTTCAACGCCAAAGGAGAGGACGCATCAGTTGTCATAAAAGTGGAGAGGTCTTTTCAGAAGGTAGAAAGAATGTAATATGATCAACAAAACAATGTGACCCGGACGTCAGTTGGACCTCGGTAGTCAGTTGAACAGTGTTTCCTCCGACACATTGGTGCGGCTGGCTTCTGGTGTAAGCAGGCGGGTGTTAAGAAGGGCGGTTTGGCGGGTCATGTTTCGGGGGACGCATGACTCGACCTTCACCTCCCGAGCCCGTTGCAGCAATGAGACAAGAACGAAAAGGGGGCAAAACACCGCCCCACCCCACAAATTTCTTTAAATAAAAAATGACATGGAGCAAAAGGACAAAGAGTCCTGTTTACTGTAGCGGTCTTAACATAGCTTACATATGGACCTAAAGGCATACTTCAATATATATCAATCATTCATGCAAGTCCTATAGCACACATACATCTTGCCAACATCTACCTGATGTATACATGATACATCGGGGAGATGTAGTGTTAATTTTATAATTTTTATTTTAACCTTAAATTTAACTAGGCAAGTCAGTTAAGAACAAATTCTTATTTTCAATGACGGCCTAGAAACAGTGGGTTAACTGCCTTGTTCAGAGGCCGAACGACTGATTTTAACCTTGTCAGCTCAGGGATTCGATCTTGCAACCTTTCGATTAGTAGTCCAACGCTCTAACCACTAGGCTACTTGCCACCCGTGTGGAGAGTGTTTGCACATTGGCAAGATGTCACAGAAACTTCGGCATTAGATCGCATTCGCCCTTCAGCCCTGTTTGGATGATGCGTGTCAAAGCGGCTAAATACGTACTTAAGTAAAAATACTTTGAAGTACTACTTAGGTTTTATTTGATTTCGCCTATATTTAACCAGGTAGACGAGTTAAGAACAAGTTCTCATTTACAACTGCGACCTGGCCAAGAAAAAGCAAAGCAGTGCGTGCAGGTGCAGTGATCTGTGAGCTGCTCTGACAGCTGGTGCTTAAAGCTAGTGAGGGTGATCTGAGTCTCCAGCTTCAGTGATTTTGGCAATTCGTTCCAGTCATTGGCAGCAGAGAACTGATAAGAAAGGCGACCAAAGGTGAAATTGGCTTTGGGGGTGACCAGTGAAATATACCTGCTGAAGCACATGCTACGGGTGGGTGCTGAAATGGTGACCAGTGAGCTAAGGCGGGGCTTTACCTAGCAAAGACTTATAGATGACCTGGAGCCAGTGGGTTTGGCGATGAATATGAAGCGAGGGCCAGCCATCGAGAGCATACAGGTCGCAGTGGTGGGTAGTATATGGGGCTTTGGTGACAAAACGGATGGCACTGTGATAGACTACATCCAATTTGCTGAGTAGAGTGTTGGAGGCTATTTTGTAAATGACATCGCCGAAGTCTAGGATCAGTAGGATAGTCAGTTTTACAAGGGTATGTTTGGCAGCATGAGTGAAGGATGCTTTGTTAAGGAATAGGAAGCTGATTCTAGATTTCATTTTGGACTGGAGAGGCTTAATGTGAGTCTGGAAGGATAGTTTACAGTCCAACCAGACACCTAGGTAGTTGTCCACATATTGTAAGTAAGAACTGTCCAGAAAAGTGATGCATGACGGACAGGCAGACGAGGGCAACGATCGGTTGAAGAGCATGCATTTAGTTTCACTTGCATTTAAGAGCAGTTGGAGGCCACGGAAGATGAGTTGTATGGCATTGATGCTCGTCTGGGGGTTAGTTAACACGGTGTCCAAAGAAGGGCCAGAAGTATACAGAATGGTGTCGTCTGCGTAGAGGTGGATCAGAGACTCACCAGCAGCAAGAGCGACATCATTGATGTGTACAGAGAAGAGAGTCGGCCCAAGCATTGAACCCTGTGGCACCCCCATAGACTGCCAGAGGTCCGGACAACAGGCCCTCTGATTTGACACACTGAACTCTATCTGACAAGTAGTTGGTGAAGCAGGCGAGGCAGTCATTGACAGAGTTGAAAGCCTTGGCCAGGTCGATGAAGACAGCTGCACAGTATCGTCTCTTATCGATGGCGGTTTTGATATCGTTTAGGACCTTGAGCGTGGCTGAGGTGCACCCATCACCAGCTCGGAAACAAGATTGCAAAGCGGAGAAGGAACGGTGGGATTCGAAATGGTCGGTGATCTGTTTGTTAACTTGGCTTTCGAAGGCCTTAGAAAGGCAGGGTAGGATAGATATAGGTCTGTAGCAGTTTGGGTCTAGAGTGCCCTCCCCCTTTAAAGAGGGGGATGACCACGGCAGCTTCCCAATCTTTGGGGATCTCAGACGATATGAAAGAGGTTGAAACGGCTAGTAATAGGGGTTGCAACAATTTCAGCTGATAATTTTTTTTATTTTTTTATTTATTTCACCTTTATTTAACCAGGTAGGCTAGTTGAGAACAAGTTCTCATTTGCAACTGCGACCTGGCCAAGATAAAGCATAGCAGTGTGAGCATACAACAAAGAGTTACACATGGAGTAAACAATTAACAAGTCAATAACACAGTAGAAAACGAAGGGGGGGTCTATATACAATGTGTGCAAAAGGCATGAGGAGGTAGGCAAATAATTACAATTTTGCAGATTAACACTGGAGTGATGAATGATCAGATGGTCATGTACAGGTAGAGATATTGGTGTGCAGAAGAGCAGAAAAGTAAATAAATAAAAAACAGTACGGGGATGAGGTAGGTGAAAAGGGTGGGCTATTTACCAATAGACTATGTACAGCTGCAGCGATCGGTTAGCTGCTCAGATAGCTGATGTTTGAAGTTGGTGAGGGAGATGAAAGTCTCCAACTTCAGCGATTTTTGCAATTCGTTCCAGTCACAGGCAGCAGAGTACTGGAACGAAAGGCGGCCAAATGAGGTGTTGGCTTTAGGGATGATCAGTGAGATACACCTGCTGGAGCGCGTGCTACGGATGGGTGTTGCCATCGTGACCAGTGAGCTGAGATAAGGCGGAGCTTTACCTAGCATAGACTTGTAGATGACCTGGAGCCAGTGGGTCTGGCGACGAATATGTAGCGAGGGCCAGCCGACTAGAGCATACAAGTCGCAGTGGTGGGTAGTATAAGGTGCTTTAGTGACAAAACGGATGGCACTGTGATAGACTGCATCCAGTTTGCTGAGTAGAGTGTTGGAAGCCATTTTGTAGATGACATCGCCGAAGTCGAGGATCGGTAGGATAGTCAGTTTTACTAGGGTAAGCTTGGCGGCTTGAGTGAAGGAGGCTTTGTTGCGGAATAGAAAGCCGACTCTTGATTTGATTTTCGATTGGAGATGTTTGATATGAGTCTGGAAGGAGAGTTTGCAGTCTAGCCAGACACCTAGGTACTTATAGACGTCCACATATTCTAGGTCGGAACCATCCAGGGTGGTGATGCTAGTCGGGCATGCGGGTGCAGGCAGCGACCGGTTGAAAAGCATGCATTTGGTTTTACTAGCGTTTAAGAGCAGTTGGAGGCCACGGAAGGAGTGTTGTATGGCATTGAAGCTTGTTTGGAGGTTAGATAGCACAGTGTCCAAAGACGGGCCGAAAGTATATAGAATGGTGTCGTCTGCGTAGAGGTGGATCAGGGAATCGCCCGCAGCAAGAGCAACATCATTGATATACACAGAGAAAAGAGTCGGCCCGAGAATTGAACCCTGTGGCACCCCCATAGAGACTGCCAGAGGACCGGACAGCATGCCCTCCGATTTGACACACTGAACTCTGTCTGCAAAGTAATTGGTGAACCAGGCAAGGCAGTCATCCGAAAAACCGAGGCTACTGAGTCTGCCGATAAGAATATGGTGATTGACAGAGTCGAAAGCCTTGGCGAGGTCGATGAAGACGGCTGCACAGTACTGTCTTTTATCGATGGCGGTTATGATGTCGTTTAGTACCTTGAGTGTGGCTGAGGTGCACCCATGACCGGCTCGGAAACCAGATTGCACAGCGGAGAAGGTACGGTGGGATTCGAGATGGTCAGTGACCTGTTTGTTGACTTGGCTTTCGAAGACCTTAGATAGGCAGGGCAGGATGGATATAGGTCTGTAACAGTTTGGGTCCAGGGTGTCTCCCCCTTTGAAGAGGGGGATGACTGCGGCAGCTTTCCAATCCTTGGGGATCTCAGACGAGATGAAAGAGAGGTTGAACAGGCTGGTAATAGGGGTTGCGACAATGGTGGCAGATAGTTTCAGAAATAGAGGGTCCAGATTGTCAAGCCCAGCTGATTTGTACGGGTCCAGGTTTTGCAGCTCTTTCAGAACATCTGCTATCTGGATTTGGGTAAAGGAGAACCTGGAGAGGCTTGGGCGAGGAGCTGCGGGGGGGGCGGAGCTGTTGGCCGAGGTTGAAGTAGCCAGGCGGAAGGCATGGCCAGCCGTTGAGAAATGCTTATTGAAGTTTTCGATAATCATGGATTTATCAGTGGTGACCGTGTTACCTAGCCTCAGTGCAGTGGGCAGCTGGGAGGAGGTGCTCTTGTTCTCCATGGACTTCACAGTGTCCCAGAACTTTTTGGAGTTGGAGCTACAGGATGCAAACTTCTGCCTGAAGAAGCTGGCCTTAGCTTTCCTGACTGACTGCGTGTATTGGTTCCGGACTTCCCTGAACAGTTGCATATCACGGGGACTATTCGATGCTATTGCAGTCCGCCACAGGATGTTTTTGTGCTGGTCGAGGGCAGTCAGGTCTGGGGTGAACCAAGGGCTGTATCTGTTCTTAGTTCTGCATTTTTTGAACGGAGCATGCTTATCTAAGATGGTGAGGAAGTTACTTTTAAAGAATGACCAGGCATCCTCAACTGACGGGATGAGGTCAATGTCCTTCCAGGATACCCTGGCCAGGTCGATTAGAAAGGCCTGCTCACAGAAGTGTTTTAGGGAGCGTTTGACAGTGATGAGGGGTGGTCGTTTGACTGCGGCTCCGTAGCGGATACAGGCAATGAGGCAGTGATCGCTGAGATCCTGGTTGAAGACAGCGGAGGTGTATTTGGAGGGCCAGTTGGTCAGGATGACGTCTATGAGGGTGCCCTTGTTTACAGAGTTAGGGTTGTACCTGGTGGGTTCCTTGATGATTTGTGTGAGATTGAGGGCATCTAGCTTAGATTGTAGGACTGGCGGGGTGTTAAGCATATCCCAGTTTAGGTCACCTAACAGAACAAACTCTGAAGCTAGATGGGGGGCGATCAATTCACAAATGGTGTCCAGGGCACAGCTGGGAGCTGAGGGGGGTCGGTAGCAGGCGGCAACCGTGAGAGACTTATTTCTGGAGAGAGTAATTTTCAAAATTAGTAGTTCGAACTGTTTGGGTATGGACCTGGAAAGTATGACATTACTTTGCAGGCCATCTCTGCAGTAAACTGCAACTCCTCCCCCTTTGGCAGTTCTATCTTGACGGAAGATGTTATAGTTGGGTATGGAAATCTCTGAATTTTTGGTGGCCTTCCTGAGCCAGGATTCAGACACAGCAAGGACATCAGGGTTAGCAGAGTGTGCTAAAGCAGTGAGTAAGACAAACTTAGGGAGGAGGCTTCTGATGTTGACATGCATGAAACCAAGGCTTTTTCGAACACAGAAGTCAACAAATGAGGGTGCCTGGGGACATGCAGGGCCTGGGTTTACCTCCACATCACCCGCGGAACAGAGGAGTAGTAGTATGAGGGTGCGGCTAAAGGCTATCAGAAAAGAGAGGGTCCAGATTGTCTAGCCCCACTAATTTTTAGGGGTCCAGATCATCCAGATAGCTGATTTGGGTGAAGGAGAAATGGGGGAGGCCTGGGCAAGTTGCTGTGGGGGGTGCATGGCTGTTGACCGGGGTAGGGGTAGCCAGGTGGAAGGCATGGCCAGCCGTAGAAAAATGCTTATTGAAATTCTCAATTATCGCGGATTTATCGGTGGTGACAGAGTTTCCTAGGTTCAGTGCAGTGGGCAGCTGGGAGGAGGTGCTCTTATTCTCCATGGACTTTACAGTGTCCCAGAATGTTTTGGAGCTTGTGCTGCAGGATGCAAACTTCTGTTTGAAAAAGCTAGCCTTTGCTTTCCTAACTCCCTGTGTATTTTGGTTCCTGACTTCCCTGAAAAGTTGCATATCGCAGGGGCTATTTGATGCTCATGGTCAAAGGCAGTCAGGTCTGGAGTGAACCACGGGCTATATCTCTAACTGGTTCTATATATTTTTTGAATGGGGCACGCTTTTTTAAGATTGTGAGGAAAGCACTTTTAAAGAATAACCAGGCATTCTCTACTGATGGAATGAGGTCAATATCCTTCCAGGATACCCGGGCCAGGTCGATTAGAAAGGCCTGCTCGCTGAAGTGTTTTAGGGAGCATTTGACAGTGATGAGGGGTGGTCGTTTGACCGCTGACCCATTACAGACGCAAGCAATGAGGCAGTGATCACTGAGATCCTGATTGAAGACAGCAGAGGTGTATTTGAAGGGCAGGTTGGTTAGGATGATATCTAGGAGGGTGCCTGTGTTTACGGATTTGGAGTTGTACCTGGTAGGTTCATTGATAATTTGTGTGAGATTGAGGGCATCTAGCTTAGATTGTAGAATGGCCGGGGTGTTAAGCATGTCCCAGTTTAGGTCACCTAGCAGCACGAGCTCTGAAGATAGACGGGGGGCAATCAATTCACATATGGTATCCAGGGCACAGCTGGGGGCAGAAGGTGGTCTATAGCAAGCGGAAACGATGACAGACTTGTTCCTGGAAAGGTGGATTTTTAAAAGTAGAAGCTCAAATTGTTTGGGCACAGACCTGGATAGTATAACAGAACTCTGCAGGCTCTCTCTGCAATAGATTGTGACTCTGCCCCCTTGCATGCATGTAACCAAGGCTTTTACAGTTACAGAAGTCAACAAATGAGAGGGCCTGGGGAATGGGAGTGGAGCAAGGCATTGCAGGGCCTGGATTAACCTCTACATCACCAGAGGAGGAGTGTGCAAAGGGCTATAAGAACCGGTCGTCTAGTATGTTCGGAACCGAGAGTAAAAGGAGCAGGTTTCTGGGCGCGGTAGAATAGATTCAACGCATAATGTACAGACAAAGGTATGGTAGTTTGTGAATACAGTTGGTATTGTGTCTAGACATCAATTAAACATAGTTTTTTGGGGAATCTGTACTCCATACATTTTCCCTGACAACCCAAAGTTTTGAATGCTTAGCAGGACAGGAAAATTGTGAAATTCACGCACTTATCAAGAGAACACGTGGTCATCCCTATTGCCTATGGTCTGGCAAACTCACTAAACAAAAATAAATGTCAGTGTTGGAGTGTGCCCCTGGCAACCGTACATTTTAAAAACAAGAAAATGGTGCGGTCTGGTTTGCCTAATATATAGGAATTTGAAACTATTTATACTTTTACTTTCACTGTTGATGCTTAAGTATATTTTAAAACAAATACTTTCACTCAAGTGGTATTTTACTGGGTGACTTTCACTTTTACTTGAGTCTTTTTCTATTAAAAAAGGTATCTATATACCTTTACTCAAGCATGACAATTGGGTACTTTTTCCACCACTGCATTTTAGCATATGCGACTTACATTTCCACCCCCCCCCCCTTCATACTGGTCCCCCGTGGGAACGGACGACACCTGGCATTGCAAGTGCTATGCTCTACCAACTGAGCTACATTTAACAATAAATAAACTGCAACATATCGGCTAAAGCAATTTAATTCAGGAATTAATTAAACCAAGATTGAAATCCTTGGCCTGAATGCCAAGTGTCACGTCTGGAGGAAACCTGGCACCATCCCTACGGTGAAGCATGGTGGTGGCAGCATCATGCTGTGGGGATGTTATTCAGTGGCAGGGACTGGGAGACTGGTCAGGATCGAGGGAAAGATGAACAGAGCATAGTAGAAAGTGATCCTTCATGAAATCCTGCTCCAGGGCGCTTAGGACATCAGACTGTGGGCAAAGGTTCACCTTCCAACAGGACAATGACCATAAGCACTTAGCCAAGACAACGCAGGAGTGGCTTTAAGAGAAGGCTCTCAATGTCCTTGAGTGGCCCAGCCAGAACCCGGACTTGAACCCGATCTAAAATCTCTGAAGACACCTGAAAACAGCTGTGTAGCGATGCTCCCCATCCAACCTGACAGAGTGTAAGGATCTGCAGAGAAGAATGGGAGAAACTCCCCAAATACAGATGTATCAAGCTTGTAGTGTCATACCCAAGACGACTCGAGGCTGTAATCGCTGCCAAAAGTGCTTAAACAAAGTACTCAGTAAAGGGTCTGAACACTTATGTAAATGAAATTTCTGTTTTTTTTGTTGATATATTGTGTTATTGTGTACAGAATGATGAGGGGGGGAAAAACTATTTAATACAATTGAGAATAAGGCTGTAATGTAACATGTGGAAAAAGTCAAGGGGTCTGAATATTTTCCGAATGCACTGTACATCACTTTACAGTATATGTTACATCCCTACTATATACACTGATAATAATTAATATATCAGGAGATAAAAGCTATGCTAATAATAATGGACCCAGGACAGGGTGAGAATAAAACTGAAATTTACTTTCAAATGAATAAGGAGATGGCTAATACCTTGGCAATTAAAGTGGGCCTGAATGGCAACTGTAGAAGTTCACTGCCTGGTGCTTTCAGGTCACAGTGATCTGATAAGTGCTGCTGCACTCTTTCTATGCATGCACAGACAGACAGATGAGGGAGATGGAACATCACTCACTTATGCACCGGTGGTGTTTCTTCAATAAAATGTACAGTACCAGTCAAAAATGTGGAAACACCTACTCATTTAAGGGTTTTTCTTTATTTTTTTTACTATTTTCAACGTTGTAGAATAATAGTGAAGACATTAAATATATGAAACAACACATAAGGAATCATGTAGTAACCAAAAAAGGGTCAAACAAATCAAAATATATTTTATATTTGAGATTCTTCAAAGTAGAGACCCTTTGCCTTGACAGCTTTGCACACTCTTGGCATTCTCTCAACCAGCTTCATGAGGTAGTCACCAGGAATTAACAGATGTGGCTTGTTACAGGTAATTTGTGGAATTTCTTTAAGTGGTATACAGAAGATGGTATTTTACCAAAAAAGTCCATATTAAAGCAAGAACAGCTCAAATAAACAAAGAGAAATGACAGTTCATTAACTGAAGGTCAGTCAATCAGGAAAATGTCAAGAAATGTAAAAGTTTCTCAAGTGCAGTCACAAAAGTCATGAAGCGCTATGATGAAACTGGCTCTCATGAGGACTGCCACAGGAAAGGAAGACCCAGAGTTACCTGTGCTACAGAGGATAAGTCCATTAAGAGTTACCAGCCTCGGAAATTTCAGACCAAATAAATGTTTCAGAGTTCAAATAACAGACACATTTCAAAATCAACTGTTCAGGGGAGACTGCGTGAATCAGGCCTTCCTGGTAGAATTGCTGCAAAGTAACCACTACTAAAGGACACCAATAAGAAGAAGAGATTTTTGAGATATACGGTGTTAGTGCTGGTCCCCACGGTAGAGTGTAAACGACGAGCCACATAGAAAGGACCATATGAAGTGTTGGAGAGAATAGGAGAAGTTAATGATTGGATCTGACTGCCAGGACGTCAGCCCCCGGGAGCAGATCTATCACATAAACCTGTTAAAAGCATGGAGAGAAAAACCACAATTGTCACGTACCCCACACCCACTCAGGAGGCAGCCGCTGTGTATGTGTCACCTACTCTGTCCCCAGCACAAGTACAGGAAGTAAAGACCCTGATCCAGAAAACAGATGTGTTTTCAGGGACACCAGGCCGAATTGAGGTTACGGCTCATGATATTGTTTCCCTACCAGGGAGAAAAATGAGCATGAGGCCAAATTGGGTACACGAGTCTCGACGAGCCGCGATTAGACCAGAGATAGAAAATGTTTGCAGATGGAGTAGTCGAAGAGTCACATAGTGAGTGGTCTAGCCCAATTGTGATGGTCACGAAGCCCGATGGGTCTTTGCAGTTTTGTAATGAATTTCGGAAGGTAAATGATATCTCCAAGTTTGATGCCTACCCCAAGCCCCGAATAGATAAACTGTTGGAGAAAATTGGTCAAGTTCTGTACATTACGACCCTGCACCTAGCCAAAGGTTACTGCCAAACTCATCTGACTCCCAGAGCCAAATAAAGACAGCCTTTGCAATCCCTGATGGTTTGTTTCAATACACAGTCATGCCATTCGGCTTACACGGGGCCCCAGCCAACTTTCAACGGACCAGGTCCTAAAACCGAACAGAGCTTACGCCGCAGCCTATTTAGATGACATGGCGGATCTACAGCCCAGATTGGGAATCCCACTTACCTAGGGTACAGGCAGTGCTAGACGCTCTTAGGAAAACAGGACTCACGGCAAACCCTGCCAAGTGTTGTGGGGTTAGAGGAAACAGAGTATCTGGGAAGAGGGTTCATCAAACCCCACCTTAAGGTCGAGGCAATTAGAAAATGGCCAAAACCAGCAAATAAGAAGCAGGTTCGAGCCTTCCTAGGGTTGACCAGTTACTTCTGGAAGTTCATCCCAAGTTATGCAATAGTGGCCACCCCACTCACCGACATGACTAGTGCCAGAGGGCCAAACATGCTAAGATGGGATGAAAAGGCCAATAAATCATTTAGAACATTAAAGGAGGCTCCCTGCTGTAATCCAGTGCTGGTGGTACCAGACTTTGAGCACGAGTTCATTGTTCAGACGGATGCGTCAGAGGTCGGCTTGGGAGACGTGCTCTCCCAAGAGGTAGATGGGGTGGGAAAGCTGGAACCACGGGAGGCCAACTACTCAGTCTTGAGAAAGAGACTGTGGCAGTAAAGTGGGGTCTAGAAAGCCTGAAATACTACCTGCTAGCGCGCCACTTGACTCTACTCAGTGACCATGCCCCACTCACCTGGATGCAGGTGGTTTTTGAGTCTCCAACCGTTTCACTTTGACATAAAACACAGAGCAGGGAAGGAAATGGGAAATGTGGATGGGTTGTCCCGCATGCACGCCTATTTTGCTGCGGTAGCCCGACCTAGGGGATGCTCAGCATATATGGGAACTCTTGTAAACTGTTGGAAAAGCATTCCTCATGAAGATGGTTGAGAGAATGCCAAGAGTGTGCAAAGCTGTCATCAAGGCAAAGGGTGGCTACTTCGTAGAATCTCAAATATAAAATATGTTTTGATTTGTTTAACCCTTGTTTGATTACTACATTATTCCATGTGTTATTTCATATTTTTTATGTCTTCACTAGTTTCTACAATGTATAAAATAGTAAAAATAAAGATAAATCCTTGAATGAGTAGATGTGTCCAATCTTTGGACTGGTACTTGTGGCAAAGAAGGGGGCCAGGTGACAAATGGCAGATATGTGAGGGCAGAACTAATAAACGGGCTCTGCACTCACACTAAAATGGCCATCCCAGAAAAGAACGACATATCAAAAATGGCCGACCGCCAAAAACTACAATACCCAGAGGAAAGGGGAACGCTCAGAAGGTGGTAGCGACCCACAGATAAGGGGTCAAAACAAACCAGGAAGAGAGAGGAAGGGGCTGGGGGATCTGTGAACCATAGAGAAACAATATAACAATATAACAATATGAACCATAGAGAAACAATATAACAATATAACAAATGTAACAATATTTATTAGCTGGACCTGGACTGTTTGGACTTATCTGTTGACATTTGGACTAGAGGTCAACCGATTAATTGGCATGGCTGATTAATTAGGGCCGATTTCAAGTTTTGAAAACTATCGGTAATCGCATTTTTGGACGCCGATTACATTGCAATCCACAAGGGGACTGCGTGACAGGCTGACCTCCTGTTACGCAAGTGCAGCAAGGAGCCAAGGTAAGTTTCTAGCTAGCATTAAACGTATCTTATAAAAAACAATCAATCTTAACATAATCACTAGTTAAACTAGTAATGTCATTAACCATGTGTAGTTAACTAGCTTGTCCTGCGTTGCATATAATTAATGCAGTGCTGGTAATTAATCATCGAATCACAGCCTACTTAGCCAAATGGGTGATTTGGGTTTTAACAAAAGCGCATTTGCGAAAAAAGCAATCGTTGCACCAATGAACCTAACCATAAACATCAATGCCTTTCTTAAAACCAATACACAAGTACATTTTTTTATATTTTTTACCTGCATATTTAGTTAAAAGAAATGCATGTTAGCAGGCAATAATAACTTTGGAAATTGTGTCGCTTCTCTTGCGTTCAGTGCAAGCAGAGTCAGAGTATATGCAGCAGTTTGGGATGCCTGGCTCGTTGCGGACTGTGTGAAGACCATTTCTTCCTAACAAAGGCCGTAATTAATTTGCCATAATTTGCCATAATTATGACATAACATTGATGGTTGTGCAACGTAGCAGCAATATTTAGACCTAGGGTTGCCACCAATGTTTGATGAAATACGGAATGGTTCCGTATTTCACTGAAAGAATAAACATTTGTTTCCAAAATTATAGTTCCCGGATATGACCATACCTAATGCTCGTATTTCTGTGTTTATCCTATTATAATTAAGTCTATGATTTGATATTTGATAGAGCAGTCTGACTGAGCGGTGGTAAGCAGCAGCAGGCTCGTAAGCATTCATTCAAACAGCACTTTCCTGCATTTGCCAGCAGCTCTTCGCAATGCTTGAAGCACATCGCTGTTTATGACTTCAAGCCTATCAACTCCCGAGATTAGGCTGGCAATACTAAAGTGCCTATAAGAACATCCAATAGTCAAAGGTATATGAAATATTAATGGTCTGGAGAGAAAGTCTGATAATTCCTATGATAATTACAACCTAAAACTTCTTAACTGGAAATATTGAAGACTCATGTTAAAAGGAACCACCAGCTTTCATATGTTCTAATGTTCTGAGCAAGGAACTTAAATGTTAGCCTTTTTACATGGCACATATTGCACTTTTACTTTCTTCTCCAACACTGTGTTTTTGCATTATTTAAACCAAATTAAACAGGTTTCATTATTTATTTGAGAATAAATTGATTTTATTTATATATTATATTAAGTTAAAATAAGAGTTCATTCAGTATTGTTGTAATTGTCATTATTGCAAATATAACAAAATATATATTTTTTAATTTTATTTTAAAAAATGGCCGATTAATCGCTATCGGCTTTTTTTGGGGGGGTCCTCCAATCGGTATACCGAAATCATAAACAGTCGACCTCTAGTTTGGACCTGGACATACAGAGAACCCGATTCATATACCGAACCGTGCAATCCTTGACCACACCTGCGGCCTGGGCAGACCAGGACGGAGAAACCAACATACAGGTACTGTACGGTCTTGCTCTAAATTTGTCCTGTTCGATTTTGGTGACGGTCTCCGCTTAATTTGTGACAAACTCTCCTAACCTTGAAGAGGTTACTGTAATACACATACTGTAATACCCATGAGGTGTTCGTGGACTAAGCAATTCATATGTTGACTTGGATTCCATAAAGTTGGATTTAGTTTGAGCTCAATTATTTGTGTTTATGGGCAATGTGAAAGGTTCGATGGTGATCTTTTGAGAGGCTACTCAGACTCCTTGCTCCGGCCACAGACAGTCTCTTCTCCGGAATGAGTCTGGATCTGTGTACCTCCCCGACCATTCACCGAATGTGAGCACATTCATGGCCATCTGATTGGTCCAGAAACCAATAGGTTGGACCAGAGCCAAAACAAATGTGGGTAAAGAAGAGGTTTGAAACTCTGATTGGTTAGACGAGCTTCTCCTCACCAAAAACATCTTCAATGATGGCTTCCTCAGAATAAAGTATGTAGCGAACAACAGAGCAGGGGTCTAACATACCACCTAGATACCAGGGGCTTATTCAGGTAGATGCAATGGTAGAAAAAAATTCAGATAGAAAATGCATCCGCCGGCCTCCCGGGTGGCGCAGTGGTTAAGGGCGCTGTACTGCAGCGCCAGCTGTGCCATCAGAGTCCCTGGGTTCGCGCCCAGGCTCTGTCGTAACCGGCCGCGACCGGGAGGTCTGTGGGCCGACGCACAATTGGCTTAGCGTCGCCCGGGTTAGGGAGGGCTTGGTCGGTAGGGGTGTCCTTGTCTCATCGCGCACCAGCGACTCCTGTGGCGGGCTGGGCGCAGTGTCCGCTAACCAAGGTGGCCAGGTGCATGGTGTTTCCTCCGGCGCATTGGTGCGGCTGGCTTCCGGTTTGGATGCACGCTGTGTTAAGAAGCAGTGCGGCTTGGTTGGGTTGTGTATCGGAGGACGCATGACTTTCAACCTTAGTTTCGAGCCCGTACGGGAGTTGTAGCGATGAGACAAGATAGTAGCTACTACAACAATTGGATACCATGAAATTGGGGAGAAAAAAGGGGTAAAAAAATATATAATATATATATATATATATATATATATATATATATATATATATATATATATATATATATATATATATATATATATATATATGCATCCGCCATCCATTGAAAATGACTGATTCCATTAGTTTGACAGAAGTAGTGCCTAGTATAAACACTGAGAAGTTCATGCATGTGATTTATGTACAGCTATATCTTGGCCAGGTCGCAGTTGTAAATGAGAACTTGTTCTCAACTAGCCTACCTGGTTAAATAAAGGTGAAATTATTATATATATTTTTTAATTAAAATATTTCTAAATCAGTTATCACCATTACCTGAACTGGGCCTCAGTGCCTGTGACCTCATCAAGGTGCTGCTGTAGCACTAGGAGTTCGGTAGAGTAGCGCTCCTCTGTCTCTTTGGCATGCTGCTGGTAGTAGGCCCTAAGGTGCTCCACCTCCAGTCTGTGGCATTCCTCCAGCTGGGCACGCTGCTGCTGGACGTCGGCCCTCAACTTCTGGACGTCCTCAGCAGTGGTCAGCTCCCTCCGATCTGGGTAGAGAGAGATAGTGTAAGCATTAGCATGGCTATGTCGACGGAAGCAGACGGGCTCTATCTTTCTCATTCATTTTGGTATTGAGGCTTGCAGACATTCCAAATGCAGATGGTATAGAATATGGGCACCACATAATTCGGCACCATTTTGGGGTGATTTTGGTTTAGACATACAATGTAGATCAAGATTTACCATCAAGGCCGTGTGTGGAAGTAATAGAGCTGTCGATAATCTTGCGCAGGCTGGCGATCTCCTTCTGACTGCTGCGCTTCAGATCATTGTACCCCAGCTGTATCACCTCAATCTAAGAATAACAAGTAGTTTGACAGCAGAGTTCATTGGCGCAATCATTAAAATCAATTAGCTAGAGTGCCTTCTTGAAGTATTCACACCCCTTGACTTTCCCCCCCCCTCGAAATTTTCACCGGCCTACACACAATACTCCGTAGCGTCAAAGTGGAAATATGTTTTTTATTTTATTTTTTTATTTACAAATTAATAAAAAATGAAAAGCTGAAATGTTATGGCAAACCAAAATAAATTCAGGAGTAAAAATGTACTTAACAAGTTGCATGACCTCAGTCTGTGTTCAATAATAGTGTTAAACATGATTTGTGAATGTACCCCACACATACAATTATCTGTAAGGTCCCTGAATCAAGCAGTGAATTTAAAACACAGATTCAACCGCAAAGATCAGGGAGGTTTTCTAATGCCTTGCAAAAGGCACTATTGGAGGTTAAAATTTTAAAAATAAAAAATAAAAACATTGAATATGCAAGTTATAAATTCCACTTTGTATGGTGTATCAATACACCCAGTCACTTCAAAGCTACAGGTGTAGTTTAAGGCAAGAGTTTAATGGCTGTGATAGAAGAAAAATTTGATCAACATTGTACACTAAACAAAAATAAACATGTGACGTGTTGGTCCCATGTTTCATGAGCTGAATTAAAATCCCAGAAATGTTCAATAAACACAAAAAGCTTATTTCGCACAAATTTGTTTACATCTCTGATAGTGAGCATTTCTCCTTTGCCAAGATAATCCATCCACCTGACAGGTGTAGCATATGAAGAAGCTGATTGAACAGCATGATCATTGCACAGGTGCACCTTGTGATGGGGACAATAAAAGGCCACTAGAATTTCTAGTTTTGCCACAACACAATGCCACAGATGTCTCAAGTTGACAGAGTGTGCAATTGGCATGCTGACTACTGTAATGTCCACCGGAGCTGTTGCCAGAGAATTAAAAGGTAATTTCTCTACCATAAGCCACCTCTAACATTGTTTCAGAGAATTTGGCAGTACATCTAAGCGCCAGCCCAGGAACTTCACACCCAGCTTCTTTACCTACGAGATCGTCTGCAGACCAGCCACCAAGACAGCTGAAGAAACTGTATGTTGCAAAAAAGGATCTGTACACAATTCCTGGAATCTGAAAATGTCCCAGTTCTTCCATGGCCTGAAAACAGAGACATGTCACCCAAAGAGCATGTTTGGGATGCTCTGGATTAACGTGGACCACAGCGTGTTCCAGTTCCTGCCAATGCCCAGCAACCTCGCACAGCCATTGAAGAGGAGTTGGACAACATCCCACAGGCCACAATCAATCAACAACCTGATCAACTCTACGCAAAGGATGTGTTGTGCTGCATGAAGCATATGGTGGTCACTCCAGATACTGACAGGATTTCTGATATCTGTGACCAACAGATGCATATCTGTATTCCCAATCATGTGAAATCCATAGATTAGGGACAAATTTATTTATTTCAATTGATGGATTTCCTTATTTGAACTTTAACTCAGTAAAATCTTTGAAATTGTTGCATGTTTCGTTTATATTTTTGTTCAGTGTAGTTACTCCACAATTCTAACCTCAATGATAGAGTGAAAAGAAGGAAGTCTGTACAGAATAAAAATATTCCAAAACATACAGTAATACTGCAAAAAACAAATTGGAAATGCAATGAACTTTTTGTCCTGAATACAAGTGTTATATTTGGGGCAAATCCAATACAACACATGACTGAATATCTCTCTACATATTTTCAAGGATAGTGGTGGCTGAATTATGTTATGGGTATGCTTTAATAGTTAAGGACTGAGGAGTTTTTCTGGATAAAAAAATAAATGCACAGGCAAAATCCTAGAGGAAAAGCTGGTTCAGTCTGCTTTCCGCCAGACACTGGGAGATGAATTCCCCTTTCAGCAGGACACAAGGCCATATCTACAGTGGAGTTGCTTACCAAAAAGACAGTGAATTTTACCCGTAGCGGCCTAGTTACAGTTTTGACTTAAATCTATTTCAAAAGCTATGGAAAGAGCTGATTGTCTAGCAATTATCAACAACCAATTTGACAGATCTTGAAGAACTATGAAAAGAATGGGCAAATGTTGCACAATCCTGGTGTGGAAAGCTCTTAAGAGACTGACCCAGAAAGACTCACAGCTGTAATCGCTATCAGGTGATTCTAACATGTATCGAATACTTATCTAATCAAGACACATTAGTGTTTTTATTTGAATTCTATTTTTTTTTTTTTTTACAAATGCATCATCCAGGTTAGGGGAGGATTTGGCCTGCTGGGTTGTCCTTGTCCCATCGCGCACTAGCGACTCCTTGTGGCGGCCAGGCGCATGAACGCTGACCTCGGCGGCCAGCTGTACGGTGTTTCCTATGACACATAGGTGTGGCTGGCTTCCAGGTTAAGCAGGCAGTGTGTCAAGAAGCAGTGTGGCTTGGCAGCAGTCATGTTTCAGAGGACGCATGGCTGTCAACCTTCACCTCTCCCAAGTCCATACGGAGTTGCAGCGATGGGAAAAGACTAAATACCAATTGGATATCACGAAATTGGGGAAAAAAAGGTATATTTATTTTACCTTTATTTAACCAAGCAAGTCAGTTAAGAACAAATTCTTATTTTCAATGACGGCCTAGGAACAGTGGGTTAACTGCCTGTTCAGGGGCAGAACGACAGATTTATTTGTACCTTGTCAGCTCGGGGGTTTGAACTTGCAACCTTCCGGTTACTAGTCCAACGCTCTAACCACTAGGCTACCCTGCCGCCCCATATAGATATACACACACACACAGTTGAAGTCAGAAGTTCACATACACCTTAGCCCAATACAACTAAACTTAGTTTTCACAATTAATCCTAGTAAAAAAAATCCCTGTTGTAGGTCAGTTAGGATCACCACTTTATTTTAAGAATTTGAAATGTCAGAATAATAGTAGAGAGAATTATTTATTTCAGCTTTTATTTATTTCATCACATTCCCAGCGGGTCAGAAGTTTACATAAACTCAATTAGAATTTGGTAGCATTGCCTTTAAATTGTTTAACTTGGGTCAAACGTTTCGGTCAGGTTTGTAGGCCTTCTTGCTCGCACATGCTTTTTCAGTTCTGCCCACAAATGTTCTATAGGATTGAGGTCAGGGCTTTGTGATGGCCACTCCAATACCCTGACTTTGTTGTCCTAAACCCATTTTGCCACAACTTTGGAAGTATGCTTGGGGTCATTGTCCATTTGGAAGACCCATTTGCGACCAAGCTTCAACTTCCTGACGGATGTCTTGAGTTGTTGCTTCAATATATCCACAATTTTCCTACCTCATGATGCCATCTATTTTGTCAAGTGCACCAGTCCCTCCTGCAGCAAAGCACCCCCACAACATGATGCTGCCACCCCCGTGCTTCACGGTTGGGATGGTGTTCTTCGGCTTGCAAGCCGCCCTCTTTTTCCTCCAAACATAACAATGGTCATTATGGCCAAAAAGTTATATTTTTGTTTCATAAGACCAGAGGACATTTCTTCAAAAGGTACAATCTTTGTCCCCATGAGCAGTTGTAAACCGTAGTCTGGCTTTTTTATGGAGGTTTTGGAGCAGTGGCTTCTTCCTTGCTGAGCGGCCTTTCAGGTTATGTCGATGTAGTACTCGTTTTACTGTGGATATAGATACTTTGGTACCCGTTTCCTCCAGCATCTTCACAAGGTTAATAGCACGCTGTTGTCCTGGGATTGATTTGCACTTTTTGCACCAAAGTACGTTCATCTCTAGGAAACAGAACGCGTCTCCTTCCTGAGCGGTATGACGGCTGCGTGATCCCATGGTGTTTATACTGTGTGCTATTGTTTGTACAGATGAACGTGGTACCTTTAGGCATTTGGAAATTGCTCCAAAGGATGAACCAAACTTGTGGAGGTCTACAATTTTTCCCCCTAAGGTCTTGGCTGATTTCTTTTGATTTTCCCGTGATGTCAAGCAAAGAGGCACTGAGTTTGAAGTTAGGCCTTGAAATACATCCACAGGTACACCTCCAATTGACGCAAATTATGTCAATTAGACTATCAGAAGCTTCTAAAGCCATGACATCTTTACTGGAATTTTCCAAGCTGTTTAAAGGCACAGTCAACTTAGTGTATGTAAACTTCTGACCCACTGGAATTGTGATAGAGTGAATTTTAAGTGAACTAATCTGTCTGTAAATAATTGTTGGAAAAATAACTTGTGTCATGCACAAAGTAGATGTCCTAAACGACTTGCCAAAACTATATAGGTTGTTAACAAGACATTTGTGGAGTGGTTGAAAAACGAGTTAATGACTCCAACCTAAGTGTATGTAAACATCCGAATTCAACTGCATGTGTGTTATATATATATATATATCTCAATAAATACATGTTTAAATTTTTCTTCCAATTTGAGATGTGTTTTGTGTTGATCGTTGACAATAAATCCATGTTAATCCCACCTTGCAACCCAACAAAAGGGGTGTGAATACTTTTAAGGCACTATCATCATATCATAGTACAGTTAGAAGTTAAAAAGCTAAGTGCTAGTGTCCTAGCAATTACTGTACAATAATCAAATCATTGTTGCTTTCATCCCAGTCATAACACTGTGATTATATGTCAAACCCTGACAAGAGGTTGGTGTTGTAACGTCTAAACACAACCAATCAATGACTTGTCATGTTTTTTCCACCAATGCATAAATTGAGCCTAAACCTCACAAAATGTTAACTAAAATCAACAGTTTTACACACACCGTATTGCCATCTGCCTTCAGTAAGGACTGGAGCTGTAGTAGACGACCATGCTCCTGCTCAATCCTTTCCTTCACCTGCTGAAGGTCTCTACACATTTCTATTGAGCGAGACAGAAGAAATGCCCATTACAAATATGTCCTCATGCAGTTAGTCTCAGGTACTGTATTTGTATCTTAATTACTAAAAGATATTTCATTTATCATTCATGTAGCTTTATTTGATGTGTGTATGCAAATGAAAACTGGGGGAAAATACAATCTAATATAATTTGCAATTTTATCATGCCACAGTCAAGATCGTTTGGCGACTTATTTATTTGGACTTTTCCGTTAGTCAGCGACTCATCTCATAGGCTGCATGTTTATGTAGCATTGTTATCATTCGGGTAGACATCCCAACCAATAAAGCACCTTTTGCATCCTGTAAAACAGCACTGGGATCCCTGGTTTCTTCCTTTTCACATGAATGAATCGTCCAGTCCTCAACATCAGTGGGGTAGAGATACTCCAAGAATTCCTCTCCGAAAAGTTTAGCAAAGGACTGTGAAGAGAACGGCAAAATAGCTTTCAAACATCGATGTCTCAGTGAATATTTGATGCACTCGTGTGGTAATAATCAATGTCCAAACCTGAAATAATTCGGTCAAATAACATTCTCAGAAATCGAAAAGTAATTGAGAATGCAAAGGAACACAAATCAATACCTGGTTTATTAGGTTTGCTGTGTGTGTCCTATCCTTGTGGGGACATAAAATGACCAAAGGTCCCCATAAGGATAGTAAAACCAGGAAAATTCTCTGCTGTGCAGACATTTCCCACGTCCCCATCAGAACAAAGGCTATTTTAAGTTTAGGTTTAGAGTTACAATTACAGTTCCGGTTAGAATTAGCGTAAGGGATTAGTGGTTATGGTAAGGGTTAGGTTTAGGAGTTAGGTTTACAGGTTAGGGAAAATTATTTTGTGGAAATTAGGTTCCCACAAGGATAGAAGAACATAACACATGCGTGTGTGTAATTAATGTTAACTACCAGGATGAGCTGCTTGCATTCTTCAGACACAATTTGCACCACATTCTGGTACTTGGAGCTTTTGGGATCATCTGTGAAGTCTGAGAAAAACAACAAAAGCATACAGTATTATTGTCTTATATTGAGCATAAATAGTACACCATAATTCAATTACTAAAATAAGATGAAAGCAAAAGTGACTGAATAACTTGTGTGGGAGTCAGTGTCCTGTTTTCTATCTACAGTTTGTAGCATGGTTGAAGTCATGAATGATATATTAAAAAAAACTTAAATGTGGCCCATCTAGCTCCATAACCCCAGATACACACACACAATGAAAAATGCATGTGCGCACACAGTGAAACACACACGCCCGCACCCCTTGGTTCTTTGAGGCGGCCTAGCTCAAGTATGCAGGCACGGGAGTCTGTCTGCTCCCGGAGCAGCTCCAGCTGCGCAGCGTGTATCTGAGACAAGCTGATCCGCTGGGCCTCCAGCTGCAGCCTGCACTCCACCTTCACAAATAGACAAGAGTGGAGAGAGCATAAAATTAGATACACCAGAATGTATATACTCACTCAGTCTACCTACTGTGGCACAATATAGATTGTTTCAGGAGTAGGACACACAAATTCCACAGGATTATATGTACTTGTTGCAACACACGATGAATTTAAGGTATTCTTAGCAATATGACGTTATAGAGGTAACACAATTGTCAACCAATACTGGCCCCTCCAAATGTAGGCATGCCTGTTGTTGTTGACATCTGTAAGCAGGAAGTCGGCACGCTGTGTATGATGCCATATTGCTGAGTGTACCTTGTGACCACCATCCCACTCTGTCTGCCGAATTCTCTCTCTTTGCTCTCGTTTTCCTGAATAGGATGTCGGTGGGCGGAGCCGGGAGGGTCGTCAGGGAAATGGGACACACCTGGGCTCGGGTGTATCCCGGGATAAATACACCTCTTCCTCAATTATTGAGGAGACTCTCTCCATGCAGACACAATGATGAAGAGTTTGGTTGTGGCATTTTTGTGGCAATTTTGTTTGTTTGTTTGCTTTGGCACCTTTTAACACCCCTCATTGTCACATTTATGCACGCAAACACTCACACACACACACCATTGCAAATTGTATTTAGTTTACTTCAGTTAATAAATATATTTTGTTATTATTTTTGTTTCGAACTTCAAGGCGATTCGTAACAACCTTTAAACAAACATTCCAAATGGTGTATCCACAATATATAAATGGACAGTCCATCCAGCACCTTGTTTGAATGAGAATGCCTGTTTCCCTGATTCAGATTTTATACGCGAGACAGGGGGGAGCACCTGGGCTTTAGCACAACAAATGAGGGGCCAGCTATTATCCATTCTTCAGCCAGCAATACAATGGGGAGCTGGCAAGGGTTTTCACCCGCCCGCCTGTGGATGGTGTAAATGCAGATGTGTTGCAGCTACACTCGCATGAAATTATGATTTTCTTTTATTTTGATGACAGTGCATTTTGCTGTGCACAGTGTTTTTGTGTTGGTTGGCAACACTGTTGTTTTCATAGTGCTTTGTAAGACAAGAATTGATCCAACCAATTTAAGAGCTATACTATAAATATTACAGTAGGACATCAAATTGATGTCAAGCACATGCCTGGTCGCCTAATGCATGTAGCTATGTAGAATATGATCCTGTTCTTTGGCAAATACTGTTATGAAACAGAGATTGAATAATTGCATACTGCAACTTCCTAAACAAATTCATAGTTCTTACTTTGGTTATTTCACACTGATTATTAGCACAGTCTGGGCAGTACAACACTTGCTGACACAATAACAACCAAGCATATGACTCTTGAAAATAAAAATCGGTGACAAAAGAAAAGCTTTGCCTTTCATAACAGTCTTACTACTGGGTGCCCATAGTTTCTCTATGAAGCTTTGCCACCTGTTGATTGACCTTCCCAACCCGCTGTACTACTCTCTGATGGATCAAAGGCAGCCACTCAGGCTGGAGCTAAAAGCACAGGCGGATGTGAGCTCAGGTGACATTTACATGCTCTATGGTCTCGTTGTCCCCGTCGTCGTCCTCTCGCTTCGCTACATGGTCCGCCCGACACTCCATCCCATCTACTCTCTTCCCCTGAAAAGAGGAGAAAAGGTAGCCATTGTAACAAGAGTTTAAACATGTGAATATAAAACACATGTTAACAGTGTTGATGAGGTCTGGCGACAACGCGTATGGCATATAACACAATGAAGCGCTTACTGAGAAGGCTACACTGTAAACATTAAGACAGCTTCGGGAAGCATTTCACATCTTTTATTAGCAATTCATTAATATCAATGAATACTATGTCATCTCAAATATGGTGTACACTTGCACACAGTACTGATACCAAGAACAAGAGGCAATAGCACCATTAGGTTGTTTTTATAAAGTCATTTATAAATAGATGTAAATGTTGCTTATGAAGATGCTCATGAAGATGCTACTGTGTGTAGTCTATTAAGGGGTCCTTCTCAGTAAGAGAAATTGAACACAATGTGGTGCACTGATGCAAGATGAGGGACAAATGCTGTGCATCTTTGACAATGCTCTACTGAGGTGAAGCCTTGGACATGTATAATACAGGTGAGACACATATATGAGTGGCTGTGACATAAAATGGCTTCTCACCTTCGAGCACTTACTCCCTGCAGGACGGAAAGAAACTACAATGTATACATTTCTCTACATAAAAGCAAAGAAGTTCTTCAGCGAGAGAAAGACATTCATGAAAGATAACGACGTACACTTCATGTCTTTTCATGCTCTTTTTAATCTTTGAAGAGAATAGTAATATTCTTACATAACAGCTTGAGTAAAGCTTGGTGATTTCAGCGTAATAACAATCTGAAAATGTTACATGGATTGGAGCGTCTATACTCTGTGTGTTTATGCAACAGGCTCTCTTCCAGACTGCATTGAACCAATTGAGGCTCCCCCTTCAGCTTCTCCTGTTTTACAATGAGTGGTATGTGTGGCCTGACAACCACAGACAAAATATTGAGCCTCTTTTTACCTAAGGGTGTACTTATGAGAGCCAGCATCTGTCAGGTGCTTTGTAATCAAGCCTATCAATCACTAGAGTCACAGGCTGAATGAAAAAAAAAAAACGTCAGTGCTAGAACAGGCAAACCTCACCTCAGCCAGGTTTTTAAATAAGCCTTCGGTTCAGTCTACGCAGCGTATGAATACAGATACCATTCACCTGTATCAAGTAACGATCAACAATTCTAATATTTAACAAGGGAGTAATGATACATCGTTACGTAGTACTGGTTGTGAACGTGATCAACTGTTAACCTGGTTATTTCAACAATAGTGAATTATGTACTGAGCATTAACATAAGATGAATGAAAATGCTCTATAAAACATTAACAGTTCAATCAGAAAGATTGTTTCATCAAACTTATGAAAAGGCAGGGATTGCGAGAGAGACATAAAAAGACAGCAATTCAGCAAGGCACTTAACGTTTCGGTAGTGGGGGCCATTCCAGCTAAGAGGACTGCAGCAGTAGCTGCTGCGTGTGAATGCCTACCTGCTTCCCAATGTCGTCTCGCTCTCCGTGGTACCCGAAGCTGGAGTCCTCCTCCCCGGTCCTCTGCTGTGAGCTCGACGGAACCTGGCTCTCCATCTGAGCCCGCGACTCCCGCTCTGCTGCAGCAGTAGAACCTCCAGCTTTGTTTCTCTCCACCACCTCCTCCTTCTCTCTCTTCTCTTTGGACTGGGCAGAGCTCTGGCGTTTCTTCTTGCCTCGCCGCTGCTGTGTCTTGCGCCTGTCTGACCCAGAGGCTGAAGGCTCTACAGCGGAGCTATGCTCAACAGGTCCCTCCCCCACAGTTGAGACCTGAGATGGGGCTGCAGACGGAGCGAGTGTTTGGCTCTGGTGCAGAGCCTCCGGGGTGTGCCGGAGGCGATCTCGCTCTATTTCGGCGGCATGTAAGGAGGAGCGGAGCACCTCTACCTCCCCTTGGAGAGATTCGATCTGGAGATGATGATCCTTGATGGAGCAAGCTAGGACTGCAGACTGAACAGGCTGCTCTCTCTGTTGGAGATGTGCTTGGCTCAGAGCAGCTCTCCCTCCCTCCTCTCTCTGCAGTTCCATCTCTCCCTTTCTCTCCTTCAGAGTCTCCCGCTCTCTTTCGAGCTCTTCCTCAAGGTTTTCGTTTTGGGCAATGACCTCTTTGTTTTCTCTCTTGACCTGACTGAGCTCTCCTTCCAGCTCATCCAATTCGCCTTCTGTAACAGTCAGCTGCTCGGTAACTTCAGACAGCCTCACTGCGAGTTCTTCCTTTTCTGTCAGAGATACCTTCAGCTTCTCCATCAGCTCAGTAGTGTCTTTCTCTATCGAAGCACCGCCGTTGTCCTCCATTTGGATATTTTCCTTGCTCTCCCTCAGCTCCTGAATCTGCGACTGAAGGCTGGCAAGTTGAGACTCAAACACAAGTGTCTCCTTGAGAATCCTCTCTTCCAACTGCGCCTTTACCTCAACAAGGCACGTATACTCCTCCTTGAGCTCCTGATAGTTCACCTCAAAGTTATTTTCGGCAAAAGAGAATGTGTTCCTTTGCTTTTCAATCTCCTCTTGCAACTCTACCACTTGTCGCTGCTTTAGTTCATTTTCTGTGGTGAGAGATTTACATTTTTTTGTCTTGGACTCCACTTCCTCTTTCATGGTGTTGTTGGTTTCCATCAAAATCCTATTTTCTGACTCCAGCCCCCTCCATTTGTTGTCCCAGCTCTTTTCTCTCTCCTTGGACTCATTTTCTAGCATCTCATTCTTTTTCAACAGCATTTGGAGATCCCTTTCCATTCTGACACTTTCTTCTCCACGCTTTCGCAGTTCCTCAACCTCCAACTGAAGTTCCTTGAGTTGCGCCACCAGCTCGTCGGCTTTTGAGCTGTGCAGTGCCATCTTTAGGTCGTCTTTCAGTGCAACAATTTGGTGTAACAGCTCGTCCCGCTTGACCTCGTAACCGTTCCGCAGTTCCTCCAGGGCTCGGCTGTGCCGAATGGATGCCTCGTTGAGGAGGTTCTCAGCGTTGAGATGGCTTTCCCTCTGGAGGTCCTCCCGAAGGAGAATGAGCTCCTCCTCGTGGCTGAAGAGGAGCTGCGTCCTCAGCCTCTCCAGTTCCGACTCCTGTGACTCTGCCATGCGGTCCAGCACTGCGTCCTTTTCACGCTCCATCATCTCCAGTTTGATCTTGTAGTTGGTTGTCTCCGACTCGTGCTTGGCCTCAATCTCTTCTGCTGACTCTGCAGCGGCAGCTAGCTGGGCCTTCAGGTCATCAATGGTTTCCTGGAAGCGCTGCAGATCACCCCGACAACGCTCATGGACAGCAAAGTTATGGGAGGCCTGCTCAATTTTGGCATGGGCTGAGCGGAGGTCCTGGAGCAGGTCAGTCACCTGACCCTGAAGGTTGAGCTTCTCCTGCGCCACCTGGGTCAGCTCCTGTCTGGCCTTCTCATGGAGAGCCTGGGCCTCTAGGAGCCTCTGCTGAAGCTCTGCGATCTTGCCCTTAAGCTCGATCACCACCTCGGGACTGGGACTGGGCGCGGGTTGCTGAGCTCTTAGAAGTGCTAGATCTTCGCGATGCTGCTCCGTGACCTGCTCCAGGGCCGCAGAGTGCTGCAAGCGAAGTTCCAGCTTCATCTGGACGATCTGCTCACCGTACATCTCATCTAGCTCTGCCCGAAGATGCTCCAGCCTGCGGGCCGAGTCCTCCTCTATTCTCTGGAAGGTGTCGCTCTCTGACAGGCTCCCCTGATGGCATCGCTTCTGGAGATCTTCCACAGTGCCCATTAGCTGCTGGATTTCACTGGAGGACATCCGCTCCTTCTGCCTAGAGGCTGAGAGTTCGCACCTGCATGACTCCAACTCATCCCTACAGCTATCCCACTCACCCTTACTGCTCTCCAATTCAACCCTACAGCTACCCAACTCACCCTTACTGCTCTCCAGCTCAACCCTACAGCTATCCAACTCACCCTTACTGCCCTCCAGCTCAACCCTACAGCTATTCAATTCACTCTTAGTGCTCTCTAAGTCCCTCTTACAGTTATCCAAGTCACTCTTACAGCTCTCCAGCTCTTGAGCCTTTGAGGATATTTGCTGGTTGAGGCCGTTTAAGCATTTCTCAGAGGCCGTCAACTCACCCTTTAGCTGGTGGAGGGAGGAGTCATGTTCTGACATGACTCTCTCTTGCTCGGCAATCAGCAGTTCTTTCTCGTTCATCTTCTGTGCAAAAGTCTCCTCAGTCATCCTTCCCACCTGTGTAAGCTCCACCTTGAGCATGGTCAGTGTACGCTCATGCTCTGTTATTATTGCAGTTTGTTCCGAAATCAGCAGGTCTTTCTCATTTAACCTTTGTGCAAATGATTCTTCTGTTCTTCTTCCCACCTGCGAGGGAAAAGTAAGAATTAGACATACAGGTAAAATGTCAAATATAATTCAAATCTCATACTAAAACGGTTTAAATAAAACTTCCACAAAACAGCCCTTAAACTAAATTATGTTTTTGTAAGGTAATAATAGTAAGAAATGTAATCAGATTTCAAAATGCACCCTGTAATCAACCACCTTTAAAAGAGATCCATTGAACAGATCAATACATTTCATACAAGCAGACATTTTCACCTGAATGACAGGCATTGACTAACACCAAATACGCAGCCGTCTCACCATCTCTGCCTCGTTGAGCCGGTGCTGGAGCTGGCTGACATGCAGCAGATGCTCCTTGCTCATCATTTGGTGCGCTCTGACCTGGCCATCCATCTCCTCCAGCTGCTGCTGGTATTGGACGAGCTGCTGCTTGGACTGCAGGAGGTCCTGTGCTGTGCTGCTGTGGCTGGTGTTCCTCAGAGTCTCGCCTGCCTGCAGCTGTCAATCAAACCAGAGGGTGTTCATGTTCCCATGAAAATTGGGGAAAACAACATCACCACCACATCTGTTGTATAATTATTAGAAGGGTAATAAAATCCATGAAATGTTGATAAAGCAGGGTAAAGCTTGAGACAGAATAAGATTGCATAGGACTAGCACAGGTATGTCTAACCTAGAGTTGCAAAATTCCAGTAACTTTCCCCAAATTCCCCGGTTTTCCAGAAATCCCAGTTGGAGGATTCACAGAATTCTGCTTTTCCCCCACTGTTTAAAGGAATATTCCAACAAGGTTCTCTGGAAAACCAGGGAAGGATACCGAAATTTTGTAAACACCCGATGGTTCTCCCAATCACGGCCAGTTGTGATACAGCCGGGAATCGAACCGGGGGCTGTAGTGACGCCTCTAGCACTGAGATGCAGTGCCTTAGACCGTTGCGTCACTCGGGAGCCCCTTCATTAGGAATGCTTTTCCAACAGCCTTGAAGGAGTTCCCACATATGTACTTGTTGGCTGCTTTTCCTTCACTCCGTGGTCCATCTCATCCCAAACCATTTCAATTGGGTTGCGGTTGGGTGATTGTGGAGGCCAGGTCATCTGATGCAGCACTCCATCACTCTCCTTCTTGGTTGAATAGCCCTTACATAACCTGGAGGTGTGTTGGGTGATTGTCCTGATGAAAAACAAATGATAGTGCGACTAAGCACAAACCAGATGGGATGGCGTATCGCTGCAGAATGCTGTGGCAGCCATGCTGGTTAAGTGTGCCTTGAATTCAAAATAAATCACTGACAGCGTCACCAGCAAAGCAACCCCACACCATCACAACTCCTCCGTGCATCACGGTGGGGACCACACATGCGGAGATCATCCGTTCACCTACTTTGCAGCTCACAAAGACACCCACAAAGACACCCTTGTCCTTTAGTAGTGGTTTCTTTGCAGCAATTTCACCATGATGGCCTGATTCACGCAGTTTCCTCTGAACAGTTGGTGTTGATGTGTCTGTTACTTGAACTCTGTGAAGCATTTGGGCTGCAATCTGAGGTACAGTTAACACTCATGAACGTATCCTCTGCAGCAGAGATAACTCTGGGTCTCCCTGTCCTGTGGCGGTAATCATGAGAGCCAGTTTCATCATAGCGTTTGATGGTTTTTGCTTCCTGCAAGCACTTGAAGAATCTTTCAAAGTTCCGGAAATTTTCCGCATTGTCTGACCTTCATGTCTTAAAGTAATGATGGACTGTCGTTTCTCTTTGCTTATTTGAGCTGTTCTTGCCATAATATGGACTTGTTATTTTACCAAATAGGGCTATCTTCTGTACACCACCCCTGCATTGTCACAACACAACTGATTGGCTCAAACGCATTAAGTCAAGAAAATCCACAAATTAACTTTTAACAAGGCACACCTGTTAATTTAAATGCATTCCAGGTGACTAACTCATGAAGCTGGTTGAGAGAATGTCAATAGTATGCAAAGCTATCATCAAGGCAAAGGGTGGAGAAACAATATATTTAGATTTGTTTAACACTTTTTTGGTTACTACATGATTCCATGTGTTATTTCCTAGTTAAGTCTTCCCTATTATTCTACAATGTAGAAAATAGTAAAATATTGAAAAACCCTGGAATGAGTAGGTGTGTCCAAACGATGGACTGGTACTGTACATGTGACCCGTTTCAGGAAACTAGGCATATGTCTCAAGTCCCGACTTCACAGGTGAGCAATTTTCTTTTTTTTCTTTTTACCAAAATGCATTTTTTGGTGGAAATGTGAACTTTCATGTGCCTTAATTACAAACCTGTATGAAAACTGTAAATACGAATAAAATTGTTAAATTACGAGCCTTGTTGGTTAAGCCACAGAAACAGACCGCAACCTTCCCACTAATGAATGGGCTGGATAATGAGTGGGCTGGACAAGCCGAGGAGAGAGGATTGGTTTGCCATATAGAATGCTTCCGTCTATTTGAGCTGGTCAGTCTGATGGTAATCCTGTCAAACGCTGCTTTAAAAAAAAAAAACTATCGCGTATTGGAGCTGCATAAGCGTTTCTCTTCACTTTCTGGAGGACCGAGTTTCGAATTCAGTGGAATTAGATTTATGATAGCTAAAGAGATGTTGTACTAATGTTAGCTGGCTGGCTCCCTAGCTAAAGTTGTGTACTATTCGTATCCCAGAACCATTTGCTTTGCTAGTTAGAGCCCAATGTTAGCTAGCTAGCATTGAATCTGGTTAGTTAGCTCCCAGCAGATTCATGCAGGGTAGTAAGGACATGATTTGGCACTGTGTTCATTGTTGTTCTTGTTAACCTAGCTAGCTAGCAAGCTAGATACATGTCTTAAGCTAAAGTGTACAACACCCGTTGAATATGGCCGGTGTCAGTAAACCTAGGCAAAAAAGCTAAATGAAATTGTTGCCAGCAGAGCTCGTTAGACTGCTGTCATGTTATCCAAGAGGTAAACAAATCATCGGCCAGAGCATCAAGTGCGTGCTCTGAAGGCACCGAGAACTAAACGAGATGGGTGGCGCAAAAGCTTAAGACAGTGTGAACGATGCTGAATGAGAGTAGACAAAGAGCTCTTCACCAGAATCTGTCGTTCTGCCCCTGAACAGGCAGTTAACCCACTGTTCCTAGGCCGTCATTGAAAATAAGAATTTGTTCTTAACTGATCTTGCCTAGTTAAATAAAGGTAAAATAAAAACATTTAAATAAAATAACAAAACATTCAAAGGTCATTTTCTCAAAAGTATCATCAACTTTCAAAGCCGAATTACTTGAGTACTTAGAGTACAATAGGCTGAGAGAGGCTGGACTGAGGGCTTGTAGGCCTGTTGTAAGGCAGGTCCTCACCAGACATCACCGGCAACAAAGTCGCCTATGGGCACAAACCCACCTCAAAACTGCCGTGTACAATATACCATTTTGTGGCTCTGAGTCTCTACTTTTATCCAATGTAAAAAGCACTATTTCAAATTTTGTCACATAAGACCAAATCTGGGTGGTAAGTCACATGTACATACATAAACTCAGCAACAACAAAAAAATGTCCCTTTTTCAGGACCCGGTCTTTCAAAGATAATTTGTAGAAATCGAAATAACTTCACAGATCTTCATTGTAAAGGGTTTGAACACTGTATCCCATGCTTGTTCAATGTACCATAAACAATTAATGAACATGCACCTGTGGAACGGTTAAGACACTAACAGTTTGCAGACGGTAGGCAATTAAGGTCACAGTTATGAAAACTTAGGACACTAAAGAGGCCTTTCTACTGACTCTGAAAAACACAACAAAAATGCGTGAACGTGTCTTAGGCATGCTGCAAGGAGGCATGAGGACTGCAGATGTGACCAGGGCAATAAATTGCAATGTCCGTACTGTGAGACGCCTAAGACAGCACTACAGGGAGACAGGACGGACAGCTGATCGTCCTCGCAGTGGCAGACCACGTGTAACAACACCTGCACAGGATCGGTACATCCGAACATCACACCTGTGGGACAGGTACAGGATGGCAACAAACTGCCTGAGTTATACCAGGAACGCGCAATCCCTCCATCAGTGCTCAGACTGTCCACAATAGGCTGAGAGAGGCTGGACTGAGGGCTTGTAGGCCTGTTGAAAGAAAGGTCCTCACCAGACTTCACCGGCAACAACGCCGCCTATGGGCACAAACCCACCGTCGCTGGACCATACAGGACTGGCAAAAAGTGATCTTCACTGATGAGTCGCAGTTTTATCTCACCAGGGCTGATGGTCGGATTCGCTTATATTATCGAAGGAATGAGCGTTACACCGAGGCCTGTACTCTGGAGTGAGATCTTTTTGAAGGTGGAGGGTCCGTCATGGTTTGGGCCGGTGTGTCACAGCATCATCGAACTGCGCTTGTTGTCATTGCAGGCAATGTCAATGCTGTGCATTGCAGGCAATCTCAACGCTCATCTCATCCTGACATGACCCTCCAGCATGACAATGCCACTAGCCATACTGCTCGTTCTGTGCATGATTTCCTGCAAGACAGGAATGTCAATGTTCTGCCATGGCCAGCGAAGAGCCGGGAACTCAATCCCATTGAGCATGTCGGGGATCTGTTGGATCGGAGGGAGAGGGCTAGGGCCATTCCCCCCAGAAATGTCCAGGAACTTGCAGGTGCCTTGATGGAAGAGGGGGTAACATCTCATAGCAAGAACTGGCAAATCTGGTACAGTCCATGAGGAGGAGATGCACTGCAGTACTTAATGCAGCTGGTGGCCACACCAGATACTGACTGTTACTTTTGCTACCCCCCCCCCCCCCCCCCTTTGTTCAGGGACACATTATTCCATTTCTGTTAGTCACATGTCTGTGGAACTTGTTCAGTTTATGTCTCAGTTGTTGAATCTTATGTTCATACAAATATTTATACATGTTAAGTTGACAGTTTCTTTTTTTGCTGAGTTTACATACACATATATACACACACACACACACTACCATTCAAAAGTTTGGGGTCACTTAGAAATGTCCTTGTTTTTTAAAAGAAAAGCACATTTTTTGTCCATTAAAATAACATCAAATTCATCAGAAATACAGTTTAGACATTGTTAATGTTGTAAATGACTATCGTAGCTGGAAACAGCAGATTTTTTTATGGAATACCTACGTACAGATGCCCATTATCAACAACCATCACTCGTGTGTTCCAATGTGTTAGCTAATCCAAGTTTATAATTTTAAAAGGCTAATTGATCATTAGAAAACATTAGTGTCTAGTTTGAGAAACAGACGCCTCAAGTCCTCAAAGGGTAGCTTCATTAAATAGTACCTGCAAAACACTAGTCAACATCAACAGTGAAGAGGCGACTCCGAGATGCTGGCCATCTAGGCAGAGTTGCAAACAAAAGCCATATATCAGACTGGTCAATAAAATTTATTTATTTATTTATTTTACCTTTATTTAACCAGGTAGGCAAGTTGAGAACAAGTTCTCATTTACAATTGCGACCTGGCCAAGATAAAGAAAAGCAGTTCGACAGATAAAACGACACAGAGTTACACATGGAGTAAAAACAAACATACAGTCAATAATGCAGTATAAACAAGTCTATATACAATGTGAGCAAATGAGGTGAGAAGGGAGGTAAAGGCAAAAAAGGCCATGAGGGCAAAGTAAATACAATATAGCAAGTAAAACACTGGAATGGTAGTTTTGCAATGGAAGAATGTGCAAAGTAGAAATAAAAATAATGGGGTGCAAAGGAGCAAAATAAATAAATAAATTAAAATTAAATACAGTTGGGAAAGAGGTAGTTGTTGGGGCTAAATTATAGGTGGGCTATGTACAGGTGCAGTAATCTGTGAGCTGCTCTGACAGTTGGTGCTTAAAGCTAGTGAGGGAGATAAGTGTTTCCAGTTTCAGAGATTTTTGTAGTTCGTTCCAGTCATTGGCAGCAGAGAACTGGAAGGAGAGGCGGCCAAAGAAAGAATTGGTTTTGGGGGTGACTAGAGAGATATACCTGCTGGAGCGTGTGCTACAGGTGGGAAAAATAAAATGTTAAGATTGGCAAAATAACACTGACACTAGACAGAGGAACTCTGCCTAGAAGGCCAGCATCCTAGAGTCGCATCTTCACTGTTGACTTTGAGACTGGTGTTTTGCGGGTACCATTTAATGAAGCTGACGACTTGAGCCATCAGTTTCTCAAACTAGACTCTAATGTACTTGTCCTCTTGCTCAGTTGTGCACCAGGGCCTCCCACTCCTATTTCTCTTCTGGTTAGGGCCAGTTTGTGCTGTTCTGGGAAGGGAGTATTACACAGCATTTTATGAGATCTTCAGTTTCTTTGCAATTTCTCGCATGGAATAGCCTTCATTCTCAGAACAAGAATAGACTGAGAGTTTCAGAAGAATGTTCTTTGTTTCTGGACATTTTGAGCCTGTAATCGAACCCACAAATGCTGATGTCCAGATACTCAACTAGTCTAAAGGCCAATTTTATTGCTTCGTTAATCAGGACAACAGTTTTCAGCTGTGCTAACATAATTGCAAAAGGGTTTTCTAATGATCAATTTGCCTTTGAACTAGGGTGGGATAATGTGGTATAGTGTAATGTAGTGTAGTGTATAGATTAGACAAGGACGTCTTACCTGCTGGAACTGAATGTGCAGTTTCTGGCTCTGCTCAGTCATCTCCAAGAACTCCCTCATGACCTCATCCTTCTCTTTGCGAGACTGCTGCAGATTGGCTGTGAGTTGGGTGATGATGCCGTCTCGCTGCTTTAAGGCAGCCTTGAAGTCATGCAGCTGGAGGAGAAAAAGAAGTGCAGTGTGTATACCTTGCATAATAAACATCAGTGATTCACAAGACACACTTTAGTATGACAAAGAAAACAGTACACTGGCTTGACTTGATAAAGACAAAATGTGGTCTCAAAAACAGAAGTAGCTAGTTGTGATATTTAAGGGTAGAGGCGATTTATTTTATTTGACCTTTAACTAGGCAAGTCAGTTAAGAACAAATTCTTATTTTCAATGACGGCCTAGGAAGTGGGTTAACTGCCTGTTCAGGGGCAGAACGACAGATTTGTACCTTGTCAGCTCGGGGATTTGAACTTGCAACGCTCTAACCACTAGGCTACCCTAGCGCCCCATTTAAAGGAGTATGGATGGTAATACAACCACCAATCAATGTTTTTAAACCAAACAAGAAAAGGGATGCATTCCACTGAAAAGGGAAATACCAAGAATAGTTTATATGTACTTGTTCCGTGTGTTTGACAATTCACTTGATCTTCACAGAAATCTCATATATTTATGTAGTAATCTGAATATCAGTATATAAAATGCTTAGAAATAGGTTCCTTGACAGATAAGAACGAAAATAAGTAGGCCTAAACTACAAAACTATACAAATGATTGAAATAGAGAACCACAGAAATGAAAAAAAGGAAATATTAATCATAACATTAATTTTTAACAGTGACTCCTTCTGGGTAGCAAAATTATTATCAATATGAGAGCTGCACCCTCAAATGAAGGTCAGCCCCTTAGTGTGGGCTCAGCAAGGCCAACCCCTTATGCAATCTGGTTGATGAATTAAGACTCATAAACACACACTACAACAAATGTTAATGTTTCATGAACAGTTGCAGATGACAGGTGAAGCAGGTTACATACACAGAGCGCATATTACCTGTTGTACCCCCTCTGAGCCGAAAGCCACTCTAAATTCCTCCAGCTCTCGGCTCAGCTCCTCTACCGCCAGAGTCTTGGCAGCCAGCTCTTCCTCCATGACCTGTACACTTCCACCCCTCGCCTCCTGCTGAACAGAGCCCACTTCCTCCTGTCGTGGGGGGGGGGAGAAGTGGCTAGATTAGCAATTACCTAACATCCAAAACTGACACAGAATGGAGGGAAATGGTAGCTAGCTTAGCATTTAGCTAACCTACAAAACCACCACTGAAGCAATTAGTTAGCATCCAAGGCCGTCACAGAACTGAGGGGAATGGTAGAAATGAACTAGCCAACATCCAAAACTGCCAAAGACCTGGCAGCCATTAAAGAGCACGGTGCTGATAATGGTGCCCTCTTTCGCTTTACCTCTGTACTTCACTACTCTTAGCTTAATCCATCACACTCTCTGCATTTTTCTACCTCGCTCTCTCTTCTTTTCCTCCTCAGAATGATTTTACTTCTTTACTCTCAAGCAGAAACGGTCAATCACTGCATTTGTTGTCACTCAGACTCTGTCCCCTCCTTCTCCCTTTTCTCTCTCCCTCCATCCCTCCCTCTTCCTGCCTGCAAATGGCCCGTGTGCCTTGGCAAATGAACAGCTCTTGCATCCCTGTCCAACACCCTCTTCTCTAGCCACTTCACCATTCCATCCTCCAATCCCTCTTTCTACTTCTCTTCCTCCCTCTGTTTTCCTCTTTCTGGTCTGACTTCCAGAGTAATTTACACATCTGAAATGTCAAGCAGCCCCCATTCCATACTCCCCATCTCTGCTGTTAAAATGGGGTGTAAAAGTTAAATATGACGGCAGCAGCCCACGGTCAATGCTGCACTGTAGTCCCTGGCCTTGAATCAAAACCACTTCACAAGCGCACACTGAGGATTCCAGGAGTAGAGAATAAAAAGCAACTTGGTTAGTGAGTTAGTCGGAGGACAATCTCAGGGTTAGGAGGTCAGAATGCAGTGTGGAGACAGAGCAAAAGTGTTACAGTAAAAAAAAAAAAGACAGTAGCTGGTTGCCTATTTAATTGTTGTACTGTACCCAGATAAACTCCTTGTAAGTCTCCATTGGGTTCTCGGTCATCTCAAGGCAGCCATTCACCTGTTAATTCACAATACTGTTTGGTAAAGCAGGGAGATTTCATGGTTCAGCTTCCCACTGTTCACTGGTGTACAGAGCACAGAGTGAAGGATATAATTCAATTTAGAATTTCGGTTCTGTTGTCCATGTCAGGCTTTAAAGTAATGACTGTCGCCTTCTCCAAACCGTTAAACTCAGTGTCACAGCAAAGCTTTTAATGGCGGCTCTGTAGAAGAGGGGAGGGGGTGAGGTGCGACGGGACTACTTTGACTTGTCAAGTTCAGATAAATGCCAGACGGGGACTTGTGGAGCTGAGTGTCTGGCAACAAGCTAGCCAAGTCACATTGTCTGTTCCAAAAGGCAACCTGGGAAAAGGCAGGCCTGTCCAAGGACCTAAGCCCCAAACCGTAACACTAATCCTAGCAAAGGACCTTATTAACAGATCTAAGATCAGCTTACCCTCTGTCAAATCTGAACCTTAAAAAACGATTTCCCCTAGTGGTTAAGGTGAGATAACAAGACATTTTGCAATTTGGGTGAACTATCCCTTCAAGTACTGTGTATTAACTCCATTTAAAAGTGTTCTCTGGTGTAAACTACGACGAAGTTAACTCACCTCGGAGGAGTAGTCTTCGGCTGTGGTGGACACTTCACTATCTGGCTGAAATAGAAAACAAGAAGAGGATTCATCATACCCTGCATGGGGAGGACCATAATAGGCCCCATAATAGTCACCAGTACAAGTGGCCCACACAAACAAGCAGAGGGAATGGGACCTCACGAGAGGTGCAGCGGTCTAAATGCTAGAGGCGTCACTACAGATCCGGGTTCGATCCGGGCTGTGTCGCTGCCAGCCGTGACCGGGAGACCCACGAGGTGGCTCACAATTGGCCCAGCATCGTACGGGTCAGGGGAGGGTTTAGACAGCCGGGATGTCCTTGTCCCATCGCACACTTGACTACTTTTATAAAACAGCTCCTTTTCAATGGAATAATGGCCATGATCATTAGAGCCTATTCTAGAGGGGCTAATTTCAAGATTAAAAGTTGGAACACCGTGGTGCAAGACGAGGAGAAATTAAATGAGAGCTTTTATTGTCCGAGTTTATGGAGCAGTAGGCCGATAGTTCCTGTGGCGGGCCGGGCGCATGCACGCTGACACGGTCACCAGTTGGACGGTGTTTCCTCAGACACATTGGTGCAGCTGGCTTCCGGGTTAAGCGAGCAGTGTGTCAAAAAGCAGTGCGGCTTGGCAGGGTGTGTTTCAGAGGACGCATGTCTCAACCGTCACCTCTCCTGAGTCCCTACAGGAGTTGCAGTGATGAGACAAGACTAACTACCAATTGGATATCACGAAATTCGGGAGAAAAAGGGGCAAAAAAAATGAATACATTTTTAAATATAATTTTTATAACAAGCAGAGGGAAAAACAAAGCTTCAAAGTGCATTAAAACTGATGGGCCATAACATGAGCATGCCGTTTTAGCTAAAACAAGCCCATCCTAGGTCAATATTGAGTGTACAGTTAGAATTCTGCTGTTCATGATATGACAAGGCTATTGTCCTCTCATTTCCGATTAGCCTTTGTGCAGCCAGTTCTGGTCAGTTTCGGGAGAAGAATGGGTTAATTATGGCGATGTCGAATGCTGTCAACCCGGTTTGACCTACATTCATTGGGGCATTTTGGAAGCATGGGGTGCCACATTCAATAACTGGGTGCAACCTACTTTTATAAGACAGCTTCTTTTCAATGGAATTATGGTTAGTACTCGCACAGATCTCTGTGAACCAGTCTGCCTATACAAGTGGCTTGGAGGGGAACACTTTGAAGCTGGTGTTTCCACAGCAACCCCTCTCTGCAAGGGAAGTTGTATGGCTACTTAGAATGTCTCCGTGTTCATTCAATGGTGCACCCAGGGCCAATTACACCCTTTGTCTTGGAAATGAAAACCCATTGTTTAGAGAACAAACAGACTAAAAACAAAATGGTTTTAACTAAATGTTTGAACCATTTATCAGTCTCATTATTACAAATATGGATTCAGATAAGTCTGAACTCAAAGGCATGAGTCTAAACTCATGAGCATCTTGGACCTACGAAAATGTTATCATTAATGACAGAAGTGGAAATTCATGACAAACAGGTGCTGCTCAAAATGTCTGCATGCCTATAGAAATACAGTAGGAGAAAGTGCTGAGCTATACCTCAAGAATACCGACCACCAAAAGAAAAAAGACAGGAAGCAGCCACTCTATTCAATCACCTCCGGGCCCATTTTGTGCTGCAAGGCCACAAAGCTCTCCAACCAAAGAATGAGGCGGCTTAAACAGTTTAAAGGCAATTCTGTTGCCACGGCAACCCATCATTTCCTAGTCACATTCGGGTGGCAAGGAGAGAAGAAATACTGTGGTTTTTCAGCAACAGAGGGAATGAAAACTAATGCGGTTCGTGACACAAGTAGTACAAAGGAACAGAAGGGAGGGAGAAAAGAGAGGAGTTTGCATTGTTCGGTGTAGGTGCAGAGTTGGGGGTGGCATGTTGCATACAGCCTGGTTGATGCTTGTGAATGTGCTCAAGGTTGTGAGGGGCTTGCCGATTGTCTGTGAAACAGAAATTATTTCACATTGATGATGTAACGGCGAGCTATATTAAAAATGACAGGATAAGACGGTCATTTGAACGAGGGAGAGAATCATTGAGCAAGCTTGCAATGAAGCTTTATAAAGAACTGTCTGAAGAGATAGGAAAAGAAGTCTGAACAAAATTTTCACCAAATCCTTACTTATCTTTTTGGTTATTATTTTGCTCATTATCTAACCAAAGTTGAAAGAATACTCCAACCCAACCCTCTAGCACAATAACAATATTCACAAAAAGAAAAGAAATGCAGTTGGCCAGCTGTAACTCAGATGTTAAATTCAGCAAATCAAGAGGTAACACAGCACTAACAAGGACACTTATTAGCTGCTCCACTGTTCATCCCTTTAACCCAGAGTTTCCCAAACTCGGTCCTAGGGACCCCACGGGGTGCACGTTTTGTTTTTTGCCCTAGCACTACACAGCTGATTCAAATAATCAACCTTTGATCATTTGAATCAGCTGTGTAGTGTTAGGGCAAAAATCAAAAGGGTCACCCTTAGGGCCCTGAGGAAAGAGTTTGGGAAACGCTGCTTCAATATTGCGCCTTTGAAAATCGGCGCTCATGAAAGTCGCTCATAGCAACGCATAGATTGATTCCAGAGACTGTTATCTGAGACTTGAGACACTGCTCATTCTGCTCGAACGGATTCAGACGATGTCTTTTATGCAACAAAATGTGAATCCCTTATCAGGCAGTGAATATGCGTGATTACCAAAACCTTTTTCATGTCATGTTTGGACAGCATTTTATTATCCAATGTTCTATTCAACATTTCACATGTACATCTTAGTCATTTAGCAGATACTCTATCCAGAGAAACTTACAGTAGTGAGTGCATAAATTATCACTTTTTCAAGCCAAGCAATTAAAATGTACCAATGCTTTAGAAGTAAAGAGCACATTTAGTGTTAATTCATATTTGTGATTCAAGTTACCATGATCTTTCCCTAGATGATCAGTATGGACAATACAGGAAGCCACATAAATATAGGCTACTACTGCTTACAATGTATTCCTACACACATTAGGCTACTTCAACATAGCATCAGCAAAAAAAAGAACCTAGAACTAAAATACATGATCCATCTAATCTAGGTCTTGATGAGTGGTTGATTAGCTCAATCAAAACACCCTTGTGATAAATTCAGCACAGAAGACTAATATCATTTTAATAAACTGTAATTTCAGGGCCAGGAGAAGTAGCAGTTCTCATCCCTTTTCACACTACTGAGCCAAGCCAGTTTCTTCTCTAGTCTTTTCAACGCAGACTCTCCAAATCAAGCAGGGCTGCACGCTAGGAGAAGCTCAATTCAAATGGTTAGGGATGGTAGAGAAGTTTTTGGCCTTACCTCTATGGTGTACGTCTGGTCGTGTTTGACCGTCTCACCACTGTGCAGGGTCCTGGCGAAGGTAAACCCTCTTCTTCCTACCTCCCCCCCATTCCCCTCCCCCACTGACTGATCTAACTCCTGCTCGGCCTCCCCTCTCGCCGGTCCATCCCCACCCGGGTTGTCGTCTGTTTCTCTCCTCTTTTTCTTCTTCTGCTTCTTCTTCTGTCTGTCGGCATGAGCTTTCCTCTGCCGGTACTCAGCCAACTGGGGTCACACAGGGAGAGGAAAAGCAGACAACAGGCAAGGCAGGGTCAGTGAGGTTAAATACAGAGATTACAGTGTGTCTGCACTGATTAAGAAGCAGTCCAACAAATTTAGCAAAATGTATTAATTAATTATTAAGGCTAGAGGCTATGCTACACTGAACACTGACTATACTACATCTATAGGCTAAATGCTACACTTTACATTCCTTTAAAAAAGCAACCACAATCAGAGTCAAATTATCTTTGATGATTAGTTCAATTAGCCTTTTCTGATAGATGAGGCCTACCCCAGAATCAACTACTTTAGTTGGTGTTTCAAATTCAAAAATGTTCTGGGGAAAAAATCTACAAGAGAAGAAATACCTACAGTAGTGCTACATAGCTTGGTAAAGCTCATGTGAAACATTGCATGCGTCCCGGCGCTAGCAACCTCGGATGCAAATGTGTATCCTTACCGTACATAGGCCCCTAATGACCAACAGTTAGCTTCCTGTTGTGGCTACCCCTAATCTTTTAAATACCCGCTAAAAGGATTACATTTTTTAAACTCCCTATATGTCAAACATCTAATGACTTAAACGCATTGGTAATTTGGTATATGGATAAACTGCTGTTTTTATCACCCCTTAAAGCTTTCGCCGTTTACAATTGTCCCCCCTCCCCTAAATATTAGTGTGCAAAGTGATGTCTTTAGTAACAAATGGGAGAGAAACTGTTTGATAGGAGAGGAGGATTACATCTGGATCCATGTAAATCTCGAAGATGGCCAAATGCTACTTAAGCAAATGGCGGTTTTGGAATTAGCGAAAGTCTAAAAGTCACCCAAAATCCAACCTAATCTAAATCGGCGCTCCCTTCATCGAGTTTCAGACTTTCATTTCCATATCCCTTGAGGGGGCAGGCTTTCTTTGAAACAAACGTAGATCGAGGGTGTGTGAACAATCCCAGGTTAATCTGGAGCGGCACTTGGACAAATCTGATGCTTTTAAGAGTGTCTCTACTAGAATCACCTGACCTCCCCTGCTTTTCACAAGCTCTAACAGAGCACAGAGACCTGGAGAGAAAATGTAGGCTGCTAGTATATTGAGATGCATCATGCCAGGCCTGCTGAATTGAGGGGTATCAACAGATTAATTGCTCTTATGTTTTAAACATTAATTTCCATGTAATATGCCAATGTCTAATTTTACAATATGTAAACACAGATAGACTATACACAAATTAGCTCGGAGCATGTACACACACACGCATACACAAACTTCACTTGGTGTGCAGTCTGCACCCACAAACAGACATTTAATTTCCCTCAGTGCATAAACAGCAGGGGTTCTGTACAGTTAATTGCCACAAGGGAACACTGGCACTAATTACATGGATTGGACAATAAAAGCCCTGATATCCATTATGGATAAGGGGCTGGTGACAGCCACTGAGTGGGGTGAAGTGAGTGAGCGTTAATGCAAGAGTCAGTGAACTGAATGGCCGGCTATGGGAGCTGGCTGACAGCAGGGGAGCTCAAACAGTTGGCCCGTATGTATTTTTAAAAAGGACACATTTCCAGTAGGAGGGTATCATACTAGAGCTCAATGCAGCTGAACCTAGTGCATGCAGCTCTACAGTTGGCAGGGGTCTGCAACATGTGTCCTGACCCAGGGGCCATTTTTTGGCTCGCCTGCTTTTATGTGTTCCCCCAAATTGTGATCCCATTTTGACAGGTTAAGTTCATAATAACCCAGTTAAAGTAGAAATTTGAATGAATTTTGGCCATTACAGAGTAGGAGGCCAAGTCTCAAATAAGGTTTTTCAGTCAATCATACTGAACAAAAATATAAAACGCAACATGTAAAGTGTTGGTTTCATGTTTCATGAGCTGAAATAAAAGATCCCAGAAAAAAAAGCTTATTTCTGTCAAATTATGTTAACAAATTTGCAGTGGTAGACAGTACCTTAAGTAAAAAATACTTTAAAAAGTACTACTTAAGTAGTTTATTGGGGTATCTGTACTTTAGTATTTATATATTTTACTTTACTACATTCCTAATGAAAATAATGTACTTTTCACTCCATACATTTTCCCTGGCACAAAAGTACTTGTTACATTTTGAATGCTGAGTTGGACAGGAAAATGGTCAAATTCATGCACTTATCAAGAGAACATCCCTGGTCGTCCCGACTGCCTCTGATCTGACACTACCAGTCAAAGGTTTTAGAATACCTACTCATTCAAGGGTTTTTCCTCATTTTTACTATTTTCTACATTGTAGAATAATAGTGAAGACATCAAAACTATGCAATAACACATAATGAATCATGTAGTAACCAAAACATGTGTTAAACAAATCTAAATATATTTTATATTTGAGATTCTTCAAATAGCCACACTTTGCCTTGATGACAGTTATGCACACTCTTTGCATTCTCTCAACCAGCTTCATGAGTTAGTCACCTGGAATGCATTTCAATTAACATGTATGCATTGGGAAAAGTTCATTTGTGGAATTTCTTTCCATCTTAAGGCAGTTGAGCCAATCAGTTGTGTTGTGACAAGGTAGAGGTGGTATTCAGAAGATGGTCTTTTACCAAATAGGGTAAGTCCATATTATAGCAAGAACATCTCAAATAAGCAAAGAGAAACGACAGCACATCATTACTTTTATTAAGACATGAAGATGAAAAATGTCAAGAATTTTGAACGTTTCTTTAAGTGCAGTCTCAAAAACCATCAAGCTCTATGATGAAACTGGCTCACATGAGGACCGCCACAGGAATGGAAGACCTAGAGTTACCTCCGCTGCAGAGGATAAGTTAATTGTAGTTACCAGCCCAAATAAATCAAATCAAATTGATTTATATAGCCCTTCGTACATCAGCTGATATCTCAAAGTGCTATACAGAAACCCAGCCTAAAACCCCAAACAGCAAACAATGCAGGTGTAGAAGCACGGTGGCTAGGAAAAACTCCCTAGAAAGGCCAAAACCTAGGAAGAAACCTAGAGAGGAACCAGGCTGTGTGGTACCAGGCTAAATGCTTCACAGAGTTCAAGTAACAGGCACATCAACTGTTCAGAGGAGAATCAGGCCTTCATGGTCAAATTGCTGTAAAGAAACCACTACTAAAAGGACACCAATAATAAGAAGAGCCTTGCTTGGGCCAAGAAACATTAGCAATGGACATTAGACCGGTGGAAATTGTCCTTTGGTCTGGAAACCAAATTGGAGAATTTTGGTTCCAACCGCCATGTCTTTGTGAGATGAGGTGTGGGTGAACAGATCATCTCCGCATGTGTATTTCCCACTGTAAAGCATGGTGGTGTTATGGTGTAGGGGTGCTTTGCTGGTGACACTGACTGTTACTTTTGACCACCCCTTTGTTCAGGGACACATTATTCCATTTCTGTTAGTCGCAGGTCTGTGAAACTTGTTCAGTTTATGTCTCAGTTGTTGAATCTTGTTATGTTCATACAAATATTTACACATCTTAAGTTCTGAAAATAAACGCAGTTGATATTGAGAGGATGTTTCTTTTTTTGCTGAGTTTATGTTCAGTCTCGCCAAAAAGCTTGTCCATTTCATGTAGGCAAATATCCACAACACCTCTTATTTCCTTGATTTCTCCAACATGCCAATATTTAGAGTTTGCTTTTTTGGTTATAGGTCTACACTCCCCCCAAGGGGTGCTATAGACACACACATCAAAAGTGTAATTTATATTTTGTTTTTCCATTCTGTGAAATAAAGTTGTAATTTTGCATGCAAAAATAACATCCCTAATGCTGGAATTGCCCAATATTAAAATCACAGTAGAACACTTGGTGGTACAGAGGTTGAAAAAGTAAGGGTAGATGTAACTAGGGATGAAACAGTTGCAGTTTCACGATAAACAATGGTCAAATTCCCAATGGTTAGCATTACCATTTCAAATTTGTATTATCATTAAAACATTGGTTTGAAAAACCCACGGTAAATACTGTCCAGCATTAACCAAAGTTAGCAACAATCTGACGCAGGCAGAGCATGCAAAGTGGGTTTTGTTTTCGGTGAAAACATGCCGGAAGGCAGTGACGGCACTCGGGATATTTGTCACCCTTCTAAGAGGACCAAATCTGAAATGTGGTCGTATTTTTGGTTTTACAAGAGTGCTGAGGGAAACGTAAATCAAAGACGGTCACCCTGTCTGCCGTACACGCAAAAATAAAATAAAATTGCTGCGAAAGGGGGCAACACTTCAAATCTCCAGTTATCTTCGTGACCATCACCTTTATAGCGAATGCTATAAACTTTATAGCGAATGCAAGGTAATTTTAAGCTCAATGCATTGTGTGGGGACTTGGGAATAGGGGAAAATGTCGTGGTTTGTCTGTCTAACTTGCTAATAGCTTGTCAATAATGTAAAGTGAAGCCTTCAGCGTTACCTACTCTTGTAAAAATACTACACGTTATTCTGCTGCTGTATGCGTCGTGTGTCTGCAGACTCTATATGCCCATTGCACACAATAACATGAGATGTAGTTTAGTCACCCAACCAGCACATTTTGTTCATTTAAAATCCGGCAATCGTCGACTTGGTTGTAAAAGTGAAACACGATATAAAATACTGCTGCATTTATGTCAATTGTTGGGCTCATTGCAATTACTCTCACTGTCTTATTAATTCTTAAGACTCATTTGTATTTATGTAAATTGTGCATGGGGTCATTGCATATACTCAAATGCAACACAGAAGAGTGTGTGTGTGTGTGTGCGTGAATAATAATAATAATGTAACACAATAATAACAAACGCACAAGAGTTTTTGGAGAATTTGCTGGAAGAGTGGGGGAAATCAACAAGAAAGCCCTAGTCTGCAAAACCACAGACAACGCAACAAACATGATCAAGGCTTTTGAAGAGTTCCCAGATCTGTGGCTTGGGCTCTTTGGCCATAATTTTTACCTGGCCATCTCAAAGGCTGTGAAAATTCAGAGTTGACAGAGCAGTCAAGGCCTGCTGTCATCTGGTCCAAGGCTTCTCACAGGGCTGGAAAAGGAGAGAACTGCAAGAAAAGCAAGCTGCCCTCAACATGCCACAGAAGGCTCTGATCCATGATGTGGTAACCCGATGGGGATCTACACACACGATGCTTGAGCGTTTCCTCAGCCAACAGCAGCCAGTCTGTGTGACACTGGCTGGGGAAAGAGGAACATGGCATTTGATGCCGACAAAGTGTCATGGAGCAACTGTGCCAGCTCCTTGAACCTCTGAGCAAGTTCACAGATACACTTGCCTCAGAGACACGAGTGACACTGTCAGCCATCAAGCCTGTCCTGGACCACATCATCCGTGACGTTCTGGTGGAAAAGGATACAGAGCCATCCCTGACCAAGGAGATGAAAAGGGTAATGAGAGAATACCTTAACAACAGATACACAGAGAACGCAAAGAGTCATGCACATGGCTTGTTTCATTGACCCCTGCTTCAAAAGGAGCTTTTTAGATGAGCCTAAGCTGCAAAAGCTGACACTGACAGCTGTATCCAGGAGGCCTTGAAGCTGGCAGCTGCACAAGTCAGGGAAGAACCACAAAGCGGCATCGGAGGGGAAATGTCTGGCTAGGTTGGGGGCAATGCATCAGAGCTGCCTCACCTTGCCAGGAAGCTTTTGTGCATCCGAGCAACCAGCGTGCCATCAGTGTCAGCGGGCACATGGACTCCCCTCACAGATCCCTACTTAAACCGGACAAAGTAAATATGCTAACATTTTTTTTTTTTCAATCTCAAGTGAACAAATATGAATCCATACAGGGCGTTAGGCCAGCAGAACCGTATTTCTTTATGAAGGAGAGAACAGACATACAATCAGTGCTGTTCATTTGATTTGTTTACATATTTTAATGTAAACACCTGCATATTGGATTTGTTTACATATGGTTGTATTGTTCTTACATGCAAATTGCTTTACTTACTTAAGGTTGTGTTCATTTAAACCTGCACTAGGGAAACTTTTACCTCTCATGGCCACATGGTGCCATCTTTAATGTTAAAGTTATTATTTTAATGTTTATGCACACAAAAAGAGCAGAGTGCTAATAATTGTATTTGTTGTTTTGTTGAAATGATTTCAGTGTGTGTGTATAAGTACTTTTTGAACATTGCCAGCACATTTTAACAATACTGATAACCGATAATTTTGGTCACTAAAATTGTGATATGAAATTTTCATACCATTTTATCTCTAGACCTAACACTTTATACTTTTGGTTCATACAGATTATATCTTTATAAATACACACTCAGTGTCATTCGGCTAAGTGTAAACTGCAACACATAATAAGCATATAAGCATATGGGACTGCGGCCTACGTAGGTGCATAATGCCATCTGCATCCTCAAAGATGGAGCAAGTGACAATGTTTTGCAAACATTCTTTATCTGGGACAAACATGTAGCCTACTTGGCAGTCAGCGAGCGTAAATCGTCGCTGCTTATTCAGATAGCACTCTAAGCACTTCAAATCAAAATACTGGCTTGTTGGACGATAATTCTAGAGATTTCTGCATCAAGCATTCCACCTCAGAGTTGTTTCACAAAGGTTAGCTAATGCAGCCACTGGTGCCGTTACAAGAGAGCGATTATCTCTTCCACAGTGTCACTGCTTATCCCCACAGATAATAACGATAGATTAACACAATTCATGCCGAAAAGAGCACACTGTACCATGCTAAATTCAGTGTTTTTTGGGGGCTTTCTATTTGATCAATTATGGCACATTGAGTAATGTTTGCGGTAAGTGAGTGATCGTTCATTTAAACAGAGAGCATTCCCATTATAGATAGCCTAGTGGGTACAGAAAAACTACTGTGAAAACATTTTTGTAACCCAATGTACAGGCACGGATTAAAACACAATGAACAAGAATCAACATAAATAACCAGATTCAATTTGGCAGTAGTGCAGTTACAGGCCTATATATGTGGAACCCTAATCACATTTGTAACACCCGCCTTCATTGCCAAAACAAATACAAGAAAGACTTAACCTCTGAGCATCTAATGCTATAGCCTAAGTCTGAACAATACACGAACCACACCTGGGTGTACAAACTGGGAAAATGTCAAGGTAACCTAACAGTTTTGTACCTCCAAATGGTCATGAATGTGTTCAGTGGTTGAACTAAGGGCACTCAGCTCTGGTGATCACAATGGCCGATCTTGTATACCATTACACAAGGTAGCTTGAGACCGAAATTAAATCATTAGCGGAGTCTAGGCTGATTAATTATCCAAAGGCTCTGAACGTACAATCAATATGGACTAAACAGAGTAGGACCACCGTACAGGAGAATAAAACTGGATTCGGGACAAAAGTTGTAATTGCTTGTGAATCGGAAGTAGCGCAGACCTTTTTCCTATAGGGATTGCAGGATTGACTCAAAGTGCAACCTCCAAGAGCATAAACAAAATGCCATACACCCAACAATAAGCCCCCAACGTAAAGTAAAGTCAAGATATCCTTAAAGTAATAGGCCTCTTGTAGACATTTTTGGACAGAATTTTTTTTCTGGATTAAAAACGGGCCTAAAGTAGTGGGAGTGGCAGGGGGTGCGGCAATGGGCACGTTCAGCCCATTGGCGTGGCTGAATTGTCGAGAACATTTTAGAGACACCCATCTTGGCGGTTTATAGAAATTTGAATTTTTAGGCCAATTTCCTACAATTATAGAACTTGCTCCATGGAGCTGAGAGAACCTTCTGCAGATTAAAGCTAATTTCCTGCAATTCTATTAATTTTGCCATGGCTAATGCTGCATTATTTTGCTAAAACATAATAACAAAATCAATACTGATAAATTCAGTGTTGTTTTCTACTTTGAAATTATCCCTGACTGACTAGCTTCTACTAATTGTAAATTCTTAAAGATTATATTATTGTTATGGGATTTATATGAATAATGACTAGATGATGTATACATTTAACGTAGAAATATAAATAACCGAATACTACCCTGTCACTGTATGATTGTATGAATCTTATTATAATCAAAATACTGAATATAATGTGTGTAGTTTTAGTCAAGAATTAGAACAAGGACTTTCTGTTCCTTGTTAGAAACAAATGGAACTATCGTCAGACCGGCTGGAATACTGTGTTCCTTACAGGACATTCTGTCCCCACCCAGGGAGGGGAGAGACCTTGGGCTTGTAGTAGATTGTTTAACAGGTGGCAGACAATTTGAGAAGGCTTGTGAACTATATTGCCATTGTATCTGAGAGGGACATTTATGATGAAATGTGAGGTATATAAACCAATGTACATGGTATTATGAGCATAGCTCTCGGGAATAAACACTATTGGCTAAGTTTACTGACCTTTTTCCGTTTCATTTAAATAAGAACCTTACAAATTCTTAGAAACAGTATTAATTGCATTGGAAAAATGAACATGAGAACAAAATTCTCTTAACAATTATTAAAAATGAAAAGAAATGTATGCATTGTTTTATAATTTTTTCTACATACTTTAAATCTGGTTTTAGTCATTTCAGTTTAAAAACAAAGCTTCTTGCCATCCTAAAAATCATTATTTATTTTATATAAATGGCACTGTTTAGACTTCGGCAACCCCCCCCCCCCCCAAAAAAAAAAAAACACTTAGGTCACCTGCCCAAGGATTTGAATGGAAGAAAAAGCCCTGAATAATATTAAAATCAACTAGGTCTAAACTCCATTTACATGAAAAGTCAAATCGGCTGTGTCAGAGCTTGAAAACACTATTAGTGTCATTCCTGTGATGAGGTAAGACAACTTGCTGTTGCTGGCACAATGCCCGAACAGCTTAGAAAACAGCCATCTTGACAGCTGCTGCGATGATCAACAGTTGGCATGTCAACACAGACTTGAGCCAACACTTCATATACTGTTTCTTACTCAATATGTACAGTATGTACTGTATTTTAGTCATCTCATAATATACAGTACCTTCAAAGTATTCACACCCCTTGACTTTCTCCACATTTTCTTGTTTCAACCTAAATTTAAGATGTATTACATTTAGATGTTGTGTCAATGGCCTACACACAATACCCAATAATGTTAAAGTGGAATTGTTTTTTACAAATTAATAAAATATGAAAAGCCTGAATGTCTTGAGTCAAGTATTCAACCACTTTGATATGGCAAGACCAAATACGTTCAGAAGCAAGAACTTCCTTGACAAGTCACAAATTGCTTGGACTCACTGTGTGCAATAATAGTGTTTAACATGATTATTTAATTACTACCTCATCTCTGTACCCCACACATACAATTAATTGTAAGGTCCCTCAGTCAAGCAGTGAATTTCAAACAGATTCAACTACGAATACCAGGGAGGTTTACAAATGCCTTGCAAAGAAGTGCACCTACTGGTAGATGGGTAAAAAAATACAATAACTCTTTGAGCATTGGGAAGTTATTAATTACACTTTAGATGGTGTATCAATACACCCAGTCACTACAAAGACACAGGTGTCCTTCCCAACTCATAGAGGAAGGAAACCTCTCAGGGATTTCACCATGAGGCCAATGGTGACTTTAACCTCTCTTGGGTAGGGGGCAGTATTTTCACCTCTGGATGAAAAGCGTGCCCAAAGTAAACTGCCTGTTACTCAGGCCCAGAAACTAGGATATGAATATAATTGGTAGATCTTGATAGAAAACACTAAAGGATTACCCTCATTATTAGGAACCTGGTTGCAGTTCCTATGGCTTCCACTAGATGTCAACAGTCTTTAGAAATTGTTCAATGTTTTTCTTTTGAGAAATTAAGAAGCAGTCCTATTAATTGTAAGTGTCACTCCAGGTGGACTCTACTGTTTAAATGCGCGTGAACTGGAGCATGCTTAACATTGTTTTTATCTGGAATTAGAAACAGTTTATTTGTCTTAAATTGTATCGATTATTTACGTTTTAGGGTACCTGAGATTGGAATAGGAACGTTGTTTGAAATGCTTGGACCAAGTTTACAGGTAACTTATTAGATACTTTGTAGGCATGTTGGGCAAGTTGAAACCAGTGTATTTCTGAATCAAACGTGCCAAATAAATTTCTATTTTTGGGACATAAAGAAGGACATTATCTAACAAAAGGACTGTTTGTGATGTAACTGGGACATTTGGAGTGCCAACAGAAGAAGATCTTCAAAGGTAAGGCATTAATTATATCGCTATTTCTGACGCACCTGTCTGGTGGAAATATGATTTATTTGTTTGTATGCGGGGCGCTGTCCTCAGATAATCGCATGGTTTGCTTTCGCCGTAAAGCCTTTTTGAAATCTGACACAGCGGCTGGATTAACAAGAAGTTAAGCTTTCTTTTGATGTATAACACATTTTCAAGAATGTTAAATATTTGAATTTGGTATTTTTGAATTTCACGCTCTGCAATTTCACCGGATGTTGGCCAGGTGGGATGCTACCATCCCAACTGCCCATAAGAAGTTAAAACAGTTACAGAGTGTAATGGCTGTAATAGGAGAGAACTGAGGAGGGACACTATAGTTACTCCAAAATACTAATCTAAATGGCAGAGTGAAAAGAAGGAAGCATGTACAGAATAAAATATTCCAAAACATGCATCCTGTTTGCAATAAGGCATTAAAGTAAAACTGCAAAAAATGTGGCAAAGAAATTAACTTTATGTCCCGAATACAAAGCATTATGTTTGGGGCAAATCCAATACATCACTGAGTACCACTCTTCATATTTTCAAGCATGGTCGTGGCTGTATCATGTTATGGGTATGCTTGTCATCGACAAGTTCATAGGAGTAACAACATGAATTTGTGCATGAGGCAGAAATGATGGGAGAGTGGAGGGATGTTGAGGCAGACCCTCAGTCTGCTGCACTCCCCCCTCCACTGAGACTGACCATCAGCCCAGCAAAATAAAAAGCTAATTATTTAAAATGTATGCTCACTCATTGGAAATGAACACAACAACGGATCTATTACCGCTGTGATCATATAGCCTGTCTTGAACTACTATGCATTGGCAGGGCAATTCAAGCAAAGCCAATATGCGGTGATAATGTATTGGGCCTATAGCTTGCTACACAAACCTCATTGAAACAGTACTGTTTCTAATTGGTTAATGCGAGAGATTTCACTCTTGCCTAAATCTGTTCAAAATAAGCCCAATGTGTTTCTATGGGCTTATATTGGACCTAAAGTTGTCACCTGCCTTCCCGCCTTTGGGACAACAACTCCCATTGTAAGGGTTACATTTAAGTCATGTTAAAACAAAATCTGAGCAGTAGATCTCTGCTTGCATTTTGACTCAAAGTGCTCTTGACTAAGAAGTTTGGTGACCACTGTTCTAGAGTTTCCCTTGTTAACACAATCAATGTTTTCCTTTACAGTGGCAATTGTGATGGAATCAACACAATATTAGCCATTTTCAATGCAACATAACGAAACAAAACAAACTACGCAAGAGATTTTGTTTTGGCAGAAGGCATCGGAGTAGGATTCTATTGCATTGACATGCACTACTCACCCCATACTCTACACAGACTTGTGCGGCATAAACAAGTAGGCCTACATGCAAATAGAGCATTGCCATATATGGATCTGTGCCCTTTACTTCGAACTGGACTGTGTTTACTAGAGGTCGACCAATAAATCAGAATGGCCGATTAATTAGGGCCGATTTCAAGTCTTCATAACAATCGGTTATTTGCATTTTTGTGCACCGATCATGGCCGATTACGTTGCACTCCACGAGGAGACTGCGTGGCAAGCTGAATACCTGTTATGCGAGTGCAGCAAGGAGCCGAGATAAGGTGCTAGCTAGCATTAAATGTATCTTATAAAAAACAATCAAACTACACATGGTTGATGATATTACTAGTTTATCTAGCTTGTCCTGTGTTGCATAGAATCGATGCGGTGCCTGTTAAATTGATCATTGACTCACAGCCTACTTCGCCAAACGGGTGATTTAACAAGCGCATTCGAGAAAAAAACACTGTCGTTGCACCAATGTGTACCTAATCATAAACATCAACGCCTTTCTAAAATCAATACACAAGTATATATTTTTAAACCTGCATATTTAGTTAATATTGCCTGCTAACATGAATTTATTTTAACTAGGGAAATTGTGTCACTTCTCTAGCTTTCTGTGCAACAGAGTCAGGGTATATGCAGCAGTTTGGGGCGCCTGGCTCGTTGCGAACTAATTTGGCAGAATTGTACGTAATTATGACATAACATTGAAGGTTGTGCATTGTAACAGGAATATTTAGATTTATGGATGCCACCTGTTAGATAAAATACGGAACGGTTCCGTATTTCACTGAAAGAAGAAACGTTTTGTTTTCAAAATTATAGTTTCCAGATTTTACCATATTAATGACCTAAGGCTCTTATTTCTGTGTGTTATTATGTTATAATTAAGTCTATGATTTGATATTTGAAAGAGCAGTCTGACTGAGCTGTGGTAGGCAGCAACAGGCTCGTAAGCATTCATTCAAACAGCACTTTTGTGCGTTTGCCAGCAGCTCTTCGCTGTGCTTCAAGCATTGAGCTGTTTAACTTCAAGCCTTTCAACTCCCAAGATTAGGCTGGTGTAACCGATGTGAAATGGCTAGCTAGTTAGCGGGGTGCATGCTAATAGCGTTTCCAATCGGTGACGTCACTCGCTCAGACCTTGAAGTAGTTGTACCACTTACTCTGCAAGTAAGTGGTACTTGCAGAGTAAGGCTTTTGTGGAGCGATGGGTAACGATGCTTTGAGGGTGGCTGTTGTCGATGTGTTCCTTGTTCGAGCCCAGGTAGGGGCGAGGAGAGGGACGGAAGCTATACTGTTACACTGGCAATACTAAAATGCCTATAAGAACATCCAATAGTCAAAGGTATATGAAATACAAATGGTAGAGAGAAATAGTCCTATAATTCCTATAATAACTACAACCTAAAACGTTTTATCTGGGAATATTGAAGACTCATGTTAAAAGGAACCACCAGCTTTCATATGTTCTGAGCAAGGAACTTAAACGTAGTTTTTTTTTACATGGCACATATTGCACTTTTACTTTCTTTTCCACCACTTTGTGCTTGCATTATTTAAACCAAATTGAACATGTTTCATTATTTAGTTGAGGCTAAATTGATTTTATTTTACATTTTATTTTAAGATTTTATTGAAAAATGTTATGGGATGCATTTTCTCCATTGTTTCTTTATGGTAGGCCACTCTGATAGGCCTGCATTATGATCAAATAGCCATAGTCGCCTACATGGGCACTGTTAAAACTGTACCTTAAAGCGGGTACGCTTGACACAATTTTCACAACGTTCTAGTTTGCGCTCAGAAGATTTGAAATTTGCACAGTGCCAAAAATTTTTTGAGGGAACATTGCCCACACCTGTAATTGCTGCCAACGGTGATTCAAACTTTCTATTGACTCTGGGGTATTAATACTTAAGTAAATTAGATATTTCTGTATTTAATTTTCAATAAATTTGCCAGAATTTCTAAAACCACGTTTTCACTTTGTCATTATGGTAGTGCTGAGCAATTAACAAAAAAAAGTGTTGGGGGTGTTTGGTTATTTAACAACTTACTGACCGACGTCGGTTCAATTACTTGAATTCCATTTAGTTCCTTTTTTTGAGCCCAACGCACCATTTCTCTAGAGGGAAATCAAATAATTTGCGACACAATTCAAGAACTGTGTGTGATGCTGGGCTGAAGGGAGTTAGAGTTTTCATTACGCAAATGTAAAAACTAGTTCAGCTCAGAATCGTGGCAATTAACTATAATCCCATAATCCAATGCACCATTTTTTTTGGGCTTCGACAGAGATGGATCAGAGAGGCGAAGCGAGAGGTTTCACTCTTGCCTAAAACTGTTCAAAATAAGCCCAATGTGCTTCTATGGGCTTATTTTGGACCTAAGCTTGTCGCCTGCCTTCCGCCTTTGGGAGAACAACTCCCATTGTTAGGGAGGAGACATGAGCATCTCGTCATTAAATATAGATCTCTGGACGGATACACTTTTACGCCTGCTACGTTAAGTTAGATACACACCGACCGCATGAGAGAGGAATGTACACAACGACCAGAGGGACAGAGACAGTTTGTTAAAGTATGCCTTATCTAAGAACTAGTAAAATAATTTTGTCAGACAGCTCTGCAGTATATGCTACTAAGGTAGACTAGCTAAATAGGATGACCGAAGACAGTACAGTATGGGAAGCACATAGATAACTAGGGATGCACCGATATGACATCTGGCCGATACCGATATGTTCCTTGCCAAAAAAAACAAATAGTGATAAATATGATGTAGTGACCAATATTTAAAATGTTTGCAGCCTTTAAGCATTATACTACAGTTAAATAGTTAACACACACACACGGACGCAGCGGTCTAAGGCACTGCATCTTAGGGCAAGAGGCGTCACTACGGTGGCGGGCCGGGCGCAGTGCGCGCTAACCAAGGTTGCCAGGTGCACGGTGTTTCCTCCGACACATTGGTGCGGCTGGCTTCCGGGTTGGATGCGTGCTGTGTTAAAGAAGCAGTTGGTTTGGTTGTGTATCGGAGGACTTTCAACCTTAGTCTCTCCCGAGCCTGTACGGGGGTTGTAGCGATGAGACAAGATAATAGCTACTAAAACAATTGGATACCACGAAATTGGAGAAAAAGGGGTAAAATTCAACAAATTTTTTTAAATTTTATTTAAAAATATATATATTTTAAATAAACGTCTTTAATGTTTATGCCAGCAGCATACCACCCTGCATACCAATGCTGGCTTGCTTCTGAAGCTAAGCAGGGTTGGTCCTGGTCAGTTCCTGGATGGGAGACCAGATGCTGCTGGAAGTGGTGTTGTTCTAAAAAAAAAAAATATCCCAATGCCCCAGGACACTGCTCTGTGTAGGGTGCAGTCTTTTGGATGGGATGTTAAACAGGTGTCCTGACTGAGGTCATTAAAGATCCCATGGCACTTACCGTAAGAGTAGGGATGTTAACCCCGGTGTCCTGGCTAAATTCCCAATCTGGCCCTCAAACCATCACGGTCACCTAATAATCCCCAGTTTACAATTGCCTCATTAATCCCCCTCTCCCCTGTAACTATTCCACAGGTCGTTGGAATAGTTAGGATTAAATCGTTGGATTAAAAATTAAAATAAAATTAAAATAAAACAGTTCTCCACTACAGATCACGGAGAGGGCTCTTCTGAATTATTTTTGAGCAAGAGCCTTTTGGGCCTCTGGGCTCCAAAGAACATCTGAAATGATAGGTTTTATGATTCTCCTCAGGTACAAACTTAGTACATGATGGCTCCAGTCCTTCAAATATTTAGTATAATATTATAACACGCAAGAAAATTGTGAAAGGAGAAACTGTTGAGGCACAATTACCACACCATGGAGCAGAGGTACACACAAAAGTACACACTTTATATGAAATGCATTATCGACCTGGCTGTCATTTTTGAATGTGTAGAAAGATGGTGTGGAATTCACTACAAGGCTAAGCTATTGGCTCTGTATAACCCATGAGGTTTGATAAAGCTGAATGGGTGAATGAGAAACAGGAAAAGTATGGTCTAGGTCTACTACGGTCTCAAATAGGCTAGTATCTTTGAAAGTCCAGTGGGAGTCCAGTGTTTGCTCTATTCATTTAGCATTTATTCAAAAATATGTTTTTTAAAAACACAATACAAATCTATTTTGAATGGACATTCTCAGTGAATGGAAGTCTAAATGCCATGCATGATGGTTTATAGCAGGGATGGGCATCTCCAGTCCTCAGGGGCCGGAGTGGTGTAATTTTATCCTCATCCCTAGCAAACACAACTGATTAAACTAATTGTATTCTAAACTGAAGATCATGATTAGTTGATTTTTGGAGTCAGGTGTGTTACCTGGGGCAAAAGTATGACACCAATCAGGCCCCAGAGGACTGTAGATGCCCATCCATGGTTTATAGGAAGACTCTCAACTGGTTTTGCTCGACTCCTCGTTTCCTCTGGTCCATCCTCTCCTCGCCTCCTTTTGAAAAAAGATAGTCGAGGAGCGGAGGCAAGGAAATGCTCTCATATGAAATGAGAATCCTTCTCCACTCGTGCGTCATCAGGCAAATTACATTTATCATATCTTAAATATAAATGTGTAATGTGATAAAAACGAATTTAGCTAGTTGTGCAATACATTTTAAAGATAAAAGGATAAGTAGTGTATCATGTTTTAAATGTTTTTCTCCTTCGAGAAAACAACAGCTGATTCAAAGAGGGTGTGGCGGATTTTAAAACTCTTCCTTGCTAGCTGCCGGGATGATACTTGTGTATCCTCTACCGAAGTAGGTAATCGAGGAGGGGAGAATACTCCGTTAGCCTACTAATGAATTAACACACTCCTCAACCATTTATCGGTTTCTGGGTCACGGAGGAGAGGCGTACAGACTTTTTCCCAATTGAGAATCTGAGAGTCATTACATTTCTTTGAATCTTAGATGGCCTAGGCCTATAATTTTGCAACCACCCCCTGAAGAACTTCTAATGCCAGTCAAGTAAAAATTGGTGTTTGGATTTGATAGACAAGAGGTCAACTTTACATTACTGACTTACAAAATAATCTGACTTCGTATGCCAAGACCCATCACAAACACATTTAAACCAATAGGACCAGTAGGCCTAAATCCTCTTAATCTATTGCTATTTCCACACAGTTCACCTGGCTGGAGAAAGCATATAAATCTGACATTTTTGTTCAAGGTTCAAATCAAAGACAGGTGGAGAAGTGATGACAGTAGGGAGTAAAACCAGGTTACATGTGGGTGACCAGGTCAGTCATAGTGTCACAGGGCTGTACAAACAGTTGTCATATTGACACATATCATTGCAAGAGAATTACATCATAAAGAATGCAAATTAGACTAGCTAGATTGTTATTGAATGTTTGTTACCAAACTCTGTATGACTATGTTAAAGAGCCATATGACCTTCCTATGCTTACTACGGTAGTGGGAGTTGAATCAACACAGGTTGGCTACAGAAAGACGTGTATCATTCAAAATCCTTACTGCTAACGTCACTGAGCATTTAAATATAGTCTAGTCAATTTATAGGTTAGTTTCGATTAGCGCCTTCCAAAATTGTTTCAGGTGTGGTGACAAAAAGTGATTTCCCTTTCAATAGCATCTAGCCTTCTCTTCAAATACTGCATAAATACTACGGACTCAAAATAAACCTCTAGCGTCATAGGTATGGGTGGTGGAGTGGTGTCAAGTCATGGTATTGTGCATTAGGGCCTAAACTCGTCAAGGGATTAAGGCAGAGGAATGACACTGCAAAGGCAGTAACCTCCAGTAGTCCAGTATACTTTCCTTCCATCTGTCTCCAAGTACCCTTTTATATTTTTAGACTAAAGCAGTGACGTGATTTTCATCATCCTTCTCAGTTGACTATGACAGTGTGTTATCGTATCATCTTACAAGTAGGCTACTGTGGACCCCAGGAAGAGTAGCTGCTGATTTTGCAAAAGCTAATGGGGATCCTAATAAAATACCTAAAATACTGTACCAGTTCACTGGATACTTCGAAATTGTTTTGAAAATGCAATGATGGTTGAAATAGTTTGTGTGACATCCATCCCTTCTGAATGACATGAAGTTGTTTTACATTACTCAGTTAAACTTATTTGTAACACTGATTGTTACAGTGTAACGTTAGTATGCTATCAAATAAAATAAAGTATGTATGAGACCATTTGAGTTTGCTCAAGCTAACTTGGGGCATGTCCTGAAAAACCTGTCACACAATAAGATCAACCTTTTAAATCACGTGACTAATAAAACCTGACGTTGACCGGAAAGGCTGAACTGGTTAGCTGGCTACCATTCATACTTTTCTTCAAAACTGGTAGATTTTAGGAGGAAACAGCACGTTTCTATGAGATGCCAATGGCTGGGTCGCATGACAAAGGAAGTCCGGCTAGCTTGCTAACCCAGACACCCGGTCTGTCATCCACATTGGGGGACATGTTTTCTAGTAGTGACAGCAGACAAGGACAGGAACACGGAAGGGGCTTCCAAAACAGCTACTAAATTAAACTATATAAGACAATGTATTACTGAGCACGCGCAGCAATAAATGTTGTTCCCAAGGTTGACTAGTAGAAACACAGAGAAAGTGCTATCATACCTTTGCTTTGCCGGCCTCGAGCTTCTTTTGCCTCTCCTCGTCTTCCATTACCGTTGTCCCTGTGGCTGAGAGAAGAGGAAAGGGGCTTCACGCGAAGTGTCAGCGAATACGCTTAGAGTCTGTGGGGAAAGTGTCTGTCTGTTGACATTAATATGGTTTGGTAATGGTGTCAAATCACTGCGACGAACTCGCATTAGGAGCCGACTCCTTGCTACAGCCACATCTCCGCCGCCATGTTCTCCACGTAAACACGAGACTGATTGTGATGACGTCACATAGGTGGCTGTTTTCCGCAGCTACGCCCCTTTGGGAACGTCAGAATGTCACTCACAGTTCAAAACGTTTATTTTATTCTTATTTTTACAGAGGGAAACATACTGTGTGTACACAAGTAAAATATATATATTGATTATAGATTGAAATCATTTGCATGAGTAAATACATATTCTCTTTTCTGTGGAGGTGCAAACAAGATCACTGGGTTGCATAATCGCTCATCAGGATTAATTTCACATTGCCCCAGTTAAAATTACCAGATCTATTTTAAATTAAATGAAATATGGTCTCTCCATATGATTATTTCTGAAATTGTGGTATTAAAACAAATACAAAATGAGAGCACACTTTGCACACCTAAAATCCTCACAAACTTTTACAGATACACAATTGAGAACATCCTGTAATCACAGGGCTCTCCAGAGGGTGGTGCGGTCTGCCCAACGCATCACCGGAGGCAAACTACCTGCCCTCCAGGACACCTACAGCACCCGATGTCACAGGAAGGCCAAAAATATATTAAAGGACAACAACCACCCGAGCCACTGCCTGTTCAGACGGCTATTATCCTGAAGGTGAGATTAAAGGTGCATCAAAGCTGGGACAGAGAGATTGAAAACAGCTTCTATCTCAAGGTCATCAGATTGTTAAATAGCCATCACTAGCATATTAGAGGCTGCTGCCTATATACATAGACTTGAAATCACTGGCCACTTTAATAAATGGAACACTAGGCCCTTTAATAATGTTAACATATTTTGCATTACTCATCTCATATGTCTATACTGTATTCTATTATATTCAATTGTATCTTAGTCTATGTCGCTCTGATATTGCTCATCCATATATTTACGTATATATTCTTAATTCCATTCCTTAGATTTGTGTGTATTGTTGTGAAATTGTAAGATATTACTTGTTAGATATTACTGCACTGTTGGAGCTAGAAACACTAGCATTTCACTACACAAACAATAACATCTGCTAAACACATGTATGTGACCAATAAAATTTGATTTGGATCACAGTCATAGAACATGTCTATTTGACATTTACACTCATTGCTTCCACCCCAACCCAATCACAAGTTATACCACTTATGGCATTTAGGGAAATTCTCTGGATTCTCCATTGTGCTGGGAAGCCATGATGGCAACCCCTGATATTCAGCATTGTAAATGTGATTTAGGTCAAGAAAGCTCACAGAAAAGAAAAACCAAACCTTTGAAGCTTCTACGCAGACCTACATACCGGCAGCAGCAGGAGAAGGTGGTCTGTGTCTTCGGCTGATGGGAGCTGTGCAGCTTATGGTCTGGCAGATCTTGAATTCCACCCATCTTCTCTTTGACATCTTTAGCTACCCACTTTGAATCCCAAATAAAGGTGCTCAGCTCCCACCTGTCAGCTTTTGTTGTCTGTGCAGTACCTTCAGCAAGACCTGCTGCCCATCAGAAAGTTTTTGGCCTTTAATAATGGATGGCTCTGAGGAGTACTATGTCAGTGTCACAGTAACCCAAGCACCACCACAATTGCAGGGCATCAACAAATAGATCAGGAAACTGTAACACAGTGAGTCCACAAAGACACAAGCATTTTGATGGTTAAACTATAGTGGTTGGGTTGTTTTGGTTAAGATTGTTTCCAGTTGATCTTGGAAGAAAGAATAAGAGTGGCTGAGAAGAGACTGATAATAGGCTATGGAACATTAGTGTTGGTCACTCCAATCTATTTCCCTATAGATTTAGTCTTGAAGATCCCAAGCCTGCTAAAAGCCGGGCTGATGAATGACAACAATGCATAGTCGTATCAGATGACCACTGCTGTCCTATGAGGTCTCAACAGAATTCCCTAACAAATGCATTTGAGCAAAAAATACTACAAGGCTGTGATTTGGACTGAATAAAATTAAAATAAATGCATTCAAGGCTTAAATAAATAACCATTGCTTACAATAATAAACCTTTATTTTTTTACATATCACCTGTATCTAACCAGGTAGGCCAGTTGAGAACAAGTTCTCATTTACAACTGTGAATTGGCCAAGATAAAGCAAAGCAGTGCGACCAAAACAACAACACAGAGTTACACAAACAAAAGTACAGTCAATAACACAATAGAAAAAATATATGTACAGTGTGTGCAAATGTAGAAGAGTAGGGAGGTAAGGCAATAAATAGGCCATAGAGGCAAAATAATTACAATTTAGCATTGACACTGGAGTGATATATGTGCAGATGATGATGTGCAAGTAGAGATACTGTGGTGCAAAAGAGCAAGAAGATAAATAACAATATGGGGATGAGGTAGTTGGGTGTGCTATTTTCAGATTGGCTGTGTACAGGTAAACTGCTCTGACAGCTGATTCTTTAAGTTAGAGAGGGGCCGAAGTCTCCAGCTTCAGTGATTTTTGAAATTTGTTCCAGTCATTGGCAGCAGAGAACTGGAAGGAAAGGAGACCAAAGGAAGTGTTGGCTTTGGGGATGCATAGTGAAATATACCTGCTGGAGCACGTGCTACAGATGAGTGTTGCTATAGTGACCAGTGAGCTGAGATAAGGCGGGGATTTATCTAGCAAAGACTTATAGATGACCTGGAGCCAGTGGGTTTGGCAAAGAATATGTTACGAGGTCCAGCCAACGAGATCATACAGGTCGCAGTGGTGGGTAGTATATGGGGCTTTGGTGACAAAACGGATGGCACTGTGATAGACTACATCCGGTTTATTGAGTAGAGTGTTGGAGGCTATTTTGTAAATGGCATCGCCGATGTCAAGGATCGGTAGGATAGTCATCTTTACGAGGGTGTGTTTGGCAGCATGAGTGAAGGAGGCTTTATTATGAAATAGGAAACCGATTCTAGATTTAAATTTGGATTGGAGATGCTTAATGTGAGTCTGGAAGGAGAGTTTATAGTCTAACCAGACACCTAGGTATTTGTAGTTGTCCACATATTCTAAGTCAGAAACTTCCAGAGTAGTGATGCTAGTCGAGCGGGCGGGTACGGGCAGCAATTGGTTGAAGAGCATGCATTTATTTTTCCTAGCATTTAAAACCAGTTGGGGGCCATGGAAGGAGTGTTGAATGGCGTTGAAGCTCGTTTGGAGGTTTGTTAACACAGTGTCCAAAGAAGGGTGATCTGTTTGTTAACTTGGCTTTTGAAGATTTTAGAAAGTCATGGCAGGATGGATATAGGTCTATAACAGTTTGGGTCAAGAGTGTTTCCCCCTTTAAAGAGGGGGATGACCGTGGCAGCTTTCCAATCTTTGGGGATCTCAGACGATATGAAAGAGAGGTTGAACAGGCTGGTAATAGGGGTTGCAACAATTTCTGAGGATAATTTTAGAAAGGGAGGGTCCAGATTGTCTAGCCCAGCTGATTTGTAGGGATCCAGATTTTTCAGCTATTTCAAAACATCAGCTGTCTGGATTTGGGTGAAGGCGAAGCGGGGGGGGGGGCTTAGGCAAGTTGCTGCAGGGAGTGCAGAGCTGTTGGCTGGGGTAGGTGTAGCCAGGTGGAAAGCATGGCCAGCCGTGGAAAGATGCTTATTGAAATGATCGATTATAGTAGATTTATCAGTGGTGACAGTGTTTCCTAGCCTCAGTGCAGTGGGCAGCTGGGAGGAGGTGCTCTTATTCTCCATGGACTTTATGGTGTCCCAAAACTTTTTGGAATTAGTGCTACAGGAAGCAAATTTCTGTTTGAAAAAGCTAGCCTTAGTTTTCCTAACTGACTGAGTATATTTGTTCCTGACTTCCCTGAAAAGTTGCATATTGCGGGGGCTATTCGATGGTCATGTAGAACACCACATGATGTTTTTGTGCTGGTCAAGGGCAGTCAAGTCTGGGTTGAGCAAAGGGCTATAACTGTTCTTAGTTCTACATTTTTTGAATGGGGCATGCTTATTTAAGATGGTGAGGAAAGCACTTTTAAAGAGCAACCACGCATCCTCTACTGATGGGATGAGGTCAATATCCTTCCAGGATGCCTGGACCAGGTTGATTAGAAAGGCTTGCTCGCTGAAGTGTTTTGGGGAGCGTGAGACAGTGATGAGGGGTGGTCGTCTGACCGCAGACCCCTTACGGATGCAGGCAATGAGGCAGTGATCGCTGAGATCCTGGTTGAAGACAGCAGAGGTGTATTTAGAGGGCATGGATGGTCAGGATGATATCTATGAGGGTGCCCATGGTTACAGATTTAGGGTTGTACCTGGTAGGTTCCTTGATAATTTGTGTGAGATCGAGGGTATTTAGCTTAGATTGTAGGACATCTTGTGGCTTTCTTCAACAAAGATGGCTGACAAAACATTACGGTGGAACCAGATGTAAGTTGTTATAACATCATAACAAGTCATGCAAAAAATGTACAATTGAGAGGAATATGTTAGTTAATGTAGAGAACAATGTTTGTGCATATTTTTTTGTTATAAAGTTAATTTACGAAAACGCTATTTAGCAAGTTATCTGACTAGCTAACATTAGTCAGCTAGCTAGTGTTAGGAGAATGAATTTGTCATTTGTGTTGTTTAATGTTTTAGGGACTCCAGAAACCAGAAAACCAGGCTGCCGTCTTGTGAAACAGTGGATGTAAAGAATCTAACTAGCTAAAGCATTTACTGCAAATTTAATACAATTGTGTATGCTTGCCTTGCAATGCAGCTGAAGTAACATAGCTAGCTAACTATTTACTTGCTTATTGTGTAGTGGAGGATAAAAATAACTGTATGCCTATGGATATGTAGCTTGCTACAGTAGTTAGCCGATCTGTGTATGGACCCTAAAACGTTTGGTATGAATATTAGTTCAGAACCTATCTATGAACCTCAGCTATCATAGTTGTTGTATCAACTTCAAGTCTAAATGGCATTAATGAAGCCTATGGATAGAGTAGAATATAATAACTTTATTGTGCCAAGTCCTATATACATGTGTACTTTAGTTATTACAACGCATGAGATTCCCACATTGTAGCCTGTACATTGAATATATTCACTGATAATGTACTCTTCCTTGGCAAATAAAGGTGTGGTTCAGGTATGAACCTCTGAGGCATTATTTTAGTCATATCAAACTCCATTATTTGAATGATGCTGTGTCTGCATGTATGTATTACAATTATACACTTCAACAGTGTTTACCACTCCTGCTCCTGGGAGATCAATGATTACACATTGTAACTATGCAATAGACTAGAAACATGGTTTATTTGTTATTCATATACACAGAAAAAAAACAGATGCATATCTAACTCCCTTCATCTGCATTAATCTGAGGACACAGGATAGTATTTCAATGAGATACTTCATTTCAACCAGTGGAGAATGTGAAATGCCTTATTGAAACAAGTTCATTATCCAGGTGTTATAAATACATAAATGCATTATAATTATGATAATTGTAATATTATAAATAGAAGTTCAATCTGTACTTCAATGCACATATGGTGTGCATTATAAAACGAGGAAGAAAGACGAGGTGTGGAGAGAGGTGTAGAAGACAGAAAGGGAAAGAGGTAAGAACAGTGGAAGACCGCATTTGATTCATGAATTACAGTGCTACCCCAATATTCTCTCAGTTCATCACAATTGCGGTGTCTCCTAACCAGCCTTGGGCCCCCAGTTGACCTGAAGGTTATCTTAAGAGTGGGTGAGGTGGTGATGACGGGACTGGCTTCCTCTCTCACATCAAAACATACCTGCAGACAAGTGACAGATGGATAGAGAGAGAGCATGATTAAGCCTTGTTTTTTCATTCTAATTTATTCTTATTTCAATGTAAAGCATCTCTTTAATAATACTTCCTGTTGACCCGACCAAGTGACATCTCACCTATGATCATGCTGTGCCCTCTGTGTCAGCCAGTTCAGATGCGGGAGGGGTTCACCAAAACAGCTGATATACCCTAGAGGATTTAGGGAGAAGGGGGAGAGGGATGAAGTGAAGAAGAGAGACTGTTATTGTGTGTGTGTGGTCTCACCTGGTGTCCGCACTTAGTGGCTACAGAGTACTTTATACTGAAAAACAGACACATGAGGACAAACAATAGAAGATAATGTCAATAGAAGATACTGTATGTGATGGAGACACCTACCTGAAACATTTAAATATAGAGGGCTATGTGTCTCACCACTTGGTTATTGCAAGGCTAACCCCCAGGGAAATCATGACTTGACAGCAACAGATCGTCCAGTGAAAATGGCTGTGTTCATGTGGTGTAAAATCTGAAAATTAGCAGCTGACATCTTAAGGGTTTTTAATTAATGCATGTGAGACAGGTATAACAAGACAGGCAGAGATGGAGAAAAATAACACACAACAGTTTACTTACCTTTGGTTATAGACACTTTTGCCAGCAATAAAGCTTCCACAGCCTGTTCCTCGGACAGTGAACATCTGGCAATATCTACATTTTCGACCCCTTGATCAGCTCGCTCTCTGAAAGTAAAGAAAACAGCTTATTTTTTTATAGATATGAAACAATAACTAAGATACGACCGTTCAATCTTAAACAGCAGCTTTATAGGATACGTCAATACAGCCCAGTGCTGCTTACCTGAGATGCCATCTTTGTAGGTGTCCGCTTTGACTTCCTTTGTGTCACTAACTAGCTAGCCATACACATTGCGAGATATTTCACGAAATAGACAGACATGCCTATATTTCCCCCATAGGAAACAACGGGAAGGCCGCAGAGTTCCAATATTATTTTTTTTGTTACATTTTAACTATAAAACAACGTGAGCAGGTCTCATTGTCAACAATAGCGAAACAGCCATTGTGACGTTGAACAATAAACTGGGAATAGAACGTTCGGAAGGCGAGTTGGTGCCACCGTGCTCAATAGAACTAATAGGACCTGACAGGGTGAAAAATGCACTAAAATAAGGCATGTTTTTTTCACGATTACTTCAAAACGACGGCAAGCAGCTGGAAAATATGGTCATATTATGAAACTGGGCTCCACGGCGGATGCAATGAACTCGTTTTTATCAGAAAAGAACATTGTCAAAAATTGAATGTGTCCAGCCTACTATCTACAGGGATTACAGAGCACTCTCCTCTGAGTAGGGCCCGTTGGCCGGTGTCAGTAAACATCGGGAAAAAAGCGTAATTGAATTGTTTCCAGCAGCACATTTACAGTCACCAATGCTCTGGTTAACACGAAAACTGCCTTACCAGCTCTACTAGGGCGAGTAAAATGGTCAGAGTGGTCTCAATTGTGTCTGGGAGTAGCTAGCCAACGCTAGCTTGGGTGCTTGACTGAGTGTTTTGTAAGGCCAAAACACTCAAATCAACCCTACTCCTCCGTCCAAACGTCCAGTGTGCGCTCCGAGAGCGAAACGGTCTGAATTTACAAACTGACAATATTTCTCTGAATGGAAACACCATAATATTAATCAAATTCATTTAGCTAAATGTCTTAAAATCAATCCAATATACTATGTTATTACAACAACAAAAAATTTAATTCTCTGGTAATGCCAATACGGAATTCTATCAAATGCTTCTCAAAGATGCCCCCTGGTGGTCAAACTAGAGAGTTGGCAAGTCAGTCAAGAACAAATTCTTATTTACAATGACGGTCTACCCGAGCCAAACCCTAACGACACTGGGCCAATTGTGCGCCGCCCTACGAGACTCCCAATCACCGCCGGTTGTGATACAGTCTTGAATCAAACCAGGGTCTGTAGTGACACCTCTGCACTGAGATGTGATGCCTTAGTCCGCTGTGTTTACTAGGGAGCCCCAATTTAGATGAGTGTAACTTAGGCAAGAACAAGGATGGACCTTCCTGTTTCATTCTCTTTAGAGAGTCAAGGTAATGTACTTGCAAAGTGTTTGTATATGACTGAAAAGCTGGTCCAAGGCAGGCCTATTTTGTTTCCTTGGGTCTACAGACACAATTTAGTTATTAAAGGTCCAAAGCAGCATTTTTTTAAATCAATATCAACAAAAAAATGTAGGTAACAATTAAGTACCTTTTGTGATTGTTTTCAATTAAAATGGTCAAAAATTAACAAAAATAGCTTCTTAGCAAAGAACAATTTCTCAAGCAATAATTTTGATAGGTCTGTCTGGGAGTGATCTGAGTGGGGAGAGAAAATCTGAAAACAAGCTGTTATTGGTGGAAAGGTTTTTTTGACGTCACCGGGCAGGCCAAAACTCCATCCCACCAAAACAGGCTTAAATGTCAGGCAGTCTTTTCAAACAGCTTTTACACTCAAAGGGCATTATCACAATTTTAACAATTCCATAGTGTTATCCCAACCTCATAATGTGGACATATATATAAAACACATGTAAATCACAATTTTGACTGCACTGGGCCTTTAAACATACAGCAGCATAACTTGCATACAACTCTGTCATATGGTAAAGAAAGTCAACTATAGCCTATAAATCTGACAGAAAATGCAGGGTGAATTACAGAAATGTGTATAAATACCCGCCAAGGAGGCAGTAACACAAATATTCTCCGTTTATACCAATAAACCCCTTATAGAACGTGAATGGCGCCACCTAGCGTATTGCTATATATTGCATGGCATTACAAACTGCATCCACAGTGATCGAGCGCTGAAGTGAATTGAATGTAAACAAACTGCCTGCTTACTCCTCGTTCGTTGGTAATTGGGAAATGGAATGCAGTGTGTGGTAGAGGAGAAACCTAACTCTTCATTATAAACTGGGTGGTTTGAACCCTGAATGCTGATTGGCTGACAGCCGTGGTATATCAGACCGTGTACCATAGGTATGAGAAAATATTTATTTTTCCTGCTCTAATTACGTTGGTAACCAGTTTATAATAGCAATAAGGCACCTCAGGGGTTTGTGATATTTAGCCAATTTACCACCGCTAAGGGCTGTGTTCAGGCACTCCGCTTTGCATTGTGGCTAAGAACAGCCCTTAGCTGTGGTATATTGGCCATATACCACACCCTCTTATTGCTTCAATATTTTCTTGTTTAGGTAGTTAGCTACACAAGCAAATCAATTTATTGAAAAAGCATTTACAATGTGGTACAAACAACACGTGCACTGTCAATGGGAGAGTAGTTAGCTAGCTAGCTGGTAGCTGCTCTTAGCAACGCTAGCATTTACACACTACTATACTGAACAAAAATATAAATGCAACATGTAAAGTATTGGTCCCATGTCTCATGAGATAATATAAAATGTCACAGAAATGTTACATGTGCACAAAAAGCATAGGAGAAAAGCATTTCTCCTTCACCAAGATAATCCATCCACCTGACAGTGTGGTATATCCAGAAGCTGATTAAACAGTATGATCATTACACAGGTGCACCTTCTGCTGGAGATAATAAAAGGCCACTCTAAAATGTGCAGTTTTGTCACACAACACAATGCCATAGATGTCTCAAGTTTTGAGGGAGCATGCAATTGGCATGCTTGACTGCAGGAATGTCCACCAGAATTGTTGCCAGAGAATTGCATTTTAATTTCTCTACCATAAATCACCTCCAACATCATTTTAGAGAATTTGGTAGCACCTCCAACCGGACTAAACACGGCAGAATACGTGTAACCATGCCAGCCCACGACTTCCACATCCAATTTCTTCACCTGTGGGATCGTCTGAGACCAGCCACCCGGAAGGCTGATGAAACTGAGGAGTATTTCCATCTGTAATAAAGCCCTTTTGTGGGGGAAAAACTAATTCTGATTGGTTGGGCCTGGCTCCCAAGTGGGTGGGCCTATGCCCTTCCAGCCACACCCATACAAATATTTCACATTTTATTTTACATTTTATTTTACTAGGCAAGTCAGTTAAGAACACATTTTTATTTACAATGACAGCCTACTCCGGCCAAACCTAGACGATGCTGGGCCAATTGTGCGCCGCTCCCAATTACAGCTAGATGTGATGCAGCCTGGTTTCAAACCAGGGACTGCAGTGATGCCTCTTACGCTGAGATATAGTGCTTTAGACTGGTGCGCCACTAGGGAGCCCAATAGATTAGGGCCTAATGAATTTATTTAAATGAACTAATTTCCTTATATGACCTGTAATTCAGTAAAATCTTGAAATTGTTGCATGTTCTGTTTACATTTTTGGCTCAGTATAAATGAGCGTTACTAGGAATTAGCATGTAAAAAAACTGAATATCCTGCCATAAATTAAATCAAATTCAAATTTCAATTTATACCCTGCTGATTGTCCGTAGTGTTGGTCCTTATGCATGGGGACATTGAGAAAAATAATCTAATAGAACATAAATTATACAGACTTTCCAAACGTGGGCCCGGTCTGTTAGACTCACTTTCTCTCTGCTAACAAGCCTCATGTCAAAATAAAAGTCCTGCAGGTGTGCCATACCTTGAAAAAAAAAGCAATAACTTGGGGGATCTTTAATTTTGATATGAGGTAAGCAGAGAGGAATTGACCTTGCTGAGGAACTGCATGTTTCGACAACAGACCTGGGTTTGGATTTTCTGTTTAATTATACTATGTTCCATGAAGGTTTTTTTTCTCAAATTCCCCCATGAATAAGGACCAAGCCTACATTCAACAGAGTAAGGCTAAATGTAATTGTATTTAACTATTCCATTTTTTTTGCAAGATAATTCCAGCGTTGTAAAAAGCAGCTAGCTAGCGAGCTATGTTAAGTTACAGCAAGCTAACTTTAGTTGTCTCCAAGAAACAATTAAAATATATTGTAAACTGCATCACAGTGCTAGCTGTGCCACCAGAGACTCTGGGTTCGAGCCCAGGCTCTGTCACAGCCGGTCGAGACCGGGAGGCCCATGGGGCGGTGCATAATTGGCCTAGCGTGTCCGGGTTAGGGAGGGTTTGGCCGGCAGGGATATCCTTGTCTCATCGCGCACTAGCACATCGCGCACTGAAAGTCCTGCATCTCCCATCTCCTCATTGGTTTATAGAAGCAGGTACCCACGTGCCATTTCCTCATTGGTTCTTCCCACCTGGGTGATTGAAAGACGAACTGTTTTGCCGGTAGTCGTGGTAAAAGTGTAGATGCCAATTACCATATAAATTAAACAATGAAAAAGCCTGGAAGTAGGAGAGGTGACTAGAAACGATTCGGTTGACCGTTTTTATGTGTGGATTAATTGTTGAAGTAGAGGACCTTTTGCATTTAATGTAAAATAACAACTCAATGTTCATATCCCTGGACAAATGATCTAGCAACAGCAAGCTAGCTAAATAGGACAAATTAGCTAGCAAGTGCAAGCTATCTAGCTAAATAGCTTTAAATGTTTCATGCTTTTCGACCTGTCCCCAAATTAATGTTGTTGGTTCAGAGTTAGTTTTGATATTTTAACCTGCGTGTTGTGATCGCGTTTGGTGTAGGGGGATGAAATAAATTTATGCACGATGGCGCACACGCGCAGCCGGTTTGGGTTCCTTGTTAGGCACTGCATCTCAGTGCTAGAGGTGTCACTACAGATCCTGGTTCACTGTATCACAACCGGCCATAATTGGGAGATCCATAGGGTGGCGCACAATTGGCCCAGTGTCATTAGAGTTTGGATGGGGTAGGCCGTCATTGTAAATAAGAATTTGTTCTTAACTGACTTGCCTAGTTAAATAAAGGTTAAATAAAAATGTAATACACATTTATCATAGCTATAAGCAACTGCAATGGAGCATAATTGTGAGGCCCTGTTTTAAATGATGAATTGTTTCTATTCCTTCCTGGTTGGTTGCGTTTCACTATTCCATTTTGTCATGCCATGAACAGCCCACAAACTGAGGGCCTAGAAAGTGACTGAATTCTTTGGCGAAACCAGCTTGCATCTTTATGATCTCTCATCCTGCTTAGAGAAGGCGCAAAGTAGCTTGACTTTGATCAGAATAATCATTAATGATTTCAGTAGACTTTGGTTGTCTACTATTATTTCACTGGAGGTCTGGAGGTAGAATTGATTGATATATTATCTTGTATTTTTTCCTCTAGGTCTGATGTCATGTCTCGACCGTGTTGAAAATTACATTAATGCCGGGCCTGCTAGGCCTTCACAGAACCCTGTACCAGCTTTTAGCCACTTTGTTGCATCTCCTGCCCAGCTGACCTCTGTCGGTCGAAGCCTTCAGTGGGACTTGAGAATGAGTCCCTGCTGGAGAGCTTTACCTTCATGTGGTGGACGTGAAGATGGGGTGCCAGTGCCAACCGGGGGTGCTCCGCAAGGTCATCACCAATGAGCAAGGTCTGGCTCACTTCCTCCATGGTAAAGGCGCCAGCCGGAAAGTGGTGACCGGCATCATCTCCTGGTACCCATGCACCATCACTTGTTCGGGGGAGCACCTGGAGCAACACTGGCCGATGTGGCGAAGTGTCTTCAAGAGCGACAGTGAGATCATCAGCATTCTGGACCGCATGCCCGAGTCCTCCTTCAGCTCGAGCGAAAACAACAACCTGGAGATTTGATTTGAAGATTTGATTTCCTGGGCTCGCTGGGCCTCAACGCCAAGGACCTCCACCACCTGCTGACCACGGCGCTGCGGATCTTCTCCAACAGTGTCGAGCTCAACCACCCTCGGTGGAGTTCCTGGAAGACGTGTGCGCCGAGTTGGGTGGGGAGGGCCCTGGGCAGTTTGCCAAGTCGGTGGTTTCTCGAAACCTCTACATCCTCATCCACAGCACCAAGTGGGTGAAGGCAAACATGGACTTCTTAAGGGTTCTTTCAAGATGAGTGACCCGGAGCTGCTGGCTCTGCTGCAGGGTGCCTAAGCAAAAAATCCTGGACCTCTCTAACGAGTACCTGAAGAGAAACCTAAAGAGGCTTCAGGAGAAGCTGGCGTCCCTCGGCTGTCAGAAAGTTGACATCAAGAAACTGATGGTCTGCTACCCCACTGTGCTGTTCATCAGGCCGGATACGCTGAGCTCCAAACTGGACTTACTGTCTGTTAAAGGGAGGGATCACTATGAAGCAGATCCTGGAGAAAGTCCTGAAGTATCAGGGCGACTAGAGGAGCTGTATAAGCTCCGGTATGACTTTGAAAAGAACGGCATCAACATTCTGGACACAAGCCAATAAAGATACGACCCCAAGTTGGAAAGACTGGCTCTCTCGTCAGAGGAATGAGTTGTGTCAACGTTTGGGTTATGATTAGAATTTAATCAGAATTGTTTTTGCACAAATGTTTGCCATTGCTGCCTGAAGCATGACCTCTACATATCACTGTCCTACTCTTACCCTATGAGATTTGGTTGTGCATAGCTATATAGCTTCATAAGTATATGGTAGGTAAAAACAACTCAATTATATAGAGAATCATGTCAGTATCTGGAAACATTATTTTTATGGAAAACAAAGAGTAAGCCTAAGTAAGGTAGTGTCATCGTATTTGACCCGTGATTTAGATTTTTACAATTGTTGACGAACTATGTATTTTAGTACTGTGTCAATGTATTTCTCCGGTTTTGGGGCAGCTTAGTGAACTTCGATGCCTTAAGTTCAGAGGAAACACCACCCGTACCAATGTTTTTACAGAACTGTTAACTGCCAAGAGGCATCAAGACACTATTGTTACTGTGTCCGAATAATGAACAATTCTCAAACTTGCCAGATGAGTTGTCCAATGAGAAATCAGTCAAACCCTTTCTTCCTAGCTTATCTGCCTTAGTGAATGAATGGATGAATGTGAAAAATAAGGATATAATTTTTTACCAAACAAGAGGTTTGGAGAAGGTTAAGTTTGAAATGGATCACAAAATATGATGCATTAGGTTTACAATAAGTAATATTTATGTATGTGCTCTGTTTCACACAAATGTATGCCAATAAACAGTAATAAAATACGATAGTTGATACTTTAATTAAACCTAAAAATTCAAAATGTCCCAACATTTTGGGACTGTATTAACAGTGGACTAATGAAATGAATACCAAAAGATTGTTTTGGAGTGATATTTTCCTGTAATGCTTTGATTGAGTATTTATGGCTAATTGAGTGCATTTATATGAAAACATCAACCTGTGGAGAGCCTCTACCTGCTATTAACGGCATTCAATATAATGTTGTATGCATATGCTACAGTGAAAGGCTACAGTGCAATTTTTATTGAATTGAGCAGTCTCCTAACAAAAGAGAATGAGAGAGGGAGATTCTCATTTGGGCAAAAGAACATCCTCTCTCCTCCGTTCTCCGGAAGCCAATAATGGCTGAGTGGTCGAAGAGAGTGTCAATTCATTAGTAGGCAAACGGAAAAAGTACCCAGTTGTTAAACTTGAGTAAAAGTAAAGATACCTTAATCGAAAATGACTCAAGTGAAAGTCACCCAGGAAAACACTACTTCAGTAAAAATATTTGGTGTTAAATATACTTAAAACTTCTTATGGCTGGGGGCAGTATTGAATAATGAATAAGGTGCCCAGAGGTGCCCAGAGTAAACTGCCCGCTACTCAGTCCCAGTTTCTAATATATGCATATTATTAGTATATTTGGATAGAAAACACTCTGAGGTTTCTAAAACTGTTTGAATGATGCCTGTGAGTATAACAGAACTCATATGGCAGGCAAAAACCTGAGAAAAAATCCAACCAGGAAGTGGGAAATCTGAGGTTGGTCGTTTTACAACTCATTCCCTATTGAAGATACAATGGGATATTGGTCATGTTGCACTTCCTAAGGCTTCCACTAGATGTCAACAGTCTTCAGAACCTTGTTCGATGCTTCTACTGTAAAGGAGGGACTCATAAGGGCTCTTTGAGTCAGTGGTCTGGTAGAGTGCCACAAGCTCGTGACGCTCGTTCACGTGAGAGGTAGCTCGCGTTCCATTGCATTTCTGAAGACAAAGGAATTCTCCGGTTGGAACATTATTGAAGATTTATGTTAAAAACATCCTAAAGATTGATTCTATACATCGTTTGACATGTTTCTACGGACTGTAACGGAACTTTTTGACATTTCGTCTGCTCCTAGTGAACGCGCTTTGTGAGTTTGGATTTGTTTACAAAACGCGCTAACAAAAGTAGCTATTTAGAAATAAATGATGGACATTATCGAACAAAACAAACATTTATTGTGGAACTGGGATCCTGGGAGTGCATTCTGATAAAGATCATCAAAGGTAAGTGAATATTTATAATGTTATTTCTGACTTCTGTTGACTGCACAATATGGCGGATATCTTTTTGGCTTGTTTTGTTTCTGAACGCCGTACTCAGATTGTTGCATGGTTTGCTTTTTCCATAAAGCTTTAAAAAAATTCTGACACAGTGGTTGCATTAAGGATAATTGCATCTAAAGTTCCATGCATAACACTTGTATTTTCATCAACTTTTATTATGAGTATTTCAGTAAATTGATGTGGCTCTCTGCAAAATCACCGGATGTTTTTGGAACTACTGAACATAACGTGCCAATGTATACTGAGATTTTTTGATATAAATATGAACTTTATCCAACAAAACATACATGTATTGTGCAACATGAAGTCCTATGAGTGTGATCTGATGAAGATCATCAAAGGTTAGTGATTCGTTTGATCTCTATTTCTGATTTTTGTGACTCCTCTCTTTGGCTGGATTTTTCTTTGACTTGGTTCTGACCTAACATAATAGTTTGTGGTGCTTTCGCCGTAAAGCCTATTTGAAATTGGACACTGTGGTGGGATTAACAAGAAGTGTATCTTTAAAATGGTATGAAATACTTCCATGTTTGAGGAATTTTAATTATGGAATATCTGTTGTTATGAATTTGGCGCCCTTCACTTTCACTGGCTCTTGTCATATCGATCCCGTTAGCGGGATCTCAGCCCTAAGAAGTTTTAAGTATCAAAAGTCAATGTAATTGCTCAAAGTATAAATAATTTCCAATTCCTTATATAAAGCAAACCAGACTGCATCATTTTCTTGTTTTAATTTAAAGATAGCCAGGGGTACACTCCAACACTCAGACATCATTTCAAATGAAGCATGTGTGTTTAATGAGTCTGCCAGATCAGAGGCAGTAGGGATGACCAGGGATGTTCTCATGATAAGTGTGTGAATTTGACCATTTTCCTGTCCTGCTAAGTATACAAAATGTAAGGAGTACGGGGCGGCAGGGTAGCCTAGTGGTTAGAGCGTTGGACTAGTAACCGGAAGGTTGCAAGTTCAAAACCCCAAGCTTTCGTTCTGCCCCTGAACAGGCAGAACGACATTGAAAATAAGGCCGTCATTGAAAATAAGAATTTGTTCTTAACTGACTTGCCTAGTTAAATAAAGGTCAAATAAAAAAATTATATTAAATATTTGGAGAGAAAAGTACATGATTTTCTTTAGGAATATAGTGAAATAAAGGTCAAAAATATAAATAGTAAAGTAAAGTATTTAAGTAGTACTTTAAAGTATTTTTACTTAAGTACTTTACACCATTGCTCCCTTCCATAGCCACCATACATCTAGAATACTCAACTATTTGGAAGAGTTTTGAAATCTGCCACACCCACTTAGAATCAGCTTTTGTTTTGACAGAGGAGGAAAAACATGCACACGTTTAAAAACAATATGCTACTTATTGTTTTATCTATAAAATGTATTGCATTACTAACTTAATTTGTTTTGAGATCCATCCACTCTAAACGGAATTTGCCCAATGACATGAGAGAAGTAGCGTCTCATTTCAAGCAAGCACATTTCCATCCACGCTGACTCTCCTTAATTAACTTAGACCTTTTTCAAAAGGAGGTGAGAGAGGACGCAGGAGGTGAGAGAGGATGCAAGAGGTGAGCAAATCGAATTGATAAAAAGCCAGAGAATAGGACACATTTCTCCTAATGGTAGGCAGTTAGCATCAGGTACTACAGTAACTCAAGTCAGATTATTTCAACCCAGAGCTTTATTATGATTGCTTTTGCATGGCCAATTCTGAGAGCACAAGGAAAAATTGGATCAAGAAAAATGTATAAGAACTTCATCACTACCTATCAGAAACCTTAAAAGCCTAGCTGGGTACGAGTCAATCATGACCCACAGGGTTTTAAAACATGCCTTTTGATTGTCATTAAACTAGAATAGATTGTCATTAACGTTGATTTACCATACTACACTTTTGAAGCACTTAGTAAGTTTTCAAATGACACCAACTCTGCATATTTGAATTATTCAAACTTTCAAATGATATTCCTCAATTACTTTAAATTATTAATTTGTTTAATATCTACTAAATATGAAATACTACATTTCATCAAATATTTATTGAATCTTTACAAGGAAAGACATCCTTGTATCCCACTAGAAAGGCTTTCTAAGATACTTAATATTTTGGTTTTGCGAGTGTCCTATCTTTTCTGTTGATTGACTCTTTATCCACACCCACACTGGGTGGTTCCCCACATCCACCTCCCAGCTGTGCTTTCCTGAGGTGAACCCTACAGAATCCAAAACGTTTCCGTTAAACGTGCATCGGTCCGGATTATCTGTCAGCTTCTGCTGTGTGCCTGTGTTTCACACTGGTCAGATCATCAGACAAAGTGAGAAAGTAAAGGGTAAAGAGTGAAGATAAGGAAATACGCTGTCAGTTCCATATAGTGTATAACTTTTCTTTGGTATAACTACATCATGAAAACTGACTATAAAGACAAGTTGTGACACAAATAAAATGTTATGTTTAACCTTCTCTATCATCGACAATACATCATATTAATCACAAACATATTCTCTTTTCAGTGTTACTCACTGTGGTTAACAATCACCGGCATTCTCCATGAGTCTAAATTTAAGGTTACCCAGGATTTTTTGGGCCACATGTATGAGCACTCCCGTTATAATCTTTGGATTCTGTGGTGTGCACTGCAGCTGGGCCCGACAACAATAAAGGAATATAATTGGTGAGTGTTTTCCTTACAATGTAAGGAGTCAATGGACAAGGAAAGAGTCCTAACCACTAATGTTAGCATTTTAACCAAAAAACAATGGAAATCAATGAACCCGATATCAACATGTTTTAAATCAGTGCCCAAATCATCTCAGAGATACTTCAAACCAAGTCATTGAGCTACACAATCCTTTCAGAAAGCTTGGTTTGTTTATAATTGTACTTACTGTCCATATGGTTTTTGATCAAATTAGGAGTAGCACTTATCAATTAAGAGTATGCTTTGATTTATTGCTAATCCAATATGGCCACTTGATTTCGTATTTCTGCTCGATCATTGCATTCATTCATGATGCACATTGGTGTGTTCCAGTACAATTGTACTCGAGTTGAGCTTGGCACCAAGCTTCTTCCAGCAATTCGTGAACACCATCCATTAACATTTTGAGATGGGATTTTTAGGCCATATCATTTATGTGTAAGAAGAGTCAGTTCTCTATATCATTAACAAACAGATTCTATATAATATTTGGGAAATAAAAGATGCTGGATGCTTTTGTAGCTCTAGGAATGATAAGAAAAAAACACAATTGTAATGATATTATGCTAGAATATAGTCAAGAACACACTGGAATATCCTATGGAGATAACAACCGATACCTTAGACAAGAAAACAAATCTGAAGCCATCATCATAATGGATCCTATCTCAACAGCTGCAGCAATGTCCCTCTATTCTAATCAGCACCAGCTCTTTGGGGGGAATGGTTATCCACAATCATACTGATTGCACTGCATATTGTTGTGGTGATTATCTAATCCTTACCCTTAAACTGAACTGAAATCATTGCATGTCTGTTTTCCTAACTAACAGATGCCACATGCTTGTAGTCTAGGTTTGGGATTACTGTGTACATACCTTCAGAAAGTGCAAATCCTGCTTCTTTAGCTCTTGTTCTAAATTAGTGATACTCTTTGTAAGAGGTGAGATTTGGTCGTGGATGATCTTCATTTCTGTGTTCATAGTGTCTTTCTTCTGCTCCTCTTCCTTCCTCAGTTCACCTAGTCTGGCCTTCTCTTCATCTCTCAGAAACTGGTGGAGCTTCTCAAACTCCAACTTTATCTGCCTCTCAGTGTCCACCAATTGTGTCTATGCCATTTAAGCATCTTAATTAACAAAGAATACCTGGTTGGGGCTGGAAATATCATCTTCAGCTTGTCCTGCAGAGACTTTAGGTCCAGCTTCAGCTTTTCCTGTTTGATATTGTATGGGTTGTTAATATAGCCATATAGCGTACAACTACATTCACAAACCTACATTCACATTCACTGGTCACTTCATATACTGTTTACATATTGTTTCTTACTCAATATGTACAGTATGTATTGTATTTTAGACACAGCTCAACCTAATATACAGAGCCGGAAAGTATTCACACTCCTTGACTTTATCCACATTTGGTTGTGTTATAGCCTCAATTTAAAATGTATTACATTGAGATTTTGTGTCACTGTCCTACACACGATACCCCCCCTTTTTTTGACAAATTAATGAAATATGAAAAGCTTTCTGGTGTCAACAATTCACATGATAAGTTGCATGGACTCACTCTGTGCAATAATAGTAGTGTTTAACATGATTTTTTAAATGACTACCTCTGTACACCACACATACAATTATAAGGTCCCTAAAGTCGTGCAGTGAACTTCAAACACAGAGTCAACCACAAAGACGAGGGAGGTTTTCCAATGCCTCGCAAAGAAGGGCACCTATTGGTAGATGGGTAAAAAAAATAAAAAGCAAACATTGAATATCCATTTGAGCATGGTGAAGTTATTATTTACACTTTGGATGGTGTATCAATATACTCAGTTACTACCGAAGAGGAAGAAAACTGCTCAGGGTTTTCACCATGAGGCCAATGGTGATGTTTAAACGTTATAGAGTTTCATTGCTGTGATTGGTGAAAACTGAGGATGGATCAACAACATTGTAGTTACTCCACAATACTAACCCAAATGACAGAGTGAAAAGAAGGAAGCTTGTACAGAATACAAATATTCCAAAACATGCAATAAGGCACTAAAGTAAACCTGCAAAAAGCATGAAAAGGAAATTAACTTTATGTCCTGAACACAAAGCGTTATGTTTGGGGCAAATCCCACACAACACATCAATGAGTACCACTCCTCATATTTTCAAGCATGATGGTGGCTGCATCATGTTATGGGTATGCTTGTCATCGGCAAGGACTCGGGAAGTTTTATTAGGACAAAAAAATAATAATAGAGCTAAGCACAGGCTAAATCGAAGAGGAAAATCTGGTTCAGTATGCTTTACAACAGACACTGTGTCACGTTGGTTGCAAAGATTCGGGAGACAGGCACAGAAATGTGTAATATGGTTTTTATTCAGCCCAAATTACGGTATGCCGTGTAAAGGCTCGGGGATGAAGACCAAACAAAGACGTAACAAATCAGGGTTGAAACTAGAGGTCGACCGATTAATCGGAATGGCCGATTAATTAAGGCCGATTTCAAGTTTTCATAACAATCGCAATAACGATTGTCCAACGCAATAACGAGTCCAATGCAATAACGACCTGCCTCTCTCTTGTTGCACTCCACAAGGAGCCTGCCTGTTACGCGAATGCAGTAAGCCAAGGTAAGTTGCTAGCTAGCATTAAACTTAGCTTATAAAAAACAATCAATCATAATCACTAGTTAACTACCCCCCCACCCCCCCCCCCCTCAATACTTTGTTATATTCAAACGTTTTATGTAAGTCTTCAAAAGGTTTTCACACACTGTTGCTGGTATTTTGGCCCATTCCTCCATGCAGATCTCCTCTAGAGCAGTGATGTTTTAGGGCTGTTGCTGGGCAACACAGACTTTCAACTCCCTCCAAAGATTTTCTATGGGGTTGAGATCTGGAGACTGGCTAGGCCACTCCAGGACCTTGAAATGCTTCTTACGAAGCCACTCCTTCGTTGCCTGGGTGGTGTGTTTGGGATCATTGTCATGCTGAAAGACCCAGCCACGTTTCATCTTCATTGCCCTTGCCCCATTCATTCTTTCCTTTCCACGGATCAGTCTTCCTGGTCCCTTTGCAGAAAAACAGCCCCAAAGCATGATGTTTCCACCGCCCATGCTTCACAGTAGGTATGGTGTTCTTTGGATGCAACTCAGCATTCTTTGTCCTCCAAACACGACGAGTTGAGTTTTTACCAAAAAGTTATATTTTGGTTTCATCTGACCATATGACATTCTCCCAATCTTCTTCTGGATCATCCAAATGCTCTCTAGCAAACTTCAGACGGGCCTGGACATGTACTGGCTTAAGCAGGGGGACACGTCTGGCACTGCAGGATTTGAGTCCCTGGCAGCGTAGTGTGTTACTGATGGTAGGCTTTGTTACTTTGGTCCCAGCTCTCTGCAGGTCATTCACTAGGTCCCCCCGTGTGGTTCTGGGATTTTTGCTCACCGTTCTTCTGATCATTTTGACCCCATGGGGTGAGATCTTGCGTGGAGCCCCAGATCGAGGGAGATTATCAGTGGTCTTGTATGTCTTCCATTTCCTAATAATTGCTCCCACAGTTGATTTCTTCAAACCAAGCTGCTTACCTATTGCAGATTCAGTCTTCCCAGCCTGGTGCAGGTCCACAATTTTGTTTCTGGTGTCCTTTGACAGCTCTTTGGTCTTGGCCATAGTGGAGTTTGGAGTGTGACTGTTTGAGGTTGTGGACATGTGTCTTTTATACTGATAACAAGTTCAAACAGGTGCCATTAATACAGGTAACGAGTGGAGGACAGAGGAGCCTCTTAAAGAATAAGTTACAGGTCTGTGAGAGCCAGAAATCTTGCTTGTTTGTAGGTGACCAAATACTTATTTTCCACCATAATTTGCAAATAAATTCATAAAAAATCCTACAATGTGATTTTCTGGATTGTTTTTCTCACATGTTGTCTGTCATAGTTGAAGTGTACCTATGATGAAAATTACAGGCCTCTCTCATCTTTTTAAGTGGGAGAACTTGCACAATTGGTGGCTGACTAAATACTTTTTTGCCCCATTGTATATACAAATAAAATCAGTGGGAATAGGGGCCAGGTGTCCACAATGAAAGTTCCAAGGTAATCCGTGACACACTGGGACAGAAATTTGCCTTTCAGCACCACAGTAACCTAAAATACAGTGCCATATACACACTGGAGTTGCTTACCAAGACAACATTGAATATTCCTGAGTGGCCTATTTGACTTAAATCAGCTTGAAAATAAAGGCAGACTTTAAAATGGCTGTCTAGCAATGAATCAAGCAATCAACAACCAACTTGACAGAGCTTGAAGAATAAAAAAAAAGAATAATGTGCAAATATTGTACAATCCAGGTGTGCAAAGCTCTTAGATACTTATCAAGAAAGACTCACAGCTGTAATCACTGCCAAAGATTATTCTAACATGCATTGAGTCAGGGGTATGAATACTTATGAAAATATATCAGTGTTTCATTTTCAATACATTTGCAAACATTTGTAAAAACATGTTTTCACTTTGACATTACGGGTTATTGTATGTAGATGGGTGAGAGATTTTTTAAATTTTTAATTCAGGCTGTAACAAAACAAAATATGGAATAAGTTAAGGGGTATGAATACTTTCTGAAGGCACCGTAGTTCACAACTGCTAATGCATCCTCTGCGTCCAAATGAAAACTGCTATCAATAGAAATGCATGTGGCTCGTATATTACCTTTATTATATCCTCTGTCCTCAAAGCTTTTACAGTAAAATACCCAAGACGTACCAAACCTGGTGTTCTGAAACATTGTACGATTACTTCCATTTAGTTCTCTAGGATGTTTGCCTTCTGTGCCCAGTAGGTGGCAGTATGTTACAACTGCTCTGTGTTCCTGAATGTGCAACCCTCCGCCAAACTGTCCTGTTTTCAAACACAATGATAAACAGTCCTTGCCAATGACTGATGAGTTATTCAAAGAAAACCCCATTCTGACAAAAAACAAGCACACAATGTAACTTCCATTCTGCCATCCACCACAGCCCCAAAGCGTTTTGAAATGGACACATTTTAAAGTCTTTCAGCTTATTCTGCACCCATACATTAGCTTCAGATAAAAGCATTTTCTAAATGGCATGTATTATTATTATTATTATAAATTAATGTTAAACAAGCGCAGGTGGTAATTTACACAATATTAATATTACTGAGCTGTTGTTAATACTATATTTGTTCCAGTGTTCTGTATTGAAAAATCAAGGTAAACGAAAAACAGTGCTGTCACTCATCGCACTATATGAGCATTCATTCAAAGTCGTGCTCTATTACATTTTTTGGGCATCTATAAACTGCTTTCTACAAATTGCAAATCCAATCCGTCAAAAACCAAAAGAGCTAGCCGTGTTTCTCTTCTGCACGTTGTCTGTCCCATTGCCGACTATCTGCCCACAGATTTTCAGGGACACGCACATGCCTCGAATCAGGCCTTCTTGAAGCTCATTGGCATCTTAGATGGGGTTGGTATAGAGGCTTTTTGACGGTCATGGGTCTGTGCAACTTCCATATCAGCAACCCCTCAATATTTTTCACCGGCCCGCCACACACTCTGGGGACTGGGTAGATAGGGACTGGAGGGGACAATAATCAACATGTTGAATTGGAAAAGGCCACCACTCAAGGTGGTCCCTGAACACACTGCTGGGACAGCAGGCGCTGCTTGGCTACTGGCAGTTTTCAGGGTGTTTTAGCTTTAGAAGTTGAATTTATAAAAGTGAAAGTGAAATTTAAGACTACAGAGGACTCCCAATCGTGTGCAACTGCAGCCCGTAATTCGGGGCGTTTATGCATGTGGGAATTCCTGCACCGTTTCTTCCTCTTTTGGAAAGTCCCTGAAATGTAGACAGCCTCCTTTTCATAAGACAAGGACAGAATGTTTTTACTCTGGTTGGTTGCCTAAACGGAGAGACATACAGTCCATCTGAATAATTTGCAGGTAAGTTGGTCAAGGACCTGATTCCCTTCTGTGTGTTAATTGCGTAGTGTGCCTGTTGTACTGTTAAACATATAGCTAGCTGACATTAAAAGCCCAATCCTTGAATCGGTTTTCAGTCGAATGGTGGTCCGCCTTTTTTTTTGCTATAAAGCTGAAGGACAAGGCTGTAGAATGTACAGTATTGTATAAAGCTATGGAGGGTAGACCATGAGATAAAAGTTATATTAAAATAGTGCTTTGAAACGATATATTGTTTGTTTACAAAGGTATTGTTTGCAAACATTGAAACAACTTTATGGGTTATGATGGATTAAGACAGCTGTACTGCGCTCATGAGGCATTTCTAAGTTATATGATTTTAGAATAAGTGGGTATGTTGAACTATCCATTGAACAGATTTACATCATATAAAAACCCACCTTTAACCATTTAGTAGCTTTGATTTAATTAGCAAGGCCACATGGCAAGCTTCAAGTTGGTTCCAGCGTTTACTTTCGGGTCCATCTTGTACTTTCAAGTACAATCTGTTATACTTTCGTTTCCAGCTCGTAATTTCTGAGATGTCTATAAGACATCTTGGAAAGTACAACCTGGAACTGAAAGTAATAGCTGGAACACACCTCAAGCTTGCCATGAAGCCTTGATAATTAAGTAGGTGTGCAGAGTGGCGACATTTTCCAACCTACTCAGGAGTATGATGGCTCCTAACCACACATAATGTGAAAAAATATATTTGTTTAATATTTTGAAACAATGTCACACCAACATCTTTAAGTCTGGTTCTGCTGTCGCCTTTCTTGACCATGTGGCTTGATACATATGCATGGCCCTGGTTGTATAACCAGGGCAGAGGCTGTCCTGTATGGTCAAGCCACATGGCCAAGAAAGGTATCAGCAGAACCAGACTTAGGATTTTGATGTTTTTCTTTTAACCTTGCACGTGATTTATTTGTCTTTCCTATCAGGAGTGTTTCCTACCAAACCTCCTGGGTGTCATCATGAGTGTGGTAACATCCAGTCTATCAGGTGATCAGGAGAAGAAACTGCTTTCTCTGTTTGGCCATGTCCGACTCAGTCTGCTGTACAAAGCCAGTGTCCAAGGCTACACGGCAGCTGCCTTTCACGCACGCTGCAACAGCCAGGGACCCACTTTAGTCGCTGCCTACAACAAGGCTGGCTTCCTGTTCGGAGCCTACACCAGCAAAGACTACACTCAGAATGGACAGCCTATTAATGACGACAAAGCCTTCCTCTACAGCATCAATGATGAAAGAAAAAATCCACTGCGTGTGTCTAGTGCCAATGGCCAGTATGGTTTCACAGATGAAAACACTGGCCCGAATTTTGGTGCCTTGGTGTTTCTGTTCAATGACACAGCTACAGTCCAATATAACGCAGGGAACAGCTATAACTTTGAGGCAGCACATATGCATGGCGACGACCTGCAGCTGACTGAATGTGAGGTTTACAGAGTGGAGGGTGAGTGATATTTACATACCTACTTAGGAGTATGGTGGTTCCTAACCGCAGAAGATATTTCAGTGCACAATCTTGTTTTACATTTTGAAACAATGTCACACCTACATGTCTACGGTTGTTGTAATAACAAACATTATATGTTTTAAAGGTGCTGCACAATCTATTTTTGTTTTTGCATTGTAATTTAAAAGAAAATTCAGAATATAGTAATAGTGGAATTATAGTGCTTTACAGTATTCCTTACCCACCAGTGTTGTGATTGGCTGTGATATTCTCCTATTGATTTCTCCCACCGGAGCGGCATATGTTGTCAAAATGGGAAGGCTGTTCTGACTTTGTGGCTGCGTTATCTAGTGGGAACCGCTCTAACATTTCCTGGTTGCTAAAATTCTACACTGTTCGCTCCATTTCACTTTATGAGAGAAATCAAGCACTGAATAGTGTAGGGAATAATTATACTAATAATCTAAATCACTGTGAAATATATTTTCAATAACAACAAATATCGTTTTTTACAGAAGTTTAAATCTGGTGGACCAAAACCGAAGGTTAAAGGCTCAAGCGCGAGTCTCCGCCATGTTACGGGAAATGGGATGCGGAGAAGGGGGAGATTTGTTTTGAATGAAGCCTAGTGCTGTTGCAATTCACCTAGCACTAGGCTGCATTCAAAACAAATCTCTTTGTGAAACACTATCATTCCACTATTACTGCAGATATATTCTGGGCATTTTCTGAATTTACTATGCCCAAAAAATGTAAATAATCCTACCTTTGTAAAAGATAATTCAAACTAATTTCTCCCCATTCAGAATTGGGAGGTTGTTTGACAAAGACTTGGAGAAACATGCAGTGGACCTCTGAGTATGTAATGCTAACTTTAAGCATAACTGTAAACACACACACACATACACACATTACATTACATTGTGCTTAACTATCCCTGCACCTTTCTGACTTTCCAGGAGGAAACGGCAGTTGAAGGTGAAAATCACGAACTATAAGCCTGATGTCAAGTCAGTGAGTCAGGCCCGGGTTCTCCTCGTGGGTCCTGTTGGGGCTGGCAAGTCCAGCTTCTTCAACTCTGTCAACTCTATCTTCAGAGGAAACATGACCAGTCAGGCCATCTGTGGCAGTGCAGGCACCAGCCTGACCACCCAGGTAATATGTGTATGTGTGCATGGGTGGGTGCTTTCTTATGTCAGTTTGACCAGGTACCATATCTAATGTGTGTGTTGATTGTGTATGTGTGTGTTGATTATGCATGTGTGTGTTGGTCCCGTGCCATTGGCATGTATTAATGGAAAAATTGACCAAGGAAAAAAATAAACAAAATACTGTGTCTTTCATCTCTGTGTTTAATACATTTCCTTCACTTCGCAAGAGGCCGAATGTTTTTCACCAGAGAAAGCATCAGAGCTAGCTAAAATTGTCCCTTTCCTAAATTAGCCATGGGTGGCGATAGGGATTTGGACTTGTGGTTTTACATCATTCTCTGTACTGGCCAATGATTATATCAGTGATTCTGATCCAACCATAAATTCAGACATTGTGTCACTGGCCTGAGAGGATGGAAGTTCAATATGTACCTAAATGTAGTAGTAGGCTAATGATGTTAACTAGCTGGCCTGGCACATCGCTGCCCATGAAAGGAAGTTAGGTTAGGTAGCAAGCATTTTAGCCAGGTAGCCTAGTACAACAAAAAACTAAGTGTGTACTGTATTAGTCATAGACCATTTAGGCAACATGAAAGGGGAGGATGGTATTGGCGTTTTTCTACAAGTAGGGTGAGTCAACGTGTTTTTTCTGCTTGCACGTACACGTACACACAAACCACTAGGCTATGATGGACATCCACATCATATTTAGCTTATGTTGATTGGACAAGAAAATCATTTTTGGAATAGTGGAGGCAGTGCCTGTTTTCTTTGCGACTTGCAGTAACTCTGTTGTTCTAAATCAGTAGTTGTTTAGTAGTCCAAAAATGTCAGAAACATTAACTTGACCATGCTGTAGGTCATGTAACTGTTTGTTACATGCAATATGTATTGAGGACTGCTCCGGTTTTGTGATGAAACGAAGGTGTGGTTGAATTTATTCAGCCACTTTGTCTTCTTATTGTCTCGGCCTTAGGTCTATATATCACGTTGTCAAGGCATATGAACTAACAGGTTATAGAGCAAACAGCCCAATTATCACAACACATAGGTTATAATATGGCTTTTTTCCCCTGGCTTTGCTTCCCCAGGGATTTTACCCACATGCCACTATTGCCAACCACCCAGGTGCGTGCTGACTGTCTTATCTTTCCCTAGTTCCGTACCTTCACCATCAAGTCGGGGAAGAGTGGTGAGCCTATACCCCTGATCCTGTGTGACACCATGGGACTGGAGGAGGCGTCAGGAGCTGGCTTGGACATGGAGGACATAGTCAACATTTACAAAGGCCATGTTCAAGACCGTTACCAGGTATGCAGACTTATCTGGAGGCACAAAGCAAACTAGCAGTAGGAGAGAATACACCATTGATCAAATCTAACAAACCAACAAAAAAAAAACTCCATGTTTGTCATTTATAGTTTAATCCCATGACGCCCTTGAGTGAAGATGTACCTGGGTATCGTAAGCATGTCAGTCTGAAGGATCAGATCCACTGTGTAGTGTACGTGGTGGATGCCTGCAGAGTCTCTCTGATGTCTGCCAAAATTGTGGAGAAGTTTGCCGCCATTCGCAAGAAGACCAATCAGATAGGTGAGCGAATGGTGGACGATATGTTTTGAAAAGGGACGAGTCAGTGTCAAATCAATGAACCTTCTTATAATTGACATATTTGTACATACTGTTATACTGTATGTACTTATAGTGTGTCATAGTGTGTCACATTATGAAACTGTACGATAAAACAAAAAGGCACAAGAGGATGTGGATATCATTTGCATGAATGTTGTATATTGTGATTATAAGGGGCATTGTGTGATTTATAGCTTTTTTTCTACAGTTTCATAATGCTCTATGAATATGAGGTGCTTTCAACTCCTGTTTCTAAAGAAATATGGAACACCTTATGAAGAAACACTCCATAAGAAGGTGTTCCAAGTGTGTATCCTATTTCAATGGGTAACTCTGTATGGAATTCTCTCATATTTAAACATCCTGACATATTCATTGTCTTGTTCTGCATGTTTGTCATAGGTATTCCCCAACTGGTGTTAATGACCAAAGTGGACGAGGCCTGCCCCCTAGTGTCAGAAGACCTGCAGAATGTTTATATGAGCCATTACATACAAAGGAAGGTGAGCCGTTTGACTCATTTTGTTTAATTGCCATTGCCATTGCCAATCTTAAATCCTAATGCTTAACATCTCTTACGTCTTGAGCAGATGTATACAAAAGTAAGTGGTCAACCACACTGCATTTGGTGTGTGTGTGTGTGTGTGTGTGTGTCTGTCTTTCAGATCCAGGAGTTGAGTGCATCCCTGGGCATTCCTGTGTCCGGTATTCTGCCAGTGAAGAACTACAGCCAGGAGCTGGAGCTGAATCAGAACACTGATATCCTGATACTCAGTGCTCTGGATCAGATGTTGAACTATGCTGACAGCTTCTTCGAAAACCAGCCTGAAGAGGAAAAGGAAGAGCTCTAACCCTCTTCACAGTCCCACTGTCAAGTGTCAATCCTCTGAAGACAAAAAAGTTTTTTTTGCAATCCCATATTATTTTGTAACTGTGCAAGATATCCATATTATTTTGGTACATGTTATCATGCAAGTGGACATTATATCATTATTTTTTGTGGATATTATAACACGTTGCTCTTTCTTACTGCTATCTTTACTTAGACCATTTTTTTGTGAGCTTTTCACGTGACATGAAAAACACCTGGCCCTAATGTTCCTTTAACACCTTAATTCAGTTTGTGATAGAGCTTTGATGTGACAGTGCAAAGCAAATTCTAGGTCGCATTTGCATTCTTTCAAGCAGTAGTAACGTACCTAAACAATGCATGCATGTACCAATGCAAACAGACTGTTCCCCAATTGAGTAAAGGGTTAAAGGGAAAGGGTGGTGCCTAGTGAATAATCTTCTGACAAAGCAACTCTACCTGTGGACTGTTTGAAGCGTGGGAAAATAATCTATTTACTGTCTCTATAAGCGAATGTCTATTGTATGCAAGTGCCCCAGAGCACAGTAAAGTTGCATCACTGTAATTTGAAAGCATTGTTTATGTAGAGAGTTTTACCCTAATATCGTATGTTATTAATTCTATTCTTGGTAACGCTTTAGGCTTGGGTGATGACACAATGCACTGCATTGTTGGTTGATTGACAAATTGAGTTGTTGTCCAGAGGACGATATATTGCCTTTCTGTGGCTCCTGTCACTATATTCACTGAACTAGGATAAGACGCAACATGACCAATTCATAGTGCCACAGTGTGTGCATTCAAAAACAAACATAAAACATGAGATAAAGAGAGGTGTGTTTTGAAGCCATCTGGTGGCACCTGATGGTTACTATACTGCAATTGTTTGGAGTCCTTGGAGTTACTACTGTAAATTGGAAAGTAGACAAAAACAAAGGACTTATTTGAGAGGTGTTTTCAAGTTAATGTCTCTGCATGGTATGTAATTATGATATTTAACACATTCTAAAACCACTAAAATCATCTCTCACAGATGCATGTGCACACATATACACACACACACACACACACACACACAGGTAGTTTCACGTTTGTGGTTATTTGTTTCATATATAATGTTTCCTATATTGTTCAATACATTGATCCAATCACATTTCCTGTTGTGCATTCCAGAGATGTTACATGCAGTATGAATAATAAAGATGACAAAAGTTTCCTCTGAGCTTGGTCAAATGAGAACAAGAATGCAATATTAGTACATTTCATGCATTTGGAAATAAGCATATATTTCGAATGTCTTTGAAATTCCAGACACGAATGCAACATTATATGCCAGTGGTTCTTTTATGCACCAAATCCCACATACCAGCAGACATTAGAAATTATAAGGATTCATGCATGAGTAGGCAGACACAGACCCTCCTTTATCTTGTGACCAAAGCTGGTTGGTACATTGAACCTATTGACTGCCACTCTGAAGGTTAAGTGAAAGGTAAACCAGACACTGCCACTACCACTACGTTTAAGCAAAGCGGACATAACTCACCGGCTATTAGATGACAGAGGGTCTGGTATCATGCAGTTTCCTGCCTGTGAAAAACCCATTTGTCTCAAAGCCATTTATAACAAAGCAGTTGACCTTTTCTAGACAGGTCATACAGGAGTGGCCATCTTTGAATGGGCATTTGTTGATTTACCTTGAAGATCTGGAATACAATGTTATTTGTAGAGATACATTAACACCAGTTGTTCTCTTTTGTGGATGTAACACTTTACGTATGCCCACATACACATAAACATGCACACACTTCCACAACAGCATCCCCACCAAAGTGAACTGTAAATATATCTTAGGAAATGTCAACATCTGTTAGCTTACAGAAACTATCCAACTTCTCATGCTCCATACCCTCACCCACGGGGCATTAACTGTGTTAATGAGAGTTCATTACCTTTTGTTGTCTAATAAACACTTTTGAAGTGACTTAAAGGCAAACCATCTGGCACCATGGTAGTCAAGCTATATATTGCAATCCACGTTCACTGATTGTAATTATGAGAGGCTCTCTTTGGACCACTCTTTGTATCTAATCCTAACTGTGCAAGTCTTTCGCGTACATCATACATTTATAACAGTAGGATATGTTTGTTACTTGGACGTATCTCAAGTGAGCAATAGGCCCATATTAGCTGGAGTACTTGATTTAGGCTTGCAGAGCCTAAGAAGAGGAATCTTCTTTAATTTAGGTAATTAATAGAAAATCTATGGCTGTCACAACTTCCGGCTCCTCTCCTTGTTCGGGCGGCGTTCAGCGGTTGACATCACCGGCTGCTCCATTTTTCATGTATCCATTTGTTTTGTCTTGTTCCCTGCACACTTGGTTTTCATTCCCCAATCAATCTACATGTATTTATTCCTCTGTTCCCCATCATGTCTTTGTGTAAGATTGTTTGTGTTACGTGTTTGTTGTTGACGCACCAGACTGGTTTGTTTTTTTCTGTGGTATTTCACGAAGATGTTTATTGTTAAACATAATTCTTGTGACTGTTTTGTGCGTTTTGCCTCAATAAAGTGTGCGCCTGTTCACAAATCTCTGCTCTCCTGCACCTGACTTCGCTACCAGTACGCACACACCTGACAATGGCAATCTATGGTTACTTTGGTCATTTATACTCTAATAACGTTGAAAGGATATATTCACATATAGTATTTATTTTTTATATCATTATCTGTCATGACTTCCGCCGAAGTCGGTCCCACTCCTTGTTCGGGCAGCGTTCGACCTTCTAGCCATCGCCGATCCACTTTTCATTTTCCATTTGTTTTGTCTTACACACCTGGCTTCAATTCCCCAATTACTTGACCATTATTTGACCCTCTGTTCCCCCATGTTTGTTTGTGAGTAATTGTTTATTGTATTGCGGTCCGTATATGTGGCCTTGTATTTATACGACATGTATTGTGATATTATTGAGTAAAATTGCTTTCATTACTCATATCTGCTGTCCTGCGCCGGACTCATCTCACAAGCTACACACAGACTCTTTACATTATCCATGAGTTTCTAGTCGATAGACCATGTGGTTCCAGAGAAAATAGCCCAATTATTGAAAAAGCATCTAATATCAACAATTGCATATTTTCAATTTCAACTAATGACTTTCTTCACATTTGCCACCAGTTTGACTCAAACACTGACAACAAATACATATTGACATACTAAAATAAATACAAGTGTGTAAAAAATGTATATAAAGGATATTTCATGCTGAAACATCATCATCATCATCATATTTAACACCAATGATATCCACTGAGGTGATGGTTTATATTTAGGATCATGTTTAACAGCTTTGTCATTCTAATTTTATATTTTTAAATAATCTTATTGAATTATTTCGGATATTTCATGTGATAAGGCAACACAGAGAGTTAGCAGAATTCTGGTAGTTTACTCGTAAACTTTGAAAGTTTCCAGTTATATACCCTCCCTTTGCAAACTTAACTTCATTAAAGTTGCCCCCAAAACAGCATAAGCTCCTAGAATGTGTTACATCCAGTTTTTGTGCAGATTACAGGCACACATATTTGTTGCCCATTTCAAAAATACTTTCTCATAATGACTCATGACATAGCATTCCTGTGTACAGCCAAACCTGTATTACCCTCGAAAAATGTATTAGACCTTGTAATGTCATCAATTCAAATGTTAACAGACAAAGCTGGAGTTGACAGACAATGGAGACATGGGAATTTATCATGGCCAAAGTTCTAAATCACAATTTTGGTCCAAGACAGCAGTGTGTAGCTGTCTAGTCTAGAGGCGTTCTAGAGAAAGAGAGAGAATGCCTCAGCTATGACACTGAAGAAGGCCATGGCTCATTGGAGTTAAAAGGGGAAAAAAGGAGATTGTTGGGTATTCATGGTGAATAAATGATTCAACGTTATCATTCGTGGTGCCGTTTATCTCATTTTCCCTATGCTATCAAAACCGATAACTGAATTTGACAGAAGAAAGTACAAAACAGTTTATGCAAAAATGCACATTATTATCTTCAGACAAAAAGTAATTATATTAAGTCACATGTCATAAGGCGACACCAACTGGGATGATTGATGCCATGTGGTACGTTACAAACAAAACAAACATATAGAGAGCTGATTGGTGTCCCAGTGTTACATGTATGGTGGCAGGGAAAATACCGGGTTTGAGGTTAAACTATAGTTAGGGCCCACCATGGCAACACAAACACCCCTAACACGCTCCACTAATTCATCAATAGCACAGTAGTAAGTGAATGGGAAAGTTCTCTACGGAAATGTACACACACACACACACACAATGAAATCCATAAGCTACAGGACTGTAACAACCTTAGCCTACTCACAGCATGTTATGTAAAATGTATGTTTTGCTCTGCTGTCAAAAAAAGGTCACATCTGATCAGGAACTATCTGTTTCCTGGTTCTCCTCAGGTCATGGTTACAATAACAGTTGTGGCTAATATGCAGAGGCTTGGTGTGTAGTAGTAGGCATATAGCAGGGGTGTCAAATTCATTCCATGGAGTGCCTAGTGTCTGAAGGTTTTTGTTTTTTCCTTTCAATTAAGTCCTAGACAACCAGGTACGGGAAGTTCCTTACAAATTAGGGACCTTCATTCGTAAATCAAGTACAAGGGAGGAGCGAAATCACGCACACACTTGGCCCTCCATGGAATTAGTTTAACACCTGTGGCCTATATGAAGCAACCTTTAACATTTCTAAGTATGAACATATACGTGGAACTCTGGGATCCAAGTCCAATTTCCCACAATTCTCCACCATGTTAAAACAATTATAATCTATATGAAACATAAACTATGATATATTTACTTGTTCAGAGCACATGGGCCGCCCCACCAAAGAGTTAACAAAAACACTTTCAACTTTCAGAGTTTCTGACGAAGGCTCTGACAAAGGCCTTGAGGCCAATACGTAAAGCTTAATAAAGAGCATTGATACAAGCAAGAGCAGTGTACGGGTTTCTTTTTAATTTTATTGTTATTCAATTGTTACCATGCACTTGCAACAAAGATAGCGCAGATGTACGAGTGCCTTTTGAAATGTTTACTTTCAGAGTTTCCAAACATGCAAATAAACAAAACCTGAATACACATTTCATGGCATTGCATTGATTTGTTTCTCCGAAAAAAAAGCTAATTATTTCTTCAAACTATTTCCTCTCTTAGTTCAGTCAATGCTGTTCAATGGGGTAGTTTTAAATAGAGACAATATATTCAAGTTACGTAAAAGAGCAATAATACTCATTTAGATCAATTGTAACAGATATCCTTTGGGTTATATTTGTGTGGAACAAATCATCTAAAGGGAGAAAAAAAGAGAGTGAAGAGATAGGGGCGAGAGAAGATAGAAAAATAGAGAGATGAGAGAGCGTGCTAGTACCTCAGACAGACTGAACAAACACATGACTGACTCCAGTCATTACTTGTTTCCTGCCCCAGGGCGTTGGTCTGCCCCTGCCTGTAAAACACTCAGCCTGACCATCTTATCTCATCTTAACCCATCAGCTTTTCCCCTCCCCTTTACAGAAAGACATTAGGTACTAGGAAATACAGTAGTTTCCTTTTCTCAGCTTCTTGTCTCCACTGATAGACCGCTCACAGACTATCTACGATGGTTTTTGGGGTGTTTATAATCCTAATGTTACATCAAAACCAAATCAGAAGTGTCAGTTAATGTCCTGGGAATGTTAGTGGTGTGCTGGGCATGGGGTTGTGCATCGGATTTACAATGCAATAAAACAACAACACGTAAGAGGCACCCAGGTCTCCATGACCAACCCTTTACATGTTGCGTTTATATGTTTGCTCAGTGTAATAGCATCTATAGGGGTGGACAAAGACTGAGTTTAGTCTGCTGAGTTAAGTCTGCTGAGGAGGCCTTGGTCACTTGGTCCACTGCCATTTGGCTCAATTCCCCTCAGCTTTCAACCAGAAGCAATAGTTGGGCCACTTTTCGGTCTATGAATTCTAGGGAGTAGGAAGTCGGGTTGCCTGCATCTGTAAGCAGTGTCTCAGGGACTTGGGAGAACACTAATGAGGGCTGGTGCTCGTTTGGAGGAAGCATTTGGAGGCTGAACCCACCCACCGCCTCACGTCAACATTCAAAATGTTGAATTTTTTAATTTTTTTATTAAAAAAATAGATGAGTTATAGGTCTCCATTGTCAATGCTTGGGGAGAATGATGGGGCTAAACTTTTCAAGAAAGACCTTGTCACATAAACCAAACACAATCAATTCTACGTTGTTATGCGGTGTACTGTGCGGTGATTGACCACTGTTTCATTCAGTGTGTGTCGTGTGCCATCGGTTCCTATCTCTGCTTGATTTATCATATTGTTTCCAAACCAACAACATCTTTTCTGGAAACAGATGTTTGGCAGTGCAGCGTGTTCCATGCAATTTCACGTATCTGGCTTCTTTTCATAGCCTTCCAGTGACTCACGTGTCCTTGGCGGCCTTGCCAACATAGCTGTCTGACTGACTCCATTTCAGAGTGCTATCAGGAAATATATGTTCATCATGGATGTGATAGCGCAAGTGTGCTTTATGTGTGAGAACATTAATGCCACAGTCATTCATTCATTTATCAGCAAAACTGCAGCCACTTTTTTGCCATCAAGCTGAGGGATGGAGAAATGTAACCACAGCTGTAAATATCAGTGTCTTAAGCAGCATTTCTGCAGTACCAGACCCAATGGAATTTCATGATGTACGACAAGTGGGCTAGTCAGACAACTTTGATAAACAGAGTTGCCAAGTCCTGAATAATGATGAATATAGAATAAAAAATCAAGCTCTATTCAACTTTATCTTTGTGAACTATGAAATAGAGTAATGTCAGAGCTTTTTGTCTGAATTGCTAATATTAGCCGACTTACTCATTGATTCTACTATGTGAAGGAAATGAATGACTTAAGCCTACATTATTTGTAACACCATTAGCATGTTCATTCTCTGACTAAAACGTAGCAAAAGATTTTGAAAGTTAACATTTCTTAGAAATGTCTGCCATTGGAAGTTCAAAGTACTGAGTATACAAAACATTTAGAACACCTGCTCTTTCCATAACCGACTGATCAGGTGAATCCAGGTGAAAGCAATGATCCCGTATTGATGTTACTTGTTAAATCCACTTCAAATCAGTGTAGATGAAAGGGAGGGGACAGGATTGTGTGTGTGCCATTCAGAGGGTGAATGTGCAAGTCAAAAGATTTCAGTGCCTTTGAATGGGGTGTGGTAGTAGGTTCCAGGCACACCGGTTTGTGTCAAGAACTGTAACGCTGCTGGGTTTTTCTCCCAACAGTTTCCTGTCTGTATCAAGAATGGTCCACCACCCAAAGGACATTCAGCCAACTTCACACAACTGTGGAAAACATTGTAGTCACATGGGCCAGAATCCCTGTAGAACACTTGACACCTTGGAGAGTCCATGCCCCGACAAATTGAGGCTGTTCTGAAATTAACACTATACCCTAGTTAATGCTGGGCGTTTCATTTCTATTCAATTTTAGGTCCAGCAGGCTGTCCCAACACATAAAATGACATAAAAACATCTAATAGTGTAAAAGGCCTCTTAGGTTGACACTACATACATATTTTATATCCATTTGAAGATAAGTTCTTTATTTGATAAGATTACAGACTTTCTCAGGGACACCATTTAAATTTTACCCCAAGTTTGGGAACCATTGGTGTAGGCACTATACTTTACTACCTTCTTTCAAAGTATACTTTTCTGTTCAGTAACACCAGGGTTGTGTTTATTAGAGAACACAATTGGAAAAATTATTTAATGTTATGCATCGGAAAATTAAGTCTTGGTTGTGCTTCCCTGTTTTTTTCCCCCCCCATTTGGTGTCTAACGTACACTGCCCAGTAGTAAATCAACTAGACTGTCAGTGGTTTCAAATAGTGTCACAAAGCTCTTCGTCTAAAAGCTTCAAGTTACCTTTGTTGGCCTACATTTTTGACACAGTGTAACACTATCTACTGTACATAAAGACAACCAGGAGCTACAGGGAAGCAGAACGCACTATACTGCCCTACTGAGCAAAAAGGCAGTAACTGCTCAATTGGTCAAAAATGAGTTTGTTATATTTGATACATTAAATATATGCTTAATCATGTGGACAAGTATCCTGCCTCTATTGTATTTTGGAGAAAATGGGGGTCATGTTAGCGATAACTGCATAAACTTAATGTGAAACCAAGGTAAATAAAAGCCATTCTTCTAAATTCCACGCTATGAGCAGTTACTGCCTTTTTGCTTGGTAGGGCAGTATACACTTCCCAATTGGCAAGATTTTAGCTGAAACTGTTGCAATTCAAAACTTCCACCACAAAGAAAGATGAATTCCAAACCAGGATTATAGTGTATAAAAATGGAGGGAGCTTTTATTTTCATTTAAAATGATGGTATGCTAAGATTATCTGTTCAATATACACATTGGTAGAATTAAAAAAGGTTACTAGTAGAACGTTATATGCAATTTATAAAACATTGGTCAGTATACAAACAAGATTGACCTACAAATGTAGCACGATAAAAATGGCTCCGATTAAGAAAATGTAATACCTGGGTAAGAAAATATACCACAGCGGTAAAACACAAAAATCAATATCAGCGTTGATTCCTTTGATAAAAAAATAAAATAAAAAAAGTGTAACTGGAGATGAAGAATCATTGAGAACAAGTGAACAACATGGTTGTGTTCATTAAGGCATGCAACAGAAAACATTTTGCAATGGAAAACTTCTTATTGGACAAGTCCATACATTCCCTCCCTGTGTCTGCTTTCTACTGTTTGGTACCTAATGAACACGACCCTCTATGCGTTAGGGAAGCAAAAGCTCAATGAATTACCTTTGACAAAGGAGCTATAAAATTACCCTTGTCAAAACACCATCCATTACAGAGCTGTGACTGACAATTGGATACGAGCTTTGCTTTGTATTATAAAATAACGACTATGACATATGCGCAACATGCACGCATGCATGAATGTGACCGATTTCTAAGGACTCATTAAAGTTGAGAATGATTTATTCAAGGATGCCATGTGGGGTGAGGTATTAGTACATTTTCACCCATTTAAGCAGAGTAATGTGCTTGAAGTCACCAGAGAACAATCCCTTGGTGACTAGAAAGAGGTTGATCAACAGCTGTTGGATAATTGTGTAGACAGCTGGATTATTGGACTTCAAACACAATAACCCCACCCACACACTCTTCATTAAAACAAAAGGCACTGGACTGAGCATTCCATTATTGTCAAAGTCAATTCCAGTTGTATAGCTTGTGGGTAGAGAAAGTAATCATTTTGGAGCTATCCCCATAGGTAAAAGGCTTTTGAATGAGTGCAAAATTCAAAATAGCTCAATAGCGACAGGCCTTTTGTTAACACATTGGGATATAGATCTCAACCCCTAATCCAATATTTCTTTGGAGCAGTCTGCACTCACTGTAATGGGAAAATATCCCCAAAACACACATGGGGAAAGACCAATGAATGCGCAAACATCCCCTGAAAACACATGGTAAAACAAGGATGTCAATAGAAACGAGAATAAACTATAAAGTGGCCATTTTCCAGGTTTGAAATAGTGGACAGATTACAGGCTAATTTTGAACAAGGTCATTATGACCCATAAAATACAGCAAAAGTCCAACAGAACCTTGTTGACTTCTTCCTCAAACATAGGGAAGATCTCAATTGCATAGGGGAGGGACCTCTGGCTTTCTCATCCAATGGGTTTCGAGAAGGAGATGAGCGAGGACGTAAGGACTATGCAATTGAGATATTCCCATAGTTCACATGAAATGCTACTAAAGGGATGACATGAAAAAGTTCAATGGAGCACCAATAGAATGAATGAAAATGTTCATACAGTCCAATTCTCCTCATTGAACTAGATAAGAACTTTTCTTCCTTTTGGATCAAAGTGTGATTGATGAGAATCAAATGTGTGGTCTATTTTAAATACAAATATACATACAAAAGTTTCCAGAAAAGTGTATTTACAGTTACATTTGAGTGTCACAGTAGCCTTTTCTTCAATTCATGTTTCTGTCATAATATGTTCAGGGGATAACAAACAGTATAAGTTCTCACACGGTCGTCTCACCCTGTTTATTGATCGCCAGTCTCGTATAAAATCTCCTCCACGAATTCAGCGTTTTACTCGACCAAATCCAAAAGCCAGAGGTGATACCCACGATCAACGTCATCAGGTACTTGATCATGAAGACGGTAAAGTCCGGCGACATCTGCGGTTGATGGTGCCCGGGGCATGGCACGGCGTAGTTTTTACATGTCCGACTTACCCAACTCTTCTCCCACTGTTCCCTGAACGCCTGCTCATAGAAGTAGCATGCGATGACGATGGTGGCGGGCACCGTGTAGAGCACGCTGAAGATGCCAATGCGCACCATGAGCTTCTCCAGTTTCTCCGTCTTGGTGCCGTCGTGCTTCATGATGGTCCGGATGCGGAAGAGCGACACGAAGCCTGCCAGAAGGAACGAGGTGCCCAGGGAGAGGTAGATGAAGAGCGGAGCCAGAACGAAACCTCGGAGAGCGTCCACGCTGTTATTGCCCACGTAGCACACGCCGCTCAGAACGTCTCCGTCCACCTGCCCCACCGCCAGGATGGTGATGGTCTTGACGGCAGGTACTGCCCATGCCGCCAGGTGGAAGTACTGCGAGTTGGCTTCGATGGCCTCGTGACCCCACTTCATCCCGGCTGACAAGAACCACGTCAAGGCTAGGATGACCCACCAGATGGAGCTGGCCATGCTGAAAAAGTAAAGTATCATGAACAAAATGGTGCAGCCCTCCTTTTTGGTGCCTTGGACGACCGTTTTGACGTCGCTGTCAAAGCGGTCGTTGCATACCACCTTGTCCCCCAACAAGAAGCCAGCGATGTAGACTATTGACACCATAGTGTAGCAGCCTGATAGGAAAATTATGGGTCGCTCTGGGTAGCTGAACCTCTGCATGTCCACCAAGTAGGTCAAAACCGTGAACAGAGTGGACCCGCAGCATAACACAGACCATATTCCAATCCATATCTTGGCAAATTTCAACTCATCCTCATTGAAGTACATCATGCCATGGGGTTTTGAGGGCTCACAAGGTGCACCACAATACTCCTCCCCAAGAAAACGGTAGTTCAAATAGGGGGGTACTTTCAATGCAACTGGGCATCTAAACTCTCCCTTTACAGTCCTATGCTGCCCATAAGATGATTCTGTTACATCTGATGTAGGATTAATAGGAGCGCTTCTATCAGACACGTTTTGCCCGACGCACAACTCACCCGCTCCGTGAACAGGGAACGATTCACAGGCGAGGCTGTCAGGCCATTGGAAGCCGAATTTATTCATCAGAGCCTCGCAGCCCTGCCTCGCTCTCTCGCAGAGCGAGCGGCACGGAGGCAGTGCTTGTTCCAGCACCGTACAAACGGGAGCATACATGGAACAGAGGAAAAACTTCAGGTCAGGAGAGCATTGAACTTTCACAAGCGGATAAAACTGGTGCACTTCAAGCCCCGCGTCCTCTTGGTTTGTGTGCCCTAATAAATTTGGCATGATAGTCTCGTTATAGGCAATATCCGTACAGAGAGGAATGGAAATAGGTTGGCAAAAGCCATGTTCAGGAACAGACATTCCACGCTCACCATACTGACCATCTGCTTGCGGTAAAAGTGCAAAAATAATCAGAACCAGCAAATGGGAAAACATCCTACAAACTTTGTCGTTCCCCATTCCAAATAAATTCCAACACGCCACTTTCCAACCGCGAGTAAACACGCAGACTTGAGACACACTGGATTATTTTCCAGGATAAAACAAAAGCATACACGACTGTACTGTTTCCTATGACAGGCGACATACGTTAGTTTATATCTTTGCCGAGATGGTCGCTTCCACAATTTAGCTCGGCTACTCACAAGATATTTTAAATCCGTCTGTTATCAGTGTGTAGCCATTATCTGTCTCCAACTGTCTGTGTGACTGTTCGGTTTCTAGTCTCCCACTATTCACGGAGGGAGGAGCCTTGAAACAGATGATAGGTTACTTTTTAGGGATCATCTCAATCTTCCAAGATTGTTAATATTTGGTCCCCAAAATTAGATATATATTTTTTGTCTATTCTATTTGTTATCCTACTAAACCATGAATTTTAAAACATCATGCAATCTTCCTATTTTCGACTGAAAGTTGCTACATGTGTAATAAAAACGGTATCCAATTTGTATATCTTGCAGTAGAGGTGCTTGGTAAAAATCACCGGGGAACCTGTTCGTTTATATGCCTTGACACTGTGATATATATGCCCAAAACAATAAGAAGACACAGCGGCAGAATAAATTAAACCACACCTTTGTTTCATCACAAAACTGGAGAGAAGCAACCACAAAACATATTGCATAGAACAAACAGTTACATGACTTACAGCATGGTCAAGCAAGTTAATGTTTCTGACATTTTCAGACTACTAAACAACTAGAACCATGGAGAGTTATCACAATTCACAAAGAAAACACGCACTGCCTCCACTATTCCAGCATAATTTCAAAATCATCTAATCACCCATGCTTAGTCTAATACAGTGACAAAAGATACCAACAATGATTTAGTCCAACCATGGTAAGCTAAATATTATGCAGCTGTCCATGTTACTGATTTATGAGTGTGCATGTGTGTGTGAGTGTGTGTGTGTTCATGCAAGTAGAAAATACATTTTGACTCACCCTACTTGTAGAGAGGCGCTAATGTCATCCTTCTCTTTCATGTCATCACGCTTTTAGTTTTTGCTGTCCTAGGCAACCTGGCAAAAATGCTTGCTCGCTAACCTAACTTCCTTTCATGGGCATTGATGTGCCAGGCCAGATAGTTAACATTTGCCTAACGTTACTACATCTTGCTACATGTTGAACTTCCATCCTATCAGGCCAGGGCCACAATGTATACATTTATGGTTGGATCAGAATCGCCAGTCCAAATCCTTATCTCCATCCATGACTAATTTAGGACAGGACAACGACACAAGAAGATGCAACAATTCAAGTTTTCTGTCAATTACGTTTTGATTCTAATGTGATCTGATTGGTGTGACGGAAAATCCAAACTGGCTTCCCTTGACACTTTTTTTTGGTGTGCCAGGACCATTCACAGCTGAGCTCTCTCAGTATAGCTCAATGCTGATTGGCTATTATTTTATATTTTTTTGTCAATTGAGGCCAAATGCTCGCTGGCTTCCATTGCATTTAATGCTACGGGCGGCAACAATGTCATACTCTTTTTGACCAGACAGCATAGATGGGCTACACATACAGACAGAGGGCACTGTTTCATTCGCTTGGATGCTTTCTCCGGTGAGATACATTCAGCCTCTGCTGAACTGGAAGACATTTATGAAACACCGAGAGACGAAAGATAAATATATATATATTTTTTTTCTTTATCATTTTTTGGGGAAGCCTGACTTCTCTTGGCATCCATGAATACATGCCACTGATGTGCTGTTAGTATTATTTCCTTACAAACATTAGTGACTTGGTATGTGTTTTCATCACATTTTCGATTGAAAACTTGCTTAATCTGATACATTTTGACTGATATAGTTTCCATTAAAAGACAGACAAAAATTCACAGATTTTGACATTGTAAATGATTTAGGCCGACCAATGCATTTATAATAGCCACACATACGTTATCATTTCATAATCACCTTGGAATCAAATAACATCCCTAATCATCTTAATTGTCTCTATTAGGCAGACCACTAATATAAACCTTATCTACTCTACCACCACCATGCCATCATATCATATGGGTATTGAAAGTTGAGAAGGCTGCTGTGGTCCACGCCAGAGGCCCAGCTCTTACTCACGCAGCTGGGCCTGTAGGGGTCTGCTGTCCCTGGTCGGATTAACGCCTGATGGAGAGGAGGTGTGAAATTTAAGCCGATTGTGGAGTGACAGACTCACAGCTGGCCCCAGTGACCCTACAGGCTGCTGGGAGGGGGAGCTATGCCAGTCAGGCAGAGGAGGAGGATACAGAGGCAACCACAAAAGCGACATATTGCAGCACATATCCCCATACATGTACACACACGCACACACGCACACACACACACACACACACACACACACACACACACACACACACACACACACACACACACACACACACACACACACACACACACACACACACACACTAATGAATATTAGCAAAAACCCTATCCTTCTATGTTTGTCACTACAGTCCCAGCAGCAGTCCGGATCTGACCACATTATCTTGCCTTAATAGGCTGACCTCGCGGCTCCCCCTACTGAATTATGCATGCTTCCCCAGTCCCCCCTCCCAGTCCTTGGAAGTCAGCACTTCCCAGCAGATGTGGGTCTCAAAATGCCTGAAATCTTGCAATTTTGGAAGAATGTCTCTTTTTCTGCACCACAGATTAGTACACATATTTTATTTTGTAATGGGCAGCACTGTAAAACTGTCTGATAATGGAAAAGCAGTACTTCAAATGCTGCTTTTTGCATCCCAGATAATGAATCTTACAGTATTTTCATGAACAACAGGTGAAAAAAATATTGTTAATTGTATAGTGTTTGAAATCGATGTGCTCTTACTTATTACAGGTCATTCAAAGTGGAGCTATAGGAGTCAATTTTGCTAAAGGTTATCTTTTAATCTTTTAATCTTTTAAACCATTTTCAAACCTCACAACTTCATTGTGCCATTATGTCATACTGTTCACTATTACCACTAGCATATTACTCAAATAATAATTCACAGGGTATCATAATGTTTATGAAAACAACTGTCTTGATTATGATTGCGTCATTGCTACTGTAGTACATTAATCCCCGTAAGCCTACTTCATGTCCTATTAATACCACTTTTGACGGAAATTGTTTTTCCTCAATGTTCCTCATGGGTGACCATTCAAAGGCTCACTCCTCGTGAAAGAGGAGCAAAAACTAGACTTGCATCTTGTGTGTCTTGAACTCTCTCTGAAATGGACACATTTTACTTGGTCTCCACACTAAGCTACAGTGTGTTCCAATTACACAGACAGTGCCAGTGTGCAAACACAGCTTGTCCCGGCTCTCGGCATGACCCACCAAGCAAAACAAAATCCACAAACGAAGGAAATTCACACAGGTTCAGCTCCCAGCATTTTCTACTGTGAAAGGATTAGTTCTTAATTCAATTTGAGTTAAAATACAGGGAGAATGTTATTTCAAAATAAGAGGGTACATGAAAGATGGTAAAATGTTGAGAATCATTATTTGGGTGACTGTAGGGAATGTTTGAATACATTGTCATAGCTACGCTGGTGGTGGTACCAAGTCAGATGTAATATTATAACAGTTACTCTGAATGGGGTTGACATGTTCCCCTCTGCACAATTGCAAAGTTGCTGCAAGGGGTGTGTAGGTGTGTGACCGCCTGTATAAGGCCTGCCCCTGTCTTAAAGGAGAACACAGAACATACATTAGTAAACAACAACCTATTCCTATTCCTCTATGCAATTGAACCTGTTGAGTCATTGCCCATATATAGGTGTTAAAGGTCAGGGGTAATTCAGGAGTGTGTTCATTAGGGCACATACTACACAATACGACAATTGGAATGTTTCATTGGACTAGTCCAGGTAATTCCCCATTTTACTCGGTTTTCTTCTCTTTGCTGCCTACTGAATACAACAATGTAGTCTGCAGTCTGTGTGCTGAGTGTACTCCACCAGTGAGCACCACTTCCAATACCGCTGCATGGGAAAGCTGTTTTAGCTTATTCCTGCCTCGGAGCAACAAGCTGACAGACAAGAATGAAAACTCTCCCCTCCCTCCTCCTCTCCTCCCTCCTCCTCTCCTCCCCCACTGCAGATATTATCAACAAACAATAGAGCTCCAAAGAACACAGCGTATCAGGTTGAATCGCCTCGGGGTCTCTGAGTACACTGGTTTAGGAGAGCTGCAGTACAGCAGACTCATGGGGTTGCTGTTCTAAAGTTGATGAGTTGATGAGTGTGAAGAAGAGCATAGTAGTTGTCATCAGTGTACTGCAAACAAGGTTTCAAGCTTTTTAAAACATTTTATTTTATGTTACTAGGCAAGTCAGTTAAGAACAAATTCTTATTTACAATGACGGCCTAGCAGAAGGCAAGTGGCCTCCTGCAAGGATGGGGGCTGGAATTAAAGATGAAAAATAAATATAGGACAAATCACACATCATGACAAGAGAGACACCACAAAACAACATAAAGAGAGACATGGTATGGCAGCAACACATGACTACCCATCATGCTAGCAAGACAACATGAGAACAACATGGTAGCAACACAACATGGCAGCAGCAAAACATGGTAGCAGCACAAAACATGGTACAAACATTCTTGGGCACAGACAACAAAACAAACGGCAAGAAGGTCGAAACAACAATACATCATGCGAAGCAGCCACAACTGTCAGTTAGAGTGTCCATGATTGAGCCTTTGAATGAAGAGATTGAGATAAAACTGTCCAGTTTGAGTGTTTGTTGCAGCTTGTTCGAGTCGCTAGCTGCAGCAAACTGAAAAGAGGAGCGACCCAGGGATGTGTGTGCTTTGTGTGACTGGCAGAACAGGTGTTGTATGTGGAGGTTAAGGGCTGCAGTAGGTATCTCAGGTAGGGGGGAGTGAGGCCGAAGAGGGATTTATAAATAAGCAGATATACAGAGATGACCAGTTTACAGAGGAGTATAGAGTGCAGTGATGTGTCCTTTAAAGAGTAATGGTGGCAAATCTGATGGCCGAATGGTAAAGAACATCTAGCCTCTTGAGAGAACCCTTACCTGCCGATATATAAATTAAGTGTCCGTAATCTAGCATGAGTAGGATGGTCATCTGAATCAGTGTTAGTTTGGCAGCTGGGGTTAAAGAGGAGCGATTATGAGAGGAAACCAAGTCTAAATTTAACTTTAGCCTGCAGCTTTGATATGTGCTGAGAGAAGGACAGTGTACCATCTAGCCATACTCCCAAGTACTTTTATGAGGTGACTACCTCAAGCTCTAAACCCTCAGAGGTAGTAATCACACCGGTGGGGAGAGGGGCATTCTTCTTACCAAACCACATGACCTTTGTTTTGGAGAAAGCTTGTTGGACACTAAGAAAGCTTTGTGGTAGAGCGTTTAACCCAAAATCTGGGGAGGGGCCAGCTGAGTATAAGACTGTATCATCTGCATATAAATGGATGAAAGAGCTTCCTACTGCCTGAGCCACGTTGTTGATGTAAATTGAGAAGAGTGTGGGGCCTAGGATCAAGCCTTGGGGTACTCCCTTGGTGACATGCAGTGGCTGAGACAGCAGATGTTCGGACTTTACACATTTCATTCTTTGAGAGAGGTAGTTAGAAAACCAGGCCAAAGACCCCTCAGAGACACCAATAATCCGTAGCCGGCCCACAAGAATGGAATGGTTTACCGTATCAAAATCTTTAAACATTAAACATATCTGCATAACATTGCTTAGAATCAAGGGCAATGATGACGTCATTTAGGACCTTCAAGGTTTCAGTGACCAGTGGCGACCCGTCATTCAGGGCAGGTGGGGTCCCACCTGTTTCAAGCACAACATTTTTTGCAAAAAAAATTATATATACAGATAAATATGTAGGGCTTGCCTGTTTTGCATGTTATTTTGGCATTAACACGTGTCATATATCAGTTTGCAAACAATGTAAAAAAACAAACATATATCATTGAGTTAATAAAGCTGCGTACAAACTAGAGGTCGACCGATTATGATTTTTCAACGCCGATACCGATTATTGGAGGACCAAAAAAGTCGATGCCGATTAATTGGCCGATTTTTTAAAAATGTATTTGTAATAATGACAATTACAACAATACTGAATGAACACTTATTTTAACTTAATATACAGTGGGGCAAAAAAGTATTTAGTCAGCCACCAATTGTGGCCACCAGCTTTCATATGTTCTCATGTTCTGAGCAAGGAACTGAAAAGTTAGCTTTCTTACATTTTGCACTTTTACTTTTTTTTCCAACACTTTGTTTTTGCATTATTTAAAACAAATTTAACATTTTTTATTATTTACTTGAGGCTCAATTGATTTTATTGATTTATTTATTTATTTTACCTTTATTTAACCAGGTAGGCAAGTTGAGAACAAGTTCTCATTTACAATTGCGACCTGGCCAAGATAAAGCAAAGCAGTTCGACAGATAAAACGACACAGAGTTACACATGGAGTAAAAACAAACATACAGTCAATAATGCAGTATAAACAAGTCTATATACAATGTGAGCAAATGAGGTGAGAAGGGAGGTAAAGGCAAAAAAGGCCATGATGGCAAAGTAAATACAATATAGCAAGTAAAATACTGGAATGGTAGTTTTGCAATGGAAGAATGTGCAAAGTAGAAATAAAAATAATGGGGTGCAAAGGAGCTAAATAAATAAATTAATTAAAATTAAATACAGTTGGGAAAGAGGTAGTTGTTTGGGCTAAATTATAGGTGGTCTATGTACAGGTGCAGTAATCTGTGAGCTGCTCTGACAGTTGGTGCTTAAAGCTAGTGAGGGAGATAAGTGTTTCCAGTTTCAGAGATTTTTGTAGTTCGTTCCAGTCATTGGCAGCAGAGAACTGGAAGGAGAGGCGGCCAAAGAAAGAATTGGTTTTGGGGGTGACTAGAGAGATATACCTGCTGGAGCGTGTGCTACAGGTGGGAGATGCTATGGTGACCAGCGAGCTGAGATAAGGGGGGACTTTACCTAGCAGGGTCTTGTAGATGACATGGAGCCAGTGGGTTTGGCGACGAGTATGAAGCGAGGGCCAGCCAACGAGAGCGTACAGGTCGCAATGGTGGGTAGTATATGGGGCTTTGGTGATAAAACGGATTGCACTGTGATAGACTGCATCCAATTTGTTGAGTAGGGTATTGGAGGCTATTTTGTAAATGACATCGCCAAAGTCGAGGATTGGTAGGATGGTCAGTTTTACAAGGGTATGTTTGGCAGCATGAGTGAAGGATGCTTTGTTGCGAAATAGGAAGCCAATTCTAGATTTAACTTTGGATTGGAGATGTTTGATATGGGTCTGGAAGGAGAGTTTACAGTCTAACCAGACACCTAAGTATTTGTAGTTGTCCACGTATTCTAAGTCAGAGCCGTCCAGAGTAGTGATGTTGGACAGGCGGGTAGGTGCAGGTAGCGATCGGTTGAAGAGCATGCATTTAGTTTTACTTGTATTTAAGAGCAATTGGAGGCCACGGAAGGAGAGTTGTATGGCATTGAAGCTTGCCTGGAGGGTTGTTAACACAGTGTCCAAAGAAGGGCCGGAAGTATACAGAATGGTGTCGTCTGCGTAGAGGTGGATCAGGGACTCACCAGCAGCAAGAGCGACCTCATTGATGTATACAGAGAAGAGAGTCGGTCCAAGAATTGAACCCTGTGGCATTGATGTATTACAGTGGGGCAAAAAAGTATTTAGTCAGCCAACAATTGTGCAAGTTCTCCCACTTAAAAAGATGAGAGAGGCCTGTAATTTTCATCATAGGTACACTTCAACTAGGACAGACAAAATGGGGGAAAAAAATCCAGAAAATCACATTGTAGGATTTTTAATGTATTTATTTGCAAATTATGGTGGAAAATAAGTATTTGGTCAATAACAAAAGTTTATCTCAATACTTTGTTAGATACCCTTTGTTGGCAATGCAGAGGTCAAACGTTTTCTGTAAGTCTTCAAAAGGTTTTCACACACTGTTGCTGTTTTTTTGGCCCATTCCTCCATGCAGATCTCCTCTAGAGCAGTGATGTTCTGGGGCTGTTGCTGGGTAACACAGACTTCCAACTCCCTCCAAAGATTTTCAATGGGGTTGAAATCTGGAGACTGGCTAGGCCACTCCAGGACTTTGAAATGCTTCTTACGAAGCCACTCCTTCGTTACCCAGGCGGTGTGTTTGGGATCATTGTCATGCTGAAAGACCCAGCCACGTTTCATCTTCAATGCCCTTGCTGATGGAAGGTTTTCACTCAAAATCTCACGATACATGGCCCCATTCATTCTTTCCTTTACACGGATCAGTCGTCCTGGTCCCTTTGCAGAAAAACAGCCCCAAAGCATGATGTTTCCACCCCCATGCTTCACAGAATGCTGAGTTGCATTCTTTGGATGCAACTCAGCATTCTTTGTCCTCCAAACACGACGAGTTGAGTTTTTACCAAAAAGTTCTTTTTTGGTTTCATATGACCATATGACATTCTCCCAATCTTCTTCTGGATCATCCAAATGCTCTCTAGCAAACTTCAGACGGGCCTGGACATGTACTGGCTTAAGCAGGTGGACACGTCTGGCACTGCAGGATTTTAGTCCCTGGTGGCGTAGTGTGTTACTGATGGTAGGCTTTGTTACGTTGGTCCCAGCTCTCTGCAGGTCATTCACTAGGTCCCCCCGTGTGGTTCTGGGATTTTTGCTCACCGTTCTTGTGATCATTTTGACCCCACGGGGTGAGATCTTGTGTGGAGCCCCAGATCGAGGGAGATTATCAGTGGTCTTGTATGTCTTCCATTTCCTAATAATTGCTCCCACAGTTGATTTCTTCAAACCAAGCTGCTTACCTATTGCAGATTCAGTCTTCCCAGCCTGGTGCAGGTCTACAATTTTGTTTCTGGTGTCCTTTGACAGCTCTTTGGTCTTGGCCATAGTGGAGTTTGGAGTGTGACTGTTTGAGGTTGTGGACAGGTGTCTTTTATACTGATAACAAGTTCAAACAGGTGCCATTAATACAGGTAACGAGTGGAGGACAGAGGAGCCTCTTAAAGAATAAGTTACAGGTCTGTGAGAGCCAGAAATCTTGCTTGTTTGTAGGTGACCAAATACTTATTTTCCACCATAATTTGCAAATAAATACATTAAAAATCCTACAATATAATTTTTTTGATTTTTTTCCCTAATTTTGTCTGTCATAGTTGAAGTGTACCTATGATGAAATGTACAGGCCTCTCTCACCTTTTTAAGTGGGAGAACTTGTACAATTGGTGGCTGACTAAATACTTTTTTGCCCCACTGTACGTACAGTAGCTTTGATTGGACTGATCATGTCAACATCTTACTTTCACAATCTTAGCTAGCAGTCATCATCATGAATCAAGTCTATTGGCAAATCCTTTTAAAACCTTGTCATCCAAAGAGAAATAATTAAGAGAAATTATAGATAAAACGTCGGTGCTCATCAGCCATTGGACATAAACATTACACAAAAATTTGGAGATCGCAAATTCAACAATGAAGTGGTTTGTAAGGAATCGGTGACAGTGGCTAACTGCAAGCATTGCAACTGGGAAGACGGAAGTCAACAGCTCAAAGTGGGAAAGTATGTTTTGAACGGTGATTCAACTCGGATTTGTAAATCCGTCATCTTTCTCTTTAATAACAAAATGTAAAAAATTTGCCCATGAAGGACCGCCGCGCCACTTTCCTGTTCAAGCCCATCACAACAACGTGAGTCCAAAAATGTCTTATGTTGCTTCATAAATTATGTAGGATGCCAGAGAGATATATATACTGTAGCTAAGGAAGTAATACTAAGTGTATGTTGTGTAGTAATTTTCACCAAAGCGGTATTGTAAACACATCGTTCGTGACCGGTGTGTGCTTGTTTGCAAACTTTTTTTGTACAACTTTGACAGTGCTACTGATAGCAGTACACTGTAAGAACGGCCCATGTTCTGAATTCTGTCACTTTACATATCAAAAGTGCTGAACAAATAGTTATATTGACTACGTAATGTCTTTATCGAAATTACAGATTGCCTCTTATACCCTTGTTGTCCACTTATGTTAAGTTATAGTTTGTACATCTCAATTGTCAGTAGAAACCAATTTTTTTTAAGCAAGTCAGCCATATCAGCGATGTTTTTTTAAAGGCAGTAAATGAGGCTGAATTAACCGTTTCTCTGCCAGACAAGGCTCCGCTGAAAGCCAGGTGTAGCAGTGGTAAGGTGTTGGGACTGCTGTTAGAACTCTGCTGTTGGACAGCTTTATGTGGGCCCTAACAGTTTGTGGACACCATTTGTCACCGTTATTATAAGGGCACAAGGCGAGACCCAAATGCAGACTGTAACGGCGTTCTTCGTTTGTTGAAAGAGAGTCGGACCGAAATGCAGCGTGGTGGTTACTCATGTTTTTAATGAAAAAAGTGACGGTACATGAAATAACGAATAAATACAAAAACAACAAACGGAACGTGAAACTTATTACAGCCTATCTGGTGACACTACACAGAGACAGGAACAATCACCCACGAAAGACAAAGCGAAACTCAGGCTGCCTAAATACGGTTCCCAATCAGAGGCAATGAGAAGCACCTGACCCTGATCGAGAACCGCCTCAGGCAGCCAAGCCTACACTCGACACACCCTAATCAACCACAATCCCAATGCCTACAAAAACCAATACGAATACAACACGTAAACCCCTGTCACACCCTGGCCTGACCAAATATATAACGAAAACACAAAACACTAAGACCAAGGCGTGACAGAACCCCCCCCCCCCCAAGTGCGGACTCCCGGACGCACCTCAAAACCAAAGGGAGGGTCCGGGTGGGCGTCTGTCATTGGTGGCGGCTCCGGCTCGGGACGTGGACCCCACTTCATTAATGTCCTCGTTCCTCCCCTTCGCGTCCTGGGATAATCCACCCTCGCCGCCGATCATGGCCTAATAGTCCTCACCCACAACCCCACAGAACTAAGGAGCAGCTCGTGACTGAGGGGCATCTCGGGACTGAGGGGTAGCTCGGGACTGAGAGGAAGCCCAGTACTGAGAGGAAGCCCAGTACTGAGAGGAAGCCCAGTACTGAGAGGAAGCCCAGTACTGAGAGGAAGCCCAGTACTGAGATGAAGCTCAGGTAAGTAGTAGGCTCCGGTAGATCCTAGCTGGCTGGCAGATCTGGAAGATTCAAGTTGACTAGTAGATCTGGTAGATTCTGGTTGACTAGCAGATCTGGAAGATTCTGGTTGATTGGCGGATCTAGCTGCTCTATGCAGACTGACAGCTCTGACTGCTCCATGCAGGCTGACAGCTCCTTGCAGACTGGCAGCTCTTTGCAGACTGACAGCTCTGACTGCTCCATGCAGGCTGACAGCTCCTTGCAGACTGGCAGCTCCTTTCAGACTGGCAGCTCCTTGCAGACTGACAGCTCCTTGCAGACTGACAGCTCCTTGCAGACTGACAGCTCTAGCTGCTTCATGCAGACTGACAGCTCCTTGCAGACTGGCAGCTCCTTGCAGACTGACAGCTCCTTGCAGACTGACAGCTCCTTGCAGACTGGCAGCTCCTTGCAGGCTGACAACTCCTTGCAGACTGGCAGCTCCTTGCAGACTGGCAGCTCCTTGCAGACTGGCAGCTCCTTGCAGACTGGCAGTTCCTTGCAGACTGACAGCTCCTTGCAGACTGGCAGCTCAGGCTGCTTCAAACAGGCAGGAGGCTCCAGCAGCGCTGTAGAGAAGAAAGGCTCTGATAGCGCTGAACAGGCGGGAGACTCCGACAGCGCAGGAGAGGAGGAAAACGCTGGCTGCGCTGAACAGACAGGAGACTCCGACAGCGCAGGAGAGGAGGAAAACGCTGGCTGCACTGAACAGGCGGGAGACTCCGACAGCGCAGGAGGGAAGGAAAGCTCTGGCTGTCCTGAACAGGCGGGAGACTCCGACAGAGCAGGAGGGAAGGAAGGCTCTGGCTGTGCTGAACAGGCGGGAGACTCCGACAGAGCAGGAGAGGCGAGGCGCACTGTAGGCCTGATGCGTGGTGCGGGCACTGGTGATACTGGAGCGAGGACACGCACAGGAAGCCTGGTGCGGGGAGCTGCTACCGGAGGACTGGTGTGTGTGGAGGTGGCTCTGGATAGACCGGACCATGCAGTCGCACTGGAGCTCTTGAGCACCGAGCCTGCCCAAGCTTACCTGGCTCGATGCCCACTCTAGCCCGGCAAATACGAAGGGCTGGTATGAACCGTACCGGGCTATGCACCCGCACTGGAGACACCGTGCGCTCCATAGCATAACACGGTGTCTGCCCGGTCTCTCTAGCCCACCGGAAAGCACAGGGAGTTTGCGCAAGTCTCCTACCTGGCATAGCCATACTCCCTGTAAGCCCCCCCCCAATAATTTTTTGGGGTTGTTTCTCGGGCTTCCTTGCCAACCGTGTTCCCTCGTATCGCCGGCTCCTATCTCCTGCTGCCTCTGCTTCCTCCTTGGGGCGGCGATATTCACCAGGCTGAGCCCAGGGTCCTCTTCCGTCTAATATCATCTCCCAAGACCAGAAGTCCTTATATCGCTGCTCCTCATGATTAACAGGGAGAGTTGGCTCAGGTCTGACTCCTGACTCTGCCACTCTCTCCCTGAGCCCCCCCCCAATAATTTTTTTGGGGTGACTTTCAGGTTTCGCTCTGCGCCGCTGTGTCTTTCTTTTCTCCAACTCCATTCGCCTATAGCCCTCTTCGCACTGCTCCAGCGAATCCCATGCGGGCTCCTGCACTCTCTCTGGGTCGGCCGCCCACCTGTCGATTTCCTCCCACATCGTATACTCCATGCCATCCAATACGTCTTCCCATGTCCATTCCTCCTTTCGCTTCTCCTGCGGTCGCTGCCTGTAACCACGCCGCTCGGTCCGTGTGTGGTGGGTGATTCTGTAACGGCGTTCTTCGTTTGTTGAAAGAGAGTCGGACCGAAATGCAGCGTGGTGGTTACTCATGTTTTTAATGAAAAAAGTGACGGTACATGAAATAACAAATAAATACAAAAACAACAAACGGAACGTGAAACTTATTACAGCCTATCTGGTGACACTACACAGAGACAGGAACAATCACCCACGAAAGACAAAGCGAAACTCAGGCTGCCTAAATACGGTTCCCAATCAGAGGCAATGAGAAGCACCTGACCCTGATCGAGAACCGCCTCAGGCAGCCAAGCCTACACTCGACACACCCCTAATCAACCACAATCCCAATGCCTACAAAAACCAATACGAATACAACACGTAAACCCCTGTCACACCCTGGCCTGACCAAATATATAACGAAAACACAAAACACTAAGACCAAGGCGTGACACAGACACAGGAGGCAGATGGTAGAGCTCTGTTATTTGTTATAACAAAGGGAGTAGGCAAAGGCAGGTCTGGGACAGTCGAGAGTTCATAAACCAGGTCAGAGTCCAAACAGTACCAGATGATAGGCAGTCTCTAGGTCAGGCCAGGCAAGGGTCAGAAACCAGATCCTAGTCCACAAACAGTACAAGGGAATAGGCAGGCTGGTAGTCTGAACAAGGAGAGTGGTCAGGCAGGAGGGTTTGTAGTCAGGACAGGAAAGGGTCAAAACCAAGAGGACTAGAAATAAACATAGACTGGGAAAAATTGGAGCAAGGAAAACCGCTGGTTGACTTGGCCAACAAGACGAACTGTCACAGAGAGACAGGAAATACAGGTATATATACACCGGGGATAATAAGCGACACGTGTAGGGGGTGGAGACAATCACAAGGACAGGTGAATCAGATCAGGGTGTGACAGTTACAGTGCAATTAATGTATTGTTTAGTGTTGTGTTGTGTAGTGGCTTTGATGGCACGCATCCCACATTATTATTTTTTTGCCTCACCGAGATTGTATTTTTTACTGTACCTCTGCTTAGTCTACTAACTAGCGAACAGTGTACAGAAAAATGTTTGTGGTGGAACAACTACTGTATACGGTTTCGCCTCTTGACTATGTCAGAAAGGCAATGGGAATACTGCAACTACTGTATCTCATACCCTGCAGAGGTGATGTCCCGCAGTTCTGAGAAATATTTACAATGCAGAATTGCCATATTCACAGAAAATATAGAGCCAACTTAGTACACGCCAAGCACATGGAATTATGAGAGAGGGTTCATGAAAGGTTTGCTTCAAAACCCTTATATTCAACTAGGTCATGTCCTCGGGGAGAAGGTAGGAAAAGGACACATTGGAAGAGGGGGCATTTTTCTGGTGGAATTTGAAGTGCCAAAATAGATAGTTGCAATTACTGTGTAGGATCTGTTGCATATGCAAAGTATTGTATGTTTCTGTCTGTGCCTTGGTTTGAAGTTACTTACTTACTTGAAGAGACATTTTACTCCTTGTACCCTTATACCTCAGCTATAAAATGTTGATTAATTTAGACTGTGTCGAACACTGTAGAATAGATCACCAACGACCGTTACAGTAACAAACATAATTCATTCACCCTATTGTCGGGAGTAGGTAGAAAAAGCAACACTTGATTTCATAGTCAACTTTTAGTTAAGACTATTATGAGGAGGAGCTATAGGAGGACAGGCTCATTGGAATAAATCGAACAGAGTCAAACGTGGTTTCCATCAATCCATTCCAGTCGTTACAATGAGCCCGTCCTCCTATAGCTCCTCCCACCAGCCTCTGGAGAGTAGAGTACTGTGCGTTTAATATATTGTCTCTAGTGTATAAATTAGGCAACTCTGTGCAAGTCTAATTACCCAGTCAGTTTAATGAATTTATGTGTGTGCATAACAATTAAAGATGAGACTTGAAGAGTAAATCTGCTCTGAAATGTGCTGCTCATTTGCATACATTTATAGACCCCTGAGACAGGATGTAAATAGGCTATGATTGGAAATGTATTCATAAAATATAAATGTAGTGTTTTTGGGGTAAGTTGGCAAGATACTTGGTTTTAAGTTGGCTACTTCTTTCATTCCAGGTGGAAAAGCGAGAGAGAGAGAAAAGTGAAAAAGAGAAAGGTGAGGATTATTCATCCCTCAATTTTCTTCTCACTATTCTCCATGACTTCTGTTCCTGATATCTACAGTCAATGAGATTGGAGCATAGGCCATGGGAAATGAGGCATGTGAAAAAGGCCTTGTTTTAGTAGGCAAGCATGGTACAGTAATACATGGTACAGTAATACATACGTGTGAAACTGTAGGACCTTCGACACATATTATGGTACCATATGACCATAAATTAATAGAACAGACATGTTCTGAGCTCAACTGTCTTAGAGTCATTGTAACATTGTAATGGCTTATAAGATTGTCTCTTGTATACAGTATTTAGAGTATCTCTGGATTATGTTATTATACCATCTAACATTACATTAGAATGACAAGGCACACTCTAAAAGCTCAGCAAAACCTTTGACAAACATTTCAAAATGCAGCACTTACGAATTTGAATTCGTAGCATATCATACGAATTGCAAAATATATACTGTATATATATACAGTTGAAGTCGGAAGTTTACATACACCTTAGCCAAATACATTTAAACTCAGTTTTTCACAATTCTTGACATTTAATCCTTGTAAAAATTCCCTGTCTTAGGTCAGTTAGTAACGCCACTTTATTTTAAGAATGTGAAATGTCAGAATAATATTAGAGAGAATGATCTATTTCAGCTTTTATTTCTTTCATCACATTCCCAGTGGGTCAGAAGTTAACATACACTTAATTAGTATTTGGTAGCATTGCCTTCCACAAGCTTCCCACAATAAGTTGGGTGAATTTTGGCCCATTCCACCTGACAGAGCTGGTGTAACCCGTACAAATCAGCTGGGCTAGACAATCTGGACCCTCTAATTCAAAAATTATCCACTGCCATTATAGCAACCCCTATTACCAGTCTGTTCAACCTCCCTTTCGTATCGTTAGAGATCCCTAAATATTGGAAATCTGCTGCGGTCATCCCCCTCTTCAAAGGGGGTGACACTCTAGACCCAAACTGTTATAGACCTATAACCATCCTGCCCTGCCTTTCTAAAGTCTTTGAAAGCCAAGTTAATAAACAGATCACTGACCATTTCAAATCCCACCGTACCTTCTCCGCTGTGCAATCCGGTTTCCGAGCTGGTCAAGGGTGCACCTCAGCCACGCTCAAGGTACTAAACGATATCATAACCGCCATCAATAAAAGACAGTACTGTGTAGCCATCTTCATCGACCTGGCCAAGGCATTAGACTCTGTAAATCACCAAATTCTTATCGGCAGACTCAACAGCCTTGCTTTCTCAATGACTGCCTCGCCTGGTTCACCAACTACTTCTCAGACAGAGTTCAGTGTGTCAAATCGGAGGGCCTGTTGTTCGGATCTCTGGCAGTCTCTATGGGGGTACCACGGTGTTCAATTCTCGGGCCGACACTTTTCTTTGTATATATCAATGATGTCTCTCTTGCTGCGGGTGATTCTCTGATCTACCTCTACGCAGACGACACCATTCTGTATACATCTGGCCCTTCTTTGGACACTGTGTTAACTTCTTGGATATAGGGGGCGCTCTTTTAATTTATGGATAAAAAACGTTCCCGTTTTAAACAAAATATTTTGTCACGAAAAGATGCTTGACTATGCATATAATTGACAGCTTTGGAAAGAAAACACTCTGACGTTTCCAAAACTGCAAAGATATTGTCTGTGAGTGCCACAGAACCAAGATTAAATTTCATACAGGAAGTGTCCCAGATTTTGAATGCGCTGTGTTCCAATGTCTCCTTATACGGCTGTGTATGGGTCACGAATGAGCTTAGACTTTCTGTCGTTTCCCCAAGGTGTCGACAGCATTGTGACGTATTTGTAGGCAAATCATTGGAAGATTGACCTTAAGAGACTACATCTACCAGGTGGCCGCCTGGTGTCCTCCGTTGCAATTATTGCGTAATCTCCAGCTGCGTGTATTTTTCGTGTGCTTCGAGGAGAAACACAGCTGCCACTAATTATTTATCATGAATAGATATGTGAAAAACCTTGAGGATTGATTCTAAACAACGTTTGCCATGTTCCTGTCGATATTATGGAGTTAATTTGGTAAAAAGTTTGGCGTTGTAGAGACTGCATTTTCAGATTTTTTTTCTTAACGAAAAGTGATAAACAAAGCGGAGCAATTTCTCCTACACAAGTCATCTTTTTGGAAAAACTGAACATTTGCTATCTAACTGAGAGTCTCCTCATTGAAAACATCCGAAGTTCTTCAAATGTAAATGATTTTATTTGAATGCTTTTCTTGTTTTTGTGAAAATGTTGCCTGCTGAATGCTAGGCTTAATGCTATGCTAGCTATCAATACTCTTACACAAATGCTTGTGTAGCTATGGTTGAAAAGCATATTTTGAAAATCTGAGATGACAGTGTTGTTAACAAAAGGCTAAGCTTGTGAGCCAATATATTTATTTAATTTCATTTGCGATTTTCATGAATAGTTAACGTTGCGTTATGGTAATGAGCTTGAGGCTATAATTACACTCCCGGATACGGGATTGCTCAACGCTAGAGGTTAACTAACCTCCAAACGAGCTTCAACACCATACAACACTCCTTCCGTGGCCTCCAACTGCTCTTAAACACTAGTAAAACCAAATGCATGCTTTTCATCCTTTCGCTGCCCACACCCGCCTGACTGCCCGATAAGCATCACTTCTCTGGACGGTTCTGACTTAGAATATGTGGACAACTATAAATACCTAGGTGTCTGGCTAGACTGTAAACTCTCCTTCCAGACTCATACTAAACATCTCCAATTAAAATTAAATCTAGAACCGGCTTCCTATTTTGCAACAAAGCATCCTTCACTCACACCGCCAAACATACCCTCGTAAAACTGACTATCCTACCGATCCTCGACTTCAGAGATGTCATTTACAAAATAGCTTCCAATACTCTACTCAGCAAACTGGATGCAGTCTATCATAGTGCCATCCATTTTGTCACCAAAGCCCCTTATACCACCCACCACTACGACCTGTATGCTCTAGTCGGCTGGCCCTCGTTACATGTTCGTCGCCAGACCCACTGGCTCCAGGTCATCTATAAGTCTTTGCTAGATAAAGCCGCGGCTTATCTCACTCACTGGTCACGATAACAACACCCACCCGTAGTACACGCTCCAGCAGGTATATCTCACTGGTCATCTCCAAAGCCAACACCTCATTTGGCCGACTTTCCTTCTAGTTCTCTGCTGCCAATGACTGGAACGAATTGCAAAAATCACTGAAGCTGGAAGGGTAAATTTCCCTCACTAACTTTAAACATCAGCTATCTGAGCAGTGTCATGACGTTGGCCTGGGGGGTTGGTTTATGACAGTCATAAATACCTCTTTCCCACGTTTTCCTCTCTACCCTACTGAGGTTACATTTGCAAAACCCTTGGTTAACATAGAGATTCTGGGAGCGTCAGAATGTGGGGGGAAATTAACTATATTCTGGTAATCCGAACAATTGAACATATGCAGTGGTACTTAATGAATATGATGTCAGTTCGGTTGTCATCTGAGACATTCTCATCAATGATAAGATGACATAAACTTTACAGTGGAAAGTCTACACATCAGAGTTATCGGATTCACATGGAATTGTTGTTCAATTTAAATGTTTGAATATTAAATTATTTGTGATGGGATGAAATGTGATTTTAGCTTCTAAAATGAGAGATTTGGATTTTCATAAGATAAGGCTGCTCACTCAGTGGCCCACCCACGGGAAGAGACAGAGGTTGTAAACTATGACACACACCCCTTTTCTCACTTCCTATATAAAGCCTTGACGACAATAGCACTTCCTGTTCCGATGAGGTAGAATGACGATCCTATGTCAGAATGGTTCAGAAAATAACTACAGGACGAAGCCAACATCAGTAGAAGCTTTGGTTGCGAATGGTATGAACTTTGAACTCTTATTCACTACAGAAGTGTTACATTCTAGCTGTTGAGTTAGCAACCGCAGCTGCAAACGCAGGTTAGGAAGGAACAGACAAAGTATCGCGTCTATCACACAATGACGTTACTACAACGTATCCAATTGACAACCAGAGACATTCTTCAAAGGACAGAGGACTCGGTTTGGCAACACGGCCTTCCATCTACCACCAACCTACTGAAGCGCAGCTCAGAGTAAATATTTATTGCATTTTCCTTTTCCAAATGGCCGGTAATTTAGAATGCATAAGATACTGTATTTACAATAGCACAGCTTCGCCTTTGTTCCTATCTTCCCGCTCTTTCACTCAACCCAGCCCCTTTTCCTTTGTGTAACAAGCTGTCATATCTGTTCCGCCCGCTAGGGACGTTTTCATTTATGACGTAAATTGTAATCAAGTTATGAGTAATTATGTGTATGTGTGATTAGTTAGGTATTTAGATAATAAATGATTAAACCCAATTTTGTATTGCTGATTCAAATTGTTAGACAGGGTTCTTGCAGATAACCAAGAATTTACAACTTTCAGATTATGAGACTGAAGTAAAATGAAGATTAATGTTGACTGCTATTGATGTAAAATATTACTAGTTCTTTAAGAGTTTATTCGGAAGATAACAGCTCTATAAATATTATTTTGTGGTGCCCGACTCTCTAGTTAATTACATTTACATGATTAGCTCAATCAGATTATATTAATTAGTGAGAAATTATTTTATAGAATAGCATGTTTTATCAATTAATCCGGCATAGCCAAAGACACGACAGCAGCTAACCGATCGCTGCAGCTGTACATAGCCCATCTGTAAATAGCCCACCCAATCTACCTACCTCATCCCCATATGGTTTTTATTTACTTTTCTGCTCTTTTGCACACCAGTATTTCTACTTGCACATCACCATCTGCACATCTATCACTCCAGTGTTAATTTGCTAAATTGTAATTACTCCCCTACTATGGCCTATTTATTGTCTTACCTCCTCACGCCATTTGCACACACTATATATAGACTTCCTTTTTTGTATTGTGTACGCTTGTTTATTCCATGTGTAACTCTGTGTTGTTGTTTGTGTCGCACTGCTTTGCTTTCTCTTGACCAGGTCGCAGTTGTACATAGCCCATCTGTAAATAGCCCACCCAATCTACCTACCTCATCCCCATATGGTTTTTATTTACTTTTCTGCTCTTTTGCACACCAGTATTTCTACTTGCACATCACCATCTGCACATCTATCACTCCAGTGTTAATTTGCTAAATTGTAATTACTCCCCTACTATGGCCTATTTATTGTCTTACCTCCTCACGCCATTTGCACACACTATATATAGACTTCCTTTTTTGTATTGTGTACGCTTGTTTATTCCATGTGTAACTCTGTGTTGTTGTTTGTGTCGCACTGCTTTGCTTTCTCTTGACCAGGTCGCAGTTGTAAATGAGAACTTGTTCTCAACTAGCCTACCTGGTTAAATAAAGGTTGGAAAAAAACTGAGTCAGGTTTGTAGGCCTCCTTGCTCACACATGCATTTTCAGTTCTGCCCACACATTTTCTATGGGATTGAGGTCAGGGCTTTATGATGGCCACTCCAATACCTTGACTTGTGAAGTGCACCAGTCCCTCCTGCAGCAAAGCACCCCCACAACATGATGCTGCCACCCCCGTGCTACAACCAGCCATAAAAAAGCCAGACTACAGTTTGCAACTGCACATGGGGACAAAGATCATACTTTTTGGAGAAATGTCCTCTGGTCTGATGAAACAAAAATAGAACTGTTTGGCCATAATGACCAGCGTTATGTTTTGAGGAAAAAGGGGGACACTTGCAAGCCGAAGAACAACCGTGAAGCACGGGGGTGGCAGCATCATGTTGTGGGGGTGCTTTGCTGCAGCAGGGACTGGTGCACTTCACAAAATAGATGGCATCATGAAGTATGAAAATTATATGAATATCTTGAAGCAACCTCTCAAGACATCAGTCAGGAAGTTAAAGCTTGGTCGCAAATGGTCTTCCAAATGGACAATGACCCCAAGCATACTTCCAAAGTTGTGGCAAAATGGCTTAAGGACAACAAAGTCAAGGTATTGGAGTGGCCATCACAAAGCCCTGACCTCAATCCCATAGCAAATTTGTGTACAGAACTGAAAATGTGTGTGCGAGCATGGAGGCCTACAAACCTGACTCAGTTACACCAGCTCTGTGAGGAGGAATGGGCCAGAATTCACCCAACTTATTGTGGGAAGCTTCTGAAAGACTACCCAAAATGTTTGACCCAAGTTAAACAATTTAAAAGCAATGCTACCAAATACTAATTGAATATATGTAAATTTCTGACCCGATGGGAATGTGATGAAAGAAATAAAAGCTGAAATAAATCATTCTCTCTACTATTATTCTGACATTTCACATTATTTTAAGAAAGTGGTGATCCTAACTGACCTAAGACAGGGCATTTTTACTAGGATTAAATGTCAGCAATTGTGAAAAAAATGTATTTGGCTAAGGTGTATGTAAACCTCCGACTTCAACTGTATATGCCCTTTGGTTTCCATTGTGTTGTCGATTAGTGTTACAATGTCCGTTGTTGCGTGTGAGTACCTGTGCTGTGTTGTTTTGGCTTTTGTGCTGCTTGTATTGTGCAGATGATTACAGGTCTCGTCCCGTGTGGCATCATTGTGAGCGCGAATGTTATGGGTCTCGCCCACTGTATTTATTCGAGGTACTCCTCGCTCTTTTGTTTGGGTTTCACCCTGTGTTTTGTTACGTGTTTGTTTGAACTTTGTCCCGTGCCTTTACATGGCACGCCGTAATTTGGGTCAATCAAAACTCCCAGTACGCATTCCTGCGCCTGTCTCCCGATCCCTTTATACCAACATGACAGCAACTGTTATTTTACTGCTGCTCTTTAATTATTCATGAGTTATTTTAGATTTTTTTTGCTTATATATTTTTTACTTAACACTTATTTTTCTTAAAACTGCATTGTTGGTTAACGGCTTGTAAGTAAGCATTTCACTGTAAGGTCTACAGGTGTTGTATTCGGAGCATGTGACAAATGCATTTTGATTTTGATTTCATTTCATTTGAAGCAGGACTGGGTTAACAACTTTCAGCATGTGGCCCCTATAAGTTTTCCTTCCTCCCAATTGGTATAATGCATTCACCATGTAAATACCAGGGTTAGCTTGCTCATAGTCCTCATCTCAGATCTGTCCACCTGCTGGGCGGTGACAATCCCCCACACCAATGGGAGGCCTGCGACCATTCAGGCGGTCTCCGCGGCAACCTCAGTTGCCTCATTGTATGCTAGCCCGTAGCTCTTGCAAATCAGGCTTGGTGGAATTGAATTGAGAATTGCTTGTGCATGGAGGCTTGTTAGCCAACAACCGAGCGTAAAATTGCCGCCCTTCTATGCCAGCATAACGAGTCAATCGATCTCAAAAGCTTTTCTTTCATTAAAAAGATGTCGCCTGAAGGATTGTCGGTGAACACACACACCAGTTTATAGAGACACATTGCAGATCAGACTTTTTTGTTTTAATGAGCAGAAATGCATCTCCTGTTCTTTTAAAGCGCTGACTGGCAGGGGAATACTTCCCAGATATTCAGGCTGTATTGAAAGGGGATTCTGAAATCATTTAAGGGTTTTTGATATCAAGGGTTTTGTTTTTTTAAGGGTTTTTGGTATGCATGGATAGAAAAGCTTGATCGATTTCAATTTATGCCTACATGCATTATTAAAATGTTGTCAATTCTGTCCAAAACATGTTTTTGTGCCATTCACTGTGTATTTTTGCCATTCACTGTGAATCCTTTTTTCTTGAAATAAATTCGTTTTTCCAAGCCTTCTAAATGTTTTGAGTCCAATCATTCAAAGACCAGCATAATGCAAACTTTGAGGGATCCTTTGATTTTCCAAGCATGACTAATATGAATAACACAGCAATGGCTTGGAAAACACACATATTCACTCCCTGAACAATGTCGAGGCACTTTTAATTAAACTTGATCAAAAGATGAATTATGCATAAGCCTAATACCATTCCCTCTAAATTCTACAGCACTGCCAGAACCGAGAATGCAGGCTTTGCTCAATCAATATGTGCTATTTGAGAGACAAATATACATTCCTATTTCCAAGATTGTGAAAAATTATGATATTAATATCTACAATTTGTTTATATGAAGACTAGTTACCATACTGTACATCAAAGTTTCTGGGTGGAGATGCTAATGACATATGGTGGATATACACTCAGTGGCCAGTTTACTAGGTAAACCCATCTATCACCGGGTCAGACCCCACTTTGCCTCCAGAACAGCCTGAACTCTTTTGGGGCATGGAATCGTTTCTCAATTGGTATCAAGGGACCTAACGTGTGCCCGGAAAAAATTCCCAACACTATTACATCACCGCCACCAGCCAGTACCAATGACACTAGGCAGGATGGGGCCATGGACTCATGCTGCTTACTCCAAATCCTGACTCTGCCATCAGCATGACGTACCAGGAACCGGGATTCGTTGGACCAGGTCATGTTTTTCCACTCCTCAATTGTTCAGTGTTATTATATGCCCACTGGAGCCGCTTCTTCTTGTTTTTAGCTAATAGGAGTGGAACCCAGTGTGGTCGTCTGCTGCAATAGCCCATCCGTGACAAGGACAGACAAGTTGTGCGTTCCGAGATGACGTTCTGCACACCACTGTTGTACTGCTCCGTTATTTGCTGTTTGTGGTCCACGATTCTTGCCATTCTCCTTCTACCTCTCATCAACAATCTGTCTTCACCCACAGGACTGCCGCTGAGTGGATTTTTCGCAGCATTCTCTGTAAACCCTAGACACTGTCGTGTGTTAAAAGCCCAGAAGGCCGGCCGTTTCTGAGATACTGGAACCGGCACACCTGGCACGACGATCATAACATGTTCAAAGTCACTTAGGTCACTCGTTTTGCTCATGCTAACATTCAGTTGAACAGTAACTGAATACCTCAATGCCTGTCTGCTTGCTTTATGTAGCAAGAAACGGCCACGTGATTGACTGTCCGTAGGAGCGAACCATTTTCGTGAAGGGGTGGTGTACCTAATAAACTGACCACTGAATGTATGTAGCTTATCCATAGGTTATTGAGCAAGGACAACTGTATATTGTAAAGATTAAGGCATGTCTTAAACTAAATGGTAATTAATGAAAGCAATGCCTCAAAATAGAAAAAGTGCTCTGCCACATTGATATATGACATTTGACAATAAGTTTGAAGCGAAGACTGGCTACTTCAGGATTGAGGTATTTATTTATAATATTTTCCCAGATTGACCTCTTTCACACAGGAGACCTGTACAAGGCAGGGTAATCTGACCTCCCATAAGTGCTTATAGGGGAAACTTTTGCAGTGTTGACTCAACACGCCCAGGCCCCCTGTCCAACCAGCAGGAGTTTTCAGACTTTCCAAAAGGGGTCGTCCATTTTGGGTTGTGCTCCTGGTGGGAACAGACAGGCCCAAACAAGCCAGCTGACAAAGAACCCATACTCCCACTCCTAGAGATGCCTAACACACCTCTCAATGGGGAGAAAACATGTGGATAAAAAGAACCAACTTCTTCCTGCTGACAAAGTGGCGAAGAATAAATGAAAGCACTCAAGGGTGGCAGCGAGCAACAAAGAGTTGATGAGCTGAATACATTAGGCTACAGAAAGCCTGGTGGGACTTTAAGACTCTCTGTGGTCTCGCTTATACCAATATGATTCCTCCAAATTGCGCCTCACAGCTTTGCTTAGTTTGTTGTTTCCGAAACAAAAGTTCAGAAGCACTTGCAATTTTCTGAATATCTTCGAGCTCTCTCTGTCAGACGCAAAGGTGCTTCCCTATAATACATAGAGTGAGGCAGCTACAAGGTTTGCTTTGTAAAGACAATCATGGAAGACAATAGAAAATGGAATAGTGTTTGTTTCATAAGGAACATGCTTTGTCATCTGTTAAATAAAGCTTGGATTTTTCTTTACTTCTTTATTCTTTATCCCTAAGGTAGACCAAGATCCAGTTTGTTATGATGTTACACACACACACACACACACACACACGCAGCCAATAACTCATCATATCCATGGAAGACATCGACCTGTGGGCCAACATTGCAGCTTTCAGGCCCGATTCTTCCCTCTTTCACACCCCACTTCATTCCAGAACAAAACCATGACTGACAATACTCAAATCTTCTTTCTCAGATTAGCCCCCCGCCTTCTTCTGTTCTCCCTCAATCCCCTCCTCTCGCCCACCCCTGCCCTCTGCTTCTTTTCAAGGCAGCGTATGCTAATAGCTCACTCAATACCCTGAAAATAGCTATCTATTTTCCTGCCTTGCTATTTTACATCTCAAGCGGCTTGTCTTACCCGTTGACAAGGGGACCAGCCTTCCAATTCAGTAGCTTTCACAGCTCTGACAGTTGGATTCCTGAGCTTGCCACTCGTTTCAAATAGAGACTCGTTTAGTCCTAATGAACTATTCTGCACAAACTCCTAAAGGTATGGCGGCTTGTACTAAAAGTGAAAACCTGGTCTATTCATGTTAGCTTCCTTCTCAACGCTCTCTCTCTCTTTCACATTCTGTCTCACACTCTCTCTCGCTACATCAGTCCAGTTTAAGGGTTTACCCTAGTTTTTTTGGTTATGCTTGGATGACTTGTTAGGCAGGGGATAGAGAGATAGATGTGAAAGATGGGTTGTTTAGATTTAGTATGTAGTAACATCAGTGCCAATAAACAGCTTGGCTCCAACCTTCACACCTTACTTTGTTTTATTCTGGAGGGAGAAAGAGGAGAGATGGAACAATCGCAAGACTGCAAAAGTTCCAGAGATGTGCAGGGAGATTATGCTAATGACCTCATTCATAGTCAAACCACCTCCGCACATGTCAGGGAGGACTGCATTTGTCCCCTCTAGTGATAAACAAATTATACATGAAATCAATTCCTTCTCTCTCACTACTTTTCCCTGTTGGCCATCCATTGAAGCCTCATGGTCTCTCCTGTTAGGCTAACATGCTGCATTTCTTCTGCTAATGAGAGCATGGGAGCAGCCGCAGTGCTAAGGCCCCCGCCTGCCTGCACCGAGCAGCTCCTCCCATTACAACCACAGTCAGCGTTAACTAGCCACCTGACGCTAAGTCTCTGAAAGCTAAGAAGCCTAACTGTATCCCAGCCTAGCCACATCAACTTTACTCCCTGTGCTAGCTCTCAGTGGGCTAACTATATTCCTGATGCTTACTAGCCTCCTGGTGCTAGCCCTACATTCTGTAACTTGCCACATCAACTTTTCACCTCACAGCGCCAGCTAATCTCAGTGGGCAAACTTTGCTAGATGCACTAACAAGCCTTCTATATCACATTTCAGATAAGACCCAAATGCGGACAACGCCTGTAACAACAGTTTATTAATCCAACAGGGGCAGGCAAAAGACAGGTCAAGGGCAGGCAGGGGTCAGTAATCCAGATAGGTGGGGCAAAGTTACAGGATGGCAGGCAGGGTCAGGGTAGGAAGAGGTCAGTAATCCAGATAGGTGTGGCAAAGGTACAGGACGGCAGGCAGGCTCAGTGTCAGGGCTGGCAGAATGGTCAACAAAGGGAAAACAAGAAAAAAGGAACAATCGAGAGACCAGAGCAAAGGGGAAAACGCTGGTAGGCTTGACAAAACAAAACTAACTGACAACAGACAAACAGAGAACACAGGTATAAATACACAGGGGATAATGGGGAAGATGGGTGAAACCTGGGGGGGGGGAACATGAGACAAAGGGCTGTGAGACATGGGTTTAACTCTGGACACATGAAAGGTGGGATGTATATGAAGTGTCCGGGGTAACAGAAGACGAACAGCAGAGGGGCTAAGGATTTTGGAGATGGGAAACAGGTCGATAAACCGGGGGGAGAGTTTACGGGTTTCCACCCGGAGGGGCAGATCCCAGGTGGACAGCCATACATTCTACCCGAGATGATATCGGGGAGCCGGGGTCCAGTGGTGATCCCCTTGTCGTCGACATCTGGAGGTGGTCTTGAGGAGGGCTGACCGAGCTCTCCTCCAGGTACGATGACAGCAGAGGACAAACATCTGGGTAGAAGGTATGCCGACCTCTTCTTCCTGTTCAGGGAAGAGCGGTGGCTGGTACCCCAGGCAACAGTCAAAAGGAGATAGGCCTGTGGCAGAGCAGGGAAGGGTGTTGCGGGCGTATTCAACCTACACCAGCTTCTGGCTCCAGGTGGTGGGGTTGGCGGAGACCAGGCATGACAGAGTAGTCTCTAGGTCCAGATTGGCTTGCTCTGACTGGCCATTGGACTGGAAGTGGTACCTGGGGGCCAGGCTGGCCAATGATCCAATGAGGGTGCAGAACACCTTCCAGAACCGGTACGAGAACAGAGGGCCTCCAGTCAGAGACCATGTCGACTGGTAGTGCATGGATCCGGAAGACGTGCTGCACCATGAGCTGGGCAGTACTCTTTGGCAGAGTGTAGTTTGGGGAGAGGAATGAAGTGGGCGGCTTTGGAAAACCGATCCACCACTGTCAAGATGGCGGTGTTGCCATCAGATGGGGGAAGAGCCATGACAAAGTCCAGGGAGATGTGAGACCAGGGACACGCCGTGCAAGCGGCAATGAATGAGGAGACATCAGGGACCATGGTAGGCCACCAAAAGCATTGTCGCACAAAAGCCAGGGTCCGACGGGAGCCCGGGTGGCAGGCCAGTCTGGAGGAGTGACTGTGTCAGGCACGAACATCCGGGCCCATCTGGTTTGCCAGGAGTTGAGCCATTTGGTGGTGTGGAGATACTCCAGGTTTTGTGGTTGGTCCATACAATGAACGGATGTTCCGCCCCTTCCAGCCAGTGCTTCCATTTCTCCAACGTCATCTTCACTGCGAGAAGCTCAGAAGAAGGCGCAGGGTTGTAGCTTCAGGTCCACGCTGGGACAGGACCGCCCCCACTCCTATATCAGAAGCATCTGCCTCTACCACAAACTGATGGGAAAGGTCAGGATGAACCTAGATGGGAGCAGTGGTGAAGCGGTGTTTGAGGTCCCAGAGCGCCCGGTCAGCAGCACACTTCTCTGCCTTAACAAACAGCTGATTCTCCAAGAGGCGTTGAAGAACCTGTCGGATGTGGAGCACATGTTCTTGGGGGGAGCAGGAGAAGATGAGGATGTCATCAATGTAGACGAAGATGAACTGGTTCAAAATGTCGTGGAGAATATCATTTACCAGAGCCTGGAACACAGCAGGGGCGTTGGTGAGGCCAAATGGCATGACCAAATACTTGTGTTGGCCGCTGGCCATGTTGAAGGCGGTCTTCCACTCATCCCTCTCCCATGTCCGCACCAGGTGGTAGGCATTCCGTAGATCCAGCTTGGAAAACACTGTGGCCCCCTGGAGCGGCTCGAAGAGATGAATGGTAGCGGTTCTTCACTGTTATTTCAATGAGTCCCCGGTAGTCGATTCATGGGCGTAGTCTTGTCCTTCTCCACAAAGAAGAATCCTGCGCCAGCGGCAAACAATGAAGGACGAATAAATCCTGCAGCTAGGGAGTCCAATGTAGGTCTCCATAGCCTTGGTCTCCAGTCCTGTCATCGAGTACAGTCGTCCCTGGGCGGAGTGGTGGTAGGGAGAAAGGCAATCCCGCAGTCATATGGTCAGTGCGACGGAAGTCAAGTGACCTGGGCCTTGTTGAACACCTCCCGAAGGTCCTGGTACTCCGCGGGAATGGTGGAGAGGTTCAGGGCACCTTCCAAGCCCCCAGGAAGACGTCCCAGGGCAGGTTGCGCTGACTTCAGACAATGGGCATGGCAGAATGGACTCCAGCCCATGATGGCACCAGTAGGCCAGTTGATGAGGGGATTGTGTCACTGGAGCCAGGAGAATTCCAAAACAGTGGGAATCTGAGGAGACTTGATGAGCTAGGTCTGAGTTAGAATGTCACACCTTGATCTGCCTTACGTGTCTTTGTAATTGTCTCCACCCCCCTCCAGGTGTCCCACATCTTCCCCATTATCCCCTGTGTATTTAGAACTGTGTTCTCTGGTTGTCTGTTGCCAGTTAGTTTTGTTTTGTCAAGCCTACCAGCGGTTTTCACTCTGTTCCTGTCTCTCTGTTGTTCTTGTTCCCCCGGTGTTGACCATTCTGCCTGCCCTGAGCCTTCCTGCCGTCCTACACAGGGGATAATGGGGAAGATGGGGGACACCTGGAGGGGGTTGGAGACAATCACAAAGACAGGTGAGACAGATCAAGGTGTGACATTCTAACTCAGAACTAGCCTCCTTGTGCTATAATAACCACCCTACCCAAGAGAGAGAAGAATAATGATCCCCTTTCACTACCAGGCTTCTTTCTCACACTCTATATTTTACATTACCCTGACAGGAAAGGAGAAAGATGCTATCTACATGAGTGAGGATATAGGACAAGAAGAGAATGAGAAAATATAGTACAGCACTATGTCAGAGACATACGGCATAGCTAGTAGCGTTAGCATCCACTGATGGACCATTCTTGATACACATGGGAAACTGCTGAGCATGAAAAACCCAGCTGCGTTGCAGTTCTTGACACAAACCGGTGCACTTTACTATCATAACCCATTCAAAGGCACTTATATGTTTTGTCTTGCCCATTCACCCTCTGTATGTCACACGTCACACTACTTTGCAGACAGAGTTCAGTGTGTCAAATCGGAGGGCATGTTGTCCGGTCCTCTGGCAGTCTTTATGGGGGTGCCACAGGGTTCAATTCTCGGGCCGACTCTTTTCTCTGTATATATCAATGAAGTTGCTCTTGCTGCGGGCGATTCCCTGATCCACCTCTACGCAGACGACACCATTCTGTATACTTCTGGCCCTTCCTTGAACACTGTGCTATCTAACCTCCAAACGAGCTTCAATGCCATACAACACTCCTTCCGTGGCCTCCAACTGCTCTTAAACGCTAGTAAAACCAAATGCATGCTTTTCAACCGTTCGCACCCACATGCCCGACTAGCATTCCACCCTGGATGGTTCCGACCTAGACTATGTGGACATCTATAAGTACCTAGGTGTCTGGCTAGACTGTAAACTCTCCTTCCAGACTCATATCAAACATCTCCAATCCAAAATCAAATCTAGAATCGGCTTTCTATTTCGCAACAAAGCCTCCTTCACTCACACTGCCAAACTTACCCTAGTAAAACTGACTATCCTACCGATCCTCGACTTCGGCGATGTCATCTAAAATAGCTTCCAATACTCTACTCAGCAAACTGGATGCAGTTTTTCACAGTGCCATCCGTTTTGTTACTAAAGCACCTTATACCACCCACCATTATTAAGTAAATAATATAAATGATTTACTTAAAATTCATACGATGGGATTTTCTGGATTTTTGTTTTAGATTCCGTCTCTCACAGTTGAAGTGTACCTATGATAAAAGTTACAGACCTCTACATGTTTTGTAAGTATGAAAACCTGCAAAATCGGCAGTGTATCAAATACTTGTTCTCCCCACCGTATATAGACTATTGTTTTCTTCTTTTTTTTCTACTGTGTTATTTACGTGTTTATTGTTTACTCCATGTGTAACTGTGCTGTTGTTTGTTCACACTGCTATGCTTTATCTTGGCCAGGTCGCAGTTGTAAATGAGAACTTGTTCTCAACTACCGGTAGCCTACCTGGTTAAATAAAGGTGAAAAAAATACACAATCCATGTCTCAATAGTCTCAAGGCTTATACATCCTTCTTTAATCTGTCTCCTCCTTTTCATCTACACTAATTAAAGTGGATTTAACAAGTGACATCAATAAGGGATCATAGTTTTCACCTAGATTCACCTGGTCATTGTACGCCATTGAAGGAGCAGGTGTTCTTAATGTTTTGTATACTCAGTGAATAAGGGCACAGGACGAGACCCAGATGCAGACACAGGTGGCAGATGGTTTGAATCTCTAATATTTATTACAATCAAAGTGGCAAGCAAGAGAATGGTCGTGAACAGGCAAAAGATCATAACAAGGTCAGAGTCCAGGAGGTACAGAGCGGCAGGCAGGCTCAAGGTCAGGGCAGGTAGTATGGTCAGGCAGGCAGGTTCAGAGTTAAGGCAAGCAAGGATCAAAACTGGGAGGACTAGCAAAAGAGAGATAAGAAAAAGCAGGCGCACGGAAAAACACGCTGGTTGACTTGACAAAACAAACTGGAAACAGACAAACTGGCAACAGACAAACAGGGAACACTGGAATAAATACACAGGGACTCATGGGGAAAACGGGTGACACCTGGAGGTGGGTGGAGACAATCACAAAGACAGGTGAAACAGATCAGGGCGTGACACAGTGTATATATCAGCATAACTGCGGGAAGTAGGGGTGTTGAGGGTATTGCAGAACCCCCTAATAAATTGAAATAATGATTCCAAAAGTATATAGTTAATCCTGTCTGAACACTAGGCAGCACACATGCCAAATGTCAAACGGCTTGTTGTGGTGCAGACAGAAATATAATCCAGTAAAGATACCAACAATATAATCCAGTAAAGATACCAACACATCTTGTAAAGATACCAACACATCTTGACCACCAAAGTCCATTTGATGTCACAAAGCTGACCAGTAGTTTAAAAATAGCCTCTCCTGTTGTCCTGGTTTCCAGTGGTTTGCAGAAGAGGATGTCTTCCTTAATTGACACCCATAAACGTAACGGAGCTGTGCCCGCCACGTCTGTTGACTCATTCAGCTGTAACACATAGAATTCACTGGCTTGTATGCGAAGCATTAATTGTTTCAAAACATCTCCTGTCATGTCACTGATGCATTGTGAAACAGTGTTGTTTGATGAAGCCATTGTCTGTATAGTTTTTTTTTTGCCTTTTCCCCCAGGATTGTCCCAGCCATATTAAGTCCTCCACAATAATATGGGGCTTGCCTGTCCTAGCCACTCGGTAGCAGACCATATAAGACTCTACTAGCCCCTTCTTATTAATGGTATCTGTTGCTTTTATACTCGAAAGTCATCTTAATTCTTGTTCAAAAACTCCTGTGGCTTATTTTTCTAATTGCCATGTTTTGTTTCTAAATGTCTGTGCAAGAGTGAAGGTTTCAACAAGTTGTGAGATAGTACTTTTGCACATATAACACACTGTGGCTGAGGAAAGGCACGACTTCCCAATATAAGTGAACCCCAAATCAACGTAGTTCTCATCATATTTGCGTCTCTTCGATGGTCCAATGTCTCTGTCTGTTGTTTGATGCTTTCCCGGGTAAGGGGGCAGTAGCTCTTCAGCTCCATCATATTCACAACTGTCAGTGTCCATGCTAGCTGGGCTATCAACAAATGTAGAATTACCTCTAATGTAGAAAAAAAACTCACCCAAATGTATTGCCCCATTGGAAAATATAAATTGACTGCTTGAAAATGTTAAGGGAAATAAAACATTAAAATGTAAAATAAATGTGAATCACATTTTTATTTGGCATACCCTCGACGGCATTATTTGGCGTACCCCAGTTTGGGAATACCTGATGTAGTATAAAATGTCTCCTGTCATGTAGGCCTAAATAACGTAGGGGAGTATTCATCCTAGGACATATGTCCAAAACAAGTGGTCTCTTGGTACAACTTACCCCAGGTAAGCATAGTGACTGACACAATTTTAACACTACTTTTTAAACACTTTTAATATAGGCCATGGTGTTACCTCATATCCCAGTGACTATGCCTTGCATTACACCTGGGAAGAAAACACTTTTTCATAATTTGAACTTGACTGATCACACGAATGCAAGGTGTTTTCAAAATGCTATGCATATTATGTGTGAAACTGACAGAATGCATCATCATGTGTATGGGGTATTTTGATTAGCCATTGGCTCAACCTTCCCCTGGCTAGATGGCAGAATTTACTCCAAAGCAACCATTTTGACTAATTAGCAACAAGGATGGACTTTCATGCTAGGTTCAGGACCTAATATTGTATTACACAGTCTAAAAACTATTTAATTTGGTTTAGCTACAAGCATCATGAAACATATAACACAAACAATTATTTTGATTTTGTGAAAATCTGTTTTATTGACACTTTTGCCACGTGGTTTCCTCCTTTTTAGGAATTATTTTACCTTTATTTAACTAGGCAAGTCAGTTAAGAACAAATTCTTATTTTCAATGACAGCCTAGGAACAGTGGATTAACTGCCTGTTCGGGGGCAGAATGAGAGATTTGTACCTTGTCAGCTCAGGGGTTTGAACTTGCAATCTACCGGTTACTAGTCCAATGCTCTAACCACTAGGCTACCCTGCCTCCTTCACAAACTTTATGAAATTGTGACCTCTTCCTAAATATTTGGGCACATGATACATTTTGTGTATGGTTTCCTAGGAACAAGGGGTGGCTCAGCTAACTCTTTGGCACGACTTATCCCACTCTCCACTATGCAATCTAACCTCCATTCAAGTTTTGAGGGCATGGCTTTTTAGACAAAACAAGCCATCGTGTACCAAAGCATGTCATAATCAATAACGACTAGAATCCTTTCTATCCTCATTTAAAGCATATTTGTCATGGCCATGTTTCAACCAAAAGCAAAGTCCATTAAGTTTCACTAAAACCACTGTCAGATTTTGTATTTTATCCAACCATCATTCCAAACCGTGATTTCCATGACAAAAAAGTGAGACTTGTCCAAACACCTGTCCAGGGATTGCTGAGAGGGAATCACATTTTTTACCATACAGCTGTGCTCTTGTTGAGCTTTGAGTCAGGACTACTCGAATGCTATTAACATTTTCCAATTAAGTCCTTCTCAAGCAGCAATTGTGTGTCCCCATTTTATAAGCAGCCCTCTTAAAGTGCAATTGAGGTGTGTGTGTGTGTGTGTGTGTGTGTGTGTGTGTGTGTGTGTGTGCGTGTTTGGAGGAGATTTGGTGGTGGGGGGGACATTGAGGAGTGTGTTGATGGAGGGATGTTAGTGGGTTGGGAGAGAGCGAGTGGGCATTTGTGTGTTGGGGCGGGGGGTATTCATCCAAGAAAAGCTCAAAGACGCTTATAAATCTCTTTGCACCTGCCAGTTATTTCAAATGTAATCTTTAACCTTAATGATGGTCATTTGCTTGCGGTAACTCGTCATTATAACCTACTGTTAGATTTCTCTGCTTTGACATCCTAACTATCCATTCAACAGCTGCTTGGTGTAAAGGACATTTTTCTCTTGTTGGCACTTCATTGTTTCAGTGGTCAGCCACAATGATATACAGTGCCTTGCAAAACTATTCATCCCCCTTGGCGTTTTCCTATTGTGTTGCATTACAAACTGTAATTTAAATGGATTTTTATTTGGATTTCATGTAATGGACATACACATATAGTCCAAATTGGTGAAGTGAAATGAAAAAAAAAAAGTAAAACAGAAGTGGTGCGTGCTTATGTATTCACCCCCTTTGCTACGAAGCCCCTAAATAAGATCTGGTGCAAACAATTACCTTCAGAAGTCACATAATTAGTTAAATAAAGTCCACCTGTGTGCAATCTAAGTGTCACATGATCTGTCACATGATCTCAGTATATATACACCTGTTCTGAAAGGCCCCAGAGTCTGCAACACCTCGAAACAAGGGGCATCACCAAGCAAGTGGCACCATGAAGACCAAGGGGCTCTCCAAACAGGTCAGGGACAAAGTTATGGAGAAGTACAGATCAGGGTTGGGTTATAAAAAAATATCAGAAACTTTGAACATCCCATGGAGCACCATTAAATCCAATATTAAACTATGTAAAGAATATGGCAACACAACAAACCTGCCAAGAGAGGGCCGCCCACCAAAACTCATGGACCAGGCAAGAAGGGCATTATTCAGAGGCAACAAAGAGACCAAAGATAACCCTGAAGGAGCTGTAAGGCTCCCCAGCAGAGATTGGAGTATCTGTCCATAGGACCACTTTAAGCCACAGAGCTGGGGTTTATGGAAGAGTGGCCAGAAAAAGCCATTGCTTAAAGAAAAAATAATAAGCAAACACGTTTGGTGTTTGCCAAAAGGCATGTGGGAGACTCCTCAAACATATGGAAGAAGGTACTCTGGTCAGATGAGATTAGAATTGAGCTATTTGGCCATCAAGGAAAATGCTATGTCTGGCGCAAACCCAACACCTCTCATAACCTGAGAACACCATTCACCACAGTGAAGCGTGGTGGTGGCAGCAACATGCGGTGGGGATGTTTTTCATCGGCAGGGACTGGGAAACTGGTCAGAATTGAAGGAATGATGAATGGCGCTAAATACAGGGACATTTTTGAGGGGAAACGTGTTTCAGTCTTCCAGAGATTTGAGACTGCTGTACACCAGCGGAGCCAATCCAACTTTAAGGAGCTGGAGCTGTTTTGCCTTGAAGAATGGGAAAAAATCCCAGTGGCTAGATGTGCCAAGCTTATAGAGACATACCCCAATAGACTTGCAGCTGCAATTGCTGCAAAAGGTTTCTGTTTTTTTGTCTTATTTCTTGTTTGTTTCACAAACAAATTGCATATTTTGCATCTTCAAAGTGATAGGCGTGTTTTGTAAATCAAATGATACAAACCCCGCCAAATATCAATTTTAATTCCAGGTTGTAAGGCAACAAAATAGGAAAAATGCCAAGGGGGGTGAATACTTTCGCAAGCCACTGTATACCTCTACCAGTATGCCATCAAGCCCTGGAGTTTTTCCAGACTGAAAGGATTTAATAGCCTCAAAGTTCTTCCTACTTTCGCAAGCCACTGTATCACATATATTAGGCAGATTCTTGTAGTTATCACACCCACCACCACCCCTCTTATTAGTGTTCCACTCCGTTTTGATTGTAATACCCTATTTTGAGTGTGAGATTTTTATGTCTCTGTAATTTTCCTTGTAGACAGAGTAGATAGAAAGAAAAGATTTCCCTATATAGAGACTTCAATCATCCTTGTAGATATAGAGGCTTAAATATATAGGCTTCAATCATCCTTATAGACACAAATACAAGGTTTCCCTATATAGAGGCTTCAATCTAGCAAACACTTTGACTACAGTCAGATAGTCTCCCCCCTCTTCCCCCTTTCAAAAAGCTTCCCTACTTGTGTTCACTGCAAGCACACATCAATGAATGCCCGGTGGTGAGGCTTGTGCAAATAACCTGCTGGGCGCTGATAAAAGGATTAATACCGAAAGTTCCTAATCTGCAAAATTACAAATTAAATTCTTCTATTAAAAAAGGATCACCCAGGAGTTGGCTGCTGCTCTTCCTCATGCATTTGATTCCCCCTCTGGCGTGCTGCGTATATGGAGTGATATTAGTGCCAACAGAAACGTGCTATTCTAGCTATAGCGTGTGAGTCAGAGAGATGCTTCGACTTCTGTCTTGGCAAACTGCTTGTGTTTGATAACAAAGAGCAAGAAGTATTGTGAGTAATCATCAGCGCATGGATGGGGGGGGGGGGAATTCATCTAGAAATTGGTTGCTATGTGCATTGAACTGAATGTTTGAATGTTGAACTATGCTGGTCAGATGGCTGGTATTTTCAAGTAATTGTTGCGTAACACAACATTTAATGCTTCTCTGTGTTCTATAAAAAACTATTGATTATATTCTATGGGTATTTAGGAAAAACAGTGCATGTGAAGTCATAGCCATGGGATTTAGGCATGATGAAGGTGCTGCAGGAGTCCTGAATTTAAAAAAATTATAATATATTATTCAAAAAAGTAGTACACTGGGCCTTTAAAAGCGGACCGATATAGCGTCTGTAGCACAGGCAAACAGATTTTTTCAGCACCCCAACCCCTTGAAAATACAACAGAAAAAATGTTTTTGGAATAAAATATGCACCACCACCAACCTATTTCCCATGGCTATGTGTGAAGTAGAAAAGCTCTAGTCATTTTGTTTCTAACGAAGAGGATGATAAACGTAAAACTTGCCTGATGACACCCTACAGTGCATAGTGTACTAATACCAGATTAGAAAGGAGGCCCTGATGAAGTATTCAGTCTCAGTGTCTGCCCACACTTTTATTAGTGTGCCTATAGAGATGTATCTACAGTATCTATGTATGATCTTTTTTGACGACTACCACAATGATATAGGTAGAGGAAATTTGACCCCTGCAGTTGATCATGTTACAAATGAAATTCAGGAATAAATATCGGCTATGAACGCCAACTTACAGTTACTCCTGAGGTGCTGACCTGTTGCGCCCTCTACAACCACTGTGATTATTATTATTTATGAACGTCTATGAACGTCTGATCATCTTGCCCATGTGCTGTTATAATCTCCACCCGGCACAGCCAGAAAAGGACTGGCCACCCCTCAGAGCCTGGTTCCTCTCTAGGTTTCTTCCTAGGTTCCTGCCTTTCTAGAGAGTTTTTCCTAGCCACCGTGCTTCTATATCTGCATTGCTTGCTGTTTGGGGTTTTAGACTGGGTTTCTGTATAGCACTTTGTGACATCGGCTGATGTAAAAAGGGCTTTATAAATATATTTGATTGATTGATTGATTGATGACAATAAATACATTCCAGTTGCATTCCAATCCTCCACTATCCCCTATCCACTTAGATGTGCATAGATGTAAAAGTACTGGATAGGTGATAGCAGCATGGCAGTAGCTCCATAATAAACGGCATCAACTCATTGCACGTCAATTTAACATGCATTTTCACAGTGCAAAAAGAAGGTCTGTTGTCAAATTGTTGACTCTCACTTTAACTCTAAACGTTGTTTTGGAAACCCAATTAATACGCTTACCAAAATAGAGCCTCTGGTCTGATCCTATGTCTATGGGTATGATGGTTAAACCAGCCATCCTCTGAAGAATCTTCCCATCTCATCATAGGAGCTCTGCTGTGTGCTCTGTTGAGACAGGGGATTACATGGTTTACGACCTAACAATGAGACACTTGATTTATGCTGCACTCAGATGGAGGAAATTACACTTGTATTACTGTTTGCTACATGCTGAATGTGAATATGTGCCAAAAGATTAACCACAGTTCCATATTTGCATAAATCCATAGAGAAAAATATATTAAGTAATGAAATAGGCAACATGTATGGTAACCAAGTGATTAGAATGTGTTTTATCTTGTGTTGGATATAGGCCTAACTGCCCAAAACGAAACACTTATCGAAAAGTTCCAAGGATGCACAATATCTCTCTCTTCCTCTATCCAACTTTACTCACTTCATGGAACCCAAAGTTAATTTGACTGAGAAAAATGATTTGCTTTTCAAAACTGGAGTTAAAAACACAATCTATCCCAATTTTTGTATTCATTAGAGGGTTGTTTTGAAATCATATCAGCCTCACCAAAGTTTGACATACAATAAAAGGAGGTCAAATCAGCAACAGTGGTCAGCATTCTAGAATGTTCGTTCTTCCTACTACAGGCTGGGTTGTTCCACAAAGAGTGCTTTTTGCCTCCATTTAACGTCCCTTTGATATTTTAAGTAGAAATTCTGCACCAATATTGAATTTTATAAGCCTGATATATTAAATGAAGAAGTGCCCTTTAATATAGACCACATGGAGAATTCAATAAATCATATTTTTTTATATGAATAAAGGCTTGCAAAAGTGCAAACATTCTGCACTTTGGCATGTCCCTCTGTCAACACTGTGTCACTTCTGGGAAGATTTCAATCCACTTAATCCAAAAATATATCCAAGTTTCACCATTATTGTAAAGCCTCAGTTATTGTGTTGCTTTGACAGTCATTTCTGAAGATTATTATTTATTTCATGTGATTGGTGATTCATTTGTCTGTCCCTCATTTTAAGGTCCACCCTGTTACATGAACTGAACTCTCATTTTAATATGATGATTTTCTTTCAAGGCTAGAAATGTTTTAGCAATGTAAAAAAAAAGGGTGAAGCTTGCATTCAATTGCCACTCCCTGAATATGTTCTCTTAATGACAGAATGTTAACATTTGGTGAAATATATATATATATATATATATATATATATTTTTTTTTTTTACAGGCTAGAAATGTTTTAGCAATGTAAAAAAAAAGGGTGAAGCTTGCATTCAATTGCCACTCCCTGAATATGTTCTCTTAAATGACAGAATGTTAACATTTGGTGAAATATATATATATATATATATATCTTTTTTACCAAGTTATACTTCTCAAATGGCTCACATAGATGTTTTCAGAATAGGATGTTTGGGTGCAGTTTGTAAAGACAACTAATAAGCATTGCTTTGATGGCTTGTATTGAATTTCAGAGAGAAGACTTTACCCATAGTTAACTGTTGTCATCTGTAGCGTTAAACTAATTCCCATAAGATTGGTGTATTTGATAAGTCATAAATAAATGATGCTCTATTCACTCTTGCATTAATGTTTTCACTTCACAAGGACATGCAAGCCTCAACATGATCGTCGTAATGAGCGGACCACGGCGCAGTGTGAGTGTAGTTCCACATATTTTTTAATCTCTGTGAAACAAACAAAACAATATCCCACAAAACACAGGTGGGGAAATGGCTACCTATATAAACTCCAATCAGAGGCAACGATAAACAGCTGCCTCTAATTGGGAACCACATTAGCACCAACATAGAAATAGACATACTAGAACACCCCCTAGTCATGCCCTGACCTACTACTATAGAGATCCAAGGGGTCTCTATGGTCAGGGTGTGACAATGCTGTTATGAGGCAAAAACATAATACTTTAAAAAAAGGGGTAGTTATTGCTGTGGCACATGTGTTTTAGTAAGTTTGCCTTTGGGCATTTTGACAATGAAAGTGATAGGTACAAATAATTTATGAAGCTGTCATGAATCACATACTGGTTTGACTTGGCACGGGCAATAACATAACATCATTTCTACATAAGGCATTTATCATAACTGGTTACTCAAAAACACATTCTGTCCCCTGCAATGAGAGATCATGTTTGAAGCAATGCATTAGCAACATACAGTATTTTATCTAACATCCCTCTCATTTAGGTATTTATTTAGGACTTATTTTATGATTTTGTTATTTAAACTGAACAAAAATATAAACGCAACATGTAAAGTGTTGGTCCCATGTTTCATGAGCTGAAATAAAAATAACCCAAAAATGTTCCATACGTCTGAAAAGCTTATTTCTCTCAAATTTTGTGCACAAATTTGTTTACATCCCTGTTAGTGAGCATTTTTCTTTTGTCAAGATAATCCATTCACCTGACAGGTGTGGCTATGAAGAAGCTGATTAAACAGCATGATCAGTACACAGGTGCACCTTGTGCGGGGGACATAAAAGGCCACTCTAAAATGTGCCGTTTTGTCAAACAACACACTGCCACAGATGTCTGAAGTTTTGATGGAGCATGCAATTGGCATGCTGATTGCAGGAATGTTCACCAGAGCGGTTGCCAGAAAATTTGATGTTATTTTCTCTACCATAAGCAGCTTCCAATGTCGTTTAAGAGAATTTAGCAGTATGTCGTGTAACCACGCCAGCCTAAGACCTCCACATCCGGTTTCTTCACCTGCGGGATTGTCTGAGACCAGCCACCCCGACAACAGATGGAACTGAGGTGTATTTCTGTCTGTTATAAAGCCCTTTTATGAGGAAAAACGCATTCTGATTGGCTGGGCCTGACTCCCCAGTGGGTGGGCCTGGCTCTCAAATGGGTGGGCCTGGGAAGGCATCGGCCCACCCACTTGGGAGCCAAGCCAATCAGAATGAGTTTTTCCTCATAAAAGGGCTTTATTAGACAGAAATACTCCTCAGTTTCATCTGTTGTAACTGGCTCCCAAGTTGGTGGGCTGATGCCTTCCCAGGCCCATTCATGGCTGTGCCCCAGCACAGTTATGTGTAAAATCCATAGATTAGGGCCTAATGTATTTATTTAAATTGCCTGAATTCCTAATATGAACTGTAACTCAGTAAAATCGTTGAACTTGTTGCATGTTGCTTTTATATTTTGGTTCAGTATACTTGAATAAACAAGGCTAACTGGACTGTAGGCCAGAGAAACAAGAGCCTACCGATATTATTCAGGCTGAAGGATTAACATCCTACCATTTCTCTCTTGAAAGAGCAAAACAACACCCTTTTCAAAGTTGGTGCCTAGACCTGTTCCCCAGAAAGTTGTACCTCCATTGTGTGACTTAAGTGTTTCATGCTAAATGTAAGCCACTATCACTAGCGGAGGGTCTTTCTGCTGAAGGGAAAAGGCCTCTGAATACATAATATAACATGGCTTAAAGCTGTGCCGAGAGTACAGAAGCACACAAAGTAATTTCATGTATGTTCATCTCAGTAACATCATGCCAGCACACATCAGATGTTTGTTATTGTAGCGACCTCTTTGGATCTCTTGGCGTAACTGGTGTTGCGTTGACAGTTGCTGAACCCGGTTTGGAGTCCCGGTTGGTGCTACCCCGCGAATTTGCTACAATAGTGTGGCGGGGCACCGAAGCGAATTGCGTTCGGCAAGTGGGCGTGGGGATGTGTAGTCAGGCGTCAGGCCATGGATGTGAATGCATGTAACTATTTTGAGCCCAAATCTTCGTCAGGCAACAGCGTCCTCTGTTGTCTGAAATACCAAAAAACCTCGACACAATTTTGTTGAAAATCGTTTTTAAAAATTTAAATCAGCGATTAACATTTCGGTTAACTTTCGGTTTGTAAACTACTAATTGACCAACGTTGATTCAATAAATGTAATACAATTTTGTTTTAGTTCTTTTGTGAGCTCAATTAAGTTTCGCCAGAGATAAATCAGATCAAGCCCAAATATTCGATACAGTTTAGCGCAGAAAACGTGGTAAATAACTACAATGACCATAATCTATTGCAAGTCTACTTGTCAGGTCTGTGTTTCTTTTTATGCCAGCTACATTTTATGCAATCCAGAGGAGAGCAGTTGCTTTGCCAGGTATCTCTGCCTAAAAATACATGATCTAATTGATTGATAGTTGGTATTCAGAAGTCATATATATGCCTTATATACTTTGAAGAACTACTAAAATGTTGATTTCGTCTTTCATTAATTGTTTTATTCTGTGTTGTTACAGCATTCAACCCATATAATGCATAGTGCATTTAATGTTTATCATAATACCTATGGTTATTGCTTTTCAGAATGTGTACTACTGACACATTGCAGTCGTATTCTGTTTCGGACATATGCATTTCTAGCTAGCCATAATGCATTGTAAGTAAAGATAGCACCCATGTTCAAGCCAGCCAATGGCCGAGCCCAGTGTCTACACTAAGATTGCACTAAGTGTGCAAGCAAGCAAGCAACTGTCTGCCACGTTAGCAAACAATGCTTGCTAGCTTTCCAAATAATCATTAGTCTCATGAGATGTTTATTTCAGAGAGATTTTTGGAGACTGAGACAACCCCAAATATAGCCACAGAAAGCCATGTGCATGGGATGAATGCGACTGATAAAGGCAGAGCTGCCATTACAACTCAGTAAGTGTGCTTGGCTGGAACAAAAGCCTGCACCCACAATGGCCCTATGTGAATATAATTGGCCACCCCTGCCCCAGACCATCACCAGTCTGACATGAGTACTGATGGAACAGGCATCAATGAGAAAAACTACACAATTAAAAATATCACACCAAAAGGGGGAATCTAAAAGTATTAGGCATACCTATTGAATTGTCTCAATTATATGTCAATGTGATTTAGCATTCTCTGTTTTTCAGGTTTCTCACAACGAAAGAAAGTTCCATGAATTACTGGAGGGAAGGGTCCTAACGGTGACAAGGCCAGCGGTGATGCAGGACCAAAGGAGACGACAGAGGACTCTATGGAAGAGCCTCAAGAGAAAAAAATGAAAGTGGACCCGGATGAGCAAGAGAGGACGGGGAAACAGGACAGCAAGCGAATGCGATTGCAGGACAAGTCCAGGCCGCACATGAAACCCACGAGCAACGAAAACAGACTGTCCTTCCATTATTCAGGTAGGAATGCCACTTTAGGGGATAGATGAAAGGGCCAACTACTTTTCATGCACCCTGGGACTTTCCATCTTAGAAATCCCACCAAGTCATTCAGTGATGTTTTTCCTTTACCTATCAGGAGCATGCTCAATTGAGTTTCCTGTAGACCTAATTGTTTATCAACACCAATTTTATCCCCCCCCAGGAGCGTGAGGCCAAATGTGTCTAAGTCGACAAATGCAAGTTCTTCCATAATATTGTGGTGTACATGCGGCAGGTAGCCTAGTGGTTAGAGCATTGTACTAGTAACCAAAAGATTGTGTGGCGAAATCTACTCGGAGCCTTCACCGTGCGCTGCCACTTTAAGAGCGCATGAGCAGTAAGGAAGGAGGAGATAAAGAGAGCTCGTTCAGCTCTTTGGGGAGGGGCTCTTGGGTGGCGCGACAGTTTGATTGTGTGTGCTGTGCTGCAGAAGTTTTGTTTGTTTTCAGCGTGTGTAGTTTATAGAGTATATAACTCAATCATCGGTGTAATCGCTCTAGGTCGTGGTTGTTTTCGTTTGGGACCGCGCCCGTTATGGATCGCATGGATTAGTAGCTACATTTGGCATACAAACCAACAAACCATCGGACAGTCAGACAGTACACCTGCACGCCTGAAGACCACAGCTAAGATCTCTTATCTTTTTCTCTTCCCTCTCATTCCAGTGCTTTACCCTGCAACAGACTCTCTATTTTTCAAATGCACTTCCCATGGAAGTTCATTAGAGCTGGACTATTATTTCCCTGCCAGAAGTGTTTGGAGGGACATTTTAGTAGGTTGCTTGCAAGTTGTATATTATGTGAACTGTATTGAGGTGGGGTGTACTAATGACATGTGGCCGTGAAGACTGTGGACATTTTTAAGGCCTTTGTTGTGTCGATGAACACCCCCCACATTCATACCCTCTGCACTCATCCACTAGAAAATAATACAGATTATTGCAAATCCTATGTTGATGACTGGGTTCGTTCTTGTATGAAGTTGCTGTTGAATTGCTCTGCCATTATTAGTATTAGTATTATTGTATGAGGTATTCTTGTTTGGGTTACCCCTGTGTTGTGATGTGGGTTTTATATGGTGTGTATTCTCTTTTCTCTCCACTGGCTATCTGGTAAACAGGCTACACTCTAGGCAGTCTCTTCTGCTGATGTGTGTGTGTCTGGTAGTGGTACTCTATTCTACTCTTTTCCTTTCGGCATGGTTAATACCTGCCTGGCGCCCGAACAAAATCTTTCTTTACCCTCTCTAATAAATACCGCTACAATTGCAAGATTGAATCCCACAGCTAACGTAAAAATCTGTCGTTATGACCCTGAACAAGGCAGTTAACTCACTGTTCCTAGGCTGTCATTGAAAATAAGAATTTGTTCTTAACTGACTTGCCTAGTTAAATAAAGGTAAAATAAACATGGCCTCTTAGCCCACCGATGTTGGAGAGCACTGCTACCTCTGACACTTTTGGGAAGTGGCACTGCGGCTGAGCTGCCAGTTTGCCTGGGCCAACACCAGCGCTGACCTCAAAAACCTGGTGAACGAGGAGCATGTGAAAGCCATGGAAAGGAGAACGCTAGTGAGGAATAGCCTGGACAAGGACATGCAGTGGCGCCTCCACAACAAGGTGGTCCCCTTTACAGCGTCTGATGCCTACATGAAGACCATTTTCAAAGGTGCACACAAAGCAGGAAAAAGCTGCAGCAGCAGAGAACTGTAAGGCTGGGTGGTTCTGCCATTATGTGGGAACGGTATGTTGCCTGGGTTGTATTCATTAGTCACACACCGTAGCAAAATGTTTTGTAACAGAAAATGGTTTGCAACAGAGTTTCTATTGGACAAATTCAGGTAGGTCCCTCCCCTTTTGCCTCTGTTTGGTTCCACGTGAACACACCTGTGGTGGTGGTGTGATGTATCACCGACTGATTCGCAGTAATTTCACTGTTTTTAGCTGCAGAATTGTACATGTTAATTATCTGAGAGTTCAATGTTCTCTCCCTTAGCTGATAACTCCTGCTCATTGGAGATTCACTCAGTGTTCTGAAGGGGAGAAACCAGAAACAGACAACCAGGGAACTGAGGTATAGTAACAACACTATTACACTATGACTACTACTCTATTTGTCACACGGCGCTTAACATCAACCTGGGCCTTAATCTTCGAAGAGTAATTAGAGGTGACTGGTGACAGTGGCAAGGAAAAAACTGCCTGGCTGGGAAATATAATAGATCTGTGCGATTTAAAAAAAATATATAAAAAAATAAATAATTTTACATTTTTTGAAAGGGGGGGGAAGCTCTTACAATGACTGAATTTATTTTATGGTGTCTAGAGGTTTTTCCTTGACAAGTTGTTTACCTTTTGAAAAATTGCAGGTTAGCCAGGAGGACCTGGCTCTAGTGAAGACCATTGGGCGTTGACTGATGCTGATGTCATAAAGCTACTACAATGTGAAAAGAAGCTGGTACGTTTGAGCTGCTTGTCTGAAACACAGTGCAAGGTTTTTTGTCTTGCATGTCGGGGATCTGAGTGGCACTTTGTATATTAGGCTCATTTAAATATTAACAACCCATTTTAATATTAAGTTGTATAAACCAAATAGTACATTTATGAATATTGTTTTTATTCTTCCTAAAGGTGGACATTCCTTGACAAGCTGTATCTTGCTCCCTTAACAACAGTAAATTGGTCCTTGGAACAGAATTGGCCACTCTCCCAGACTTAGATTATCCCTACTCCTGGACTGAAACCCAAGCTCAACTGAAAATCTATTTTTAAAAGAGTTTCTTAGTCCAGGAATAAGATTCTTCTGGGTCCTGGAAACCGACCCAATGTGCTTGATATGTCAAACTGTAACAGTTTAGCTTCCGTCCCTCTCCTCGCCCCTACCTGGGCTTGAACCAGAGACCCTCTGCACACATCAACAACAGTCACCCACGAAGCATCGTTACCCATCGAGCCACAAAAGTCGCGGCCCTTGCAAGGCAAGGGGAACAACTACTTCAAGGTCTCAGAGCAAGTGACGTCACCGATTGAAACGCGATTAGTGCGCAACACCACTAACTAGCTAGCCATTTCACATCGGTTACATAACCATACTCCAAAGAGGATCAAAACTTTGTGCTTCATATACTCTATGATTTTGTGTGTTGTGTTCTGCATTATGTATTTTAGAATTATCTAATAAAACGAGAACGAAGACCAGGCTGAAAGTAATACTTAGATTAGTATTTTTTTTTTAACGGATTAGCAATGATAATCTGAATACTCGGGGAGCATAGGCCATCGATAACTCCTGCCCATTGCACTTTGTTCTGGGCAGTATGCTTAAGCTTGTTCCACCCCATGCCGGTTCTAAAAGTGATAGTCGTGGAAGTGGTGGTAGATCACTCAAGTTTCAGATTTTTTTCTCGTTTTGTGTGGATCTAGCTATTTGCCTCAATTTGAAATAAATGGGAAAGATGGGGATCATTTTAGTCCATTTCAGATTTTTCCTCCTGGGAATTTGAGCTCAAAGTAAAGGTATTGAAACAATACCAAAGTCACCCCACCTATGTTTTTGTAAAAAGCTGAGGGATAGACAGTTATGGATGCAAGGGCTGATAATAATGCCAAAATGATAATAGAATAATACAATTACAATTTTAACCATGTTTAGAGGCTATAGTGTTTGTTTACATTTACTTTGTTTAAAACATTGGAGTAAAACGAGCTTATATTAGGGGTTCTGGTGGGGTACAGCAGTTGAACTAAGCTCATGGGGCATTTACAACTTATATTATTTAATAATCTATGCGTTTAGTTGCTACATAAAACAAATTATGTAGCAACTAAGGATTCTAGCTTTAGGGCCTTGGTCTGTACTAAAAGTCTGATAATTTAACATTTTAGGTGGAGAGATGCTTTCTTGACGCAATGACCAGATGTACAGAGCAACTCAACAACAAAATGGACGTGGACTTTGTGGACTTCAGCTCGGGGTGTCCCATTGACCTTGTGTGCAATAAGGCATAAACTTCTGAACCTATCACGTGAGGAACCTATCACGTGAGGACCGAAATAAGGTATTTCAATGGACATTCTCCATTGAGCTTGCTTTTAAATCCAGGATTAGTCTTAATCTGTGTGGGGAAACCAGCCCTCTAAAACAGATTATTAACATGGTCTTCCCTTTCTTTAGGGCGGAGGTTGTGGCCTGATGACGTGCACCAACAAGTTTGAGCAAATCATCCGAGGAATGAACTCTGTAAGCGATGCTTCTATATATAGTACAATTCCTTATTTGCTCAACTATGTTATTGGAGATGTTGCACTCGATGCAGGCTCAATAAAACGCTCAAAGCATTTGAAAGAAAATAAATATTACTTGAACTCAGTTCTGGTATGTAAAGGGACTTGGTTGTTCTGTCCTCTGGTTCTGGATGTTCCATTGACTGTCAAGATTTGTACCGGCGTTCAGGATAAGGCCAACATCGCGCACAAACTCATCCCAGAGATGAAGAAGTGGTTGGTGTCCATGATCACCGTACGTGTGTCAGAATGTAATGCAGAATCCTAAATCGATCAAGCCCAAGTAATCTGTTGTCTTGTTGGGGTCTTTGGTTGTGTCAGGGATGTGTAGCATAAGAGTAATTTCAAGTATCTATGCAGCTGCATGGCAGGTCCAGGGAACAGCGCTATACCAAGTCAGCTGACTGGGACTACATTAATACCTGCTCCCAATTTGCCAGCCCCATCCCACTATTTGTTGAGTTAGATTTGGAGATTTCATTAGTCAGATGCAGATGTAATAACAGTGAAATTCTTAAACTCCGAGCTCCAACAGCGCAGGCCAAAGGGAAGTGAAAGAAACAAAGATAATGGTCCCGCTTTAAATGACGTGCAGTTTATAAAGGTTTCATAAATACCACAAATGTTTTACAAATCATCTCTAACCCCATGTCATGCTTTATAAAGGGTTCATAAATGTGGCATAACTGTGTGACGTGACCAACAATGTAAAATGTGACATAACCTACGATGTTTTTGGTTACTGGCCCAAAGAGTTTAACCACTAGGCTACCTGCCACATATGGCGATAATCCCTGAGAACTCTCTCTGGAAGGTAAAAAGGGCGACATTTGATGATCAAGTATTCCAAATTGGGAGAGCAGAACCTTGCAAGTTCCTATACGTTTCCCCTGTCGCACCACTTGTTGCTGATCATAGAATGGAGCCCTTCGCCCTTGTTTTGTCCCCTCGATAAACTGTAAAACCCATTGGTTGTATATAATCCGTTTGGTTGTTGAAGGAAAGCCAAGTCTCATTGAAACAATGTATGCTGCAGGATCTGATGTCCCTCACACTGAGTTCAAGTTTATTCATTATTGATTGAACATTGGCTGGTGGTAAGCTCTGTAAAGGAGGACAGGTCGCCAGCGTCTCAATCTCACAAAGTGTGTATGTTCGTGCATGCATCTTTGTGTGTGCACCTGTTAAATATAATCTCTCTTCCAAGCAGGTAATGGGGACATTTTGTTTTACGATGACACCATGAAGGCTAGAGAGACTGAAGTTTCGGGTATTATGCTGGCAAGGTTAGTATCTTAATGGAAAAGAAAAGACAGTGCATTCAGAAAGTATTCCGACCCCTTAACATTTTCCACATTTTGTTACGTTACAGCCTTATTCTAAAATGTATTAAATATTTTTTTCCCTCAATCTACATACACAACCACATAATGAGAAAGCAAAAACTGGTTTTAAGACATTTTTGCAAATTTATAAAAAACAGAAATATCTTATTTACATAAGTTTTCAGACCCTTTGCATGGAGACTCGAAATTAAGCTCAGGTGCATCCTGTTTCCATTGATCATGCTTGAGATGTTCTTACAACTTGATTCGAGTCCACCTGTAAACCCATCGATTCGTCATGATTCTGTAAGGTCCCACAGTTGACAGTGCATGTCAGAGCAAAAATGTAATTGTCCTAGGAGCTCTGAGACAGGATTGTGTCGACACAGATCTGGGGAAGGGTACCAAAACATTTCTGCAGCATTGACGGTCCCCAAGAACACAGTGACCTCCATCATTCTTAAATGGAAGAAGTTTGGAACAACCAGGATTCTTCCTAGAGCTGGCCGCGCAGCCAAACTGAGCAATCGGGGGAGAAGGGCCTTGATCAGGGAGGTGACCAAGAACCAGATGGTCACTCTGACAGAGCTCCAGAGTTCCTCTGTGGAGATAGAACCTTCCAGAAGGACAACCATCTCTGCAGCACTCCACCAATCAGGCCTTTATGGTAGAGTGGCCAGACGGAAGCCACTCCTAAGTAAAAGGCACATGACATGACTCTGGCCTGAATGCCAAGCATAACGTCAGGAGGAAACCTGGCACCATCCCTACAGTGAAGCATGGTGGTGGCAGCATCATACTGTGGGGGTGTTTTTTAGCGGCAGGGACTGGGAGACTAGTTAGGAAAGAGAGATCCTTGATGAAAACCTGATCGAGCGCTCAGGGCCTCAGACTGAGGTGAAGGTTCACCTTCCAACAGGACAATGACCCGAAGCACACCACCAAGACAATGCAGGAGTGGCTTCGGGACAAGTCTCAATGTCCTTGAGTGGCCCAGCCAGAGTCCAGACTTGAACCCGATTGAACATCTCTGGGGATACCTGAAAATAGCTGTGCAGCAATGCTCCCCATCCAACCTGGCAGAGTTTGAGAGGATCTGCAGAGAATTGGAGAAACTCCCCAAATAAAGGTGTGCCAAGCTTGAAGTGTCATAACCAAGAAGACTCAAGGCTGTAAACGCTGCCAAAGGTGCTTCCACAAAGTACTGAGTAAAGTGTCTGAATACTTAATGTAAAAATGTCTTCATCTGTTTTTGCTATGGCATTCTGGGGTATTGTGTGTAGATTGAGGGGGAAAAATAATTTAATCCATTTTAGAATAAGGCTGTAACGTAACAAAATGTAGATAGTGTCAAGGGGTCTGAATACTTTCTGAATGCAATGCAGTGTACTTCAGATTTCACGCAATTTGACTGATCAGAGTAGTGTGCTCTGAGGCCTAGTGGATAGAATATAGCTTACTCTTAACTAATTTTTTCAGATCTACACAAGTGCATAGGGAGGCTTGGTGAGGGGCTTGGACAAGGTTCGCACAAGGTATATTTCCATGTGTTTTGCGCTCTGGTTGCCAGATGAGCTTGCTCATTCCACCCACACTGCCATTCAGTCAGGCGGGTACAGAACTGACTGATTAGGCCTGCCAAATGTCACATCAATAGCTAAAATGCCGGGCAAAATATATTAAATCTAGCCTTTTGTGCGTATGGAGCATTTCTAGGATCTTTTATTTCAGCTCATGAAACATAGGTTCAACACTTTACATGTTGTGTTTTAAGTTGTGTTTTAAGTTTTTGGTCAGTATTAGTTTACCCATTTTTTATTTATTTTACCACTACATCACTGGACCCAACCCACACAGTGTAAGGTGCAGTAAATGTGTCTGACTTTGACATTGCTAGCATGGGTGAATCGGCCCTGGAAGGGGAAAGACAACGCTACATCCTGCACTGGCTCCAGTTCTACATTGTGACTTTTTCTCTCCAGAGCTTTTGCCTCATTCACTTTATCAAGCGGCAGCCGTGCTCCTGCCGTTCTGGTGGCCGTTCACGTGCAGGTTACCTCACACAGCCCACCCGCCCTTCTCCCGACCAGCGACATTAAAGCTGCCAGTCTGAGCAAGACTCTCTTTTTCTTAGCTATTAAGTAGTAGATTCCCAAATGCCCAATAAAAATACAATAGTTATTAAGCTGGAATTGTGTAGTAATGCGAATAGGAAATGTGTGTTCACCAGTAGGCATCTCCCAAAACTCTGCTTATCACTACTCAAATTACATCATTAGTACTGACTTACCACTCATGTATACAGTAAATAAGTAGTGAAACACGTATTATTGAGTAGAACTTGTGATGAGTTGTACATATTAAATTTTTTCATGAGGTTGAGGTGATATACTGCCATCTGGTGGCAACAAAACAATTGCATAATACAAACTATTAGAAATTGGTCCTTTTAAAATAAGTATTAGTGCTTGCAAAAGTACTTAAGTTCTTGAATTTGACTTGCCACTGTCTGTTCGAACCTTGGGCTAAGTGTTGATTTGAGATGGGACGCACGTCCAATTCAGTCTCTTAACCCTTAACTCAGTGGTTCTCAAACCTCCTCGGGGACCCCCCAGACATTTCACAATTTTATTGTAGCCCTGAACTAACTCACCTAGTCAAGGGCTTGATGATTAGTTGACAATTGTGATCAGGTATACTTGCTGTGGATTAGTTAATATACATGGAAAGTTTGGGGTCCCCGAGGTGAGGTTTGAAAGCCCCTGCCTTAAAGCTGCAAAATGTTACTTTTTGGGATGAGCCGACCAAATACACATAGAAATGTAAGTTATATAGATCTGTTATTCTCGTTGAAAGCAAGTCTAAGAAGCAGTATATATATTCTATGTGAGCTATTTCTATGCTAATTGGTCATTTTTACGTCTCTTACTTTCGGTTCTGTACACCAGCTGAAAATGTTTGGTTATAGAAAATATATTTCACAGCGGTTTAGATGATACAATGATTCTCTACACTATACTTGCTTATTTTGTCACAAAGTGAAATTAGGCACACTATTAGAATTTTTGCAACCATGAAATGGCGGCGTAATTTCACCATAGTGCATCTTTAATTGACTCCAGCTCTGGTTGTAAAACAGACCTGCCAAAATGCACGCATTTTTCGTACAACTACGCAATTCTCTGTCCATGTATGCAGGTACGAGATCCCGAGTTAAAGGTACGCAGAAATGAATAGGGCCTGATTATTATTATTATTATTATTATTATTATATTTATTTTTTAAAACATTTTAATAAAAAATAAATCCACTGTGTAGATCTAACATCCCGATTCTCAAGCTGCAACACACAGACATGTACGGAGTTTGTGTCAGCGGACATGGAGATTAATACATCATTATTCAACGTAGCTACTCCATGTCTGTCCCTCCTGTTTGTTGTGATGTTGAGTTTGCCGACTGTCAGCTACCGAGGTAAAGACAGATTCAGGTTGGATATTCAACGGATATTCGCCTGTAGTTTTCCTTATGTCCACCAACAGCAGTTAGGGACTGTCAACAGTGACAAATCAAAATGTTCGAATTTCAATAGCTCTTTAACCATTACTCCTAAAACATCCAAAACTGGTTCTAGCTAACCCGATGGCATAGTCACACATTGCACACACTTTTTTTTGGTTCATTCACATCTCACACTATTTTAAACTATTTATTGACATTTTTGAATTTCAATAGCTCCTTGGTCATGTGACCTACTGACTTCACACAAGGTTCAGCATGTACACTCAGTGGGCCTACACATTGCACACCCTTTAAGTTTGTCCCTTTTCATCTCACGAAATTGACATGAATTTTCAATGTTTTCAGTGTTTCAAATTTCAATAGCTCCTTGGTCATGTAACCTACTGTCCTCAAACAAGGTTCAGAATGTCCACTGACTACCATTCTATATTGCACACCCTTTAGTTTGTCCATTTTCATCTCACACGATTTTACAAACTTTCAAATGTCTGTAGCTCCTTGGTCATGTGACCTACTGACTTCAAACTATTTTCAGAATGTCCATGCAGGTTAAAATATCAAAACAAACTCTGAACCAATTATATTAATTTGGGGACAGGTCGAAAAGCATTCAACATTTATGGTAATTTAGCTAGCTAGCTTGCACTTGCTAGCTAATTTGACCTATTTAGCTAGCTTGCTGTTGCTAGCTAATTTGTCCTGGGATATAAACATTGAGTTGTTATTTTACCTGAAATGCACAAGGTCCTCTATTCCACCAATTAGTCCACACATAAAACGGTCAACCGAATCGTTTCTAGTCATCTCTCCTCCTTCCAGGCTTTTCTTCTCTTGACTTTATATTGCGATTGGCAACTTTCATAAATTACGTGCATTACTGCCACCGACCTAATTCGTCTTTCACTCGCCCACGTGGGTATAACCACTGAGGAGATGGCACGTGGGTACCTGCTTCTATGAACCAATGAGGAGATGAGAGAGGCAGGACTTGCGACACGATCTGCGTAAGAAAAGAACTGACTTCTATTTTAGCCCTTGGCAACGCAGACGCTCGTTGTTGCGCACAAGCAGTGTGGGTGCAATAATTGAATAATCTAGATTTCTAAATGTATTTTTGCTACACTCGTGCACGCGATTCGAACAGTGTAGTCAGCCTGGAATTGTTTCAAGCTAACATTAGCGAACATAAGATAGACATTCAGTGGGTTCTAAAGTGCCAGCAGTTCACTCACATTTGCCAGGGAAAGAAATTAAATGAAAATATGAAACATAACTGGTCGCGTTTGTGCGAGTGTGATATACATTTAATTCTGCGTCCCATGAGTTGTATTTTCCACCTAACATTGCGAGGATCATGAAACCTGATAGACTGTAACTAATTATGATTCACTTCACAAAAAGCATTACAAAATTATAATAAAAAATAAATATAAACATCTTGGCATTAAATGGAGTTGGGAGTTTAGAAGACTGCGAGATGAAGAATTAATTAGTGTCCGGTATTATCTACAGAGGCAATGCTTCTAAAATGCCTTTGTACTAGATTTGAGATGTTATCAATTTAGAAAATCTTAAATGATGTATGTGCTGCACAGAAATAGGCTAAAACACCGGACTCTTCAGGCTGAAACACCGGACTCTTCAAGCGAACAGTGTTCAGATTCCCTTTGCAGTAGCCTACTTAAGCTTTGTGTAGACAGTTTTTGCGGTCTGTGTTGATGTGATCATTTGTTTTTATGTTTTCAAAATGATTTTTCTTTAAGTGATGTTTAGGAACCGTGCCTAAAAAGCCAATTCTTGTGAGCTGGGGCTAGTCATTGGCCCTGTTTGAGAGGTGACAAGCGTTCCTCTACTACAGTATAGAGACTAAACTTGGGGCCAAGGCAAGCTGGATCTGAAGACCTATGCAGATGTCAGAAACGTGGCCTGGTCTACTCCCACCTTTTGGCTGTGATGCTGGGGATATTGGTCATATTCCACAGCAATGCGGACTGCGAACAAATATTCAGTCTCGTTTCCAAGAACAAAACCCAGTACCGAGCCTCCCTCAGTACAGACATGCTGAGTGCCCTCGTTACCAAGGTTTCAATGATTGCCAGAGGAACTGTTTGCCACCGAGAAGTCTACCCTGATGCACTGCTGTGTAAGGCTAAATCTGCTAGCTACCAGGCAGATCTGTCTAGGAAATTATTTCCTGAACATTTGAAGGTCTCCAGAAGATTAGTTCTCACCCACTGTTTCCTATCATAGTTTTTTCCCCGTTTTTATTATGTTTATTATGTTAATTTGATACCGATGCTCTGCTTCAAACATTTGTTCTTATCATAGAGTAAAACATTGCTTTACTGTGTATGAGACGTTTGTATATTTTGTACCTAAACAAATAACTTATTATTTGTTTAATAAAAAAAAAAAACTCCAAGAATAAAGGCCCTTTGTGTGTTCTTTCAAATCACACCTTGTTAGTGACTTTTACCATATGTGTAAATGGAATGCTGTCAATAAAGAAAGTACTCCAACCTTTTTATAGACTTGATTTGGTACAATTCTATTATTGCGATCAGACTCTAACAGCGTGTGCACTCTCCAATTTGCCGCATGCATCTGGTACTCTTAAAAAGTTGGACAGGGTTAGCAGGTCTCTTTTACTTTTCTTCTCCTGCAGGGGTGCCCTCATCAAGCCCTTGGTTTTCACAGAGATCAAGGAGAGGCGGGACTGGGATATCTCATCCAGCGAGAGGCTGGACTGACTTCACCCACTGCGGCCTGGAGCACTGGGGCTCGGACACCCTAGGCCTGGAGAAGACCAGGAACTTCCTGCTGGAGTGGCTGACCTTCATGTGCAGGTGTGTACTCGTATAGACAGGAAGTGTCAGGTGGTATTCACACTTTGTAGTAATGCTTAGAAACATGCTCAATTGTTTTTTTTTGTGCATTATAGGGTGATCAAAAGATTGATGTAGATGAGGACAAACAATTATTGAAGAGAACCTGCAGGACTGTATTTGCCATATTTGACAAAACGTAGAATTCAACCACTTAAAATAGGATTGAATTTATAGCTGTAAACATCAACATTTCAACACATTTAATGTGGACATGCCAATCTAAACCTCTCTCCTTTGTAGGTACATACCAGTTGGGCTGCTGGAACGAGTGACACAGAGGATCAACGGGCGACCACCCTACTACACGGGCAGGGACTACCTGGAGTCTCATGGCAAGTCAACACTTAGGGGACTGGATCAAGATCAGGTGAGGATCACTGTTGCCTATCCTAACCTAGGTTCTTTTGGCAGCCAGTGTGTTTTCATTCACATTGATCTTTTGACTCATTCTGTGGTTGAAACTTCCAATACAGAATTGCTTAGTAGGAGGTTGCAAGAGCAATGTCTGTCTCAACCCTTGTTCTCGAGGACTGTATATGGTGGCTTCTTAACAAGTCAATAAGATAAGGAGAGATGGACAGTTAATGCTCTGTAAAAATAGTCCCATTAACATTTGTCAGTTGGTTTGAATTAGTATAGATTACCTCTATACCAGGGGTCTGCAACAGGTCAATTGTGAGCTACCAGTAGCTCGCAGCCCACCTATGAGTAGCTCGCCAAAGAATTATGAAAGTACATGCAATTTTCACGTGTTCTACCGCAAACTGTCATTAAAACTTCTTAGGGCTAGGGGGCATTGTTCGAAAGTTCAGATAAATGACGTTCCCAAAGTAAACTGCATGTTACTCAGGTCCAGAAGCTAGGATACGCATATGGTAGCATTGGATAGGAAACACTCACAAGTTTCTAAAACTGTTAAAATAATGTCTGTGAGTATAACAGAACAGATATTGCAGGCGAAAACCAGAGGAAAATCCATCCAGAATAAAAAAAATTGAGGTCACTGTCCATTTCAACGCTTGTCTGTAGGATATACAAATAAATAGCTCCCAGATTGCAGTTCCTATGGCTTCTACTCGATGTCAACAGTCTTTAGAATGTGTTTCAGGCTTGTTTAAAAAAAATGGAATTAGTAGTTGCTGTTTTTCAAGGTGGCTATCATTTTGAGTGTAGTCTTCTGGCGCGGCGCGCGTGGATGAGGGTGAGCACCTCATTATTTACCTCCGGTATTGAACATACTACATTCCGTCTTATATTTTATCGTTTATTTACATATCAGGGTACCTGAGGATTGATTAGAAATGTTGTTTGACATGCTTGGACGAAGTTTATTGGTAACTTTTGGGATTCATTTGTATGCATGTTGAACTAGTGGAACGGGTGGATTACTGAATCAAACGCGCCAACTAAACTGAATTTTTGGGGATATAAAGAAGGACTTTATCGAACAAAACTACCATTTGTTGTGTAGCTGGGACCCTTGGGATTGCAAACAGAGGAAGATATTCAAAGGTAAGTGATTTATTTTATCACTATTTCTGACTTTTGTGACGCCTCTGCTGGTTTGGAAAATGTTTTTAATGCTTTTGTATGTGGGGCGCTGTCCTCAGATAATCGCATGGTATGCTTTCGCCGTCAAGTATTTTTTAAATCTGACAACGCGGTTGAATTAACAAGAAGTTAAGCTTTTAAATGATGTAGGACACTTGAATGTTTAATATTACAATTTTGTAATTTGAATTTGGCGAGCTCCAGCTTCACGGTATGTTGTCGATTTTGATCCCGTTAACGGGATCCATGCGCTAAGAGGTTTTAACAGACACCACAACCTCCCATCTACTCTCTAATCAACGCAACATTTAATTTATCCCACCCCTGGTTAGCCACTATTGGCTTATAAAACCAAACCTATACCATTTTCTGCCATTTAATATCCAGCAATATTGCCCGTCTGTCAGTGTGGTGCGCCCGTTTGTCTATCACTCCGTGTTTAGCCAGTTGATGTGATAAGTCTTGTGGGTTGACAGAAATACTTTCCCCAAAACCATCGCAAAATAAATGTTAACGGCAAAGTAGGCCTGGTAGAAGTACAGTATCAGTCAAATGTTTGGACACACCTACTCATTCCAGGGTTTTTCTTTATTTTTACTATTTTCTACATTGTAGAATAATAGTGAAGACATAAATGATGAAATAACACATATGGAATCAGGTAGTAACCAAAAAAGGGTCAAACAAATCAAACAAATATATTTTAGATTCTTCAAAGTAGCCACCCTTTGCCTTGATGGCATCTTTGCACACTCTTGGCATTCTCTCAACCAGCTTCATGCGGAATGCTTTTCCAACAGTCTTGAAGGAGTTCCCATATATACTAAGCAGTTTTTGGCTGCTTTTCCTTCACAGCGGTCCAACTCATCCCAAACCATCTCAATTGGGTTGAGGTCGGGTGATTGTGGAGGCCAGGTCATCTGATGCAGCACTCCATCACTCTCCTTCTTGGTCAAATAGCCCTTACACAGCCTGGAGGTGTGTTTGGGGTCATTGTCCTGTTGAAAAACAAATGATAGTCCCACTAAACACAAACCAGATGGGATGGCGTATCGCTGCAGAATGCTGTGGTAGCCATGCTTGTTAAGTGTGGCTTGAATTCTAAATAAATCACTGGCAGTGTCAAAAGCAAAGCACCATCACACCTCCATATGTGGAGATCATCCATTCACCTACTCTGCATCTCACAAAGACACGACGGTTGGAACTAAAAATCTCTCATTTGGACTCATCAGACCAAAGGACAGATTTACACCGGTCTAATGTCCATTGCTTGTGTTTCTTTGCCCAAGCAAGTCTCTTCTTATTGGTGTCCTTTAGTAGTGGTTTCTATGCAGTAATTCGACAATGAAGGCCTGATTCACACAGTCTCCTCTGAACAGTTGGTGTTGATGTGTCTGTTACTTGAACTCTGAAGCATTTATTTTGGGCTGCAATTTCCGAGGCTGGTAACTAATGAACTTATCCTCAGCAGCAAAGGTAACTCTGGGTCTTCCTTTCCTGTGGCGATCCTCATGAGAGCCAGTTTCATCATAGTGCTTGATGGTTTTTGCGACTGCACTTGAAGAAACTTCTTGAAATGTTCCAGGCTGACTTATCTTCATGTCTTAAAGTGATGATGGATTGTCGTTTCTCTTTGCTTATTTGAGTTGTTGTTGCCATAATATAGACTTGGTCTTTTACCAAATAGGACTATCTTCTGTATGACAACCCTACCTTGTCACAACACAATTGATTGGCTCAAACGCATTAAGAAGGAAAGAAATTCCACAAGGTAACACCTAACAAGGCACACCTGTTAAATTAAATGCATTCCAGGTGACTCATGAAGCTGGTTGAGAGAATGCCATGAGTGTGCAAATCTGTCAAGGCAAAGGTTGGCTTCTTTGAAGAATCTCAATATAAAATATATTTAGATGTAACACTTTTTGGGGGGTTACTACATGATTCCATGTGTTATTTCATAGTTCTGATGTCTTTCTTGACTATTATTCTACAATGAAGAATACAGAAAAACCCTGGAATGAGTAGGTATGTCCAAACTTTTGATTGGTACTGTATATCATGAGTAAGTTTATAATTTGTATATATTATTTATTTGCAAACTTGTCCATGAAATGAAAAGCAGCCGTACAGAACCAGTGCTGGACCGGCACATTCCTCACTCGCTTTCTCGTGTACACTAAGGACCTGGGGAAGAGTTGCAGGGGAGAAGAGAACAATGTCCCTAGTTAATGTCTAGAAATAAAATAGTAGCTCGCAACGTGTTTCATTTTTTAAAATCAGCTGAATATCTTTTCCAACTACACACAACACGCTGAATAGTTTCATGGAAAAGGGTTTTTAATAATAGTCAATCATATGTTCCCTTCTCCACAGTGGAATGCTGCTTGGACATATGTAACCAAGAATATAAACTTTCTGCCCAAGCATAAGACAAATGCTTAAAAATGAATGTGTTTGAATGCTCAACAAAATGTTATGATGGTAAAGCTTTTTTAATTCTTTTATTTATTTTATTCAAGTCAGCAGTCCTGAATGTACTTTACCTATTACATGAGTAATACACTGGAGTGATTTAAAAATTACAGTAAGTTTATGTAAATTATTTATAAAGAATGTATTCGGAGTGGTGTGTATCTTTTACTTGGAAATGTATTTTCTTACCATTGCACAGAATAAATACTGTATATGGAATAAAATAAATAGAAAATACAACTGATCTTTTCCCAAAAGCATCTTAAGGCTAAGCTTGTTAGAACCATGGGATCCCAAGGTTATGCTTTTCCAACAGTCTTGAAGGAGTTCCCACATATGCTGAGCACTTGTTGGCTGCTTTTCCTTCACTCTGCGGTCCAACTCATCCCAAAACATCTCAATTGGGTTGAGGTTGGTGTAATATTCATACGTGTATACATACTGAATTGTAATTGGAAGACATGGTGTCAGAGTAAAAGATCTTAAAAGATGGATTTTTCTGGAGTTCCTTCACCTCGAATGGACTGATAGTCTACAAACTTACCCGATGCATGGCGTAAGTACAAACAGCATGTGGAGCTAATGTTCACGGGTCCACTGAAAGACAGAGGAGAAGAGGAAAAGTGCAGCTACTTGCTCCTCTGGATCGGTGAAAAAGGGAGAGATATTTACAACACATGGACACTTACCGTGGCTGAATCAAAGGTACTAAAAACATACTACGATCGTTTTGAAGCATATGTTGCGCCGAAGACCAATATGATTTTCGCTAGGTACAAATTCCATGAGAAAATACAGGGAGCTAGCGAGTCTTTTGAACAGTTTGTGACAAAGCTGCGTCTGCTTGTGAAAGACTGATTATGCAAAGGATGAGATGGTCAGGGACCGTATTGTATTTGGAATACACTCACCGCGAGTGAGAGAGAAACATTTGAATGTTGAGTCTGAGGTAACGCTGGACAAAGCTATCGACATAGCCAGATCTCACGAGCTAGCACAGGCTCAGATAAACCATTTTGCGTGTGCTTACGCAGTCAGGCAGACATCAAAATAAATCACAGACAGCTTCACCAGCAAAGCACCCCACACCATCACACCTCCTCCTCCATGCATCACGGTGGGAACCACACATGCAGAGATCATCCATTCACCTACTCTGCGTCTCTCAAAGACACAGCGGTTTGAACCAAAAATCTCAAATTTGGACTCATCAGACCAAAGGACAGATTTCCACCGGTCTAAAGTCCATTGCTTGTGTTTCTTGGCCAAAGCAAGTCTCTTCTTATTATTGGTGTCCTTTAGTAGTCGTTTCTTTGCAGCAATTTGACCATGAATCCCATTGTGTTTAGGGGGTGTTTCACAATATCTATCAATTTAACCACTTATGCAGTAAAATATTTTTACACAATCATAAATGGGAGACATGAGAGAAGTGAAAAAACATGGTTGTGTTTTTTTCTACCTCAGGCAGGGGTATTTAAAAAAGGTGGTTGCCTTGCCATCTTAACCTGTCCCGGTGAATAAAAACAGTCCTTTTCCAACAATCAGATTTTTGTTCGTCACTATAGCCTGTCCCTTTGCGGAAAATCCAATTAACATCGGAGCCTGCACTGTTCGCCGTGCATTACAACGGGAACAAATTATTGAACAATTTACTCAACCCGTACATAGCCAATGTAACCCAAAGCAGTTACGCTCTGACTGCTATAGGCCTACAAACTACAAAAGTAAATGTATTACTTATTTTTTTAAATTACAACAGGAAGTTTCCTGTACATTTCTGAACGATTTGGCAATGCCTCATTGAGAGATATTTTAATGTCTTTGTTGCATTCCCTGGCCATCAAGCTGTCCATATAATCAAAGAGGACTTTTACAGAATAGCGGGTACAGTAGGCTGCGGTCAGTTGACTGCCAGCGATGCTTTGCTAAACCATGTGTGTAAGCTAGGCCTATTAGATATTGGAATAGTGCCACTTCACTTGCACATTTACTTTGTCTGCTATTTTCTGCCAGGCTCCCTCTCTTTTTTTGGTAAATATGTGAACATATTCGTTGTATGTTACAATTGTTTCTTGTTCTAGACTTGTGAAATTTTTGGTTCGGTCTTTTGACTCCCTCTCTATCATTTGTTTCTGCCATCAACATGAGGACCTTTTTGAATGTTGTACTCACCCGCCAGTTGTCTGATCAACTAATCTGTGCTTCGCGTAAAGGCTCTGCATGGTCAATCTGACATCTGCAGTGGCCATACAGCATTTACTGTGATAAGGCCTATGCAGAAGTCAGGGCATTCATACTTCTTGAGAAGAGCAGAGCTGTTGTGAAGGAAGTGTCAATACGTAGCTATGTGGAGCCCTCCGCAGTGTCAATAATGGAACAAATACCTTATTGTCATACTTGAGTAAAAGTATAGATACCTTAATAGAAAGTCACTACTTGAATAAAATTATTTGGTTTTAAATATACTTAAGTATCAAAAGTAAATTAAATGGATAAAATATACTTAAGTATCAAAAATTCCTTATATTAAGCCAACCAGATGGCACCATTTTCTTGTTTAACATACATCTTGTTAAAATGTATTTTATAGCCAGGGTGACATTCCAACACTCAGACATTATTTACAAAAGATGTGTTTGGTGAATTTGTGTTTAGTGAATCCGCCAAGACATAGGCAGTAGGGATGACCACGTGTTCTCTTGATAAGTGCATGAATTTCAAAATTTTCCTGGTCTGATAAGCATTTACAACGTAACGAGTACTTTTGGGTGTCAGGGAAAATGTATGGAGTAAAATGTACAATATTTTTTTTAGGAATGTAGTGAAGTAATAGTAGTAAAACCTATAAATACAGATACCCCCCAAAACGACATAATTAGTACTTTAAAGCATTTTTACTTAAGTACTTTACACTACTGCGCATTGTTACAAAATTTGGGAGACACATAGCGATGTGATACAGAGCTCGATTTAGCCTCCACACAGAGCCTTTGGATTGCATTGCCAGAGCAAGGAAATTGGGTTTAATTGGGCCTATTTAAACGAGAAGCAGCCATTCTGGAACCAACAAATCCCGGACTCCCTCAACTGGTTAAGCGAAACCGGAAATGTTAAACCCTCTTTCTGGAATACACACCAGCCGGGTATCCTACGAAGCAAGCGATATATACTCAGGGGTTTCTAAAGCTAACCAGCTTCAGTTAGCTTCACATTCCAGCTAAGGCTTCATCCATACTATTACGGTGGATATTGCTCGTCCACCTGCCACTAACTCTAGCAGGTTTGTAACTGCATGTGTAAGGGGCTTAATACAGTTGTATTCCAGCCACTAGGGGGTACTCTGGTGAAGCCCATGGGAAATAAAGAAATATAGTTTAAGTGAATTGGGGAGAGGAAAAATAAGAAACAAAAAAAGGGCTGTAAACTGCTGTTACATGTGCTGACATGATTAAAGGTGGAGTAAACTGTACCTTCCGCGTTTAAGTTTATATTATAAGCTCATAGAAGGGGTAACAAATTTGAAGGCACCGCTGAGATTTATTTTCATGTGAGCACCAGCCCATATTCCTGGAACGGACAACGAGTGAGAGACATTGGGAGAGTAGCTAGCTAGCTAACGTTAGCGGGCTAACCACCAAACAGATTGTAGCTATCTTGCCATTGCCTGCATTGACGTTGTTGCCACGTGAGTAGGACCAATATGAGTCGAGAGAGGGAAACGTTGGATGAAATCGAGCAGAGTTTATGGACTTTAACTGAGGACAATATACGGCGCACGTGTGTACGTTGTGGAATAGGTGTAGATGACTGAAGTAAAAGGATAGAGCCATCGCGCTTTGCGGCTCACATTGATGGAAGATTACTGTGAGAAGGACGATTTAATGGAATCAGAGGATGAAGGAATGTCCTGACTGATTCAACTGAAATACGAAATCAAAGGAATATCGGACTCTGAGGATAATGTGAAAAGTCTGCCTACAAATCCCAGCCAGTCGGCGCCAATGATGCAAGTGGACAGCGAACCCAGCGGAGAGATGGGAGCTGCGGCAGAACGAAAAGAAGAGGGAGGGGGTCCTCAGCCCAGCAGAGAAGTGGTATCAGCTCCAGAAAGGCACCCGCCACAGAGAGAGAATGGAATGAGTATGTTATCTGGAGGGAAAAACAGACATGACACTCTACACACTTAAGGCAAATCTTGAGGACACATGCAGAGAAGGATGCAACTGAACTGTATCACAAGGTGACTAATGCAACACAAGAGCCGGGAGAGTCTGCCTTGGACTTCCTCGTCCGAGTCTTTGACCTGAGACAGAAAGTGTTATCGGCCTCAGCTCAAGCCCAATCAGGACTGAAATATGGCACAGAGTTAGTCAAGAGCCAATGCCTGCAGGCCATTGTTACAGGATTAGTAAATGATCATGTCAGGGCAGAGATGATAGTGCATCTCCAGAATATTAACACCAGTAATGAACTGTTGCTTGAGAAAATACTAATTGCCCAGGGCAATGATAGCGAATGCATGCAAAAGGCCAGGATTTCACGTAAGTTCACACCCACACGAGTGAACGCAGTACTGAGTGAGGATAACGGGGATAGCAGATAGGAATGTGCACAGGCAGAGCCCTCACGGACAACAGTCCAAAAACAAAATAAATACAATCCTCTACTGAGTAAAATTGATGCGAGCAATGAAGCAATCAAAGAACTGACCTGTCAGGTAGCCTCATTAGTACAGTCAGTGCATGGCCAGGGTGACAGTTCAGTTAGGAATCGCTCCAACAGAAAACCAAGTCCTACCAACAGGGAGAAAAGAAAAAGAAAAAGTTGTTATGAGACTGGTCAACAGACATTGCTACATTGCTACAAATGTGGCAGTGATAGCCATTGGGTAGTAGGATGTAGGATCAAAAACCATCGAGCGCTATGATGAAACTGGGGCGGCAGGTAGCCTAGTGGTTAGAGCTTTGGACTAGTAACCGCAAAGGTTGCAAGATTAAATCCCTAAGCTGACAAGGTAAAAATCTGTTGTTCTGCCCCTGAACAAGGCAGTTCTTAGGCCGTTCTTCCACTGTTCTTATGCCGTCATTGAAAATAAGAATTTGTTCTTAACTGACTTGCCTAGTTAAATAAAGGTAAAATAAAAAATGGCTCTCATGAGGACTGCCACAGGAATGAAAGACGAAGAGTTACCTCTGCTGCAGAGGATATGTTCATTAGAGTTACCAGCCTCAGAAATTGCAGCCCAAATAAATGCTTCACAGAGTTCAAGTAACACACATCTCAACATCAACAGATGAGACTCTGTGAATCAGGCCTTCATGGTCAAATTGCTGCAATGAAACCACTACTAAAGGACACCAATAAGGAGAAGAGAACTGCTTGGGCCAAGAAACATGAGCAGTGGACATTAGACTGGTGTAAATGTTTCCTTTGGTCTGGAGTCCAAATTGGAGATGTTTGGTTCCAACTAGAGGTCGACCGATTATGATTTTTCAACGCCGATACCGATTATTGGAGACCATAAAAAGCAGATACCGATTTAATCGCCCAATTTTTAAAATGTGTGTATGTATGTATGTATGTATATATATATTACATTTTTGTAATAATGACAATTACAACAATACTGAATGAACACTTTTATTTTAACTTAATATAATACATATGGGCTTTTGGATGGGTGTTCTTAATAAGGTGATTCCACAGGTTGGTGGTATTTTTTTATTTTGGCGTTGCTGACCCCATGCTTACATCTTTATCACAAATAAGACACCTTGCTTTCCCTGGTGCCAATTCCATGTAATAGTCCCCACACTGTTGCTCTGCTTTTCTCTGTCATCTGTAAAACAAACACACACTGAAGTGACAATGATACTGAAGAGTCTTCTTAGGAGACAAATACTCTCAACTGTTTGAATAAAAATAGAGTTTAAGTTACTTGTGATGAATGTTGAAAACAAAATCTGTAATTTCTATATGCAGGAAATCCTATTTTAATAATGGACATGGTAAGAATTGACTACCAAAGTGAGAGTCATAATTCCCATGACACCTTCTAGCAAAATCTGAAAAGTGGTTCCTTCATTAATTTATTCCATAGGATATTTTTTAGATTCACTTAAAATAAGGTCTGTGTTTCGTGTAGGCTTACACCACCGTGCCAATTTTATAACTGTGTAGATATCCATAGGACAAGGTAACTCTGATCAATATTGGCTAAATATAAGCGAAGATTAAAAAAAAAAAATGTAGAGTGGATTTATGAAAATATTTGGACAAATGTTACCTTATTCTAGTGAGATATACACGGGTTTCAAAATGGCGAGGCGGTTTAAGCCTGCACGAAACAGACCTTATTTGAAGTAGATCGAGACATTCTCTATGGAAGACATGAACAGTAAAATAACGAAGGAACCCCTTTCAAGTTCAGCCGCAAGTTATTACAGGAATTATAACGCGTCAACTATTTCTTTCTAAACCATATACCTTTGACTATTATGAGGCTGCTGCTGCCTACCACCTCTCAGTCAGACTGCTCTATCAAATATCAAATCATAGACTTAACTATAATAAACACACAGAAATACGAGCCTTAGTTTCCGGATTTGACCTATCACCTCGAAAACAAAACGTTTATTCCGTTCCGTATTTTATCTAACGGTTGGCATCCATGAGTCTAAATATTACTGTTACATTGCACAACTTTCAATGTTATGTCATAATTACGTAAAATTCTGGCAAATTAGTTCGCAAAGAGCCAGGCGGGCCAAACTGTTGCATATACCCTGACTCTGCGTGCAATGAACGCAAGAGAAGTGACACAATTTCACCTGGTTAATATTGCCTGCTAACCTGGATTTATTTTAGCTAAATATGCAGGTTTAAAAATCTATACTTGTGTACTGATTTTAAGAAAGGCATTGATGTTTATGGTTAAGTACACATTGGAGCAACGACAGTCGTTGATTGATTGTTTTTTATAAGATAAGTTTAATGCTAGCTAGCAACTTACCTTTGCTTACTGTATTCGCGCAACAGGCTGGCTCCTCCTGAGGCAGGTGGTTAGAGCGTTGGACTAGTTAACTGTAAGGTTGCAAGATTGGATCCCCCGAGCTGACAAGGTAAAAATCTGTCCTTCTGCCTCGTTTCTAGGCCATCATTGAAAATAAGAATGTGTTCTTAACTGACTTGCCTTGTTAAATAAAGATTAAATAAAGGTGTAAAAATAAAATAAAACATTGGCAAAATCGGCGTCCAAAATGACAGATTTCCGATTGTTAATTATTGCCCTAATTAATCGGTCGACCTCTAGTTCCAACTGCCGTGTCTTTGTGAGACGTGGTGTGGGTGAACAGATTATCTCTGCATCTGTATTTCCCACCGTAAAGCAAGAAGGAGGAGGTGTTATGGTGCTTTGCTGATTACACTGTCTGTGATTTATTTAGAATTCAAGGCACACTTAACCAGCATGTCTACCACAGTATTCTGCAGCAATGCAGAATCCATCTTGTTTGAGCTTAGTGGGACTATCATTTGTTTTTCAACAGGACAATGACCCAACATAGAGTGACGAAGTGCTGCATCAGATGACCTGGCCTCCACAATCCCCCGACCTCAACCAAATTGAGATGGTTTTGGAAGAGTCGGACCGCATAGTGAAGGAAAAGCAGCCAACAAGTGCTCAGCATATGTGGGAACTCCTTCAAGACTGTTGGAAAAGCATTTCAGGTAAAGCTGGTTGAGAGAATGCCAAGAGTGTGCAAATCTGTCATCAAGGCAAAGTTTGGCAATTTGAAGAATCTCAAAAATCCAATATATTTTGATTTACACACTTTTTGGTTACTACATGATTCCATATGTGGTATTTCATAGTTTTTATGTCTTCACTATTATTCTACAATGTAGAAAATATTAAAAAATAAAGAAAAACCTTGGAATGAGTAGGTGTGTCCAAACTTTTGACTGGTACTGTATCTATGCGAGTCAGGGTTCTCAACTCTGGCATACTTAAAAAACAAGTACAGAAACAGACTCAATGCTGAACATGATCTCCGTGTTGCGCTGTCAAACCCAGAATAGACAACCTGTGTGATTTGATCAATCAGTTTATTACATTTCAGAATACATTAAAAAAAATGTATTTTAACAGCAACAGTTCTAACCTAGACTTTTTTTCAACAATACTTCCTCCAGTAAGATGTACAGTATGCCTGCATTTTTCATCTACTATTACTTAGGGTTGCAATATCAAAAACTCAACCTGTGTGATGTGATCAATGAGTTTATTTCAGTTAAGTTTTAAAATCATTGATTGTATTTTAACAGCAACAGTTCCAACCTAGACAGATGTAGAGAGTGTTTTTAATGGGAAAAAATACATATGCATAGCTATTTATATGGGTATTTCATTGTTATTTGTTTTTGGCTTAAGGGCAATGAAATGTACCAGTATTTACGTATATTTTTTTAATTTTTTTTATTTACTAATATTTTCATAAACTTGGGTTTCAGGAAAAAATCATTTCTAATTTGGGTCCCAGGCTGAAAAAGTTTAAGAACCTCTATTATCAACGTTATTTTTACAATTATGTTATATATTTTTTAATTATTTTAATTATTTTGTATTAATAAAACTACGTAAAAAAGTAATGCATGTGTTAAATGAATATGTGACGTACAGTCATATCCAGGTCCTGATTGGACAGAAAGCTTATCGTTGCATTAAATAGTGTTGACTTGTATATTTTTGACACACAAAGGTCGAAACGGCGTTCTATTTATCCAGGTCCTGGTTGGTCAACAAGCTTATTTGACGCATCAAATAGTTTGTATCTTTTTTGACACGCAAATAACCAAACTGCATTCCATAGTTGACAATATGTGAACTCTTATTTATTCTCCAACGTTTATTTAAAACATAAATACGTTTGCACAATGAGCAGTTCTCTCTCAAAACATCGTTACAGTTGTTTAGCTAGCCAGCCAATCGTAGACATATTTAACGTTACATTGACATGACATCAGTCAAAACACCTCAAAACAAAACATGGTGTCAATAACAAGCTGAAACAAGTCATGTACGATTCCCCACATGGCAGTTTCTTGTCGTTGTTGGTAGAATCACAACAACTTTGGCCGTTCTGACGATTGTAATTTACATAGAAAGCCTATGGCAGACCAGGGCTTTTGGCACCGCTGGGTTGCTACGCAGTAGCGGATCAGCAGAGCTTGTGACTTCACACTCCAGACCGGACAACGGGGGCCTGCAAAGACCAGCTACATCAGTCAGAATACTTCACTATTGTAGTCATATTTTGTCTCTACAGCAAGAGGGGGCCAAATTATCAGGATCTGGTTAGTTATTGTTCAACATACAGGCCCGGTCCAAATACTTTGAAAATGCAGTATTATATGTCTGAATAGGTGAAAACTGACATTACAAGTTTTCCAAGAACCATTATATACCATTATGTGGAGTGTGGATCTTGCAATGCCAGGGTCGGTTCCCACTGGAGTCCTCCACACACAAATTTATGCATGCTCTACTGTTGTTCGCTTTCAATAAAAGCATCTACAAAATTATAATATAAACTAAGCATGTAATGTTCATCTTTCATGTCATACCATGGCATTCACACATAAAACAAGGAGGATGTTTCTTATCGTGGATGTAATGGCATGTTCAATAGAACAGATTCAATGAAACTAGAACACCTTTCAGCATCATAGTAGAAGTCAGGGAAATGTTAGGGAGTGAGTCAACTCTTAAATGAACATACCGTCTTATTATATGAGATCTAATGACAAACCAAACCAGTTTTAAATCAACCATGACTGTTTAGGGTGTGTCTAGTTATTGGAGGATGGCAATGCCTAAGACAACAATAAATAATCAGAAACTTTAAATCACATTTCACATATCCAAATAGTGTTGTGTAAGGTTAAAAAACATTGGTCAAAACACTGACACACTGACTGGGGATGTTGCTCTTTGCAAGATGACACGTTTTCTCTAACTGAATACATTTCTACCTGTACATGTGTTTTGTTTACTGTGGCAAGTAGCCATCCTACAAGCAGGAAGGAGTTCTATAGAAATAATCCACTTCACAGAGGTTTAACGGCATGCACCAGGCCAATTTTTATAGTACGATAGTATAAAGAAAGGTTGTAAATACACCTGGCTGGCTAAGTTTGAGGAAATATCCTGTATATATCCAATATTTGTATTTCATTCTGTCTCTAAATTCTGGTTAGGCTAAAGTTGTAAAAACTATAATGGGCTTTTCACAATGCTGAGACAAACAGAGCCAAGCTCTACTGAGCTGTCATCCACTAGTTGCTGGAAAGGACAATGTTATAAGAAAATATCCAAGCCAGCACAGTATGGTTTGGGTCAGTTCAATAGTGTGAAAGGGTATACGTTAACACAGCAACTTACCTCACCACCTTGATTAAGTGGTAGACAATTGTTATGAATCATCTTAAAGTATCTTAGCAATGAATTGATCAATGAAACACTGGATTTTGCAATGCCTCACCAGCCTGGAAAGCTTTCAACACATATGTTCTGAGTTTGTCATCAACATATTTCACACATTCTACGTCATATGCAGAGGTGTCTCTACATGTCTGGGTGTTATTATGTGTAATTAAGACAGTCAGACAGACGCACACCAGAATAGAAAGGGCGGTTATTTAGGAACATTCCAACTCAAGGTGTCTTTAAAAAAAGGCACTCCCTAACGTCAAAATATCTTCACAAGACCCTCCACTTGTATTGTAAAAAAAATTGCACACCCTCCGTCCTCATAGAATTAACTCAAAATATTTTTTTTACGATAACTGTAGCTAGCGACCCTGTGTTTATAGACATGGATATCAACTTTGCCACTTCAGCATGTTTTTGTGGCACAGTAGATGCCATGCAGGGCTATGGGCCAGAATGTTGAGGGTTCGCCGACCACCACAGACTCTACAAACTCATACAAATGAACATTTCCCATCCATAGTTACAGTCAAGTTCACTCAAAGAGCACTTACACAATATTAGTGCCTTATAGAAAGAGTAAACATACTGATCATCTGGTTTTACAAATTTGCTTTCTAGGATAGAGAAAATATTTCAAAATATTCTAATGGACACCCTTATTTTGAATGCCTTATTTTACATACCGATACTGGGGTTGGGAGGTCATCCATAATACGGGAGGGTTGTCTAACTTTTTTTTGTGTTTTTGCTTTTGGGAGGGTTGTGTGTTTTTTTTTTTTATTGGAAAAGGGGAGGGTAGTGCACCCCCCCCCCTGGTTTACATTTGCTTTTTTGCAGGTTTTACTATATAATGTATTCCATCTTAGCCACATTTCCTCATCTGCTTGCATGCCCCTCCCCTATATCAAGGTGTTTTGGTACTTCCCTTAAGCACTACGCTTTTCCTCATGCTAACTTTTACTATACCACAGGTCAGTATAGTCTACCAGTATATCCTGCCCTCCATCCACCATTCATAGTGACAATAGTGGTTGGTGGATCATTTGTTCAGATCTGCAGTAGGATAACTAGCAATCATACCACATATAAAAGCATTCAAAGCTGCATCAATTTTCAATATGAATCCATAATAAGAAATATGAATAGCTGATTTATTTATTTTATTTATCCGTTATTTTACCAGGTAAGTTGACTGAGAACACGTTCTCATTTGCAGCAACGACCTGGGGAATAGTTACAGGGGAGAGGAGGGGGATGAATAAGCCAATTGTAAACTGGGGATTATTAGGTGACCGTGATGGTTTGAGGGCCAGATTGGGAATTTAGCCAGGACACCGGGGTTAACACCCCTACTCTTACGATAAGTGCCATGGGATCTTTAATGACCTCAGAGAGTCAGGACACAGGCAGCAGAGAGGCCAGGTGCATCATTGCGCATGAAAGAACAGTGAAGACATGAAACGCGCAGCTCAAAAAGTTCTCCTATTGATCATGTTTAGGGACAATATGCTACCTAAACTAGCCTACAACACCACAATGCAATGAATAATTGCATTATTGTTTTCAAGTGAGTATAAAATTCTACTCTAGGCTGCTTTGAAAATGTCATTTGAATAATGGCGCAAAAGCCCTGTGTTTCATTTAATTTGGATCAGTTGTGTGTCTACTCTCGACAGTGTAGAAGTTCTAGAAAAATAGAGTAGCAGGCCTATCTGGCTTTTTATTTCTGATACTGAGATGTGGTCTGTTGCTGATCATCATTCTGCCAAGTCTTCGTACAATAATGTGGCCACATGCTCCCGGCAGGCCCAGTTATTCAGGAAAGCTTAACATGAGCTCTGCTTAATCTTCAATCTGAGCAGCTATTCCTCGCACACCTCGAACCTAACGTATCAATATAGCCTAAATATTGGTCATTTAACTTTATGTGCCATGAACACAACCAGTCACAGTGTTTTAATCTGATTTATTAGGCTACTTCAAGTCTCCTGTAGGCATGTGCATGTTCGTCCAAAATAGGATTCCAGCCTCTTCAAAATGGCTTCACATTAACCAGGTTTCCATCCAAATCAAATCAAATTTTATTTGTCACATGCACTAAATAGTGAAATGCTTACTTACATGCCCTTAACCAACAATGCAGTTTTAAGAAAAATAAGTGTTAAGTAAAAAATATATAAAAATAACAAATAGTTAAAGAGCAGCAGTAAAATAACAGTAGCGAGGCTATATACAGGGGGTACAGAGTCACAGGTTAGTTTAGGTAATTGAGGTAATATGTACATGTAGGTAGAGTTAAAGTGACTATGCACAGATAATAACCATAGAGTTGCAGCAGTGTAAAACGGGGGGAGGGGGATATAGAGGTCTGGTATAGAGGTCCTGGATGGCAGGAAGCTTGACCCTAGTGATGTACTAGGCCGTACACACTACCCTCTGTAGTGATGCAACCAGGATGCTCTCAATGGTGCAGCTGTAGAACTTTTGAGGATCTGTGGACCCATGGGGGAATAGTCTTTGTCGTGCCCTCTTCATGACTGTCTTGGTGTGTTTGGACAATGATAGTTTGGTGATGTGGATACCAAGGAAATTGAAGCGCTCAACCTGCTCCACTACAGCCCCATCTATGAGAATGGGGGTGTGTTCAGTCCTCCTTTTCCTGTAGTCCACAGTCATCTCCTTTGTCTTGAACACTTTGAGGGAGAGGTTGTTATCCTGGCACCACATGACCAGGTCTCTTACCTCCTCCCTATAGGCTGTCTCATTGTTGTCGGTGATCAGGCCTACAACTGTGGTGTCATCAGCAAACTTAATGATGGTGTTGGAGTCGTGCCTGGCTATGCAGTCATGAGTGAACAGGGATTACAGGAGGGGACTGATCACACACCCCTGAGGGGCCCACGTGTTGAGGATCAGCATTCCTTTTGTCCAGGTGGGAAAGGGCAGTGTGGAGTGCATTAGAGATTGCATCATCTGTGGATCTGTTGGGGTGGTATGCAAATTGGAGTGGGTCTAGGGTTTCTGGGATAATGGTGTTGATGTGAGCCATGACCAGCCTTTCAAATGACCAACCTGGCTACAGACATGAGTGCTACGGGTCGGTAGTCATTTAGGAAGGTTATGTTAATGTTCTTAGGCACAGGGACTATAGTGGTCTGCTTGAAACATGTTGGTATTAGACTCAGTCAGGGACAGTTTGAAAATGTCAGTGAAGACACTTGCCAGTAGGTCAGCACATGAGTACACGTCCTGGTAATCCGTCTGGCCCCGCAGCCTTGTGATTGTTGACCTGTTTTAAGGTCTTACTCACATCAGCTACGGAGAGAGTGATCACACAGTCGTCCGGAACAGCTGATGCTAACATGCTTGCTTCAGTGTTGCTTGCCTCGAAGCGAGCATAGAAGTATTTTAGCTCATCTGTTAGGCTTTTTTTGGGCAGCTCGCGGCTGTGTGAGCTGTGCTTCCCTTTTTATGCGAATAAAGTACGTTAAAAAAATGTCAGGACAGGCCTGATGATAACAGACATTTTGTGTAGGTAAACTTACCAGATGTCGACAAAACAAAATAGGCTGGACAAGGTGGGATATTTTTGTGTCGGTCAAATTAATAATGTGAGAAATGTTGGTGGAAAATGCTTTTCAAGTAGACTTGGATTCATGTGATAATGTGTTGTGTGGTTCTCCCAATACAACTCGTGAAAACATGCAGTTTATTAGGCTACAAATTAAATAAGTAATGATGAACTTCACAGTGTGGTGAAAGTGCACAGTGATGAGCATGATTCTCCTTTCAATAAATATCGAAGGTCTTATTCTGGTGACATGATGACCGATGCTGCCGTTGGACCTCGAAGCCAGCTCCACTGCATTTTTTTCATTGTCCCCCTCTAATCAGGGACTGATTTAGGGACACCAGGTGTGTGCACTTAATTATCAGGTAGAACAGAAAACCAGCAGGCTCTGGACCTCGTAGAGTAAAAGTTGAATACCCCTGATGTAGGCTATACCCACAATGTATCTGCTAGTGTAACAGTACTCTTCTTGCGTTGTGTACAATCAGTCATCGACACGGAACTCCAATATGTAGCACCAGTCATGTAGCTTTATTCTGATAGGAACGACACAAAATTGCACGTCATGCAATGCTCGTCTCACCATCCAACTCTGCACTCACGCACGCTGGTTTGGTGCTTGTTCACTGGGCTAGTTACCAAAATAATACAATTACAATATATAATATCTTTAACAGTGTACCTGATAGGAACGACACAAAATTGCACGTCGTGCAATGCTCGTCTCACCATCCAACTCTGCACTCACGCACTGTACAAAATATATGAACCCCCCCCCCACACACCAAACACAGTAAGTTGCTAGCTAGTACTGGCGGGAATTCTTTACAACAAAATGCACAACAAATATTCTCCCCCCAAAAAATCTTATGTGTGATGTTCGAATAACATTTACAAACAATTTGATATAAATTGTACATTTAAATCATCACTTGAGAGTATAAAAATCACTTTTGATGTACAGTGCTTTGCAACCAACAACTTACCGCTGGTTTGGTGCTTGTTCACTGGGACGATTCTAACTGGAACATCCCCCCTCGTAAGCAAGCTACGCAAACCAGCCAATAAGATGCCATGTTGAGTAGGTGAAGGCAAGACAAACTCAAACCAAAAACCCATTGGCTTAACAATAAAGTGGCAAGGGGAATCACCAATATAACCCTGTTACACTAGCTGTTAGCTAGAGCACACGTGCCAATACCAGAGTGGGCACATTCGCTACACAGTGCATTCAGTATTCAGTATTCTGACCCCTTGACTTTTTTCCACAGTTTGTTAGGTTACAGACTTCTTCTAAAATGTATTTAATATTTTTGTTCTTCATTTATCTACACACAATACCCCATAATGACAAAGTCAAAACAGGTTTTTAGAACTTTTTGCTAATTTATAAAAAATAAAAACCTGAAATATCATATTTCCACAAGTATTCTGACCCTTTACTCAGCACTTTGTTAAAGCATCTTTGGCAGCGATTACAGCCTCGAGTCTTCTTGTGTATGGCACTACAAGCTTGGCACACCTGTATTTGGGGAGTTTCTTCCATTATTTTCTGAGTGCCCAGCTCCCAGTTGTTTTGAACATGGAAAGAGTGACGACGTCAGCATCACTGGCTACTGACGTATTAAAAATGAGTGTGTTCTTCAAACATGTCAGGGAACTGTCTTATGTGGGACACCATACGAAGGGATGACGAATGACAGGTGCCGTATCTGTATTGGTTGGGAATGACAATAGAAGATGAAAGACAATTATAATATTTGCACATTGTTGTATTAGCAGAACACTAAGGATGGTTTACTCTACATGGAACCGTTACACTTGAAAGTTATCAAAACACTTTGTTTGGAATATCTATATAAGTTCAGCAATTTGCACTTTTCTCACATTACTTTGTAGGCTTCTGGTGGACCCTTGGTTTGAGGCAAACTCTGTCATATCCAGGATGAAGTGTCATGCACATCACCTCTCCTGCCACCCGACTGCACCTGTACGTACATGAAAACCAAACCTCACCCAGAGACCTGGGAATGTCGGTATGTGGTTAGACAGCCAAATCCTTAGAATATACCATAGAAATAGAATTGAATGCCATGCTATTTCTGGGACAGCTGAAGTTGTACCAAAGAACAAGGAGCATACAAATCTATCTGCGGTTCTCCTCTACACACAACTTATTTGTATTTTTGCTAGGTAAAGTGTAGGCATACTGTCTTTATAAGCACATCAATATTACAGCAGAAAATGTTTTTTCTTTACATTAAATTACAAAACTTCAAGTTGCAAGCTACTTTCGTAGAACAAGTGTCTCTTGAAACACATTGAAGACACTGGTAAAGCATGTGTATACTTTAAATGCATACATTCATTGTCACGGCCGTTAAAAGAAGTAGACCAAAGTGCAGCGTGGCGAGTGTACATTTTCCTTTTATTAATAATGTCACCAACAAAACAACAAACGAAGACACAACCGTAAAGCTTACAGGGATAAAGTGCCACTAACAAAAGTCAACTACCCACACTGAAAGGAGGGAAAAAAGGGCTACCTAAGTATGATTCCCAATCAGAGACAACGATAGACAGCTGTCCCTGAATGAGAACCATAGCCGGCCATAGAAAACAAAACAGAATGCCCACCCCACATCACATCACACCCTGACCTAACCAAATAGAGAAATAAAACGGCTCTCTACGGTCAGGGCGTGACAAAAATGAACAAATGACGGGAAATCACGCATTCGATGCCTTCGCAGTATGAATAAGCCTAATATGTTGATATTCATTGTTTACTACATATGTTTTTACTAAACAGTATGTTCTAAATAATATGTAGGACGTTTAGTACACAGAAGTATGTACTTTTAGTAAGTAGTAGGCAAGACATATATTGGACACGGACCAAGCCTCGGGATTTGATGAATGTGAAATGTCATATGAATATAAATATCTTCTTTCCCAGCACTGTCTCTAAGTAGGTTGGTGTACAATATGAGTTAACTCTGGTCACACCCTAAAAAGTCACACCCTCGAAGATAAACATACTCTCTAAAACTTGTTGTGTTTGCACCTAGCAGGTACAACGAAAATGCACAGACATTACATCCATATAAACAGTCCTTATTTATCAAGAAGGCTCTGATAGTAACAATTAGACATGTTGAGTCAGGCATCACTCTCAGGGATGTACAGGTTCAAAAGTGATACTCACATTTTGAAAGAGACTCACCCGAATTGCTTAACCAAATAATTTGGGTAACACGTTGTGAATGTTAAAGGTGCCATAACAACCTAATATTTAAAAATAATTCAAAAGATACCAGAATAATTTATTTTTTCATTACAGTATTTCGTAGCAGTATTGTTGCTGACTGGATTAGTCCTGTGCACCACAAGACTGTATTAGACTGCTGAGCTAAAGCCAAGGCATAAGCTTCTGGCTCAATGGGTGTTAGGCCGTGTATCTGTAAAGCACTTCCTGACCACCGCTGATGTAAAACGGGCTTTATAAAATAAATGTGATTGATTTGATTGGAGCTAATACATGTTTTCAGGTATCAGGCAAGGTTACTGAACACATTACAATGCCATCAATTGCTCTGACCTGAGTTCAAATAGTATTGAGCCTGTCTGGAGTAGAGTGCCAGAAAGATGTGGTTTGCTCTTTTGGGACTATTACAATGGTGTTTGTGCCAGGTAAGCTTAATCATCGACCACAGCTCATTATTTATCCAGGTCTGGTTCCAACCCCTTCTGCCATTGTGTCCTTGAGCAAGGCACATAAACCCCTGAACGGCTACCTGAGTACTGCTCTGAGGCTTACCTGATGCTCCCAGACTGTTGCGTGAATAGTATGTCAGAGGGTTGGGTACTGTGACAGGTGGAATACACATTTTCGTTGTACTGATAAACAAGGCAACATTAAACATGTCCTCCAACTAATAAATGTAAGTTATTGTGTGTGACCACATTTTATCCAATATATTGACCAGATACTCAAGTGGCTGCTCTAACAATGAAAATAAATGTGTTCAAAATAGAAGGCAGTACCAGTTCAGGGTTTCATTTGCATAATAAAATGATGTGATTTTTACAGTGATTATAAATACAGGATAATTGTGTGAATTTTACAGAGAGTATAGGCCTAATGTTTATGAATTAAAATGGCCAACGTGCTTCCCATGGTTACTTTTTTGTATTGTCATGCCAGATACTCAAGGTTGTGACCCGGTCTGTGTACATCTTAGACAATGGTTTTCTGATGTAAAACGGAAACATGTGAAAAAGGCACGTTTTTCTTTCCTTTTCAATCTTTTTACATAAAACACATCGATTGTTCTTATCTCGTTTTTTGCAGATGAACAAAAAAAACTAGATGCCGAGATGCAGCAGTGTGAATGAAGACTCTCCGGTGTCAGTGTCCGAGGGGTTGGCTGAGAGAGTTTTTAAGGTGACTGTGGAGAGGGCCAGAGTGGGGAGCAACCCTTATACTGCATGCATACAGCCATGGAGATATCGAGAACACTCCCTGTGGTACAGCCATTACTGGTAAGACGGGGAGAAAGAAGGGATGAGGGAAGAGATGTGTGTCGGTGGTGAGGAGGCAGAACCTGTCGTACTCTTCTGTCCTGAAGAGGTTAGTGTGCGAGGGCGCTAACCTGCTACTCTCCCTCTGAGGAAGAACATCCCGGAAAACATTACCTTCCTCTCCTATTTGTGTGTGTGTCCAGATGTTTTAGTCTACTCATAAAAGTGTGTTTGTCTTTCAAGAAATTCCACAAATGAACTTTTAACAAGGCACACCTACCTCATGAAGCTGGTTGAGAGAATGCCAAGAGTGTGCAAAGCTGTCATCAAGGCAAAGGGCGGATACTTTGAAGAATCTCAAGTATAAAGTATATTTTGATTTGTTTAATTAACATGTTTTTGGTTACTATGTTATTCCATGTGTTTTTTTCATAGTTTTGATCTCTTCACTATTATTCTACATTGTAAAAAATAAAGAAAAACCCTTGAATGAGTAGGTGTCTCCAAACTTTAGACCGGTACTGAATGTGTATGTACAGTATATGTCTATATACAGTGCATTTGGAAGGTATTCAGACCCCTCGACTTTTTCTACATTTTGTTACGTTATAGCCGTATTCTAAAATGTATTAAATCGTTTTTTCCCTCATCAATCTACACACAATACCCCATAATGACAAAGCAAAAATACATATTTAGAAATTTAAGCAAATTTATAAAACCTAAACAATTGATATCACATTTACATAAGTATTCAGACCCTTCACTCAGTACTTTGTTGAAGCACCTTTGGCAGTGATTCCAGCCTCGAGTAATCTTGGGTATGATACCACAAACTTGGCACACCTGTATTTGGGGAGTTTCTCCCATTCTTCTCTGCAGATCCTCTCAAGTTATGTTAGGTTGGAAGGGGTGCATTGCTGCACAGCTATTTTCAGGTCTCTCCAAATATGTTCGATCGGGTTCAAGTCCGGGCTCTGGCTAGGCCACTCAAGGACATTCAGAGACTTGTCCCGAAGCCAGTCCTGCATTGTCTTGGCTGTGTGCTTAGGTGAACTTTTGCCCCAGTCTGAGGTCCTGTTTGCTTTGGAGCATGTTTTCATCAATGATCTCTCTATAAGTTACTGTTGAATGCGGAACGAGGGAGAGCTTGGTTTGTTTTTTTGAAAGTTTCTTAGTAGCTAGCTAACTTTTTAGTTTGGATCCCGCGAAACATTTGACATCAGTTACTGGGACTGCTACTCTCTGTCCAGTGATCCTGCCGATCAAGGCTGGGTCTGAGGAGCTATTTGGCGTGGCAACTAGCCTAGCTGCTTAATAGCTGGCTATCAAGCTAGCTGGGTTCATTGAGGACTTCAGTGTAGCCCGCGACGCGGTTAGCCATTGTGGCTGGGACCGCGGATTGTCCCGGATTTGTGGCTGTCTAGATCCCTGCTGTTTGTTGTGTTCAATCTTCCCTGTGACCTGCCATGTCTGGAACTGCGAGTAGTAACAGCGTAACCTACGTTGCTACCTACCATGACAAAGACAAAAGTCGGTGGGAGTATTGTTGAGGACATTGGTGTCTCTCTATCACAGGTGAGGGATCTTTTAAACAAACAAAAAAAGAGTCCAGGACCTGAAGAACAGTGTGCAGTTCTCCCTGTGTGTGAATCCCTGATAAATCTCGAGGGACAATAAAGGCGGAACAAAATGGTTGTGGACGGAATTGCAGAATTCCCACATGAGACCTGGACGAAGTCTGAGGAATGTATATCTTCCTCAACAAGGACTATCCTGAAGCTGTGCGCCAGAAGAGGAAAGACCTTATCCCAGCCATGAAAGCTGTCAGAGCACGTGGGGACATTGCTTACATCCGCTATGACAGGCTCATTGTCCACCCTCCCTCCCAGAAGCCTGGAAGGGATGAGAGAGCCAAGCCTATGGGTTTGTAGCTCCAACCCCGCAGCACACACACACACACACACACACACCAATTGATTAATGGACTGCTGAACGTTTATTTTTATTCTCTTGCTTTGTTTGCTCTTTTCCATATAATGTCTATCTCTGATAAGCGACCCAGGAAAGGGCTGAAAATTGCCCATATTAATATGTAGCCTTTTAAATAAGATTAATGAAATAAATAACTTGCTAACATCAGATAACATTCATATATGAGCTATTTCTGAGACTCACTTAGATAATTAATTTGATGATACAGCAGTAGCAATACAAGGATATAACATCTATATATGAGTCAGAAACGCTTATGGGGGAGGTGATGCTGTATATATTCAGAGCCATATCCCTGTAATGGTTAGAGAAGATCTTATGTCAAGTGTTATTGAAGTGTTGTGGTTGCAGGTTGTCTTGGCACATCTAAAGCCTTTTATTTTGGGGGTGTTGCTATAGGCCACCAAGTGCTAACAGTCAGTATCTAAATAATGTGTGAAATGCTTGATAGTGTATGTGATGTAAACAGAGAGGTCCACTTTCTTGGGGACCTGAATATTGACTGGTTTTCATCAAGCTGTCTGCTCAAGAGGAAGCTTCTCACTGTAACCAGTTCCTGTAATCTGGATCAGGTTATTAATCAACCTATCAGGATGTTTACAAACACTATAGGTACAAGATTATCCACATGTATGGATCACATTTTTACTAATACTGTAGAACTTTGTCCTAAAGTTGTATCTGTACCCAATGGATGCAGTGATCACAATATAGTGGCTATATCCAGGAAGGCCAAAGTTCCAAAAGCTGGGCCTAAAATACTGTATAAGAGATCATAGAAAAGATTTTGCTGTGACTCTTATGTGGATAATGTTAAAAATATTTATTAGTCTGATGTGATTAATAAGGAGCATCCAGACACTGCACTTGATGAATTTATGAAGTTGCTTCTTCCAATTATTGATAAACATGCACCTGTTAAGAAACTGACTGTGAGAACTCTTACGGCTCCATGGATTGATGAGGAATTGAAAAAAAATATGGTTGAAAGAGATGCAGCAAAAGGAGTGACTAATAAGTCTGGCTGACTTGCTGCAAATTGAGAAATTATTTAACTGATTATGTGACAAAAAAAAAGATGAAACTGTGTTATGAAGCCAAGATCAATGATATGAAGAATGGCGGGGAAAACTTTGGAGTACTTTAAAGGGAATTATAGGCAGAAAGACATTCAGCTCCATCTTTCATTTAATCAGATGGCTTATTCATCACAAAACCATTTGATGTTACTAATTATTTGAATGTTTACTTCATTTGCAAAGTGGGCAAACTTAGGCAGAAAATGCTAGCAATGAGCAGTGAGCCATCGTATTAGTGCATAAAAATAAAAATAAAATAATGTAAGAAAAACATTACAAGTTTGAATTTTGTAAAGTTTGTGTGGTCGAGGTGCAAAAAATAATTGTTAACGGTCAATAATGACAAACCTCCTGGCATTGACAAATTGGATGGAAAGCTACTGAGGAGTGGCTATAGAGTCAGCTACCATCCTATCTGTCATATCTTTAATATGAGCCTAGAGGAGTGTGGTGTCAGGAAAACAACCTCTCCCTCAACTTCAACAAAACGAAGGAGATGATCGTGGACTTCAGGAAACAGCAGAGGGAGGAACCCCCTATCCACATTGAGGGGTCAGCATTGGAGAAGGTGGAACGTTTTAAGTTCCTCGGCATAAACATCAAGGACAAACTGAAATGGTCCACCCACAGAGACAGTGTGGTGAAGAAGGCGCAACAGCGCCTTTTCAACTTCAGGAGGCTGAAGAAATTTGGCTTGTCACCTAAAACCCTCATAAACTTTTACAGACACACAATTGAGAGCATCCAGTCGGGCTGTATCACCGCCTGGTAGGCAACTGCACCGCCTACAACCGCAGGGCTCTCCAGAGGGTGGTGCGGCCTACACAATGCATCACCAGGGGCAAACTACCTCTCTCCAGGACACCTACAGCACCTGATGTCACAGGAAGGCCATAATTAAGGACAACAACCACCCGAGCCACTACCTGTTCAGGTCAGGTGAGGTCAGTACAGGTGCATCCAAGCTGGGACCGAGAGACAGAAGCTATTTTTCAATCTCAAGACCATCAGACTGTTAAACAGCCATCACTAACACAGAGTGGCTGCTGCTTACATACAGACTTGAAATCATTGGCCACTTTAATAAATGGATCACTAGTCACTTTAATAATGTTTACATATCTTGCATTTCTCATCCCATATGTATATACTGTATTTTATACCATCTATTGCATCTTGCCTATGCCACTCGGTCATTGCTCATCCATATATTTATATGTGTATATTCTCATGCAATTCCTTTACTTAGATTTGTGTCTATTAGGCAGTTGTTGTGGAATTGTTAGATTACTTGTTTGATATTGCTGTACTTCCAGAACTAGAAGCACAAGCATTTAGCTAAACTCGCAATAATATCTGCTAACCATGTGTATGTGACCAAGAACATTTGATTTGATTTTTTTTCTGTTAGAGTTCAGTGCAGCCTTTTGATATTGTAACCTGTTGTTGAAAAAACGTATGTGTTATGGCTTTTCAACCCTTGCCATATCATGGATTCAGAGCCATCTATCTAATTGAACTCAACTGGTTTTCTTTAATGTAAGCTTCTCTAATGTCAAACATGTGACGTGTGGTGTACCGCAGGGCAGCTTTCTAGAACCTCTACTCTTTTCTATTTTTACCAATGACCTGCCACTTGCATTAAACAAAGCATGTGTGTCTATGTATGCTGATGATTCAACCATATACGCATCAGAAACCACAGCTAATGAAGTCACTGAAACCCGTAGCAAAGAGTTGCAGTCTGTTTTGGAATGGGTGGCCAGTAATAAACTGGTGCTGAACATCTCTAAAAATAAGAGCATTGTATTTGGTACAAATCATTCCTTAAGTTCTAGACTTCAGCTGAATCTGGTAATGAATGGGGTGGCTGTTGAACAAGTTGAAGAGACTAAATTACTTGGTGTTACCTTTAGATTGTAAACTGTCATAGTCAAAACATATAGATTCAATGGTTGTAAATATGGTGAGATCTGTCCATAATAAAGAGATGCTCTGCATTTTTGACACCACACTCCAAAAAGCAAGTTCTGCAGGCTCTAGTTTTGTCTTATCTTGATTATTGTCCAGTCGTATGGTCGAGTCCTGCAAGGAAAGACCTAATTAAGCTGCAGCTGGCCCAGAACAGAGCGACACGTCTTGCTCTTCATTGTAATCAGAAAGCCTGATATAAATACTATGCATGCCAGTCTCTCTTGGCTAAGATTTAAGGAGAGACAGACTACATCACTTCTTTTTATAATAAATATTAATCCCAAATTGTTTGCATAGTCATCTTGCACACAGCTCTGACACACACACTTACCCCACCAGACATGCCACCATTGTTTTTTTCACAGTCCCCAAATACAGAACAAATTCAAGAAAGTTTACAGTATTATAAAGAGCCATTATTGCATGGAACTTCATTCCATCTCATATTGCTCAAGTGAACAGCAAATCTGGTTTTACAAAACCGATAAAGCAACACCCACGGCACAACGCCTCTCCCCTTTATGACCTCGATAGTTAGTGTGTATGTATTGGTATTGATATGTAGGCTAAGTGTTCCTTTTTACATTATAAAACAATTAATGTAGTTCTGTCCTTGACCTGTTCTTGTTCATAAATGTTCTATATTATGTCATGTTTTGTGTGGACCCCAGGAAGAGTAGCTGCTGCTTTTGCAACAGCTAAAGGGGATCCTAATGAAATACCAAAATACTTTGCTCTGTTCATCGTTCCCTTGATCCTGACTAGTCTCTCAGTCCCTGCTTTTGCAACAGCTAAAGGGGATCCTAATGAAATACCAAAATACTTTGCTCTGTTCATCGTTCCCTCGATCCTGACTAGTCTCTCAGTCCCTGCCGCTGAAAAACATCCCCACAGTATGATGCTGCCACCACCATGCTTCACTGTAGGGATGGTGCCAGGTTTCCTTGAGACGTGACACTCGGCATTCAGGCCAAATAGTTAAATCTTGGTTTCATCAGACCAGACAATGTTGTTTCCCATGGTCTGAGAGTCCTTTAGGTGTCTTTTGGCAAACTCCAAGCGGGCTGTCATATGCCTTTTACTGAGGAGTGGCTTCTGTTTGACTACTCTACCATAAAGGCCTGAATGGGGGAGTGCTGCAGAGATGGTTGTCCTTCTGGAAGGTTCTCCCATCTCCACAGAGGAACTCTAGAGCTCTGTCAGAGTGACCATCGGGTTCTTGGTCATCTCCCTGATCAAGGCCCTTCTGCCCCAATTGCTCAGTATGTCTGGGTGGCCAGCTGTAGGAAAAATCTTAGTAGTTCCAAACTTCTTCCATTTAAGAAAGATGGAAAGAAAGATGTGTTCTTGGGGACCTTCAATGCTGCAGAAATGTTTTGGTACCCTTCCTCAGATCTGTGCCTTGACTATATCATGTCATGGAGCTCTACAAACAATTCCTTTGAACTCATGGCTTGGTTTTTGCTCTGACATGCACTGTCAACTGTGGGACCTTATAGACAGGTGTGTGCCTTTCCAAATCATGTCCAATCAATTGAATTCACCACAGGTGGACTCCAATTAAGTTGTAGAAACATCTCAAGGATGATCCATTACGAGTCTCACAACAAAGGGTCTGAATACTGAAAAAAATGTTTTCGCCTTGTCATTATGGGGTATTGTGTGTAGATTGATGAGGATGTTTACTATTTAATCAATTTTAGAATAAGGTTTTAATGTAACAAAATGTGGAAAAAGTCAAGGGGTCTGACTACTTTCCTATAATGCACTGTATAAATTCTGAACAAAATGATAAATGCAACAGGTAAAGTGTTGGTACCATGTTTAAAATGAATAAGCTGAAATTAAAGATCCCAGAAATGTTCTATACACATAAAAGCTTATTTCACTCAAATCTTGTGCACAAATTTGTTTACTTACCAGTTATTGAGCATTTCTCCTTTGCCAAGATAATCCATCAATCCTGGTTTTCTGATCCACACCGCTACCTTTTTTAAGGTATCTGTGGCCAAGAGATTCATATCTGTATTCACAGTCATGTGAAATCCATAGAATAGGGCCTAATGATTTTATTTTAATGGACTGATCTCCTTATATGAACTGTGTAACTCAGTAAAATATTTGAAATTGTTGCATGTTGCATTTATATTTTTGTACAGTGTATATTATTCTTATTAACACAAGTTCAACTCACTATAAAACTAGAAATCTGGAAATCCCAGATGATTTCCTCCTTTGTTGGGTTCGCCATGTGGGGTCATTGTGATCCTCAATCATAGTTAGCAGCTGATTACAAAGTACGTTGACATCTCTTTTGTTAGAGATTCATAAACTGAATCTACCTTCAAAAGAAACAGCTATGTTATGTTAGTTCAAATCTATTGGAATTAGCAGGTATGTGAGTGTAGGACTGTTAAATAAAAAAGTCTGAGTGATAACTTTAGGCCACTGACTAAATAAAATGAATGGCTCAAAAGTTAAGTAAATGAAGTGTAATTAAGCAAGTTTTGGGCTATAGAAAGTCTTAAAAATGTTTGTAACCTGACCAGTTTTCAATACAAGAAGGTCAGTAACTGGGGAACTAACAATTGTAATTATACTCTCAAAGAGATTCACCTACCCATCTTTTGTCCCTCCCTTTTTCACATTATCGTTTGACCCTCCCACAAGTTTTCTTCAGAACACCTAACCAGTTTTCTTTCACCTGATCGGTGAAACGCCAGTATCTTTGGGAAAAAAACTAAAGCAATATTATCTATATACTGTATATTATTATATAACATAGCAGTGACCCCACCACTTTAGTTAACAGCTGGAAAATGAGGCTGGAGAAATGTAACCACTCTTAAATTCATGGATGCAAGGAATGACCATCAATGAGGTAAAAATGATGAGGACCAAGGCAGTCTTCAAAATATTGAAATACCTTTATTGTAATGTAGTTTCATGTTCAATTGAACAAATAAAAAATTACTTGAACCCCTTTCATCATTATAGCATTTGTCAGGCAGAGATACAAGTCTTTAAATAAAAATGCAATATTCTGATATGTAATATTATAACAAACCAAACCAGTGTTCAATTAACCATGATTATAAAGGCTTTGGCTAGTCACAGAATTAGTCATCTGTGGACAGCAACACCTAAGACAACAGTAAATGATCAGAAACGTGAAATCACAGTTCACATATCCAAAGTAGTGCTAAGAGTAAGTGTAAGAGTAGGTTGTACAATTCACATCTGATAAATATAAATTGTTGCGGATTGTTACAATTGGGTCCCTGCAATATGTTTGGTTCGGAGTTCAACATTGGGTGGCGGTCTCAAAATGGTCTCTCAATAGCCATTTTGTAGGGCTCACATCCTTAGGTTATCCCCTGTCCTGGGGAAATGTAACCACTCAAATTCATAGACTGTTATGGATGCAATAATTAATACTTACCAATCCCTGATTGTCCATTTAAAGACTACCCAATCACTTTTTTAATACTTTTTTTTTTATTCAGCCATGTGATAAAGATTTATATTAATTTCTCAAAATATATTATCTATGAAGTCCAAAAAATAAGGGGTAGTTTGCGCACAAAAATAATAGACAGAATGTCAGAATTATTATAATTAAAATATATATATATTTTCCGCAGGCATATTTTGGTGTCAACCTTCAGTTTAATTAATCAATGTTAAAAAAAATTACCATCTGAAAAAAAGTGTCATACAAATATATTATTCTTATTAATACAATTAATGAAGTCCAACTGAAATCTGGAAATCCAAGATGATTTTCTTCATTGTTCACCATGTGGGGTCATTGTGACCCTCGGTCATAGTCAGTAGTTGATTACAAAATACCTTGACATCTCTTTTGTTAGAGATTCATAAACTGAATCTACTGTTAAAAGAAACAGCTAGGTTATGTTAATAACAAATATACACAAATTAGCAGGAGTGTAGGACTGTTAAATAGAAAAAGACTGAATTATAACCTTAGGCCACTGACTAAATAAAATTATGTTTTTGACTATAGAAAACGTTGAAAAATTGTAATTGTGCCTGACCAGTTTTCAATACAATAAGGTCAGTAATTGGGGAAAACAAAATTGTTATTATACCCACGAACAGATGTACCTGCCCATATTTTGTTCCTCCCTTTTTTCATATTATCTTTTGTCCCTCCCAAACGTTTTTGTCAGAACACCTAACCAGTTTTCTTTCACCTGACCAGTTTTCAATACCACGTCAGTATCTTGGGAAAAAACAAAAACAGTATTATCCACAAGACCTTTCACATGCATTCACCCGCCCATCCATTGTCCCTCCCTTTTTTCATAATCTTTATCTTATATTTTGTGCCTCCCAAAATATTTACGTCACTTGAAAGGTGAAGAATTTGTGGCATCAACACAGCCCTAGAGGAATATAAATAGAAACTAGAAATACATTGGCATGACAGTATACAAATGAACAGTTCAATTGTAAGATTGAAATGGCAAACACAACTACAAGGATAATAACATTTTAGAGTGGATAGAAGCTAGATATTGTGAATATTTATTGTCATTGACCAATTCCTTCCTCAATTGATATTTGGAGAAATTACAGAAATAAGGAGACTGGCAGTAAAGTGTTTTCTGTAGGTAAGTAATGACCGTTACTGTATAATGTAATCTATACATGGAAAAGCTTAGATTTTTTTAACATATTTTGTTTGCACACAGTAAAAAAATGTAATAGAAAATATAACACAAGGTAGGTACACATGTCACATGAGGAAGAGATACCCAAAATGGGCTTATAAGAAAGGATACAAGTCCTAAATGGATAATGTAAATAAAAAACATTGGTTTTTGTTAAAAACAACTATGGTTATTATGTATGTGTTATATATGAAAACCCATCCACTTTTGATGAACTACAACTATTACTGTCACAGAATATATATAGGATTCAGAATTTCTGGCAGACCGCTTGGAAACTTGAAATGACTTTTCCTCTTTTATTAAGTAACGGTTACATGATTTAAGTGATATGCATTCATCAGTATAATGGATGGATGTGGATTCCTTTCAAAATAATGAACTAAGCTTACATATGTGTGAAAGGATATTAAGCATAATTATTTATCCTCCTGTCTTCTTTATATGAATACAATAACATGTAGCCAAGTCCTGTGTTGCCATAATGAATGACACAAACATGTCTCCCATCTAAATCTACCACCTTTCCTTTTGAAGAATACAGACATTGGATTTATGAGCTTTATGATAGCCAAGTTTAAATACCAATGTGTTTTAAGTAGTAAAAGGCTGATTTCTCTTGACAAAATGCAACCCTAATGTAGATTTTACTGTATTATTTGATGTATTATGTGTTATATTTGGAAAAACACTCCACTTTTGATGAACTGCACCTATTACTGTCACAGAATATGTATAGGTTTCAGAATGTATTGCTGGGTGCTGGTAGACTGTTTGAAAACTAGAAATTACTTTTCTTCTTTTATGAAGTAACATGATTGACGTGCTACAGTAAAAGGTAGATTCCTCATAGAAAAAATACAACACAAATTTAGTTTTTACGATAAAATTTCACTAGGGTGTATAAATTCATTTTTACAGCAGCCTACTATACAAAAAAGTACAGAAAACTTTTTGAGATCTTTATACCTCTTGATCTGGCAAACCTAAATGAGTTAAAGTGCACACGTTTCCTAACCAAGTTACACATTAAGTTTAACTTGAATGGAGTCCACCATTGCACATTAATAGTGGTTCATATGAACAATCAATAAAATTGATATTTTTCTTTCTGTTCAGAAAACAACTGCATCAACTGGGTTCAAAATGAAGGCACAGAAAGTGACAGCTACTTTCACCATGGGTATGTAGTAAACTGAATTTCATTCTGTAGTCATGTTTCCAACTGTTTTACTAAATGCTAACTTCATGTCAACTAGTGTATTAATCTGAAATCAAAATAGAAATGATAAAAAGGCAGGATGGTGACATAAAATGTAATTATACTAATGAGCAATGATGTCATTTTTTTTGCATATGATGTTACAATGCATATAATTTTTTTCAAAATATGTTTATATTTTGACATTTAGTTTGGAAAATTTTAAATGTTGCCTAATCTACTGTCAAATGTCACACCTCGATTAAATACATACATATTTAAAGGGAAAATTACTAAAGTGTAAGAGGGTAAACATAATTACATGGCTATATATTTCCTCAATTATATTAACACACTACTTACTATAATGACAAATGTGATATCTTGTAAACAAACAAAAAATACAACTCAAGTGTGTTGATCTCAGTAAGGTATTATACAGTGCCTTCAGAAAGTATTCACACCCTTTCCTTTCAGTTTTTACACGTTGTTGAATTCCAGCCTGAATTTAGAATGGATTAAATTTAGATTTTTATGTCACTGTATGTAATTTGTAATTTACAAGTCACATAATAAGTTGCAAGGACTCACTCTGTGTGCAATAATAGTGTTTAACATGATTTTTGAGTGACTAACTCATCTCTGTAACCCACACATACAATTATCTGTAAGTTATCGAGCAGTGAATTTCAAACACAGATTCAACCACAAAGACCAGGAAGGTTTTCCAATGCCTCACAAAAAAAGCTGACATTGAATATCCCTTTGAGCATGGTGAAGTTATTATTTAACTTTAGAAGGTGTATCAATACACCCAGTCACTACAAAGACACAGGCATCCTTCCTATTTAAGTTACCGGAGAGGAAGGAAAACTCTCAGGGATTTCACCATCAAGCCAATGGTAACTTTGAAACAGTTTAATGGCTGTGATAGGAGAAAACTGAGGATGGATCAACAACATTGTAGCTAATCCACAATACTAACCTAATTGACAGAGTGAAAAGACAGAAACCTATACAGAATATGCTATTCACTTTTTGTCCTGAATATGTTTGGAGCAAATCCAATACAACACATCACTGAGTTACCACTCCATATTTTCAAGCATAGTGGTAGATGCATCATGTTATGGGTATGCTTATAATCATTAAGGACTGGGGAGATTTTAAGGATAAAAAAGAAATGGAATGGAGCTAAGCGCAGGTGAAATCCTAGAGGAGGATCATAGAGAGGTCTGCTTTCCACGAGACAATGCGAGATGAATTCTCAACTTTCGGCAGGACAATAACCTAAAAAGGAAGGCCACATCTACACTGGAGTTCATAATCAAGAAGACAGTGTGAATGTTCCAGTTTTGACTTGAATCTACTTGAAAATCTACTTGTAAATGGTTGTCTAGCAATGATCAACAACCAATTTGACAGAGCTTGAAGAATTTTGAAAAGAATAATGAGCAAATGTTGCACAATCCAGGTGTGGAAAGCTCTTAGACTGACAAAAGTATTTCTACAAAGTATTGACCCGGTTGTGAACCCTTATGTAAATGAGGTATTTCTGTATTTTATTTTCAATACATTTGCAAAAATGTTCTTAACATGTTTTCTCTTTGTCATTATGGCTTATAAATAAATAATGATGTAAAAATGTAAAAAAATAAAGAGTAAATGTTTACCTACAATGCCTTAAGACTTGACTTATTCCATATTTTGTTGTTTTACAGCCTGAATTCAAAATGTAGATGGGTAATATGTATATTTTTTAATACATTTTGAATTCAGGCTGTAAAACAAAAAAAATGGAATAAGTCAAGGGGTATGAACACTTTCTTAAGGCATTGTAGGTAAACATTTACTCTTTATTTTTAAAACATTTTTACATCATTATTTATTTTCTGAAAGAAATAAGGAGTGTGGCTACAAATTACATTTATTTATTTTATATGAAAATAAGTAGAATATTTAAAAACTGCACCATCCAGATGAAGAGTAATCTTGGAAATATTGATATTGTGCGCAACAAACAATTTAACCCTTCATCTCACAATCCACAGTGTTCTTATGTTGGATTATCCATGACGTTTCTTCCACAACCGCATATCCGACAACTGCAGATCTTATTACAACAACAACAACTGCAGCTCCTATGGCAACAACTCTAGCTCCAACGACAACTGCAGCTCCAACGACAACTGCAGCTCCTACGACAACTACAACTGCAGTACCTAATACTATGACTACAACTACAGACCCTACTACAACTGTAGCTCCTACGGACACTACAAAGGTAACACCTACAATGACCACTGTAGCTCCCATGCCACCTGCAACTCCTACGACAACTGAAGCTCTGACGACAACAACTGCTGCTCCTACGACCACTACAACTCCAAAACCTACTACGACAGAACCTACTCCCACGACTGCTACGACTGTAGAACCTACCACGACAACCAGTGCAGCTCCTACTACAACAGCTGCTGTTCTTACGACAGCAACGACTGCAGCACCTTCTACAACAACTACAACTTCAGCTCCTACGACAACCACAACAACAGCACCTACAACAACTGTAGCTCCCATGACAACTACAGCTCCTACAACAGCTTTAGCATCTATGACAACCACTGCAGCTCCTACTACAACAAATGATGTTCTTACGACAGCAACGACTGCAGCACCTTCTACAACAACTGCAACTTGTGCTCATACGACAACCACAACAGCAACACCTACTACAACACCTGCAGTTCCAACAACTGTAGCTCCCATGACCACTACACTTGCTGTACTGACTACAACAACCACAACTGCAGCTCCTGCTACAACAATTGTCGCTTCTACGTCAACCACAGCAGCTGCCTCTACGACAACTGCTGCTCCAACAACCACTACAATTCCAGAACCTATTACGACAACCACTGCAGTTCCTGCAACAACAACTGCTATTCTTACAACCACTGCGACTGCAGCACCTTCTACAACAACTACTCCTTCAGTGCCTACGACAACCACAACAGCAACACCTACAACAACTGTAGCTCCCACGACAACTGCAGCTCCTACAACAACTTTAGCATCTCCTTCAACCACAGCAGCTGCCTCTACGACAAGCACTGCAGCTCTAACTACAACAACTGCTGCTCCAACGACCACTACAACTCCAGAACCTATTACGGCAACCACTTCAGTTCCTGCTACAACAACTACAACTTCCGCTCCTACGACAACCACAACAACAGCAACTACAACAACTGTAGCTCCCACGACAACTGCAGCTCCTACAACAACTTTAGCGTCCACTTCAACCACAGCAGCTGCCTCTTCGACAGCCACTGTAGCTCTAACTACAACAACTGCTGCTCCTACGACCACTGCAACTCCAGAACCTATTACGACAACCAGTGCAGCTCCTACTACAACAACTACAACTTCAGTTCCTACGACAACCACAACAGCTACACCTACAACAACTGTTGCTCCCACGGCAGCTGCAGCTCCTACAACAACTTTATCATCTACTTCAACCACAGCAGCTGCCTCTACGACAACCACTGCAGCTCTAACTACAACAACTGCTGCTCAAACGACCACTACAACTCCAGAACCTATTACGACAACCACTGCAGCTCCTGCTACAACTACAACTTCAGCTCCTACGACAACCACAGCAACTACAACAACTGTAGCTCCGACAACAACTTTAGCGTCCACTTCAACCACAGCAGCTGCCTCTTCGACAGCCACTGCAGCTCTAACTACAACAACTGCTGCTCCTACGACCACTGCAACTCCAGAACCTATTACGACAACCAGTGCAGCTCCTACTACAACAAGTGCTGTTCTAACGACCACAGTGACTGCAGCACCTTCTACAACAACTACAACTTCAGCTCCTATGACAACCACAACAACAGCACCTACTACAACACCTGCAGATCCTACAACTGTAGCTCCGACGACCACTCCACCTGCTGTACTTACTACAACAATCACAACTACAGGTCCTGATACAACAACTGTAGCTTCTACGTCAACTACAGCAGCTGCCTCTACGACAACCACAGCTGCTCTAACTACAACAACTGCTGCTCCAACGACCACTACAATTCCAGAACCTATTACGACAACCACTGCAGTTCCTGCAACAACAACTGCTATTCTTACAACCGCTGCGACTGCAGCACCTTCTACAACAACTACAACTTCAGCGCCTACGACAACCACAACAGCAACACCTACAACAACTGTAGCTCCCACGACAACTGCAGCTCCTACAACAACTTTATCATCTACTTCAACCACAGCAGCTGCCTCTACGACAACCACTGCAGCTCTAACTACAACAACTGCTGCTCAAACGACCACTACAACTCCAGAACCTATTACGACAACCACTGCAGCTCCTGCTACAACAACTACAACTTCAGTTCCTACGACAACCACAACAGCTACACCTACAACAACTGTAGCTCCCACGGCAGCTGCAGCTCCTACAACAACTTTATCATCTACTTCAACCACAGCAGCTGCCTCTACGACAACCACTGCAGCTCTAACTACAACAACTGCTGCTCAAACGACCACTACAACTCCAGAACCTATTACGACAACCACTGCAGCTCCTGCTACAACTACAACTTCAGCTCCTACGACAACCACAGCAACTACAACAACTGTAGCTCCGACAACAACTTTAGCGTCCACTTCAACCACAGCAGCTGCCTCTTCGACAGCCACTGCAGCTCTAACTACAACAACTGCTGCTCCTACGACCACTGCAACTCCAGAACCTATTACGACAACCAGTGCAGCTCCTACTACAACAAGTGCTGTTCTAACGACCACAGTGACTGCAGCACCTTCTACAACAACTACAACTTCAGCTCCTACGACAACCACAACAACAGCACCTACTACAACACCTGCAGATCCTACAACTGTAGCTCCGACGACCACTCCACCTGCTGTACTTACTACAACAATCACAACTCCAGGTCCTGATACAACAACTGTAGCTTCTACGTCAACCACAGCAGCTGCCTCTACGACAACCACAGCTGCTCTAACTACAACAACTGCTGCTCCAACAACCATTACAATTCCAGAACCTATTACGACAACCACTGCAGCTCCTGCTACCACTACGACTTCAGCTCCTACGACAACCACAACAACAGCAACTACAACAACTGCAGCTCCTACAACAACTTTATCATCTACTTCAACCACAGCAGCTGCCTCTACGACAACCACTGCAGCTCTAACTACAACAACTGCTGCTCCAACGACCACTACAACTCCAGAACCTATTACGGCAACCACTTCAATTCCTGCTACAACAACTACAACTTCAGCTCCTACGACAACCACAACAGCGACACCTACAACAACTGTAGCTCCCACGACAACTGCAGCTCCTACAACAACTTTATCATCTACTTCAACCACAGCAGCTTCTTCTACGACAACCACTGCAGCTCTAACTACAACAACTGCTGCTCAAACGACCACTACAACTCCAGAACCTATTACGACAACCACTGCAGCTCCTGCTACGACAACTACAACTTCAGTTCCTACGACAACCACAACAGCTACACCTACAACAACTGTAGCTCCCACGACAACTGCAGCTCCTACAACAACTTTATCATCTACTTCAACCACAGCAGCTGCCTCTACGACAACCACAGCTGCTCTAACTACAACAACTGCTGCTCCAACGACCATTACAATTCCAGAACCTATTACGACAACCACTGCAGCTCCTGCTACCACTACGACTTCAGCTCCTACGACAACCACAACAACAGCAACTACAACAACTGCAGCTCCTACAACAACTTTATCATCTACTTCAACCACAGCAGCTGCCTCTACGACAACCACTGCAGCTCTAACTACAACAACTGCTGCTCCAACGACCACTACAACTCCAGAACCTATTACGGCAACCACTTCAATTCCTGCTACAACAACTACAACTTCAGCTCCTACGACAACCACAACAGCGACACCTACAACAACTGTAGCTCCCACGACAACTGCAGCTCCTACAACAACTTTATCATCTACTTCAACCACAGCAGCTTCTTCTACGACAACCACTGCAGCTCTAACTACAACAACTGCTGCTCAAACGACCACTACAACTCCAGAACCTATTACGACAACCACTGCAGTTCCTGCAACAACAACTGCTATTCTTACAACCGCTGCGACTGCAGCACCTTCTACAACAACTACAACTTCAGCGCCTACGACAACCACAACAGCAACACCTACAACAACTGTAGCTCCCACGACAACTGCAGCTCCTACAACAACTTTATCATCTACTTCAACCACAGCAGCTGCCTCTACGACAACCACTGCAGCTCTAACTACAACAACTGCTGCTCAAACGACCACTACAACTCCAGAACCTATTACGACAACCACTGCAGCTCCTGCTACAACTACAACTTCAGCTCCTACGACAACCACAGCAACTACAACAACTGTAGCTCCGACAACAACTTTAGCGTCCACTTCAACCACAGCAGCTGCCTCTTCGACAGCCACTGCAGCTCTAACTACAACAACTGCTGCTCCTACGACCACTGCAACTCCAGAACCTATTACGACAACCAGTGCAGCTCCTACTACAACAAGTGCTGTTCTAACGACCACAGTGACTGCAGCACCTTCTACAACAACTACAACTTCAGCTCCTACGACAACCACAACAACAGCACCTACTACAACACCTGCAGATCCTACAACTGTAGCTCCGACGACCACTCCACCTGCTGTACTTACTACAACAATCACAACTCCAGGTCCTGATACAACAACTGTAGCTTCTACGTCAACCACAGCAGCTGCCTCTACGACAACCACAGCTGCTCTAACTACAACAACTGCTGCTCCAACAACCATTACAATTCCAGAACCTATTACGACAACCACTGCAGCTCCTGCTACCACTACGACTTCAGCTCCTACGACAACCACAACAACAGCAACTACAACAACTGCAGCTCCTACAACAACTTTATCATCTACTTCAACCACAGCAGCTGCCTCTACGACAACCACTGCAGCTCTAACTACAACAACTGCTGCTCCAACGACCACTACAACTCCAGAACCTATTACGGCAACCACTTCAATTCCTGCTACAACAACTACAACTTCAGCTCCTACGACAACCACAACAGCGACACCTACAACAACTGTAGCTCCCACGACAACTGCAGCTCCTACAACAACTTTATCATCTACTTCAACCACGGCAGCTTCCTCTACGACAACCACTGCAGCTCTAACTACAACAACTGCTGCTCAAACGACCACTACAACTCCAGAACCTATTACGACAACCACTGCAGCTCCTGCTACAACAACTACAACTTCAGTTCCTACGACAACCACAACAGCTACACCTACAACAACTGTAGCTCCCACGACAACTGCAGCTCCTACAACAACTTTATCATCTACTTCAACCACAGCAGCTGCCTCTACGACAACCACAGCTGCTCTAACTACAACAACTGCTGCTCCAACGACCACTACAATTCCAGAACCTATTACGACAACCACTGCAGTTCCTGCAACAACAACTGCTATTCTTACAACCGCTGCGACTGCAGCACCTTCTACAACAACTACAACTTCAGCGCCTACGACAACCACAACAGCAACACCCACAACAACTGTAGCTCCCACGACAACTGCAGCTCCTACAACAACTTTATCATCTACTTCAACCACAGCAGCTGCCTCTACGACAACCACTGCAGCTCTAACTACAACAACTGCTGCTCAAACGACAACTACAACTCCAGAACCTATTACGACAACCACTGCAGCTCCTGCTACAACAACTACAACTTCAGTTCCTACGACAACCACAACAGCTACACCTACAACAACTGTAGCTCCCACGGCAGCTGCAGCTCCTACAACAACTTTATCATCTACTTCAACCACAGCAGCTGCCTCTACGACAACCACTGCAGCTCTAACTACAACAACTGCTGCTCAAACGACCACTACAACTCCAGAACCTATTACGACAACCACTGCAGCTCCTGCTACAACTACAACTTCAGCTCCTACGACAACCACAGCAACTACAACAACTGTAGCTCCGACAACAACTTTAGCGTCCACTTCAACCACAGCAGCTGCCTCTTCGACAGCCACTGCAGCTCTAACTACAACAACTGCTGCTCCTACGACCACTGCAACTCCAGAACCTATTACGACAACCAGTGCAGCTCCTACTACAACAAGTGCTGTTCTAACGACCACAGTGACTGCAGCACCTTCTACAACAACTACAACTTCAGCTCCTACGACAACCACAACAACAGCACCTACTACAACACCTGCAGATCCTACAACTGTAGCTCCGACGACCACTCCACCTGCTGTACTTACTACAACAATCACAACTCCAGGTCCTGATACAACAACTGTAGCTTCTACGTCAACCACAGCAGCTGCCTCTACGACAACCACAGCTGCTCTAACTACAACAACTGCTGCTCCAACAACCATTACAATTCCAGAACCTATTACGACAACCACTGCAGCTCCTGCTACCACTACGACTTCAGCTCCTACGACAACCACAACAACAGCAACTACAACAACTGCAGCTCCTACAACAACTTTATCATCTACTTCAACCACAGCAGCTGCCTCTACGACAACCACTGCAGCTCTAACTACAACAACTGCTGCTCCAACGACCACTACAACTCCAGAACCTATTAAGGCAACCACTTCAATTCCTGCTACAACAACTACAACTTCAGCTCCTACGACAACCACAACAGCGACACCTACAACAACTGTAGCTCCCACGACAACTGCAGCTCCTACAACAACTTTATCATCTACTTCAACCACAGCAGCTGCCTCTACGACAACCACAGCTGCTCTAACTACAACAACTGCTGCTCCAACGACCACTACAATTCCAGAACCTATTACGACAACCACTGCAGTTCCTGCAACAACAACTGCTATTCTTACAACCGCTGCGACTGCAGCACCTTCTACAACAACTACAACTTCAGCGCCTACGACAACCACAACAGCAACACCTACAACAACTGTAGCTCCCACGACAACTGCAGCTCCTACAACAACTTTATCATCTACTTCAACCACAGCAGCTGCCTCTACGACAACCACTGCAGCTCTAACTACAACAACTGCTGCTCCAACGACCACTACAACTCCAGAACCTATTACGGCAACCACTTCAATTCCTGCTACAACAACTACAACTTCAGCTCCTACGACAACCACAACAGCGACACCTACAACAACTGTAGCTCCCACGACAACTGCAGCTCCTACAACAACTTTATCATCTACTTCAACCACAGCAGCTTCCTCTACGACAACCACTGCAGCTCTAACTACAACAACTGCTGCTCAAACGACCACTACAACTCCAGAACCTATTACGACAACCACTGCAGCTCCTGCTACAACAACTACAACTTCAGTTCCTACGACAACCACAACAGCTACACCTACAACAACTGTAGCTCCCACGACAACTGCAGCTCCTACAACAACTTTATCATCTACTTCAACCACCACAGCTGCCTCTACGACAACCACAGCTGCTCTAACTACAACAACTGCTGCTCCAACAACCACTACAATTCCAGAACCTATTACGACAACCACTGCAGTTCCTGCAACAACAACTGCTATTCTTACAACCGCTGCGACTGCAGCACCTTCTACAACAACTACAACTTCAGAGCCTACGACAACCACAACAGCAACACCTACAACAACTGTAGCTCCCACGACAACTGCAGCTCCTACAACAACTTTATCATCTACTTCAACCACAGCAGCTGCCTCTACGACAACCACTGCAGCTCTAACTACAACAACTGCTGCTCAAACGACCACTACAACTCCAGAACCTATTACGACAACCACTGCAGCTCCTGCTACAACTACAACTTCAGCTCCTACGACAACCACAGCAACTACAACAACTGTAGCTCCGACAACAACTTTAGCGTCCACTTCAACCACAGCAGCTGCCTCTTCGACAGCCACTGCAGCTCTAACTACAACAACTGCTGCTCCTACGACCACTGCAACTCCAGAACCTATTACGACAACCAGTGCAGCTCCTACTACAACAAGTGCTGTTCTAACGACCACAGTGACTGCAGCACCTTCTACAACAACTACAACTTCAGCTCCTACGACAACCACAACAGCTACACCTACAACAACTGTAGCTCCCACGCCAACTGCAGCTCCTACAACAACTTTATCATCTACTTCAACCACAGCAGCTGCCTCTACGACAACCACTGCAGCTCTAACTACAACAACTGCTGCTCAAACGACCACTACAACTCCAGAACCTATTACGACAACCACTGCAGCTCCTGCTACAACAACTACAACTTCATTTCCTACGACAACCACAACAGCTACACCTACAACAACTGTAGCTCCCACGGCAGCTGCAGCTCCTACAACAACTTTATCATCTACTTCAACCACAGCAGCTGCCTCTACGACAACCACTGCAGCTCTAACTACAACAAATGCTGCTCAAACGACCACTACAACTCCAGAACCTATTACGACAACCACTGCAGCTCCTGCTACAACTACAGCTCCTACGACAACCACAACAACAGCAACTACAACAACTGTAGCTCCTACAACAACTTTAGCGTCCACTTCAACCACAGCAGCTGCCTCTTCGACAGCCACTGCAGCTCTAACTACAACAACTGCTGCTCCTACGACCACTGCAACTCCAGAACCTATTACGACAACCACTGCAGCTCCTACTACAACAACTACAACTTCAGCTCCTACGACAACCACAACAGCTACACCTACAACAACTGTAGCTCCCACGCCAACTGCAGCTCCTACAACAACTTTATCATCTACTTCAACCACAGCAGCTGCCTCTACGACAACCACTGCAGCTCTAACTACAACAACTGCTGCTCAAACGACCACTACAACTCCAGAACCTATTACGACAACCACTGCAGCTCCTGCTACAACTACAACTTCAGCTCCTACGACAACCACAACAACAGCAACTACAACAACTGCAGCTCCTACAACAACTTTATCATCTACTTCAACCACAGCAGCTGCCTCTACGACAACCACTGCAGCTCTAACTACAACAACTGCTGCTCCAACGACCACTACAACTCCAGAACCTATTACGTCAACCACTTCAATTCCTGCTACAACAACTACAACTTCAGCTCCTACGACAACCACAACAGCTACACCTACAACAACTGTAGCTCCCACGCCAACTGCAGCTCCTACATCAACTTCATCATCTACTTCAACCACAGCAGCTGCCTCTACGACAACCACTGCAGCTCTAACTACAACAACTGCTGCTCAAACGACCACTACAACTCCAGAACCTATTACGACAACCACTGCAGTTCCTGCAACAACAACTGCTATTATTACAACCACTGTGACTGCAGCACCTTCTACAACAACTGCAACTTCAGCTCATACGACAACCACAACAACATTACCTACTACAACACCTACAACAACTGTAGCTCCCACGACAACTACAGCTCCTACAACAACTTTAGCATCTACTTCAATCACAGCAGCTGCCCCTCCAACAGCCACTGCAGCCCTAATTACAACAACTGCTGCTCCTACGACCACTGCAACTCCCCAACCTACTACGACAACCAGTGCAACTCATAGTACAACAACTGCTGTTCTTACGACCACAGTGACTGCAGCACCTTCTACAACAACTACAACTACAACTTCAGCTCCTACGACAACCACAACAACAGCACCTACAACAACTGCTGCTCCTACGACCACTACAACTTCATTACCTACTACGACAACCAGTGCAGCTCCTACTACAACAACTGCTGTTCTTACGACAACAACGACTGCATCACCATCTACAACAACTACAACTGCTGCTCCAACGACCACTACAACTCCAGAACCTATTACGACAACCACAGCAGCTCTCTCTTCGACAACCACTGCAGCTCTGAGTACAACAACTTCTGCTCCAACGACCACTACAACTCGAGAATCTATTACTACAACCACTGCTACAACAACTACAACTTCAGCTCCGACGACAACCACAACAACAGCACCTACAACAACTGTAGCTCCCACGACAACTGCTGTTCTAACTACCACAACGACTGCAGCACCTTCTACAACCACGACCACTTCAGCTCCTGTGACAACCACAACAACAGCACCTACTACAACACCTGCAGTTTCTACGACTGTAGCTCCCATGACCACTCCACCTGCTGTACTTACTACAACAACCACAACTACATCTCCTGCAACAACAACTGTAGCTTCTACATCAATCACAGCAGCTGCCTCTACGACAACCACTGCAGCTCCTGCTACAACAACTGCTATTCTTACAACCACTGTGACTGCAGCACCTTCTACAACAACTACAACGTCAGCTCCTACGACAACCACAACAACAGCACCTACAACAACTGTAGCTCACACGACAACTGCAGCTCCTACAACAGCTTTAGCATCTACGACAACTGCTGCAGCCCTAACTACAACAACTGCTGCTCTTACGATCACTGCAACTCCACAACCTACTACGACAACCAGTGCAGCTCCTACTACAACAACTGCTGTTCTAATGACCACAGTAACTGCAGCACTTTCTACAACAACTACAACTTCAGCCCATATGACCACTACAACAATAGCACCTACTACAACACCTGTAGTTCCTACAACTGTAGCTCCCACGACCACTCCACCTGCTGTACTTACTACAACAATCACAACTACAGCTCCTGCTACAACAACTTTAGCTTCTACGTCAACCACAGCAGTTTCCTATACGACAACCACTGCAGCTCCTGCTACAACAACTGCTATTCTTACAACCACTGCGACTGCAGCACCTTCTACAACAACTACAACTTCAGTGCCTACGACAACCACAACAGCCACACCAACTACTGTAGCTCCCACGACAACTGCAGCTCCTACAAAAACTTTGGCATCTACTTCAACCACAGCAACTGTCCCTACGACAGCCACTGCAGCCCTAACCACAACAACTGCTGCTCCTTTGACCACTACAACTCCAGAACAGGTTACGACAACCAGTGCAGCTCCTACTACAACAACTGCTGTTCCTACGAGCACAACGACTGCAGCACCATCTCAAACACCTGCAGTTCCTGTAGCTCCCATGACCACTCCACCTGCTGTACTTTCTACAACAATCACAACTACAGCTCCTGCTACAATAACCACAGTAGCTGCGTCTACGACAACCACTGCAGCTCCTACTACAACAACTGCTGTTCTTACGACCACGCCGACTGCAGCATCTTCTAAAACAACATCAACTGCAGCTCCTAAGACTGCAGAACCTACCACGACAACCAGTGCAGCACCTTCTACAACAACTACAACAGCTCTTTCTACAACAACTGTAAATCCTTTGACAACAATAGTTGGTCCTACGACCACTATTATATCAATCAATTCTGCAGATCCTACAACCTCCACCACAACTGGTAGTTATCATCCTACAACAAGGACTACAACTGCATCACCTACAAGTACAAACACAATTGTACTTCCTACATCGACAACAAGAACTTCAACTTATATCTCAACTTCTATGACATCAACAACTAGGTATGCAAGATAATTTAGTGTATTTTGTGTATATCCTTGTATATCCATGCTTGTGTCGTTATATTAATATTATTTAGCATATAATAACCCACCAAAAGGTGCAATATAAATCCAATCCATTATAATTAATGTGCTTGTTGAAGGCAAGACCACTAGATTTCTTACATACTTTTTCTAATTATTTTAACATTTTCTAAACGTTCTAAACTAAAGCAATTTAAATGAGTATAAATTAGCATATAATAACCCACCAAAAATAATATTAACTCTTGAACCGTTCAAGCTAGAGAGACCGAACCAACTTTCATACGTTCAGGCTATTCTTTCCTATCCTATCCATCAATCAATCTTTCCATCGACTTTCTTTTTCCAATTATAACCAGTCACTACCATTACTACTGCAGTGACTACCAATCCTGTAACTTATTTTACAACCATGATTACTTTAAGACAAGCTAGCAAGTACACACATTTTCTTTAGGAAATGTAATTTTCCATGTATTATTATTTTCTCTTAGATTCGGCACAGTGGGAGTTTTTGTTAAACTGATATTCAACGTCAAAACACCAGTCCCCACTGAGGATCATGTCCTTGATGCCGTCAAGAAGCAATTGTCTCCTCAATTCACGACCACTCAAACCACCTTCCAGAATGCAACTTATATCAGTGAGTTCAACAAATAAGGCTTCATGAAGACATTTTTTTCCACTCTATAAAATAATCTCTTAATAAGTAAACATTCAACTGCTCCTGCTATCTAAATACTTCTTGAATGTTTTTTAATGTTGTTGAAACTCCTAAATTGTAGCAGTTAATTTGATCTGTTGCTATAGTGACCATTTTTTTGTGTGCTCACAGAACTTACAGATACTTCATTTGCCATCGACCTTGGTTTCAAAATAACCAATGTAACCCAGGAGTCTCTAAGTAATAGACTCACACTCACCAATGAGACTGAAACCCAGATACAGGATTCAATTAACAGACTAGTAAGATACTGTACTTCTACACATAAGATACATCCATGGTCATGTTCAGGTCATGATAGTAATTGACAACTTGATGTTTTGTCCCCTTTTAGCTCCAAAAGGTTCTCAGTGAACCAGATGGCAAACAGTTTCAATTTCCCAACGCCAACCTCATGTAAGTACAACGTCATAACCTTGAACCAACCCGTCTTTCTCAACTGCACTCTTTAGAATTTCTGCAGATTTCATTTAGTTGCTGCTGGTACAGCTAAACAGGATGAAAGGAACATGTTTAACTCTCACACAAAACCCATTTTTACGTCCACAGTGATGATGGCACTGAGATCACGGCAAACGTGACGTATGTATACAAAGAGGAAGATGTCAACCTCCCTAGTGGTTTTCTACAGGAAGTCTTAAAAGTCTCAGGTATGCTGCTTTTGTTACCATACGGTTGTCATTTCTATGTTTATTTATGACAGTGAGTTATTAAACACCATGTAACGTGTATAATACTCAATCTCGAAAACACTTATATATCAATGTTATATGACATATTACAAGTTTATAATCCCTCTAAAATGTATTTCCATTTCTATTCTAGGTCTCCTGACCACCACTGTTGCCCCAACAACAACCACCAACACCACACCACTTCCTACCCTTTTGACTTCAGTGACATCAACAACTAGGTAAGCAAGATCATTTATTATAATGTTTTCATACAATTCAATTAACACTTTGTCAAACAAGGAACCTTTGCAACAATGAACCATGTATATCCATGCTTGTGTCGTTAACTACTGATGTTTTAATTAAAAGCATCCAAAATGTCAACCTTTCTTTAGAAAAGCTCTTTGAGTGCATCAATTGGTCAAAAGGCTTAATATAAATCCAATCCATTATAATTAATGTGCTTGCTGAAGGCAAGACCACTAGATTTCTTACATACTTTTTCTAATTATTTTAACATTTTCTAAACGTTCTAAACTAAAACAATTTAAATGAGTTTAACTTAGCATATAATAACACACCAAAAATAATATTAACTCTTGAACCGTTCAAGCTAGAGAGACCGAACCAACTTTCATACGTTCAGGCTATTCTTTCCTATCCTATCCATCAATCAATCTTTCCATCGACTTTCTTTTTCCAAATATAACCAGTCACTACCATTACTACTGCAGTGACTACCAATCCTGTAACTTATTTTACAACCATGATTACTTTAAGACAAGCTAGCAAGTACACACATTTTCTTTAGGAAATGTAATTTTACATGTATTATTATTTTCTCTTAGATTCGGCACAGTGGGAGTTTTTGTTAAACTGATATTCAACGTCAAAACACCAGTCCCCACTGAGGATCATGTCCTTGATGCCGTCAAGAAGCAATTGTCTCCTCAATTCACGACCACTCAAACCACCTTCCAGAATGCAACTTATATCAGTGAGTTCAACAAATAAGGCTTCATGAAGACATTTTTTTCCACTCTATAAAATAATCTCTTAATAAGTAAACATTCAACTGCTCCTGCTATCTAAATACTTATTGAATGTTTTTTAATGTTGTTGAAACTCCTAAATTGTAGCAGTTAATTTGATCTGTTGCTATAGTGACCATTTTTTTGTGTGCTCACAGAACTTACAGATACTTCATTTGCCATCGACCTTGGTTTCAAAATAACCAATGTAACCCAGGAGTCTCTAAGTAATAGACTCACACTCACCAATGAGACTGAAACCCAGATACAGGATTCAATTAACAGACTAGTAAGATACTGTACTTCTACACATAAGATACATCCATGGTCATGTTCAGGTCATGATAGTAATTGACAACTTGATGTTTTGTCCCCTTTTAGCTCCAAAAGGTTCTCAGTGAACCAGATGGCAAACAGTTTCAATTTCCGAAAGCCAACCTCATGTAAGTACAACGTCATAACCTTGAACCAACCCGTCTTTCTCAACTGCACTCTTTAGAATTTCTGCAGATTTCATTTAGTTGCTGCTGGTACAGCTAAACAGGATGAAAGGAACATGTTTAACTCTCACACAAAACCCATTTTTACGTCCACAGTGATGATGGCACTGAGATCACGGCAAACGTGACGTATGTATACAAAGAGGAAGATGTCAACCTCCCTAGTGGTTTTCTACAGGAAGTCTTAAAAGTCTCAGGTATGCTGCTTTTGTTACCATACGGTTGTCATTTCTATGTTTATTTATGACAGTGAGTTATTAAACACCATGTAACGTGTATAATACTCAATCTCGAAAACACTTATATATCAATGTTATATGACATATTACAAGTTTATAATCCCTCTAAAATGTATTTCCATTTCTATTCTAGGTCTCCTGACCACCACTGTTGCCCCAACAACAACCACCAACACCACACCACTTCCTACCCTTTTGACTTCAGTGACATCAACAACTAGGTAAGCAAGATCATTTATTATAATGTTTTCATACAATTCAATTAACACTTTGTCAAACAAGGAACCTTTGCAACAATGAACCATGTATATCCATGCTTGTGTCGTTAACTACTGATGTTTTAATTAAAAGCATCCAAAATGTCAACCTTTCTTTAGAAAAGCTCTTTGAGTGCATCAATTGGTCAAAAGGCTTAATATAAATCCAATCCATTATAATTAATGTGCTTGCTGAAGGCAAGACCACTAGATTTCTTACATACTTTTTCTAATTATTTTAACATTTTCTAAACGTTCTAAACTAAAACAATTTAAATGAGTTTAACTTAGCATATAATAACCCACCAAAAATAATATTAACTCTTGAACCGTTCAAGCTAGAGAGACCGAACCAACTTTCATACGTTCAGGCTATTCTTTCCTATCCTATCCATCAATCAATCTTTCCATCGACTTTCTTTTTCCAATTATAACCAGTCACTACCATTACTACTGCAGTGACTACCAATCCTGTAACTTATTTTACAACCATGATTACTTTAAGACAAGCTAGCAAGTACACACATTTTCTTTAGGAAATGTAATTTTCCATGTATTATTATTTTCTCTTAGATTCGGCACAGTGGGAGTTTTTGTTAAACTGATATTCAACGTCAAAACACCAGTCCCCACTGAGGATCATGTCCTTGATGCCGTCAAGAAGCAATTGTCTCCTCAATTCACGACCACTCAAACCACCTTCCAGAATGCAACTTATATCAGTGAGTTCAACAAATAAGGCTTCATGAAGACATTTTTTTCCACTCTATAAAATAATCTCTTAATAAGTAAACATTCAACTGCTCCTGCTATCTAAATACTTCTTGAATGTTTTTTAATGTTGTTGAAACTCCTAAATTGTAGCAGTTAATTTGATCTGTTGCTATAGTGACCATTTTTTTGTGTGCTCACAGAACTTACAGATACTTCATTTGCCATCGACCTTGGTTTCAAAATAACCAATGTAACCCAGGAGTCTCTAAGTAATAGACTCACACTCACCAATGAGACTGAAACCCAGATACAGGATTCAATTAACAGACTAGTAAGATACTGTACTTCTACACATAAGATACATCCATGGTCATGTTCAGGTCATGATAGTAATTGACAACTTGATGTTTTGTCCCCTTTTAGCTCCAAAAGGTTCTCAGTGAACCAGATGGCAAACAGTTTCAATTTCCGAAAGCCAACCTCATGTAAGTACAACATCATAACCTTGAACCAACCCGTCTTTCTCAACTGCACTCTTTAGAATTTCTGCAGATTTCATTTAGTTGCTGCTGGTACAGCTAAACAGGATGAAAGGAACATGTTTAACTCTCACACAAAACCCATTTTTACGTCCACAGTGATGATGGCACTGAGATCACGGCAAACGTGACGTATGTATACAAAGAGGAAGATGTCAACCTCCCTAGTGGTTTTCTACAGGAAGTCTTAAAAGTCTCAGGTATGCTGCTTTTGTTACCATACGGTTGTCATTTCTATGTTTATTTATGACAGTGAGTTATTAAACACCATGTAACGTGTATAATACTCAATCTCGAAAACACTTATATATCAATGTTATATGACATATTACAAGTTTATAATCCCTCTAAAATGTATTTCCATTTCTATTCTAGGTCTCCTGACCACCACTGTTGCCCCAACAACAACCACCAACACCACACCACTTCCTACCCTTTTGACTTCAGTGACATCAACAACTAGGTAAGCAAGATCATTTATTATAATGTTTTCATACAATTCAATTAACACTTTGTCAAACAAGGAACCTTTGCAACAATGAACCATGTATATCCATGCTTGTGTCGTTAACTACTGATGTTTTAATTAAAAGCATCCAAAATGTCAACCTTTCTTTAGAAAAGCTCTTTGAGTGCATCAATTGGTCAAAAGGCTTAATATAAATCCAATCCATTATAATTAATGTGCTTGCTGAAGGCAAGACCACTAGATTTCTTACATACTTTTTCTAATTATTTTAACATTTTCTAAACGTTCTAAACTAAAACAATTTAAATGAGTATAAATTAGCATATAATAACCCACCAAAAATAATATTAACTCTTGAACCGTTCAAGCTAGAGAGACCGAACCAACTTTCATACGTTCAGGCTATTCTTTCCTATCCTATCCATCAATCAATCTTTCCATCGACTTTCTTTTTCCAATTATAACCAGTCACTCCCATTACTACTGCAGTGACTACCAATCCTGTAACTTATTTTACAACCATGATTACTTTAAGACAAGCTAGCAAGTACACACATTTTCTTTAGGAAATGTAATTTTCCATGTATTATTATTTTCTCTTAGATTCGGCACAGTGGGAGTTTTTGTTAAACTGATATTCAACGTCAAAACACCAGTCCCCACTGAGGATCATGTCCTTGATGCCGTCAAGAAGCAATTGTCTCCTCAATTCACGACCACTCAAACCACCTTCCAGAATGCAACTTATATCAGTGAGTTCAACAAATAAGGCTTCATGAAGACATTTTTTTCCACTCTATAAAATAATCTCTTAATAAGTAAACATTCAACTGCTCCTGCTATCTAAATACTTCTTGAATGTTTTTTAATGTTGTTGAAACTCCTAAATTGTAGCAGTTAATTTGATCTGTTGCTATAGTGACCATTTTTTTGTGTGCTCACAGAACTTACAGATACTTCATTTGCCATCGACCTTGGTTTCAAAATAACCAATGTAACCCAGGAGTCTCTAAGTAATAGACTCACACTCACCAATGAGACTGAAACCCAGATACAGGATTCAATTAACAGACTAGTAAGATACTGTACTTCTACACATAAGATACATCCATGGTCATGTTCAGGTCATGATAGTAATTGACAACTTGATGTTTTGTCCCCTTTTAGCTCCAAAAGGTTCTCAGTGAACCAGATGGCAAACAGTTTCAATTTCCCAACGCCAACCTCATGTAAGTACAACGTCATAACCTTGAACCAACCCGTCTTTCTCAACTGCACTCTTTAGAATTTCTGCAGATTTCATTTAGTTGCTGCTGGTACAGCTAAACAGGATGAAAGGAACATGTTTAACTCTCACACAAAACCCATTTTTACGTCCACAGTGATGATGGCACTGAGATCACGGCAAACGTGACGTATGTATACAAAGAGGAAGATGTCAACCTCCCTAGTGGTTTTCTACAGGAAGTCTTAAAAGTCTCAGGTATGCTGCTTTTGTTACCATACGGTTGTCATTTCTATGTTTATTTATGACAGTGAGTTATTAAACACCATGTAACGTGTATAATACTCAATCTCGAAAACACTTATATATCAATGTTATATGACATATTACAAGTTTATAATCCCTCTAAAATGTATTTCCATTTCTATTCTAGGTCTCCTGACCACCACTGTTGCCCCAACAACAACCACCAACACCACACCACTTCCTACCCTTTTGACTTCAGTGACATCAACAACTAGGTAAGCAAGATCATTTATTATAATGTTTTCATACAATTCAATTAACACTTTGTCAAACAAGGAACCTTTGCAACAATGAACCATGTATATCCATGCTTGTGTCGTTAACTACTGATGTTTTAATTAAAAGCATCCAAAATGTCAACCTTTCTTTAGAAAAGCTCTTTGAGTGCATCAATTGGTCAAAAGGCTTAATATAAATCCAATCCATTATAATTAATGTGCTTGCTGAAGGCAAGACCACTAGATTTCTTACATACTTTTTCTAATTATTTTAACATTTTCTAAACGTTCTAAACTAAAACAATTTAAATGAGTATAAATTAGCATATAATAACCCACCAAAAATAATATTAACTCTTGAACCGTTCAAGCTAGAGAGACCGAACCAACTTTCATACGTTCAGGCTATTCTTTCCTATCCTATCCATCAATCAATCTTTCCATCGACTTTCTTTTTCCAATTATAACCAGTCACTCCCATTACTACTGCAGTGACTACCAATCCTGTAACTTATTTTACAACCATGATTACTTTAAGACAAGCTAGCAAGTACACACATTTTCTTTAGGAAATGTAATTTTCCATGTATTATTATTTTCTCTTAGATTCGGCACAGTGGGAGTTTTTGTTAAACTGATATTCAACGTCAAAACACCAGTCCCCACTGAGGATCATGTCCTTGATGCCGTCAAGAAGCAATTGTCTCCTCAATTCACGACCACTCAAACCACCTTCCAGAATGCAACTTATATCAGTGAGTTCAACAAATAAGGCTTCATGAAGACATTTTTTTCCACTCTATAAAATAATCTCTTAATAAGTAAACATTCAACTGCTCCTGCTATCTAAATACTTCTTGAATGTTTTTTAATGTTGTTGAAACTCCTAAATTGTAGCAGTTAATTTGATCTGTTGCTATAGTGACCATTTTTTTGTGTGCTCACAGAACTTACAGATACTTCATTTGCCATCGACCTTGGTTTCAAAATAACCAATGTAACCCAGGAGTCTCTAAGTAATAGACTCACACTCACCAATGAGACTGAAACCCAGATACAGGATTCAATTAACAGACTAGTAAGATACTGTACTTCTACACATAAGATACATCCATGGTCATGTTCAGGTCATGATAGTAATTGACAACTTGATGTTTTGTCCCCTTTTAGCTCCAAAAGGTTCTCAGTGAACCAGATGGCAAACAGTTTCAATTTCCCAACGCCAACCTCATGTAAGTACAACGTCATAACCTTGAACCAACCCGTCTTTCTCAACTGCACTCTTTAGAATTTCTGCAGATTTCATTTAGTTGCTGCTGGTACAGCTAAACAGGATGAAAGGAACATGTTTAACTCTCACACAAAACCCATTTTTACGTCCACAGTGATGATGGCACTGAGATCACGGCAAACGTGACGTATGTATACAAAGAGGAAGATGTCAACCTCCCTAGTGGTTTTCTACAGGAAGTCTTAAAAGTCTCAGGTATGCTGCTTTTGTTACCATACGGTTGTCATTTCTATGTTTATTTATGACAGTGAGTTATTAAACACCATGTAACGTGTATAATACTCAATCTCGAAAACACTTATATATCAATGTTATATGACATATTACAAGTTTATAATCCCTCTAAAATGTATTTCCATTTCTATTCTAGGTCTCCTGACCACCACTGTTGCCCCAACAACAACCACCAACACCACACCACTTCCTACCCTTTTGACTTCAGTGACATCAACAACTAGGTAAGCAAGATCATTTATTATAATGTTTTCATACAATTCAATTAACACTTTGTCAAACAAGGAACCTTTGCAACAATGAACCATGTATATCCATGCTTGTGTCGTTAACTACTGATGTTTTAATTAAAAGCATCCAAAATGTCAACCTTTCTTTAGAAAAGCTCTTTGAGTGCATCAATTGGTCAAAAGGCTTAATATAAATCCAATCCATTATAATTAATGTGCTTGCTGAAGGCAAGACCACTAGATTTCTTACATACTTTTTCTAATTATTTTAACATTTTCTAAACGTTCTAAACTAAAACAATTTAAATGAGTATAAATTAGCATATAATAACACACCAAAAATAATATTAACTCTTGAACCGTTCAAGCTAGAGAGACCGAACCAACTTTCATACGTTCAGGCTATTCTTTCCTATCCTATCCATCAATCAATCTTTCCATCGACTTTCTTTTTCCAATTATAACCAGTCACTCCCATTACTACTGCAGTGACTACCAATCCTGTAACTTATTTTACAACCATGATTACTTTAAGACAAGCTAGCAAGTACACACATTTTCTTTAGGAAATGTAATTTTCCATGTATTATTATTTTCTCTTAGATTCGGCACAGTGGGAGTTTTTGTTAAACTGATATTCAACGTCAAAACACCAGTCCCCACTGAGGATCATGTCCTTGATGCCGTCAAGAAGCAATTGTCTCCTCAATTCACGACCACTCAAACCACCTTCCAGAATGCAACTTATATCAGTGAGTTCAACAAATAAGGCTTCATGAAGACATTTTTTTCCACTCTATAAAATAATCTCTTAATAAGTAAACATTCAACTGCTCCTGCTATCTAAATACTTCTTGAATGTTTTTTAATGTTGTTGAAACTCCTAAATTGTAGCAGTTAATTTGATCTGTTGCTATAGTGACCATTTTTTTGTGTGCTCACAGAACTTACAGATACTTCATTTGCCATCGACCTTGGTTTCAAAATAACCAATGTAACCCAGGAGTCTCTAAGTAATAGACTCACACTCACCAATGAGACTGAAACCCAGATACAGGATTCAATTAACAGACTAGTAAGATACTGTACTTCTACACATAAGATACATCCATGGTCATGTTCAGGTCATGATAGTAATTGACAACTTGATGTTTTGTCCCCTTTTAGCTCCAAAAGGTTCTCAGTGAACCAGATGGCAAACAGTTTCAATTTCCCAACGCCAACCTCATGTAAGTACAACGTCATAACCTTGAACCAACCCGTCTTTCTCAACTGCACTCTTTAGAATTTCTGCAGATTTCATTTAGTTGCTGCTGGTACAGCTAAACAGGATGAAAGGAACATGTTTAACTCTCACACAAAACCCATTTTTACGTCCACAGTGATGATGGCACTGAGATCACGGCAAACGTGACGTATGTATACAAAGAGGAAGATGTCAACCTCCCTAGTGGTTTTCTACAGGAAGTCTTAAAAGTCTCAGGTATGCTGCTTTTGTTACCATACGGTTGTCATTTCTATGTTTATTTATGACAGTGAGTTATTAAACACCATGTAACGTGTATAATACTCAATCTCGAAAACACTTATATATCAATGTTATATGACATATTACAAGTTTATAATCCCTCTAAAATGTATTTCCATTTCTATTCTAGGTCTCCTGACCACCACTGTTGCCCCAACAACAACCACCAACACCACACCACTTCCTACCCTTTTGACTTCAGTGACATCAACAACTAGGTAAGCAAGATCATTTATTATAATGTTTTCATACAATTCAATTAACACTTTGTCAAACAAGGAACCTTTGCAACAATGAACCATGTATATCCATGCTTGTGTCGTTAACTACTGATGTTTTAATTAAAAGCATCCAAAATGTCAACCTTTCTTTAGAAAAGCTCTTTGAGTGCATCAATTGGTCAAAAGGCTTAATATAAATCCAATCCATTATAATTAATGTGCTTGCTGAAGGCAAGACCACTAGATTTCTTACATACTTTTTCTAATTATTTTAACATTTTCTAAACGTTCTAAACTAAAACAATTTAAATGAGTATAACTTAGCATATAATAACCCACCAAAAATAATATTAACTCTTGAACCGTTCAAGCTAGAGAGACCGAACCAACTTTCATACGTTCAGGCTATTCTTTCCTATCCTATCCATCAATCAATCTTTCCATCGACTTTCTTTTTCCAATTATAACCAGTCACTCCCATTACTACTGCAGTGACTACCAATCCTGTAACTTATTTTACAACCATGATTACTTTAAGACAAGCTAGCAAGTACACACATTTTCTTTAGGAAATGTAATTTTCCATGTATTATTATTTTCTCTTAGATTCGGCACAGTGGGAGTTTTTGTTAAACTGATATTCAACGTCAAAACACCAGTCCCCACTGAGGATCATGTCCTTGATGCCGTCAAGAAGCAATTGTCTCCTCAATTCACGACCACTCAAACCACCTTCCAGAATGCAACTTATATCAGTGAGTTCAACAAATAAGGCTTCATGAAGACATTTTTTTCCACTCTATAAAATAATCTCTTAATAAGTAAACATTCAACTGCTCCTGCTATCTAAATACTTCTTGAATGTTTTTTAATGTTGTTGAAACTCCTAAATTGTAGCAGTTAATTTGATCTGTTGCTATAGTGACCATTTTTTTGTGTGCTCACAGAACTTACAGATACTTCATTTGCCATCGACCTTGGTTTCAAAATAACCAATGTAACCCAGGAGTCTCTAAGTAATAGACTCACACTCACCAATGAGACTGAAACCCAGATACAGGATTCAATTAACAGACTAGTAAGATACTGTACTTCTACACATAAGATACATCCATGGTCATGTTCAGGTCATGATAGTAATTGACAACTTGATGTTTTGTCCCCTTTTAGCTCCAAAAGGTTCTCAGTGAACCAGATGGCAAACAGTTTCAATTTCCCAACGCCAACCTCATGTAAGTACAACGTCATAACCTTGAACCAACCCGTCTTTCTCAACTGCACTCTTTAGAATTTCTGCAGATTTCATTTAGTTGCTGCTGGTACAGCTAAACAGGATGAAAGGAACATGTTTAACTCTCACACAAAACCCATTTTTACGTCCACAGTGATGATGGCACTGAGATCACGGCAAACGTGACGTATGTATACAAAGAGGAAGATGTCAACCTCCCTAGTGGTTTTCTACAGGAAGTCTTAAAAGTCTCAGGTATGCTGCTTTTGTTACCATACGGTTGTCATTTCTATGTTTATTTATGACAGTGAGTTATTAAACACCATGTAACGTGTATAATACTCAATCTCGAAAACACTTATATATCAATGTTATATGACATATTACAAGTTTATAATCCCTCTAAAATGTATTTCCATTTCTATTCTAGGTCTCCTGACCACCACTGTTGCCCCAACAACAACCACCAACACCACACCACTTCCTACCCTTTTGACTTCAGTGACATCAACAACTAGGTAAGCAAGATCATTTATTATAATGTTTTCATACAATTCAATTAACACTTTGTCAAACAAGGAACCTTTGCAACAATGAACCATGTATATCCATGCTTGTGTCGTTAACTACTGATGTTTTAATTAAAAGCATCCAAAATGTCAACCTTTCTTTAGAAAAGCTCTTTGAGTGCATCAATTGGTCAAAAGGCTTAATATAAATCCAATCCATTATAATTAATGTGCTTGCTGAAGGCAAGACCACTAGATTTCTTACATACTTTTTCTAATTATTTTAACATTTTCTAAACGTTCTAAACTAAAACAATTTAAATGAGTTAACTTAGCATATAATAACACACCAAAAATAATATTAACTCTTGAACCGTTCAAGCTAGAGAGACCGAACCAACTTTCATACGTTCAGGCTATTCTTTCCTATCCTATCCATCAATCAATCTTTCCATCGACTTTCTTTTTCCAATTATAACCAGTCACTACCATTACTACTGCAGTGACTACCAATCCTGTAACTTATTTTACAACCATGATTACTTTAAGACAAGCTAGCAAGTACACACATTTTCTTTAGGAAATGTAATTTTACATGTATTATTATTTTCTCTTAGATTCGGCACAGTGGGAGTTTTTGTTAAACTGATATTCAACGTCAAAACACCAGTCCCCACTGAGGATCATGTCCTTGATGCCGTCAAGAAGCAATTGTCTCCTCAATTCACGACCACTCAAACCACCTTCCAGAATGCAACTTATATCAGTGAGTTCAACAAATAAGGCTTCATGAAGACATTTTTTTCCACTCTATAAAATAATCTCTTAATAAGTAAACATTCAACTGCTCCTGCTATCTAAATACTTATTGAATGTTTTTTAATGTTGTTGAAACTCCTAAATTGTAGCAGTTAATTTGATCTGTTGCTATAGTGACCATTTTTTTGTGTGCTCACAGAACTTACAGATACTTCATTTGCCATCGACCTTGGTTTCAAAATAACCAATGTAACCCAGGAGTCTCTAAGTAATAGACTCACACTCACCAATGAGACTGAAACCCAGATACAGGATTCAATTAACAGACTAGTAAGATACTGTACTTCTACACATAAGATACATCCATGGTCATGTTCAGGTCATGATAGTAATTGACAACTTGATGTTTTGTCCCCTTTTAGCTCCAAAAGGTTCTCAGTGAACCAGATGGCAAACAGTTTCAATTTCCGAAAGCCAACCTCATGTAAGTACAACGTCATAACCTTGAACCAACCCGTCTTTCTCAACTGCACTCTTTAGAATTTCTGCAGATTTCATTTAGTTGCTGCTGGTACAGCTAAACAGGATGAAAGGAACATGTTTAACTCTCACACAAAACCCATTTTTACGTCCACAGTGATGATGGCACTGAGATCACGGCAAACGTGACGTATGTATACAAAGAGGAAGATGTCAACCTCCCTAGTGGTTTTCTACAGGAAGTCTTAAAAGTCTCAGGTATGCTGCTTTTGTTACCATACGGTTGTCATTTCTATGTTTATTTATGACAGTGAGTTATTAAACACCATGTAACGTGTATAATACTCAATCTCGAAAACACTTATATATCAATGTTATATGACATATTACAAGTTTATAATCCCTCTAAAATGTATTTCCATTTCTATTCTAGGTCTCCTGACCACCACTGTTGCCCCAACAACAACCACCAACACCACACCACTTCCTACCCTTTTGACTTCAGTGACATCAACAACTAGGTAAGCAAGATCATTTATTATAATGTTTTCATACAATTCAATTAACACTTTGTCAAACAAGGAACCTTTGCAACAATGAACCATGTATATCCATGCTTGTGTCGTTAACTACTGATGTTTTAATTAAAAGCATCCAAAATGTCAACCTTTCTTTAGAAAGCTCTTTGAGTGCATCAATTGGTCAAAAGGCTTAATATAAATCCAATCCATTATAATTAATGTGCTTGCTGAAGGCAAGACCACTAGATTTCTTACATACTTTTTCTAATTATTTTAACATTTTCTAAACGTTCTAAACTAAAACAATTTAAATGAGTATAACTTAGCATATAATAACCCACCAAAAATAATATTAACTCTTGAACCGTTCAAGCTAGAGAGACCGAACCAACTTTCATACGTTCAGGCTATTCTTTCCTATCCTATCCATCAATCAATCTTTCCATCGACTTTCTTTTTCCAATTATAACCAGTCACTACCATTACTACTGCAGTGACTACCAATCCTGTAACTTATTTTACAACCATGATTACTTTAAGACAAGCTAGCAAGTACACACATTTTCTTTAGGAAATGTAATTTTCCATGTATTATTATTTTCTCTTAGATTCGGCACAGTGGGAGTTTTTGTTAAACTGATATTCAACGTCAAAACACCAGTCCCCACTGAGGATCATGTCCTTGATGCCGTCAAGAAGCAATTGTCTCCTCAATTCACGACCACTCAAACCACCTTCCAGAATGCAACTTATATCAGTGAGTTCAACAAATAAGGCTTCATGAAGACATTTTTTCCACTCTATAAAATAATCTCTTAATAAGTAAACATTCAACTGCTCCTGCTATCTAAATACTTCTTGAATGTTTTTTAATGTTGTTGAAACTCCTAAATTGTAGCAGTTAATTTGATCTGTTGCTATAGTGACCATTTTTTTGTGTGCTCACAGAACTTACAGATACTTCATTTGCCATCGACCTTGGTTTCAAAATAACCAATGTAACCCAGGAGTCTCTAAGTAATAGACTCACACTCACCAATGAGACTGAAACCCAGATACAGGATTCAATTAACAGACTAGTAAGATACTGTACTTCTACACATAAGATACATCCATGGTCATGTTCAGGTCATGATAGTAATTGACAACTTGATGTTTTGTCCCCTTTTAGCTCCAAAAGGTTCTCAGTGAACCAGATGGCAAACAGTTTCAATTTCCCAACGCCAACCTCATGTAAGTACAACGTCATAACCTTGAACCAACCCGTCTTTCTCAACTGCACTCTTTAGAATTTCTGCAGATTTCATTTAGTTGCTGCTGGTACAGCTAAACAGGATGAAAGGAACATGTTTAACTCTCACACAAAACCCATTTTTACGTCCACAGTGATGATGGCACTGAGATCACGGCAAACGTGACGTATGTATACAAAGAGGAAGATGTCAACCTCCCTAGTGGTTTTCTACAGGAAGTCTTAAAAGTCTCAGGTATGCTGCTTTTGTTACCATACGGTTGTCATTTCTATGTTTATTTATGACAGTGAGTTATTAAACACCATGTAACGTGTATAATACTCAATCTCGAAAACACTTATATATCAATGTTATATGACATATTACAAGTTTATAATCCCTCTAAAATGTATTTCCATTTCTATTCTAGGTCTCCTGACCACCACTGTTGCCCCAACAACAACCACCAACACCACACCACTTCCTACCCTTTTGACTTCAGTGACATCAACAACTAGGTAAGCAAGATCATTTATTATAATGTTTTCATACAATTCAATTAACACTTTGTCAAACAAGGAACCTTTGCAACAATGAACCATGTATATCCATGCTTGTGTCGTTAACTACTGATGTTTTAATTAAAAGCATCCAAAATGTCAACCTTTCTTTAGAAAAGCTCTTTGAGTGCATCAATTGGTCAAAAGGCTTAATATAAATCCAATCCATTATAATTAATGTGCTTGCTGAAGGCAAGACCACTAGATTTCTTACATACTTTTTCTAATTATTTTAACATTTTCTAAACGTTCTAAACTAAAACAATTTAAATGAGTATAACTTAGCATATAATAACCCACCAAAAATAATATTAACTCTTGAACCGTTCAAGCTAGAGAGACCGAACCAACTTTCATACGTTCAGGCTATTCTTTCCTATCCTATCCATCAATCAATCTTTCCATCGACTTTCTTTTTCCAATTATAACCAGTCACTCCCATTACTACTGCAGTGACTACCAATCCTGTAACTTATTTTACAACCATGATTACTTTAAGACAAGCTAGCAAGTACACACATTTTCTTTAGGAAATGTAATTTTCCATGTATTATTATTTTCTCTTAGATTCGGCACAGTGGGAGTTTTTGTTAAACTGATATTCAACGTCAAAACACCAGTCCCCACTGAGGATCATGTCCTTGATGCCGTCAAGAAGCAATTGTCTCCTCAATTCACGACCACTCAAACCACCTTCCAGAATGCAACTTATATCAGTGAGTTCAACAAATAAGGCTTCATGAAGACATTTTTTTCCACTCTATAAAATAATCTCTTAATAAGTAAACATTCAACTGCTCCTGCTATCTAAATACTTCTTGAATGTTTTTTAATGTTGTTGAAACTCCTAAATTGTAGCAGTTAATTTGATCTGTTGCTATAGTGACCATTTTTTTGTGTGCTCACAGAACTTACAGATACTTCATTTGCCATCGACCTTGGTTTCAAAATAACCAATGTAACCCAGGAGTCTCTAAGTAATAGACTCACACTCACCAATGAGACTGAAACCCAGATACAGGATTCAATTAACAGACTAGTAAGATACTGTACTTCTACACATAAGATACATCCATGGTCATGTTCAGGTCATGATAGTAATTGACAACTTGATGTTTTGTCCCCTTTTAGCTCCAAAAGGTTCTCAGTGAACCAGATGGCAAACAGTTTCAATTTCCCAACGCCAACCTCATGTAAGTACAACGTCATAACCTTGAACCAACCCGTCTTTCTCAACTGCACTCTTTAGAATTTCTGCAGATTTCATTTAGTTGCTGCTGGTACAGCTAAACAGGATGAAAGGAACATGTTTAACTCTCACACAAAACCCATTTTTACGTCCACAGTGATGATGGCACTGAGATCACGGCAAACGTGACGTATGTATACAAAGAGGAAGATGTCAACCTCCCTAGTGGTTTTCTACAGGAAGTCTTAAAAGTCTCAGGTATGCTGCTTTTGTTACCATACGGTTGTCATTTCTATGTTTATTTATGACAGTGAGTTATTAAACACCATGTAACGTGTATAATACTCAATCTCGAAAACACTTATATATCAATGTTATATGACATATTACAAGTTTATAATCCCTCTAAAATGTATTTCCATTTCTATTCTAGGTCTCCTGACCACCACTGTTGCCCCAACAACAACCACCAACACCACACCACTTCCTACCCTTTTGACTTCAGTGACATCAACAACTAGGTAAGCAAGATCATTTATTATAATGTTTTCATACAATTCAATTAACACTTTGTCAAACAAGGAACCTTTGCAACAATGAACCATGTATATCCATGCTTGTGTCGTTAACTACTGATGTTTTAATTAAAAGCATCCAAAATGTCAACCTTTCTTTAGAAAAGCTCTTTGAGTGCATCAATTGGTCAAAAGGCTTAATATAAATCCAATCCATTATAATTAATGTGCTTGCTGAAGGCAAGACCACTAGATTTCTTACATACTTTTTCTAATTATTTTAACATTTTCTAAACGTTCTAAACTAAAACAATTTAAATGAGTATAACTTAGCATATAATAACCCACCAAAAATAATATTAACTCTTGAACCGTTCAAGCTAGAGAGACCGAACCAACTTTCATACGTTCAGGCTATTCTTTCCTATCCTATCCATCAATCAATCTTTCCATCGACTTTCTTTTTCCAATTATAACCAGTCACTCCCATTACTACTGCAGTGACTACCAATCCTGTAACTTATTTTACAACCATGATTACTTTAAGACAAGCTAGCAAGTACACACATTTTCTTTAGGAAATGTAATTTTCCATGTATTATTATTTTCTCTTAGATTCGGCACAGTGGGAGTTTTTGTTAAACTGATATTCAACGTCAAAACACCAGTCCCCACTGAGGATCATGTCCTTGATGCCGTCAAGAAGCAATTGTCTCCTCAATTCACGACCACTCAAACCACCTTCCAGAATGCAACTTATATCAGTGAGTTCAACAAATAAGGCTTCATGAAGACATTTTTTTCCACTCTATAAAATAATCTGTTAATAAGTAAACATTCAACTGCTCCTGCTATCTAAATACTTCTTGAATGTTTTTTAATGTTGTTGAAACTCCTAAATTGTAGCAGTTAATTTGATCTGTTGCTATAGTGACCATTTTTTTGTGTGCTCACAGAACTTACAGATACTTCATTTGCCATCGACCTTGGTTTCAAAATAACCAATGTAACCCAGGAGTCTCTAAGTAATAGACTCACACTCACCAATGAGACTGAAACCCAGATACAGGATTCAATTAACAGACTAGTAAGATACTGTACTTCTACACATAAGATACATCCATGGTCATGTTCAGGTCATGATAGTAATTGACAACTTGATGTTTTGTCCCCTTTTAGCTCCAAAAGGTTCTCAGTGAACCAGATGGCAAACAGTTTCAATTTCCGAAAGCCAACCTCATGTAAGTACAACGTCATAACCTTGAACCAACCCGTCTTTCTCAACTGCACTCTTTAGAATTTCTGCAGATTTCATTTAGTTGCTGCTGGTACAGCTAAACAGGATGAAAGGAACATGTTTAACTCTCACACAAAACCCATTTTTACGTCCACAGTGATGATGGCACTGAGATCACGGCAAACGTGACGTATGTATACAAAGAGGAAGATGTCAACCTCCCTAGTGGTTTTCTACAGGAAGTCTTAAAAGTCTCAGGTATGCTGCTTTTGTTACCATACGGTTGTCATTTCTATGTTTATTTATGACAGTGAGTTATTAAACACCATGTAACGTGTATAATACTCAATCTCGAAAACACTTATATATCAATGTTATATGACATATTACAAGTTTATAATCCCTCTAAAATGTATTTCCATTTCTATTCTAGGTCTCCTGACCACCACTGTTGCCCCAACAACAACCACCAACACCACACCACTTCCTACCCTTTTGACTTCAGTGACATCAACAACTAGGTAAGCAAGATCATTTATTATAATGTTTCATACAATTCAATTAACACTTTGTCAAACAAGGAACCTTTGCAACAATGAACCATGTATATCCATGCTTGTGTCGTTAACTACTGATGTTTTAATTAAAAGCATCCAAAATGTCCACCTTTCTTTAGAAAAGCTCTTTGAGTGCATCAATTGGTCAAAAGGCTTAATATAAATCCAATCCATTATAATTAATGTGCTTGCTGAAGGCAAGACCACTAGATTTCTTACATACTTTTTCTAATTATTTTAACATTTTCTAAACGTTCTAAACTAAAACAATTTAAATGAGTTTAACTTAGCATATAATAACCCACCAAAAATAATATTAACTCTTGAACCGTTCAAGCTAGAGAGACCGAACCAACTTTCATACGTTCAGGCTATTCTTTCCTATCCTATCCATCAATCAATCTTTCCATCGACTTTCTTTTTCCAATTATAACCAGTCACTACCATTACTACTGCAGTGACTACCAATCCTGTAACTTATTTTACAACCATGATTACTTTAAGACAAGCTAGCAAGTACACACATTTTCTTTAGGAAATTTAATTTTCCATGTATTATTATTTTCTCTTAGATTCGGCACAGTGGGAGTTTTTGTTAAACTGATATTCAACGTCAAAACACCAGTCCCCACTGAGGATCATGTCCTTGATGCCGTCAAGAAGCAATTGTCTCCTCAATTCACGACCACTCAAACCACCTTCCAGAATGCAACTTATATCAGTGAGTTCAACAAATAAGGCTTCATGAAGACATTTTTTTCCACTCTATAAAATAATCTCTTAATAAGTAAACATTCAACTGCTCCTGCTATCTAAATACTTCTTGAATGTTTTTTAATGTTGTTGAAACTCCTAAATTGTAGCAGTTAATTTGATCTGTTGCTATAGTGACCATTTTTTTGTGTGCTCACAGAACTTACAGATACTTCATTTGCCATCGACCTTGGTTTCAAAATAACCAATGTAACCCAGGAGTCTCTAAGTAATAGACTCACACTCACCAATGAGACTGAAACCCAGATACAGGATTCAATTAACAGACTAGTAAGATACTGTACTTCTACACATAAGATACATCCATGGTCATGTTCAGGTCATGATAGTAATTGACAACTTGATGTTTTGTCCCCTTTTAGCTCCAAAAGGTTCTCAGTGAACCAGATGGCAAACAGTTTCAATTTCCGAAAGCCAACCTCATGTAAGTACAACGTCATAACCTTGAACCAACCCGTCTTTCTCAACTGCACTCTTTAGAATTTCTGCAGATTTCATTTAGTTGCTGCTGGTACAGCTAAACAGGATGAAAGGAACATGTTTAACTCTCACACAAAACCCATTTTTACGTCCACAGTGATGATGGCACTGAGATCACGGCAAACGTGACGTATGTATACAAAGAGGAAGATGTCAACCTCCCTAGTGGTTTTCTACAGGAAGTCTTAAAAGTCTCAGGTATGCTGCTTTTGTTACCATACGGTTGTCATTTCTATGTTTATTTATGACAGTGAGTTATTAAACACCATGTAACGTGTATAATACTCAATCTCGAAAACACTTATATATCAATGTTATATGACATATTACAAGTTTATAATCCCTCTAAAATGTATTTCCATTTCTATTCTAGGTCTCCTGACCACCACTGTTGCCCCAACAACAACCACCAACACCACACCACTTCCTACCCTTTTGACTTCAGTGACATCAACAACTAGGTAAGCAAGATCATTTATTATAATGTTTTCATACAATTCAATTAACACTTTGTCAAACAAGGAACCTTTGCAACAATGAACCATGTATATCCATGCTTGTGTCGTTAACTACTGATGTTTTAATTAAAAGCATCCAAAATGTCCACCTTTCTTTAGAAAAGCTCTTTGAGTGCATCAATTGGTCAAAAGGCTTAATATAAATCCAATCCATTATAATTAATGTGCTTGCTGAAGGCAAGACCACTAGATTTCTTACATACTTTTTCTAATTATTTTAACATTTTCTAAACGTTCTAAACTAAAACAATTTAAATGAGTTTAACTTAGCATATAATAACCCACCAAAAATAATATTAACTCTTGAACCGTTCAAGCTAGAGAGACCGAACCAACTTTCATACGTTCAGGCTATTCTTTCCTATCCTATCCATCAATCAATCTTTCCATCGACTTTCTTTTTCCAATTATAACCAGTCACTACCATTACTACTGCAGTGACTACCAATCCTGTAACTTATTTTACAACCATGATTACTTTAAGACAAGCTAGCAAGTACACACATTTTCTTTAGGAAATGTAATTTTCCATGTATTATTATTTTCTCTTAGATTCGGCACAGTGGGAGTTTTTGTTAAACTGATATTCAACGTCAAAACACCAGTCCCCACTGAGGATCATGTCCTTGATGCCGTCAAGAAGCAATTGTCTCCTCAATTCACGACCACTCAAACCACCTTCCAGAATGCAACTTATATCAGTGAGTTCAACAAATAAGGCTTCATGAAGACATTTTTTTCCACTCTATAAAATAATCTCTTAATAAGTAAACATTCAACTGCTCCTGCTATCTAAATACTTCTTGAATGTTTTTTAATGTTGTTGAAACTCCTAAATTGTAGCAGTTAATTTGATCTGTTGCTATAGTGACCATTTTTTTGTGTGCTCACAGAACTTACAGATACTTCATTTGCCATCGACCTTGGTTTCAAAATAACCAATGTAACCCAGGAGTCTCTAAGTAATAGACTCACACTCACCAATGAGACTGAAACCCAGATACAGGATTCAATTAACAGACTAGTAAGATACTGTACTTCTACACATAAGATACATCCATGGTCATGTTCAGGTCATGATAGTAATTGACAACTTGATGTTTTGTCCCCTTTTAGCTCCAAAAGGTTCTCAGTGAACCAGATGGCAAACAGTTTCAATTTCCGAAAGCCAACCTCATGTAAGTACAACGTCATAACCTTGAACCAACCCGTCTTTCTCAACTGCACTCTTTAGAATTTCTGCAGATTTCATTTAGTTGCTGCTGGTACAGCTAAACAGGATGAAAGGAACATGTTTAACTCTCACACAAAACCCATTTTTACGTCCACAGTGATGATGGCACTGAGATCACGGCAAACGTGACGTATGTATACAAAGAGGAAGATGTCAACCTCCCTAGTGGTTTTCTACAGGAAGTCTTAAAAGTCTCAGGTATGCTGCTTTTGTTACCATACGGTTGTCATTTCTATGTTTATTTATGACAGTGAGTTATTAAACACCATGTAACGTGTATAATACTCAATCTCGAAAACACTTATATATCAATGTTATATGACATATTACAAGTTTATAATCCCTCTAAAATGTATTTCCATTTCTATTCTAGGTCTCCTGACCACCACTGTTGCCCCAACAACAACCACCAACACCACACCACTTCCTACCCTTTTGACTTCAGTGACATCAACAACTAGGTAAGCAAGATCATTTATTATAATGTTTTCATACAATTCAATTAACACTTTGTCAAACAAGGAACCTTTGCAACAATGAACCATGTATATCCATGCTTGTGTCGTTAACTACTGATGTTTTAATTAAAAGCATCCAAAATGTCAACCTTTCTTTAGAAAAGCTCTTTGAGTGCATCAATTGGTCAAAAGGCTTAATATAAATCCAATCCATTATAATTAATGTGCTTGCTGAAGGCAAGACCACTAGATTTCTTACATACTTTTTCTAATTATTTTAACATTTTCTAAACGTTCTAAACTAAAACAATTTAAATGAGTATAACTTAGCATATAATAACCCACCAAAAATAATATTAACTCTTGAACCGTTCAAGCTAGAGAGACCGAACCAACTTTCATACGTTCAGGCTATTCTTTCCTATCCTATCCATCAATCAATCTTTCCATCGACTTTCTTTTTCCAATTATAACCAGTCACTCCCATTACTACTGCAGTGACTACCAATCCTGTAACTTATTTTACAACCATGATTACTTTAAGACAAGTTAGCAAGTACACACATTTTCTTTAGGAAATGTAATTTTCCATGTATTATTATTTTCTCTTAGATTCGGCACAGTGGGAGTTTTTGTTAAACTGATATTCAACGTCAAAACACCAGTCCCCACTGAGGATCATGTCCTTGATGCCGTCAAGAAGCAATTGTCTCCTCAATTCACGACCACTCAAACCACCTTCCAGAATGCAACTTATATCAGTGAGTTCAACAAATAAGGCTTCATGAAGACATTTTTTTCCACTCTATAAAATAATCTGTTAATAAGTAAACATTCAACTGCTCCTGCTATCTAAATACTTCTTGAATGTTTTTTAATGTTGTTGAAACTCCTAAATTGTAGCAGTTAATTTGATCTGTTGCTATAGTGACCATTTTTTTGTGTGCTCACAGAACTTACAGATACTTCATTTGCCATCGACCTTGGTTTCAAAATAACCAATGTAACCCAGGAGTCTCTAAGTAATAGACTCACACTCACCAATGAGACTGAAACCCAGATACAGGATTCAATTAACAGACTAGTAAGATACTGTACTTCTACACATAAGATACATCCATGGTCATGTTCAGGTCATGATAGTAATTGACAACTTGATGTTTTGTCCCCTTTTAGCTCCAAAAGGTTCTCAGTGAACCAGATGGCAAACAGTTTCAATTTCCGAAAGCCAACCTCATGTAAGTACAACGTCATAACCTTGAACCAACCCGTCTTTCTCAACTGCACTCTTTAGAATTTCTGCAGATTTCATTTAGTTGCTGCTGGTACAGCTAAACAGGATGAAAGGAACATGTTTAACTCTCACACAAAACCCATTTTTACGTCCACAGTGATGATGGCACTGAGATCACGGCAAACGTGACGTATGTATACAAAGAGGAAGATGTCAACCTCCCTAGTGGTTTTCTACAGGAAGTCTTAAAAGTCTCAGGTATGCTGCTTTTGTTACCATACGGTTGTCATTTCTATGTTTATTTATGACAGTGAGTTATTAAACACCATGTAACGTGTATAATACTCAATCTCGAAAACACTTATATATCAATGTTATATGACATATTACAAGTTTATAATCCCTCTAAAATGTATTTCCATTTCTATTCTAGGTCTCCTGACCACCACTGTTGCCCCAACAACAACCACCAACACCACACCACTTCCTACCCTTTTGACTTCAGTGACATCAACAACTAGGTAAGCAAGATCATTTATTATAATGTTTTCATACAATTCAATTAACACTTTGTCAAACAAGGAACCTTTGCAACAATGAACCATGTATATCCATGCTTGTGTCGTTAACTACTGATGTTTTAATTAAAAGCATCCAAAATGTCAACCTTTCTTTAGAAAAGCTCTTTGAGTGCATCAATTGGTCAAAAGGCTTAATATAAATCCAATCCATTATAATTAATGTGCTTGCTGAAGGCAAGACCACTAGATTTCTTACATACTTTTTCTAATTATTTTAACATTTTCTAAACGTTCTAAACTAAAACAATTTAAATGAGTACAACTTAGCATATAATAACCCACCAAAAATAATATTAACTCTTGAACCGTTCAAGCTAGAGAGACCGAACCAACTTTCATACGTTCAGGCTATTCTTTCCTATCCTATCCATCAATCAATCTTTCCATCGACTTTCTTTTTCCAATTATAACCAGTCACTCCCATTACTACTGCAGTGACTACCAATCCTGTAACTTATTTTACAACCATGATTACTTTAAGACAAGCTAGCAAGTACACACATTTTCTTTAGGAAATGTAATTTTCCATGTATTATTATTTTCTCTTAGATTCGGCACAGTGGGAGTTTTTGTTAAACTGATATTCAACGTCAAAACACCAGTCCCCACTGAGGATCATGTCCTTGATGCCGTCAAGAAGCAATTGTCTCCTCAATTCACGACCACTCAAACCACCTTCCAGAATGCAACTTATATCAGTGAGTTCAACAAATAAGGCTTCATGAAGACATTTTTTTCCACTCTATAAAATAATCTGTTAATAAGTAAACATTCAACTGCTCCTGCTATCTAAATACTTCTTGAATGTTTTTTAATGTTGTTGAAACTCCTAAATTGTAGCAGTTAATTTGATCTGTTGCTATAGTGACCATTTTTTTGTGTGCTCACAGAACTTACAGATACTTCATTTGCCATCGACCTTGGTTTCAAAATAACCAATGTAACCCAGGAGTCTCTAAGTAATAGACTCACACTCACCAATGAGACTGAAACCCAGATACAGGATTCAATTAACAGACTAGTAAGATACTGTACTTCTACACATAAGATACATCCATGGTCATGTTCAGGTCATGATAGTAATTGACAACTTGATGTTTTGTCCCCTTTTAGCTCCAAAAGGTTCTCAGTGAACCAGATGGCAAACAGTTTCAATTTCCCAACGCCAACCTCATGTAAGTACAACGTCATAACCTTGAACCAACCCGTCTTTCTCAACTGCACTCTTTAGAATTTCTGCAGATTTCATTTAGTTGCTGCTGGTACAGCTAAACAGGATGAAAGGAACATGTTTAACTCTCACACAAAACCCATTTTTACGTCCACAGTGATGATGGCACTGAGATCACGGCAAACGTGACGTATGTATACAAAGAGGAAGATGTCAACCTCCCTAGTGGTTTTCTACAGGAAGTCTTAAAAGTCTCAGGTATGCTGCTTTTGTTACCATACGGTTGTCATTTCTATGTTTATTTATGACAGTGAGTTATTAAACACCATGTAACGTGTATAATACTCAATCTCGAAAACACTTATATATCAATGTTATATGACATATTACAAGTTTATAATCCCTCTAAAATGTATTTCCATTTCTATTCTAGGTCTCCTGACCACCACTGTTGCCCCAACAACAACCACCAACACCACACCACTTCCTACCCTTTTGACTTCAGTGACATCAACAACTAGGTAAGCAAGATCATTTATTATAATGTTTTCATACAATTCAATTAACACTTTGTCAAACAAGGAACCTTTGCAACAATGAACCATGTATATCCATGCTTGTGTCGTTAACTACTGATGTTTTAATTAAAAGCATCCAAAATGTCAACCTTTCTTTAGAAAAGCTCTTTGAGTGCATCAATTGGTCAAAAGGCTTAATATAAATCCAATCCATTATAATTAATGTGCTTGCTGAAGGCAAGACCACTAGATTTCTTACATACTTTTTCTAATTATTTTAACATTTTCTAAACGTTCTAAACTAAAACAATTTAAATGAGTATAACTTAGCATATAATAACCCACCAAAAATAATATTAACTCTTGAACCGTTCAAGCTAGAGAGACCGAACCAACTTTCATACGTTCAGGCTATTCTTTCCTATCCTATCCATCAATCAATCTTTCCATCGACTTTCTTTTTCCAATTATAACCAGTCACTCCCATTACTACTGCAGTGACTACCAATCCTGTAACTTATTTTACAACCATGATTACTTTAAGACAAGCTAGCAAGTACACACATTTTCTTTAGGAAATGTAATTTTCCATGTATTATTATTTTCTCTTAGATTCGGCACAGTGGGAGTTTTTGTTAAACTGATATTCAACGTCAAAACACCAGTCCCCACTGAGGATCATGTCCTTGATGCCGTCAAGAAGCAATTGTCTCCTCAATTCACGACCACTCAAACCACCTTCCAGAATGCAACTTATATCAGTGAGTTCAACAAATAAGGCTTCATGAAGACATTTTTTTCCACTCTATAAAATAATCTGTTAATAAGTAAACATTCAACTGCTCCTGCTATCTAAATACTTCTTGAATGTTTTTTAATGTTGTTGAAACTCCTAAATTGTAGCAGTTAATTTGATCTGTTGCTATAGTGACCATTTTTTTGTGTGCTCACAGAACTTACAGATACTTCATTTGCCATCGACCTTGGTTTCAAAATAACCAATGTAACCCAGGAGTCTCTAAGTAATAGACTCACACTCACCAATGAGACTGAAACCCAGATACAGGATTCAATTAACAGACTAGTAAGATACTGTACTTCTACACATAAGATACATCCATGGTCATGTTCAGGTCATGATAGTAATTGACAACTTGATGTTTTGTCCCCTTTTAGCTCCAAAAGGTTCTCAGTGAACCAGATGGCAAACAGTTTCAATTTCCGAAAGCCAACCTCATGTAAGTACAACGTCATAACCTTGAACCAACCCGTCTTTCTCAACTGCACTCTTTAGAATTTCTGCAGATTTCATTTAGTTGCTGCTGGTACAGCTAAACAGGATGAAAGGAACATGTTTAACTCTCACACAAAACCCATTTTTACGTCCACAGTGATGATGGCACTGAGATCACGGCAAACGTGACGTATGTATACAAAGAGGAAGATGTCAACCTCCCTAGTGGTTTTCTACAGGAAGTCTTAAAAGTCTCAGGTATGCTGCTTTTGTTACCATACGGTTGTCATTTCTATGTTTATTTATGACAGTGAGTTATTAAACACCATGTAACGTGTATAATACTCAATCTCGAAAACACTTATATATCAATGTTATATGACATATTACAAGTTTATAATCCCTCTAAAATGTATTTCCATTTCTATTCTAGGTCTCCTGACCACCACTGTTGCCCCAACAACAACCACCAACACCACACCACTTCCTACCCTTTTGACTTCAGTGACATCAACAACTAGGTAAGCAAGATCATTTATTATAATGTTTTCATACAATTCAATTAACACTTTGTCAAACAAGGAACCTTTGCAACAATGAACCATGTATATCCATGCTTGTGTCGTTAACTACTGATGTTTTAATTAAAAGCATCCAAAATGTCCACCTTTCTTTAGAAAAGCTCTTTGAGTGCATCAATTGGTCAAAAGGCTTAATATAAATCCAATCCATTATAATTAATGTGCTTGCTGAAGGCAAGACCACTAGATTTCTTACATACTTTTTCTAATTATTTTAACATTTTCTAAACGTTCTAAACTAAAACAATTTAAATGAGTATAACTTAGCATATAATAACCCACCAAAAATAATATTAACTCTTGAACCGTTCAAGCTAGAGAGACCGAACCAACTTTCATACGTTCAGGCTATTCTTTCCTATCCTATCCATCAATCAATCTTTCCATCGACTTTCTTTTTCCAATTATAACCAGTCACTCCCATTACTACTGCAGTGACTACCAATCCTGTAACTTATTTTACAACCATGATTACTTTAAGACAAGCTAGCAAGTACACACATTTTCTTTAGGAAATGTAATTTTCCATGTATTATTATTTTCTCTTAGATTCGGCACAGTGGGAGTTTTTGTTAAACTGATATTCAACGTCAAAACACCAGTCCCCACTGAGGATCATGTCCTTGATGCCGTCAAGAAGCAATTGTCTCCTCAATTCACGACCACTCAAACCACCTTCCAGAATGCAACTTATATCAGTGAGTTCAACAAATAAGGCTTCATGAAGACATTTTTTTCCACTCTATAAAATAATCTCTTAATAAGTAAACATTCAACTGCTCCTGCTATCTAAATACTTCTTGAATGTTTTTTAATGTTGTTGAAACTCCTAAATTGTAGCAGTTAATTTGATCTGTTGCTATAGTGACCATTTTTTTGTGTGCTCACAGAACTTACAGATACTTCATTTGCCATCGACCTTGGTTTCAAAATAACCAATGTAACCCAGGAGTCTCTAAGTAATAGACTCACACTCACCAATGAGACTGAAACCCAGATACAGGATTCAATTAACAGACTAGTAAGATACTGTACTTCTACACATAAGATACATCCATGGTCATGTTCAGGTCATGATAGTAATTGACAACTTGATGTTTTGTCCCCTTTTAGCTCCAAAAGGTTCTCAGTGAACCAGATGGCAAACAGTTTCAATTTCCGAAAGCCAACCTCATGTAAGTACAACGTCATAACCTTGAACCAACCCGTCTTTCTCAACTGCACTCTTTAGAATTTCTGCAGATTTCATTTAGTTGCTGCTGGTACAGCTAAACAGGATGAAAGGAACATGTTTAACTCTCACACAAAACCCATTTTTACGTCCACAGTGATGATGGCACTGAGATCACGGCAAACGTGACGTATGTATACAAAGAGGAAGATGTCAACCTCCCTAGTGGTTTTCTACAGGAAGTCTTAAAAGTCTCAGGTATGCTGCTTTTGTTACCATACGGTTGTCATTTCTATGTTTATTTATGACAGTGAGTTATTAAACACCATGTAACGTGTATAATACTCAATCTCGAAAACACTTATATATCAATGTTATATGACATATTACAAGTTTATAATCCCTCTAAAATGTATTTCCATTTCTATTCTAGGTCTCCTGACCACCACTGTTGCCCCAACAACAACCACCAACACCACACCACTTCCTACCCTTTTGACTTCAGTGACATCAACAACTAGGTAAGCAAGATCATTTATTATAATGTTTTCATACAATTCAATTAACACTTTGTCAAACAAGGAACCTTTGCAACAATGAACCATGTATATCCATGCTTGTGTCGTTAACTACTGATGTTTTAATTAAAAGCATCCAAAATGTCAACCTTTCTTTAGAAAAGCTCTTTGAGTGCATCAATTGGTCAAAAGGCTTAATATAAATCCAATCCATTATAATTAATGTGCTTGCTGAAGGCAAGACCACTAGATTTCTTACATACTTTTTCTAATTATTTTAACATTTTCTAAACGTTCTAAACTAAAACAATTTAAATGAGTATAACTTAGCATATAATAACCCACCAAAAATAATATTAACTCTTGAACCGTTCAAGCTAGAGAGACCGAACCAACTTTCATACGTTCAGGCTATTCTTTCCTATCCTATCCATCAATCAATCTTTCCATCGACTTTCTTTTTCCAATTATAACCAGTCACTACCATTACTACTGCAGTGACTACCAATCCTGTAACTTATTTTACAACCATGATTACTTTAAGACAAGCTAGCAAGTACACACATTTTCTTTAGGAAATGTAATTTTCCATGTATTATTATTTTCTCTTAGATTCGGCACAGTGGGAGTTTTTGTTAAACTGATATTCAACGTCAAAACACCAGTCCCCACTGAGGATCATGTCCTTGATGCCGTCAAGAAGCAATTGTCTCCTCAATTCACGACCACTCAAACCACCTTCCAGAATGCAACTTATATCAGTGAGTTCAACAAATAAGGCTTCATGAAGACATTTTTTTCCACTCTATAAAATAATCTCTTAATAAGTAAACATTCAACTGCTCCTGCTATCTAAATACTTCTTGAATGTTTTTTAATGTTGTTGAAACTCCTAAATTGTAGCAGTTAATTTGATCTGTTGCTATAGTGACCATTTTTTTGTGTGCTCACAGAACTTACAGATACTTCATTTGCCATCGACCTTGGTTTCAAAATAACCAATGTAACCCAGGAGTCTCTAAGTAATAGACTCACACTCACCAATGAGACTGAAACCCAGATACAGGATTCAATTAACAGACTAGTAAGATACTGTACTTCTACACATAAGATACATCCATGGTCATGTTCAGGTCATGATAGTAATTGACAACTTGATGTTTTGTCCCCTTTTAGCTCCAAAAGGTTCTCAGTGAACCAGATGGCAAACAGTTTCAATTTCCGAAAGCCAACCTCATGTAAGTACAACGTCATAACCTTGAACCAACCCGTCTTTCTCAACTGCACTCTTTAGAATTTCTGCAGATTTCATTTAGTTGCTGCTGGTACAGCTAAACAGGATGAAAGGAACATGTTTAACTCTCACACAAAACCCATTTTTACGTCCACAGTGATGATGGCACTGAGATCACGGCAAACGTGACGTATGTATACAAAGAGGAAGATGTCAACCTCCCTAGTGGTTTTCTACAGGAAGTCTTAAAAGTCTCAGGTATGCTGCTTTTGTTACCATACGGTTGTCATTTCTATGTTTATTTATGACAGTGAGTTATTAAACACCATGTAACGTGTATAATACTCAATCTCGAAAACACTTATATATCAATGTTATATGACATATTACAAGTTTATAATCCCTCTAAAATGTATTTCCATTTCTATTCTAGGTCTCCTGACCACCACTGTTGCCCCAACAACAACCACCAACACCACACCACTTCCTACCCTTTTGACTTCAGTGACATCAACAACTAGGTAAGCAAGATCATTTATTATAATGTTTTCATACAATTCAATTAACACTTTGTCAAACAAGGAACCTTTGCAACAATGAACCATGTATATCCATGCTTGTGTCGTTAACTACTGATGTTTTAATTAAAAGCATCCAAAATGTCAACCTTTCTTTAGAAAAGCTCTTTGAGTGCATCAATTGGTCAAAAGGCTTAATATAAATCCAATCCATTATAATTAATGTGCTTGCTGAAGGCAAGACCACTAGATTTCTTACATACTTTTTCTAATTATTTTAACATTTTCTAAACGTTCTAAACTAAAACAATTTAAATGAGTATAACTTAGCATATAATAACCCACCAAAAATAATATTAACTCTTGAACCGTTCAAGCTAGAGAGACCGAACCAACTTTCATACGTTCAGGCTATTCTTTCCTATCCTATCCATCAATCAATCTTTCCATCGACTTTCTTTTTCCAATTATAACCAGTCACTACCATTACTACTGCAGTGACTACCAATCCTGTAACTTATTTTACAACCATGATTACTTTAAGACAAGCTAGCAAGTACACACATTTTCTTTAGGAAATGTAATTTTCCATGTATTATTATTTTCTCTTAGATTCGGCACAGTGGGAGTTTTTGTTAAACTGATATTCAACGTCAAAACACCAGTCCCCACTGAGGATCATGTCCTTGATGCCGTCAAGAAGCAATTGTCTCCTCAATTCACGACCACTCAAACCACCTTCCAGAATGCAACTTATATCAGTGAGTTCAACAAATAAGGCTTCATGAAGACATTTTTTTCCACTCTATAAAATAATCTCTTAATAAGTAAACATTCAACTGCTCCTGCTATCTAAATACTTCTTGAATGTTTTTTAATGTTGTTGAAACTCCTAAATTGTAGCAGTTAATTTGATCTGTTGCTATAGTGACCATTTTTTTGTGTGCTCACAGAACTTACAGATACTTCATTTGCCATCGACCTTGGTTTCAAAATAACCAATGTAACCCAGGAGTCTCTAAGTAATAGACTCACACTCACCAATGAGACTGAAACCCAGATACAGGATTCAATTAACAGACTAGTAAGATACTGTACTTCTACACATAAGATACATCCATGGTCATGTTCAGGTCATGATAGTAATTGACAACTTGATGTTTTGTCCCCTTTTAGCTCCAAAAGGTTCTCAGTGAACCAGATGGCAAACAGTTTCAATTTCCGAAAGCCAACCTCATGTAAGTACAACGTCATAACCTTGAACCAACCCGTCTTTCTCAACTGCACTCTTTAGAATTTCTGCAGATTTCATTTAGTTGCTGCTGGTACAGCTAAACAGGATGAAAGGAACATGTTTAACTCTCACACAAAACCCATTTTTACGTCCACAGTGATGATGGCACTGAGATCACGGCAAACGTGACGTATGTATACAAAGAGGAAGATGTCAACCTCCCTAGTGGTTTTCTACAGGAAGTCTTAAAAGTCTCAGGTATGCTGCTTTTGTTACCATACGGTTGTCATTTCTATGTTTATTTATGACAGTGAGTTATTAAACACCATGTAACGTGTATAATACTCAATCTCGAAAACACTTATATATCAATGTTATATGACATATTACAAGTTTATAATCCCTCTAAAATGTATTTCCATTTCTATTCTAGGTCTCCTGACCACCACTGTTGCCCCAACAACAACCACCAACACCACACCACTTCCTACCCTTTTGACTTCAGTGACATCAACAACTAGGTAAGCAAGATCATTTATTATAATGTTTTCATACAATTCAATTAACACTTTGTCAAACAAGGAACCTTTGCAACAATGAACCATGTATATCCATGCTTGTGTCGTTAACTACTGATGTTTTAATTAAAAGCATCCAAAATGTCAACCTTTCTTTAGAAAAGCTCTTTGAGTGCATCAATTGGTCAAAAGGCTTAATATAAATCCAATCCATTATAATTAATGTGCTTGCTGAAGGCAAGACCACTAGATTTCTTACATACTTTTTCTAATTATTTTAACATTTTCTAAACGTTCTAAACTAAAACAATTTAAATGAGTATAAATTAGCATATAATAACCCACCAAAAATAATATTAACTCTTGAACCGTTCAAGCTAGAGAGACCGAACCAACTTTCATATGTTCAGGCTATCCTTTCCTATCCTATCCATCAATCAATCTTTCCATCGACTTTCTTTTTCCAATTATAACCAGTCACTACCATTACTAGTGCAGTGACTGCCATTCCTATAACTTATTTTACAACCATGATTACTTTAAGACAAGCTAGCAAGTACACACATTTTCTTTAGGAAATGTAACTTTCCATGTATTATTATTTTCTTTTAGATTCGGCACAGCCGTGGTTTTTGTTGAACTGATATTCAACCTCAAAAAACCAGTCCCCACTGAGGCTGATGTCCTTGGTGCCGTCAATAAGCAACTGTCTCTTCAAACCAAGACCACTCAAACCACCTTCCAGAATGCAACTTATATCAGTGAGTTTAAGCAATTAGGTTTCATGAAGACATTTTTTTCCACTCTATGAAATAATCTCTTAATAAGTAAACATTCAACTGCTCCTGCTATCTAAATACTTATTGAATGTTTTTTAATGTTGTTGAAACTCCTAAATTGTAGCAGTTCATTTGATCTGTTGCTATAGTGACCATGTTTTTGTCTGCTTACAGAACTTTCAGATACTTCATTTGCCATCAACCTTGGTTTCAAAATAACCAATGTAACCCTGGAGTCTCTAAGTAATAGACTCACATTCACCAATGAGACCTACGTCCAGATACAGCTTTCAATTAACACACTTGTAAGATACTGTACTTCTACACATAAGATACATCCATGGTCATGTTCAGGTCATGATCGTAATTGATAACTTGATGTTTCGTCCCCTTTTAGCTCCGTCAACTTCTCAGTGAACCAAACGGCAACCAGTTTCAATTTCCCAACGCCAACTTCATGTAAGTACAACGTCATAACCTTCAACCAACCCATCTTTCTCAACTGCACTCTTTAGAATTTCTACAGAATTCATTTAGCTGCTGCTTTTACAGCTAAACAGGATGAAAGGAACATGTTTAACTCTCACACAAAACCCATTTTTATGTCCACAGTGACGATGGCACTGAAATCAGGGCAAACGTGACGTATGTATACAAAGAGGAAGATGTCAACCACCCTAGTGGTTTTCTACAGGAAGTCTTAAAAGTCTCAGGTATGCTGCTTTTGTTACGGTTGTCATTTCTATGTTTTTGTATGACAGTGAGTTATGAAACACCATGTAACGTGTATAATACTCAATCTCGAAAACACTTATATATCAATGTTATATGGTTACTACATGGGGCGGCAGGGTAGCCTAGTGGTTAGAGCGTTGGACTAGGAACAGGAAGGTTGCAAGTTCAAACTTGAGCTGACAGTACAAATCTGTTGTTCTGCCCCTGAACAGGCAGTTAACCCACTGTTCCTAGGCCATCATTGAAAATAAGAATTTGTTTTTAACTGACTTGCCTAGTTAAATAAAGGTGTAAAAAAAAATGACTTAAAAAAAAATAGAAATATAATATGACATATTACAAGTTTATAATCCCTCTAAAATGTATTTTCATTTCTATTCTAGGTCTCCTGACCACCACTGTTGCCCCAACAACAACTACCAACACCACACCACTTCCTACCCTTTTACTGACCACTCCTTTCAATACCACAAGTGTTGGAGGTTTTCCTGGCTGGGCTTTGGCCATTATCATTCCTTGTGGCATCGCTATCATTCTGGTACCCTTGTGGATCCTGCTATGTGTACGTATAGGCTTGTGTTCACATGTGTACTCTGAAAATAGTTGACAAAGTATTTCATCCAATAAGCTGTTTAAATTCTGCAATAATATGTTGCATGTGAATCATGCTTCCCCATCTTTCTTTTGCAGTGTATGCTATGTGGCTGCTGTGCAGCTGTAAGGAGACGCTGGCACAGACGCAGATCTTACAATGTACAGTACACCACCAGAAACGGACTCTTCTGAGGTGACAACACTAACATCAGTAGGCAACTGTCATCACAAGAACAGCCAATTATCTACCTATATCTGCTAATCAGGAGACTTCATTGGGTGCTTGCATCTATTTTTTTTAGCATGGAAAGAAAATTCATAATGGGCTTAATAATCCACAGGTGTTTTGTGCATTGTACAATTTTTTATATTATACATCTGATTGTTAATCTAAGTTACAGCTGAGCTGAACAGCATGTATGTTTATGTATTTATTAGCTATGTAATTTATGTGGTTTCAAGCTGTGCTGTCCACTGACTAAAATGGTTATCAGCTATTTATTTAATGTATAATAAGGTAGATTAAAATATTTATTTGAGTTTTGTTATTTCCTCTCTTGACTAACTATGAACTAACTTTTTTTCAACTGCAATACAGTACTTGTTTCTTCATCACACAGTTTGACAAATGTAATAAAGACTTTGCAAATCAGTATTAAGAAAACATTGTATGAATTGGTTTGACTCATGAGGGTGATTACAGACATCACATCTAAACATCAAAGGAAGTCAAGATTGTCCCACCTGGCACCTTACGCTTAGGAATATCTAACACAATTTAATATGTACAGTACCAGTCAAAAGTTTGGACAGTTTGTAGTTTTTCTTTCTTTTGACTGTTTTCTACATTGTAGAATAATAGTGAAGATATCAAAACTATGAAATAACACATATGGAATCATGTAGTAACCAAAAAAGTGTTCAACAAATAAAAATATATTTGAGATTTGAGATCCTTCAAAGTAGCCACCCTTTGCCTTGATGGCAACTTAGCACACTCTTGGCATTATCTCAACCAGCTTCACCCGGAATGCTTTTCCAGCAGTCTTAAAGTAGTTCCCACATATGCTAAGCACTTGTTGGCTGCTTTTCTTTCACTCTGCGGTCCAACTCATCCTAACCATCTCTATTGGGTTGAGGTCAGGTGATTGTGGAGGCTAGATCATCTGATTTAGCACTCAAAATAGCCCTTACACAGCCTGGAGGAATGCTGGGTCATTGTCCAGTTGAAAAATAAATAATAGTCACACTAAGCGCAAACTAGATGGGATGGCGTATTGCTGCAGAATGCTGTGGTAGCCATGCTGGTTAAGTGTGCCTTAAATTCTAAATAAATCACAGACAGTGTCACCAGCAAAGCACCCCCACACCATCACACGTATTTCGACCATGGTCTGATTCATGCAGTCATCTCTGAACAGTTGATGTTGAGATGTGTCTGTTACTTGAACTCTGTAAAGTATTTATTTGGGCTGCAATCTGAGATGCAGTTAACTCTAACGAACTTATCCTCTGCAGCAGAGGAAACTCTGGGTCTTCATCTCTTGTGGCAGTCCTCATGAGAGCCAGTTTCATCATAGCACTTGTTGGTTCTTGACATTTTCCAAATTGACTGACCTTCATGTCTTAAATGACTGATGGACTGTTGTTTCTCTTTGCTTATTTGACCTGTTCTTACCATAATAAGAACTTGGTATTTTACCAGATATGGCTATCTTCTGTATACCACGACTACCTTGTCACAACACAACTGATTGGCTCAAACACATTAAGAAGGAAAGAGGATTTCATTCACTTGCTATCTGGCACTGTAAACATCCGCATTATAGAATCAAGGAAGGAACGAGAGGACAAATTATCAGCCAGGGAGGAGACTAGTTAGCTAGCTAAAAAAGATTGACAAGGTTTCTCCAAGATAGTACAGTCACAAAGTCAAAATTGGCTATATCGTAACAATTCATGATAACATAATTGGTGTTAATGGTTTTTAATAAAATTTTAAGAAGATACATTTTAGAAATAGACAGGGTTTGTGACTGTGGTAATGACCATTTGACGGGGATTCCGATCATAAAGAAGGTGGCGTGGAGGTCCTTCTTGTTGGCAAATGTTGAATGTCAGAGAATTCATGCAATCTGCCTTGAAACTTCCTCTAGAGACCGTAAACAAGGTGGCTTTCCACCGAGCACACAGACTTGGAGCGACAAGACCTAGGGTCCCCGACCTATCATCGCAAAATTTGAACACTACCAACAAAAGGAGATGATCAAAAGCAGGGGAAGGGAGCTTAAAGGGACCAAATTCGGTCTCAATTACCAATTTCCACGGGAGATAAACGAACAACGCAAGAGGCTGTATCCTGTACAGAGGCAACTGAGGTAGAGGGGTAAGCGTGCCTTTCTCATTGTGGACCAAATCTTTATAGATGGACAGCTATTCCGTGACAGCTCCATAACACCATGGATGTACTAAATTCTACAGGGACTTCAGGTTACGAAAAAAAGAAAGTATGGGAACTGTAAAAATATCTGAAGTTTATGAAGTGGATATGAACACATACGTACTCAATTACATGCTCGCTTACACATACAAACTTATACATACATATAGACACAGCATATTGACGTTGGGGAATAATAGCATATTTTACGGGATACATTTGTACTGTAGTGAAGCCGTCTCTATATTAAAATAATGCAAGGACTATTTCATGATCATGTGAAATGTCAATTGCTATGGAAATGCTGGGATGTGTTTTTCAATGATGTTGAAGGTAATTATGATGCAACTATGACGTTATGGATTACAATTATCATCCTCAATATTAAGGCTATACGCACTACATGCTACACACGTAGACACTCAACCATGCAAATTGGCGGGGATATTATTTACAGTGGGGAGAACAAGTATTTGAAACACTGCCGATTTTGCAGGTTTTCCTACTTACAAAGCATGTAGAGGTCTGTAATTTTTATCATAGTTACACTTCAAATCAAATCAAATCAAATTTATTTATATAGCCCTTCGTACATCAGCTGATATCTCAAAGTGCTGTACAGAAACCCAGCCTAAAACCCCAAAGAGCAAGCAATGCAGGTGTAGAAGCACGGTGGCTAGGAAAAACTCCCTAGAAAGGCCAAAACCTAGGAAGAAACCTAGAGAGGAACCAGGCTATGTGGGGTGGCCAGTCCTCTTCTGGCTGTGCCGGGTGGCCAAGATGTTACAAAGGTTCATAAATGACCAGCATAGTCGAATAATAATAAGGCAGAACAGAACAGAGAGGCTAGCACTGGAGTAATATGATCAAATTTTTTGGTTCTAGTTAGGATTCTAGCAGCCGTATTTAGCACTAACTGAAGTTTATTTAGTGCTTTATCCGGGTACCCGGAAAATAGAGCATTGCAGTAGTCTAACCTAGAAGTGACAAAAGCATGGATTATTTTTTCTGCATCATTTTTGGACAGAAAGTTTCTGATTTTTGCAATGTTACGTAGATGGAAAAAAGCTGTCCTTGAAATGGTCTTGATATGTTCTTCAAAAGAGAGATCAGGGTCCAGAGTTACGCCGAGGTCCTTCACAGTTTTATTTGAGACGACTGTACAACCATTAAGATTAATTGTCAGATTCAACAGAAGATCTCTTTGTTTCTTGGGACCTAGAACAAGCTTCTCTGTTTTGTCCGAGTTTAAAAGTAGAAAGTTTGCAGCCATCCACTTCCTTATGTCTGAAACACATGCTTCTAGCAAGGGCAATTTTGGGGCTTCACCATGTTTCATTGAAATGTACAGCTGTGTGTCATCCGCATAGCAGTGAAAGTTAACATTATGTTTTCGAATAACATCCCCAAGAGGTAAAATATATAGTGAAAACAATAGTGGTCCTAAAACGGAACCTTGAGGAACACCGAAATTTACAGTTGATTTGTCAGAGGACAAACCATTCACAGAGACAAACTGATATCTTTCCAACAGATAAGATCTAAACCAGGCCAGAACTTGTCCGTGTAGACCAATTTGGGTTTCCAATCTCTCCAAAAGAATGTGGTGATCGATGGTATCAAAAGCAGCACTAAGGTCTAGGAGCACAAGGACAGATGCAGAGCCTCGGTCCGATGCCATTAAAATGTCATTTACCACCTTCACAAGTGCCGTCTCAGTGCTATGATGGGGTCTAAAACCAGACTGAAGCATTTCGTATACATTGTTTGTCTTCAGGAAGGCAGTGAGTTGCTGCGCAACAGCCTTTTCTAACATTTTTGAGAGGAATGGAAGATTCGATATAGGCCGATAGTTTTTTATATTTTCTGGGTCAAGGTTTGGCTTTTTCAAGAGAGGCTTTATTACTGCCACTTTTAGTGAGTTTGGTACACATCCGGTGGATAGAGAGCCGTTTATTATGTTCAACATAGGAGGGCCAAGCACAGGAAGCAGCTCTTTCAGTAGTTTAGTTGGAATAGGGTCCAGTATGCAGCTTGAAGGTTTAGAGGCCATGATTATTTTCATCATTGTGTCAAGAGATATAGTACTAAAACATTTGAGCGTCTCTCTTGATCCTAGGTCCTGGCAGAGTTGTGCAGACTCAGGACAACTGAGCTTTGAAGGAATACGCAGATTTAAAGAGGAGTCCGTAATTTGCTTTCTAATAATCATAATCTTTTCCTCAAAGAAGTTCATGAATTTATCACTGCTAAAGTGAAAGTCATCCTCTCTTGGGGAATGCTGCTTTTTAGTTAGCTTTGCGACAGTATCAAAAAGGAATTTTGGATTGTTCTTATTTTCCTCAATTAAGTTAGAAAAATAGGATGATCGAGCAGCAGTAAGGGCTCTTCGGTACTGCACGGTACTGTCTTTCCAAGCTAGTCGGAAGACTTCCAGTTTGTTGTGGCGCCATTTCCGTTCCAATTTTCTGGAAGCTTGCTTCAGAGCTCGGGTATTTCCTGTGTACCAGGGAGCTAGTTTCTTATGAGAAATGTTTTTAGTTTTTAGGGGTGCAACTGCATCTAGGGTATTGCGCAAGGTTAAATTGAGTTCCTCAGTTAGGTGGTTAACTGATTTTTGTCCTCTGGCGTCCTTGGGTAGACAGAGGGAATCTGGAAGGACATCAAGGAATCTTTGTGTTGTCTGTGAATTTATAGTACGACTTTTGATGTTCCTTGGTTGGGGTCTGAGCAGATTATTTGTTGCAATTGCAAACGTAATAAAATGGTGGTCCAATAGTCCAGGATTATGAGGAAAAACATTAAGATCCACAACATTTATTCCATGGGACAAAACTAGGTCCAGAGTATGACTGTGACAGTGAGTGGGTCCAGAGACATGTTGGACAAAACCCACTGAGTCGATGATGGCTCCGAAAGCCTTTTGGAGTGGGTCTGTGGACTTTTCTATGTAAATATTAAAGTCACCAAAGATTAGAATATTATCTGCTATGACTACAAGGTCCGATAGGAATTCAGGGAACTCAGTGGGGAACGCTGTATATGGCACAGGAGGCCTGTAAACAGTAGCTATATTGAGTAGGCTGCATAGATTTCATGACTAGAAGCTCAAAAGACGCATACGTCATATTTTTTTTGTAAATTGAAATTTGCTATCGTCAATGTTAGCAACACCTCCGCCTTTGCGGGATACACGGGGGATATGGTCACTAGTGTAGCCAGGAGGTGAGGCCTCATTTAACACAGTAAATTCATCAGGCTTAAGCCATGTTTCAGTCAGGCCAATCACATCAAGATTATGATCAGTGATTAGTTCATTGACTATAATTGCCTTTGAAGTAAGGGATCTTACTGTCACTTCAACTGTGAGAGACGGAATCTAAAACAAAAATCCAGAAAATCACATTGTATGATTTTTAAGTAATTAAAATTACAGTAATTAAATTACTTTTTATTGCATGACATAAGTATTTGATACATCAGAAAAGCAGAACTTAATATTTGGTACAGAAACCTTTGTTTGCAATTACAGAGATCATACGTTTCCTGTAGTTCTTGACCAGTTTTGCACACACTGCAGCAGGGATTTTGGCCCACTCCTCCATACAGATCTTCTCCAGATCCTTCAGGTTTCGAGGCTGTCGCTGGGCAATACGGACTTTCAGCTCCGTCCAAAGATTTTCTATTGGGTTCAGGTCTGGAGACTGGCTAGGCCACTCCAGGACCTTGAGATGCTTCTTACATACGTTTTTCCAGCAGCAGACTATGATCGATAATGTCAAAAGCTGCACTGAAATCTAACAAGACAGCCCCCACAATCATTTTATCATCAATTTCTCTCAGCCAATCATCAGTCATTTGTGTACGTGCTGTGCATGGTTGAGTTTCCTTCCCTATAAGCAAGCTGAAATTCTGTTGTCAATTTGTTTACTGTGAAATAGCATTGTATCTGGTCAAACACAATTTTTGTTGGTAACAGGCTGATTCGTCGGCTATTTGGGCTTTATTATTCTTGGGAAGTGGAATGACTTTAGGTTCCCTCCAGGAACCTCTCTAGTCGACTTAAATTCAAGATGTGGCAAATAGGAGTGGCTATAGCGTCTGCTATTATCCTCTGTAATTTTTCATCCAGATTGTCAGATCCCGGTGGCTTGTCATTGTTGATAGATAACAATAATTGTTTCGCCTCTTCCACACTGACTTTACGGAATTACATTTTATGAAATTCCTGTCTTTCATAATTTGGTCCGATATACTTGGATGTGTAGTGTCTGTGTTTGTTGCTGGCATGTCATCCCTAAGTTTGCTTATCTTGCCAATGAAAAAGGCATTAAAGTAGTTTGCAAAATCAGTGGGCTTTGTGATGAATGAGCCATCTGATTCAATGAATGAAGGAGCCGAGTTGGATTTTTTCCCCAAAATGTTATTTAAGGTGCCACAAAGCTTTTTACTATCCTGTTTTATATAACAGTTTTTACAGTCATTTTCTTGGTGGGTGCGTGCTTATTAGTAACTGGAAAAATCTGTTTCATATATGCGTCAATTGCAGCATCTGGTTGCTCCGCATTACACACCACAGACCAGCACATTTTCTTTACATCATCAACTTATGTATCACAAGAAATCTTATTGTATGACCTCTTATACGCTATATTAGGCCCAGCCTTTGGAACTTTGGTTTTCCTAGATATGGCTATTATATTGTGATCACTACATCCTATGGATTTGGATACTGCTTTAAAGCAAATATCTGCAGTGTTAGTAAAGATGTGATCAATACATGTTGATGATTTAATTCCTGTGCTGTTTGTAGCTACCCTGGTAGGTTGACTGACAACCTGATCCAGCTTGAAGGCACTGTTTAGAGTTTGAAGTAATTTCCTGAGTGGGCAGCTTGATGATAGCCAGTCAATATTTAAATCACACAGAAAATAGACTTCTCTGTTGATATCAAATTCCTTATCAAGCATTTCACACATATTATCCAGATACTGACTGTTAGCACTTGGTGGTCTATAGCAGCTTCCCACTAGAATGGGCTTTAGGTGAGGCAGATTAACCTGTAGCCATATTACTTCAACAGTATTTAACATTACATCGTCTTTAAGCTTTACAGGAATGTGGTTCTGAATATAGACCGCAACACCGACCTCCGTTGGCATTTCTGTCTTTTTGGTAGATGTTATAACCATACAGCTACCACTGTATTATCAAAGGTACTTTCTAAGTGTGTTTCAGAGATAGCCAGAATATGAATGTCCTGTGTACAATCAGTCATCGACACGGAACTCCAATATGTAGCACCAGTCATGTAGCTTTATTCTGTTAGGAACGGTACAAAATTGCACGTCATGCAATGCACGTCTCACCATCCAACTCTGCACTCACGCACGCTGGTTTGGTGCTTGTTCACTGGGCTAGTTACCAAAATAATACAATTACAATATACAATATAATATCTTTAACAGTGTACCTGTTAGGAACGGCACAAAATTGCACGTCATGCAATGCACGTCTCACCATCCAACTCTGCATTCACGCACTGTACAAAATATATGAACCTCCCCACCAGACACAGTAAGTTGCTAGCTAGTACTGGCGGGAATTCTTTACAACAAAATGCACAACAAATATTCTCCAAAAACCGCTGCATCTTATGTGTGATGTTCGAATAACATTTACAAACAATTTGATATAAATTGTACATTTAAATCATCACTTGAGAGTATAAAAATCACTTTTGATGTACAGTGCTTTGCAACCAACAACTTACCGCTGGTTTGGTGCTTGTTCACTGTGACGATTCTAACTGGAACATCCCCCCTCGTAAGCAAGCTACGCAAACCAGCCAATAAGATGCCATGTTGAGTAGGTGAAGGCAAGACAAACTCAAACCAAAAACCCATTGGCTTAACAATAAAGTGGCAAGGGGAATCACCAATATAACCCTGTTACACAAGCAAATGATTTACTTCTTGGACCTTGTTTCTTAGGCTACATATGTTCATATTAACTGTTTTTAGCACTTTTCTGGGTTGCTTGATTGTTTTTAATGCTTTACTGGGAAGCCTATCAGAGGTAGACTTACTCATGTTATTTACATTGAAGCTGATCATTTACATTGAAGTGGTCTTCCTACTATTGCACACCACCTCAGTGCTAACAGTGGAACTCTGGTTTATAAGCTCATGATTATTGCTTACAATAGCTGTAGGATAAACAGATGTATTCGGTGCAATTAGGGGTACATAAATTAAATGACTTACATTGCGTTTGCCAATGCCCCTAAGATCATGTATATTTGATGCAGCATTATAACGACTCATTGTCACAATGGTAGGGATTAACTGAGCTGGTCTTGGATCATTTACCTATCAGTTTTTCAATGCAACCCTGAAATGTGTGGACAGAGTGACGTGATTGTTTTTACATGTGAAAATGTAATTACATGAAAATCAATATGTGTAAGTGTGTCACGATTGTCTTTGGGTGAAAGAGAGGAGGACCAAGATGCAGCCTGATGATAATCCATATTTAATGGTAATACTTAAACGCCGAACAAAAACAACAAACCGACAAAAGGAACGAAGACGAAACAGTCCTGTAACGTGAACACTAAACACTGGAACAGGAACAATCACCCACAAAATACCCAAAGAATATGGATGCCTAAATATGGTTCCCAATCAGAGACAACGATAGACAGCTGCCTCTAATTGAGAACCCCTGAGGTGGCGGTTCTGGCTTGGGACGTGGACCCCGCTCCACTTCACCCTTACTTAATGTCTCTGGAGCAGGAACCTTCACCGCCGACCACGGACTAGAGGACGCCACTGGACTGATGGTCGAGTCTGGAGTGAGTGGCGCCTCTGGATTGGAGGGAGACTCTGGCGGATCCGGACTGGAGGGAGACTCTGGCGGATCCGGACTGGAGGGAGACTCTGGTGGATCCGGTCTGGAGGGAGACTCTGGAGGATCCGGTCTGGAGGGAGACTCTGGCGGATCCTGGCTGACTGACGGATCTGGCAGCTCCTGGCTGACTGGCGGCTCCTGGCTGACTGGCGGCTCCTGGCTGACTGGCGGCTCTGGTGGCTCCTGACAGACTGGCGGCTCGTGACAGATGGGCGGCTCTGGCGGCTCAGGACAGATGGGCAACTCTGGCGGCTCAGGACAGACGGGCGACTCTGGCGGCTCAGGACAGACGGGCGACTCTGGCGGCTCAGGACAGACGGGCGACTCTGGCGGCTCAGGACAGACGGGCGACTCTGGCGGCTCAGGACAGACGGGCGACTCTGGCGGCTCAGGACAGACGGGCGACTCTGGACTGGCGAGGCGCACTGTAGGCCTGGTGACGGTACTGGTGGTACCGGGCTGGGGACACGCACCTCAGGGCGAGTGCGGGAGGAGGAACAGGGCATACTGGACTGCCGAGGCGCACTATAGGCCTGGTGCGTGGTGCCGGCACTGGTGGTACCGGGCTGGGGACACGCACCTCAGGGTGAGTGCGAGGAGCAGGAACAAGGAGTACTGGACCCTGGAGGCGCATTGGTGGCCTGGTGTGTGGTGCCGGCACTGGTGATACCGGGCTGGAGACACGCACCTCAGGGCGAGTGCGGGAGGAGGAACAGGATGTACTGGGCTGTGGAGGCGTACTGGAGGTCTGGTGCTTGGTGTTGGCACTGGTGGTACTGGATAGACTGGACCAAAGACGCACTGGAGGTCTCGAGCTAATGGCCTGCCCAACCCGTCCTGGCTGGATGGTGACTCTAGCCCGGCACATGCGGGGCGCAGGCACAGGATGCACTGGGCTGTGCAGACATACGGGAGACACAGTGCGTAACACCGGCGCAGAATATCCTGGCCCGAGGAGACACACTGGCTGTCTGGAGAGCAGGGCTGGCACCATCTGCCCTGGCTGGATCCTCACTCTAGCCCGGCAGATGCGGGGAGCTGGGATGTAGCGCACCGGGCTAAGCACGCGTACTGGAGACATTCCACCACATAACACGGTGCCTGACCAGGACGACGCCCTCTCTCTCCACAGTAAGCACGGGGAGTTGGCGCAGGTCTCCGCCACACTCCCCGTGCCCCCCCCCCACCAAGAAATGTTTGGGGCTGCCTCTCAGGCTTCCTACCGCGCCGCCGTGCTGACTCCATTCGCCGGTATCCCTCCTCACACTGCTCCAGAGAATCCCAGACGGGCTCCGGCACTCTCCCTGGGTCGACCGCCCACCTATCTATCTCCTTCCAAGTAGTGACATAGTCCAGATCTCGCTCCCATGTCCAGAAGTCCTGATATCGCTGCCTCTCCTGCTGCTGCCCGTTACCACGCTGCTTGGTCCTTTGATGGTGGGTGATTCTGTCACGATTGTCTTCGGGTGAAAGAGAGGAGGACCAAGATGCAGCGTGATGATAATCCATATTTAACGGGAATACTTAAACACCGAACAAAAACAACAAACCGACAAAAGGAACGAAGACAAAACAGTTCCGTAACGTGAACACTAAACACTGGAACACTGGAACATGAACAATCACCCACAAAATACCCAAAGAATATATCTGCCTAAATATGGTTCCAAATCAGAGACAATGATAGACAGCTGCCTCTAATTGAGAACCAATCTAGGCAATCATAGACTTACAAAAACACCTAGATAGGAAACACCCCCATAAACATACAAAACCCCTAGACAAAACGAAAACATATGTCACACCCTGACCTAACCAAAATAACAAAGAAAACAAAGAATACTAAGGTCAGAGTGTGACAAAGTGAGATTTTCCCATGTGGAGTTTGATTTTCACATGCTAACTTTCAATTCCACATGTGAATGTGAGATTTTCACATGTTAACTTGCAATTCCACATGTGAATGTGAGATTTTCACATGAAAGTTTTCACGTGAAACTGCATATCACAGATTTGATTCGGCTGAAAGCAAATATTATGGATTGAGAGAGAGAGATGTCGGAACCCTTACAAAAAAACTTTAAACTCTACAAAAACTTTAAACTCAACATGTGAAAAACAGCTATTACGAAAATGCTATTTTCACATGTTTTTGTTGTTATAAAGAAAGTTTGGACATCTCGCTATCCTCTCTCTCTCTCAATCTATAATATTAGCATTCAGCCAAATCAAATCTGTGAAATTTATTTCTCACATTTAAATGTTCTTGTCGCCTCACCTCTCAGGACAATGAATTTCTCTCTCCTCAAAATTGTGAACGATTTCTAATGTGTATTTCTAATATACTTTATTTCAGTCTCAACAGCATGCAAATATGAATATGAATCATCCTTTATATAATTGATATGAATCACCCATACTACCCACAACCAAAGGGGGGTGCCAACCAAATCTTTTGCTGGTCCACATCCTAACACATTTGGGTGGGTGTGTGTGTGTGTGGGGGGGGGGGGGGTGGAGTGATTTAAGCAAGGGAAAGGGAGAGAGAGTGTTGGTTTGTGTGTGTGAGGTATTGTGGTGAGTGTATATCTGTGAGGAAGTGTGTTAGTTCACATGAGTGGGTAAAAATGTGTGAGTGGGGGGGCACATGTATTTACATAAGGCAGTGAGAGCGAGTGAGTGTGCGCTTGTGTGTGTTTGTTTTTGTCTACATGTACGTGATATCCATGATTGAGGCCTTGGCACCTGGCTCAGCCATCATGCCCATCTCCCTCCATGCACCACTGTGTGGCAGGCATCATCTATCATTTCAATATTTCAATATTTATATCTCACTTTTACAAGCCGCAGAGGTTCAAAGTCATTGTAAGGGTATGTGTACCTGGGCTGTTTGGTTCTCTGTCAATTACTTCCCCTTCTTCTTACGCTGAGCCTGGTTTGATTTTATATTTATTTATCATATAGTTTTTCCCCCCTCTACCTCGGGTAGTATAAAGACAGTCTCTACCTCGGGTAGTATAAAGACAGTTGAAAGACAGTGCTTCATAAGTACAGTATCATACTTAGTTAGGGAGCTAATGCATGTAGTTTTAGACTGAAATATATAGTATAAATAAGAATTACTTTCTTTACTTTGCTTTTTAATTTTTGTTATTATTGATTGGTGACTCACAGCATTTGTTTTATTAATGTATTGTGGTATCCCAGGAGTTCTACCCCGGGGGATGGTAATAGAGGGGAGGTACGTAAGGCGACGTTGTCTCCCTCAGCTGGGGATACGGGAGCTGGACACCCCGACACGGACTGCTATAAGTGGAGGAGGTATTCAGAGGAAAGTGCCAACCAGCCGTGGAGGCTAAATTAAAGGAGCACGATGGCACACCGCGAGAGAGAAGTGGGAGAGACGGACACCAGTTAAGAGATAGAAGAAAGACAGAGCAAAACCGAAGTGATTTCTTTGATAGGTTTATTTTCCGTCTTAGTAAAGTTGTTTTTGGACTAAAGCCTCCCTGTCTCTGTGTCAATCTCTGCACGCTCGGCTTTGGGTGCCGTGGGGTCGAGTGTGCGGAGGAGCTGGTGGCTCAGTTCATCCTCAGCCAGCAGAGCAACAGGCTCTCCAGGAGCAAGTCCTGGAGGAGCAGCACCAACAAAACCTCAGACTGGTAGCGGAGGTAGCCCAGTTGAAGGTTGGGAGGGCTCAGGAGCCAAATCAGTTCCTGGTTCAGTTAAGGGAGGAAAATGACGTGAGTCGTATCTGTGCACCTTCGAGAGGACGGCACAGCGGGAAGGATGGCCCAAGCCCAAGTGGGCCAGCCTGTTGGCACCCTACCTCTCTGGGAAGGCCCAGAAGGCCTACTTGGATTTGAGCACTGACCAGGCAGTGAATTATGAGGGACTCAAACGGGTGATACTAAGCCATAATGGGTTCAATCTCTCATGCCGTGGTCCACGACTGGGCCTTTGACCCCACTCTGTCCCCCGTGCTCAGATGATCAACCTTGCGGCTGACCAAGGGTAGGCTACTGATGGAAGTACCGTCCCTCCCGATGCTCGACCAGCTTGTTCTGGATAAATACCTTCGGGCCCTGCCCTACGAGATGAAGAAGACGGTGAGCATGCAGAACCCCAAGAGCCTGGAGGAGTTGCTGACAGTGGTGGAGATTCAACAGAACACCCAGGACCTGCTGAGAGGGGCCAGAGCGGAGAGAGGAGATGCAGCGAGGGGGGTGACCAACACAAAGAGAGGCGAGGAGCTGAAGGGGGCCCGGACGGAACCAGCCGAGGCAATGAAGCAGGAGGGTGACCCAAACCGACGATGTCGGCTGCTGCTGGACCCTGATCAAAGACACTGCTATGAGTGCGGTGAGCTGGGGCACCTCGCGTGGAGCTGTCCCGACCGGGAGGAGGCCATACCCTCCGCAACCCCCAGCTCTGGGATAACCCGGATGGCGAGTTACGTCACATCCTTTTGGGCGCACACCGAGTCGGCCCCTCCGGCAGAGTCCGGCAGCATGGTGACCCTGGCCCACCCGCAGTGGCTCACATGAGAGGGGAAGGAGGAACCATCCCAAAGGGGGAGTGCCAGATGCGCGTGGGAGCTGTTCCTAACCTGCCCGTGTCCCTTCTCCTCGGTCGAGACTGCCCTCTCTTCCAGGCACTGTGGGGGAGGGACCTGGGGGGGGCAAGTACGGGAGGTAGGAAGAAAAGGAAAAAAAGACGGTGTCCTGTGCAACCCAACCCCCGCCACGAGAGGGGTCCACTGGGCCCGAGTCAGACCCGGAGGAGGGAGACGACCCCGCTCCGGCAAGCGATCCACCATGCGAGGAAGACCTCAGGCTCCCCTTTATGGAGGTGAAGGCCCTAGACGGACCCCGCGGCATGGGAATCCTCACGGGTCAGTTCGGGACGGCCCAATTAGAAGACCCCAATCTCCAGAACGCTAGGGTCCAGGTGATTGCGGTGGATGGCGTACTGTTACCTGGGGTAAGTGATCGGCGCTACCCCCACTTCGCAATCAAGCATAATTTATTGTATCAGGTAGCAAAGCATAATGGGTATACCAAAGAATTGTTACTCATACCCAGCCAGTATGTTAGGACTGTGGTGCAGCTTGCCCACACCCACCTGCTTGGGGCACACCTGGGGATTGAGAAAACCAGGGAGCGGATCGGGAACCGGTTCCACTGGCCCGGAGTCAAGCGCGACGTGGAGGACTACTGCCGTAGTTGCCCGGAGTGCCAGATCACAGCTCCAAGGGTGCATTATCAAAACCCTTTGGTTCCCTAGCCCATTATAGGAGTGCCATTCAAGCAGGTGGCAAAGGATCTGGTAGGTCCATTGGTGAAGACCGTGAGAGGACACCAATACATCCTGGTAATTGTGGACTATGCCACCCGGTATCTTGAGGCAATCCCACTACGCACGGCGGCAGCAAAAGGTATCGCACGGGAGCTTTTCCATTTATTTAGCTGGGTGGGTATCCTGACGGACCAGGGCACCGCGTTCATGTCTCGTGTGATGATGGATGTCTGCAATCTGTTACGAATCAAACAGGTAAGGACCCGTGTGTACCATCCACAAACCGACAGGCTGGTGGAACGCTTCGTTAAGACCCTGAAACAGATGCTGAAGAAGGTCATCGAGAGAGACGGGAGGAACTGGGACCAGGTGTTGCCCCACCTGATGTTTTCAGTGTGTGAGGTACCCCAAGCATCCACAGGGTTCTCCCCCTTTGAGAACCTGTATGGACTTGGCCCCCCGGGCTGCTGGACCTAGCCAAGGAGATCTGGGAAGAGCAGCCAACCCCTCTTCTCAGCATAGTAGAACATGTGGAGGAGATGAGGGAGAGGATGACTGTGATTTGGCTAGTGGTGAGAGAGAGCACATGGCCCAGGCGCAACGTGCCAAGGAGCGTGTTTACCACCGGGGGGCCCAACCATGAGAGTTCCAACCCGGTGAGAAGGTCTTGGTGCTGATCCCTACCATGGAGAGTAAATTCCTGGCTACGTGGCATGGGCCCTACGACATCGTTGAGTCGGTAGGCGACGTCAACTATAAGGTCCGCCAACCGGGGCGGAGAAAACCCCTCCAGCTTTACCATGTGAATTTACTGAAGAAATGTCACACACACACACGAGGCACTGCGCATAACGTGGACCCGGCCACAGCAGGGCCCTCCCTTGGTCGAAGTGGCAATGGGGGAAGATCTCAGCCCAACCCAACGACAAAAGCTCAGAGAGTTGGTCCAGCGGAATACTGCCGTGTTCTCCGAGGTGTCGGGGCACACGGACCTCTTGGAACATCAGACCCATACCCTTCTGGGAGAAAAAGTGGTTTGATTATTACTACACCCATCTGCCTCAAGGGTTCTCTCCAAAAAGTAGGTGCCACATTAGATTTCAGACACAGACACTTCCAATAGCCAGTCTTTCAAGAATTCAAATAGAGCAATTGTGTGGCTCATCCACATAATACAACACTGGTGTTTTATGGAAATGTACAGAATATATGGCCACACTGACGTTGAGCATCCAAAAGACTGACTTAACTTCAAATTCTATTAGTCTCCACTTCACATATTTACATCCAACATCCAAAATCAAAGCTAAATCTACCACCACACCTTCCACTGCCCAGAACGCCCACCGGTTAAATGCAAGCCAACATCTGATGACGTTTGGCTCCGTTTGTTTATGGATTGCCGTGGCGAGCCTTGACTCTGAGATCTCACTGGGGACCGGGCCAGTCAGACCTTGTCAGGCCCTGGATGACTAGATGAAACAGGCGTTGTTGGCCCATCCACTCAGGTTTGCTTTCAAAAAGACAGCACCGCATGGGGCCTTGGGGACAAGGGGAGAAAAAAAGGGGGAAAAAAAACATGATTTATTTTGCATGTTTACTGTTTCTACCATATCTTGGAGAGCAGGATCACAAACAATAAAACCCCTGGAGTATTACTATTAGAACTCTGGGATCCCGGGGTATTTGGCTAAACAAAAATATTGACTATAGGTGGGGCTTTGATTTGCTTCAACTTAGGCATTGATTCCCAACTCTGGTCCTCGAATACCCCCAACAGCACACAACATTTTTGTTGAAGCCCCAGTCAAACACATCTCATTCAACTTTTCAAGGGGTTGAAGATTAGTTGCCAAGTACAATCAGGTGCTCTTGTCCGGGGCCACAACAGAAATGTGTCCGATTGGGGGTAGTTTAGGACCTGAGTTGGGAACTACCACCTAAGAGAATGAGTTCTAGCCAATGAGAGGGCAGATACGCATGTGAACAACAGGTCATAGAGATAAATATAGGACTCATCTTTGTATCTGTGCCATTATAGCATCTGTGACAGCATGGGCAGTGCCATTGAGGTTATCTTCATTGGCTGATTGGTCCAAACTCAGGAATCCCCACCCAGTTATCTACTTTAAAATGCTAGAAGCCCTCAACGGCAATGCCCATGCTAAAAGGGGTTATATCCATGATGAGTCTCTATGACAACAGGCACAACAAAGTTGCCAAAATGCCACTTGCGTCCACTTATACTGTGTCATTGCATTTGTAACCACCTAACCATTGCAAAACTTCTATTAGATAAAATAATCCTCACATGGCATATTAATAATAATAATAATAATGATACAATAGTGGACTTATATAGAGTTTTTCAAGGACCCAAAGTCACTTCACAATTGTAAAACAACCAAATTTAGTCAACAAGACATAATCAGACTAAACAAAAACATGAATAAACATAGGGGTGGGCTGAAAGAAGAGAAATGTGATGTATCAGTGTATGTGTAGGGGAGGGTTGGGATTTGGATACAAACCCAGTTTAGGGTAAGTGGTAGGGTAAGGGTTTGGGTTAGGTGCAGCTCAGTATGGTGAAGAGAGGAGTGTCTTTGTAGTATATGGACTCGCTTAAGGGTCGACCTTGTCAAAGAGGTGGGGCTTTAGGAGGGACTGAAAGACAGTGATGGACTCGCTGTCACAGATGGCTGGAGGGAGGGAGTTCCAGAGCTTAGGAGCAACTGTGGAAAAGGCCCTGTCGCTGAAGCTCTGGAGCTTCGACCTGGGGATGGCAAGGTGGCCTGCTGTGGTGGAACAGAATGCGCGTGTGGGTTGGTGGGGAGAAGAATGTCCTAGAGGTAAGGGGGGCAAGGTGGTGAAGGGCTTTGTAGGTCAGAAGGAGGATCTTGTAATCAATGCGTTGGGAGACAAGGAACCAGTGGAGATCATAGAGGACAGGGGTGATGTGCCACCAGGACTTAGTGTGGTTGAGGAGTTGGGCTGCAGATTTTTTTAACCATTTGGAGCTTATGGAGGGAGCTTGAGTTTATGCTGGAGAGTAGGGCATTGCAGTAGTCAAGACAGGAGGAGATTAATGCATGTATGCAGGTTTCAGCGGCAGGACAGGAGAGGGAGGACCTGACTTTAGCAATGTTGCAGAGGTGGAAGAATTAGGATTTGACAGTCTGTGTTATGTGTTGGTCAAAGGAGAGGGTGGAGTCCAGCAACACACATCTTGTTGACCAATTAAGAGAGTGATACTGTACGTGGCACATATCGCGACAAACGATTACACTAAAGTCTCATTAGCGACAAATATTTATTTATTGTGATATGAAATAATTTGGAGTCTGACTTTAAGGGATGAGACAAGAATTTGTCTTTTGACTTTCTCTCACCGACTAGGCTCCCTCTTCCTACAAAATCATTTAGCAGTGATGTGCTATAACAAAACTTCCTATGAAATCATATAAATCAGAGCCTGGGATAAAAACTAAAGCTCCATAGCTCCTGGGATTGGCTTTTTCTATAAAAGGCCTGTAGTTTAAAGCACTGCAGTCCTAAATACCAACTTAAGTTCACTCAAAGGGTTCTAATGCGATGAAGAATAGCCTAAAGTTTCAAGTAAATGTAACATCAATGAAAAACGTCTGTTTCAATGTGTTGCAAAAGTGGCAGGTCATTCGCTGGGAACGCAGATAGTAATAGGTGTCACGTTCTGACCTTTATTTCCTTTGTTTTGTCTTTATTTAGTATGGTCAGGGCGTGAGTTGGGGTGGGCAGTCTATGTTTGTTTTTCTATGTTGGTTTTTGTGTTCAGCCTAGTATGGTTCTCAATCAGAGGCAGGTGTCGTTAGTTGTCTCTGATTGAGAATCATACTTAGGTAGCCTGGGTTTCACTGTTGGTTTGTGGGTGTTTGTTTCCGTGTGAGTGTTTGTCCCCACACGGTACTGTTTCGTTTTTCGTTTTCATCACATCGTTTATTGTTTTGTATTTCAGTGTTCAGTTCGTTTTTAATAAATCGTCATGAACATTTATGACGCTGCATCTTGGTCCGATCCTTGGTCCGAAGGCAGCACGGCAGCGCGGCTGGAATCCCGAGAGGCAGCCCCAAACATTTCTTGGTGGGGGCACACAGGGAGTGTGGAGAAGCCAGGTAGGAGACCTGCCCCAACTTCCCGGACAGGCACCGTGTTATGCGGTGGAGTGCACAGTCTCCCCAGTGCATGTGCATAGCCCAGTGCGGTACATTCCAGCTCCTCGTATTGGCCGGGCTAGAGTGGGCATCGAGCCAGATGCCATGAAGCCGGCTTTACGCATCTGGTCTCCAGTGCGTCTCCTCGGGCCGGCGTACATGGCACCAGCCTTACGCATGGTGTCAACGGTTCGCCAGCACAGCCCAGTGCGGACTATTCCACCTTGCCGCACTGGCCTGGCTACCGGGAGCATTCAACCAGGTAAGGTTGGGCAGGCTCGGTGCTCAAGAGCTCCAGTGCGCCTGCCCGGTCCGGTCTATCCAGTGCCACCTCCACACACCAGCCCTCCGGTGGCAGCCCCCCGCACCAGGCTGTCTCTCCGTCATCTGCCTACAGGTGCTCCCGCCTGTCCAGCGTTGCCAGAGCCTTCCTCCTGTCCTGAGCTGCTAGAGTCTCCCGTCTGTCCTGAGCTGCTAGAGTCTCCTGTCTGTCCTGAGCTGCTAGAGTCTCCCGTCTGTCCTGAGCTGCTAGTCTCCCGTCTGTCCTGAGCTGCTAGAGTCTCCCGTCTGTCCTGAGCTGCTAGAGTCTCCCGTCTGTCCTGAGCCGTCAGAGCCGCCAGTCTGTCCTGAGCCGTCAGAGCCGCCAGTCTGTCCTGAGCCGTCAGAGCCGCCAGGAGCTGCCAGAGCCGTCAGTCAGCCAGGACTGCCAGAGCCGTCAGTCAGCCAGGAGCTGCCGGAGCCATCAGCCAGCCAGGACCTGCCGGAGCCGTCAGCCAGCCTGGAGCTGCCGGAGCCGTCAGCCAGCCAGGAGCTGCCGGAGCCGTCAGCCAGCCAGGAGCTGCCGGAGCCGTCAGCCAGCCAGGAGCTGCCGGAGCCGTCAGCCAGCCAGGAGCTGCCGGAGCCGTCAGCCAGCCAGGAGCTGCCGGAGCCGTCAGCCAGCCAGGAGCTGCCGGAGCCGTCAGCCAGCCAGGAGCTGCCGGAGCCGTCAGCCAGCCCCAGTCCAAGGTTGGTGGCGAGGGTCGCCACTCTAAAGCAGCCACGGAGGCGGGCCTTTGGGGGGGGGGGGGTACTGTCACGTTCTGACCTTTATTTCCTTTGTTTTGTCTTTATTTAGTATGGTCAGGGAGTGAGTTGGTGTGGGCAGTCTGTTGGTTTTTCTATGTTGGTTTTTGTGTTCAGCCTAGTATGGTTCTCAATCAGAGGCAGGTGTCGTTCATTGTCTCTGATTGAGAATCATACTTAGGTAGCCTGGGTTTCACTGTTGGTTTGTGGGTGTCTGTTTCCGTGTGAGTGTTTGTCGCCACACGGTACTGTTTCGGTTTTCGTTTTCATCACTTCGTTTATTGTTTTGTATTTCGGTGTTTGTTTTTAATAAATCGTCATGAACACTTACCACGCTGCATATTGGTCCGATCCTTACTCCTCTTCAGACGAATAGGAAATCTGCCGTTACAATAGGACCCGTTTGAGACAAGGAAAGCTGAAGAGCAAAATAAACTGTTGTTTTCAGATCGGCTGTTAATTGGCAAAAACAAAATGTGTGATCTCAAAGCATGTGGGATGTTCACTGTATTAGTGACCAAAACACACACATAATAATTACTCCAATCAAATCGGTCACATACACATGGTTGGCAGATGTTATTGCGAGTGTAGCGAAATACTTCTAGATCCGACAGTGCAGCAGTATCTAATACACACAATCTAGTAAAGGAATGGGATAAGAATATATAAGTATAAAATATATGGATGAGCAGTGACAGCGTGGCTAAGATGCAATAGATAATGAATGATACAGTATATACATATGAGATGAGTAATGCAAGATATGTAAACATTCGTAAAGTGGCATTATTAAAGTGACTAGTGTTTCATTTATTATGATAATGATAATAAGTCTGTAGAAAGGCAGCCGCCTCTCTGTGCTAGTGGTGGCTGTTTAACAACCTGATGGCCATGAGATAGAAGCTGTTTTTCAATCTCTCTGTCCCAGCTTTGATGCACCTGTACTGACCTCGCCTTCTGGGTGGAAGCGGGGTGAACAGGCAGTGGCTCGGGTGGTTATTGTCCTTGATCTTTTTAGCCTTCCTGTGACATAGGGTGCTGTAGGTGTCTTGGAGGGCAGGTAGTTTGCCCCCAGTGATGCGCTGTGCAGACTGCACCACCCTCTGGAGAGCCCTGCAGACATCTCCTTTGTGCATGACACAAGTAATTTTTCCAACAATTGTTTACTGACAGATTATTTCACTTATAATTCACTGTATCACAATTCCAGTGGGTCAGAAGTTTACATACACTAAGTTGACTGTGCCTTTAAACAGCTTGGAAATTTACAGAAAATTATGTCATGGCATTAGAAACTTATGATTGGCTAATTGACATAATTTGAGTCAATTGGAGGTGTACCTGTGGAGGTATTTCAAGGCCTACCTTCAAACTCAGTGCCTCTTTGCTTGACATCATGGGAAAAGCAAAAGAAATCAGCCAAGACCTCAGAAAGAAAATTGTAGACCTCCAGAACAACAGCAAAGGACTGTGTGAAGATTCTGGAGGAAACAGGTACAAAAGTATCTATATCCACAGTAAAACAAGTCCTATATCGACATAACCTGAAAGGCTGCTCAGCAAGGAAGAAGCCACTGCTATAAACCGCCATAAAAAAAGCCAAATGACGGTTTGCAACTGCACATGGGTGAAACAAAAATAGAACTGCTTGGCCATAATGACCATCGTTATGTTTGGAGGAAAAAGGGGGAGGGTTGCAAGCCGAAGAACACCATCCCAACCGTGAAGCACGGGGGTGGCAGCATAATGTTGTGGGGGTGCTTTGCTGCAGGAGGGACTGGTGCACTTCACAAAATAGATGGCATCATGAGGCATGAAAATTATGTGGATATTTTGAGGCAACATCTCAAGACATCATACTAAGTTAAAGCTTGGTCGCAAATGGGTCTTCCAAATGGACAATGACCCCAAGCATACTTCCAAAATTGTGGTAAAATGGCTTAAGGACAACAAAGTCAAGGTATTGGAGTAGCCATCACAAAGCCTGACTTCAGTCCTATAGAACATTTGTGGGCAGATCTGAAAAATAGTGTGCGAGCAAGGAGGCCTACAAACCTGACTCAGTTACACCAACTCTGTCAAGAGGAATGGGACAAATTCACCCAACGTATTGTGGGAAGCTTGTGGAAGGCTACCCAAAACATTTGACCCAAGTTAATTTATTTTATTTATTTTTTATTTTACCTTTATTTAACCAGGTAGGCAAGTTGAGAACAAGTTCTCATTTACAATTGCGACCTGGCCAAGATAAAGCAAAGCAGTTCGACAGATAAAACGACACAGAGTTACACATGGAGTAAAAACAAACATACAGTCAATAATGCAGTATAAACAAGTCTATATACAATGTGAGCAAATGAGGTGAGAAGGGAGGTAAAGGCAAAAAAGGCCATGATGGCAAAGTAAATACAATATAGCAAGTAAAATACTGGAATGGTAGTTTTGCAATGGAAGAATGTGCAAAGTAGAAATAAAAAAAATAATGGGGTGCAAAGGAGCAAAATAAATAAATAAATTAAAATTAAATACAGTTGGGAAAGAGGTAGTTGTTTGGGCTAAATTATAGGTGGGCTATGTACAGGTGCAGTAATCTGTGAGCTGCTCTGACAGTTGGTGCTTAAAGCTAGTGAGGGAGATAAGTGTTTCCAGTTTCAGAGATTTTTGTAGTTCGTTCCAGTCATTGGCAGAAGAGAACTGGAAGGAGAGGCGGCCAAAGAAAGAATTGGTTTTGGGGGTGACTAGAGAGATATACCTGCTGGAGCGTGTGCTACAGGTGGGAGATGCTATGGTGACCAGCGAGCTGAGATAAGGGGGGACTTTACCTAGCAGGGTCTTGTAGATGACATGGAGCCAGTGGGTTTGGCGACGAGTATGAAGTGAGGGCCAGCCAACGAGAGCGTACAGGTCGCAATGGTGGGTAGTATATGGGGCTTTGGTGATAAAACGGATTGCACTGTGATAGACTGCATCCAATTTGTTGAGTAAGGTATTGGAGGCTATTTTGTAAATGACATCGCCAAAGTCGAGGATTGGTAGGATGGTCAGTTTTACAAGGGTATGTTTGGCAGCATGAGTGAAGGATGCTTTGTTGCGAAATAGGAAGCCAATTCTAGATTTAACTTTGGATTGGAGATGTTTGATATGGGTCTGGAAGGAGAGTTTACAGTCTAACCAGACACCTAAGTATTTGTAGTTGTCCACGTATTCTAAGTCAGAGCCGTCCAGAGTAGTGATGTTGGACAGGCGGGTAGGTGCAGGTAGCGATCGGTTGAAGAGCATGCATTTAGTTTTACTTGTATTTAAGAGCAATTGGAGGCCACGGAAGGAGAGTTGTATGGCATTGAAGCTTGCCTGGAGGGTTGTTAACACAGTGTCCAAAGAAGGGCCGGAAGTATACAGAATGGTGTCGTCTGCGTAGAGGTGGATCAGGGACTCACCAGCAGCAAGAGCGACCTCATTGATGTATACAGAGAAGAGAGTCGGTCCAAGAATTGAACCCTGTGGCACCCCCATAGAGACTGCCAGAGGTCCGGACAGCAGACCCTCCGATTTGACACACTGAACTCTATCAGAGAAGTAGTTGGTGAACCAGGCGAGGCAATCATTTGAGAAACCAAGGCTGTCGAGTCTGCCGATGAGGATATGGTGATTGACAGAGTCGAAAGCCTTGGCCAGATCAATGAATACGGCTGCACAGTAATGTTTCTTATCGATGGCGGTTAAGATATCGTTTAGGACCTTGAGCGTGGCTGAGGTGCACCCATGACCAGCTCTGAAACCGGATTGCATAGCAGAGAAGGTATGGTGAGATTCGAAATGGTCGGTAATCTGTTTGTTGACTTGGCTTTCGAAGACCTTAGAAAGGCACGGTAGGATAGATATAGGTCTGTAGCAGTTTGGGTCAAGAGTGTCCCCCCCTTTGAAGAGGGGGATGACCGCAGCTGCTTTCCAATCTTTGGGAATCTCAGACGACACGAAAGAGAGGTTGAACAGGCTAGTAATAGGGGTGGCAACAATTTCGGCAGATAATTTTAGAAAGAAAGGGTCCAGATTGTCTAGCCCGGCTGATTTGTAGGGGTCCAGATTTTGCAGCTCTTTCAGAACATCAGCTGAATGGATTTGGGAGAAGGAGAAATGGGGAAGGCTTGGGCGAGTTGCTGTTGGGGGTGCAGTGCTGTTGTCCGGGGTAGGAGTAGCCAGGTGGAAAGCATGGCCAGCCGTAGAAAAATGCTTATTGAAATTCTCAATTATGGTGGATTTATCAGTGGTGACAGTGTTTCCTATCTTCAGTGCAGTGGGCAGCTGGGAGGAGGTGTTCTTATTCTCCATGGACTTTACAGTGTCCCAGAACTTTTTTGAGTTAGTGTTGCAGGAAGCAAATTTCTGCTTGAAAAAGCTAGCCTTGGCTTTTCTAACTGCCTGTGTATAATGATTTCTAGCTTCCCTGAACAGCTGCATATCACAGGGGCTGTTCGATGCTAATGCAGAACGCCATAGGATGTTTTTGTGTTGGTTAAGGGCAGTCAGGTCTGGGGAGAACAAAGGGCTATATCTGTTCCTGGTTCTAAATTTCTTAAATGGGGCATGTTTATTTAAGATGGTTAGGAAGGCATTTAAAAAAAATATCCAGGCATCCTCTACTGACGGGATGAGATCAATATCCTTCCAGGATACCCCGGCCAGGTCGATTAGAAAGGCCTGCTCGCAGAAGTGTTTCAGGGAGCGTTTTACAGTGATGAGTGGAGGTCGTTTGACCGCTGACCCATTACGGATGCAGGCAATGAGGCAGTGATCGCTGAGATCTTGGTTGAAGACAGCAGAGGTGTATTTAGAGGGGAAGTTGGTTAGGATGATATCTATGAGGGTGCCCGTGTTTAAGGTTTTGGGGAGGTACCTGGTAGGTTCATTGATTATTTGTGTGAGATTGAGGGCATCAAGTTTAGATTGTAGGATGGCTGGGGTGTTAAGCATGTTCCAGTTTAGGTCGCCTAGCAGCACGAACTCTGAAGATAGATGGGGGGCAATCAGTTCACATATGGTGTCCAGAGCACAGCTGGGGGCAGAGGGTGGTCTATAGCAGGCGGCAACAGTGAGAGACTTGTTTTTAGAGAGGTGGATTTTTAAAAGTAGAAGTTCAAATTGTTTGGGTACAGACCTGGATAGTAGGACAGAACTCTGCAGGCTATCTTTGCAGTAGATTGCAACACCGCCCCCTTTGGCAGTTCTATCTTGTCTGAAAATGTTGTAGTTTGGAATTAAAATGTCTGAGTTTTTGGTGGTCTTCCTAAGCCAGGATTCAGACACAGCTAGAACATCCGGGTTGGCAGAGTGTGCTAAAGCAGTGAATAGAACAAATTTAGGGAGGAGGCTTCTAATGTTAACATGCATGAAACCAAGGCTATTACGGTTACAGAAGTCGTCAAAAGAGAGCGCCTGGGGAATAGGAGTGGAGCTAGGCACTGCAGGGCCTGGATTCACCTCTACATCGCCAGAGGAACATAGGAGGAGTAGAATAAGGGTACCGCTAAAAGCTATGAGAATTGGTCGTCTAGAACGTCTGGAACATAGAGTAAAAGGAGGTTTCTGGGGGCGATAAAATAGCATCAAGGTATAATGTACAGACAAATGTATGGTAGGATGTGAATACAGTGGAGGTAAACCTAGGTATTGAGTGATGAAGAGAGAGATATTGTCTCTAGAAACATCGTTGAAACCAGGAGATGTCATTGCATGTGTGGGTGGTGGAACTAATAGGTTGGATAAGGTATAGTGAGCAGGACTAGAGGCTCTACAGTGAAATAAGCCAATAAACACTAACCAGAACAGAAATGGACAAGACATATTGACATTAAGGAGAGGCATGCTTAGTCGAGTGATCAAAAGGGTCCGGTGAGTGGAGAGGTTGGTTGGTGATTTAGACAGCTAGCCAGGGCATCGGTAGCAAGCTAGCATAGGATGGAGGTCTGTTGTTAGCCACCTCCTGCGCTCCGTCAGTAGATTAGTGGGGTTCCGTGTGGTAGAGGGGATCAATCCAAATCACACAACAACAACAAAAATAAAAACAATAGATATAGTTATAGAGGCCCAAGAAGAAAACATAATAATAATAATAAAAATAAAAAAAAATTAAAAAAAAATTGTCCGATTGTCTATTCAGATAGCAGCCGGTAAGACAGCTAACGGTTAGCAGGCCGCAGATGGGCGTTCAGGTAACGTCGCGACGGAGGAGCCAGCCAAATAACTCCTTCGGGTAGATAACGTCGGCAGTCCAGTTGTGAAGGCCCGGTGGGGCTCCGCGAAGGCAGCAAAACGGGTCCGGATAGGCGACTGCAGCCCAGGTGCGATTGATGGAACTCAGGAGTGATTGACGGAGCTTGCTAGCTCCGGAACAATTGATGTTTGCTCCGGAATCGACGAAGGCCGATAGTCACACGGATAGCAGCTAGCTAGCTGTGAGATCCGGGCATGAATGTCCAGAGAGCAGTCGAAATCCAGGGACATGGAGAGAAAAATTGGTCCGGTATGCTCCGCTCCGAGCCGCGCTGCGCCGTACAGAACTGGCGATAGACTTTCGAGCCAAAGGATAGCCGATGACCACAAACCGTGGTTAGCTGAACACCAACGACTTGCCAGTAAAGGAGCCAACTAGCTTCTGGATTAGCTTCTGGCTAGCTTCTTGGAGGATTACAGATCTGAGGTAAATAATACTTTTTTATAAATATACATTGGTGAGGCGGGTTGCAGGAGAGTGTTTTGAAGATGAGTTGATGGAAAATAAAAATAAAATGTATGTGAAAAAGTTGTAAATATATATATATATACAGGACACGACAAGACGAGGACAAAAGACGTCTGAACTGCTATGCCACCTTGGAGAAGGATTGTTAAATTGTTAAACAATTTAAAGGCAAAGCTACCAAATACTATTTGAATGTATGTAAACTTCTGACCCACTGGGAATGTGATGAAAGAAATAAAAGCTGAAATAAATCATTTTCTGTATTCTGATATTTCACATTCTTAAAATAAAGTTGTGATCCTAACTGACCTAAAACAGGGATTTTTTCTAGGATTAAATGTCAGGAATTGTGAAAAACTGGCTAAGGTGTATGTAAACTTTCAACTTCAACTGTATTTTTTGCAGGGGGGGGGGGTGTTGTAAGGGGCTTAATACAGCTGGGGATACTAGAGGGTACTCTGGTGAAGCCTTGGGAAATAAAGAAATATAGTTTAAGTGAATTGGGGAGAGGAAGAATAAGAAACAAAAAAGGGCTGTAAATTGCTGTTACATGTGCTGACATGATTAAAAGTGAAGTAAACCGTACCTTTCGCGTTGTTGTTTATATTATAAGCTCATAGAAGGGGTAACACATGTCGCACATAGGTAGTCGAACGTTGAACTCTTCATTGAGGCAATGCTGAAACATTAATCCATTGGGTGCATCAGTGCCACATTTTCATTTGTGCTGAAATAAAAATGAAAGAAATGTTAATGTGCACATTCAGCATGCTATGGTGTGAAATAGGCTATTAGAAGTGCTGTCTTTATTTTATTACTGATAAGTGATGCCGAGTTTGGTGTGCTACCTTGAAACCAATATTAAGGCCATTTATTAAATAATGAAAATGTTTCCTTTTAATACTAGAAAAGCCTGGCCTCTGGATCCCCATTCAGGCCAAAGAGGGATAATTTTGACTCAAAATTCAGTGAAATAGCAGGGAGCAGGTCTCGAAAGCCCAAAGTTCAGCACGCTATCAAAACTGTGCCGCAAATGCCTGCTCAAGCCGCAGAGTCGATATCTCCGCTTATAAACCCTGGGTTGTTACACTACTCCCTCCTTTCAAATAGCACGTCCTCGCGCTAGCTTGTGACTCTACGTCTTATAGGAACGCGCTCACTGGCCAAGCACATGCACTGTCGTGGATGCAAGGTCCGATCTCACTTCTGACACCAATGTAATTAAACAGCAGGGAGCAGGTCTCGAACCCTCGACCTTCTAGCCCGAAGTCCAGCCCCTATCGACTGTGCCGCAAAAGCATGCTCAAGTCGATATAATACTTTGGTTGTGTTTATGAAGCTCTTGGGTTACATTATTATACCCAAAAATATTATTTCCAAGAACACAAATACATTTTCATTAGTTTATATTACTACAGGCTGTCTGTTGCTGGCATGCTCAAATGTGGAGCGCATAGAACAGAGGCTATTCTTAAAAAAGTAATATTTTGAGCACATCGATTCAATTTTGAGACTGATTTGGCAATGGGAAGTGTTTTCGAAACCTAAGAATCTGCTGTTTCTGATACTGTATAGAAATGAAATCGAAACATCTTATCTGCATGTGACTATGTTGGAGGATTTGAAAAAGTCATTTTTGGCGCTCAGAAAAAATGGCCTACTTATAACACAAATTCTGTTTGTGATATTGAAATTCTAACAAAATATGACTTATTAAGGAAAAGTTAAGGATGGAGGGGGGGATTACTTTAAAAATGTCAGAGATATTATCCCTTTCTTGTGTTAAGCACATTTTAGTCTGAAAAAAGTGATATAACTGTGAACCCAGAATATCTACATTATTTTTGATTACCTATCATAAAAGTAATTTTGGAACATTAAAGTCAATGTCTTGAAGTACTCAACAAGATATTACCTGTTTTATACACACATACATTTTTTCTAACCCAAGTTATTGATACATTTTTTCCACTTTGAGTGGACAAAAGATCCATAGACATTAAAACCAGTAGATGGTGATAGCGCTAACGTCATCCACGTATTCCTATGGAAAACTCCCGATGGCTACGCATCATCAGAGTTACTTTTGAGGATATGGGAAACCAGAGATACTTTTGAGGAGATGGCAAACTCATTAACAACCATTTGTTGCCTGTGCGTCGTCAATGGGCTGAGCGGTACATTTAGGGCGATTCTAGGACAAGTAGAGCTCCCCGTCAAGGAGTAATATGGAGTCAATTGGGCATAAGCTCAAAAACCCAACATGTCAAATAAAAAAGTTATATTATAGAAATGTTGTGTGTGCTAAATTTGCATGTGCAAGCCAAGCGCCAACATTACGATCAGTAGCACTGTCAAAGCTGCTGTAAAAAATAAATAAAAGATTGCAAACAAGCACACTTCTCGGCCACGATATAGTTGCAATACCACGTTGGTAATAAGGCATTATTTGTTTGACCGAAGGGGACATCTGTGTTAACATTTGAAATAAGATCAGGATAAAAAAATGTGAGCAAATACCTTTTGATGCAGATATTATTAGCAACTTTTGGGGTAGTTAGCTTTAGCTTGGTACCTAGTGAGCACCAATGCAACCAGCCTGAAAACAATGACAAGACAAAACTGCAGTCATTTTCAATATTCTTAGCAATGATTTAGGAATCCATGTGACTAAATATTAGCTAGGCAACCACTTGTTGTTGTCCTATTGAAATCGAACTTCAGGTCATTAAAATAACTAGCTAGCTAGATAACGAACTAAACCAGCTAGCCAGCTATTTAACCCTGTTGCCGCAGCTATTTAACCCAGCTATTTAACCCTGTTAACGTTATAAGCAGCTAGCTGGCTTCATCTGGCTAGTGCCGCTTGACCGGACCGGGTTATGTGTTGTTGAATTTGCAGTTCGCCTTTTAAATAAAAGTCCCTCTGAAAGTGATGCAAATGGATAGTGGAATCATGCCATATTTAGACTAGATAATGCGAAACAAGGTTGGAGTGTTGGAATGTGGAGCAATGAAATGGGGTATCAGTCTACTCCGTACCGAAGTCCTCCTCAGAGTTATCAGACTCCAGAACATCCATGTTGTATTCTTTTTCTCCTGGAATAGTGTTCAACAAACACACAATAGGTTGACTGGTATAATAAATGTGGCTAATTTTACAGAGTCCCGCAATATGAGCTACAACGCAAATATTTGTGTTATCTCTTCGCAGTTGTTTTCTGTGGGTTTCCATTAGTAGACTGATATCCCATTTTATCGATCCACAATGTACAATGCAATATTAATGTCAATACGCACAATAAGCTGACTGGGAAGTGATTTCACCCAGTCAAAGTCACGCAATAAGAGCTACACTGCTAATATTTGTTTAAACTCTTCAAAGTTGTGGGTGTCACTGAGTAAATTGATACCCCATGTCATTGATCCACAATCCATTGGTAATGCTGTACAGTAGGGATGCACGATATATCGGTGAACATAGCGGAATCGGATGTTATTAGCTAAAAATGCCAACATCGGTATCAGCCCGATGTCTAGTTTAATGCATATGTGCAAAACCGATGTCAAAGCTGACGTGCATACCTATATAACGTAAGTACATGACGTAATGATGCCACAGAAAATTTGGTGCTACACGTGCAACACAGCATTCCTAACTTAGCCCTCAATGTCTGCTGTGTGGATCGAGCAGTCCACAAGTCGAGCAGTCATTTGAAAGAGTAAACACATTTCAGGGAGACAACTGAAATGCAAAATCCATTAACACCAAGATAATGGAATTCATTTCCCTTGACAATCAACCGTTTTGTCGTGGGTGATGTTGGCTTTCGCGACTGGTCGAGCGCCGGTACACACTACCAGTGCGCTATTTTTCAGATGTAGCCCTACCGGACTTACACAGTAACAGCGTCACTGCAATTAGCTTCACGACATAAATGCCGTTTGGGTCTTTGCATGTCAAAAAAGATACACATTAAAAAATACTATTATTTGGCAATACCACAATTTGCTGCGTTAAATAAGCTTTAAATTTGACACGTCAAATAACACAGTTTTATTATAGAATGTTCTGAATTTGCACGTGCAGGCCAAGCGTCACCACTACTATCAGTAGCACTGGCAAAGCTGGCAAACAAGCAAAGACTGGCCACTAACGATGTGTTTACAATACTTCGTTGGTAATAAAGCATTTTTTATTCGACCGCAACTTCTGGGGTAGCTAGCTAGCACCAATACAACCAGCCTGAAAGCAATGACCAGTTGAAACTGCAGTCATTTTCATTATTCTTAGCAATCCTTAAGTATTAGCTAGGTAGCCACTTGTTGTTTGCCTAATGAAATTAAACTTCAATTCATTAAAATAAATAGCTAGGCAGCTACATAACTCTGTTGCCTAAAGCTAGCGTTAAAAGCAGCCAGCTTCATCTGGCTAGTGATGCTCGACCGGACCGGGTTATATGTTGTGAAGCTAGCCACAATAAGGATTAGGCACAATAGTGTAATTTGAGGATTACCTTCAAAATAAAAGTACCTCTTTGAAAGTGATGCAGAAGTTTAGAATTGGTGGAATCATGCCATATTTAGACTAGATAATGTTAAACAAGGTTGGATTGTGAAGCAATGAAATGGGGTATCAGTGTACTCGGTTACACCCACAGAACACAACTGTGAAGAGTTTATGCAAATACACTACCAGTCAAAAGTTTTAGAATAGTTTTAGAACACCTACTCATCCGTATTCATCGACCTGGCAAAGGTTTTCGACTCTGTCAATCACCACATTCTTATTGACAGACTCAACAGCCTTGGTTTCTCAAATGATTGCCTCGCCTGGTTCACCAACTACTTCTCTGATAGAAGTGTGTCAAATCGGAGGGCATGTTGTCTGTACCTCCAGCAGTCGCTATGGGGGTGCCACAGGGTTCAATTCCGTGCTGACTCTCTTCTCTGTATACATCAATGATGTCGCTCTTGCTGCTGGTGATTCTCTGATCCACCTCTACGAAGATGACACCATTCTGTATACTTCTGGCCCTTCTTTGGACACTGTGTTAACTAACCTCCAGACTAGTTTCAATGCCAAACAACTCTCCTTCCGTGGCCTTCAACTGCTCTTAAATGCAAGTAAAACTAAATGCATGCTCTTCAACCGATCACTAACCCTAGTGGTTAGAGTGTTGGACTAGTAACCGAAAGGTTTCAAGTTCGAATCCCCAAGCTGGCAAGGTAAAAATCGGTTGTTCTGGGCAGATAACCCACTGTTCCTAGGCCGTCATTGAAAATAAGAATTTGTTCTAGTTAAATAAAGTTAAAATAAAAACTGGCTCTCATGAGGACTGCCACAGGAATGGAAGACCAAGAGTTACCTCTGCTGCAGAGGATATGCTCATTAGAGCTACCAGCCTCAGAAATTGCAGCCCAAATAAATGCTTCACAGAGTTCAAGTAACAGACACATCTCAACATCAACAGATGAGACTGTGAATCAGGCCATCATGGTCGAATTGCTGCAAAGAAACCACTACTAAAGGACACCAATAAGGAGAAGAGACTTGCTTGGGCCAAGAAACACGAGCAGTGGACATTAGACCGGTGTAAATTTGTCCTTTGGTCTGGAGTCCAAATTGTAGATTTTTGGTTCCAACTGCCGTGTCTTTGTGAAATGCGGTGTGGGTGAACGGATTATCACTGCATGTGTATTTCCCACCGTAAAGCATGGAGGAGGTGGTGATATGGTGCTTTGCTGGTGACACTGTCTGTGAATTATTTAGAATTCAAGGCACACTTAACCAGCATGGCTACCACAGTATTCTGCAGCGTTACGCCATCACATCTGGTTTGAGCTTAGTGGGACTATCATTTGTTTTTCAACAGGACAATGACCCAACACATCTCAAGGCTGTGTAAGATATATTTTACCAAGAAGGAGAGTGATGAAGTGCTGCATCAGATGACCTGGCCTCCACAATCCCCCGACCTCAACCAAATTGAGATGGTTTTGGATGAGTCGGACCATAGAGTGAAAGAAAAGCAGCCAACAAGTGTTCGGCATATGTGGGAACTCCTTCAAGACTGTTGGAAAAGCATTCCAGGTGAAGCTGGTTGAGAGAATGCCAAGTGTGTGCAAATCTGTCATCAAGGCAAAGGTTGGTAATTTGAAGAATCTCAAAAATACAATATACACTGCTCAAAAAAATAAAGGGAACACTTAAACAACACAATGTAACTCCAAGTCAATCACACTTCTGTGAAATCAAACTGTCCACTTAGGAAGCAACACTGATTGACAATACATTTCACATGCTGTTGTGCAAATGGAATAGACAACAGGTGGAAATTATAGGCAATTAGCAAGACACCCCCAATAAAGGAGTGGTTCTGCTGGGGGTGACCACAGACCACTTCTCAGTTCCTATGCTTCCTGGCTGATGTTTTGGTCACTTTTGAATGCTGGCGGTGCTTTCATTCTAGTGGTAGCATGAGACAGAGTCTACAACCCACACAAGTGGCTCAGGTAGTGCAGCTCATCCAGGATGGCACATCAATGCAAGCTGTGGCAAGAAGGTTTGCTGTGTCTGTCAGCGTAGTGTCCAGAGCATGGAGGCACTACCAGGAGACAGGCCAGTACATCAGGAGACTTGGAGGAGGCCGTAGGAGGGCAACAACCCAGCAGCAGGACCGCTACCTCCGCATTTGTGCAAGGATTTAACACTTTTCTTGGTTACTACATGATTCCATATGTGTCATTTCATAGTTTTGACGTCTTTACTATTGTAATACAATGTAGATAATAGTGCAAATAAAGAGAACACCTGGAATGAGTAGGTGTGTCCAAACTTTCGACTGGTACTGTATCTACGCGAGTCAGGGTTCTCAACAAAACAAGTACAGAAACAGACTCAATGCTGAACATGACCTCCGTGTTGCGCTGTCAAATACCCAGAATAGACAACCTGTGTGATTTGATCAATCAGTTCATTACAGTTCAGAATAAACACAATATATGGTATTTTAACAGCAACAGTTCTAACCTAGACTTTTTTCAACAATACTTCCTACAGTAAGATGTACAGTAGGCCTGATTTTTTTAAATGGTTGCACTATCAAAAACTCAACCTGTGTGATGTGATCAATGAGTTTAATCCAGTTAACATGTAAAATTACAACAGTTACAACCTAGACAGATGTAGAGAGTGTTTTTAATGGGAAAAAATAAATACATAGCTATTTATAAGGGTATTTCATTGTTATTTGGTTTTGGCTTAAGGGCAATGAAATGTACCAGTATTTACGTATAGTTACATATTTTCATAAGCTTGGGTCTCAGGAAAACAGAAATTCTCATTTGGGTCCCAGGCTGAAAAAGTTTAAGAACCCCTGTTATCAACGTGCACCCAAAAATACGTTTGCACAGTGAGCACTTGTCTCTCAAAACATCGTTACAGTTGTTTAGCTAGCTGGCCAATTGTAGACATATTTAACGTTACATTGACATGACATCAGTCAAAACACCTCAAAACAAGACATGGTATCGAGAGCAATCTGAAACAAATCACGTACGATTCCCCACATGGCAGTTTCTTGTCGTTGTTGGTAGAATCACAACAACGTTGGCCGTTCTGACGATTGTAATTTACACAGAAAGCCTATGGCAGATCAGGGCTTTTGGCACCGCTGGGTTGCTACGCAGTAGCCGATCAGCAGAGCTTGTGACCTCACACTCCAGACCGGACACCGGGGGCCTGCAAAGACCAGCTACATCAGTCAGAATACTTCACTATTGTAGTCATATTTTGTCTCTACAGCAAGAGGGCGCCAAATTATCAGGTTCTGGTTAGTTATTGTTCAACATACAGGCCCGGTCCAAATACATTGAAAATGCAGTATTATATGTCTGAATTGGTGAAAACTGACATTACAAGTTTTCCAAGAGCCATTATATACCATTATGTGGAGTGTGGAGCTTGCAATGCCAGGGTCGGTTCCCACTGGAGTCCTCCACACACAAATTTATGCATGCTCTACTGTTGTTCGCTTTCAATAAAAGCATCTACAAAATTATAATATAAACTAAGCATGTACTGTTCATCTTTCATGTCATACCATGGCATTCACACATAAAACAAGGAGGATGTTTCTTATTGTGGATGTAATGGCATGTTCAATAGAACAGATTCAATGAAACTAGAACACCTTTCAGCGTCATAGTAGAAGTCAGGGAAATGTTAGGGAGTGAGTCAACTCTTAAATGAACATACCGTCTTATTATATGAGATCTAATGACAAACCAAACCAGTTTTAAATCAACCATGACTGTTTAGGGTGTGTCTAGTTATTGGAGGATGGCAATGCCTAAGACAACAATAAATAATCAGAAACTTTAAATCACATTTCACATATTCAAATAGTGTTGTGTAAGGGAGTAAGTTGTACAATTCACATCTGATAAATATAAGTTAGGATTTGTTATGATTGGGTCACTGCAAATCGTTAGTTGGGATGTGTGCCAATTAAAAAAAAAACATTGGTCAAAACACTGACACACTGACTGGGGATGTTGCTCTTTGCAAGATGACACGTTTTCTCTAACTGAATACATTTCTACCTGTACATGTGTTTTGTTTACTGTGGCAAGTAGCCATCCTACAAGCAGGAAGGAGTTCTATAGAAATAGTCCACTTCACAGAAGTTTAACAGGTCCTGGATAGAGGTCCTGGGTGGCAGGAAGTTTGGCCCTAGTGATGTACTGGGCCGTATGCACTACCCTCTGTAGTGATGCAACCAGTCTGGATGCTCTCGAATATTTTTAAGGTGACTATGGAGAGGGCCAGAGCGGGGAATAACCCTAATACTGCATGCATACAGCCATGGAGCTATCGAGAACACTCCCTGTGGTACAGCCATTACTGGTAAGACGGGGAGAAAGAAGGGTTTAGGGAGGAGATGTGTGTCGGTGGTGAGGAGGCAGAACATGTTGTACCCTCTGTCCTGAAGAGGTTAGTGTGTGAGGGCGCTAACCCGCTACTCTCCCTCTACTCCCTCTGAGGAAGAACATCCTGGAAAACATGACCTTCCTCTCCTTTTTGTGTGTTGTGTGTGTGTGTGTCCAGTTGTTTTAGTCTACTCATAAAAGTGTGTTTGTCTTTCAAGAAATTCCACAAATTAACTTTTAACAAGGCACACCTACCTCATGAAGCTGGTTGAGAGAATGCCAAGAGTGTGCAAATCTGTCATCAAGGCAAAGGGTGGAAACTTTGAATAATCTCAAGTATTAAGTGTTTTTTGATTTGTTTAACACTTTTTTTGGTTGCTACGTGATTCCATATGTGTTATTTCATAGTTTTGATGTCTTCACTATTATTCTACAATGTAAAACATTGTAAAAATACAGAAAAACCCTTGAATGAGTAGGTGTCTCCAAACTTTAGACCGGTACTGAATGTGTATGTACAGTATATGTCTATATACAGTGCATTCGGAAAGTATTCAGACCCCTTGACTTTTTCCACATTTCGTTACGTTACAGCCTTCTTCTAAAATGTATTTAATATTTTTTTTTCCCTCCTCAATCTATACACAATACCCCATAATGTCAAAGCAAAAACAGGTTTTTAGAATTTTTTGCTAATTTATAAAATATATAAACCTGAAATATCACATTTATACAAGTATTCAGACCCTTTACTCAGTACTTTGTTAAACCACCTTTGGCAGTGATTACAGCCTCGAGTGTTCTTGGGTACAAGCTTGGCACACCTGTATTTGGGGAGTTTCTTCCATTATTTTCTGAGTGCGCAGTTCACAGTTGTTTTAAAAGCGGAAATAGTGACGGCGTCAGCATCACTGGCTACTGACCTATTAAAAATGAGTGTGTTCTTCAAGCATGTCAGGAAACTGTCTTATATGGGACACTGACTGAAGGGATGACGACTAACGTTACCACCAGAAATAAATGCTGATAGGTACTGTATCTGTATTGGTTATGAAAGACAGTTATAATATTTGCACATTGTTGTATTATCAGAACACTAAGGATGGTTTACTCTACATGGAACCGTTACACTTGAAAGTTATCAAAACACTTTGTTTGGAATATCTACATAAGTTCAGCAATTTGCACTTTTCTCACATTACTTTGTAGGCTACTGCTGGACCCTTGGTTTGAGGCAAACTCTGTCATATCCAGGATGAAGTGTCATGCACTCCACCCCTCCTGCCACCCGACTGCACCTGTACGTACATGAAGACAGAACCTCACCCAGAGACCTGGGAATGTCGGTATGTGGTTAGACAGCCAAATCCTTAGAATATACCATAGAAATAGAATTGAATGCCATGCTATTTCTGGGACAGCTGAAGTTGTACCGAAGATTTGTATGCTCCTTGTATGCTCCTTGTTCTATCTTTTTGTTTCCTCTACACAGAACTTATTTGTATTTTTGCTAGGTCAAATGTAGGCATACTGTCTTTATAAGCACATCAATATTACAGCAGAAAATATCTTGTCTTTACATTAAATGACAAAACTTCAAGTTGCAAGCTACTTTCGTAGCAAGGTGGTGTAGAACGAGTGTCTCTTGAAAAACATTGCAGACACTGGTAAAACATGTGTATGCTTTAAATGCATACATTCAACAGCTGATGATACCAAAATGAACAAATGGCGGGAAATCACGCATTCGATGCCTTCACAGTATGAATAAGCCTAGTATGTTGATATTCATTGTTTACTACATATGTTTTTACTAAACAGTATGTTCTAAATAATATGTAGGACGTTTAGTACACAGAAGTATGTACTTTTAGTAAGTAGTAGGCAAGACATATGTTGGACACGGACCAAGCCTCGGGATTTGATGAATGTGAAATGTCATATGAATATAAATATCTTCTTTCCCAGCACTGCCTCTAAGTAGGTTGGTATACAATATGAGTCTTAAATCTGTTCACACCCTAAAAAGTCACACCCTCGAAGATAAACCTACTCTCTAAAACTTGTGTTGTGTTTGCACCTAGCAAGTACAATGGAAATGCACACACATTACATCCATATAAGCAGTCCTTATTAGTCAAGAAGGCTCTGATAGTAACATTAGACATGTTGAGTCAGGCATCACTCTCAGGGATGTACAGGTTCACAAGTGATTCTCACATGTTGAAAGAAACTCGCCCAAATTGCATATCTGAATAATTTGGGTAACACTTTGTGAATGTTAAAGATGCCATAACAACCTAATATTTAAAAATAATTCAAAAGATACCAGAATAATTTATTTGTTCATTACAGTATTTAGTAGCAGTATTGTTGCTGCTGTTGCTGACTGGATTAGTCCTGTGCACCACAAGACTGTATTAGACTCTGCTGAGCTAAAGCCAAGGCATAAGCTTCTGGCTCAATGGTTGTTAGGTCAGGTATCTGTAAAGTACTTCCTGACAACCGCTGATGTAAAAAGGGCTTTATAAAATAAATGTGATTGATTTGATTGGAGCTAATACATGTCTTCAGGTATCAGGCAAGGTTACTGAACACATTACAATGCCATCAATTGCTCTGACCTGAGTTCAAATAGTATTGAGCCTGTCTGGAGTAGAGTGCCAGAAATATGTGGTTTGCTCTTTTGGGACTATTAAAATGGTGTTTGTGCCAGGCAAGCTCAATCATCGACCACAGCTCATTAGAGTATTTGAAATATACTATTTATCCAGGTCTGGTTCCAACCCATTCTGCCATTGTGTCCTTGAGCAAGGCACATAAACCCCTGAACTGCTACCTGAGTACTGCTCTGAGGCTTACCTGATGCTCCCAGACTTTTGCATGAATAGTATGTCAGAGGGTTGGGTACTGTGACAAGTGGAATACACATTTTCATTGTGTTGATAAACAAGGCAACATTAAACATGTCCTCCAACTAATAAATGTAAGTTATTGTGTGTGACCACATTTTATCCAATATATTGACCAGATACTCAAGTGGCCGCTCTAACAATGAAAATAAATGTGTTCAAAATAGAAGGCAGTACCAGTTCAGGGTTTCATTTGCATAATAAAATTGTGATTTTTACATAAATAATGGATAATTGTGTGAATTTTACAGAGAGTATAGGCCTAATGTTTATGAATTAAAATGGCCAACGTGCTTCCCATGGTTACTTTTTTTATTGTCATGCCAGATACTCAAGGTTGTGACCCGGTCTGTGTACATCTTAGACAATGGTTTTCTGATGTAAAACGGAAACGTCAGAACGTGAAAAAGGCACGTTTTTCTTTCCTTTTCAATCTTTTATTTTATTTTTTACATAAAACACATCGATTGTTCTTATCTCGTTTTTTGCAGATGTACAAAAAAAACGAGATGCCGAGATGCAGCAGTGTGTATAAAGATTCTCCGGTGTCAGTGTCCGAGGGGTTGGCTGAGAGAGTTTTTAAGGTGACTGTGGAGAGGGCCAGAGCGGGGAGCTTCCCTTATACTGCATGCATACAGCCATGGAGCTATCGAGAACACTCCCTGTGGTACAGCCATTACTGGTAAGACGGAGAGAAAGAAGGGATGAGGGAGGAGATGTGTGTAGGTGGTGAGGAGGCAGAACATGTCGTACCCTCTGTCCTGAAGAGGTTAGTGTGCGAGGGCGCTAACCTGCTACTCTCCCTCTGCTCCCTCTGAGGAAGAACATCCTGGAAAACATTACCTTCCTCTCCTTTTTGTGTATTGTGTGTGTGTGTGTCCAGTTGTTTTAGTCTACTCATAAAAGTGTGTTTGTCTTTCAAGAAATTCCACAAATTAACTTTTAACAAGGCACACCTACCTCATGAAGCTGGTTGAGAGAATGCCAAGAGTGTGCAAATCTGTCATCAAGGCAAAGGGTGGAAACTTTGAATAATCTCAAGTATTAAGTGTTTTTTGATTTGTTTAACACTTTTTTTGGTTGCTACGTGATTCCATATGTGTTATTTCATAGTTTTGATGTCTTCACTATTATTCTGCAATGTAAAACATTGCAAAAATACAGAAAAACCCTTGAATGAGAAGGTGTCTCCAAACTTTTGACTGGTACTGAATGTGTATGTATGTACAGTATATGTCTATATACAGTGCATTTGAAATGTATTGAGAACCCTTGACTTTTTCTACATTTTGTTACATTACAGCCTTATTCTAAAATTTATTAAATTGTTTTTTTCCCTCATCAATCTACACACAATACCCCATAATGACAAAGCAAAAACACGGATTTAGACATTTCAGCAAAAAAATATCACATTTACATAAGTATTCAGACCCTTCACTCAGTACTTTGTTGAAGCACCTTTGGCAGTGACTCCAGCCTCGAGTCGTCTTGGGTATGATACTACAAACTTAGCACACCTGTATTTGGGGAGTTTCTCCCATTCTTCTCTGCAGATCCTCTCAAGCTCTGTTAGGTTGGATGGGTTTTTAAAATTAATTTTTTATTTCACCTTTATTTAACCAGGTAGGCTAGTTGAGAACAAGTTCTCATTTGCAACTGCGACCTGGCCAAGATAAAGCATAGCAGTGTGAACAGACAACACAGAGTTACACATGGAGTAAACAATTAACAAGTCAATAACACAGTAGAAAAAAAAGGGGAGTCTATATACATTGTGTGCAAAAGGCATGAGGAGGTAGGCAAATAATTACAATTTTGCAGATTAACACTGGAGTGATGAATGATCAGATGGTCATGTACAGGTAGAGATATTGGTGTGCAAAAGAGCAGAAAAGTAAATAAATAAAAACAGTATGGGGATGAGGTAGGTGAAAATGGGTGGGCTATTTACCAATAGACTATGTACAGCTGCAGCGATCGGTTAGCTGCTCAGATAGCTGATGTTTGAAGTTGGTGAGGGAGATAAAAGTCTCCAACTTCAGCGATTTTTGCAATTCGTTCCAGTCACAGGCAGCAGAGTACTGTGTTATTGACTTGTTAATTGTTTACTCCATGTGTAACTCTTTGTTGTATGCTCACACTGCTATGCTTTATCTTGGCCAGGTCGCAGTTGCAAATGAGAACTTGTTCTCAACTAGCCTACCTGGTTAAATAAAGGTGAAAAAATATAAAAAAATAAAAAAATGAACGAAACAGCCTATACTTGTGTAAACTAACACATAGACAGGAACAAGGACACCAAGGACAATCACCCATGACAAACTCAAAGAATATGGCTGCCTAAATATGGTTCCCAATCAGAGACAACGATAAACACCTGCCTCCGATTGAGAACCACTCCAGACAGCCATAGACTTTGCTAGATCAACCCACTAGCTACAATCCCAATATATACACACCACATACAAAAACCCATGCCACACCCTGGCCTGACCCAATACATGAATATAAACACAAAATACTTCTACCAGGGCGTGACAGTAGGCGAATAATTACAATTTTGCAGATTAACACTGGAGTGATAAATGATCAGATGGTCATGTACAGGTAGAGATATTGGTGTGCAAAAAAGCAGAAAAGTAAATAAATATAAACAGTATGGGGATGAAGTAGGTAAAATTGGGTGGGCTATTTACTGATAGACTATGTACAGCTGCAGCGATCGGTTAGCTGCTCAGATAGCAGATGTTTGAAGTTGCTGCACAGGTTTTTTCAGGTCTCTCCAGAGGTGTTCGATCGGGTTCAAGTCCGGGCTCTGGCTGTGCGACTCAAAGACATTCAGAGACTTGTCCCGAAGCCACTCCTGCGTTGTCTTAGCTGTGTGCTTAGGTGAACTTCTGCCCCAGTCTGAGGTCCTGTTTGCTCTGGAGCAGGTTTTCATCAAGGATCTCTCTATAAGTCTCTCTATAAGTTCCTGTTGAACACATCCTGTTGAACGCGGAACAAGGGAGAGCACGGTTTGTTGTTTTGAAATTATATTGGAAAGTTTCTTCGTAGCTAGCTAAGTTTTTAGTTTGGATTCTGCGACGCATTTGATATCAGTTACTGGAACTGCTATTCTCTGTCCAGTGATCCTGTCGACCAAGGCCGTGTCTGAGGAGCTATTTGGCGTAGCAACTAGCCTAGCTGCTTAATAGCTGCCTATCAAGCTAGCAGGGTTCATTGAGGACTTGAATGTAGCCCGCGACGTGGTTAGCCATTGTGGCTGGGACCGCGGATTGTCCCGGGTTTGTGGCTGTCTAGATCCCTGCTGTTTGTTGTGTTCAATCTTCCCTGTGACCTGCCATGTCTGGAACTTCAAGGAGTAACAGCGTAACCTACGTTGCTAGCTACGATGACAAAGACCAAAGCCGGCGGGAGTACCGTTGAGGACATTGGTGTCTCTCTATCACAGGTGAAGGATCTTTTAAACAAAAAAAAGAGTCTAGGACCTGAAGAACAGTTTGCAGTTCTCCCAGTGTGTGAATCCATGATAACAATGACGGGTAAATCTCGAGGGACAATCAAGGCGGAACAACATGTTTGTGGACTGATTTGCCGAATCCCCACATGAGACCTGGACGAAGTCTGAGGAATGTATATCTTCCTCAACAAGGACTAGCTTCAACCCCGCAGCACACACACACCAATTGATTCATGGACTGCTGAATGGTTTTTTTCTCTCTTGCTTTGTTTGCTCTTTTCCATATAATGTCTATCTCTGATAAGCGACCCAGGAAAGGGCAGAAAATTATGTATATATTCAGAGCCATATCCCTGTAATGCTTAGAGAAGATCTTATGTCAATTGTTATTGAAGTGTTATGGTTGCAGGTTTACTTGGCACATCTAAAGCTTTTTTGGGGGAATGTTGCTATAGGTCACCAAGTGCTAACAGTCAGTATCTAAATAATATGTGTGAAATGCTTGATAGTGTATGTGATGTAAACAGAGAGGTCTACTGAATATTGACTGGTTTTCATCAAGCTGTGTCACGCCCTGACCTTAGTTATCTTTGTTTTCTTTATATTTTGGTTATGTCAGGGTGTGACTAGGGTGGGTATGTTCGTTTTTGTATTGTCTAGGGTTTTTGTATGTCTAGGGGTTTGTAGGTCTAGGTAATATGTATGTCTATGGTGGCCTGATATGGTTCCCAATCAGAGGCAGCTGTTTATCGTTGTCTCTGACTGGGGATCATATTTAGGTAGCCATTTTCCCTTTTGTGTTCGTGGGTTCTTGTTCTGTGTTTAGTTCCTTGTTATAATAAAGAAGAATGTCCGCTTACAACGCTGCACCTTGGTTTCCTTCGTATAACGAACGTGATAGAAGAACCCACCATAAATGGACCAAGCAGCGTGTTCAGGAGGAATGGACATGGGAAGAGATTCTGTATGAGGACCCTGGACGCAGGAGGGGGAGTATCGCCGTCCGAAGGAAGAAATAGAGGCAGCGAAAGCGTAACGGCGATATTACGAGGAGGAATACAAATGAGGCAAGCACGAGTGGCAGCCCCAATAATTTTTTTGGGGTGGCACACGAGGAGATTGGCTGAGTCAGGTTGGAGACCTGAGCCAACTCCTCGTGCTTACAGTGGTTAGCGTGTGACTGGTCAGGCACCGTGTTATTTAGAGATGCGCACGGTGTCTCCAGTTGATATTCATAGCCCGGTGCGCTCTATTCCAGCTCCTCGCATTTGCCAGACTAGAATGGGCATCCAGCCAGGACGGATGGTGCCGGCTCAGTGCTCCTGGTCTCCTGTACACCTCCTTGGACCAGGATATCTTGCGCCGGCTCTGTTTACTGTGTCTCCAGTGCGTCTGCACAGCCCAGTGCGTCCTGTGCTAGCGCCCCGCACTTACCGGGCTCAAGTGAGCATCCAGCCAGGACGCATTGTGCCAGCTCTACGCTCCAGATCTCCAGTACGTCCTGTGCCTCCTCCCCGTGCTCGCCCTGAGGTGCGTGTCACCAGCCCGGTACCACCACTCCCGGCACCACGCACCAGGCCTCCAGTGCGCCTCCAGTGCGCCTCCAGAGTCCATTACGTCCTGTGCCTCCTCCCCACACTCACCCTGAGGTGCGTGTCACCAACCCGGGTACCACCAGTGCCGGCACCTCGCACCAGGCCTCAAGTGCACGTCCAGAGTCCAGCACGTCCTGTACCTCCTCCCCGCACTCGCCCTGAGGTGCGTGTCTCCAAGCCCAGTACCACCAGTACCGGCACCAGGCCTCCAGTGCGCCTCCAGAGTCCAGTACGTCCTGTGCCTCCTCCTCACACTCGCCCTGAAGTGCATGTCTCCAGCCCGGTATCACCAGTGCTGGCACCAGGTATCCAGTGCGCCTCCGGAGTCCTGAGCTTCCAGCGACAGTACCCAGTCCAGAGCTTCCGGCGACAGTACCCAGTCCAGAGCTTCCTCCGACAGTACCCAGTCCAGAGCTTCCAGCGACGGTTCCCAGTCCGGGGTCTCCAGTGACGTTCCCCAGCCCGGGGTCTCCAGCGACGGTCCCCAGCCCGGGGTCTCCAGCGACGGTCCCCAGCCCGGGGTCTCCAGCGACGGTCCACAGTCCGCGACTCCTTCGATGATCCGCAGTCCAGAGCCTCCGGCGATGATCCACGGTCTGGTTCTACAAAGGCGGAGGGATCAGTGTAAAGAGGGTGGACTGCATCCAGAACCAGAGCCGCCACCGAGGGTAGGAGTCCGCACCTTTGGGGGGGATACTCTCTTGCCCTGACCGTAGTTATCTTTGTTGTCTTTATATTTTGGTTAGGTCAGGGTGTGACTAGGGTGGGTATGCTAGTTTTTGCATTGTCTAGGGGTTTTGTAGGTCTAGGTAATATGTATGTCTATGGTGGCCTGATATGGTTCCCAATCAGAGGCAGCTGTTTATCATTGTCTCTGATTGGGGATCATATTTAGCTAGCCATTTACCCTTTTGTGTTCGTGGGTTCTTGTTCTATATTTAGTTGCCTGTCTGCACTACTCATATTAGCTTCACGGTTCATTTTGTTATTTTGTTAGTTTATTCAGTGTTCGTTCTTATAATAAAGAATAATGTATGCTTACCACGCTGCACCTTGGTTTCCTTCGTATAACGAACGTGACAAGATGTCTGCTCAAGAGGAAGCTTCTCACTGTAACCAGTTCCAGTAATCTCGTTCAGGTTATTAATCAACCTATCAGGGTGTTTACAAACAATATAGGGACAAGATTATCCACATGTATGGATCACACTTTTACTAATACTGTAGAACTTTGTCCTAAAGTTGTATCTGTACCCAATGGATGCAGTCTTCACAATATTGTGGCCATATCCAGGAAGACCCAAGTTCCAAAAGCTGGCCTAAAATACTGTACAAGATTTTGCTATGACTCTTATGTGGATGATGTTAAACATATTTATTGGTCTGATGTGATTAATAAGGAGCATCCAGACGCTGCACTTGATGAATTTATGAAATTGCTTCTTCCAATAATTGATAAACATGCACCTGTTAGGAAACTGACTGTTAGAACTGTTAAGGCTCCATGGATCGATGATTAATTGAAAAACTGTATGGTTGAAAGATGGAGCAAAAGGAGTGGCTAATAAGTCTGGCTGACTTACTGCAAATTGAGAAATTATGTAACTAATTATGTAACTCAACAAAATAAAGAGGAAACCGTATGATGAAGCCAAGATCAATGGTATGAAGAATGGTAGGAAAAAACTTTGGTGAACTTTAAATGGAATTATGGGCAGAAAGACACATTCAGCTCCATCTTTCATCGAATCAGATGACTTATTCATCACAAAACCATTTGATGTTGCCAATTATTTGAATGATTTATTAATTTGCCAAGTGGGCAAACTTCGGCAGAAAATGCCAACAACAAACAGTGAGCCATCGTATTCATGCATAAAAAGACAAATAAAAAAATATGAACATTGCAAGTTTGAATTTTGTAAAGTTTGTGTGGGAGAGGTGGAAAAATGATTGTTAACGATCAATAATGACAAACCTCCTGGCATTGACAGCTTAGATGGAAAGCTACTGAGGATTGTAGCTGACTCCTATAGCCACTCCTATCTGTCATATATTTAATCTGAGCCTAGAGGACAATACTTGTCCTCAAACCTGGATGGAAGCCAAAGTAATTCCGCTACCCAACAGTGGAAAAACGGTCTCTACTGGTTATTTACTGGTTATAAGCTTGCTGCCAGCTCTTAGCAAACTGCATAAAGAATTGTGTTTGACCAAATACAATGCTATTTCTCTGTAAACTAATTAACAACAGACTTTCAGCATGCTTATAGAGAAGGGAACTCAACATGTACTGCACTGGCACAAATGACTTATGATTGGTTGAGAGAACTTGATAATAATAACATTGTGGGAGCTTACCTGTCACCCTAGACCCACTTCAATTTGCATACTGCCCCAATAGGTCCACAGACGATGCAAGCGCCATCACACGGCACACTGCCCTATCCCATCTTGACAAGAGGAATACCTATGTAAGAATGCTGTTCTTTGACTACACCTCAGCATTCAACACCACAGTACCCTCCAAGCTCATCATTAAGCTTGAGGCCCTGGGTCTCAACTCCACTTCACTGATCCTCAAAACTGGGGCCCCTCAAGGGTGTGTGCTCTGGCCCCCTCCTGTATTCCCTGTTCACCCATGCTCAAGTGAACAGCAAACCTGGTTTAAAAAAACAGAACGCAACACCTCACAGCACAACGCCTCTCTCTTATTTGTCCTAGATTTGTCCTATTTGTCCTAGAACATTATGTCATGTTTCATGTTTGTGTCGACCCCAGGAAGAGTAGCTGCTGCTTTTGCAACAGCTAAGGGGGATCCTAATTAAATACCAAAATACTTTGCTCTGTTCATCTTTCCCTCGATCCTGACTAGTCTCTCAGTCCCTGCCGCTGAAAACATCCCCACAGCATAATGCTGCCACCACCATGCTTCACTGTAGGGATGGTGCCAGGTTTCCTCCAGACGTGATGCTTGGCATTCAGGCCAAATAGTTCAATCTTGGTTATGTCAGACCAGATAATCTTGTATCCCATGGTCTGAGAGTCCTTTAGGTGTCTCTTGTCAAACTCCAAGTGGGCTGTCATATGCCTTTTACTGAGGAGTGGCTTCTGTTTGACTACTCTACCATAAAGGCCTGATTGGTGGAGCACTGCAGAGATGGTTGTCCTTCTGGAAGGTTCTCCTATCTCCACAGAGGAACTCTGGAGCTCTGTCAGAGTGACCATTGGGTTCTTGGCCACCTCTCTGATCAAGGCCCTTCTCCAATCAAGTTGTAGAAACATCTCAAGGATGATCAATTTCAAGTCTCATAGCAATGGGTCTGAATACTTAAAAAACATTTTTCGCTTTGTCATCATGGGGTATTGTGTGTTGATTGATGAAGATTTTTTATTAAATCCATTTTAGAATTTGGCTGAAACGTAACAAAATGTGGAAAAAGTCAAGGGGACTGACGACTTTCCTAATGCACTGTATGTGCAACATGTAAAGTGTTGGTACCAATTTTAAAACTTCTTCAGGATTAGTGGGTCCCCCACTGGACTGTTGAGCTAACGTAGGCTAATGTGATTAGCGTGAGGATGTAAGAAACAAGAAAATTCTGCAGGACATAGACATATCTGATATTGTTAAGCTAAGTGCACTGTCCAATTTACAGTAGCTATTACAGTGAAATAATACAATGCTATTGTTTGATGAGAGTGCACAGTTATGAACTTGAAAATGTATTAATAAACCAATTAGGCACATTTGGGCAGTCTTGATACAACATTTTGAACAGAAATACAATGGTTCATTGGATCAGTCTAAAACTTTGCACATACACTGCTGCCATCTAATGACCAAAATCTAAATTGCGCCATGGCTGGAATAATACAGTATGGCCTTTCTCTTGCATTTAAAAAATGATGGTACAAAAAAATAAAGGATTTTATTTTATTTTATAAAATTGTATCCTTTGAGTTCTCTTTTACCAGGTCTAATGTGTCATATTCTCCTACATTAATTTCACATTTCCACAAATTTAAAAGTGTTTCCTTTCAAATGGTATCAATAATATGCATATCCTTGCTTCAATGCCTGAGCTACAGGCAGTTAGATTTGGGTATGTCATTTTAGGTGAACATTTAAAAAAAGGGTTCGGTCCTTAAGAGGTTTCATGAGCTGAAATAAAAGGCCCCAGAAATGTTCCATACACACAAAAGCTTATTTCACCCAAATTTTGTGCACAATTTTTTTTACTTCCCTTTTAGTGAGCATTTCTCCTTTGCCAAGATAATCCATCCACCTGACAGGTGTGGCATATCAAGAAGCTGATTAATCAGCATGATCATTATCACAGGTGCACCTTGTGCTGTGGAAAATTAAAGGCCACTCTAAAATATGCAGTGTTGTCACACAACACAATGCCACAGATGTCTCAAGTTTTGAGGGAGCGTGCAATTGGCATGCTGACTGCAGGAATATCCACCAGAACTGTTGCCAGAGAATGTAATGTTAATTTCTTTGCATGTCACCCATTGAGCATGTTTGGGATGCTCTGGATCGTCGTGTACGACAGCGTCTTCCAGTCCCGTCAATATCCAGCTACTTCACACTGCTATTGAATATGAGTGTGACAACATTCCACAGGCCACAAGCAACAGCCTGATCAACTCTAAAGGAGATGTATTGCGCTGCATGAGGCAAATGGTAGCCACACCAGATACTGACTGGTTTTCTGATCCACACCGCTACCTTTTTTTAAGGTATCTGTGGCCAACAGATTCATATCTGTATTCACAGTCATGTGAAATCCATAGAATAGGGCCTAATGATTTTATTTCAATGAACTAATTTCCTTATATGAACTGTGTAACTCAGTAAAATATTTGAAATTGTTGCATGTTGCGTTTATATTTTTGTACAGTGTATATTATTCTTATTAACACAATTGATTTCAACTCACTGTAAAACTAGAAATCTGGAAATCCAAGATGATTTCCTCCGTTGTTGGGTTCACCATGTGGGGTCATTGTGACCCTCAATCATAGTTAGCAACTGATAACAACTACGTTGACATCTCTTTTGTTAGAGATTCATAAACTGAATCTACCTTTAAAAGAAACAGCTATGTTATGTTAATTAAAATATATTGGAATTAGCAGGTATGTGAGTATAGGACTGTTAAATAAAAAAGTCTGAGCGATCACTTTAGGCCACTGACTAAATCAAATGAATGGCTCAAAAGTTAAGTAAATTAAGTGTAATTAAGCAAGTTTTGGGCTATAGAAAATCTTGAAAAATGTTTGTCACCTGACCAGTTTTCAATACAAGAAGGTCAGTAACTGGGGAACTAACAGTTGTAATTATACTCTCAAAGAGATTCACCTACCCATCTTTTGTCCCTCCCTTTTTCACATTATCGTTTGACCCTCCCACAAGTTTTCTTCAGAACACCTAACCAGTTTTCTTTCACCTGACCGGATTTCAATACCTCGCCAGTATCTTGGGAAAAAACAAAAACAATATTATCCATATACTGTATATTATTATATGACATAGCAGTGACCCCACCACTTTAGTTAACAGCTGGAAAATGAGGCTGGAGAAATGTAACCACTCTCAAATTCATGGATGCAAGGAATGACCATCAATGAGGTAAAAATGATGAGGACCATGTCAGTCTTCAAAATATTGAAATGCCTTTATTGTAGTGTAGTCTCATGTTCAATATAACAATTAAAAAACATATTTGAACACCTTTCATCATTATAGCATTCGTCAGTCAGAGATACAAGTAACCACTGTGATTATTATTATTTGACCCTGCTGTCATCTATGAACATTTGAACATCTTAACCATGTTCTGTTATAATCTCCACCCGGCACCTAGGTTCTGGCCTTTCTAGGGAGTTTTTTCTCGCCACCGTGCTGCTACACATGCATCACTTGCTGTTTGGGGTTTTAGGCTGTGCTTCTGTACAGCACTTTGTGACATCAGCTGATGTAAGAAGGGATTTATGAATACATTTGATTTGATTTAAATACAAATGCAATATTCTGATATGTAATATTATAACAAACCAAACCAGTGTTCAATCAACCATGATTATAAAGGCTTTGGCTAGTCACAGAATTAGTCATCTGTGGACAGCAACACCTAAGACAACAGTAAATGATCAGAAACGTGAAATCACAGTTCACATATCCAAAGTAGTGCTAAGAGTAAGTGTAAGAGTAGGTTGTACAATTCACATCTGATAAATATAAATTGTTGCGGCTTGTTACAATTGGGTCCCTGCAATATGTTTGGTTCGGAGTTCAACATTGGGTGGCGGTCTCAAAATGGTCTCTCAATAGCCATTTTGTAGGGCTCACATCCTTAGGTTGTCCCCTGTCCTGGGGAAATGTAACCACTCAAATTCATAGACTGTTATGGATGCAATAATTAATACTTACCAATCCCGGATTGTCCATTTAAAGACTGCCCAATCACTTTTTTATTAAAAAATGTTTTTATTCAGCCACGAGATAAAGATTTAGATTAATTTCCCAAAAAATATTATCTGTGAAGTCCAAATAATAATTGTAGTTTGCACACAAAAATAATAGACAGAATGTCAGAATTATTATAAAAATGTTTTTATTGCTTTTCAGCAGGCACACACGGATGTTTTGGTGTCAACATTCAGTGTAAGTAATCAATGGTAAATCATTTTAGTATTTGTGAAATTGCCGTACAAATATATTATTCCTATTAATACAATTAATGATGTCCAACTCTGCATTAAACTAGAAATTTCATCCATTGTTGAACTCACCATGTGGGGTCATTATGACCCTCAGTCATAGTTAGCAGCTGATTACAAAGAACCTTGATATGTCTTTTGTTAGAGATTCATAAACTGAATTAACTGATTAAAGAAACAGCTACGTTATGTTAATAATATATATACGAAATAGCAGGTGTGTGAGTGTAGGACTGTTGGCGTAAAGGCGTAATTATAACCTTAGGCCACTGACTAAATAAAAGTAGGTTTTTGACTATAGAAATTGTAGATTTATTTTTATTGTTGCCTGACCAGTTTTCAATACAATAAGGTCAGTAAGTGGGGAAAACGAAATTGTTATTATACTCGCAAACCGATTCACCTGCCCATATTTCGTTCCTCCCTTTTTCATATTATCTTTTGTCCCTCCCAACATTTTTTGTCATAACACCTAACCAGTTTTCTTTCACCTGACCAGTTTTCAATACCACGTCAGTATCTTGGGAAAAAACAAAAACAGTATTATCCACAAGACATTTCACATGCATTCACCCGCCCATCCATTGTCCCTCCCTTTTTTCATAATCTTTATCTTATATTTTGTGCCTCCCAAAATATTTACGTCACTTGAAAGGTGAAGAATTTGTGGCATCAACACAGCCCTAGAGGAATATAAATAGAAACTAGAAATACATTGGCATGACAGTATACAAATGAACAGTTCAATTGTAAGGTTGAAATGGCAAACACAACTACAAGGATAATAACATTTTAGAGTGGATAGAAGCTAGATATTGTGAATATTTATTGTCATTGACCAATTCCTTCCTCAATTGATATTTGGAGAAATTACAGAAATAAGGAGACTGGCAGTAAAGTGTTTTCTGTAGGTAAGTAATGACTTTTACTGTATAATGTTATCTATACATGGAAAAGCTTAGATTTTTCAACATATTTTAGTTGTACACAGTAAAACATGTCACATGAGGAAGAGAAACCCAAAATGGGCTTATAAGAAAGGATACAAGTCCTGAATGGATAATGCAAATAAAAAACATTGAAACTATGAAGATTATGGTTATTATGTATGTGTTAAAAATGAAAACCCATCCACTTTTGCCTAACTACAACTATTACTGTCACAGAATATATATAGGATTCAGAATTTCTGGCAGACCGCTTGGAAACTTGAAATGACTTTTCCTCTTTTATGAAGTAACGGTTACATGATTTAAGTGATATGCATTCATCAGTATAATGGATGGATGTGGATTCCTTTCAAAATAATGAACTAAGCTTACATATGTGTGAAAGGATATTAAGCATAATGATTTATCCTCCTGTCTTCTTTATATGAATACAATAACATGTAGCCAAGTCCTGTGTTGCCATAATGAATGACACAAACATGTCTCCCATCTAAATCTACCACCTTTCCTTTTGAAGAATACAGATATTGGATTTATGAGCTTTATGATAGCCAAGTTTAAATACAAATGTTTCTTAAGCAGTAAAAGGCTGATTTCTCTTGACAAAATGCAACCCTAATGTAGATTTTACTGTATTATTTGATGTATTATGTGTTATATTTGGAAAAACACTCCACTTTTGATGAACTGCACCTATTACTGTCACAGAATATGTATAGGTTTCAGAGTGTATTGCTGGGTGCTGGTAGACTGTTTGAAAACTAGAAATTACTTTTCTTCTTTTATGAAGTAACATGATTGACGTGCTACAGTAAAAGGTAGATTCCTCACAGAAAAAATACAACACAAATTTAGTTTTTACGATAAAATTTCACTAGGGTGTATAAATTCATTTTTACAGCAGCCTACTATACAAAAAAGTACAGAAAAATTTTTGAGATCTTTATTACTCTTGATCTGGCAAACCTAAATGAGTTAAAGTGCACACGTTTCCTAACCAAGTTACACATTAAGTTTAACTTGAATGGAGTCCACCATTGCACATTAATAGTGGTTCATATGAACAATCAATAAAATTGATATTTTTCTTTCTGTTCAGAAAACAACTGCATCAACTGGGTTCAAAATGAAGGCACAGAAAGTGACAGCTACTTTCACCATGGGTATGTAGTAAACTGAATTTCATTCTGTAGTCATGTTTCCAACTGTTTTACTAAATGCTAACTTCATGTCAACTAGTGTATTAATCCAAAATAGAAATAGAAATGATCAAAAAGGCAGGATGGTGACATAAAATTGAATTATACTAATGAGCAATGATGTCATTTCTTTTGAATATGATGTTACAATGATGTCATTTCTTTTGAATATGATGTTACAATGATGTAATTTCTTTTGAATATGATGTTACAATGATGTCATTTCTTTTGAATATGATGTTACAATGCATATCATTTTTTATATATGTTTATATTTAGAAATTTAGTTTGGAACATTTTAAATGTTGCTTAATCTACTGTCAGATGTCACTCCTCGATTAAATACATACATATTTAAAGGGAAAATTACTGAAGTGTAAGAGGTAAACATAGTTACACGGCTATATATTTCTTCAATTTTTTTAACACACAAAAAAATACAACTCAAGTGTGTTAATCTCAGTAAGGTATTATACAGTGCCTTCAGAAAGCATTCACACCCTTTCAGTTTTTACGTTTTTACGTCATTTTTATGTCACTGGCCTACACTCAATTCCCGATAATGTCAAAGTGGAGTCATGTTTTTCAATTTTTAAAAGCTGAAATGTCTTGAGTTCATAATTCGCTATGGCAAGCCTAAATACGTTCAGGAGTAAAAAATGTATTTACAAGTCACATAATAAGTTGCAAGGACTCACTCTGTGTGCAATAATAGTGTTTAACATGATTTTTGAGTGACTAACTCATCTCTGTAACCCACACATACAATTATCTTTAAGTTCTCGAGCAGTGAATTTCAAACACAGATTCAACCACAAAGACCAGGAAGGTCTTCCAATGCCTCGCAAAAAAAAAGCAGACATTGAATATCCCTTTGAGCATGGTGAAGTTATTATTTAACTTTAGAAGGTGTATCAATACACCCAGTCACTACAAAGACACAGGCATCCTTCCTAATTAAGTTACCGGAGAGGAAGGAAAACTCTCCGGGATTTCACCATCAGGCCAATTGAAACAGTTTAATGGCTGTGATAGGAGAAAACTGAGGATGGATCAACAACATTGTATTTAATCCACAATACTAACCGAATTGACAGAGTGAAAAGACAGAAACCTATACAGAATATGCAATTCACTTTTTGTCCTGAATATGTTTGGAGCAAATTCAATACAACACATCACTGAGTTACCACTCCATATTTTCAAGCATAGTGGTAGATGCATCATGTTATGGGTATGATTATAATCATTAAGGACTGGGGAGATTTTAAGGATAAAAAAGAAATGGAATGGAGCTAAGCGTAGGCGAAATCCTAGAGGAGGATCATAGAGAGGTCTGCTTTCCACCAGACACTGGGAGATGAATTCTCACCTTTCAGCAGGACAATAACCTAAAAAGGAAGGCCACATCTACATCGGAGTTCATAATCAAGAAGACAGTGTGAATGTTCCAGTTTTGACTTGAATCTACTTGAAAATCTATGTAAATGGTTGTCTAGCAATGATCAACAACCATTTTGACAGAGCTTGAAGAATTATGAAAAGAATAATGAGCAAATGTTGCACAATCCAGGTGTGGAAAGCTCTTAGACTGACAAAAGGTGTTTCTACAAAGTATTGACCCGGGTGTGAACCCTTATGTAAATGAGGTATTTCTGTATTTTATTTTCAATACATTTGCAAAAATGTTCTTAACATGTTTTCACTTTGTCATTATGGCTTATTGTGTGTAGATGGGTAAGAATTATTATTTTTTAAATACATTTTGAATTCAGGCTGAAAAAACAAAATGTGGAATAAGTCAAGGGGTATGAACAATTTCTTAAGGCATTTTAGGTAATATTCTTAACAATCATTTACTCTTTATTTTTTTACATCATTATTTATTTTCTGAAAAAAATAAGGAGTGTGACTAAAAATGAAAATGATTTATTTTATGTGAAAATAAGCAGAATATTTAAAAACTGCATCATCCAGATGAAGAGTAATCTTGGAAATATTGATATTGTGCGCAATAAACAATTTAACCCTTCATCTCACAAACCACAGTGTTCTTATGTTGGATTATCCATGAAGTTTCTTCCACAACTGCATCTCCAACAACTGCAGATCTTATTACGACAACAACAATTGCAGCTCCAACGACAATTGCAGCTCCAACGACAACTGCAGCTCCAATGACAACTACAACTGCAGTACCTAATACAACAACCACAACTGCAGTTCCTAATACAACTGTAGCTCCTATGACCACTACAACAGGAGAATATTCAACAACAACTGTAGCTCCTACAGCAACAGATAAACCTCCTACTACTACTACTACAACTGCAGACCCTACTACAACTGTAGCTCCTACGGACACTACAAAAGTAACACCTACAATGACCACTGTAACTCCCACGCTACCTGCAGCTCATACGACAACTGAAGCTCTGACGACAACACCTGCTGCTCCTACGACAACTACAACTCCAAAACCTACTACGACAGAAGCAACTTCCACGACTGCTACGACTGCAGAACCTACCACTACAAACAGTGCAGCTCATACTACAACAACTGTTGTTCTTATGACAACAATGACTGCAGCTCCTACGACAACCATAACAACAGCACCTACTACAACTCCTGCAGTTCCTACAACTGTAGCTACCACGACCACTCCACCTGCTGTACTTACTACAACAATCACAACTACAGCTCCTGATACAACAACTGTAGCTCCTACGTCAACCACAGCAGCTGCCTCTACGACAACCATAGAAGCTCTAACTACAACCACTGCTGCTCCAACGACCACTACAACTCCAGAAACTATTACGACAACCACTGCAGCTCCTGCTACAACAACTACAACTTCAGCTCCTACAACAACCATAACAACGGCACCTACTACAACTCCTGCAGTTCCTACAACTGTAGCTACCACGACCACTCCACCTGCTGTACTTACTACAACAATCACAACTACAGCTCCTGGTACAACAACTGTAGCTCCTACGTCAACCACAGCAGCTGCCTCTACGACAACCATAGAAGCTCTAACTACAACCACTGCTGCTCCAACGACCACTACAACTGCAGAACCTATTACGACAACCACTGCAGCTCCTGCTACAACAATTACAACTTCAGCTCCTACGACAACCACAACAACAGCACCTACAACAACTGTAGCTCCCACGACAACTGCAGCTCCTACAACAACTTTAGCATCTACGACAACCATTGCAGCCCTAACTACAACAACTGCTGCTCCTACGACCACTGCAACTCCACAACCTACTACGACAACCAGTGCAGCTCCTACTACAACAACTGCTGTTCTTACGACCACAGTGACTGCAGCACCTTCTACAACAACTACCACTTCAGCTCCTACTACAACCACAACAGCAGCACCTACTACAACTCCTGCAGTTCCTACAACTGTAGCAACCTCGACCACTCCACCTGCTGTACTTACTACAACAATCACAACTACAGCTCCTGATACAACAACTGTAGCTACTACGTCAACCACAGCAGCTGCCTCTACGACAAGCATAGAAGCTCTAACTACAACCACTGCTGCTCCAACGACCACTACAACTGCAGAACCTATTACGACAACCACTGCAGCGCCTGATACAACAACTACAACTTCAGCTCCTACGACAACCACAACAACAGCACCTACAACAACTGTAGCTCCCACGACAACTGCAGCTCCTACAACAACTTTAGCATCTACGACAACCATTGCAGCCCTAACTACAACAACTGCTGCTCCTACGACCACTGCAACTCCACAACCTACTACGACAACCAGTGCAGCTCCTACTACAAACTCTGCTGTTCTTACGACCACAGTGACTGCAGCACCTTCTACAACAACTACCACTTCAGCTCCTACTACAACCACAACAGCAGCACCTACTACAACTCCTGCAGTTCCTACAACTGTAGATACCACGACCACTCCACCTGCTGTACTTACTACAACAATCACAACTACAGCTCCTGATACAACAACTGTAGCTACTACGTCAACCACAGCAGCTGCCTCTACGACAACCATAGAAGCTCTAACTACAACCACTGCTGCTCCAACGACCACTACAACTCCAGAAACTATTACGACAACCACTGCAGCTCCTGCTACAACAACTACAACTTCAGCTCCTACAACAACCATAACAACGGCACCTACTACAACTGTAGCTACCACGACCACTCCACCTGCTGTACTTACTACAACAATCACAACTACAGCTCCTGATACAACAACTGTAGCTCCTACGTCAACCACAGCAGCTGCCTCTACGACAACCATAGAAGCTCTAACTACAACCACTGCTGCTCCAACGACCACTACAACTCCAGAAACTATTACGACAACCACTGCAGCTCCTGCAACAACAACTACAACTTCAGCTCCTACGACAACCATAACAACGGCACCTACTACAACTGTAGCTACCACGACCACTCCACCTGCTGTACTTACTACAACAATCACAACTACAGCTCCTGATACAACAACTGTAGCTCCTACGTCAACCACAGCAGCTGCATCTACGACAACCATAGAAGCTCTAACTACAACCACTGCTGCTCCAACGACCACTACAACTCCAGAAACTATTACGACAACCACTGCAGCTCCTGCTACAACAACTGCTGTTCTTACGACCACAGTGACTGCAGCACCTTCTACAACAACTACCACTTCAGCTCCTACTACAACCACAACAGCAGCACCTACTACAACTCCTGCAGTTCCTACAACTGTAGCAACCTCGACCACTCCACCTGCTGTACTTACTACAACAATCACAACTACAGCTCCTGATACAACAACTGTAGCTACTACGTCAACCACAGCAGCTGCCTCTACGACAAGCATAGAAGCTCTAACTACAACCACTGCTGCTCCAACGACCACTACAACTGCAGAACCTATTACGACAACCACTGCAGCGCCTGATACAACAACTACAACTTCAGCTCCTACGACAACCACAACAACAGCACCTACAACAACTGTAGCTCCCACGACAACTGCAGCTCCTACAACAACTTTAGCATCTACGACAACCATTGCAGCCCTAACTACAACAACTGCTGCTCCTACGACCACTGCAACTCCACAACCTACTACGACAACCAGTGCAGCTCCTACTACAAACTCTGCTGTTCTTACGACCACAGTGACTGCAGCACCTTCTACAACAACTACCACTTCAGCTCCTACTACAACCACAACAGCAGCACCTACTACAACTCCTGCAGTTCCTACAACTGTAGATACCACGACCACTCCACCTGCTGTACTTACTACAACAATCACAACTACAGCTCCTGATACAACAACTGTAGCTACTACGTCAACCACAGCAGCTGCCTCTACGACAACCATAGAAGCTCTAACTACAACCACTGCTGCTCCAACGACCACTACAACTCCAGAAACTATTACGACAACCACTGCAGCTCCTGCAACAACAACTACAACTTCAGCTCCTACGACAACCATAACAACGGCACCTACTACAACTGTAGCTACCACGACCACTCCACCTGCTGTACTTACTACAACAATCACAACTACAGCTCCTGATACAACAACTGTAGCTCCTACGTCAACCACAGCAGCTGCATCTACGACAACCATAGAAGCTCTAACTACAACCACTGCTGCTCCAACGACCACTACAACTCCAGAAACTATTACGACAACCACTGCAGCTCCTGCTACAACAACTACAACTTCAGCTCCTACAACAACCATAACAACGGCACCTACTACAACTCCTGCAGTTCCTACAACTGTAGCTACCACGACCACTCCACCTGCTGTACTTACTACAACAATCACAACTACAGCTCCTGGTACAACAACTGTAGCTCCTACGTCAACCACAGCAGCTGCCTCTACGACAACCATAGAAGCTCTAACTACAACCACTGCTGCTCCAACGACCACTACAACTGCAGAACCTATTACGACAACCACTGCAGCTCCTGCTACAACAATTACAACTTCAGCTCCTACGACAACCACAACAACAGCACCTACAACAACTGTAGCTCCCACGACAACTGCAGCTCCTACAACAACTTTAGCATCTACGACAACCATTGCAGCCCTAACTACAACAACTGCTGCTCCTACGACCACTGCAACTCCACAACCTACTACGACAACCATTGCAGCTCCTACTACAACAACTGCTGTTCTTACGACCACAGTGACTGCAGCACCTTCTACAACAACTACAACTTCAGCTCCTACGACAACCATAACAACGGCACCTACTACAACTCCTGCAGTTCCTACAACTGTAGCTACCACGACCACTCCACCTGCTGTACTTACTACAACAATCACAACTACAGCTCCTGATACAACAACTGTAGCTCCTACGTCAACCACAGCAGCTGCCTCTACGACAAGCATAGAAGCTCTAACTACAACCACTGCTGCTCCAACGACCACTACAACTGCAGAACCTATTACGACAACCACTGCAGCGCCTGATACAACAACTACAACTTCAGCTCCTACGACAACCACAACAACAGCACCTACAACAACTGTAGCTCCCACGACAACTGCAGCTCCTACAACAACTTTAGCATCTACGACAACCATTGCAGCCCTAACTACAACAACTGCTGCTCCTACGACCACTGCAACTCCACAACCTACTATGACCACCAGTGCAGCTCCTACTACAACAACTGCTGTTCTTACAACCACAGTGACTGCAGCACCTTCTACAACAACTACCATTTCAGCTCCTACTACAACCACAACAGCAGCACCTACTACAACTCCTGCAGTTACTACAACTGTGGCTACCACGACCACTCCACCTGCTGTACTTACTACAACAATCACAACTACAGCTCCTGATACAACAACTGTAGCTACTACGTCAACCACAGCAGCTGCCTCTACGACAACCATAGAAGCTCTAACTACAACCACTGCTGCTCCAACGACCACTACAACTGCAGAACCTATTATGACAACCACTGCAGCGCCTGATACAACAACTACAACTTCAGCTCCTACGACAACCACAACAACAGCAACTACAACAACTGTAGCTCCCACGACAACTGCAGCTCCTACAACAACTTTAGCATCTACGACAACCATTGCAGCCCTAACTACAACAACTGCTGCTCCTACGACCACTGCAACTCCACAACCTACTACGACAACCAGTGCAGCTCCTACTACAACAACTGCTGTTCTTACGACCACAGTGACTGCAGCACCTTCTACAACAACTACCACTTCAGCTCCTACTACAACCACAACAGCAGCACCTACTACAACTCCTGCAGTTCCTACAACTGTAGCTACCACGACCACTCCACCTGCTGTACTTACTACAACAATCACAACTACAGCTCCTGATACAACAACTGTAGCTACTACGTCAACCACAGCAGCTGCCTCTACGACAACCATAGAAGCTCTAACTACAACCACTGCTGCTCCAACGAAAACTACAACTCCAGAAACTATTACGACAACCACTGCAGCTCCTGCTACTACAACTACAACTTCAGCTCCTACGACAACCATAACAACGGCACCTACTACAACTGTAGCTACCACGACCACTCCACCTGCTGTACTTACTACAACAATCACAATTACAGCTCCTGATACAACAACTGTAGCCCCTACGTCAACCACAGCAGCTGCCTCTACCACAACCATAGAAGCTCTAACTACAACCACTGCTGCTCCAACGACCACTACAACTCCAGAAACTATTACGACAACCACTGCAGCTCCTGCTACAACAACTACAACTTCAGCTCCTACAACAACCATAACAACGGCACCTACTACAACTCCTGCAGTTCCTACAACTGTAGCTACCACGACCACTCCACCTGCTGTACTTACTACAACAATCACAACTACAGCTCCTGATACAACAACTGTAGCTCCTACGTCAACCACAGCAGCTGCCTCTACGACAACCATAGAAGCTCTAACTACAACCACTGCTGCTCCAACGACAACTACAACTCCAGAAACTATTACGACAACCACTGCAGCACCTGCTACAACAACTACAACTTCAGCTCCTACTACAACCACAACAGCAGTACCTACTACAACTCCTGCAGTTCCTACAACTGTAGCTACCACGACCACTCCACCTGCTGTACTTACTACAACAATCACAACTACAGCTCCTGATACAACAACTGTAGCTCCTACGTCAACCACAGCAGCTGCCTCTACGACAACCATTGCAGCCCTAACTACAACAACTGCTGCTCCTACGACCACTGCAACTCCACAACCTACTACGACAACCAGTGCAGCTCCTACTACAAACTCTGCTGTTCTTACGACCACAGTGACTGCAGCACCTTCTACAACAACTACCACTTCAGCTCCTACTACAACCACAACAGCAGCACCTACTACAACTCCTGCAGTTCCTACAACTGTAGATACCACGACCACTCCACCTGCTGTACTTACTACAACAATCACAACTACAGCTCCTGATACAACAACTGTAGCTACTACGTCAACCACAGCAGCTGCCTCTACGACAACCATAGAAGCTCTAACTACAACCACTGCTGCTCCAACGACCACTACAACTCCAGAAACTATTACGACAACCACTGCAGCTCCTGCTACAACAACTACAACTTCAGCTCCTACAACAACCATAACAACGGCACCTACTACAACTGTAGCTACCACGACCACTCCACCTGCTGTACTTACTACAACAATCACAACTACAGCTCCTGATACAACAACTGTAGCTCCTACGTCAACCACAGCAGCTGCCTCTACGACAACCATAGAAGCTCTAACTACAACCACTGCTGCTCCAACGACCACTACAACTCCAGAAACTATTACGACAACCACTGCAGCTCCTGCAACAACAACTACAACTTCAGCTCCTACGACAACCATAACAACGGCACCTACTACAACTGTAGCTACCACGACCACTCCACCTGCTGTACTTACTACAACAATCACAACTACAGCTCCTGATACAACAACTGTAGCTCCTACGTCAACCACAGCAGCTGCATCTACGACAACCATAGAAGCTCTAACTACAACCACTGCTGCTCCAACGACCACTACAACTCCAGAAACTATTACGACAACCACTGCAGCTCCTGCTACAACAACTACAACTTCAGCTCCTACAACAACCATAACAACGGCACCTACTACAACTGTAGCTACCACGACCACTCCACCTGCTGTACTTACTACAACAATCACAACTACAGCTCCTGATACAACAACTGTAGCTCCTACGTCAACCACAGCAGCTGCCTCTACGACAACCATAGAAGCTCTAACTACAACCACTGCTGCTCCAACGACCACTACAACTCCAGAAACTATTACGACAACCACTGCAGCTCCTGCTACAACAACTACAACTTCAGCTCCTACAACAACCATAACAACGGCACCTACTACAACTCCTGCAGTTCCTACAACTGTAGCTACCACGACCACTCCACCTGCTGTACTTACTACAACAATCACAACTACAGCTCCTGGTACAACAACTGTAGCTCCTACGTCAACCACAGCAGCTGCCTCTACGACAACCATAGAAGCTCTAACTACAACCACTGCTGCTCCAACGACCACTACAACTGCAGAACCTATTACGACAACCACTGCAGCTCCTGCTACAACAATTACAACTTCAGCTCCTACGACAACCACAACAACAGCACCTACAACAACTGTAGCTCCCACGACAACTGCAGCTCCTACAACAACTTTAGCATCTACGACAACCATTGCAGCCCTAACTACAACAACTGCTGCTCCTACGACCACTGCAACTCCACAACCTACTACGACAACCATTGCAGCTCCTACTACAACAACTGCTGTTCTTACGACCACAGTGACTGCAGCACCTTCTACAACAACTACAACTTCAGCTCCTACGACAACCATAACAACGGCACCTACTACAACTCCTGCAGTTCCTACAACTGTAGCTACCACGACCACTCCACCTGCTGTACTTACTACAACAATCACAACTACAGCTCCTGATACAACAACTGTAGCTCCTACGTCAACCACAGCAGCTGCCTCTACGACAAGCATAGAAGCTCTAACTACAACCACTGCTGCTCCAACGACCACTACAACTGCAGAACCTATTACGACAACCACTGCAGCGCCTGATACAACAACTACAACTTCAGCTCCTACGACAACCACAACAACAGCACCTACAACAACTGTAGCTCCCACGACAACTGCAGCTCCTACAACAACTTTAGCATCTACGACAACCATTGCAGCCCTAACTACAACAACTGCTGCTCCTACGACCACTGCAACTCCACAACCTACTATGACCACCAGTGCAGCTCCTACTACAACAACTGCTGTTCTTACAACCACAGTGACTGCAGCACCTTCTACAACAACTACCATTTCAGCTCCTACTACAACCACAACAGCAGCACCTACTACAACTCCTGCAGTTACTACAACTGTGGCTACCACGACCACTCCACCTGCTGTACTTACTACAACAATCACAACTACAGCTCCTGATACAACAACTGTAGCTACTACGTCAACCACAGCAGCTGCCTCTACGACAACCATAGAAGCTCTAACTACAACCACTGCTGCTCCAACGACCACTACAACTGCAGAACCTATTATGACAACCACTGCAGCGCCTGATACAACAACTACAACTTCAGCTCCTACGACAACCACAACAACAGCAACTACAACAACTGTAGCTCCCACGACAACTGCAGCTCCTACAACAACTTTAGCATCTACGACAACCATTGCAGCCCTAACTACAACAACTGCTGCTCCTACGACCACTGCAACTCCACAACCTACTACGACAACCAGTGCAGCTCCTACTACAACAACTGCTGTTCTTACGACCACAGTGACTGCAGCACCTTCTACAACAACTACCACTTCAGCTCCTACTACAACCACAACAGCAGCACCTACTACAACTCCTGCAGTTCCTACAACTGTAGCTACCACGACCACTCCACCTGCTGTACTTACTACAACAATCACAACTACAGCTCCTGATACAACAACTGTAGCTACTACGTCAACCACAGCAGCTGCCTCTACGACAACCATAGAAGCTCTAACTACAACCACTGCTGCTCCAACGAAAACTACAACTCCAGAAACTATTACGACAACCACTGCAGCTCCTGCTACTACAACTACAACTTCAGCTCCTACGACAACCATAACAACGGCACCTACTACAACTGTAGCTACCACGACCACTCCACCTGCTGTACTTACTACAACAATCACAATTACAGCTCCTGATACAACAACTGTAGCCCCTACGTCAACCACAGCAGCTGCCTCTACCACAACCATAGAAGCTCTAACTACAACCACTGCTGCTCCAACGACCACTACAACTCCAGAAACTATTACGACAACCACTGCAGCTCCTGCTACAACAACTACAACTTCAGCTCCTACAACAACCATAACAACGGCACCTACTACAACTCCTGCAGTTCCTACAACTGTAGCTACCACGACCACTCCACCTGCTGTACTTACTACAACAATCACAACTACAGCTCCTGATACAACAACTGTAGCTCCTACGTCAACCACAGCAGCTGCCTCTACGACAACCATAGAAGCTCTAACTACAACCACTGCTGCTCCAACGACAACTACAACTCCAGAAACTATTACGACAACCACTGCAGCACCTGCTACAACAACTACAACTTCAGCTCCTACTACAACCACAACAGCAGTACCTACTACAACTCCTGCAGTTCCTACAACTGTAGCTACCACGACCACTCCACCTGCTGTACTTACTACAACAATCACAACTACAGCTCCTGATACAACAACTGTAGCTCCTACGTCAACCACAGCAGCTGCCTCTACGACAACCATAGAAGCTCTAACTACAACCACTGCTGCTCCATCGACCACTACAACTCCAGAAACTATTACGACAACCACTGCAGCTCCTGCAACAACAACTACAACTTCAGCTCCTACGACAACCATAACAACGGCACCTACTACAACTGTAGCTACCACGACCACTCCACCTGCTGTACTTACTACAACAATCACAACTACAGCTCCTGATACAACAACTGTAGCTCCTACGTCAACCACAGCAGCTGCATCTACGACAACCATAGAAGCTCTAACTACAACCACTGCTGCTCCAACGACCACTACAACTCCAGAAACTATTACGACAACCACTGCAGCTCCTGCTACAACAACTACAACTTCAGCTCCTACAACAACCATAACAACGGCACCTACTACAACTGTAGCTACCACGACCACTCCACCTGCTGTACTTACTACAACAATCACAACTACAGCTCCTGATACAACAACTGTAGCTCCTACGTCAACCACAGCAGCTGCCTCTACGACAACCATAGAAGCTCTAACTACAACCACTGCTGCTCCAACGACCACTACAACTCCAGAAACTATTACGACAACCACTGCAGCTCCTGCTACAACAACTACAACTTCAGCTCCTACAACAACCATAACAACGGCACCTACTACAACTCCTGCAGTTCCTACAACTGTAGCTACCACGACCACTCCACCTGCTGTACTTACTACAACAATCACAACTACAGCTCCTGGTACAACAACTGTAGCTCCTACGTCAACCACAGCAGCTGCCTCTACGACAACCATAGAAGCTCTAACTACAACCACTGCTGCTCCAACGACCACTACAACTGCAGAACCTATTACGACAACCACTGCAGCTCCTGCTACAACAATTACAACTTCAGCTCCTACGACAACCACAACAACAGCACCTACAACAACTGTAGCTCCCACGACAACTGCAGCTCCTACAACAACTTTAGCATCTACGACAACCATTGCAGCCCTAACTACAACAACTGCTGCTCCTACGACCACTGCAACTCCACAACCTACTACGACAACCAGTGCAGCTCCTACTACAACAACTGCTGTTCTTACGACCACAGTGACTGCAGCACCTTCTACAACAACTACAACTTCAGCTCCTACGACAACCATAACAACGGCACCTACTACAACTCCTGCAGTTCCTACAACTGTAGCTACCACGACCACTCCACCTGCTGTACTTACTACAACAATCACAACTACAGCTCCTGATACAACAACTGTAGCTCCTACGTCAACCACAGCAGCTGCCTCTACGACAAGCATAGAAGCTCTAACTACAACCACTGCTGCTCCAACGACCACTACAACTGCAGAACCTATTACGACAACCACTGCAGCGCCTGATACAACAACTACAACTTCAGCTCCTACGACAACCACAACAACAGCACCTACAACAACTGTAGCTCCCACGACAACTGCAGCTCCTACAACAACTTTAGCATCTACGACAACCATTGCAGCCCTAACTACAACAACTGCTGCTCCTACGACCACTGCAACTCCACAACCTACTATGACAACCAGTGCAGCTCCTACTACAACAACTGCTGTTCTTACAACCACAGTGACTGCAGCACCTTCTACAACAACTACCATTTCAGCTCCTACTACAACCACAACAGCAGCACCTACTACAACTCCTGCAGTTACTACAACTGTGGCTACCACGACCACTCCACCTGCTGTACTTACTACAACAATCACAACTACAGCTCCTGATACAACAACTGTAGCTACTACGTCAACCACAGCAGCTGCCTCTACGACAACCATAGAAGCTCTAACTACAACCACTGCTGCTCCAACGACCACTACAACTGCAGAACCTATTATGACAACCACTGCAGCGCCTGATACAACAACTACAACTTCAGCTCCTACGACAACCACAACAACAGCAACTACAACAACTGTAGCTCCCACGACAACTGCAGCTCCTACAACAACTTTAGCATCTACGACAACCATTGCAGCCCTAACTACAACAACTGCTGCTCCTACGACCACTGCAACTCCACAACCTACTACGACAACCAGTGCAGCTCCTACTACAACAACTGCTGTTCTTACGACCACAGTGACTGCAGCACCTTCTACAACAACTACCACTTCAGCTCCTACTACAACCACAACAGCAGCACCTACTACAACTCCTGCAGTTCCTACAACTGTAGCAACCTCGACCACTCCACCTGCTGTACTTACTACAACAATCACAACTACAGCTCCTGATACAACAACTGTAGCTACTACGTCAACCACAGCAGCTGCCTCTACGACAACCATAGAAGCTCTAACTACAACCACTGCTGCTCCAACGACCACTACAACTGCAGAACCTATTACGACAACCACTGCAGCGCCTGATACAACAACTACAACTTCAGCTCCTACGACAACCACAACAACAGCAACTACAACAACTGTAGCTCCCACGACAACTGCAGCTCCTACAACAACTTTAGCATCTACGACAACCATTGCAGCCCTAACTACAACAACTGCTGCTCCTACGACCACTGCAACTCCACAACCTACTACGACAACCAGTGCAGCTCCTACTACAACAACTGCTGTTCTTACGACCACAGTGACTGCAGCACCTTCTACAACAACTACCACTTCAGCTCCTACTACAACCACAACAGCAGCACCTACTACAACTCCTGCAGTTCCTACAACTGTAGCTACCACGACCACTCCACCTGCTGTACTTACTACAACAATCACAACTACAGCTCCTGATACAACAACTGTAGCTACTACGTCAACCACAGCAGCTGCCTCTACGACAACCATAGAAGCTCTAACTACAACCACTGCTGCTCCAACGAAAACTACAACTCCAGAAACTATTACGACAACCACTGCAGCTCCTGCTACTACAACTACAACTTCAGCTCCTACGACAACCATAACAACGGCACCTACTACAACTGTAGCTACCACGACCACTCCACCTGCTGTACTTACTACAACAATCACAATTACAGCTCCTGATACAACAACTGTAGCCCCTACGTCAACCACAGCAGCTGCCTCTACCACAACCATAGAAGCTCTAACTACAACCACTGCTGCTCCAACGACCACTACAACTCCAGAAACTATTACGACAACCACTGCAGCTCCTGCTACAACAACTACAACTTCAGCTCCTACAACAACCATAACAACGGCACCTACTACAACTCCTGCAGTTCCTACAACTGTAGCTACCACGACCACTCCACCTGCTGTACTTACTACAACAATCACAACTACAGCTCCTGATACAACAACTGTAGCTCCTACGTCAACCACAGCAGCTGCCTCTACGACAACCATAGAAGCTCTAACTACAACCACTGCTGCTCCAACGACAACTACAACTCCAGAAACTATTACGACAACCACTGCAGCACCTGCTACAACAACTACAACTTCAGCTCCTACTACAACCACAACAGCAGTACCTACTACAACTCCTGCAGTTCCTACAACTGTAGCTACCACGACCACTCCACCTGCTGTACTTACTACAACAATCACAACTACAGCTCCTGATACAACAACTGTAGCTACTACGTCATCCACAGCAGCTTCCTCTACGACAACCATAGAAGCTCTAACTACAACCACTGCTGCTCCAACGACCACTACAACTCCAGAAACTATTACGACAACCACTGCAGCTCCTGATACAACAACTACAACTTCAGCTCCTACGACAACCATAACAACGGCACCTACTACAACTGTAGCTACCACGACCACTCCACCTGCTGTACTTACTACAAAAACCACAATTACAGCTCCTGATACAACAACTGTAGCTCCTACGTCAACCACAGCAGCTGCCTCTACGACAACCATAGAAGCTCTAACTACAACCACTGCTGCTCCAACGACCACTACAACTCCAGAAACTATTACGACAACCACTGCAGCTCCTGCTACAACAACTACAACTTCAGCTCCTACGACAACCATAACAACGGCACCTACTACAACTGTAGCTACCACGACCACTCCACCTGCTGTACTTACTACAACAATCACAACTACAGCTCCTGATACAACAACTGTAGCTCCTACGTCAACCACAGCAGCTGTCTCTACGACAACCATAGAAGCTCTAACTACAACCATAGAAGCTCTAACTACAACCACTGCTGCTCCAACGACCACTACAACTCCAGAAACTATTACGACAACCACTGCATCTCCTGCAACAACAACTACAACTTCAGCTCCTACGACAACCATAACAACGGCACCTACTACAACTGTAGCTACCACGACCACTCCACCTGCTGTACTTACTACAACAATCACAACTACAGCTCCTGATACAACAACTGTAGCTCCTACGTCAACCACAGCAGCTGCATCTACGACAACCATAGAAGCTCTAACTACAACCACTGCTGCTCCAACGACCACTACAACTCCAGAAACTATTACGACAACCACTGCATCTCCTGCAACAACAACTACAACTTCAGCTCCTACGACAACCATAACAACGGCACCTACCTCAACTGTAGCTACCACGACCACTCCACCTGCTGTACTTACTACAACAATCACAACTACAGCTCCTGATACAACAACTGTAGCTCCTACGTCAACCACAGCAGCTGCCTCTACGACAACCATAGAAGCTCTAACTACAACCACTGCTGCTCCAACGACAACTACAACTCCAGAAACTATTACGACAACCACTGCAGCACCTGCTACAACAACTACAACTTCAGCTCCTACTACAACCACAACAGCAGTACCTACTACAACTCCTGCAGTTCCTACAACTGTAGCTACCACGACCACTCCACCTGCTGTACTTACTACAACAATCACAACTACAGCTCCTGATACAACAACTGTAGCTACTACGTCAACCACAGCAGCTTCCTCTACGACAACCATAGAAGCTCTAACTACAACCACTGCTGCTCCAACGACCACTACAACTCCAGAAACTATTACGACAACCACTGCAGCTCCTGATACAACAACTACAACTTCAGCTCCTACGACAACCATAACAACGGCACCTACTACAACTGTAGCTACCACGACCACTCCACCTGCTGTACTTACTACAAAAACCACAATTACAGCTCCTGATACAACAACTGTAGCTCCTACGTCAACCACAGCAGCTGCCTCTACGACAACCATAGAAGCTCTAACTACAACCACTGCTGCTCCAACGACCACTACAACTCCAGAAACTATTACGACAACCACTGCAGCTCCTGCTACAACAACTACAACTTCAGCTCCTACGACAACCATAACAACGGCACCTACTACAACTGTAGCTACCACGACCACTCCACCTGCTGTACTTACTACAACAATCACAACTACAGCTCCTGATACAACAACTGTAGCTCCTACGTCAACCACAGCAGCTGTCTCTACGGCAACCATAGAAGCTCTAACTACAACCATAGAAGCTCTAACTACAACCACTGCTGCTCCAACGACCACTACAACTCCAGAAACTATTACGACAACCACTGCATCTCCTGCAACAACAACTACAACTTCAGCTCCTACGACAACCATAACAACGGCACCTACCTCAACTGTAGCTACCACGACCACTCCACCTGCTGTACTTACTACAACAATCACAACTACAGCTCCTGATACAACAACTGTAGCTCCTACGTCAACCACAGCAGCTGCATCTACGACAACCATAGAAGCTCTAACTACAACCACTGCTGCTCCAACGACCACTACAACTCCAGAAACTATTACGACAACCACTGCAGCACCTGCTACAACAACTACAACTTCAGCTCCTACTACAACCACAACAGCAGTACCTACTACAACTCCTGCAGTTCCTACAACTGTAGCTACCACGACCACTCCACCTGCTGTACTTACTACAACAATCACAACTACAGCTCCTGATACAACAACTGTAGCTACTACGTCAACCACAGCAGCTTCCTCTACGACAACCATAGAAGCTCTAACTACAACCACTGCTGCTCCAACGACCACTACAACTCCAGAAACTATTACGACAACCACTGCAGCTCCTGATACAACAACTACAACTTCAGCTCCTACGACAACCATAACAACGGCACCTACTACAACTGTAGCTACCACGACCACTCCACCTGCTGTACTTACTACAAAAACCACAATTACAGCTCCTGATACAACAACTGTAGCTCCTACGTCAACCACAGCAGCTGCCTCTACGACAACCATAGAAGCTCTAACTACAACCACTGCTGCTCCAACGACCACTACAACTCCAGAAACTATTACGACAACCACTGCAGCTCCTGCTACAACAACTACAACTTCAGCTCCTACGACAACCATAACAACGGCACCTACTACAACTGTAGCTACCACGACCACTCCACCTGCTGTACTTACTACAACAATCACAACTACAGCTCCTGATACAACAACTGTAGCTCCTACGTCAACCACAGCAGCTGTCTCTACGGCAACCATAGAAGCTCTAACTACAACCATAGAAGCTCTAACTACAACCACTGCTGCTCCAACGACCACTACAACTCCAGAAACTATTACGACAACCACTGCATCTCCTGCAACAACAACTACAACTTCAGCTCCTACGACAACCATAACAACGGCACCTACCTCAACTGTAGCTACCACGACCACTCCACCTGCTGTACTTACTACAACAATCACAACTACAGCTCCTGATACAACAACTGTAGCTCCTACGTCAACCACAGCAGCTGCATCTACGACAACCATAGAAGCTCTAGCTACAACCACTGCTGCTCCAACGACCACTACAACTCCAGAAACTATTACGACAACCACTGCAGCTCCTGCTACAACAACTACAACTTCAGCTCCTACAACAACCATAACAACGGCACCTACTACAACTGTAGCTACCACGACCACTCCACCTGCTGTACTTACTACAACAATCACAACTACAGCTCCTGATACAACAACTGTAGCTCCTACGTCAACCACAGCAGCTGCCTCTACGACAACCATAGAAGCTCTAACTACAACCACTGCTGCTCCAACGACCACTACAACTCCAGAAACTATTACGACAACCACTGCAGCTCCTGCTACAACAACTACAACTTCAGCTCCTACAACAACCATAACAACGGCACCTACTACAACTCCTGCAGTTCCTACAACTGTAGCTACCACGACCACTCCACCTGCTGTACTTTCTACAACAATCACAACTACAGCTCCTGGTACAACAACTGTAGCTCCTACGTCAACCACAGCAGCTGCCTCTACGACAACCATAGAAGCTCTAACTACAACCACTGCTGCTCCAACAACCACTACAACTGCAGAACCTATTACGACAACCACTGCAGCTCCTGCTACAACAATTATTACTTCAGCTCCTACGACAACCACAACAACAGCACCTACAACAACTTTAGCATCTACGACAACCATTGCAGCCCTAACTACAACAACTGCTGCTCCTACGACCACTGCAACTCCACAACCTACTACGACAACCAGTGCAGCTCCTACTACAACAACTGCTGTTCTTACGACCACAGTGACTGCAGCACCTTCTACAACAACTACAACTTCAGCTCCTACGACAACCATAACAACGGCACCTACTACAACTCCTGCAGTTCCTACAACTGTAGCTACCACGACCACTCCACCTGCTGTACTTACTACAACAATCACAACTACAGCTCCTGATACAACAACTGTAGCTCCTACGTCAACCACAGCAGCTGCCTCTACGACAAGCATAGAAGCTCTAACTACAACCACTGCTGCTCCAACGACCACTACAACTGCAGAACCTATTACGACAACCACTGCAGCGCCTGATACAACAACTACAACTTCAGCTCCTACGACAACCACAACAACAGCACCTACAACAACTGTAGCTCCCACGACAACTGCAGCTCCTACAACAACTTTAGCATCTACGACAACCATTGCAGCCCTAACTACAACAACTGCTGCTCCTACGACCACTGCAACTCCACAACCTACTATGACAACCAGTGCAGCTCCTACTACAACAACTGCTGTTCTTACAACCACAGTGACTGCAGCACCTTCTACAACAACTACCATTTCAGCTCCTACTACAACCACAACAGCAGCACCTACTACAACTCCTGCAATTACTACAACTGTGGCTACCACGACCACTCCACCTGCTGTACTTACTACAACAATCACAACTACAGCTCCTGATACAACAACTGTAGCTACTACGTCAACCACAGCAGCTGCCTCTACGACAACCATAGAAGCTCTAACTACAACCACTGCTGCTCCAACGACCACTACAACTGCAGAACCTATTATGACAACCACTGCAGCGCCTGATACAACAACTACAACTTCAGCTCCTACGACAACCACAACAACAGCAACTACAACAACTGTAGCTCCCACGACAACTGCAGCTCCTACAACAACTTTAGCATCTACGACAACCATTGCAGCCCTAACTACAACAACTGCTGCTCCTACGACCACTGCAACTCCACAACCTACTACGACAACCAGTGCAGCTCCTACTACAACAACTGCTGTTCTTACGACCACAGTGACTGCAGCACCTTCTACAACAACTACCACTTCAGCTCCTACTACAACCACAAAAGCAGTACCTACTACAACTCCTGCAGTTCCTACAACTGTAGCTACCACGACCACTCCACCTGCTGTACTTACTACAACAATCACAACTACAGCTCCTGATACAACAACTGTAGCTACTACGTCAACCACAGCAGCTTCCTCTACGACAACCATAGAAGCTCTAACTACAACCACTGCTGCTCCAACGACCACTACAACTCCAGAAACTATTACGACAACCACTGCAGCACCTGATACAACAACTACAACTTCAGCTCCTACGACAACCATAACAACGGCACCTACTACAACTGTAGCTACCACGACCACTCCACCTGCTGTACTTACTACAACAATCACAACTACAGCTCCTGATACAACAACTGTAGCTCCTACGTCAACCACAGCAGCTGCCTCTACGACAACCATAGAAGCTCTAACTACAACCACTGCTGCTCCAACGACCACTACAACTCCAGAAACTATTACGACAACCACTGCAGCTCCTGCTACAACAACTACAACTTCAGCTCCTACGACAACCATAACAACGGCACCTACTACAACTGTAGCTACCACGACCACTCCACCTGCTGTACTTACTACAACAATCACAACTACAGCTCCTGATACAACAACTGTAGCTCCTACGTCAACCACAGCAGCTGTCTCTACGACAACCATAGAAGCTCTAACTACAACCATAGAAGCTCTAACTACAACCACTGCTGCTCCAACGACCACTACAACTCCAGAAACTATTACGACAACCACTGCAGCTCCTGCAACAACAACTACAACTTCAGCTCCTACGACAACCATAACAACGGCACCTACTACAACTGTAGCTACCACGACCACTCCACCTGCTGTACTTACTACAACAATCACAACTACAGCTCCTGATACAACAACTGTAGCTCCCACGACAACTGCAGCTCCTACAACAACTTTAGCATCTACGACAACCATTGCAGCCCTAACTACAACAACTGCTGCTCCTACGACCACTGCAACTCCACAACCTACTACGACAACCAGTGCAGCTCCTACTACAACAACTGCTGTTCTTACGACCACAGTGACTGCAGCACCTTCTACAACAACTACAACTTCAGCTCCTACGACAACCATAACAACGGCACCTACTACAACTCCTGCAGTTCCTACAACTGTAGCTACCACGACCACTCCACCTGCTGTACTTACTACAACAATCACAACTACAGCTCCTGATACAACAACTGTAGCTCCTACGTCAACCACAGCAGCTGCCTCTACGACAAGCATAGAAGCTCTAACTACAACCACTGCTGCTCCAACGACCACTACAACTCCAGAAACTATTACGACAACCACTGCAGCTCCTGCAACAACAACTACAACTTCAGCTCCTACGACAACCATAACAACGGCACCTACTACAACTGTAGCTACCACGACCACTCCACCTGCTGTACTTACTACAACAATCACAACTACAGCTCCTGATACAACAACTGTAGCTCCTACGTCAACCACAGCAGCTGCATCTACGACAACCATAGAAGCTCTAACTACAACCACTGCTGCTCCAACGACCACTACAACTCCAGAAACTATTACGACAACCACTGCAGCTCCTGCTACAACAACTACAACTTCAGCTCCTACAACAACCATAACAACGGCACCTACTACAACTGTAGCTACCACGACCACTCCACCTGCTGTACTTACTACAACAATCACAACTACAGCTCCTGATACAACAACTGTAGCTCCTACGTCAACCACAGCAGCTGCCTCTACGACAACCATAGAAGCTCTAACTACAACCACTGCTGCTCCAACAACCACTACAACTCCAGAAACTATTACGACAACCACTGCAGCTCCTGCTACAACAACTACAACTTCAGCTCCTACAACAACCATAACAACGGCACCTACTACAACTCCTGCAGTTCCTACAACTGTAGCTACCACGACCACTCCACCTGCTGTACTTACTACAACAATCACAACTACAGCTCCTGGGAGAACAACTGTAGCTCCTACGTCAACCAAAGCAGCTGCCTCTACGACAACCATAGAAGCTCTAACTACAACCACTGCTGCTCCAACAACCACTACAACTGCAGAACCTATTACGACAACCACTGCAGCTCCTGCTACAACAATTATTACTTCAGCTCCTACGACAACCACAACAACAGCACCTACAACAACTTTAGCATCTACGACAACCATTGCAGCCCTAACTACAACAACTGCTGCTCCTACGACCACTGCAACTCCACAACCTACTACGACAACCAGTGCAGCTACTACTACAACAACTGCTGTTCTTACGACCACAGTGACTGCAGCACCTTCTACAACAACTACAACTTCAGCTCCTACGACAACCATAACAACGGCACCTACTACAACTCCTGCAGTTCCTACAACTGTAGCTACCACGACCACTCCACCTGCTGTACTTACTACAACAATCACAACTACAGCTCCTGATACAACAACTGTAGCTCCTACGTCAACCACAGCAGCTGCCTCTACGACAACCATAGAAGCTCTAACTACAACCACTGCTGCTCCAACGACAACTACAACTCCAGAAACTATTACGACAACCACTGCAGCTCCTGATACAACAACTACAACTTCAGCTCCTACGACAACCATAACAACGGCACCTACTACAACTGTAGCTACCACGACCACTCCACCTGCTGTACTTACTACAAAAATCACAATTACAGCTCCTGATACAACAACTGTAGCTCCTACGTCAACCACAGCAGCTGCCTCTACGACAACCATAGAAGCTCTAACTACAACCACTGCTGCTCCAACGACCACTACAACTCCAGAAACTATTACGACAACCACTGCAGCTCCTGCTACAACAACTACAACTTCAGCTCCTACGACAACCATAACAACGGCACCTACTACAACTGTAGCTACCACGACCACTCCACCTGCTGTACTTACTACAACAATCACAACTACAGCTCCTGATACAACAACTGTAGCTCCTACGTCAACCACAGCAGCTGTCTCTACGACAACCATAGAAGCTCTAACTACAACCACTGCTGCTCCAACGACCACTACAACTCCAGAAACTATTACGACAACCACTGCAGCTCCTGCTACAACAACTACAACTTCAGCTCCTACAACAACCATAACAACGGCACCTACTACAACTCCTGCAGTTCCTACAACTGTAGCTACCACGACCACTCCACCTGCTGTACTTACTACAACAATCACAACTACAGCTCCTGGTACAACAACTGTAGCTCCTACGTCAACCACAGCAGCTGCCTCTACGACAACCATAGAAGCTCTAACTACAACCACTGCTGCTCCAACAACCACTACAACTGCAGAACCTATTACGACAACCACTGCAGCTCCTGCTACAACAATTATTACTTCAGCTCCTACGACAACCACAACAACAGCACCTACAACAACTGTAGCTCCAACGACAACTGCAGCTCCTACAACAACTTTAGCATCTACGACAACCATTGCAGCCCTAACTACAACAACTGCTGCTCCTACGACCACTGCAACTCCACAACCTACTACGACAACCAGTGCAGCTCCTACTACAACAACTGCTGTTCTTACGACCACAGTGACTGCAGCACCTTCTACAACAACTACAACTTCATCTCCTACAACAACCATAACAACGGCACCTACTACAACTCCTGCAGTTCCTACAACTGTAGCTAACACGACCACTCCACCTGCTGTACTTACTACAACAATCACAACTACAGCTCCTGATACAACAACTGTAGCTACTACGTCAACCACAGCAGCTGCCTCTACAACAACCATAGAAGCTCTAACTACAACCACTGCAACTCCAGAAACTATTACGACAACCACTGCAGCTCCTGCTACAACAACTACAACTTCAGCTCCTACGACAACCAAAACAACGGCACCTACTACAACTGAAGCTACCACGACCACTCCACCTGCTGTACTTACTACAACAATCACAATTACAGCTCCTGATACAACAACTGTAGCTCCTACGTCAACCACAGCAGCTGCCTCTACGACAACCATAGAAGCTCTAACTACAACCACTGCTGCTCCAACGACCACTACAACTCCAGAAACTATTACGACAACCACTGCAGCTCCTGCTACAACAACTACAACTTCAGCTCCTACGACAACCATAACAACGGCACCTACTACAACTGTAGCTTCCACGACCACTCCACCTGCTGTACTTACTACAAAAATCACAATTACAGCTCCTGATACAACAACTGTAGCTCCTACGTCAACCACAGCAGCTGCCTCTACGACAACCATAGAAGCTCTAACTACAACCACTGCTGCTCCATCGACCACTACAACTGCAGAACCTATTACGACAACCACTGCAGCGCCTGATACAACAACTACAACTTCAGCTCCTACGACAACCACAACAACAGCAACTACAACAACTGTAGCTCCCACGACAACTGCAGCTCCTACAACAACTTTAGCATCTACGACAACCATTGCAGCCCTAACTACAACAACTGCTGCTCCTACGACCACTGCAACTCCACAACCTAATACGACAACCAGTGCAGCTCCTACTACAACAACTGCTGTTCTTACGACCAAAGTGACTGCAGCACCTTCTACAACAACTACAACTTCAGCTCCTACTACAACCACAACAGCAGCACCTACTACAACTCCTGCAGTTCCTACAACTGTAGCTACCACGACCACTCCACCTGCTGTACTTACTACAACAATCACAACTACAGCTCCTGATACAACAACTGTAGCTACTACGTCAACCACAGCAGCTGCCTCTACGACAACCATAGAAGCTCTAACTACAACCACTGCTGCTCCAACGACCACTACAACTCCAGAAACTATTACGACAACCACTGCAGCTCCTGCTACAACAACTACAACTTCAGCTCCTACGACAACCATAACAACGGCACCTACTACAACTGTAGCTACCACGACCACTCCACCTGCTGTACTTACTACAACAATCACAAGTACAGCTCCTGATACAACAACTGTAGCTCCTACGTCAACCACAGCAGCTGCCTCTATGACAACCATAGAAGTTCTAACTACAACCACTGCTGCTCCAACGACAACTACAACTCCAGAAACTATTACGACAACCACTGCAGCTCCTGCTACAACAACTACAACTTCAGCTCCTACTACAACCACAACAGCAGCACCTACTACAACTCCTGCAGTTCCTACAACTGTAGCTACCACGACCACTCCACCTGCTGTACTTACTACAACAATCACAACTACAGCTCCTGATACAACAACTGTAGCTACTACGTCAACCATAGCAGCTGCCTCTACGACAACCATAGAAGCTCTAACTACAACCACTGCTGCTCCAACGACCACTACAACTCCAGAAACTATTACGACAACCACTGCAGCTCCTGCTACAACAACTACAACTTCAGCTCCTACGACAACCATAACAACGGCACCTACTACAACTGTAGCTTCCACGACCACTCCACCTGCTGTACTTACTACAAAAATCACAATTACAGCTCCTGATACAACAACTGTAGCTCCTACGTCAACCACAGCAGCTGCCTCTACGACAACCATAGAAGCTCTAACTACAACCACTGCTGCTCCAACGACCACTACAACTCCAGAAACTATTACGACAACCACTGCAGCTCCTGCTACAACAACTACAACTTCAGTTCCTACAACAACCATAACAACGGCACCTACTACAACTCCTGCAGTTCCTACAACTGTAGATACCACGACCACTCCACCTGCTGTACTTACTACAACAATCACAACTTCAGCTCCTGGTACCACAAATGTAGCTCCTACGTCAACCACAGCAGCTGCCTCTACGACAACCATAGAAGCTCTAACTACAACCACTGCTGCTCCAACGACCACTACAACTGCAGAACCTATTACGACAACCACTGCAGCTCCTGCTACAACAATTACAACTTCAGCTCCTACGACAACCACAACAACAGCACCTTCAACAACTGTAGCTCCAACGACAACTGCAGCTCCTACAACAACTTTAGCATCTACGACAACCATTGCAGCCCTAACTACAACAACTGCTGCTCCTACGACCACTGCAACTCCACAACCTACTACGACAACCAGTGTAGCTCCTACTACAACAACTGCTGTTCTTACGACCACAGTGACTGCAGCACCTTCTACAACAACTACAACTTCAGCTCCTACTACAAACACAACAGCAGCACCTACTACAACTACTGCAGTTCCTACAACTGTAGCTAACACGACCACTCCACCTGCTGTACTTACTACAACAATCACAACTACAGCTCCTGATACAACAACTGTAGCTACTACGTCAACCACAGCAGCTGCCTCTACAACAACCATAGAAGCTCTAACTACAACCACTGCAACTCCAGAAACTATTACGACAACCACTGCAGCTCCTACTACAACAACTACAACTTCAGCTCCTACTACAACCACAACAGCAGCACCTACTACAACTCCTGCAGTTCCTACAACTGTAGCTACCACGACCACTCCCCCTGCTGTACTTACTACAACAATCACAACTACAGCTCCTGATACAACAACTGTAGCTACTACGTCAACCATAGCAGCTGCCTCTACGACAACCATAGAAGCTCTAACTACAACCACTGCTGCTCCAACGACCACTACAACTCCAGAAACTAGTACGACAACCACTGCAGCTCCTGCTACAACAACTACAACTTCAGCTCCTACGACAACCATAACAACGGCACCTACTACAACTGTAGCTTCCACGACCACTCCACCTGCTGTACTTACTACAAAAATCACAATTACAGCTCCTGATACAACAACTGTAGCTCCTACGTCAACCACAGCAGCTGCCTCTACGACAACCATAGAAGCTCTAACTACAACCACTGCTGCTCCAACGACCACTACAACTCCAGAAACTATTACGACAACCACTGCAGCTCCTGCTACAACAACTACAACTTCAGCACCTACGACAACCATAACAACGGCACCTACTACAACTGTAGCTACCACGACCACTCCACCTGCTGTACTTACTACAACAATCACAACTACAGCTCCTGATACAACAACTGTAGCTCCTACGTCAACCACAGCAGCTGCCTCTACGACAACCATAGAAGCTCTAACTACAACCACTGCTGCTCCAATGACCACTACAACTCCAGAAACTATTACGACAACCACTGCAGCTCCTGCTACAACAACTACAACTTCAGTTCCTACAACAACCATAACAACGGCACCTACTACAACTCCTGCAGTTCCTACAACTGTAGCTACCACGACCACTCCACCTGCTGTACTTACTACAACAATCACAACTACAGCTCCTGATACAACAACTGTAGCTCCTGCGTCAACCACAGCAGCTGCCTCTACGACAACCATAGAAGCTCTAACTACAACCACTGCTGCTCCAACGACCACTACAACTCCAGAAACTATTACGACAACCAGTGCAGCTCCTGCTACAACAACTACAACTTCAGCTCCTACAACAACCATAACAACGGCACCTACTACAACTCCTGCAGTTCCTACAACTGTAGCTACCACGACCACTCCACCTGCTGTACTTACTACAACAATCACAACTACAGCTCCTGATACAACAACTGTAGCTCCTACGTCAACCACAGCAGCTGCCTCTACGACAACCATAGAAGCTCTAACTACAACCACTGCTGCTCCAACGACCACTACAACTCCAGAAACTATTACGACAACCACTGCAGCTCCTGCTACAACAATTACAACTTCAGCTATTACGACAACTACAACAACAGCACCTACAACAACTGTAGCTCCCATGACAACTGCAGCTCCTACAACAACTTTAGCATCTACGACAAACATTGCAGCCCTAACTACAACAACTGCTGCTCCTACGACCACTGCAACTCCACAACCTACTACGACAACCAGTGCAGCTCCTACTACAACAACTGCTGTTCTTACGACCACAGTGACTGCAGCACCTTCTACAGCATCTACAACTTCAGCTCCTACGACCACCATAACAACGGCACCTACTACAACTCCTGCAGTTCCTACAACTGTAGCTACCACGACCACTCCACCTGCTGTACTTACTACAACAATCACAACTACAGCTCCTGATACAACAACTGTAGCTCCTACGTCAACCACAGCAGCTGCCTCTACGACAACCATAGAAGCTCTAACTACAACCACTGCTGCTCCAACGACCACTACAACTGCAGAACCTATTACGACAACCACTGCAGCGCCTGATACAACAACTACAACTTCAGCTCCTACGACAACCACAACAACAGCAACTACAACAACTGTAGCTCCCACGACAACTGCAGCTCCTACAACAACTTTAGCATCTACGACAACCATTGCAGCCCTAACTACAACAACTGCTGCTCCTACGACCACTGCAACTCCACAACCCAATACGACAACCAGTGCAGCTCCTACTACAACAACTGCTGTTCTTACGACCACAGTGACTGCAGCACCTTCTACAACAACTACAACTTCAGCTCCTACTACAACCACAACAGCAGGACCTACTACAACTCCTGCAGTTCCTACAACTGTAGCTACCACGACCACTCCACCTGCTGTACTTACTACAACAATCACAACTACAGCTCCTGATACAACAACTGTAGCTCCTACGTCAACCACAGCAGCTGCCTCTACGACAACCATAGAAGCTCTAACTACAACCACTGCTGCTCCAACGACCACTACAACTGCAGAACCTATTACGACAACCACTGCAGCGCCTGATACAACATCTACAACTTCAGCTCCTACGACAACCACAACAACAGCAACTACAACAACTGTAGCTCCCACGACAACTGCAGCTCCTACAACAACTTTAGCATCTACGACAACCATTGCAGCCCTAACTACAACAACTGCTGCTCCTACGACCACTGCAACTCCACAACCTAATACGACAACCAGTGCAGCTCCTAATACAACAACTGCTGTTCTTACGACCACAGTGACTGCAGCACCTTCTACAACAACTACAACTTCAGCTCCTACTACAACCACAACAGCAGCACCTACTACAACTCCTGCAGTTCCTACAGCTGTAGCTACCACCACCACTCCACCTGCTGTACTTACTACAACAATCACAACTACAGCTCCTGATACAACAACTGTAGCTACTACGTCAACCACAGCAGCTGCCTCTACGACAACCATAGAAGCTATAACTACAACCACTGCTGCTCCAACGACAACTACAACTCCAGAAACTATTACGACAACCACTGCAGCACCTGCTACAACAACTACAACTTCAGCTCCTACTACAACCATAACAATGGCACCTACTACAACTGTAGCTACCACGACCACTCCACCTGCTGTACTTACTACAAAAATTACAATTACAGCTCCTGATACAACAACTGTAGCTCCTACGTCAACCACAGCAGCTGCCTCTACGACAACCATAGAAGCTCTAACTACAACCACTGCTGCTCCAACGACCACTACAACTCCAGAAACTATTACGACAACCACTGCAGCTCCTGCTACAACAACTACAACTTCAGTTCCTACAACAACCATAACAACGACACCTACTACAACTCCTGCAGTTCCTACAACTGTAGCTACCACGACCACTCCACCTGCTGTACTTACTACAACAATCACAACTTCAGCTCCTGGTACAACAACTGTAGCTCCTACGTCAACCACAGCAGCTGCCTCTACGACAACCATAGAAGCTCTAACTACAACCACTGCTGCTCCAACGACCACTACAACTGCAGAACCTATTACGACAACCACTGCAGCTCCTGCTACAACAATTACAACTTCAGCTCCTACGACAACCACAACAACAGCACCTTCAACAACTGTAGCTCCCACGACAACTGCAGCTCCTACAACAACTTTAGCATCTACGACAACCATTGCAGCCCTAACTACAACAACTGCTGCTCCTACGACCACTGCAACTCCACAACCTACTACGACAACCAGTGCAGTTCCTACTACAACAACTGCTGTTCTTACGACCACAGTGACTGCAGCACCTTCTACAACTACAACTTCAGCTCCTACGACAACCATAACAACGGCACCTACTACAACTCCTGCAGTTCCTACAACTGTAGCTACCACGACCACTCCACCTGCTGTACTTACTACAACAATCACAACTACAGCTCCTGATACAACAACTGTAGCTCCTGCGTCAACCACAGCAGCTGCATCTACGACAACCATAGAAGCTCTAACTACAACCACTGCTGCTCCAACGACCACTACAACTCCAGAAACTATTACGACAACCAGTGCAGCTCCTGCTACAACAATTACAACTTCAGCTCCTACAACAACCATAACAACGGCACCTACTACAACTCCTGCAGTTCCTACAACTGTAGCTACCACGACCACTCCACCTGCTGTACTTACTACAACAATCACAACTACAGCTCCTGATACAACAACTGTAGCTCCTACGTCAACCACAGCAGCTGCCTCTACGACAACCATAGAAGCTCTAATTACAACCACTGCTGCTCCAACGACCACTACAACTCCAGAAACTATTACGACAACCACTGCAGCTCCTGCTACAACAATTACAACTTCAGCTATTACGACAACCACAACAACAGCACCTACAACAACTGTAGCTCCCACGACAACTGCAGCTCCTACAACAACTTTAGCATCTACGACAACCATTGCAGCCCTAACTACAACAACTGCTGCTCCTACGACAACCATAACAACGGCACCTACTACAACTGTAGCTACCACGACCACTCCACCTGCTGTACTTACTACAACAATCACAACTAAAGCTCCTGATACAACAACTGTAGCTCCTACGTCAACCACAGCAGCTGCCTCTACGACAACCATAGAAGCTCTAACTACAACCACTGCTGCTCCAAGGACCACTACAACTCCTGAAACTATTACGACAACCACTGCAGCTCCTGCTACAACAACTACAACTTCAGCTCCTACGACAACCATAACAACGGCACCTACTACAACTGTAGCTACCACGACCACTACACCTGCTGTACTTACTACAACAATCACAACTACAGCTCCTGATACAACAACTGTAGCTCCTACGTCAACCACAGCAGCTGCCTCTACGACAACCATAGAAGCTCTAACTACAACCACTGCTGCTCCAACGACCACTACAACTGCAGAACCTATTACGACAACCACTGCAGCGCCTGATACAACAACTACAACTTCAGCTCCTACGACAACCACAACAACAGCAACTACAACAACTGTAGCTCCCACGACAACTGCAGCTCCTACAACAACTTTAGCATCTACGACAACCATTGCAGCCCTAACTACAACAACTGCTGCTCCTACGACCACTGCAACTCCACAACCTAATACGACAACCAGTGCAGCTCCTAATACAACAACTGCTGTTCTTACGACCACAGTGACTGCAGCACCTTCTACAACAACTACAACTTCAGCTCCTACTACAACCACAACAGCAGCACCTACTACAACTCCTGCAGTTCCTACAGCTGTAGCTACCACCACCACTCCACCTGCTGTACTTACTACAACAATCACAACTACAGCTCCTGATACAACAACTGTAGCTACTACGTCAACCACAGCAGCTGCCTCTACGACAACCATAGAAGCTATAACTACAACCACTGCTGCTCCAACGACAACTACAACTCCAGAAACTATTACGACAACCACTGCAGCACCTGCTACAACAACTACAACTTCAGCTCCTACTACAACCACAACAGCAGCACCTACTACAACTCCTGCAGTTCCTACAACTGTAGCTACCACGACCACTCCACCTGCTGTACTTACTACAACAATCACAACTACAGCTCCTGATACAACAACTGTAGCTACTACGTCAACCACAGCAGCTGCCTCTACGACAACCATAGAAGCTCTAACTACAACCACTGCTGCTCCAACGACCACTACAACTCCAGAAACTATTACGACAACCACTGCAGCTCCTGCTACAACAACTACAACTTCAGCTCCTACGACAACCATAACAATGGCACCTACTACAACTGTAGCTACCACGACCACTCCACCTGCTGTACTTACTACAAAAATCACAATTACAGCTCCTGATACAACAACTGTAGCTCCTACGTCAACCACAGCAGCTGCCTCTACGACAACCATAGAAGCTCTAACTACAACCACTGCTGCTCCAACGACCACTACAACTCCAGAAACTATTACGACAACCACTGCAGCTCCTGCTACAACAACTACAACTTCAGTTCCTACAACAACCATAACAACGACACCTACTACCACTCCTGCAGTTCCTACAACTGTAGCTACCACGACCACTCCACCTGCTGTACTTACTACAACAATCACAACTTCAGCTCCTGGTACAACAACTGTAGCTCCTACGTCAACCACAGCAGCTGCCTCTACGACAACCATAGAAGCTCTAACTACAACCACTGCTGCTCCAACGACCACTACAACTGCAGAACCTATTACGACAACCACTGCAGCTCCTGCTACAACAATTACAACTTCAGCTCCTACGACAACCACAACAACAGCACCTTCAACAACTGTAGCTCCCACGACAACTGCAGCTCCTACAACAACTTTAGCATCTACGACAACCATTGCAGCCCTAACTACAACAACTGCTGCTCCTACGACCACTGCAACTCCACAACCTACTACGACAACCAGTGCAGTTCCTACTACAACAACTGCTGTTCTTACGACCACAGTGACTGCAGCACCTTCTACAACTACAACTTCAGCTCCTACGACAACCATAACAACGGCACCTACTACAACTCCTGCAGTTCCTACAACTGTAGCTACCACGACCACTCCACCTGCTGTACTTACTACAACAATCACAACTACAGCTCCTGATACAACAACTGTAGCTCCTGCGTCAACCACAGCAGCTGCATCTACGACAACCATAGAAGCTCTAACTACAACCACTGCTGCTCCAACGACCACTACAACTCCAGAAACTATTACGACAACCAGTGCAGCTCCTGCTACAACAACTACAACTTCAGCTCCTACAACAACCATAACAACGGCACCTACTACAACTCCTGCAGTTCCTACAACTGTAGCTACCACGACCACTCCACCTGCTGTACTTACTACAACAATCACAACTACAGCTCCTGATACAACAACTGTAGCTCCTACGTCAACCACAGCAGCTGCCTCTACGACAACCATAGAAGCTCTAATTACAACCACTGCTGCTCCAACGACCACTACAACTCCAGAAACTATTACGACAACCACTGCAGCTCCTGCTACAACAATTACAACTTCAGCTATTACGACAACCACAACAACAGCACCTACAACAACTGTAGCTCACACGACAACTGCAGCTCCTACAACAACTTTAGCATCTACGACAACCATTGCAGCCCTAACTACAACAACTGCTGCTCCTACGACAACCATAACAACGGCACCTACTACAACTGTAGCTACCACGACCACTCCACCTGCTGTACTTACTACAACAATCACAACTAAAGCTCCTGATACAACAACTGTAGCTCCTACGTCAACCACAGCAGCTGCCTCTACGACAACCATAGAAGCTCTAACTACAACCACTGCTGCTCCAAGGACCACTACAACTCCTGAAACTATTACGACAACCACTGCAGCTCCTGCTACAACAACTACAACTTCAGCTCCTACGACAACCATAACAACGGCACCTACTACAACTGTAGCTACCACGACCACTCCACCTGCTGTACTTACTACAACAATCACAACTACAGCTCCTGATACAACAACTGTAGCTCCTACGTCAACCACAGCAGCTGCCTCTACGACAACCATAGAAGCTCTAACTACAACCACTGCTGCTCCAACGACCACTACAACTCCAGAAACTATTACGACAACCACTGCAGCTCCTGCTACAACAACTACAACTTCAGCTCCTACGACAACCACAACAACAGCACCTTCAACAACTGTAGCTCCCACGACAACTGCAGCTCCTACAACAACTTTAGCATCTACGACAACCATTGCAGCCCTAACTACAACAACTGCTGCTCCTACGACCACTGCAACTCCACAACCTACTACGACAACCAGTGCAGTTCCTACTACAACAACTGCTGTTCTTACGACCACAGTGACTGCAGCACCTTCTACAACTACAACTTCAGCTCCTACGACAACCATAACAACGGCACCTACTACAACTCCTGCAGTTCCTACAACTGTAGCTACCACGACCACTCCACCTGCTGTACTTACTACAACAATCACAACTACAGCTCCTGATACAACAACTGTAGCTCCTGCGTCAACCACAGCAGCTGCATCTACGACAACCATAGAAGCTCTAACTACAACCACTGCTGCTCCAACGACCACTACAACTCCAGAAACTATTACGACAACCAGTGCAGCTCCTGCTACAACAACTACAACTTCAGCTCCTACAACAACCATAACAACGGCACCTACTACAACTCCTGCAGTTCCTACAACTGTAGCTACCACGACCACTCCACCTGCTGTACTTACTACAACAATCACAACTACAGCTCCTGATACAACAACTGTAGCTCCTACGTCAACCACAGCAGCTGCCTCTACGACAACCATAGAAGCTCTAATTACAACCACTGCTGCTCCAACGACCACTACAACTCCAGAAACTATTACGACAACCACTGCAGCTCCTGCTACAACAATTACAACTTCAGCTATTACGACAACCACAACAACAGCACCTACAACAACTGTAGCTCACACGACAACTGCAGCTCCTACAACAACTTTAGCATCTACGACAACCATTGCAGCCCTAACTACAACAACTGCTGCTCCTACGACAACCATAACAACGGCACCTACTACAACTGTAGCTACCACGACCACTCCACCTGCTGTACTTACTACAACAATCACAACTAAAGCTCCTGATACAACAACTGTAGCTCCTACGTCAACCACAGCAGCTGCCTCTACGACAACCATAGAAGCTCTAACTACAACCACTGCTGCTCCAAGGACCACTACAACTCCTGAAACTATTACGACAACCACTGCAGCTCCTGCTACAACAACTACAACTTCAGCTCCTACGACAACCATAACAACGGCACCTACTACAACTGTAGCTACCACGACCACTCCACCTGCTGTACTTACTACAACAATCACAACTACAGCTCCTGATACAACAACTGTAGCTCCTACGTCAACCACAGCAGCTGCCTCTACGACAACCATAGAAGCTCTAACTACAACCACTGCTGCTCCAACGACCACTACAACTCCAGAAACTATTACGACAACCACTGCAGCTCCTGCTACAACAACTACAACTTCAGTTCCTACAACAACCATAACAACGACACCTACTACAACTCCTGCAGTTCCTACAACTGTAGCTACCACGACCACTCCACCTGCTGTACTTACTACAACAATCACAACTTCAGCTCCTGGTACAACAACTGTAGCTCCTACGTCAACCACAGCAGCTGCCTCTACGACAACCATAGAAGCTCTAACTACAACCACTGCTGCTCCAACGACCACTACAACTGCAGAACCTATTACGACAACCACTGCAGCTCCTGCTACAACAATTACAACTTCAGCTCCTACGACAACCACAACAACAGCACCTTCAACAACTGTAGCTCCCACGACAACTGCAGCTCCTACAACAACTTTAGCATCTACGACAACCATTGCAGCCCTAACTACAACAACTGCTGCTCCTACGACCACTGCAACTCCACAACCTACTACGACAACCAGTGCAGCTCCTACTACAACAACTGCTGTTCTTACGACCACAGTGACTGCAGCACCTTCTACAGCAACTACAACTTCAGCTCCTACGACAACCATAACAACGGCACCTACTACAACTCCTGCAGTTCCTACAACTGTAGCTACCACGACCACTCCACCTGCTGTACTTACTACAACAATCACAACTACAGCTCCTGATACAACAACTGTAGCTCCTACGTCAACCACAGCAGCTGCCTCTACGACAACCATAGAAGCTCTAACTACAACCACTGCTGCTCCAACGACCACTACAACTGCAGAACCTATTACGACAACCACTGCAGCGCCTGATACAACAACTACAACTTCAGCTCCTACGACAACCACAACAACAGCAACTACAACAACTGTAGCTCCCACGACAACTGCAGCTCCTACAACAACCTTAGCATCTACGACAACCATTGCAGCCCTAACTACAACAACTGCTGCTCCTACGACCACTGCAACTCCACAACCTAATACGACAACCAGTGCAGCTCCTACTACAACAACTGCTGTTCTTACGACCACAGTGACTGCAGCACCTTCTACAACAACTACAACTTCAGCTCCTACTACAACCACAACAGCAGCACCTACTACAACTCCTGCAGTTCCTACAACTGTAGCTACCATGACCACTCCACCTGCTGTACTTACTACAACAATCACAACTACAGCTCCTGATACAACAACTGTAGCTACCACGTCAACCACAGCAGCTGCCTCTACGACAACCATAGAAGCTCTAACTACAACCACTGCTGCTCCAACGACCACTACAACTCCAGAAACTATTACGACAACCACTGCAGCTCCTGCTACAACAACTACAACTTCAGCTCCTACGACAACCATAACAACGGCACCTACTACAACTGTAGCTACCACGACCACTCCACCTGCTGTACTTACTACAACAATCACAACTACAGCTCCTGATACAACAACTGTAGCTCCTGCGTCAACCACAGCAGCTGCCTCTACGACAACCATAGAAGCTCTAACTACAACCACTGCTGCTCCAACGACCACTACAACTCCAGAAACTATTACGACAACCAGTGCAGCTCCTGCTACAACAACTACAACTTCAGCTCCTACAACAACCATAACAACGGCACCTACTACAACCCCTGCAGTTCCTACAACTGTAGCTACCACGACCACTCCACCTGCTGTACTTACTACAACAATCACAACTACAGCTCCTGATACAACAACTGTAACTCCTACGTCAACCACAGCAGCTGCCTCTACGACAATCATAGAAGCTCTAACTACAACCACTGCTGCTCCAACGACCACTACAACTGCAGAACCTATTACGACAACCACTGCAGTGCCTGATACAACAACTACAACTTCAGCTCCTACGACAACCACAACAACAGCAACTACAACAACTGTAGCTCCCACGACAACTGCAGCTCCTACAACAACTTTAGCATCTACGACAACCATTGCAGCCCTAACTACAACAACTTCTGCTCCTACGACCACTGCAACTCCACAACCTACTACGACAACCAGTGCAGTTCCTACTACAACAACTGCTGTTCTTACGACCACAGTGACTGCAGCACCTTCTACAACAACTACAACTTCAGCTCCTACGACAACCATAACAACGGCACCTACTACAACTCCTGCAGTTCCTACAACTGTAGCTACCACGACCACTCCACCTGCTGTACTTACTACAACAATCACAACTACAGCTCCTGATACAACAACTGTAGCTCCTACGTCAACCACAGCAGCTGCCTCTACGACAACCATAGAAGCTCTAACTACAACCACTGCTGCTCCAACGACCACTACAACTCCAGAAACTATTACGACAACCACTGCAGCTCCTGCTACAACAACTACAACTTCAGCTCCTACGACAACCATAACAACGGCACCTACTACAACTGTAGCTACCACGACCACTCCACCTGCTGTACTTACTACAACAATCACAACTACAGCTCCTGATACAACAACTGTAGCTCCTGCGTCAACCACAGCAGCTGCCTCTACGACAACCATAGAAGCTCTAACTACAACCACTGCTGCTCCAACGACCACTACAACTGCAGAAACTATTACGACAACCAGTGCAGCTCCTGCTACAACAACTACAACTTCAGCTCCTACTACAACCACAACAGCAGCACCTACTACAACTCCTGCAGTTCCTACAACTGTAGCTACCATGACCACTCCACCTGCTGTACTTACTACAACAATCACAACTACAGCTCCTGATACAACAACTGTAGCTACCACGTCAACCACAGCAGCTGCCTCTACGACAACCATAGAAGCTCTAACTACAACCACTGCTGCTCCAACGACCACTACAACTCCAGAAACTATTACGACAACCACTGCAGCTCCTGCTACAACAACTACAACTTCAGCTCCTACGACAACCATAACAACGGCACCTACTACAACTGTAGCTACCACGACCACTCCACCTGCTGTACTTACTACAACAATCACAACTACAGCTCCTGATACAACAACTGTAGCTCCTGCGTCAACCACAGCAGCTGCCTCTACGACAACCATAGAAGCTCTAACTACAACCACTGCTGCTCCAACGACCACTACAACTCCAGAAACTATTACGACAACCAGTGCAGCTCCTGCTACAACAACTACAACTTCAGCTCCTACAACAACCATAACAACGGCACCTACTACAACCCCTGCAGTTCCTACAACTGTAGCTACCACGACCACTCCACCTGCTGTACTTACTACAACAATCACAACTACAGCTCCTGATACAACAACTGTAACTCCTACGTCAACCACAGCAGCTGCCTCTACGACAATCATAGAAGCTCTAACTACAACCACTGCTGCTCCAACGACCACTACAACTGCAGAACCTATTACGACAACCACTGCAGTGCCTGATACAACAACTACAACTTCAGCTCCTACGACAACCACAACAACAGCAACTACAACAACTGTAGCTCCCACGACAACTGCAGCTCCTACAACAACTTTAGCATCTACGACAACCATTGCAGCCCTAACTACAACAACTTCTGCTCCTACGACCACTGCAACTCCACAACCTACTACGACAACCAGTGCAGTTCCTACTACAACAACTGCTGTTCTTACGACCACAGTGACTGCAGCACCTTCTACAACAACTACAACTTCAGCTCCTACGACAACCATAACAACGGCACCTACTACAACTCCTGCAGTTCCTACAACTGTAGCTACCACGACCACTCCACCTGCTGTACTTACTACAACAATCACAACTACAGCTCCTGATACAACAACTGTAGCTCCTACGTCAACCACAGCAGCTGCCTCTACGACAACCATAGAAGCTCTAACTACAACCACTGCTGCTCCAACGACCACTACAACTCCAGAAACTATTACGACAACCACTGCAGCTCCTGCTACAACAACTACAACTTCAGCTCCTACGACAACCATAACAACGGCACCTACTACAACTGTAGCTACCACGACCACTCCACCTGCTGTACTTACTACAACAATCACAACTACAGCTCCTGATACAACAACTGTAGCTCCTGCGTCAACCACAGCAGCTGCCTCTACGACAACCATAGAAGCTCTAACTACAACCACTGCTGCTCCAACGACCACTACAACTGCAGAAACTATTACGACAACCAGTGCAGCTCCTGCTACAACAACTACAACTTCAGCTCCTACAACAACCATAACAACGGCACCTACTACAACTCCTGCAGTTCCTACAACTGTAGCTACCACGACCACTCCACCTGCTGTACTTACTACAACAATCACAACTACAGCTCCTGATACAACAACTGTAGCTCCTACGTCAACCACAGCAGCTGCCTCTACGACAACCATAGAAGCTCTAACTACAACCACTGCTGCTCCAACGACCACTACAACTCCAGAAACTATTACGACAACCACTGCAGCTTCTGCTACAACAATTACAACTTCAGCTATTACGACAACCACAACAACAGCACCTACAACAACTGTAGCTCCCACGACAACTGCAGCTCCTACAACAACTTTAGCATCTACGACAACCATTGCAGCCCTAACTACAACAACTGCTGCTCCTACGACCACTGCAACTCCACAACCTACTACGACAACCAGTGCAGCTCCTACTACAACAACTGCTGTTCTTACGACCACAGTGACTGCAGCACCTTCTACAGCAACTACAACTTCAGCTCCTACAACAACCATAACAACGGCACCTACTACAACTCCTGCAGTTCCTACAACTGTAGCTACCACGACCACTCCACCTGCTGTACTTACTACAACAATCACAACTACAGCTCCTGATACAACAACTGTAGCTCCTACGTCAACCACAGCAGCTGCCTCTACGACAACCATAGAAGCTCTAACTACAACCACTGCTGCTCCAACGACCACTACAACTGCAGAACCTATTACGACAACCACTGCAGCGCCTGATACAACAACTACAACTTCAGCTCCTACGACAACCACAACAACAGCAACTACAACAACTTTAGCTCCCACGACAACTGCAGCTCCTACAACAACTTTAGCATCTACGACAACCATTGCAGCCCTAACTACAACAACTTCTGCTCCTACGACCACTGCAACTCCACAACCTACTACGACAACCAGTGCAGTTCCTACTACAACAACTGCTGTTCTTATGACCACAGTGACTGCAGCACCTTCTACAACAACTACAACTTCAGCTCCTACGACAACCATAACAACGGCACCTACTACAACTCCTGCAGTTCCTACAACTGTAGCTACCACGACCACTCCACCTGCTGTACTTACTACAACAATCACAACTACAGCTCCTGATACAACAACTGTAGCTCCTACGTCAACCACAGCAGCTGCCTCTACGACAACCATAGAAGCTCTAACTACAACCACTGCTGCTCCAACGACCACTACAACTCCAGAAACTATTACGACAACCACTGCAGCTCCTGCTACAACAACTACAACTTCAGCTCCTACGACAACCATAACAACGGCACCTACTACAACTGTAGCTACCACGACCACTCCACCTGCTGTACTTACTACAACAATCACAACTACAGCTCCTGATACAACAACTGTAGCTCCTGCGTCAACCACAGCAGCTGCCTCTACGACAACCATAGAAGCTCTAACTACAACCACTGCTGCTCCAACGACCACTACAACTCCAGAAACTATTACGACAACCAGTGCAGCTCCTGCTACAACAACTACAACTTCAGCTCCTACGACAACCATAACAACGGCACCTACTACAACTCCTGCAGTTCCTACAACTGTAGCTACCACGACCACTCCACCTGCTGTACTTACTACAACAATCACAACTACAGCTCCTGATACAACAACTGTAGCTCCTACGTCAACCACAGCAGCTGCCTCTACGACAACCATAGAAGCTCTAACTACAACCACTGCTGCTCCAACGACCACTACAACTCCAGAAACTATTACGACAACCACTGCAGCTCCTGCTACAACAACTACAACTTCAGCTCCTACGACAACCATAACAACGGCACCTACTACAACTGTAGCTACCACGACCACTCCACCTGCTGTACTTACTACAACAATCACAACTACAGCTCCTGATACAACAACTGTAGCTCCTGCGTCAACCACAGCAGCTGCTCCAACGACCACTACAACTGCAGAAACTATTACGACAACCAGTGCAGCTCCTGCTACAACAACTACAACTTCAGCTCCTACAACAACCATAACAACGGCACCTACTACAACTCCTGCAGTTCCTACAACTGTAGCTACCACGACCACTCCACCTGCTTTACTTACTACAACAATCACAACTACAGCTCCTGATACAACAACTGTAGCTCCTACAACAGCACCTACAACAACTGTAGCTCCCACGACAACTGCAGCTCCTACAACAACTTTAGCATCTACGACAACCATTGCAGCCCTAACTACAACAACTGCTGCTCCTACGACCACTGCAACTCCACAACCTACTACGACAACCAGTGCAGCTCCTACTACAACAACTGCTGTTCTTACGACCACAGTGACTGCAGCACCTTCTACAGCAACTACAACTTCAGCTCCTACGACAACCATAACAACGGCACATACTACAACTCCTGCAGTTCCTACAACTGTAGCTACCACGACCACTCCACCTGCTGTACTTACTACAACAATCACAACTACAGCTCCTGATACAACAACTGTAGCTCCTACGTCAACCACAGCAGCTGCCTCTACGACAACCATAGAAGCTCTAACTACAACCACTGCTGCTCCAACGACCACTACAACTGCAGAACCTATTACGACAACCACTGCAGCGCCTGATACAACAACTACAACTTCAGCTCCTACGACAACCACAACAACAGCAACTACAACAACTGTAGCTCCCACGACAACTGCAGCTCCTACAACAACCTTAGCATCTACGACAACCATTGCAGCCCTAACTACAACAACTGCTGCTCCTACGACCACTGCAACTCCACAACCTAATACGACAACCAGTGCAGCTCCTACTACAACAACTGCTGTTCTTACGACCACAGTGACTGCAGCACCTTCTACAACAACTACAACTTCAGCTCCTACTACAACCACAACAGCAGCACCTACTACAACTCCTGCAGTTCCTACAACTGTAGCTACCATGACCACTCCACCTGCTGTACTTACTACAACAATCACAACTACAGCTCCTGATACAACAACTGTAGCTACCATGTCAACCACAGCAGCTGCCTCTACGACAACCATAGAAGCTCTAACTACAACCACTGCTGCTCCAACGACCACTACAACTCCAGAAACTATTACGACAACCACTGCGGCTCCTGCTACAACAACTACAACTTCAGCTCCTACGACAACCATAACAACGGCACCTACTACAACTGTAGCTACCACGACCACTCCACCTGCTGTACTTACTACAACAATCACAACTACAGCTCCTGATACAACAACTGTAGCTCCTGCGTCAACCACAGCAGCTGCCTCTACGACAACCATAGAAGCTCTAACTACAACCACTGCTGCTCCAACGACCACTACAACTCCAGAAACTATTACGACAACCAGTGCAGCTCCTGCTACAACAACTACAACTTCAGCTCCTACAACAACCATAACAACGGCACCTACTACAACTCCTGCAGTTCCTACAACTGTAGCTACCACGACCACTCCACCTGCTGTACTTACTACAACAATCACAACTACAGCTCCTGATACAACAACTGTAACTCCTACGTCAACCACAGCAGCTGCCTCTACGACAACCATAGAAGCTCTAACTACAACCACTGCTGCTCCAACGACCACTACAACTGCAGAACCTATTACGACAACCACTGCAGCGCCTGATACAACAACTACAACTTCAGCTCCTACGACAACCACAACAACAGCAACTACAACAACTGTAGCTCCCACGACAACTGCAGCTCCTACAACAACTTTAGCATCTACGACAACCATTGCAGCCCTAACTACAACAACTGCTGCTCCTACGACCACTGCAACTCCACAACCTACTACGACAACCAGTGGCAGTTCCTACTAACAAACAACTGCTGTTCTTACGACCACAGTGACTGCAGCACCTTCTACAACAACACTTGACCGGAACTTCAGCTCCTACGACAACCTAACAACGGCAACCTACTACAACTCCTGCAGTTCCTACAACTGTAGCTACCACGACCACCTACCACCTGCTGTACTTACTACAACCATCACAACTACAGCTCCTGATACAACAACTTAGCTCTCCTCGTCAACCACAGCAGCGGACTCTACGACAACCATAGAAGCTCTAACTACAACCACTGCTGCTCCAACGACCACTACAACTCCAGAAACTATTACGACAACCAGTGTCAGCTCCTGCTACAACAACTACAACTGCAGCTCCTACTTACAAACAACTGCTGTTCTTACGACCACAGTGACTGCAGCACCTTCTACAGCAACTACAAACTTCAGCTCCTACGACAACCATAACAACGGCACCTACTACAACTCCTGCAGTTCCTACAACGGTAGCTACCACGACCACTCCACCTGCTGGTAACTTACTACAAACAATCACAACTACAGCTCCTGATACAACAACTGTAGCTCCTACGTCAACCACAGCACTGCCTCTACGACAACCATAGAAGCTCTAACTACAACCACTGCTGCTCCAACGACCACTACAACTGCAGAACCTATTACGACAACCACTGCAGCGCCTGATACAACAACTACAACTTCAGCTCCTACGACAACCACAACAACAGCAACTACAACAACTGTAGCTCCCACGACAACTGCAGCTCCTACAACAACTTTAGCATCTACGACAACCATTGCAGCCCTAAACTACAACAACTGCTGCTCCTACGACCACTGCAACTCCACAACCTAACACGACAACCAGTGCAGCTCCTACTACAAACAACTGCTTTCTTACGACCACAGTGACTGCAGCACCTTCTACAGCAACTACAACTTCAGCTCCTACGACAACTAACAACAGCAGGCACCTACTACAACTCCTGCAGTTCTACAACTGTAAGCTCCCACGACACACTCCCACCTGCTGTACTTACTACAAACAATCACAACTACAGCTCCTGATACAACAACTGTAGCTCCTACGTCAACCACAGCAAGTCTGCCTCTACGACAACCATAGAGCATCTCTAACCTACAACCACTGCTGCCTACTGCTTGCTCTCCAACGACACCACATACAAACTGCAGAAACCTATTACGACAAGCCAACTGCAGCGCCTGATACAAACAACTACCAACTTCAGCTCCCTACGACAACCCACAAAACAACAGCAACTAGCAACACCTGTAAGCTCCGCCCACGTACAACTGCAGCTTCCTCACAACCATACTTTAGCATCTACGTACAACCTTGCCAGCCCTAACTACAACAACTGCTCTGCTTCCTACGACCACTGCAACTCCACAACCTACTACGACAACCAGTGCAGCTCCTACTTCAACAACTGCTGTTCTTACGACCACAGTGACTGCAGCACCTTCTACAACAACTACAACTTCAGCTCCTACTACAACCACAACAGCAGCACCTACTACAACTCCTGCAGTTCCTACAACTGTAGCTACCACGACCACTCCACCTGCTGTACTTACTACAACAATCACAACTACAGCTCCTGATACAACAACTGTAGCTCCTACGTCAACCACAGCAGCTGCCTCTACGACAACCATAGAAGCTCTAACTACAACCACTGCTGCTCCAACGACCACTACAACTCCAGAAACTATTACGACAACCAGTGCAGCTCCTGCTACAACAACTACAACTTCAGCTCCTACAACAACCATAACAACGGCACCTACTACAACTCCTGCAGTTCCTACAACTGTAGCTACCACGACCACTCCACCTGCTGTACTTACTACAACAATCACAACTACAGCTCCTGATACAACAACTGTAGCTCCTACGTCAACCACAGCAGCTGCCTCTACGACAACCATAGAAGCTCTAACTACAACCACTGCTGCTCCAACGACCACTACAACTGCAGAACCTATTACGACAACCACTGCAGCGCCTGATACAACAACTACAACTTCAGCTCCTACGACAACCACAACAACAGCAACTACAACAACTGTAGCTCCCACGACAACTGCAGCTCCTACAACAACTTTAGCATCTACGACAACCATTGCAGCCCTAACTACAACAACTTCTGCTCCTACGACCACTGCAACTCCACAACCTACTACGACAACCAGTGCAGTTCCTACTACAACAACTGCTGTTCTTACGACCACAGTGACTGCAGCACCTTCTACAACAACTACAACTTCAGCTCCTACTACAACCATCAACAACGGCACCTACTACAACTCCTGCAGTTCCTACAACTGTAGCTACCACGACCACTCCACCTGCTGTACTTACTACAACAATCACAACTACAGCTCCTGATACAACAACTGTAGCTCCTACGTCAACCACAGCAGCTGCCTCTACGACAACCATAGAAGCTCTAACTACAACCACTGCTGCTCCAACGACCACTACAACTGCAGAACCTATTACGACAACCACTGCAGCGCCTGATACAACAACTACAACTTCAGCTCCTACGACAACCACAACACAGCAACTACAACAACTGTAGCTCCCACGACAACTGCAGCTCCTACAACAAACATTTAGCATCTACGACAACCATTGCAGCCCTAACTACAACAACTGCTGCTCCTACGACCACTGCAACTCCACAACCTAATACGACAACCAGTGCAGCTCCTACTACAACAACTGCTGTTCTTACGGACCACAGTGACTGCAGCACCTTCTACAACAACTACAACTTCAGCTCCTACTACAACCACAACAGCAGCACCTACTACAACTCCTGCAGTTCCTACAACTGTAGCTACCACGACCACTCCACCTGCTGTACTTACTACAACAATCACAACTACAGCTCCTGATACAACAACTGTAGCTACTACGTCAACCACAGCAGCTGCCTCTACGACAACCATAGAAGCTATAACTACAACCACTGCTGCTCCAACGACAACTACTACTCCAGAAAACTATTACGACAACCACTGCAGCACCTGCTACAACAACTACAACTTCAGCTCCTACGACAACCACAACAACAGCACCTTCAACAACTGTAGCTCCCACAACAACTGCTGCTCCTACGACCACTGCAACTCCACAACCTACTACGACAACCAGTGCAGTTCCTATTACAACAACTGCTGTTCTTACGACCACAGTGACTGCAGCACCTTTTACAACAACTACAACTTCAGCTCCTACGACAACCACAACAACAGCACCTACAACAACTGTAGCTCCCACGACAACTGCAGCTCCTACAACAACTTTAGCATCTACTTCAACCACAGAAGCTTGCCCCCTACGACAGCCACCTGCAGCCCTAATCCACACTAACGGCTGCTACTACGACCACTACAACTCCAGAACCTACTACAACAGAACCTACTCCTACAACTACTAAGACTGCAGACCCTACCACGACAACCAGTGCAGCCCCTTCTACAACAACTACAACAGCTCTTTCAACGACTGTAAATCCTATGACAACAATAGTTGGTCCTACAACCACTATTATATCAATTAATTCTGCAGGTCCTACAACACACACAGCCACAACTGTAGTTATCATCCTACAACAAGGACTACAACTGCATCACCTACAAGTACAAACACAACTGTACTTCCTACATCGAATACAAGAACTTCAACTTATATCTCAACTTCTATGACATCAACAACTAGGTATGCAAGATAATTTAGTGTATTTTGTGTATATCCTTGTATATCCATGCTTGTGTCGTTATATTAATATTATTTAGCATATAATAACCCACCAAAAGGTGCAATATAAATCCAATCCATTATAATTAATGTGCTTGTTGAAGGCAAAGACCACTAGATTCTTACATACTTTTTCTAATTATTTTAACATTTTCTAAACTTTCTAAACCAAAGCAATTTAAATGAGTATAATTAGCATATATAACCCACCAAAAATAATATTAACTCTTGAACCGTTCAAGCTAGAGAGACCGAACCAACTTTCATATGTTCAGGGCTATCCTTTCCTATCTATCAATCAATCTTTCCATCGACTTTCTTTTCCAATTATAACCCAGTCACTACCATTACTAGTGCAGTGACTGCCATTCCTATAACTTATTTACACCATGATTACTTTAAGACAGCTAGCAAGTTAACACACATTTTCTTTAGGAAATGTATTTCCCATGTATTATTATTTCTCTTAGATTCGGCACAGTGGGATTTTTGTTAACTGATATTCAGCCGGCAAAACACCAGTGCCCCACTGAGGATGATGTCCTTGC